>NC_073379.1:53136740-54591740 GCF_028641065.1 Leucoraja erinaceus
AGATACAAAATAGGAAGAAATAGAAATAGAAATAAACAAATAGAAATAGCAAATCCCATGAGATTTTGTGCATGCAAAGAGTGAATAATGTTTGGATATAGCCCTCAGATAGAGCAGTGGATGATGCAGTAGGTGTTAGCCTGCGTTAGATGTTTGAGTTAGGTCAGCCCAGCAGCCAACATTATCCAGAATGATAGACACGAAATGCTGGAGTAATTCAGCGGGACAGGCAATATCTCTGCATAGAAGGAATGGGTGGAGTTCCGGTTCGAGACCCTTCTTCACACTGAGAATCAGGGGAGAGGAAGACTAGAGATATGGAACGGTAAGGTGTGAAAACAACATATCAAAGAAAACGATGAATCAAGGAAATATAGAATGGTTCATTGTTAGCTGAGGGGAAGGTGTCCAGTGTCGCCTTCCAGAGAGAAGAGCTTCAAGGAGTTTGTGGCCAGGGTGAGAGGGGTCAGAGATGATCTTACCCGCTCGCTTCCTGGCCCTTGCAGTGTACAGTTCATCAATGGGGGGGAAGGTTGAAGCCAACAACCTTCTCGGCTGATCGGACGATGCACTGCAGTTTCCTGGTGACTGAGCCAAACCAGACCATGATGGAGAAGGTGAGGACAGACTCAATGATGGTAGTATAAAACTGGACCATCATTGCCTGCGGCAGATTGTGTTTTCTCAGCTGCCGCAAGATGTACATCCTCTGTTGGACCTTTTTGACTGTGGAGTCGATGGTGGCCTATTTAAGGTCCCTGAAGATGAAGATTGCAAGGAACTTAAATGACTCCACAGATGTGACAGAGGTGTTGTTGATGGTGAGTGGGGGGAGAGGTGGGGGAGCTCTCCTAAAGTCAACAATCAATTCCACCATCTTAAGAGCATTGAGCTCCAGTTGTCAGTCCAGGACACCGGCTGTGTCACTTCCTGTCTGTAACACATCCCTTCCCACCCAAACCACACCCTCCTAGGTACATTCCCCTGCAACCGCAGGAGATGCAACACCTGTCCTTATACAGTACCTCCTCCCTCGACTCCATCCAAGGACCCCGACAGTCCTTTTAGGTAAGACTGTTCACTTGCACCTCCTCCCACCTCATCCACTGCATCCGCTGTTCCAGGTGTTGACTCCTGTATATCGGCGAGACCAAGCACAGGCTTGGCGATTGTTTCGCTGAGCACCTCCGCTCAGTCCGCCTAAACCTGCATATTCTCCTGATGGCGAGCTCCCCCCTCCCATTCCTATAATGACCTTTCTGTCCTGGGCCTCCTCCACTGTCAGAGTGATGCCCAACCCAAATAGGAGGAACAGCACCTCATATTTGCTTGGGCTGCTTACAACCCAACAGTATGTATATCGACTTCTCTAACTTCAAGTATGAATATCGACTTCTCCCTAACTTCAAGTAAACCCTTGATTAAATGCTTTTTGCTTCGTTTTCTGGTGAATCTCTGGAACTCTCTGCCACAGCCAGTTCAGCTTCTCTAAGACCAGTCTGATGTGGCCCTTGTGGCTAAGGGGATCAGGGGGTATTGATTAAACGGGTTTGGATGATTGATATACTGAATCGGTGTTGTCAGGGCCCTACCCCAGCTAACAATGATGTTTCTATGTTTCTATGTCACCTTCCCCAGCTTACAATGATCCATTCTACATTTTCCTTGAGCTTCGTCCCCTTTGATGTCTGATTTTCACACCTTACATTCTATATCTCTGTGTTTCCCTCTCCCCTGACTCTCCGTCTGAAGAAGGGTATCGACCAAAATGTCACCCATTCCTTCTGTCCAGAGATGCTGCCTGTCCCGCTGAGTTACTCCAGCATTTTACGTCTGTATATATCGGCTTATGTATGTCTTGTTGTTGCCTTCCCCTTAGCTAACAACGAACCATTCGATGTAAGAAAGAACTGCAGACGCTGGTTTAAATCAAAGGTAGACCCAAAATGCTGGAGTAACTCAGCGGGACAGGTTGCATCTCTGGAGAGAAGGAATGGGTGATATTTTGGGTCGAGACCTTCAGACTGAGAGTTAGGGGAGAGTCAGGGGAATTAACCATTCTACATGTCCTTGACATTGCTACTTTGATCTGCCATTTTCACACCTTACTCTTCCATATCTCTCAGCTTCTCTCCAGAGATGCTGCACGCCTCACTGATTTACTCCAGCATTTGCGTCTATCTTTGGTGTAAACCAGCATCTTCAGTTCCTTCCTACACATTATTCAGAATGATATTGTATCCTAATCCTATTCTTCCACCACATTCTCTGCAGATCCATGGAGTAGGCTAACTTTCACCAGTCTTTATGGCTGGTGCTCCTCATACATCTGACCCCATTTCATTGACTCCAAGGGAAAAGAAGATCAGGAAGTGGTAACATGACTTTGATTTGTCATACTGCCCATATTACCTGACTACAAAAAATAAAATTGCTTTCAATATTCGGACTGTCCATTTCGTTCATACCATCTTGCCTGATACGTATTGAGCTTCGGGAAATTTCAATACAATTTAATTCAAAATCTGCACTGGAAAATACGTCATTGTTTGCACTCCTGAGTGGAATGGCATTGATTACATGATACAGGTGCCAGAGGAGATTTTCCTTGCATTATTAGTCTTTCTGGGTTTCACAGGTGATTACATGGCTGTGAGCTGGTGCGTTGGGGAGAAGGTACGCATAGCAGGCAGGTAGGAACATTAATAATACTCCAACTATCATGAGTGAGAGGGTCAAAATGTCTTTTTTTGCATGGACATGGTCTCTTTCAGATGCCTGGCCTTCAGACTTTGGCATTGTTGCAAAAAACAGTAACATCTAATTAAGAGCTCATTCCTACCCAGGGTGATATTCACATTTCATTGCAAGTGGTAATTCGAATATCATTGCACCTTAATTGGTACACGTGACAATAAAAGACCTTTGAAATCTTTGAAGTTGGATTTCATACAAGGAAGTTACTGCTTTAGTAAAAATCACTGTGATACAAATAAACTGTGTCATACTTCTACAAGCATGGTTGGTGTACTTGGTTTATTATTAATGCAGTCAACATTTCTGCTCATTTCTTTCATTGTAGCTCTGCCATAACATGGGGAAGGGGAGTAAAGAACATCCAAAATACTTAGAACTCCATGAATTCTAGACCTTGCTCAGCATATTCATGGTAATTTGAAGATTTTCCACTCCCATGATTATGGTAGATCAGAGATGAGACAACACAGCTGCATGATACTGCATGATATTATCTATTGCCTGTAGTCTTATTATTAAGGGCATTAGATTAAATAAAGTATAAAGGATGGGTTGTCCATAAACCTGCTAATATTACTCTCTTTCAACTACAAACAATCTGAAGAACGGTCCTGACCTAAAACATTGCTTATCTGTCTCCTTTAGCGATAATGCCTGACCCACTGAGTTATTCCGGCTCTTTGTGTTCTATGAAAAATTCCAGCATCTGCAGTTCCTTGTGCAATTGATTTATTTTTGGTGGGAACAATTGCGATCTTTAATATTTGCCTTTGTTATGGGGAAACAGAAGACAAGATAGATCAATGATCTGTTATAGACAATAGACAATAGGTGCAGGAGTAGGCCATTCAGCCCTTCAAGCCAGCACCGATGTGTGATCATGGCTGATCATCCCCAATCAATACCCCGTTCCTGCCTTCTCCCCATATCCCCTGACCGCTATTTTTAAGAGCCCTATCTAGCTCTCTCTTGAAAGCATCCAGAGAACCTGCCTCCACCGCCCTCTGAGGCAGAGAATTCCACAGACTCACCACTCTCTGTGAAAAAAAGTGTTTCCTCATCTCCGTTCTAAATGGCTTACTCCTTATTCTTAAACAGTTGAACTGAGTCTGAAACTTTAAAAATAATCAATTTAGTCACTTTAGCAAGCCGTATTAAAGGCATGTCATTGCACAATGACAATTAATTAGTTGATTGTTTACAAGAAAAGTATTTCTGAAAAAAATAATCTGTGAATACGTCAACTTTTTCAGAACAGATTGGCCTAGAAAGGTACTGAATCATAGACAGATTTCTACATCCCGATAAAAACCTACAGATTTCTGCATCCCTACAATTCCTTCCGAGTGTTTCCCAATCAGAAACCTTGGATGAACTTTGAGATCCGCACTCTACTGAAGTCCAGACACAGAGCATTCACGTCCGATGATACAGTGGCCTACAAGAAGTCCAGATACGACCTTGGTAAGGCAATCAAAAAGGCCAAAAGGGACTTCTGCTCCAAACTGGAGGATGAGACAGATGTTCGTAGCTGTGGCGGGGCCTGAATGCAATCACCTCCTACAAGGCGAAACCAGGAGGCAGCTCGAATGTTGGCGAAACATCACTCCCTGACGAGCTCAATGAGTTTTACGCACGCTTTGATAGGGAGAATACTGATGTGCCTTCCCGATCCCCCATTCGCTGTGATGGTATTTCAGTCTCAGTCACAGAGGCCGATGTCAGGAAATCCTTCAGAGGGGTGAACCCTCGAAAAGCACCTGGTCCTGATGGTATACCCGGTCATGTTCTAAAAACCTGTGCGGACCAACTGGCTGGTGTTTTTACGGACATTTTCAACCTCTCACTTCTGAGGTCTGAGGTCCCCACCTGCTTTAAAAGGGCATCAATTATACCAGTGCCCAAGAAGAGTAAGGTGACGTGCCTCAATGACTATCGACCAGTGGCACTAACGCCGGTGGTGATGAAGTGCTTTGAGAGGTTGATCATGGAGCAAATCAACTGCTCCCTCCACAAAAACCTGGACCCACTGCAGTTCGCTTACCGCCACAACAGATCAACGGTGGATGCGATCTCGCTGGCCCTCCACTCCGCTCTGGACCACTTGGACAACAAAAACTCATATGTCAGGCTGTTATTCATCAAGTACAGCTCGGCATTTAACACAATCATCCCCTCCAAACTGGTTACCAAACTCGCAGAACTGGATCTCTGCGCATCGCTCTGCAATTGTATCCTCGTTCACAGACCACAGTCTGTTCGTATTGGTGGAAATGTGTCAGCCTCGATAACAATCAGCACGGGAGCACCTCAAAGCTGCGTGCTCAGCCCCCTGCTGTACTCATTCTATACTCATGACTGCGTAGCTGGTCACAGTGCGAACTCCATCATCAAGTCCGCTGACGACACCACTGTTGTGGGACATATCACTGATGGGGATGAGTCAGAGTATAGAAGTGAGATCGAGCAACTGTCCATATGGTGCCAGCACAATAACCTGGCCCTCAACACCAGCAAAACCAAGGAACTGATTGTGGACTTTGGAAGGAGTAGGAGGGGGACCCACAGCCCCATTTATATCAACGGGTCGATGGTTGAAAGGGTCAAGAGGTTCAAATTCCTGGGCGTGCACATCTCTGAAGATCTTTCCTGGTCCGAGAACACATGCAATTATCAAGAAAGCTCATCAGCGCCTCTACTTCCTGAGAAGATTACGGAGAGTCGGTTTGTCAAGGAGGACTCACTCTAACTTCTCCAGGTGCACAGTAGAGAGCATGCTGACCGGTTGCATCATGGCTTGGTTCGGCAACTTGAGCGCCCTGGAGAGGAAAAGACTACAAAAAGTAGTAAACACTGCCCAGTCCATCATTGGCTCTGACCTTCCTTCCATCGAGGGGATTTATCGCAGTCGCTGCCTCAAAAAGGCTGGCAGTATCATCAAAGACCCACACAATCCTGGCCACACACTCATCTACCTGCTACCTTCAGGTAGAAGGTACAGGAGCCTGAAGACTGCAACAACCAGGTTCAGGACTAGCTACTTCCCTACAGCCATCAGGCTATTAAACTTGGCTAGGACAAAACTCTGATTATCAATAACCCATTATCTGTTATTTGTACTGTATCAGTTTATTTATTCATGTGTGTACATATTTATATTATGGTATATGGACACACTGATCTGTTTTGTAGTAAATGCCTACTATGTTCTGTATGCTGAAGCAAAGCAAGAATGTAATTGTCCTATGACACATGACAATAAACTCACTTGACACTTGACATTTGACACTAATTCAAAGTTGCACATGATGGAAGATACATTTTATGTAACAAGAGTGCCATCATCAATAGGACACATAAAAGGAGATTTGTATCATTTTTTTAGAACTTAATTTGTAAAAACTGAAATTACTGATAGTTCAGCAATTAACCTTTTTTCTATAGTTACAGCCAAATAATGTGGAATTATCTGAACTACTTTTTATAGGAAGTGTGCTAAATTGTAATGAGTGGATTTGCAAATGCTATAGTGAGGTAAAAATGATTGGTTGTTGTTTTTTTTCCTCACACTAACAGAACTGTACTGTGGGAAGCTGGTAAATAAGCTCCCAAATGCTATACAACTAATTAAAATCTTATGAAGTGCAGCGGCTGTGCTGATGTGGCCAAATGCAAAGAATAATTTACACACAGCCTGGTCTGAAATTTGGTATAACTCATGATCTAATTGAATAGCAAAAGATCCTCGAGGGATTAAATAGTCTCATGTTCAATTTGATCAGCCATGATCATATTGAATGGCGGTGCAGGCTCTAAGGGCCGAATGGCCTACTCCTGCACCTATTTTCTATGTTTCTATGTTTTTCTATGTTCCTGAGACCCTATGAAGTAAATACATTCAGTCCTGAACAACAAGACGATAGGTTCTGAGCAGTTTGAACAAGCAAATATAAATGTTACATTCTTTTCAAAAGTGGAAATTCAGGTTGGATTTAACAGTAACTAGACCAAGTGGGACCCGTTGGGTCCCTATCACATGGGAGGCCTGGCCCCCCCAACGCAACCCATTTCCCCAATGCAATATTCCACCACTCAGTCGTTCCCCCAATGCAACCCGTTCCCCTAATGCAATATTCCACCATAGCCCCCAACTTGTCCAAACCCCCATTTCCCCTTATTCACCCTCCCTCATTTTAAACTTTAAAAAAAAAGGCAATTGCACTTGCTAGGGCTGGCAGGTCTCAGTGTCCTGGAATTACAACATTGTAGTGGGCAGGGCTACAATCCCATTGTGACGTCATAGCTGTAACTGCCAGTGCAGAGGGAAGAACATTTTCTCAAATTGGGATTTTGTAAAGTTAAAAATAACTTGTCAAATATAACATCAATCTGACGAAACTTGATACACCACACCACAGGACAATGGTGAGTAAGGTGGCACATAAATTGCAGTGCTATCTTGTACCATTTTTGGCATAGTTCAGGCCATGAAAAGCACGAGCACAAACAAACACGCAAACTCACACACAGACAGGATGAGAGTTTTAGTAAGATATAGATAGATGATAATCATGCCTCTGAATGAAAACATGAGTATTGATCAACATTTGTGAAAAGGCAAAGGAGGTCACTGCCTTTAGTTCCAAACATTTTCATATAACCATTTCACTGCACCGATTGTCTCAAATCACAGTTCCGAGTCACAGGTTGTGGACCAACATCCCAATGGAGTGACTAGAGCAGCTAATTACAGCTGCTTCGATACTACAACTGCAATATACTGCCCCACAGGCAGAAGCATTGTCCTTCTGTGTATTGTGTATTGTGGAGTATTGTGTGCAGTTTTGGTCCCCTAATTTGAGGAAGGACATTCTTGCTATTGAGGGAGTGCAGCGTAGGTTTACAAGGTTAATTCCCGGGATGGCGGGACTGTCATATGCTGAGAGAATGGGGCAGCTGGGCTTGTACACTCTGGAGTTTAGAAGGATGCGAGGGGATCTCATTGAAACATATAAGATTGTTAAGGGCTTGGACACACTAGAGGCAGGAAACATGTTCCCGATGTTGGGGGAGTCCAGAACCAGGGGCTACAGTTTAAGAATAAGGAGTAAGCCATTTAGAACGGAGACGAGGAAACACTTTTTCTCACAGATTGGTGAGTCTGTGGAATTCTCTGCCTCAGAGGGTGGTGGAGGCAGGTTCTCTGGATGCTTTCAAGAGAGAGCTAGATCCCTATCTTGAAAATAGTGGAGTCAGGCGATATGGGGAGATGGCAGGAACAGGGTACTGATTGGGGATGATCAGCCATGATCACATTGACTGGCGGTGCTGGCTCGAAGGGCCAAATGGCCTGCTCCTGCACCTATTGTACCATTCTACAGCTTTTTTTTAAATTGCTGTTTATTTACCCTTTTTCCTTCCGCCCACAATATTTAATATGTAAAATAATATGTGATTCTGTTCCATTCTGTTTGTAGTTTGTTTGGTTGTTTGTTTGTTTGTTTGTCTTTTTGCACAAAGTCCGCGAGCATTGCCACTTTTCATTTCACTGCACATCTCGTATGTGTATGTGACCAATAAACTTGACTTGACTTGTCAATTGTCTATTGTCCTTCGGACGGTAAACTTCAGCCTCGTCTACCCTCAGATTCAGATTCAGATTCAGATTCAATTTTAATTGTCATTGTCAGTGTACAGTACAGAGACAACGAAATGCATTTAGCATCTCCCTGGAAGAGCGACATAGCAAACGATTTGAATAAATAATAATAATAATAATAAACACCTACCCTGACATGTAAGCATAATGTACTCCATTATTTGAGGAGCATACCATTTTGTATTGCATTATTTGTTCTTCAACATTACCTTAAAGGAAGACAGACACAAAAAGCTGGATTAACTCAGCGGGTCAGGCAGCATCTCTGGAGAAGGAATAGGTGACTAAAGAAGAGTCTCGACCACCGAAACGCCACTTATTCCTTTTTCAGAGATGCTGCCTGTCCCGCTGAATTACTCCAGCATTTTGTGTCTAACCTCACGGTGTTTGCCTTGACAACGGAAAGGATGCACTTTAATGCAAGGCTTTAATTCTCACAGCTTGAGTTTCCTGGGGTTGCTCCGCCAGCGTCGCCAGCTGTGGCCGGGAGCCCGCACCGCTCGCCTGCGCCCCCTCTCGGTCTCCGTGAGCCAGCGCTCGCTTCCCAGCAGCCGCCCATAAGCTGAAGGCAGACGCGGCGCAGCAATTGGCAACACAGATCGTAGTATCTTTGATTGGCAAGGGGGGCGGTGACGCCGGACGGGGCTGGTTTGTGCAGCAAGCGATCCCGAGCGGGGACAAGGAGGAAGGCGGAGCGGAGTAGCAGTGGTAAGAGGCACTGGCCGCTGGTACAGCCAGCCCTCTCCACAGGCACAGTGGAGCTGCGAGCTTCCCCCCAGCTCTATGAATTGCAGCAGGTAAGTGAAAGAGAGAGAGGGTGGGAAAATTCTGGCTGATAGCAGCCGAGCGCAACAAATGGTGAGGTTAATGCAGGGACTTCCTGCTAACTGCGATCACTGTGCTTGGCTTAGGAGGTCGGGGACAGATTAATCGTAGGTTAAAACTAGAAGTGTTTTAGGTTGATTGCTTTCTAAACTTCCATTCTATAATTCGTTATTATACATGACATGATAGATCAGATGAAGCTAACCCCTCGTTGCTTGGGTCTGCGAGGAACGTCTCCCTCCTGACTGACCAGTTCCTTGAACACTTCCATGAGGGGACGTGGACGAATTTGATTGATGAGGTTCTCCGTCGCTTGTTTGATTGGAGCTGAGGGGAAGGGAGACCTGCTAAAGTGGGGAAGGAGTGTTGCTATCTTGCGTCTTAAATAATGACTTCGCTACAAGAGTTTATGTAACTGAACGACAAAAGAGCAACAACTTTAAAAAAAAAAAAATCCGATGTGTATTTTAAAATATGGGATTGCAACCTCGTTGCCTAGTTTAGAGCATAGGATAAAACGGCAAGATATTTGCATTGATCTTTCTTGCAGTTTTCAAGGTGGGAGTTCTTCTGTATTTTAGTGCTTTTGTTGGTATGGCGTTGGCTAACTCTACCGCAAGTTACGATTGTATCCTCACTTCATTACCACAAAGGATCTGGACTATCATTACTGAAACAGGACTGCAGACCGAGTTCGCGTTGAGGGGGAGGGGAGAGGAGGGGAGAAGTGTCCAGAGGCGCCTGCTTTAAAAAAAAATCCTCGTGGTTGTCAGCTAGAGGTCATTTTAGATATCGACCTTAGTGGTTTCCAATAATTTGAAACCTCTCAACATCAAGAGATTAAAAACGACATGGATATCCCTTGTAGTTCTACAGTTTTGAGAGATCCGTGGCTGACCTTCATGTTCCTTTACTATTTCCACTTACATTAAATTTCTCTGTCCCTTCAAGTGAGTTTACAGTTGCCTAAATATAAAACATTGATGAAAAGAAAATAGACTGGATTTGCATAGCGCCGTTGGCATCCTGATGTTTGGGAGTGCTTGATGGATATATGAAATATTCATGACGAGTTGTCACAATTCATGTGTTACAAGAGAAAGAGTTCACAGACACTAGTGAGCCAAATGAGCGGATAATCCACTTCAGAAATACGGCCTAAAAAAAACGAATGGCCACAACATTGGGAGGATGCATCTGCTTTTCTTTGACAGGGACAAATAATATTTCATATCCACCTGGGAGGTCAACGTTGCTTCAAAATGGTGCTGAACTGAAATGCTAGATTGGATCATTCACTCGTTTCTAGAGCTCACAGCTTCCCGATTACATGGAGAGTTTGACGATTGGCCCACAGCTGGCACCAAATGAATGAACAAAAAGCAAACCGCTGGAGCAGCAGCTCCAGCAGCATCACTTGGGTAGATGGACAGGCGACATTTGGGGTCAAACAGTCGTTTGACTATTTACCTCCACCGATCAGCTCAATTTTAATTGTCATTGTCAGTGTACAGTACAGAGACAACGAAATGCTGCCTGACCTGTTGCCCGACTCCAGCAGTTTGTCTTTTTTTGCTCAAGAATCTGGCATCTGCAGTTACTTGCGTCACCACCTTAAGAAGGTCTTCTGTTCTGTAGCTGTCAAACTTGCTACACCTCAAATATTATTTTCATAAATCCCAAATCATCACAAATGGCGATGTTTAATTCACAGAAGACAATTAAAACTTTTTTTTAAATGAGCCCAGGGTGTGCTTTGAAAGGCTATTTGGTAACATTTCTTTTGTAAGTATGCGGTCTCATAATAAGTTCACTTCCAAAATGCCTGGTCATGAGTTTGGGGTTTTCTGGAGCCAGCTGGGGAACAAGTTGTCGCACAAATCTTCAAATCTGTGCTTGAGCTGCACAGGACTCTGATATTGTGCATTGTTATTAAGTATACTGGAGCAGAGTTCTTAAAGAATTGTAGCCACCTCAGACACTGGCTCAACACCTGCTGTGGATAGTAATCAGTGAACTTTACTGGTTAAACTTCTACCCCGAGAATTTGTCTTTAGTTTTATTTAAAGACGCAATGTGGTGTCGGGTTGCCGCTCCTGGAATGCTGCTCAGTCACTGTTTTATGATCCGAATAAACACAAGCACCAGAAAGAATTTAAAAGTGGGGTTCATACAGAAAACTATGGTTTAGGGATATCTACACCCACCTCTTTCTGATTATTGAAAAACATTAGTGGCTCAATGCCAAGGCCTTGATTTGGACTGTGAATTAGTATTTTTTAAATTTGTGTGAATGCATCGAAACAATGTAAAGTACATACATTTAGAGGGGAAAAGATGTTGGCAGCTATGCCCTTTGCCACAAACCCAGTATGAATAGACGATAGATCTGACTGATGTTTGAAGCCTGAATGATAATTGGCTGTATTAATGTGAAAATTCATATTTTTATTTTATTGTTTAAGGTTTATGTGAGCAGTGCCAAACATGTTTAGCTCTGCATCTATTTAGTTGAGCTTGGGGGAAAAAAAGAAACATTGATAACAATTTATTTAATTTATGTCATGCCCTTTAGCATTATCCCAAATGCCTTGTAGGAGCTCACATTGGACCAGAGAAGGGGACATTAGAACAGTTGATACCATCTTGGTTAGAGAGCTCAACTTTAATAAATAACTAGAAGTAAGAAGTGGAGACATTTAGGCAGGTCATTTAACACCATACAAGAACACAAAATAAACAGGAATGGACGTAGGCAACCCAGGCCTCTCAAATTTGTTCCACCATACAATATGACTGGGGCTGATTTATACTGGTCTCCATTCCTGTTCTATACCAGGGTCTCCATTCCTGTTCTATACCAGATCCCCCAAAACCTGAATTCTTTCATTTTTCAGTTAGATTATCATCACCTCGAATGATCTTGCCTCCACCAACCTCTTGGGCAACAAATTCCAGTGAATCTCCAACCTTTTCCACAAGAGGAAAACTCCCCTGCTCTTCGGACAATCCTCAGCTGACCAATGACCTGAACAAATTCTACTGCAGATTCGAGAGACAGAAACATAACACCACAGTCACACCCCCTCCCCAATTACCACTTCACACCTACTTACATCCTGACTCCAGTCTGCAAAGACTGGACCCTTCCCCCACCAACTCCCCAATCACCACTTTACACCTACTTACAGCCTGACTCCAATCTGCAAAGACTGGGCCCTTGTCCACTACCCACCCCCTCCTTGCTTCCCAACATCAGTCTAGCCACTGCTCGATCAATAACAATAAAAATTGAGGAGGTGGAGAGGCTATTCAGGAGACAGAAAAGCCCCAAATCTCCAGGACCGGACAATGTTTCCCCCTCTACCCTCAAGCTCTGTGCCAAATAACTGGCACCAGTCTACATAGACACTTTCAACCAGTCCATGCAAACCTGCACTGTCCCTGCCTGTTTCAAAGTCTCCACTATTGTTTATGTATCCAAAAAGCCAAGGAATACTGGTCTTAATGCATCAGGCCTGTTGCACTGACCCCTGTAGTCATGAAGACCCTTGAAAGACTTGTGCTGACCCACCTGTAAAATATCAGAAACCCACTGCTGGACCCCTTGCAGTTTGCATACCGGGCCAATAGATCAGTGGATGACGCAATCACCATAGGCCTGCACTTCATCCTCCAGCACCTAGACCACCAGATGACCTATGCAAGGATTTTGTTTCTGAATTTTAGCCCTGTATTCAACACCATTGTGCCAGAGCTACTACACTCCAAACTCTCCCAGTTGACTGTGCTGAACCCCTCTGTCAGAAGATCACCAACTTCCTGACAGACAGGAAGCAGCATGTGAGGCTGGGAAAGCACATCTCGGACCCTCAGCATAGGAGCACCGCAAGGCTGTACTCTCCCCCTTCCTTTACTCTCCCCACACCAAAGACTGCACTTCCACAGACTCCTCTGTCAAGCTTCTCAAGTTTGTGGACAACACAACCCTGATTGGACTGATCCAGGATGGGGAGGAATCGGCCTACCGACAGGAAGTCACACAACTGGCGTCCTGGTGCCATCGCAACAACCTGGAGCTCAATGCTCTTAAGACGGTGGAATTGATTGTAGACCTTAGGAGAGCTCCCCCCTCCCCTCCCCCCACTCACCATCAACAACACCACTGTCACATCTGTGGAGTAATTTAAGTTCCTTGGAACCATCATCTCCAGGGACCTTGGGAATGGGAGGCCACCATCGACTCCACAGTCAAAAAGGACCAACAGAGGGTGTACTTCCTGCGGCAGCTAAGAAAACACAATCTGCCTCAGTCTGAAGAAGGGTTTCGGCCCGAAACATTGCCTATCTCCTTCGCTCCATAGATGCTGCTGCACCCGCTGAGTTTCTCCAGCATTATTGTGTACCTGCCACAGGCAATGATGGTCTAGTCTTATACTGCCATCATATAGTCTGTCCTCACCTTCTCCATCGTGGTCTGGTTTGGCTCAGCCACCGAGCATGACATCTGGAGTGCGTAGTTCGATTAGCCGAGAAGGTTGTTGGCTGCAACCTTCCCCCCATCGACGAACTGTACACTGCAAGGGCCAGGAAGTGAGCGGGTAAAATAATTTCTGACCCCTCTCACCCTGGCCTCAAACTCTTAACCCACTTCCCTCTGGAAGGCGACTCTTGACTGTCAGCCAGACATAAAACTGCTTTTTTCCATGAGCAGTAGCTCTACTCAACAAACAAAAGTTTGTAGCTTCCTTTTGCTCTGGTATTTTATTTCATTTTTCACATATTTAAATTATAATGTTTAATTCTTAATTGCTAACTGTATATCGTGTTGTTACGAGCAAAGCACCAAGGCAAATTCCTTGTATGTATATATGGCTAATAAAATGTATTCAATTCAATTCAGAGAATAAGCTTGGTCAGCTATTGGTGGGGTGAAGGAAGCTGAGAATGGGCACAGTGTCAGAGATTGGAAGGGAAATGATTGTGGGAGAGGGACAGTGCATTGCTGGTATGAGCAGGAATGAGAATATTTTTAAATTGTTAAGTGGGAATTGATGAAGGCTACTGAGCAGGAGTTGGATGGGTGAAGTGACATTGTGAATCTGCTTACGTGGAGCTGAGCTATAGACAAAGTGACGTTTATGGAGGATGGAAACAATCTGTTGCTGTGTAATGATGGGAGTGTTCACTGGGTGTCACATGGTTATTTTGCTGAGTAAATATGGCTATGCCTATTCTGATTTGTCCCTTCAAATCTTTCTCTACTTGGTCCATGTTGGAGGAAATTAGATGAATTGTTGTTGGTTCTCGGGTTAAAAATTATTTTTGACACTGTACCGTGACATTGTTTTACACACTGCGTTTCAGAGTAGGGACTGATTATTCTATTTGTTTTTCAGTTTTATTTTAATAAAAATCCTCCCTGGCTCAGCAGTTGCATTTCTTTCTCTATTGAAAGGCTTTGAGTTCAAATCCGAGCACAGATATTTGATAATATAATCTGGCCTAATATTTCAGTATATTTTATGAATCAAGTGGAATAATATGATCAGAGCTTTTAACTGATGATTTTTTTTTAAATTATCCGTTTTTTAATATCAAGTTCAAATAATCACAATGCCATAGTGCATTTGCACACTCATTCTTGGATTATAAATCTGGATTGTTAAAAACTTTTCACGTACCAGTTGGGACTGGAAGGTAAATGGATATTGGGAATCTGAGGTAAAATATGGATTTCAAATGATAGTGAAGGACATTTTTATCAGTGTGTTAATTCGTTTACTAGGCTGTGCATTTTTGTACAGTTTAGCAAAGCTTTTGCAGCTCCAGTTCATGGGTTGGTGTCATTACCTGTAGATTACTTGCGTGCAGCAGCAGACATCTGCTATGTAAATATTTTTTTTATGTTGGGGGAGGGAAACAAGATGGATTGGGGAGAGGAGAGAAAGGAAACCTTGTGCATTTGCCCTTTTCTGACCTTGAGAGTTTCATGGCTAACCACAGTTTTAAATGGGCTTTTGTTTAAATTAGGCTTGTTGCCTTTTTTTTATTATCTGGGGGATGGTAAGCTTCAAAAGGTGCATTAATTTCTAAAGGCTTCTGTTCCTCCTTTGTATTCTGTATAAACCATTAGATTAAACAAATGGATTGCATTTCATTTTGATTAAATAATGTGTGAAATTGATGTTACATTAAACCTAAAGCCCCATTGTTTGAACAGTCGTATATTAATCTATACTGTACAACTAAAGGCTTAGGTCCACTCCTCTCGACAACTCCAAAGAG
Organism: Leucoraja erinaceus; assembly: GCF_028641065.1. NCBI lineage: Eukaryota > Metazoa > Chordata > Chondrichthyes > Rajiformes > Rajidae > Leucoraja > Leucoraja erinaceus. The sequence goes on from NC_073379.1 coordinate 53,152,270, forward strand.
AAGCATTATGACTGAGGTGACTTGGCAAACGTAATAATAATTTTGCCGTCATTTGCTGGTCATTAGTGAGTTTATCTCAAGGTTGTATGGACACTTCATGCCATTTGCTCTGGCACAGCTGATGGTATCAGGTTTCATTCTGAAATAATCTCTGTGGGGGAGGGGTGGATAACCCGTTGGCGTCTAAAACCAAGGAGTTACATGCACACGGTAACACAGAAGATTGTAGAATGCAAATACTTACATGTGATGGGTTTTACTTTTCTTCAATTTCTTAACCCACAGTTCACCATTTAATGTTCATAGTTGGTCCTACACACAGGAACCATTTTTCCCTCCACCTGATCCTCTCATCCTTCATTCCTAACGTCACAAATCATCTCATTTTAGCCTTGAATTCTTGCTGCAACTCTGCCTCATCTAGTCTCGGGGATAGAAAGTCTAATGGGTCTGTCCCACTTACGCAACTTTTTCGGCGACTGCTGGCACCGTCATAGGTCGTTGCAGGTCACTGAAAATTTTGAACGTTGAAAATCCAGCGGCAACCAGAACAAGGTACGATTCTGGGAGACTACTCACGACCATGCAGGCTTCACCCCGCGACATGTCTCCTCAGTCGCCCAAAGAGTCGTAGCGTCTTTCTGGTTGCCGCTGGATTTTCAACGTGTTGAAAATTTTCGGCAACATCCAACGGCCAATGATGGGTGCCGGCAGTCGCAGAAAAAGTCATGTAAGTGGGACAGGCCCATAAAGATTCCAGTACGAGTTAAGAAATTCTCCTCTGAACAATCCAAAAAATACAGCCCTTAATCTAGATGCAACATACCACAATCCCCCTACCCCTCCTTTTCCCCAGTTTTAGACAAAACAGCCTCAGCTCTGCCCTGTCAATTCATTTCAACTTTTACTGATTCAGTTAGGTCATTTCTCATCTAAATGACAAAGTGTAACCTCTTCAATCTACCCTCTCAGAATTATCCCCTCATTCTAGGAATCAACAGTGGAATCGATACTGGAATCTACACTGCACCATCTATCTCCAAGTATATATATTTTTTGACAAAAGCTGCTAATAATGCTGCTGGTGGGGTCTTGCCAAAAAACACTATTGCAGGAGAGTGTCCTAATTCTTTATTCTATCACCCCAGTTAATAAATATCTCATGCCGCTTACCTTCCTAAGCACAGTCACTTTTTGTCAACTTTCTGCATTGCCAGGCGGGCTTAACATTTCTGTTCTGCCCACCAAAATAAATGAGATCACATTTTCCCATGTTAAACAAAGTTAATAGACTTTTGGTTAAGCATATGGAGGTTTTGCATTTTGTGCAGTCAAATAAGTTGGTCTTGGTGTTGTGTTTGACTTGGATATTGTGGGCTGAAGGGTCTGTTCCTGTGCTGTTCTATGTACTTGCACATTAACCAGTTTACAGCTTTTTGCTGATCCTTTCTATGTAAACATTAATACCAACTTAGTTAAGGAAATACATGCCCTCCCCAGGTTAGGAACAACCAATACATATGAATAAGTATATAAGAGATGGGTGGGTTGAATGGGGATGGATTTTTTATCTCCACGTTTTTTCTCTGAGCTGCAACATTCTGGGGGGGTTGGGGGGCTGGCTGGAGCTGGGAGGCAAGGCAGACTCGCTCATTCAATGATCTGTTCTTCCCGTGTCCACTCACTTTCCCGTCGTAGCTGATTAGTTCATTTCCGACTTGCAAGAAGTTCTCAAGAACAGAATTCCGTTGTAACCTGACGACCTCTTCACCAGTGATGAAAATATTGGTTAAAGACTTGGGGAACATTTGAGAAAATGAGAGGGGGTTGAAACGAGGTATGCAGAGCATGGACCACAGAGAGCCAGTGGTGGAATAATTAAAATCATGAATTAAGGCTGGATATAGATGTGCACAGGAGGAATTTATAAGCAAGGATAAGAACACTTTAAAATGAAGGCCTTGCAGGACCGAGAATTGGTATAGGCCTGAGGTGATGAGTGCAATTTATATCACAGTCAGTATCTTTGTGGAGGCTAGTGAGCAGGGAAGAGCAATGTTACAAAGGTGAAGCGGGTGATTTTGGTGATGCTGTGGTTTTGTGGTCAATGTATGCCTCAATGACGAGCAGTGTACAGAGGTTGCAAATGGTCTGCCTGCTGATTTTTGCACTTGCTGAAGTACAGGAGTGCACCTCGCCTTAAATTGCTGATTTCAAACCAATGCAGAGGAGTAATGAACTATAATGCAAGTGTAAGTTTATTCTCAGTCCTGGCCTCCCTCGTCCACTTGGCCCTGTCCCTGAAATCAAGTTCATTACTGATTTTGGTGAAGTTGTTTTAAAGTAGCAATTGGATTGTAATTTATATATGTCGTTATGCATTTACCACATGCTCAATGTACATATAATATATGTCCTCGGGTCGATTTGTATTCCATTGTTGGAGCATAGAAGCTTGGGAAGATCGGGATAGAAACATAGAAAATAGGTGCAGAAAGAGGCCATTCGGCCCTTCGAGCCAGCACTGCCATTATGATCATGGCTGATCATCCACAATCAGTAACCCGTGCCTGCCTTCTCCCCATACCCCTTGATTCCGCTAGCCCCAAGAGCTCTATTTAACTCTCTTTTAAATTCATCCAGTGAATTGGCCTCCACTGCCTTCTGTGGCAGAGAATTTCACAAATTCACAACTCTGTGAAAAAACGTTTTTTCTCTTCTTAGTTAAATGGCCTCCCCTTTATTCTTAGACTGTGGCCCCTGGTTCTGGACTCACCCAATAAATGGCCTCCCCTTTATTCTTAGACTGTGGCCCCTGGTTCTGGACTCACCCAGCATTGGGAACATATTTCCTGCATCTAGCTTGTCCAGTCCTTATCATTTTATATGTTTCTATAAGACACCCTCTCATCCTTCTAAATTCCAGTGAGTACAAACCCAGTCTTTCCTCGTATGACAGTCCTGTCATGCCGGGGATTAACCTCGTGAACCTAAACTGAACTCCCTCAATTGCAAGGATGTCTTTCCTCAAATTAGGAGATCAAAATGGAACACAATGCTCCGGATGTGGTCTCGCCAGGGCCCTGTAAAACTGCAGAAGAACCTCTTTTCTCCTATACTCAAATCCTCTTGTTATGAAGACCAACATGCCATTAGTTTTCTTCTCTGCCTGCTGTACCTGCATGTTTACTTTCAGTGACTGGTGTACAAGGACACCCAAATCTCGTTGCACTTCCCCTTTTCCTAATCTGACACCACTGAGATTATAATCTGTCTCCTTGTTCTTGCTGCCAAAGTGGATAACCTCACATTTATCCGCATTTTATTGCATCTGCCCACTCACTCAACCTGTCCAAGTCCACCTCGCAGTTCACACTGCCACCCAGCTTTGTCTCATCGGCAAATTTGCGAGTGTTACTTCTAATGCTATCATCTAAATCATTAATATATATTGTAAATAGTTGCGGCCCCAGCACCGAGCCTTGCGGCACTCCACTCGCCACTGGCTGCCATTCTGACAGGGACCTGTTTATTCCTACTCTTTGTTTCCTGTCTGCCAACCAATTCTCTATCCTTGTCAATACCTTACCCCCAATACTATGTGCTCTAATTTTGCCCACTAATCTCCTGTGTGGGACCTTATCAAACGTTTTCTGAAAGTCCAGATACACTACATCCACTGGCTCTCCTTCATCCATGTCACATCTTCAAAAGATTCCAGAAGATTAGTCTGGCAGGATTTCCCCTTCATAAATCCATGCTGCCTTGGACCAATCCTTTTACTGCTATCCAAGTGCCCCATTATTACTTCTTTAAGAATTGACACCAGCATCTTCCCCACCACCAATGTCAGGCTAACTGGTCTATAATTCCCCGTTTTCTCTCTCGTTCCTTTCTTGAAAAGTGGGATAAAAACATTAGCGACCCTCCAATCCACCGGAACTGATCCTGAATCTATAGAGCATCGGAAAATTATCTCCAATGCGTCCACAATTTCTAGAGCCACCTCCTTGAGAACCCTGGGATGTAGACCGGCAGGCCTGGGGATTAATCAGATTCCATCCCATTAGTCTACCCAATACTATTTCTCACCTAATGCAAATTTCTTTCAGTTCCTCTCTCCCTAGATCCTCCATCCTCCAGTACATCTGGGAGGTTGTTTGTGTCTTCCTTGGTGAAGACCGAACCAAATTACCTGTTAAACTCTTCTGCCATTTCCTTGTTCCCCATAATAATTTCACTTGTTTCTGCCTTCAAGGGACCCACATTTGTCTTTACTAATCTTTTTCTCTTAACATACCTAAAGAAGCTTTTGCTATCCATCTTTATATTCTTGGCGAGTTTACCTTCATACTTCATCTTTTCACCCCGTATTGCCCTTTTTGTTACCTTCTGATGTAATTTGAAAATTTCCCAATCCTCTGGCTTTCCACTACTCTTTGCTATGTTATATACCTTTTATTTTCGTTTTATACCTTCCCTAACTTCCCTTGTCAGCCACAGTTGCCTCTTACTCCCCTTAGAATCTTTCTTCCTCTTTAGAATGAAATGATCCTGCATCTTCTGGATTATGCCCAGATATTCCTGCCATTGCTGTTCCACCGTCATTCCTGCTATGATCCTTTTCCAGTCGACCTTGGCAGCTTCTTTCTCATGCCTTCATAGTCCCCTTTGTTCAACTGCAACTCTGACACTTCTGATTTAACCTTTTCTCTCTCAAATTGCATTTTAAAACATATCATATTATGGTCACTACCTCCTAGCGCTTCCTTTACCTTGAGTTCCCTTATTAAATCTGGTTCATTAGACAACACTAAATCCAGAATTGCCTTCTCTCTGGTCGGCTCCATTACAAGCTGCTCTAAGAATCCATCTCGGAAGGACTCCACAAACTCTTTCTTGGGGTCCAGAACCAACTTGATTTTCCCAGTCTACCTGCATATTGAAATCTCCAATCACAAATTGGCATTACCTTTGTTACATGCCAATTTTAACTCCTGCTACAATTTGCACCCTATATCCAGGCTACTGTTTGGGGGCCTGTAGATAAGTCCCATGTGTCTTCTTACCTTTACAATTCCTCAATTCTATCCACAGGGACTACATTGTCAGTCCCTATGTCACCCCTCGCAAGGGACTGAATTTCATCCCTCATCAACCCACCACCTCTGCCCACCTGCCTGTCCTTTCTATAGGACGTATAACCCTGAATATTCAGTTCCCAGCCCCGATCCTCCTGCAGCCATGTCTCCGTAATCCCCACAATGTCATATCTGAGCCTGAAGCTCATCTACTTTACTTATACTTCACGCATTCATATATAACATTTTAATTCCATTGCTCACCTCACCTTTCACATCGATTCCTATTTCACTTGGCCATACTCCCCTATCCCTTTGAGCTTTCTGTCCCGTTAATTCTAGTGTCCAACTTTTCTTATACTCTCTTTCCCTTTAACTCCATCCTTGTATTTCCAATGTGTCTCCTCCCCACCCACCCCCCACCACTATAGGAGGGGTAAGTTCACTTAGCCTGATCGTAACCTAGCTCCAGGACTCCTCTTCTAGTATCCTTAGTTATTTGGAAATGTCATCCTTACTTGCATTGAATGCCAAAATAATCGAAGCCGATATGCTTTCTGTGTAAGAAGGAACTGCAGTTGCTGATTTACACCGACGATAGACACAAAATGCTGCCGCAACTTAGTGGGTAAGGCAGTATCTCATGTGATGTTGCCTGACCCCCTGAGTTGGTCCAGCATTTTGTGTTTATCTTCTCATAGCATTTCTGCTATTTGGCTCAGTTGTTCAGAAGGTGGAGAGTCCTTAAGAAAGCTATTGGTGATTGATGAAACTTACCCTTGTATAGTGCCTTCCAAAACATGTTACAGCCAAATAAGTTATTTTTTGAAGTGTTGTCACTATTGCAATGTAGGAATTTAGCGGTGCTATTTCAATGTGGCTAATTTGGAAAGAACAGAGTCTTACAAACCGTACAATGAGGGAATAGACTGTTTTGGTTAAGGGATCAACATTTTCTCCACCACTTGGGTTAAGTTCTTTGTAAATTTTTTTTTTTTAGTTTTACTGAGAAATAGTCTTGAAATGTTTGCATTTGCTTGGAATTACTTGGACCTCAATCTATCTTTCAATCAGGAAGTGGAATTATGGACAGTTCAGCACTTCAGTACTGCATCTCAAAGTCATTGTAGATTTTTGAGCTAAAGTCTGTGCACAGGACTTTACATCACATACTGTAATCTTTCCTCTGTATCTTGGCATCCATTTTCTCCTAAATATTAAAAGGGACCCTCTCTCCTGTTACAGATGGCCTATAACAATGGTTCGTGAAAATTTAAGAAATGAGTGTTCTATTTGTGAAAGATTGCTACACTTTCCTCCCTTTGCTTGGTAAATGACAAGCAAAAAGTCACCGTTACTTGTGTCTATGGTGTAACAATTAACTCTCTGTTCCATTTTTAATTATGTGCTTTTTATTTTGTTTCCTCCAGCATGCTTGAGATCTTATCTCCAACATCCACAATGCCAATTGACATCGCTATGCAGCTCTACCTTCCTCCTCCGTTCAAACAACTGAGCTACACACGAAAGAGAACACTGAAAGTAACCCAACCACTGCGGCCATGCATCCACCTTCACCTTGGTGAAGATACATCAGATAATAAGCACAGAACCAAGGAGCAGAAGCATGTTTCCTTTGCCGACAGTAAGGGCTTGCCGTTGACTGCAGTTAAGTTCTTTGATTTACACAGTTTAGATTTTTCCTTCAATATTGATGAGTTGATCAGTAGTTTAGTAGACCTAAAGACAGCAGACAAAGACAACCTGCTCTTAGATTTTGCACAGCCTTCGTCTGATTTCCTGGATTTCAAGAACCGCCTGGAAACTGAATCTGTCTGTCTTGAGAATTGCTTGTTACAGGAGGGTATGATTATGGGGACTATCAAGGTGAAAAATATTGCATTTGAGAAGTCTTTGAAAGTAAGGATAACATTTGACACTTGGAAAACGTTCCAGGACCATGACTGCTGCTATGTGCACGATCTTTACGGTGGCTCCGATAGAGACACTTTTTCATTTGAGATCCGCTTGCAGGAATACATTGCCCCACATGAAAGGATAGAGTTTGCCATCTGTTACGAAAGTGATGGGAAGATCTTTTGGGATAGTAACAAAGGGCTAAACTACAGGTTAATCCGATCGGAGCTGACACACACTCCGGAGATAGGAAAAACAAGTCAGTCACTGGATGCTTTATTGACTGATTCTGACCAAATGCCAGGGTACGGGATTGAATATGATCGCTATGGTGGACTGAGGTGCTCCTATGGCGTGTTCCCTGAATGGCCTAGCTACACTGGTTACGACAAGATGGGACCTTACTACTGAACAAATTACTTAGGAATGGATGGTTTTAACTTTGTTTTTCAATGTACATCTGCTGGTTTATAGTAGCCTCAAGCATAGTGAAGCAGGTGCAGGTTATAAACAACTACGTGGGGTTTACCAGCATGTCAGAATCTTGCTCATTTACTAAATCCGATGTGTAAGTATGCAAGCTCGTGTTGTAAATCAGAATACAAGTGCCTTCTAAAGGTCACAGAACAGTGCTCTTTACCAAGTACATCAAGTGCCCAACTTCTGTATTCCGTGCAGCAAGTTTTTATAAAATTTCCTGCAAGTTTTATAATTGTTCTGAGATGATGAACGAGCCGCTGATGAAGCCACTCAATCAGTTCCAAAATATCTCGGGCTCTCTGACTATTCAACTGCGCCAAAGTATTTCATTGCATTTCATCAGCGCTTGGAATGAACTTGTAGGTCATGTAATGAAGGCATCATGTCTGCATCAGTAGGAGGTTGTGCTGGAGGTCACAACAAGCCACATCCAGATGATCTTTCTCAATTATATTCTTCACAAAAAAAAAGTTGGTCTGTTTAATACAGATACAGGTTTAGTGTTTGAGCAAAGATCCTGTTATCATTGCTGTGATTACGTAGACTTCTATTTTTGTAATTGTAAACCTTTGCAGAGCTGTGTTGATTTGATCAACAGACTTTTCCGCAAACCGGTTTGATCAATTTTAACTCTGGACTGAAAAGGTTGAACGCATTCACATTCAGTCAGCAGAAATGGTGAAAACAGGTGATTTTATGTTAATTATTGCTCACTTTTACATTAGTTTTCACAAAAGAAACTTGAACGTGACTTTTTTTAAAGTCTTGCACATTATCGCTGAGGAACTTGCATGGAAATGTTTTATTGACTGCTGCTTCTGTGCAATCCTAATTAATGGCTCAAAGTAATTTGAGTTGAGAGTCACCCTCCTCCTCTGGAGTGGAACATTTACCTGTAAAATGTATTGTGCACCAGTCACTGTTTTTGTGGTGAATTATGCTACTTGCCAAAACTGAACCCATATAACTGTGCCCGTAAAACAGAATAATTGTCAGTGAGCAGGAATAGGCACTATCAGTTGATTATCTGAAGGGACTGTTGACTAAGGTAGTAGTCAGGATCTGTAGTTCTACACTTTCATGCCTAAGTAACTACTTCCTATCATGTGTAGCAGATAAGTAAACCTTTCTATTTGGATGGGCATAAGGATCAGCTAAATTACAGGTCAATTTTATTAAGAGCAGTTTCTGGACAGGCACTCTCCATGATGATCATTCCCAGCCACGAGCACCCCAACAAGAATCAGTGATGGAGCTAGGAAATTGCTGCCTTTGTCCTGTAATGTTGTCAAAAAGTAAGCTGTCCAAGAGACAGCTTCTCGGGCATTGAGTTGACATTCAGCCTGCAGCAGAATACTGAGCTCTCATCTCCTGCACTTTAATTCTCCATTTCAGTCCCACTCAGACTTCCTCATGTAACCACCCATAATATTCAATGCAGCACTGCAGATGCCGGAAATCTGAAGTTCTGATGTTGGTGTTCTAAAAAAGAGGACACTGTTACTCTCTCCAGAGATACTGCCTGACTTTTCCAGCATTTTCTGTTTTTATTGCAACCCAAGCTGAGCTGGAATATCAGCACTTTATTTTCCGTGTGGCTTTATTACAGACTCTTATTCACCTCTACAATGTTTCTACTGTGTCAATATACAACTAAAATCAACTAATCGTTTGTCTCCCTTATTGCCCACTCCAGCCTTGCAAAAAAAGCTTTAGATCCAGTTTTGATGAAAGATAGTGGATTTGAACCATTGCTAGCTCCACAGTTGTCTCCTGACATGACTTGAGTATTTCCGGCATTTTCTGTTTTGAAAAACTTGTTTTATTTTCCCAGCTTCTGCAACCTGATGAATGTAATATAATTGAAGTACAAATTACTGCAGTGTCTGTCCATTATGGTTCAAGGGGGTTCATATGGTGATGGCCATTGAGCACTTGTTAGCCATACAAAGTTTGCCCAATTTCCTCCACTGCCTATTTACAGCACACAACCCTTCGCTAGGCAAAATAATCATTCAGATTCTATTTTTATAGTCTGGCATTCTAGTAAGTTAGCTGGTGCTTTAAGGAATATCACGTTTTTCACACTTTTCTTTCTGAAATTGCAATATTATTTGCTTTGGCTATGGATTTCAGAAATGAAGGCACAAAGGCCTTTTAATCTTTCGCAGTGTTAAATCAAAATATTATTAAATTATATTAGTCTAGGCAGAAGAGGAGGCCTTTCAGCCCATTCCATCTCAAGTGGAGTAATACCATCCATTCCATTCCCTGTTCTTTTCCACGCTGCTCAGCTAATCTTTCAGTAGTATGTATCCAATTCACTTTTGATTCTTTCCTTCAACTCTCCAGATATCTTCATATCCCCAGTGCATCATGCCCACAATGTTAAATGCATTCCCTTGGTTGTGGAACCATTCACTAATGGAAATAATTGTTGCTGTTTATGTAAAGCAGTCACAATCCTCTACACTTATTATGTTTCCTCTCCGCCTCTTTTGCTTTTAGAACAACAACCCTAGCTTCCCGAGTCAAATTAAATAGCTGAAATCCCTCATCCCTGCTTTTCTGTTGCTTCTATAAGACCTTCACATCCTTGTTAAAGAATGATCAGACTTGAGTGCAATACTTTAGTTGTAGCCTGTACCAGTGTTTGTACGTTCCACATAATATCCCTATTTTCTTGTACTGCCTCGATGCATCCTAGATCACATATGCACTTCCACTTGCACAGATTTCTGTCAATATCCTCTGTGCAACACGCCCTTCAACTGTCGACCTCAATTCTAATTCTCTATCCTCAATACAGTTTTGTTCTGAGTGTTTTTGTGGATAATCATGCCTCTGCTCAGTTTGAACGCATTAAAGCATAATGGTAGCTGTGATAGGTAGAGACGTTTTCTAACTTCTGACTGTTTTAGCACATTGGGCTGGTTGACCATTTGCCCACCAGGAGAGACTTGCATTCATTATTGAGCCTCTACATTTTCAAAGGGGTTTTGGATACATACAGGAGACATTAAGTCGAGTTGGAAATGACCAACAATCCTGTTGAATTGGTAGAACCGGCCCAGGAGGTAGAGTGCCCTCTGATACCTGTGCAAATATGTACTTTGTGGCTGTTGTACTATTTTTGCCGATCACTGACTTATGAACAATATTATGTTTATGCTTTATATAATAAAGATTGTCTTCAAGTCAAATTCTTCTTTAATTGAGTTTTTCATGCGACGCCAAATGTTCTTTTAACCTGACTGTGCAAGTTTTATCCAGTAACTATTGCCACGCATGTAAAGTGAACTGGGAGGAAGAACAAGGGCAGAGAGATAGAAACAATGCAAAGCTCCTCAAGATCCCAGCCCTCAACCGCGGTAATCAAACATGGTTTGAACCAGCACATACCACAGCAAATTTTGGTTGCTTATTTGTACAATAATGCAAACTATTTATTACCTGTTCAGTGTTTGATCACATGTCAGTGTCCAGTCTGACCCATAGCCAAAGGTTTCGACTTGTATGTAATTTTTAACGTTTGTCAATCTCTTCTATGGGGCACAGAAAAAAATATGACGTGATATCATTCATGGCCACGAGGGGCGGTATGGTGGCACAGTGGTAGAGTTGCTGCCTTACAGTGCCAGAAGCCTGAGTTTGATCCTGACTACAGGTGCTGTCTGTATGGAGTTTGTACGTTCTCCCCATGACTTGCGTTGGTTTTCTCCAGATCTCTGAGTTCCTCACACACTCCAAACACATGCAGGTTTGTAGGCTAATTGGCTTGATAAAACTAAATTGTCCCTAGGGTTTTTTTAAAATGGGGTGTGGGGATCGCTGGTCAGCGTGAACTCAGTGGGTACAAGGGGCCTGTTTCCGCACTATAAACTGGACCAAACTAAAGCCACGAGTTGTAATTAACTTGATCATCCTGAAACTATTATAAATAGAAAGAGTTGATTTGGATCAGCTTTTCCCTTTGAGAATAGGGAAGATTCAAACAAGAGGACATGACTTCAGAATTAAGGGACAGAAGTTTAGGGGTAACACGAGGGGGAACTTCTTTACTCAGAGAGTGGTAGCGGGGTGGAATGAGCTTCCAGTGGAAGTGGTGGAGGCAGGTTCGTTGGTATCATTTAAAAATAAATTGGATAGGCATATGGATGAGAAGGGAATGGAGGGTTATGGTATTAGTGCAGGCAGGTGGGACTAAGGGAAAAAAGTTGTTCGGCACGGACTTGTAGGGCCGAGATGGCCTGTTTCCGTGCTGTAATTGTTATATGGTTATATCTAACTGTCAGTCTCATTGGGTTCTACATTTCTAAATGTCTACATTCTAGCAGGTGCTAAATGTAAAGCAATGGCTAAAGCAACAACCTGGCCCTTAACTCCAAGAAGACCAAGGAGCTCATTGTAGACTTCAGGAAGTCCAGAGGCGGCACGCACACCCCCATCCACATTAACGGGACGGAGGTGGAACGTGTTTCTAGCTTCAGGTTCCTGGGAGTCAACATCTCCGATGACCTCTCTTGGACCCACAATACCTCTACTCTGATCAAGAAGGCTCATCAGCGTCTCTTCTTCCTGAGGAGACTGAAGAAGGTCCATCTGTCTCCTCAGATCCTGGTGAACTTCTACCGCTGCACCATCGAGAGCATCCTTACCAACTGCATCACAGTATGCTATGGCAACTGCTCTGTCTCCGACCGGAAGACACTGCAGAGGGTGGTGAAAATTGCCCAACGCATCACCGGTTCCATGCTCCCCTCCATTGAGTCTGTCCAAAGCAAGCGCTGTCTGCGGAGGGCGCTCAGCATCGCCAAGGACTGCTCTCACCCCAACCATGGACTGTTTACTCTCCTACCATCCGGGAGGCGCTACAGGTCTCTCCGTTGCCGAACCAGCAGGTCGAGGAACAGCTTCTTTCCGGCGGCTGTCACTCTACTCAACAACGTACCTCGGTGACTGCCAATCACCACCCCCCCCCCCCCACCCCCCCCGGACACTTATTATTATTTATTCAAATCGTTTGCTATGTCGCTCTTCAAGGGAGATGCTAAATGCATTTCGTTGTCTCTCTACTGTACACTGACAATGACAATTAAATTGAATCTGAAACTGAATCTAAAGCAAGACATTTTGGCAATTTCTGTAAACAATCACAAACTTGGAAAACCAGTTGATCCACAGAAAGAGGAATTCCTGAACATCAGTCAGTTCAACAATACACACCTTTCAGAATCAGTCCCCTCCCTAATGTTTTTGTTGCGTTCTTCCTGTCAATTATCTTTTATTAACCAATGGGTAGCAAGGTATGAGCTCAAATAATTCAGGACATCAAGGTAACAAATGATAATTAGCTTTATGTGAAAATTCATGATATAAATCATAGCTATGAATAGCAATACCAGACTTGAAATTTGAGCCTTGAGGACTGAGAAATCTGAGAAACAGGTGGGAATTAATGTCTTAGGATCAATTGCAGCAAGAAATGATGAACATAAATAGTAGGTCATTCAGCCTCGGGTGCCTGCTCTACCTTCAGTAAGATCATGGCTCTGCTCTTGCCTGGCACTATTTCCCTGCATGCACCCTGTGCTCTGATTCCCTTCATATCTAAAAAAAAATCGATTGATCATAAATATACTGCACAACTGATGCCTCCGGGTAAATAAATTCCTCCCCTATGGTGAATAGCCAGCCCCTTATTTTAAGAGTGACTCCTGAGTCGAAGCATCTTAGTCAAGAAAAACATCTCCATTCTACACTGTCAGACCGTTTATGATGAGCACTTGTAGCCATGTGTTCTGAAGGAATTTGATGGAGGCTATTTATGATGTTGGTTATTTTTCTGCAGTAAGGTGAGGTTACAAATTTTAAGATGGGAAGATGTCAGAGATTTAAAGGAGGAGTTGAGACATCTGTTGCATTAAATTGTGACCTTGACTGTCTTGATCTTTGTTGTATGTATGAAAGATACTTGGAGACCTGATCATAGTGCAAAACATCGAGTGGTTAATAGTGTTAAATATGAACAATTATTGGTGAATAACTTGTTTTCATTTGTTTAACGTGCCTCCTTGGTTTACATGGAAGTAATTGTTCTAGCCACTGATAAATTCTGTCCCAGGGAGATTTAAACTATCATTTGTTTCACAAATATTTTCCCTGAAGACAATCTGACTGGATGCTGAGCCCATGCCATGTATCCATCTTATACTGCAGAAAATCCAGTCCTGACCCAGGTAAAATGGGTGCAGAATTGGTTTGACCTATTCAGGAGACAAAGCATGGAAGTGTTTTATCCAATGGTAGACCATACACTCTGCTGCATTGAGACTTGTATCCACAAAGTAAATCTTGAGTGTAAATGAGATAAACACCAGACAGCAACTGCTTTGCCCCAAAGGGCTGTGGAGGCTCAGTCACTGGAGGGATTTAAAGGGAGGTAAATATTTGAAAGATCGTGAAAAATAAAGGCCATGGCAAACTGCATCCTTATGGGCCTGATCCACTTAGGTGGTTTGTTAGCAACTACAGGTGACTAGTTTGTTGCCACATGTTCACTGGTGGTCGCTGGGAGTAGTCTCCTCAGTCGTGCAAAAAGTCGTAGCGTCTTTCTGCTCTCCGCTAAAATTTTCAACATAATCGCTAAATTTTCGGCAACAGTGGGATTGAGACCAATGAGCGTAGCTTGACTTCTCCTGATGTAGATGCTGTCGTAGGTTGTTGCCAGGATGAAGTAGGTTGTCGCCGGTTTTTCAGCAACCTGCTACGACTTTGACAGTCGCTGGCAGTTGCCTAAATAATTGCTGTGGGCCAGGCCCATATCTTGCAGCAGCACACCAGAAAATGTAAGCATAGTACTCTGTAAACAATATAATAAATAGAGCCAGGATGTTTAGGCACTAAAAGGCATAATAAAATTACAAAAAAGGCATGAAAATGCATTTATTGACAAAAAAAGGTATTTATTTCCGCCACCAAAATATGGTTAAAAATGATAATATAAAAAGAGATACTACATTAAATGACATAAGTTGCCCGGTTGCACGTAATTAATAGCATTTTTTCAAATTATCTGGTGTTAAACTATGCCGTCTGTCAGACAGAATATGCTTCAGTTGTGAAAAACCTCTTTCTACCTCAGCTGAAGTTACTGGTGCCTACCGGAAACAAGCTACAGACTCTATATTCATGTCGATATCTTGTGCATTACAACTACCTTTGAGAACTTTAGCTTTGTTTTCTATTTCTTCAAGATCTTTGTTAGCTAAAATCACTCTCACATTTTCCTTGTGAGGAGACAAGCTTGAGTATTTCGCTTGGGTAGTAACACCCCAGCGGTATCAACATTGACTTATCCAATTTTAGATATCCGTGCCTTCTCTCTACTCCCCCTCCCCCATCCCAGTTCTCCTTCTAGTCCTACTGTCCCCGCCTCTTCTTTTCTTTCCCCCACACATCAGTCTGAAGAATGGTCTTTTTTTCAAAGCACTGTATTCGTCCCCGAGGGGCAATTTAAAAGGGCGCATTACAGTAGCTTTTTAAAAAGGGACACAATCAACAAACATAAGCAGCACGCATACTGCACAATCAACCAGCACACGCATTTCACAGACACTGCACAATCACACAACACACACCGCACATCAACATTCAACACATAGTAATAGTTTTTAAAGTGCTTCCTAAGTGCTTCAATTAAAAAGTGCATATAGAAGGTTATTTCATTTCATATGTTCATGAGTCAGTGATCAGCATTAAAAAGCTGGACAGCCCTGGGGATGAAGGTTGCCTTCCTCCTCTGTGTCCGGCAACCCGGTGTCCGGACAGCGGAGTCTGCGTCCTGAGGGGAGCCACTCAAACTCAGGAAACAGGATGTGAGAGGGGTCCTGAAGAATCCTGCGTGTTAACTTTACAGACTGTTGGTCGCATAGAGCAGTGAGGGTTCGGACGGGCTGCTCAATGATTTTTGAGCAGACCTTGACCACATTCAACAGGCGGTTTCTGTTTTGCAGGGTGATGGAGTGGAACCAGCTAGTGAAAGAGAAGGATATTACATTTTCAATGAATGCGTAGTAGAATGTAGTGAGAATGTCTTTGTTAATCCCAAATGACTTCACCTTCCTGAGTAGGTACTGTCTCTGATGGCACTTTTTAAGGATTTCCTCTATGTTAAGAAGAAAACCTTAGCAGGTTGTTGAAGGCTGTTCCCAGGTATTTGTATACCTCCACTATCTCCACTGGCTCCTGCTGTATGATAGTGGTGGCTGCCTCACCCATCTGTCTCTGTTGGGGGGGGAAAAAGTCACAATCATGTCCTTGGTTTTGCTTATATTTAGCTCAAGACAAGACTTTTCACACCAACGACGTCTCGACCCGAAATGTCGCCTATTCCCTCTCTCCATAGATGCTGCCTCAACCGCTGAGTTTCTCCAGCATTTTTTGTCTCCCTTCGCGTTTACCAGCATCTGCAGTTCTTTCTTAAATAGATCTTGGAGAAGACTGAACCAGCGGGCAGTGGCACGAACGCTTGATGAACGACCGACGGTGGCGCCCCCGGTTTCGCCCCGGTGGTGGAAGTTTTCTTGTAAGTTATACTATGTTAATGTTAATAATTACATTAATATTAACATGTTAACATAGAAAACGTCATTGTAATCACGGTACAACTAGAGAAAATAGCACAACCTTTTAGCAAAGTGGCAAAAAAAGGCTGATTTAGGCACTCGATTGTGAAAAAGGCATTATCCTGGTGAAATCATCAAAAAAGGCTTGAAAAGGCACATGGCATTTTTGGAAAAATCCTGGTTCTAATAATAAACAAAAAAAAGTTTAGTGCACAAACACACACTTACGTACATCAGAGCTGCCAATGCTATAAGAATACTGATGGGCGATTTTGTGTTGTTAAATCCGACCATAGATAATCGTAACAACCAGTCACCGCTGTACCAGCTGAGGTACAGCGGGCAGGTGTGAACCGTAATCGGCCCGATATCCTGTTTCATTAACATACCACTCGCCAATGAAAAAGTAATAACCTGGTGAAATCGACAAGATCTTGCTGCTTAAAAAATGCAAGGATATAAAAGGCATACTGTACCTCTAAAAATTATAGCAGATTAAATCTATTAGTATTTTAAATTTCAAGATCTGGATGATTATTTGTGTAAACGTTGATCTACCACGGTGCTTGGGATTAAGGGCTGAAATATTTCTATCTCTATCTCCTCGGCATTCCCGGAATCATTTGGCATTTTGCAACAGTTTAGTCTGAAGAAGGGTCTCGACCAGAAACGTCACCCATTCCTTCTCTCCAGTGTTGCTGCCTGTCCCGCTCCAGGTTTAAACAGTGCCGTCAGTTTAACGCGTGAGAATTTAAACGAAGAGCTGTCGGCTGCAGCACTATGGGTTCTAAATGTAGCGCTACCGGCTGGAGCGCTATGAGCTTTAAAC
Source organism: Leucoraja erinaceus (assembly GCF_028641065.1). Classification (NCBI taxonomy): domain Eukaryota; kingdom Metazoa; phylum Chordata; class Chondrichthyes; order Rajiformes; family Rajidae; genus Leucoraja; species Leucoraja erinaceus. The sequence continues at coordinate 53,169,204 of NC_073379.1, forward strand.
ATAGCGCTATGGACTTTAAACATAACGCTATGGGTCGCAGACTGTTTGGGAAAATCTTTGGAATTCTCTTTCTCAGTGGAAGTTGAGCCTTTGATTATTTTTCAGGCAGTGGTAGAATTCTGGATAAGCTTAGTGGTGAAAGGTTACCAGTGGGATTGCAGTTACATTGGCCTTGATTTTACAGAACGGTGGGTGGGCTCAAGGGGGAGGGAGGGAGGGTGGGAGAGAGGGGGGGGGGAGAGGGAGGAGAGAGAGGGTAGGGAGAGGGAGGGTGAAAAAAAGGAAGGAGAGAGGGAGGAAGAGAATGGGAGGGAGATAAAGAGGGTTGGAGGGATGGTGGGAGAGAGGGGGAGAGAAAGGAGGAGAGGGAGAGGGAAGGAGGAAAAAAAGGAAGGAGAGGGAGGAAGAGAATGGAAGGGAGGGAGAGAAAGAGGGTTGGAGGGAGAGGGATGGTGGAGAGAGAGAGGGGGGGGGGGGGGGAGAGGGAGAGAGGAGAGAGGAAGGAGGGGAGGGAGAGGGATGTTTCCAAAATGGCTTCTACATCATCATCTGGTGCTAAAAGCAGGAAGCAGCCGTTCAAACAGCAGTATACAAAGAGATGGCAATGAATGCACTGTCAAGCACTAGAAGACATGTCAATTGGTAGCAAAGTTATGCATTCTTGTTCTCTCACATGGGTATGACCGCACATTTAAAAAAAAAACATTTTTTTCAGTAAAATGGCACTGTGTAAAAATACTGATTTTCAGGTGCTAGAATACTGAAACGCTGACAAAACTTGGCAGCTCTGCTACATACACACAAAAACAAACAATAATAGTGTGGTTAATCCAACCACAAAGATTTGTCATGCTCATAAGAAGTGGATAAGCCATATAACCATATAACAATTACAGCACGGAAACAGGCCATCTCGGCCCTACAAGTCATAAAGATTGTTTAGACATCCTAATCTTGAATTCAGGAACTTTCTGCATGAACTTCAACTTCATGGAGGATTTTTCTATGTCTCCTTATCCACTTAATATTCAATCCTATTTTTAAAATAAAAGGTTCGCCCATTGTTAACTGCTTGAAATTCATGTCAATATTTGTTCAAGCTTTGTCATTTGAAATTTCAAATCATGGTTAAGTGTCTGCCACCAGATCTAATGGACATTACTAAAACTTCTGAATCAGAATAAATTCACCTGGTCTGAGGAAGGTAGCATATTTAAGCTACATCAGGCATTCTTTCAGATAACTATGTATTGATTCTTCCAGCAAATATATAGGCCATCCAATCGTGCGGCCTAGGCAGGGTCTTGGAATATGGCACCATGATAGTTCACAGCAGGGAAGATGACTATCTGGCTCAGCACATCTGAACCAGCACTTTTTGAAGCAATCCAAATCCAAATGCCCAGAGCTCCCTCCCCCACTGCTGGTATTTTTCTTGGATTTAATTATTTCTTCTTTGTGCTAAAAGGGCTAGATGTCTCCATCGCAATCAGTCCTTACAGTAAATTATTCCAGCAACACACTGTGTAAAGGAGTTTCTGTTGACCTCTCCCCTTTCTTGGTGAATTGAAAATTAACGTGCCCCCTTTTCCATAAATCACTCTTATTAATACTCATTATTCCTCTCCTGATCTAAATTTGGCATTGCTTGTATTTCTTTTCCAGAGCCTGACCTAATAGTTATAAAATTGCTTTGCTCACTCTAAAGAAGGAAGCTATATAATTCCACTTTCTTAAAGGGACATTCAGCAGCATATGAAGATATACACAAAATGCTGGAGTAACTCGGCAGGACAGGCAGCATCTCTGAAGAAGGGTCTTGACCCGAAACGTCACCCATTCCTTCTCCAGGGATGCTGCCTGTCCCACTTAGTTACTCCAGCATTTTGTTTCTATCTTTAGTGTAAACTAGCATCTGCAGTTCCATCCTACACATTTCAGCAACATGTGACTGGATGCGTTTAGTATGGCAGTATTAGAGGACAGCATATTTCAACTTGGATGGAGAACTGAGAAAAGAAAACCACTGGACACCATAAAGTAAACATACAGTGTGCTTTGAACTTGGTTACTGTGGTGACACACAGCAATGCCAAGTAATTCAAGATCAGCATTTATATTCCACCATTGCCTTCGAGTTCTGTTAAACAAAATTGACTTTCCCACCAATTGTTGATACTTGGCGATTGCCCTCAATCTAATGGTTCAATGTTTCTTTATTATCACATGTACTAAGGTACAGTGAAATTTTTTTTGCATACTGTTCAGTAAGATTATTGCCATACATAAGTACAATCCCTGGTCAAGTACAGAATGTACAGAAACAGTCCACTGAGTTTATATGCACGAGTCACCAGGTTTTGGCATCATTTTCAATGCCTTGTTGTAGCTGGCCATAAATGCCCATTGCAGCCGTCACATTTTGTTATGTTACACCCTTATTTTAAAATTGATTAAATTATTTATTTTATCATCAATCTACACCTAATACCCCAGAATGAAGAAGCGAAAACAGGTGTTTAGAAATTTTTGCAAAGTAATTAAAAAGCAATAACTGAAATATCACATTTACATAAGTATTCAGACCCTTTGCTATGACATTCAAAATTGAGCTTAGGTTCATCCTGTTTCCATTGATTATCCTTGAGATGTTTCTACAACTTGATTGGAGTTCACCAGTAAATTAAATTGATTGTACATGATTTGGAAAGGCACACACCTGTCTATACAAGGTCTCACAGTTGACAGTGCAAGTCAGAGCAAAAACCAAGCCATAGAAACATAGGAGCAGGAGTAGGCCATTCAGCCCTTCGAGCCTGCACCGCCATTCAATATGATCATGGCTGATAGAAACATAGACATAGACACATAGAAAGTAGGTGCGAGAGTAGACCACCAGGTCCGTCGAGCCCGCACCGCCCTTCGCTCATGGCTGAACACTAAACAGACATACTTACCCACAAACAGTAGACACAATACACAGAACACAAGACACTACCCTCCCCCTTATACCGCTATCACACCTCTCCACCCCAAGAACCTCGTGATCTCCTGGGGGAGGCAAAAAACCGGATAAAAACCCAGGTCCAATTCGGGAAAAAAATCCGGGAAATTCCTCTCCGACCCCAATCCAGGCGATCGACACTTGTCCAGGAGATCACTCAGGTCTTACTATACTAAACATCAACCTAGGTCCATATTCTGTGGCCTCTAAATATATTTAAAGTTTCTGCCCCTTATCCCCTGGGGCAATTCCATCTATTTTAGTCTTAAAGATATTTAATTGTCTGCTTCCACTGCTCCCTGGGGAGTGATTGTGTAAATTAACCACAGATCTGGGGAAGAAGTTCTTCCTATCTGTTTTAAAAAACAATTTCTGCAGCATGTTGCTAGTTTCCCGATCATTGGTCATCCAACTCAGTATCCTGTACCTGCCTTCTCTCCATACCCCCTGATCCCTTTAGCCACAAAGGCTACATCTAACTCCCTCTTAAATATAGCCAATGAACTGGCCTCAACTACCTTCTGTGGCAGAGAATTCCATGAAGATGAAAGAATTGTCTGTTGACCTCCGAGAGGATTGTGTCGAGACACATATCTGGGGAAGGGTATGAAACAATTTCTGCAGCATTGCACGTCCCGAAGAGCACAGTGGCCTCGCTATTCTTAAATGGAAGAACTTTAGAACCACCAGGACTCTTCATAGAGTTGGCCGCCCAGCTAAACTGAGCAATCGGGGGAGAAGGGCCTTGGTCAGGGAGGTGACAATGAACCCGATCGTCACTCTGTGAGAGCTCCAAAGTTCCTTTGTGGAGATGGGAGAACCTTCCAGAAGGCCAACTATATCTGCAGCACTCCACCAATCAGGCCTTTATAGTAGTGGCCAGACGGAAGCCACTCCACAGTAAAAGACACATGACAGCCCGCTTTTGCCAAAAGGCACCTAGAGGGCTCTCTGGTCTGATGAAACCAAGATTGAATTCTTTGGCCTGAATGCCAAGCGTCATGTCTGGAGGAAACCAGGCACCGCTCATCACCTGTCCAATACCATACCTAAGATGGAGCATGGTGATGGCAGCATTATGCTGTGGGTATGTTATTCAGCGGCAGGAACTGGGAGACTAGTCAAGATCGAGGGAAAGATGAATGGAGCAAAGTGCAGAACGTTCAGGACATCAGATTGGGGTGGTGGTTCACCTTCTAACAGGACAACGACCCTAAGCACACAGCCAAGATAACGCAGGAGTGGCTTTGTGACAAGTCTGTGAATGTCCTTGAGTGGCCCAGCCAGCGCCCGGACTTGAACCAGATCGAACATCTCTGGAGGGACCTGAAAATAGCTGTGCATCGACATTCCCCATCCAACATGACAGAACTTGAGAGGATCCGCAGAGAAGAATGGGAGAAATTACCCAAATACAGGTGTGCTAAGCTTGTAGCATCATACCCAAGAAGACTTGAGGCTGTAATCGCTGCCAAAGGTGCCTCAACGAAGTACTGAGTAAAGGGTCTGAATACTTATGTAAATGTGATATTTCAGTTATTTCTTTTTAATTACTTTAAAAACATTTCTAAACACCTGTTTTTGCTTTTTTATTATGGGGTAATGTGTGTAGATTTATGATTTAACAGAAAAGAATTTAATCCATTTTAGAATAAGGCTGCAGTGTAACAAAATGCGGAAAAAGTGAAGGGGTCTGAATACTTTCTGAATGCACTGTATATTCCAGATCGCCACTGAACCATCGTCCCTCTCCTCACCCTTTGTGCCCCAGGGATGTGTCTCGCCGACCGCCCTTTTTCTAGTGTCTGCTGCCGTCGCCAACTCCTTCTACCCTCTTGTCTAGTTCCTAGTCCTAGGGGGAAAGCAGGTGCTGGGCCTCCTACTCCAGGCGAGTTTCCAGTCTGCAGCGGGGGAAGCAGGCCTGTCTACCGCGTACGGCTCGCTGGGACCTTCTGCCGAGCGTGGCTCATACTGTCTTTGTATATTAGAAAGCTGTCTCTAATCTCCCCAAATATTGGCACCTGAGACCAGCCTGTCTCGCTCCAGAATACCAGGTGCTCTATAATTTACAGGCTGCAGAACAAATAATGAGATTAATGGGTGTGTGGAGTGATTACTTGCAAGCCTCAATCAAAAGGGAAGTGAAATACAGCATTAATGCTTAAGAAAGAACTGCAGATGCTGGAAAAATCGAAGGTAGACAAAAAATGTTGGAGAAATTCAGTGGCTGAGGCAACATCTATGGAGAGAAGGAATAGGTGATGTTTCGGGTTGAGACCCTTCTTCAGACTGATGCTGGTGCCTCACAGCTCCAGTGGCATGGATTCAATCCTGAGCTTGGGTACTGCCCCCGCAGAGTTCAATGTTTCCCTCTGGTCATGTGAGTTTCTCCTGGGTTCACTGGTTTCCTCAAACATCCCAATGAAATACTGCAATGAAACATTGGCTGCTGTAAATGACCCATTGATGCAAGTTAATGAAGACATGAATTAAAGGGCAGCTGACAGATATGTGAGGGAGAATGTTGGAGGCTCAGAGAGAAATTTGAGGGGGAGGGAATAATAAGATAGTTTCCTTTGAGCTGGCATGAACCCAATGTAGTATAGTTTAGTTTAGAGATACAGCATGGAAACAGGCCCTTCGGCACACCGAGTCCGCACCAATCAGCGAACCCAGCACATTAACACTATCCTACACACATTAGGGACAATTTACACTTGTACCAAGCCAATAAACATACAAACCTGTACGTCTTGGGAGCAACTCGTCCTACAAGAGAAAGCAAAAGATCTCGGAGGAAACACATGCGGTCATGGGGAGAACGTACAAATTCCGTACAGACAGCACCCGTCGTCGGGATCGAACTCGGGTCTCTGGTGCTGCAAGCGCTGTAAGACAGCAAATATAAAATTGATTGGAGAGCGATGATCCCGAGAATGATCCCGGAACAAAATTAAAATCTGATATTTAGTTACTACTGCTCAACCCATCCACAATTCTTCATATGTTTAAATATTTGTTGCAAAGCTTGACTCGGTCATATTGTAATCCAGAGAAAGCATTTCCATTGATACGGTGTCTTTGATATGTTCTCAGACTGTCAAAGAGCATTTCACAGCTAGTGGTATGCACTCACTCTTGGAGTCAGTTAATACAGCCAGTTTGTATCCAGCAGAATTCTAGAGATTAACACGCTAATCACACACTTCAGTTACATTGATTGATTTATTGATAGAAATGGACTTAGATGCTAGTGAAACACACACCAACATTATTCCATTGTGGCATTCATGCCTTACACGTCTCTAACACCTTCACACCTGCAGCAAAACAACATACACAGAAATGTGCACATATAGTTATTCCACCTTTGCAGCCTCTCTTTAAAACTCAAAGCAAGTTGTTGATGAATCTTTTGCTTTCTCTTGTAGGACGAGTTGTCTTGTCATCTGGCTCAACAAATGGGAGAGGAGCCTTTTCTGAGCTCTGTCGTTTCTGCTGTACTGGAGCCTGTAACTCAGGGATAGATGCCCCTCTTACGCACTTGAATACAGTGGTGAATCTCTGGAACTCTGCCACAGAGGGTAGTTGAGGCCAGTTCATTGGCTATATTTAAGAGGGAGTTAGATGTGGCCCTTGTGGCTAAGGGGATCAGGGGGTATGGAGAGAAGGCAGGTACGGGATACTGAGTTGGATGATCAGCCGTGATCATATTGAATGGCGAATTGTGCAGGCTCGAAGGGCCGAATGACTCCTGCACCTATTCTATTTTCCCTCATCACTATTCTTTTTCCGAAATCACTATTGATTTGAAAGATATTCTAACAGGTTAGCCCAACCCCAAACCAACAGCTGAGGAGAAAGACCAGCAGCAAAGAATGGGGCTGTGTTAATAAGTTTGAAGCTTCCAGGCACAGGCTTGGATCTTGCCACCTTATGGGATGTTGAGAATGCTGAGGTGGCACGTATCTTATAAGACCCTTGGTACTTGTTGACCACAGAAAGGCCAGTGATTTGGGCAGGTAATGGGTCTGCAATACAGAGAGTGAGGTCAGATGGAGTTCTGTTCATAAGGATTTAGATGAGAACTTCAGGGGGCATCCTAGCAGCTTGACATACTGCTTGCAACAGCATATTATGCACACGCTGTTGGTGATAATTCTGTGTGCTGAGTTAATTTGCTATTTTTTCCATGAAGTGTGTGCAAAAAATGAAATGTTTAATCACGTTGTATTTAATTAGCAAGTGCTATATGGCAGAGTTTTTAGGCCAAACTGTTTTAATATTATATATGTTGGATTTATTTTGCTGACAATTTAGGCTAGCAATTTGGTGTAGTATTCAGACAGTTCTGTAGGAGACAAATCTTTCAACTGAGAGTTAAACTACCTTGGTCAAACATTGCAGATCCAAAGACACTTTGAGAAAGAGTGGGGGAGTACTTCCAATGCACTGAATAATAATGATCTCTCAAACAACACCTAAAAACAAATGATTTGTTCATTTTCTTATTGCTGTCTGTGAAAGTTTTCTGATTGAAATTGTCTATCGCATTTCCCAAGATTACCTTAACCGTTACACTCAGCATGTTTTTCACTGACCTTAAAATGGCTTAGAGTGTAAGAAGGAACTGCAGATAGACACAAAAAGCTACAGTAACTCAATGGGACAGGCAGTATCTCTGAAGAGAAGGAATAGGTGACGTTTCGCGTCGAGACCCTTCTGCAGATGGCTCAAAATGGTTTAGGATCTTTTGTGGTAATAGAAAAGACCATATAAAAACATATAAAAGTTTTGTTTAAAACTTTGTTTTGGTAATAACCACCATTGGGTTCATGGATGATCCAAAAAGTTATTTCCTGTTTTAATAAATTGACAATTGTTATAATTTCAAAATTTAATGCGTTAAATTAAACCGAGTGTATATAGACATAATCAGTGTTTGAAAGATTAGCCTGAAGTTACATTGCCTGAATCAACACTATGGAATGTGTCTCTGGCAAAGTTCCATATATGCATTTTTTGGTTCTCTGACTCCTCCACCAGACAGATGTAACCCCACTATTTATGAAAAATGACTCAGAAGCTGGGAAATTATGGACTTATTTGATTAATACTAAGAGCAGGGAAGCCATTGGAATTCATAATTACGGCTTGGTTTGGTAAGATATTGCGCACTGTATACAATTCACGGCACTCCACCTTAGAAAAGGTATATTTATTTTGGAAGGAATGTGTTGCAGCTTTATCACAATGTTGGATACAAGGTGGAATTGGCTTAACAGTTAGTATTTCTCAAGTGAATGCCCAGCCAAACGAAGAGAAAATGGAATAGGAAGCAGATAAACTCACCTTGAAATTATAACCTGTAAGATGAATTAAACTTTGAAGAATTTGAGGAATTCACATACAATGGTCTGAAAGGTGCTCTCACTAATTATATAATACAATCAGCATTTTGAAAGAGGGCAGTGTAGATGAAGTGAGCGAAAGTCAGTGTGGATTATTCCACACAAGGAAATCGGGGTATGCTGGGACTGGCTGACAAAGCTGTCTTGTAGCATAGGATCAGCTGTGCAAGTGAATGGCTGAGTAGACATTAGAAGCAGCACAGTGGCGCAGCAGTAGAATTGTTGCCTTAGTAGCGCCATTCGGCCCTTCGAGCCTGCACCGCCATTCAATGTGATCATGGCTGATCATCCAACTCAGTATCCCGTACCTGCCTTCTCTCCATCCCCCTGATCCCTTTAGCCACAAGGGCCACATCTAACTCCCTCTTAAATATAGCCAATGAACTGGCCTCGACTACCCTCTGTAGCAGAGAGTTCCAGAGATTCACCACTCTCTGTGTGAAAAAAAGTTCTTCTCATCTCGGAAGGATTGTTCCCGATCCTTAAGCTGGGACCCCTTGTCCAGGACAAGGGAACAATCTTCCTCACTAGCTGTAACCCCTTAAGAAGAGGGTAAATTCTATTAGAATCTTCGAGATTCTGAGAGTAAAACAGTCTATTTTTCTTTCTTCATAAGACAGTCCTGACATCCCAATCAGTCTGGTGAACTCTCTGCCATGGCATAAGGCCTTCCTCAGATTGGCTATACTGTTACTCCAGGTGTGGTCTCACCAAGTGTACAACTGCTAGACCTCTCTGCTCCTATACTCAAATCCCTTTGGAGAGAAAGGCAACATACCATTCGGGATACTGAGTTGGCACCTGATCACCTTCAATGACTGGTGTACCATGACACCCAGGTTTCGCTGCATCTCCCCCTTTCCCAATCGGCCACCATTTAGATAATAGTCTGCTTTCCTTTTTTTGCCACCAAAATGGCACCTATTTTCATATACTGTTTCAAACATTTCTCACCCGGATGCTCTGGTTTCCTCCCACATTCCAAAGATGTCTAGGTTTGTACTGTACACTGGTTAATTAACTTCATTTTGCAAATTGTCCCAAACTTGGAGATGTGCCTTCAGGATAAAACTGCACAGTGTAGCACGTGTTGCCGTATGGTCTTGCTGTGGGCTACAATGGGCCGATGGATTTTGTACGTTTCCCCGCTGGGGATCTTATAGAAACTTACAAAATTCTAAGGGATTGGACAGGCTAGATGCTAAAGATGTTCCCGAAAGTCCAGGACAAGGGGTCACAGCTTAAGGATAGAGGGGAAATCCTTTAGAACCGAGATGAGAAAAACATTTTTCACGCAGAGAGTGGTGAATCTCTGGAACTCTCTGCCACAGAAGGCAGTTCATTGGCTATATTTAAGAGGGAGTTAGATGTGGCTCTTGTGGCTAGAGGGATCAGGGGGTATGGAGAGAAGGCAGGTACGGGATACTGAGTTGGATGATCAGCCATGATCATATTGAATGGCGGTGCAGGCTTGAAGGGCCGAATGGCCTACTCCTGCACCTATTTTCTATGTTTCTATGTTTCTCCGGATGCTCTGGTTTCCTCCCACATTCCAAAGATGTCTAGGTTTGTAGGTTAATTAACTTCTGCAAATTGTCCATAGTGTGTAGGATAAAACTAGTGTACACGTGGTCGTTGGTCGGTGTGGGCTCAATGGGCCGAAGGGCCTGTTTCCACGCTGTATTTCTAAACTAACTAAAAAAGTTACGTAAAAAGGAGTTAAATAAACTATTTCTGCATTCCTTGGAATATTTTAGGTTAATGGATTACACGATTGAGATTTTTTAAAATTTTGAAAGGAATTAATATTGCAGATTGAAACAGATGTTTCAAATCAGGATCAGACATTCCACTTCCCCACTCCTAACCCATTAACGTTAACATAGACGCAATCCCTCTATACCTTCATCCCACATCAGGAGGGTCTGAGGAACCTTCTTCCTGAATGAAGGTTGAAGCAGTTCTTCTCAACGAACATATTAATTTGCCTGAGTGAACTCAAACACATTTCATTGTACCGTTGACCCTGTGTTAACCGACATATGACAAATAAAACTGAACTGAACAATAATAACATTAACTTACATTTTTCTCAAAGACATCACTTTCTCCAAATCACTGGTGTAGTTATAGACACTCATATGGGGTTAAGCTACGCATGTCTTTTTGCAGCAAAAGTGGACAAATGTTGGTTTCAGTCCTTCTTGGGCTCACTCCACTCTTTTTCCAAAATATAGATAACTATATTTATACCTAACATTAAAATATTATCACTTTCGCAACAAATTTGCACGCTACTCGCCTCTTCGCATGGTTCATCCTTTTCCTTTCCCACACCTCTCCATCTCCATGTCAGTGGAAAGGATAAGTAACAACATCCACTCGAAGCCCATGACACTAAGGCTTCCTTGATTATCTTCCTTCCACTCGGTTTCCTGTAAGGAGTTAATTCTATTTTCTCAGTTCCACTGTTCCATCGCATTTGCTCTGATGATGAGATAAAATGTCTTCCTTTTTTAACCATGTTTTTTTACTCTACCACAGTGGACAGCCTGCCTGGACGTGCCTGAAATTCAAGAGAATCAGGGGTGGAAGTTAGTGGAGTGGCTATCATGGAGAAGGTGCTTGGGAGGCCGAAGGTGGAAAAGTTACCTTGAACGGATGGACTGCATCCTAGGGTTCTGAAATAGGTGGCTTTAGAGATTGTGGAGACAATAATAATGTAAGAAGTAATTGCAGATGCTGGTTTAAACCAAAGAAAGACACAAAAAGCTGGAGTAACTCAGCAGGATCTCTGGAGAGAAGGAATGGGTGACGTTTTGGGTCGAGACCCTTCTTCAGACTGGTTAGGGATAAGGGAAACAAGAGATCTTCTTTCCCTTTTCATTTCCTTCACTCCATAGATGCTGCTGCACCCGCTGAGTTTCTCCAGCAATTTTGTGTACCTTCGATCTTCCAGCATCTGCAGTTCCTTCTTGAACACAGGGAAACAAGTGATATAGATGGTGATGTGGAGAGATAAAGACCAATGAATGAAAGATATGCAAAAAGGTAAGGAAATAGGCCATTGTAAGCTAGTGCGACTTGGGTGGGGGAGAGATAGAGAGAGGGAATGCTAGGGCTACCTGAAGTGAGAGAAATCAATATTCATACAACTGGGCTGCAAGCTGACCAAACTAAATGAGATCCTGTTATTCCAATTTGCACTTAGCCTCATTCTGACAATGGAGGAGACCGAGGACAGAAAGGTCTGTGTAGGAATGGGAAGGAGAATAGTGATGTTTCAGCAATCACTAGAGCCAGGAGTGGCTCCAGACGATTGGAAAATGTCCAATATTACCCCGCTGTACAAGGAGGGAGCAAAGCAGAATAGTGGAAACTTTGGGACGGTTAGTCTGCCTTCAGTGGTTGGTAAGATTTTAGAGTCCATGAGAAAGAATTAGGTTATGTGTACTTAGAAAGTTCATGATAAAATAGGCCGAAGTCAGCATGGTTTTGTAAAGGGGAGATCTTGCCTGAAGAATCTGCTGGAATTATTTGAAGAAATAAATCAGACAAATGAGAATCAATGGATGCTGTTTACCAACATTTTCAGAAAGCTTTTGATAAGGTGTCACATGTGAGGCTGCTGAGGAAAATGAGAGCCCATGGCAATAAAAGTCAGACACTAGCATGGATAGCAGGTTGGCTGGTTGGCAGAAGGAAAAAAAAAGGGCCTTTTCTGGTTGGCTGCCAGTGACTAGCAGAGTTCCGCAGGGGTCGGTGCTGGTGCCGTTACTCTTTACAATGCATATTAATGATTTGGATGAGGGGATTGAAGGCATTGTGACAAAGTTTGCAGATGATATAAAAATAGGTGGAGGGGCAGGTAGTGTAGAGAAAGCAGGGACTCTGCAAAAGGACTTGGACAGGTTGGGAGAGTGGGCAGAGAAGTGGTAGATAGAATATAGTGTAGCAAAATGTAGAGTAATGCATTTTGGTAGTAGGAATAAAGGCGTGGACTATTTTCTAAATGGAGAGAGTATCCAGAAATCTGAGCTGCAAAGGGACTTGGGAGTGCTGGTGCAGGATTCTCAAAAAGTTAATCTGCAAGCCGAATCGGTAGTAAGGAAGGCAAATGCAATGCTGGCATTTATTTCAAGAGGGCTAGAATACAAACCAGGGATGTAATGCTGAGGCTCTAGAAGGCACTAGTCAGGCTGCATTTGGAGTATTGTGAGTAATTTCTCTAAGAGCTGCTCCATATCTGAGGAAGGACGTATTGGCTCTAGAGAGGGTCCAGAGGAGATTTACAAGAATAATCGCATGAATGAGTAGGTTAAGCTATGATGAGCATTTGACGGCACTGGACCTGTATTCGCTAGAGTATTGAAGGATGAGGGGGCAACCTCATTGAAACGTACAGAATAGTGAAAGGCTTGGACAGAGTGGATGTAGAGAGGATGTTTCCACTACTGAGAGTCTAGAACTAGAGGTCATGGCCTCAGAATTAAAGAACATTCCTTTAGGAAGGTGATGACGAGAAATTTCTTTAGCCAGAGAGTGGTGAATCTGTGGAATTCTTTGCCACAGAAGGGTGTAGAGGCAAGTCAGTGGATATTTTTAAGACAGATTCTTGATTAGTACAGGTATAAGGATTTATGGGGAGAAGGAAGGAGAATGTGTTTAGAGGGAGAGATCGATCAGCCCTGATCAAATTGCAGAGTAGGGAGCTAAGATCCTATAGCGAGCAAGATAGTCCACTCCTGCGAAATCCAATGGGCTTACGTGTAGTACGCAACGGAGCGGAACGTCGGTCATTTCTTCGTCCATTTCAGTAATCCCGACCCGACTTTGGTTATCCCTCTCGCAGTGTCATCAACGTTGCGGGGGAACAGTTTGTGTCAATAAATTATAATTCTTTTTTTAATGTTTTTAAATGTTTTTTAATTTTTTTAAATGTTTTTTTTAAATTTCTTTTTAAATGGCTCATGTGCTGTTTGAGTTGATGTTTGTATTAAACTTGCACTCTGTAATTCATCTAATCACACTGTTCAATAATAGCAATATATGAAGATTCCAATTGCTCTACTTCCTTAATGTTTTTTTGTGTCTATAGAATTGCTTTTCAACAATAAATTGGGTCTGTTCTTCCCAATAGCCAGAGAGTGGATGACATCGGTCTGAAATGGTGGGGTTATCTAAATGAAGTATTTGTTTTGAGCAAGATAAACAAATGATGTAGATAGATATAGATATGCCATTTACTGTCACTATACATGTACAATGAAATTAAAAAGCTGCTCGTACTCAGTGCATACATATAATTTAGTACAAAAAAACAAGAAACAGAAAACAAAAACAAAAGGGAGAAGGGGGGGGATAGGTGCACAATTCTGCGGCGCTATATACATATCTATAAAGGCAAAATGGTGAAGGAGATGTTTAAAGATTATATTAAATATTAAAAATGTTTTTTTTTTTTAAATGTTAAAAATTACAGTTACAATACACATTACAGTTCCAAATTTCATTACGTGGATATAATAGATGGCAGTCCGGGTGTTGGGCAGTTGCATGTGTGAATTAAGAGTATTACATTTTCCAACTATTCCTGAGTCATTACAGTGTTTAAGAGGGAACTGGATGCTGGAGAATCGAATAGATGGAAGTCAGCGGGTGCAGTTGGCCTGTAAAGTAGGCAACGTTTCGGGCCGAAACCCTTCTTGCTGATCGGGGGTGGGGGTGGGTGGGGACAAGAAAGGGGAAAGGAGGAGTAGCCAGAAGGCTGGAGGGTGGGAGGAGACAGCAGGGGAGCTGAGGAAGGGGAGGAGACAGCAAGGACTAGATTTGATGCACCTATAGCGCCTTCCAGAGGGCAGCAGGTCGAACAGTCCAAACGCAGGATGGGAGCTGTCCTTGATGATATTCTTTGCCCTACTAAGGCAGCGGGAGGTGTAAATATCCATCAGGGAGGGGAGAGGGCAGCCAATGATCTTCTGTGCTGTCCTAGTTACCCTCTGAAGCCTCTCTCTGTCTGCCATGGTGCAGCTGCCGTACCATGCTGTAATGCAGTATGTCAGCAGGCTCTCGATGGATGAGCGGTAGAAGGTCAGCAGCAGGTTAGAGTCCAGGTTGTGCTTCCTGAGGACCCTCAGGAAGTGCAGCCGCTGTATAACTTAAGGATGATTTTATTTAGCGACCATACAACTGATTAGATTGTGTAGGAAAGAACACACATATACACATATATATGAATGTGATATAGATGTATATAATCATATAACACACATGTATATTTCTCCAGATTTTTATATATAATGATAAACTTTATTACGGACTCAAGGCCCAGACAAGGGACAACATTACATAAAAATACATTAATCCTCCCCGCAACTTTACCCTGGCGTCCCAGCCGTGATGATCCGGGTCAGACTTCCCACAGGCTGTGGTAGGAACATAGGCATCTTTTCGCTTTTTATTGTGATTTATTGATCTTTTTAAAGCTGAATATCTGATAACGACACATTAGATGTGGACGCCATGGCCAAAGCAAAGGAGCGAGTGCGGAGACGGAAGCCGGTTACGGAAATGGTGCTGAGGATTACCCATCAAAGATCCCATGACCCTACCAAAGAATCTAGAGCAAGCAAGATTGATCACTCGACGAACAAGACGTAGTACGGTCATGGGTTGATTCATGGGTAATTTTCGGCACCATTTCCGTAACCGGCTTCCGTCTCCGCACCAAAGATCCCATAGATAACTAGTGCGAGCAAAGATAACTAGTGCAGAGGCGGAAGCCGTTTACGGAAACATCCTAGTAAAAATAAAAGTTATTTCGTAAAAATCTTCTCATCTTCAGAATTTTAATTTATTTACACAAACTGTTCCCCCACAAAGTTGATTACACTGCGAGTCGGGTCGGGTTACGTAAATGGATGAAAAAAAGGCCCACGTTCCGTTGCGTACGACACGTCAGCCCATTGCATTTAGCAGGAGTGAGTGATCTAACTTGCTCCGCTATAGGATCTTTGTTTAGCAGGAGTGAGTGATCTATCTTGCTCCGCTATAGGATCTTTGTTTAGCAGCAGTGAGTGATCTATCTTGCTCCGCTATAGGATCTTTGTTTAGCAGGAGTGAGTGATCTATCTTGCTCCGCTATAGGATCTTTGGTCGGATGACGTGGTTTTGTACAAAGATCCTATAGCGGAGCAGCAAGATGGGTTACTCTCACGCAAACGTGAGGTACGCTCATGGGCGGTTTCATGGGTGATTATAGGACACATTTTAGCAACCTGACTCCGATCTATCTTTTGCTCCGCTTATAGGCCAAAGATTTGTTTAGCAGTGCGGGGGCAGCGGGGAGAGAGAGTGAGTGATCTAGGGAGTGTGCTCCGCTATAGGATCTTTGTCCGGGGCGGCGAGAGTGATCTATCTTGCTCCGCTATAGGATCTTTGTTTAGCAGGCGTGAGTGATCTATCTTGCTCCGCTATAGGCCTAGTCTTTGAAGTTGCAGCAGGTTTACATGTTTTATTGATCTATCTTGCTAGTCCGCTATAAAGTTCTTTGGATTAGCAGGATTGTGTGTGAGTACATCTATATTTTTCATGTATGTGTGTTTATCTTTTATTCTTTAGAATCAGCAGAATTATGAGTGATCTAACCCTTGCTCACGCGCTATAGGACCCCTTTGTCAGTCAGCAGCGAGTGGGTGATCTATCTTGCTACGCTATAGGATCTGTTGTTGAGCATTTTTAAAAAGAATGATAAAAATCTTGACAATTCCCAGAATCATATGGATCTTTGTTTAGCAGCAGTGAGTGATCTATCTTGCTCCGCTATAGGATCTTTGTTTAGCAGGAGTGAGTGATCTATCTTGCTCCGCTATAGGATCTTTGTTTAGCAGCAGTGAGTGATCTATCTTGCTCCGCTATAGGATCTTTGTTTAGCAGCAGTGAGTGATCTATCTTGCTCCGCTATAGGATCTTTGTTTCGCAGCCGTGAGTGATCTATCTTGCTCCGCTATAGGATCTTTGGTCGGATGACGTGTTTTTTTAGATGACGTGGTTTTGTTCCTCCAGCGCTCTGACCGCGCACCTCCTACTCCGCGACGCGCATGCGCGGATGCACGCCTCCCTGCGTGCTCGACGCGCATGCGCCGATCGGATCTCCGCTCTTCGAGCCCTTCTCGCTCCTCGACGCCTGTGCCCGTCTGGCGGAGGTGACGTAAGACGCTAGCGCGCGGAGGCGGAAATGACGAACGTTGTTTGCGCGGCGGTTGGGGCGAAGATGGAGGAGGATCAAAAGGAGAACTTTCCGCGGGCTCCCGACAGCGGCCCTGGCCCGGGCCCGGCGCAGGTGAGGCGAGGCGTGGCTGGCGGCCTGAATCATCAGGGCCATCGCCGGCACTGCAGGGCATGAAAGGGGAGCCGTGATGGGGGTGAGACGCCACCGTCCACCCACTGCCCGGACAGGCGCTGCTCTCCCGCCAACATCCCGCTTCCCTGCCCCTCACTCCACTGACCCACCGATGTGAAGGGTTTTCAGTTTTGCATTTTTGTTTGTTACTCACTGGTTACCCCCACTCACGCCAGCAAAAATAATTGTATTTGACAGTCTTTGCATCAACTTGAATCTAGATCTTGTATTAGCAACAAGTAAATCTTTTTTTGTATCAGAAGAAATTATAGTTGGAAAAAATAGTAAACTTAACAAAAAATTTTGGAAGGTGACAGACTTAAGCATACTGAAATTATTCCTTCATGTCTGCCACCCTCACATCTTTATCTTTCCGATAAGGAAACGTTTTACTTCGTTCATTTTTACTTATCAATAATTGTTGTGTAAATTATATGGAGAATTTTCATATGACACTATTTGTAGTACAAGTCCAACGTATTGTGTAAATGGAACTGGCCTAATTTGTTATGCAGTCACATAGGATAATTCACTGATTTGTGCTGGTCTCCCCTTGCCTTCAGCCGAAGCAGCGCTGCAGACTTGATGGTCAAGAATATCCAATAAAAGCTACTCCTACAACCTACATAAAAGACTTCAGTGACCCAGTCTATAAAGAAATTGCTGTCACAAATGGTCACATCAACAGAATGACTCGTGATGAGCTCCGCACAAAGCTAGCAGAGCTCCATTTAGAAACCAGGTGAGTAATATGTTGCCATTGATGAATGACAAAAGTACATGCAACTGATCCACTGGGAGAACTTTCCAACTTAGTCCCACTAGAATTGTATTTTTATGAAGTTTAGTTTAGAGATACAGAGCGGAAACAGGCCCATTCGGCCCACCGAGTCAGCACTGACCAGTGATCCCCGCACACTAACACTATCCTACACACACTAGGGACAATTTCACATTTATACCAAACCAATTAACCTACAAACCTGTACGTCTTTGGAGTGTGAAAGAAAACCAAAGATCTCGGAGAAAACCCACAGGGAGAACGTACAAACTCCGTACAGTAGTCGGGATTGAAACCGGGTCTCCAGCACTGCAAACGCTGTAAGGCAGCAACCCTACTGCTGTGCCACAAGTTGTAATTGTTATTAGGAAGTTTTACTATGTTAAACATAAATTGTTATGGTTGCACATTCATTTCGTTAAATGTTACGGGCTGATAACAACGATGCAGGAAGGTCGGAAATGGTGAGGAGCAGATGACATGGAGGCCTGAGATCCAAATTTAGATGTTATTGAAAATGAGCAAGATACCACATATATGCCCTCATTTTATTCTTTCATTAGGAACAATTAATTAACTAGTAATCTGTGGCTAGTATAAAAAATAACGCATCTGCGACTCGCTAAATTTTTTAGCTAACATTATTATTCAAAAATTGAACTTTTTTCAGGTAATGGTATCTCTGGACTTTTGTCATGTTTGTAATGGAAGTTTGTCTGGGAATGTGTAAATTGTTCAATGATTTTATATCCCTTCTATCCAACCACAGGATAACTATGCCATATTGATTTTTGTTGAATTTTTATAGAGCCTAAATTGTAATAACTGCTCTGAATAAATTATACAGGAGGATAAATATTCCACGTATTATCAAAGATCTGAGTGAATGGAAGATGCATTTTCACTTTGTTTTTCTCTAGTTCCTTTTCTTTTTTCCCTTGTCATATTTTCCTGTCACATTTATCCTTTGTGGGCTTCACTACCTCCATTATTTGTATTTGAGTTGCACAAGAGCTGCTTACTCATATGTGTACCATGTCTTGCTATTATTGACTCCGTCTTGTTGTCTTACGACCTTTAGGGGAGTGAAGGATGTGCTGAGAAAACGGTTAAAAAACTTCTACAAGAAGCAGAAACTGACTCAGACTTTGCAAATCAAATCAGAGTGTTCAGATATGTACTACGATTACATCTGCGTTATTGATTTTGAAGCAACTTGTGAAGAGAACAATCCACCAGAATACCTGCATGAAATTATTGAGTTTCCCATTGCTCTCATGAATACTCGCACGCTTGAAATTGTGAGTAATTGTTCAAGTTTATTATGTTACATGTATGGAGAGGTACAAGTACGACAAAAAATGTTGCTTGCAGCAGCATCAAAGGCACATAAGCTCTGATAAATGCATTATGTGTGCACTACTTGGGCACTACACAAAATTCGAAAAGGGGTGGCACAGTGGCGCAGCGGTCGAGCTACTGCCTTACAGCGCCAGAGACCTGGGGGCTAGGCTGGATCCAGATTACGGGTGCTTGTCGGTGCGGAGTTTGTACGTTCTCTCCGTGACCTGCGTGGGTTTTCTCAGAGATCTTCAGTTTCCTCCCACACTCCAAAGACGTCCAGGTGTGTGGGTTAATTGGCTTGGTATTAGTGTAGATTGTGTCTAGTGTGTGTAGGATAGTGTTAATGTGCGGTGATTGCTAGTCAGTGTTGACTCGGTGGGCCGAAGGGCCTGTTTCTGCGCTGTATCTCTAAATTAAACTAAAAAAAACATTATTACAATTATATAATTGGTACAAAAACAAGTCCATAACCATATAACAATTACAGCACGGAAACAGGCCATCTCGGCCCTTCTAGTCCGTGCCGAACACGTATTCTCCCCTAGTCCCATATACCTGCGTGCAGACCATAACCCTCCATTCCTTTCCCGTCCATATAACTATCCAATTTATTTTTAAATGATAAAAACGAACCTGCCTCCACCACCTTCACTGGAAGCTCATTCCACACAGTCACCACTCTCTGAGTAAAGAAGTTCCCCCTCATGTTACCCCTAAACTTCTGTCCCTTAATTCTCAAGTCATGTCCCCTTGTTTGAATCTTCCCTACTCTCAGTGGGAAAAGCTTATCCACGTCAACTCTGTCTATCCCTCTCATCATTTTAAAGACCTCTATCAAGTCCCCCCCCTTAACCTTCTGCGCTCCAAAGAATAAAGCCCTAACTTGTTCAACCTTTCTCTGTAACTTAGTTGCTGAACCCCAGGCAACATTCTAGTAAATCTCCTCTGTACTCGCTCTATTTTGTTGACATCCTTCCTATAATTAGGCAACCAAAATTGTACACCATACTCCAAAATTGGCCTCACTAATGCCTTGTACAATTTTAACATTACATCCCAACTTCTATACTCAATGCTCTGATTTATAAAGGCCAGCACACCAAAAGCTTTCTTTACCACCCTATCTACATGAGATTCCACTTTCAGGGAACTGTGCACAGTTATTCCCAGATTCCTCTGTTCACCTGCATTCTTCAATTCCCTACCATTTACCATGTACGTCCTATTTTGATTTGTCCTGCCAAGATGTAGCACCTCACACTTATCAGCATTAAACTCCATCTGCCATCTTTCAGCCCACTCTTCCAACTGGCATAAATCTCTCTGTAGACTTTGAAAATCTACTTCATTATCCACAACTCCACCTATCTTAGTATCATCTGCAGACTTACTAATCCAATTTACCACACCATCATCCAGATCATTGATGTACATGACAAACAACAGTGGACTCAACACAGATCCCTGTGGCACCCCACTAGTCACTGGCCTCCAACCTGACAAACAGCCATCCACCATTACTCTCTGGCATCTCCCATTCAGCCACTGTTGAATCCATCTTGCTACTCCACCATTAATACCCAACCATTGAACCTTCTTAACCAATAAGAGATGGGCCATAGTCTTCATTGTTGAGATAGAAGTATGATTGTGTTGGTTGGTTCAAGGACCTAACAGTTGTTGGAAAGTAATTCTTCCTGAACCTAGTGGTTTGGACATCAGGCTTCTGTAACTCCTGCTCGATGGTAGCAGAAAGAAGAGAACATGGCCTGGATGGTGCGGATCCTTGACAATAAATGCTACCTTCTTGCGCAGCACCCTGTATAGATGCTTTTGATGGGGGGGGGGGGGGGGGCTTTGCTTGTGATGGACTGTCCTAAGTCCAACTTACTGTGGCCTCTTGTGTTCCTGGTATATTGGATTTGCCATATCAGGCTGTGATGCAATTAGTCAGGATAGTTTCTGCAGTACATCTGTAATAGTTTGGTCCAAGACAGGTCATCAAAGATGGTAAGGCCCAGGAATTTGATACTGCTAACTCTTTTCACTGCTGACTGTATGTTTTATACATCTTGGATGAAATTGAAATTCTTGTGCCTTATCAAGTACCAAAGCTTTCAACTCCACAATTCAGCTTGGCCATATATAATGCATTACAATTGATAATCAGAATCTTTGTCAAATGAGTAGTTTTAATGGTACATTGTAAAGAAGGAAGCAAAATGGGGATAAATTCCAAAGTGTTGTTTGGCAGCCAAAAGCAATCTGGTGAGTGGTGGTGGAGGGAAGCAGATTTGGACCACCTCAGAAACCTGAAGCTTGAAAAGGTAGAATTTAAAGATGGATATAGTCTTAACTGTGGCGACAACAAGCAGAAGTGTGGTGGGTTAAATAGGTCTTCATGGGTATAAACCCCAGAGCAGTTTATTTCTAGATGACGGATTTACAGAGAGCCAATACCTCACCGTACCAAAAACCCTGGTTCATCCCTGACCTCTGGAGTTTGCACATTCTCCATGTGACCGTGCAAATTTCTTCCAGGTGCTCTGGTTTATTCCCACTTCCCTGAAGGTCGATGGGTTAATTAGCCCATTAAATATTTGTGTGTAGGTGAGTGGTAGAATCCAAGAGGAGTTGGTTGACATGGATTGGGCCACAATGGCTAGTTTCTGTGCGATATCTGTGCCTCTGGGGTAAAGTGAGGTGGAGAGAAGGGTAAAGAAAAAAGAGTGGACAAGATAGTGTTGGAATAGTAATCGGAAATCAAGAAACTGCAGAGGTTAGAAATTAAAGTAAAATGCTGGAAACTTTCAGCAGGTTGGACAGCACCTGTGGAGAAAGTGATTTAGATAAGTGACCTTTCATTAGAACTGTTTTGATGAGAGATCACCACTCTGAAACATTAACTATTTTATTAGGTATGTTGCAAAACGTACCTGAAGCGTCGCTGAACATCTGTCCCAGCCAGTGTGCGCGATTTTGGCACCGTTTAGAGGGGGGCGGGTTTAAAACGCGATTTTCCCTAAGCTGTTCAAATCGAGGTTTTTCAGCCTAGTTAATTATTAACGAAAAATCGCCGGAAGATTCCCTCGCTTGAGCTATTATTAGTTTTAAGGGCTTTATTTAATTGTTATAGTAGGATAAAAATTAACCTCTAAACCCCCGACCGCCGACAACGGGCCAAATCTCATACAGGGGAAAACAAGGTAGGCTGTTTATTTTTACGTTAAAAAGGGCTTCTTAAGATCCCTTATACAAAGTTTAATGTTGCGAGTAGCTCATTTTGGGCCCATTATATCCCACAGTATTTTTCTGGGCATTTGAGTGCACAAATCTACCGCAATGTGAACGTTCTAAACCAGCGCGTTCACAGGATCCCACTAGAAAGCTGATTAAAATGGACTTTAATTTACAGCAATTAAACACTAAATTCCTTCCATTTGGCCTATAAATTAATGTAAATGAGATTTAAAAATCATGTTTTATTGTGAATTGTTTGAATATTATTTGGACACTTAGGCTATTTTAAAATGTTAATCATTTATTAAGAAATGGATAGATGTTTAGATCTAGTAATTGAAGTTTGGAATTAGCTACAATTAGGTAACTAACTAATTATATGCTTTAATTTCAGGTCATCCAAGTAAGATTATTTTATATTTGTTTCAGAATGCTTCAATCTATGATAACTGAAAATTTCATTCAGTTCTCTTAATTTTAAAGAAAGTTATGTGCTTTTGACTTTCCGCGATCACAGCTTTTTTGTTATGTCCATAGAAAATCAATAGGGAACAAGATGCTGATTTCCGAGTATGAAAATGGCCATAACTTTTTCAATACTTGAGATATGAAAGTGAATTAGGTGTCATATTAAACTTAGTTTTATGCTTTATCTGATGGGATAAATTGCAGACTTGATTTTTTAAATCTCAAAATTTTGTAACATTGCTAATTTATATGCCATGAGCAGAATATATGCTTGCAATTTTCTATGTTGTCGGGTATATAGATGCCAGTGTAGTAACTATCAGTATAACTTGGCGTGAAGAGTATCGTTCAGGACAATATTTCTTCAATACGGCAGTGGAATGTTCTCTGATCCAATAGACTGCTGTATTCAGTGTTACAAGCTATTTCTTTATCACGAGGAGTGAATTGAATTGACTAGACACTAGCTTCTGTGATAACGAGGAACAGGGTTGCCCTTGCATGGGATTAAATGCAATGTGAACGTTCTAAACCAGCGCGTTCACAGGATCCCACTAGAAAGGTTTACAGACTTCTTAATGCACTCTGCACAATTAATTTTCAAGACACAGTATTGGAGAAAGCTGACTTGATGTTGGGGAATGAAGCTGATCAGTAACAATGGAATCAGTAGGAAAGGATTTTGATGAGTAATTGTTAGATTTAGCATATTTTTGAGAAAAGACAAATATATATTGGGAATAAAAGTTCTCAGTTGGGGAAAGGTAAATTTGACTAAACTGTGAAGTGATCCAACAAAAGTAGATAGAAAATAAATTAATGTCCGCAGCGTAAGGTATTCAAGTGAACATTTGAAAAGTAAAAGGATTGAAGTTCTAGACACAGGATGCATGGCGACACAATACAGAAGATAATCTTATAATAGTTGGTGTGCTCAATGCTTCAGAAAACCTCGAGAATGGAAAGTGTAAGAGTGAAAGGAAGAACATTTTGAAAATAATAGGTTATATTAAAGAAAACCTAGTAAAGTACCTAGTGCATAAGGAGTGAGAGGATAATTAAGAAAAGAATAGGCCATGTTGAGACAAAATCAGTTAAACATTATTTTCTTAATACATGTTTTTAGAAAAGATAGCACACGGCATTGGGGTTCAGTATTGATGTGGATAGAGAACTGGCTGGCAAACAGGAAGCAAAGAGTAGGAGTAAACGGGTCCTTTTCACAATGGCAGGCAGTGACTAGTGGGGTACCGCAAGGCTCAGTGCTGGGACCCCAGCTATTTACAATATATATTAATGATCTGGATGAGGGAATTGAAGGCAATATCTCCAAGTTTGCGGATGACACTAAGCTGGGGGGCAGTGTTAGCTGTGAGGAGGATGCTAGGAGACTGCAAGGTGACTTGGATAGGCTGGGTGAGTGGGCAAATGTTTGGCAGATGCAGTATAATGTGGATAAATGTGAGGTTATCCATTTTGGTGGGAAAAACGGGAAAGCAGACTATTATCTAAATGGTGGCAGATTGGAAAAGGGGGAGATGCAGCGAGACCTGGGTGTCATGGTACACCAGTCATTGTAGGTAGGCATGCAGGTGCAGCAGGCAGTAAAGAAAGCGAATGGTATGTTAGCTTTCATTGCAAAAGGATTTGAGTATAGGAGCAGGGAGGTTCTACTGCAGTTGTACAGGGTCTTGGTGAGACCACACCTGGAGTATTGCGTACAGTTTTGGTCTCCAAATCTGAGGAAGGACATTATTGCCATAGAGGGAGTGCAGAGAAGGTTCACCAGACTGATTCCTGGGATGTCAGGACTGTCTTATGAAGAAAGACTGGATAGACTTTGGTTTATACTCTCTAGAATTTAGGGGATTGAGAGGGGATCTTATAGAAACTTACAAAATTCTTAAGGGGTTGGACAGGCTAGATGCAGGAAGATCGTTCCCGATGTTGAGGAATTCCAGGACAAGGGGTCACAGCTTAAGGATAAGGGGGAAATCCTTTAAAACCGAGATGAGAAGAACTTTTTTCACATGGAGAGTGGTGAATCTCTGGAACTCTCTGCCACAGAGGGTAGTTGAGGCCAGTTCATTGGCTATATTTAAGAGGGAGTTAGATGTGGCCCTTCTGGCTAAGGGGATCAGGGGGTATGTAGAGAAGGCAGGTACAGGATACTGAGTTGGATGATCAGCCATGATCATATTAAATGGCGGTGCAGGCTCGAAGGGCCGAATGGCCTACTCCTGCACCTAATTTCTATGTTTCTATAGCAAGAGCAAGATGTTGAACCAAAAAAAGTGCTTAATTGTTTTGAAGATTGATATGTTTTGGTCTCAGATGAATGAGGTTCCATTGTTTGAAATGGGGAAAAAATGTTAATGTTTGGAAAAAGGTTAAGGATGCTATTAAATGGCATGTATAATTCACAGAATCACATTAGTCATTTGGCTGGCTCTGTGCAAGAGCGATCTAGTTTTAGTCCCATTTCCGTTCTCTCTCATCATAGTCCTCTATACATTTGTTTCCAGGTCATGATTGGAAGTGCCTCCACTATTTTCCCATCCCTGGCAATACATTCCAGATCCTAACAACTCGATCTTTCCTCCTGTAATATTTTTTGGGTTCTTTTACCAGCCCCCTTCCTTCTATGACCTCTGGGTCTTGATTTTGTTGCCAGGGAATAATGTTTCTTTAATTTTTCTATTCTGACACCTCATTTTAAGGAATTATTATATTAGGACTGCATTCACTCCAGGCTCTCTCTTTCCTATTTGAGGATATTGATGGAAAGTTTTTTTTTTTCTTTTTGGCATGGTTTCACTGCAGGCTGGAGTATTTGATGTGGTCCCACATGGCAAACTGTTCAGTAGACTAAAAGCTGACGGATTTCTTTTGAGTGAAAAGTTGTTTCTGAAATTAGATTAGTGACAGGAAGGAAAGTATAATGATCAGGTGTTAATGTAATTAGAAGGCTATTTCCAGTGCTTTTCTTGTGTTTTGTGCATTGGTTCTTGACATCTTGTAGTGCTATGGCGTCTTTGGATCCCAAGAATTTAGCGGATTGGAGGTCAAATTTCTATGGAGTCATTGAAACTAATGGAGGTAAACCTGGATAATTTTAATTTCTACAGACAGAACGTTTGTTCTTTTGAATTGGATTGTAATCAGGCATGGTGATACTTAATCTGTTGAAATCCTTCTATGTTATTTTGCCTGGAGGCTTCTGATGCGAAACATTACTTTTCCATATTCTGTTCCTGTCTAATATCATGTTAACTCAAATGAAAAAGCAGCTTTCCTGTGAAGTCTACTTAATGACATCTTGTTGAAAACAGCTAAATCAGTACAGAATTGACACCACCAATAAAGGTTGCAGCCATAACCTTTTTTGGGTGTGTATTCTTTGAGTTTGCACCACATCTAATTTTAAGATTCTTGCTCATTATCATTCATATCATTGATCTTTTTTGGCATTTAAATTATATGATCCTTTACAATCATATCATTGAAATCTACGGTCCTGAGAAAATACTAACATAAAGTAACTGTTATTTTTAAGGAGGATACATTCCAGGAGTATGTTAAACCAGAACAGAAACCCACCCTTACAGAATTCTGCACCAAACTCACGGGCATCACACAGGTAATTTTATCAAATACATTGTTTCAATTTGCAGTGGTGTTCTTTGAAATGGTAATTTAAAAAAAATCAAAACTTGTGCCTAACTTTTTCTTAAACCTTTTTTTGCTGTTAGAATATTTAACAATATTCTATAAATTGGCTATTTGTGGCATAGTTTGAATAGTCAGGTGAGAGTAGTCAATTGAGGTTGAATATATACAGTTACTAAACAGAGAACCCATCTTTTAAATTATATACTTTTTGCTGTAGTCTAAAACTAATCCTTTTAATTTGGTGCAGCATAGAAAATTAAAACACACATTTGGGGCACATTTTAAGCTACAATTTAAGTCTTAGACTGATGTTGAGCAGTACCTTCATTAAATACTTGCTATATTTTGTAATACTGAACATTTGTGTTGCATGATGAATGATTAGGAAAATAGGGTTCCAAGAACATTTTGCTTCATCTTTGTCTCAAATAGCACCCCATTATTTTTAAACAATTACTCTCTTCCTGATTCTCCTACAGGAGGAAGCATCACATTACTCTGTTTAGGGCAGCACTGTGGTGTAGCTGGTGGAGAAGCTGCCTCACAGCACCAAGCTTTAATTCTAACCTCTGGTTATGTCCGTGTGGAGATGTACGTCCAAACAGCGTATACGTCCTTCCAATATCTTTGTGGGCACCTTTATCAATATAAATACAAACTTTATCCCCATCATATGCTTTCCTGTGGCCACATCTATATACTATTAAAAGTCTTGTCTGTCTGTCGGATCAAAGAACTACGCCAAAACGGAACACAATAGCACAAAATATTTTGCAGAATTGTACTCGGCTTTTCCTGTGGTTGTTCGTATCAAGTTTCTTCACATTTGATGTTATATTCAAGAAATGTTACATTTTTAAACTTAAACTCAAGATTTGGGATTAAAGGGGGGACCTGCGCCAAAACAGTACACGGTAGCGCATAAATGTTTGCAACACTTTACGCACCTTGTCAAGTTTCCTTCAGATTTTATGTTATATTTCACGTTAATATTTAAACGTTTCAAAAAGCCAAATTCTCAAAATAGCTGTTCCTGTGTTACGCGAGGTTTCTGACTGTTGCAGGGACGACGTCACAATGGCATCTCACAGACCAGTGCGTCGGGGGGAGGGGCTTGGCCTAGAGACATAGAAAGAGATACAGAGAGAGAGAATATTGCCTTGGGGAATGGGTTGCATTGGTGGACCAGGCGTCACATTAGAAAAACGGGAGAGTGGTGGAATATTGCCTTGAGGAACAGGTTGCGTTGGGGAACAAGGCCTCCCGTGGGGGCTATGGGTGAGTGGTGCAAAATTGCGTTGGGGGACCAGGCCTTCTGTGTGACAGGGGCCCAACGGGTCGCACTTGGTCTAGTTTATAATAAAAATGGTCTCATCAAGGACATAATTTGGTCATGAGCTTCCCATCTCTCCTTTTTTCAATTGAGGACACCAAGCATTTTATCTATTTTTCAGTATTAACTACATGTATACAAGAAGATCAAACAAATAATTGGAATAGTTAATG
The DNA here is from genome assembly GCF_028641065.1 of Leucoraja erinaceus. Classification (NCBI taxonomy): domain Eukaryota; kingdom Metazoa; phylum Chordata; class Chondrichthyes; order Rajiformes; family Rajidae; genus Leucoraja; species Leucoraja erinaceus. The sequence goes on from NC_073379.1 coordinate 53,197,031, forward strand.
CTGAAGTGGCAAGTGTTGTTGGTACAGGTCATCTTTTCAACCATTTTGTGTTTATTCCAGGATATGGTGGACAAGGCAGGGAGTTTCCCAGATGTTCTTCAACGAGTAGTTGATTGGATGAGAGAGAGAGAACTAGGAACCAAGTGCAGATATGCAATATTAACTGATGGGTATGTGATTCTAAAAAATATATAATGCTTAGATTTATCGTGAAAGAAACCAGAATTGATGATGGGTGAATGTAAAATTATTATAACTACCTTATAAATTTTCTGCTTTAACTGCCCGTAACTTAGTCTGTGGACATTGTTCTGAATTCAGTGCGCAAATTTGCCTCCTAACATAACATTAAAAAAACATAAATTTGCATCAGTATTTGAAAAAGGGAAAAGTGAGTTAAAACTAAGTATGGACTCGTCTCCATGCAATCAAAATCCTTCTGCTGGTCTAGCATCCAGACCTATGGATAAACCACTGTGAAAGATTTTTTAAGTTTCTGAAGTTTATAAGCCTCTTGCTCTATATTGCATTAGTGTGTGAAACATTTAACATTGTTCTAAGTTTTGTATCATTGTCTGTTGATTTACTTAAAAAAAAATGTTTTCCCTAATCGCAGGTCCTGGGATATGAGCAAGTTCCTGAATGTTCAGTGCCACCTCAGCAGAATCGAATATCCACGGTTTGCAAAGAAATGGATTAACATCCGAAAAAGTTATGGCAACTTTTACAAGGTTTGTGATGTGTTTTAGCTTGCAAACACGGCTACAGACATTAAGAGTCTAGTTTTCCCTGCTATTATACATTGAACATGTGTAGGATGTAACCAACAGCATGTGTTTCTAGAGACCAAGCAGTTGTCCTCTTTCTGGTTGTATTTTATTGCTGATTTTGCCCATTTAAAAATGTGGAAAGCACTCTTCTAATTGCTTTTGGTGGTAAAAACTTAAAACGGGCATTTAACTATATACGTGCTGTGGTAGTATTACTAACATTAAATGAATTATGTACAGATGCTGAATGTTGCTTAGGTATCCAGAAGTGGATTCTGTATTGTATTGTATTCAAATTTATTGTCATTGTCTCAATTTGAGACAACAAAATGAATTTCCCTTACAGGCAGTATCATAAAAAAATCACAAAGAAATAATAAAAATAAATAATCAATAAATAATAAAACATATTAAAAATAAAATTGAAATTGAATTAAAATTTAAAAAAAAAGCACAAACACAGAAAGTCCAAGACACAACATAACATAAATGGCACCAAGGTGAGGAAGGCACCATAGTCCAGCCAGCCTCCCCTCCGTGTTCATCCGTGGTCGGGGCCTTCCGAGCACCCGCAGTCGCCGCCCCGGGTGGCCCGATGTTCAGGCCCTCACGCCGGGCTGGTGGAACGCCGATGCCGAACCCCGACGGTGAACATCCTCCTCCTCAGCGGCCCGGACCTCCTGATCAGCCGCCTCACGCTGCTGGAGTCCGCAGCTCCTGAGTCCACAGGCCGAGCTGGGCAGAGTCGCAGGATCCCGCGCTGTCCATCAGCGCCGCCCGCGTTGGGAGCTCTGCAAACCGCAGCTCCATGATGTTGGTGCAGCAGGTCCAGCACTCCGGGCTCCAGACGGCGACCCCCGGTAAGGCATCGCCAGCCCCGCGATGTTCCAGCGCTGTCCTGCCGCTACTGGAGCTCCGGTCGATCCCGGCAGGAAAGGCCGCGCCAATCCAGGTAGGTAGGCCGCTGTGGGGGGGGGGGGGGGGGGGGGAGCGAGGACGCGACTCGAATAATAGTCGCGTCCTCACCAGGAAGCGGCTGAAGGACGGTATCTCCCGCACCGTGCCCTCTTCCCCCACATAAAAAACACCAAAAAAACACAAAAAAACACACTTTAACATAACTAAATAACTAAATAAACAAAAAAACAAAAATATACCGGGCTGTAGGTGGAGGCTGCTGGCACCAGCGCCACCGGAAGTACCCAGTTCCTCTTTTTCTGATATTGAAATATAACATTGTCCTTAATTTAAAATGTTGGTAGAACGAGATATTGGATTAATAAGTTTGGTTCAAATGTGATCGAATGCAAGTCAACATGGGTGAGTTCACTGTTATTTGCACTCTGAAGAAGATAGCATTATAATTGAATGATGAGTAGAAGGAACAAATATGGATGTATTGGAAGGGAATTTTCAAGTTAAATTTAGCTCTTAAGACCAAAGGAATCGAGGGATATGGGGGAAAAAGAAGAACTGGGTACTGATTTTAGATGAACAGGCATGATCATATTGAATGGTGGTGCTGGCTCGAAGGGCCGAATGGCTTACTCCTGCATCTATTTTTCTATGTTTCTATCCATTATCTACTTAGTGTGGTTAAATTATGGCGGTTTTGTGCCCAATATTAGAAAAGTGTAGAATATGAGTCTTAATCAATTGTCTGAATCACTGTGCAGTATTACATGGATGAAAATATGATTGTGGGCCTGTATTTATGCTGCGGGTTTTGCAATAGAGTAAGATTCCAAATTCCACAATACTCAATAAATTGTAATGATCCAGTTGAAAGGTAGTACAGGTGCACAACCTTTTATCCGAAGATCCAAATAACGAAAACCTCCGAATAGCGACATTTTTTCAGTCCTTGAATAAAGGTCCTTGAAAACGTTCACCGAGGGCGGCCCGCAGAGGTGACAGCGGAACCTCCAGTCAGTCCTCGAAGAAAGGGGAACTAAATCCCCATTCATAAAAGAGAAGGTGAGGGTATATTGCGCGGGAGGGTTAATAATTGACAATATGCTGCTGCCTGCCCGCTGAGTTATAAAGTTCCCACGGTAGACTCACGATACACAGTGTATCGTGAGTCTTGCGTGCGAACTTTTTAACTCAGCGGGCAGGCAGCAGCAAATTGTCGCTCCCTTCAGTTTCACCCCACCTACACCCCTCTGCTTCCCGGCCATGTCTGTGACCCCTTCCCTCCCCTCTCCAGCTCCCTGCCCATTGCACCGGCGCGGGGGTTTTGCACTGTCTTCACGTCGGAGCCAGTGCCAATCACCGGAGACGTCAGGACCAACGGGACACCGACCCCCAGGCCCACTGCAAGCACGGAGATCCCAGAGACCCACAGCCAGCAGCAGCCCAGCCCCGTTCCAATTCCAGAGGAACACGCTCTCCGCTGTCCCCGTAGGGACAGAAGCTGATGGCTCGGGCTGTGACATCTCCGGTCACCCCACTGTACAGGAGCTGAGACTGGGAACTGTGGGGTTGTTTGCAGTTGCAGAGGGAGGGGGTAAGGGCGGTAAAGTTCCCAGTCTCAGCTCCATTCCAGGGGGGTGACCGGAGACGTCAGGACAAACGGGACACCGACTGCAAGCACGGAGATCCCAGAGACTCACAGCCAGCAGCAACTCTAGCCCAGCCCCGCTCCAACTCCAGAGGAACCCGGGTTGCGGATGAGGGGGCGCAGCTCGGGCTGTGGGCGAACTGCCACTTGTCGCTGTAGCGGCGCATCGGGGAGCGGGTTCCTGTTGGTCCTGACGTCTCCGGCCACCCCCCTCGACAGGAGCTGAGAGACGTCAGGACCACCAGAAGCCGCTCCCCGATGCGCCGCTACAGCGACAAGTGGCAGTTCGCCCACAGCCCGAGCTGCGCCCCCTCATCGGGACACCCACCCCCAGGCCCACTGCAAGCACGGAGATCCCAGAGACTCACAGCCAGCAACAACTCTAGCCCAGCCCCGCTCCAACTCCAGAGGAACCCGGGTTGCGGATGAGGGGGCGCAGCTCGGGCTGTGGGCGAACTGCCACTTGTCGCCGTAGCGGCCCATCGGGGAGCGGATTCCTCTGGAGTTGGAGGGACAGGGAGACACAGCGGCTTTTGAGAATGGTGGGCAATCACTTCCAAAGTTCTGCCCACACAGTCAGTACACCTCTCCTACACTTGTCTCCCGCACTAAGATCATCTCGCAGAGAATGATCCCAGCCTAACCCTCCCTATTCTCTCCTATTCTGCAAGAAAAAACTACATTGAAGACTCAAACTCGCGATCGAGTAACTGCCGGGATCGAGGCGCAAACTCGCGACCTTGCGGATACGAGCCGAGCACTCTACCACTGAGCCAGCCGTTAAAATCTACGCTAAAAATCTTCCATTCCGAAAGCCGAAAAATTCTGAATTACGAAAAGTGTCTGGACCCAAGGCTTTCGGATAAAAGGTTGTGCACCTGTACTGGTAATTTGTATATTTGGGCCTGCCTAGTTTAATTTTGTTTAGCGTTAGTCAAAACATGCCCTTCGGCCCACCGAGTCTGCTCTGACCAGCGATCACTAGTTCACAAACTAGGGACAATTTTCAGAAGCCAATTAACCTAAAAACCTATACGTCTTTGGAATGGGCGAAGAAACCGGAGCACCCAGAGAAAACCCTGCAGTCAGGATCGCACCCTGGTCTCCGGCGCTGTAAGGCAGCAGCCGTGCTGCCCTTAGCCATGTGAAAGCTGCATTTTTAAAAGTAGCATTTTAGTTATGTATATCGTACCTCATGGTCGTGTATTTTTTCTTTACCCATATGATGGTTGATTTCTAGTACCACTGGAAGTTTGGGCTCTTTAGTGCATGAAGAGAACACTTTGGGGACAATACTGACCGATGTGGGGGGAGAAAAGTGGAATGTAGATCTCTAGTTGTGCCTTTCACTTTCTCTTCTACATTAAGTATGTAAATGACTAAATAATACAATCTGAAATCCAAGATCATCTTTAATCAGTATTCAAACTATAGCAGTACAGCAGGTTGTTAGTTGTTAGAACATCGTGACCGCTTCCAAGACTGACCAGTTTGGTATGAATTTTCCAAGATAGTTCACCATACCCAGGAATCGCTGCAGGCCGAGCACATCGGTGGGGGCAGGCATCTCTGAGATGGCGGCAACTTTCTTCGGATCCGCCCTGAGACCGTCGGGAGTGAACACATGATCGACATAGGTGACCTCTGAAATCCTGAACTTACACTTGTTAGGGTTGAATTTCAGGTTGATCTGACGTGCCCGGTCCATGATAACCTTTAGGTTGTAGTCGTGCTCCGGTGTGTCTTTGCCATAAACCAAGATATCGTCGACTATGATGGCACATGGGAGGCCCTGGAACAGCAGTTCCATGTTCCACTGAAAGACCTCGCTGGCCGAGTTAATGCTGAATGGCATTCTTAGAAACTTGAATCTGCCAAATGGAGTGGCAAATGTGGTACGGTTTGATGACTCGTCGTCCAGCGGTACCTACCAGAAAGAGCTCTTTGCATCGAGGACAGAAAATACGGTAGCTCGGCCGATCTGTGCCGCAACGTCCTCAACAGTCCTAGTAGGATAATGTGGGCGCCTGATGGCAGAGTTCAAATCTTTCGGATTGATGCACACACAGAGCTCGTCTTTATCCTTCTAGAAAGTAGCAACCATGGTGGAGACCCATTCAGTGGGCTCACTGATCTCCTCTAGCATGTCTAAGGAGACCATGTTCTTTAGTTCAGATTCAATCCTGTCTCTCATGGCATGTGGTGCGCGGACGACAGGGTCAACATTGGGGTCAATGGATATCTTCTAGGTCACAGGCAGCTTGCCTAGTTTGTCATCGAACAGATCAGGGTATTCTTTCATCGGGTCCACCGATATCAGTAGCTTGTGGACCGACTGGTCAAAGAAAATCAGTCCCAAGTCCTGGCATGCTTGGATGCCCAACAGAGTCACAGTCAGAATTCAAAACATAGAAGGTCAGATTCCTTGTAGTCTTTTGTAGAGGATGACCTGGAGCGGGGCCTTACATCGTCGCCCGGCGTGGCTTCAACGGCTGCGGGACTTTGCCAGCGCCCGCCCGGGGCTCCACCAACAAGACCCGGAGCGCGGCCTTGCATCACCCGGCGCGGCGTTAATGGCCGCGGGACAATTGTTATCGCCCGCCGGGGGCTCTGACTTTGACTCTGACATCGGGGGGAGAGGGAAGTGCAGGGGAGAGATACGTTTTTTTTGCCTTCCATCACAGCGAGGTGGAGATGCGCTGTGATGGATGTCTGTGTAAATTGTGTTGTGTCTTGGGTCTTTTTTTTCTTGTATGTATGACTGCAGAAACAACATTTCACTTGAGCCTCTATGAGGTTCAAGTGACAAATAAATTGTATTGTATTGTATTGTCCTAGGAGGCTCATTGACAAATCCCCGATTAGCCGGTCGAGGGGCCTCAGTCATACATCTTCTGTTGTCTGTCGGTGCTCGCGTCTATTTCCTTCCATGGATGCTCCTCGGCCCATTGAGTTCCTCCAGCAGATGGTTTAAGTATAGAAATTCAACTGCAATAGTGTTAGCTATGTATGGCAAGTATTGATTGTTGAGAATGTTTGAGAACCTTCATTGAAACCTAACACTAAACACCATGGTGGTTAGCAGGAGAACAGTATTGTAGATAGAATTGTAGGTAATGCTTCTATCTATGGAGGGAAATGAACACTCAACAAGTAGTGTTTGTGAAGCTGGAAGACTTCTGGAATGTGCGGGGATGGGAGTAGGCCATTCAAGGGCCTGTCCCACTGTCACGACCTCTGCCGAGTTTGACATTGACTCGTACTCGCAGCATGGTTGTCACGAGGTAGTAGGAGGTCTTAGGTCATAGCAGGTCGTGATGCTAGTCGTAGGTACTCGTGGCATCAAGTAGGTTGCAGCGTTTTTTTTCTAGCCTGATGAAAAATGCCCCTGAGTAAAAAAGGTTGTGAATTCGGTCGTGAAAGTGGGACAGGCCCTTCAGTCTGTTAAGCTTGTTCCACATATTTCCCCACAACTGACACTTGGGAAATTTTGAGTGATATTGGTCGAGGACTTTCTTGTACATTTCATTTAATTTTGCTGTTTAACTTGAACTGATTTTGATGCGTGCTATCACCATCAGGTTCCTCGGACTCGGACCAAACTTGCCTCCATGCTGGAAAATCTCGGAATGGTGTATGAAGGTCGGCCTCACTGTGGATTGGACGATTCTCGAAATATTGCTCGGATTGCTATCCGAATGCTCCAGGATGGTTGTGAACTACGTGTCAATGAGTGCCTGCATGCAGGGCAACTGGTAAATGTCCCCAATACCTCCCCATTGGAGAGTGCTCCTCCTCCTTACTCCCCGTGGCAGAAAGTTTAGGTACCGGAATACTGGAATGGAGAATCCAGTGTGCCCAAGTAGGTTTGAAGGAGGAGTGAAGGAGCACAACATTCAGACTATTTGTTGGCAGTTGTAATGGACTATTTTTTGTAAATTGCCTTGTTCAGAAGCACCACCTGGATTTTGTGCTTTATTTTTTAAATTCTATGTCACAGGGTTGTCTATTACCTTTCTGCGCGTGCTGTAATGCTTATGATATAGTGTGAAATGCTGCAAGTCGGGAAAATGGGAATTGACCAAATTTCACTTAATTGGGTTGAACTATACATCCGAAGTCCGTCAATAAAGCATTGTTTTGTATTACTTCAGCTTTGCCTTTTCATATATTAGAATTGTGAAACTGGCATGTAATCAAATATTTACACAATCTCTTACGCAATATATTATATTCCTTAGTGGTCAGTTTGCCTTGAATATCCATGTGCCCCACACATTCTCCATTAGCTAAAGGAAGTCAAGTAACAGCAATGTGCAATTTTTTGTTTTATTATGAACCACAGTATTATTCATTTTACTTTGGACTGTTGCACCCAGTGTTGTCCAAGTCTTATTTTCTCTGCTGTACCAATGTAGCAAAATAGTATATTCAAGTCGAACAAACCAATGTGACAGAATCCTGCCTATTGTGTTTAAAAAAGAGCTGCAAATGCTGGAAAAATTGAAGGTAGACAAAAATGCTGCAGAAACTCAGCGGGTGAGGCAGCATTTATGGAGCGAAGGAATAGGTGGTGTTTCAGAAGGGTCATGACCCGAAACGTTGCCTCTTCCTGCGCTCCATAGATGCTCATTTTGCTTACTGCTCACCATAAAGAAACTTTGCTTATTTCCCTCCCTCACCTGTAATGCTGTTTTTTTGTTTTTGTTTGTTTTTTTTTGCTACAGAAGAGTGCTCCTGGTATTCTATAATATAATTTTCAGATGTTTCTTTGAACAGTTAGACTTGACTGGCATATTAGATCTGCAAATATTGTGGAGATTTAGACTGAAGATTATTTTGATATTAGATTGTTTTTATTGCTTGTACACTTAATATTTATTTCTCTTCATTACCACATTTTAATATTTTACCCAGCTGCTATAAATCTCAACTCATTTTAAAGGAAGTGAGTGATTTCCCCATTATCTATTTGCTCCGTATGTGCATGAGCAGATGTGCATGAGTTGATGTGCATTTTCAACAGCACATTGAGAGCAAAGACTAGTGATACACACCGTTTCACTTGAATTTACGATAAAAGCTAATTCACTTATTTTTGTACTTTCAATGACCACTTTTGCTAATCAACATATTCTATAAACACAACTTCCTATTGGGAGCGCAGAACTTGCCCTTTAATGTTTACTCATTTCTCTTTGTGAAAGTTGGAAAATATCAGAACTTGTTACACCTGTTCAATGCCTTTGTTTGAATTTGTTCATTAAAGGCTAATTTTTAAAACAACTTTTATTCACTTTGACATCTGGTTTATGGAATACTTTGCATATTCAGTAGTCATACAGGAACAATGTGTTGATGTTCTATCTAAACTAATGTTCTCATTTACCGCCATCTGCTACGTTATGATTGAATGCATTGTGCTTTTTAAACAAATCTTCTGTAAGGATCATCTAGCCAGGTGCATTCTATAGTTTCTTTGTACCTCTTATCCTGGTGTAGCACCACTTTCAATAGACAAACTTTTCTTTGGTGGTCAGACACCCTTACAGATGATTATTATCCTTCAGATGATGCTGCATCGGCAGGTTTTGCAGCTATTTCCTGGGAGCTGTTCTTATCAAAGTCATTGTCTTCAATCTCTATCATAAACTCTGTTCCCTGTTCACCAGCTCTGACATTCCCTGTGAACATTTAAATTGAATCCAACCATTTACATCCTTGGTACTATATTTCATTCCAAGATGAGCTTTCAGCTATATCTGTGAATCACAAATGTCCCACCGTGGCGACTGCAGGAGACTATCCAGTCACCACATGTTCGCGGATGGTTGCCGGGAAGTCACCTTCATGGTCGTGAGGAGTTCCCACATTCTCTGGGTGGATCTGCGCACAAGCGGTTTTTACTATTTTTAAACCTTGCTAACTTTTACAATATACTACCGATCGGAACGAGACTTGTTACACTCGCAGCACAGGAGAACGGTGAGTGAGCTGACAAAATATCGTAGCGCTATCGCGTACCGTTTTGAATATAATGGTCAGGAGGTCACATTGCAACTTTAGAAAACTTTGGTAAGGCCACATTTGGAGTATTGTGTGCAATTCTGGTTGCCCCATTACAGGACTGATGTGGATACTTTAGAAAGAGTGCCAAAGACATTTATAGACAATAGGTGCAGGAGTAGGCCATTTGGCCCTTTGTGCCAGCACCGCCATTCAATGTGATCATGGCTAATCATCCCCAATCAGTACCCTGTGCCTGCCTAATCCCCTGACTCCGTTGACTTTACCCGAATACTGTTTGCATTAGAGGGTATTGGCTACTAGGAGAGGTTGGACAAACTTGTTTTTGTTTCTCTGGAGCATCAAAGACTGAGGTGAGAGCTGAAGGAAGTATATACGATAATGAGAGGCATGGATAGGGCAGACAATCCGAACCCTTTACCAAGGGTGGGAATGTCAGATTAGAGGGCACACCACAGCTTTAAGTTTAATTTAGTTTGGAGATACAGCGTTGAAATAGGCCCTTTGACCTACCGAGTTTGCGCAGACCAGCGATCCCTGCACAGTAACACTATCCTACACATACTAGGGCCAATTTTACAATTATACCATGCCAATTAACCTACAAACCTGTACATCTTTGGACTGAGGGCTTCGGTCTGAGAACGTCTTAAGATGAGAAGGACAAAATTTAAAAATGTGTGGGGCAAGTTTTTACAAAAAAGTGGTTCTTGGAATGCATCGCCAGGACTTTCTATTTGGATTTCTGATGGAGGGGATGAACACTCTAAACACTGGTGTTCTCATGTGTTTAGATCACTGAAGCTTCTTTCTTCATGTGAGTAGCCGGTGTAGTCTTGCTCACATTTCTACCAGTGTAGCATCAGGGATGACAATGACCACACCGACACTCACTCGCAAGAGGGTGAACTCAAGTGATATGGTTCATTTATTGTGACAGGTAGGTCCAGGTCCATGTAAGGGTGCTGGCCCTGGCTATCAGTGTTCATATGAGGAAGCAATGGAGACCTCAGGCTTGTCCTGGCAGCTCTGTCCTGGTCTCGAAGGAGGAGGAATGATGATCTCAGGCTGTAACCTGAGGTTTGGCCTCTCCTCACCTGTCTGCTGGTGATAGGGATCTGAGTGACAACGGGGGTGCCGTTACAAAGGATATTGAAGCTTGAGAAAGGGGAAAGGATATACAAAGACATTGAGCTGAGTGAAATTGCAAGAATGATTATGCTGGCTGGGACACATTCCTCTGGCTAAATTAAAATTTGGCAGTGGTCTTTAAAATTTGAGAGCGCAGTTGGGAACTGCATTGATAGGTGATTCTTGAATTCAAGGCATTAGTGTAAACCATTTTAGTTTAGTTAATAGAGAAACATCCTTCGGCCCACCGAGTACGCGCTGACCAGCGATTCCCGCACATTAACACTCTCCTACACACACAAGATATTTTTTTACTATTTCACCAAGCCAAACCTGTACGTCTTTGGAGTGTGGGAGGAAACCCACGCAGGTCACGGGAAGAACGTACAAAGTTCATACAGACAGCACCCGTAGACAAGATTGAACCGGGTCTCTGTCGCTGTAAGACAGCAACTTTACTGTAGTGCCACTGATATTTGTCAGATCAAATCTAAAACTTGGGAGAAATTTATATTAAACATGGATTGGTTGAAGCTGACTGAATTTAGGGGAAGGCATAACATAAGTGGAGAAAACAATTGGGATGCACAGTTACGGTGGATGATTTTGTTTATTAGCGTGACGGCTAATTTGGAGCATAAACTAGCGTAGATCAGGTGTTGCAATATCTGTGTTGCAATTGCAACGCGGTATTTACCTACTGAAGCTTCCATTATTTGAAGGCTCATTTTAATTGAAATTACAGTTAAAACGAACAAAGGAATGAGTGAGTAGGTCATTCTGTTCCTTAAGCCTGTTTGCTTTTTGGTTAATCATCATGGGTGATCCCATTCTTAATCTTTACAATGTTTTGTGCCAGGGTTCTGAGGCCGTTAATGTATTAAATAGGAACACATTACATTTAACGATGCAAGAATGATATGTATAGAGATAAACTAGGTGTTACCAAGGCATTTTATCTATCTTATCTTCTATACTATTACTAAAACTCATCTTGACCGCTTCCAGGCTGCGTTGTAGTTAAGTTTGCGCAAAAAAGCTACCCGATCTCCTCTGCTCCAAGCCGCCAAGATATTTTCCAATAGGTGAAATATGAGAAAAGTTGTGAAGGTGTAAAACATTGTGAGATCAGCAGGTTGGTCTTCTCGCCTGTCTTGTCACCATGAAGGTAATGCCCCTTCCGGCACCAACTGGAGTATAAAGCCCTGGAGGCGGGGCTGAGTAAACAAGTTGTGCTGATTGAATCCGCAAGAGTGGAGTCGGGAAAGCCACTGCGTGGAGTCAGGAAAGCTGTTGAGTGGAGTCGGGAGGTGCTGTGTGGTGCCGCAGCCGACAGCCGCTGAGTGTAGTCCCTCCCCCTACTCCCCCACACACACACACACACCCCCCACCCCCCCCCCCCTCCCCCCCCCCCCCTCCCCCCCCCCCCCCCCCCCCTGCCCCCCCCCCCCCCCCCCCCCCCTCCCCCCCCCCCACACCCCCTCCACACCCCCCCTCCCCCCCCCCCCCCCCATCCCCCCCCCACACCCCCCCCCCCCCACCACCCACCCCCATCTCCCCCACACTACCCCTCGCCCCACACCACCCCCATCCCCCACCACCTCCTCCCACCCACTTCACCACCCCTCCCCCTCCCAGGCCATCGGTCCATTTGCACCAGAGCTCTCAATTTCACACAGATGCAATCAATTCTTGAAGGGTCATAGAGTGATACAGTGTGGAAACAGGCCCTTCGGCCCAACTTGCCCACACCAAGCAACAATGTCCCAGCTACACTAGACCCACCTGTCTGCGCTTAGTCCATATCCCTCTAAATCTGTCCTATCCATGTTTAACTTGTTTCTTAAACGATGGGATAGTTGAGTCCCAGCCTCAACTACCTCCTCTGGCAGCTTGTTCCATACACCCACTTTGTATGAAAAAATTACCCCTTGGATTCCTATTAAATCTTTTCCCCCACGTTGAATCTATGTCCTCTGGTCCTTGATTCCCCTACTCTGAGCAAGAGACTCTGTGCATCTACCTGATCTGTTCCTCTCATAATTTTGTACACCTCCATAAGATCGCCCCTCATCCTTCTGCGCTCCAATGAATTCTTGTGTGAAAGCTATTATTTTCAGAAGATGTCAATTCATGATTTAAATCTGGAGAAAAAAAAACTGCTCGGGATACTGATGTCTGAATAAGAATGGAAATCATCCTGGAAATGCAATGAAATCCGACAGAAAACTAGATCAAATTTGATTTAAATTTATTGATTATAAAACGCAACAAAAATAATTAATAGAAATAGAAACTGAAGATATGTTAATTTGGCAAAGTTAGAATTTTTGAAATGACACTTGCCTTTATTGAGTTAATAAAAAAGGTTGCTTCGCTTGGTAGAGAAATAAAATAGAATGTGGAGCAGCATTATTTCTGGTTAAGAGCAAGGTGAACAGTTTAAAACTGGCAGCAAATGCTGAATATAACGTGCCCATTGCTTGTTATTGGCACCTCAGGCTGAAATCTTAATAAAAAGCCACTTGCAAGATCTGCTCATTGTTGAATATACCCATCTTCAATGTTGAGGTCTATTACATTGTATTACTGTTGCCATTTGCTAATAAAATACTATAATGGATTTAATATAGCTGTCAGCCAATGATTTTTCTCTCATTTCTATTGACAACGGTATTGTAAGAACCACCACTTCAATATCAGACCATCGTGGAAATGTGCCATAAGGTCATAAGTGATAGGAGCAGAATTAGGGCATTCTGCATATCAAGTCTACTCCGCCATTCAATCATGGCTGATCTATCTCTCCTTCCTACCCCCATTCTCCAAACTTCTACCCATAACCCCCGTTACCCATACTAATCAAGATTCGTAATTGAATCCATTCAAATATGATTTGAAATGAACATGACTTGTACAGATGCTCCCCGATTTACGATTCTTCGACTTACGATATTTCGACTTTACGATGGTGCAAATGCTCGGCAACTGCAGCGAGCCGCAGCTCACTTCTGATCACGTGATCAAATTGCATTAAATGCGTTTTTGACCTACGATATTTTTGATTTACGATGGGTTTATCGAAACGTAATCCCTTCGTAGGTTGAGGAGCAGCTGTATTTAACACTTGGCTCCAGTACTCTACAGGACTGCACAGAAGGATGAATTTGAGAGTGTGTTTTGGGTGTTTTTCTTGTTCACTACTATGGCTGATCTTATTTTATCCTGGACTTCTTTGCAATCAGACTTTTCACCTAAGTGAAAGAAAAAAAAAATGAAAGATCATCATCTATCAACAAAAGTAAACACAAAAGTTAATATTAAACCTTGGTTGCACCCATTCGGTCAACAGTGGATCATGGTTATCAGCAAGCATAGGCAGAGCAATCAATGTAATGACACATTATCAGAAATATAAGTTGCGTGAGATAGCAGGGATTTCATGCACGCTTGTTTTATTGGGTTAATAGTTTCTGGATTTGTTTCTATGACTATGAAGCTTAAAGTGGCAATGTAATATATTAGATTCTTACTGCCTCAAGTTAACTTTATTTATGCATTTGCAGATTAACAAAAGCTGATTAACAACTGACTATCATTGCAATAAATCAAAAGCAGAGACATCTGCAGCAAATGTTAGAGACGGCAATTTCAAACCACATTTGAACATGGAACAGTGCAGGACAGACCGTCTAAAGAAGGGTCTTGACCCGAAATGTCACCCATTCCTTCTCTCCAGAGATGCTGCCTGTCCTGCTGAGTTACTCCAGCATTTTGTGTCTACCCAGGACAGACCGTGTCTGTACTGACTGATGCCAGTTAAATGCCTCTTAAATGCAGCTATTATATCTGTTCTGCCACCTCACCATCATTCCAGCCTCTGTAAAACAAAACTTGCCTTGCAAATCTCCTTTAAACTTTCACTCTCTCACCTTACAACTATGCCTTCTAGTATATGATATGTCCATCCTGGGTTAAAAGTTTTGACTATCCACTCTATCTATGTCTCTTGTAATTTTACATACTTCTATCAGGTTGTTCCCTCAGCCTCCAATGTTTCAGCAAAACAATCCAGTTTGTCCAACCTCTCTTTGTAATGAATACTCTCTCTTCTTGGCATCACCCTAGTAAACTCTTCTACACCCTTTCCAAAGCCTCCATATTCATTCTAGTGTGACGATTAAAACTACATGCTATGTGCCAAATGTGACCTGACTAAAGTTTTATGCATAGTTGGGAGGTCATGATGCTGATATAGAAAACAGGTTAGGCCACATTTGGAGCATTTTTATGCAGCTATATGGAAGAAAGCAAGCATGAAGTATGCCTTTTTTTTTTTTACCAACCTAGAGTACTATAAATTCAGTTATCACAGTGGATACTGCCTGCCATGGCTTCTAAGATATGGTCTTCTTGGCACATTGTGAAAAAAACAGCTCTGATTATTTAGTTTGCTGAGCCCAAGTATTGAATGACAATCCTTTTCAATACCAAGGTAATGTTGCATTGTTGCATTTATGATGTTTCAACCAATGAGATTAAATCTGGATTTACCCCCCTCTTTTGGATGTATCTACAAGAACCTATCTAAAGAATCGCGGTTGAATTCATGTCAGTGTTCTGGCCAGTGTTTCCACTCATCCAATAAGAACAAAATCAGATTCCATTCATTTATCGCAGTTGGTTTAATCAGTTGCCATGTTTTCTAAAACACTGACAACAGTTCTATTTGACATAAGCAGCTGCAGCTGCTACATTTGTGACATGAATGCACATAACAGATTTTGCGACACATTTCTAAAGGTCATGAAATGAACAGAACTCCCGGCTTCATTGATTTTTCTGTTTGGTCCCATGGGCGAGTTTTATGATTAACTAGACCAAGTGGGACCCGTAGTGTCCCTGTTACACGGGAGGGCTAGTCCTCGAACGCAATATTCCACCACTCACCCATAGCCCCCAACTGCGCAGGCGCAGCTGACGGGTTCCCGTTGTGACGTGAGTCACAGCAACCCTCCCCAACTGCGCCTCGCCATCCCTCTTCCTACCCATATCCTCCTCCATTCCCCCTCATCCCCAACACTTCTTCCCCCTCAACCCAACATTTCTTCCCCTTCCTTTTCACCCTCCCTCTTCTTCCCCCTCTCCTCCCCTATCTCACATCCTCCCTCACCTCTCATTCTCCTTTCCCCTACCCACAGTCATTCCATCCCTCCCTCCATAACCCCTCTCTTCCCTACCCCCCTTGATGTAATTGTGAGGTGGAACGCTGCTGTGTTTTTTTAATGTAAATGAGATCCCATTGTGATGTCATTGTGGGGTGGAACCCTTCTGACAGACAGTTTATGTAAATGAGATCCCATTGTGACGTCATATGCTGCGAATGGCCAGTGCAGATGGAAGAGATTTTTGCCAAAGTGGTTTTGGTAAAATTTTAAATGTGAATAATTTGTAAAATATACCATAAATCTGAACAAAAACTTCTCACAGCATACCCCAGGACAATGGTGAGTAAGGTGGGACATAATTGTAGCACTATAGTGTACCATTTTGCCGTAGTTTCAGGATCACACGCATCACGCGCGCGCACACACACAGACATACTAACAAACAAGATGTGAATTTTAGTTATATATATATATATTAAAGTAACATGATGGTTCACAGAAAACCCGAAGCTGAGGTAAAATAGCAGGCTTAGTGTAGCTGACTTTACAAAGCGTTAACTGATTGTTGCATACCTTTGTCTATCTTTTGTTCACTGTTGTTTGCAGTTCCGTTTCCTTTACACGCTGCTTCTTGGATGCTGATTGCTTGATTTGAATGCTTCTCTGGTGTTAATTTCTGTATCAAAAAGGAACGTTAAAGCCTGCATTCCTAAAACAGTAATTCTACTTACAAGAACCTATTAGGAGCAGGTTTGGTTCTTCTAGCCTGATCGGCCATTAAACAAGATCATGGCAGATCGACCGAAGCACCATTTCCCAACCCTATACCCATATTGCTAGATTTGTTTATTGTCCAGAAATTTATTGATCTGTGGATTGAATGCAATCAATAATCGAGCTGCTCTCACTGATGGAAAATTTCAAAGGTTAACCACCCCCTAAGGGAAGAGATTTCTTCCTATTTCAGTGCTATATGGCCTACTCCTCATTTTGAGACAGAGACAATGGCATGGTGGTGCGGCGGCAGAGCTGCCTTCCGGCGCCAGAGACCCAGGTTCGATCCTGACCATGGGTGCTGCCTGTAGAGTTTGTATGTTCTCCCTGTGACCTGTGCGAGTTTTCTCCGGGATCGCCAGTTTCCTCCCACACTCCAAAGACATACAGGTTTATAGGCTAGTTGGCTTCGGTAAAATTGTAAATTGTCCCTAGTGTGTGTAGTAGGATAGTGTTAGTGTATGGGAATCGCTGGTTGGTACGGACTCGGTGGGCCGTAGGGCTTGTTTCCATGCTGTATCTCTAAACTAAAACTAAAACAGCAACCCTTAGTTCCAGTCTCTTCAGCAGGGAGACCCACTGAGAATTTTGTATATTTCAATGAGGCCGGGCCTACTCAATCTCTTCTCATTGACAGACCTACTGTGCCAGAAAACAGTCTTTGCTACCTCCACCCTACACTAAGTATATCTATGTTTAGGTAAAATTACCAAACTTGTACACGTGTGGTCTCACCAAGGCTCTACCAAGATATATTTACTGGTGCGTTCAAATCCTTGAACAATAAAGATCAACATAACATTAGCTTTCCTAATTGCATGCAATGTAATGGAACCTTACATTATTGAGAGAACACTATGAGTGATTTGCTCGCTTTTAGAGTAGACGCACATACTATCTATTTAGCAGATGTACCGGTCTGCTTCTTAGTGTTGGACTTTGTTTAGGTTGCACAAGGACTTTGGTTTTGCATTACTGTTGTCTGATTACTTAGTTTTGATGATTATTAATTTATTGTATTATTAATGAATGTACATTTATTTGTGTGTTTTGTGCTTGCCACTACATATGACAATTAAATACTCTCGACTCATGACTCTCAGGAGAAAAGGCCCCAGTAATGTCACCAGATGAGTTCTTGATCACAATTGACTTTCTTATGAAGACAGATTCTTGTAAAACGGAAGGAAAGGGAAGTCAAGGATGTCCATGCTTTTAGGTTTTCTAACACTGGCAGAGCTGTAACATAAGCAGAGGCCATGACAAATATTTCCCTACCTTGATTTGTGATATGGGCGAGAGTGAACATAGTTTGTGAACAATTAACTATTTTTGACATTTCATTCAAATGGCATACAATGAATACTCAAAATTTGAAAAGTCATTCTTGTACAGGAAACCTTTGTTTAAACGGACCATTTCATAACATGTTTCAGTTATAGCGGGCGGGCCTACCGGCGGCTGCCAATACCACCCCAGGCTAGCACCGCCTGCCCAGTCTGCCCCTGGTTTGTGTTGCTACCAGACCATGCCTTCTGCCTCCACTCGTTCTTCCCCCGCACAATTAAAGCATGGAATAATCTCCACCCTACTATAGTTACCCAACCAGATGCAACTAAATTTAAAGTAGCTCTTTCTTCCCAATAACCCTTTCTGGCTTAAGTCCTCCCTCCCCCACCTCCAGTTTAAATTCCATTTGGAATATTTTGGAGGACCAAGAAACCAAGAAGAAGAATCGGCCCACACAGCTTCATTGGTGGCATCCAGCCCACGCCAGCTGCCGGCAGCTCCACCGCCGACCCTCACCTGCACTCCGGTCGCCCGTGAGCCACGGCTATTGGCTCCGCTGATCCTCGCCCTTCACCTGGCCACCAGCAGGCCAAGGCTATCAACTTACCTGGATTCCAGACCCAGTTATGGACTGAGAGTCTAAAGAAGGGTCTTGATCCAAAACATCTATCCATGTTCACCAAGAATGCTGCCTGACCTGCTGAGTCACTTTGTGGCCACTTACGTATTAACCAGCAACTGCAATTGTTTGTTTCTACTACTTATCCAATGATAATACCTTACTCAGTTATAGCTGCCAATAAGCAATAACGGACACCATCCCCCGCTCCCCCATCAATCATTGACAACAATCCAAATAAACAGGAGCTAGATTTTCAGTTTGCTCCAGTCTTTGCTGAATGAGACAGGATCGCCTGTGACAGCAATGTTGCCGAGGACAGTAGATAATTGAAAAATTGGCTACAAGATCAGAAAGGTCTTGGCACATAGCTAGCCTATGCTGTATTTGACAACTCCAAATCTACATCGAAAGCCTCAGCGTTATCATCTCCATGGTAAATCACCTTCCTGCATGGGGAAGGAATCAGTGATGGAGTGTGAATGACCATATCATTAATGGAGATACATTGCAAACATTTTTAGATCAGTTGTTTCCTATCAGAGTTTTTGACAGCTGCCAAGAAATCACTAACCAGCTCATTGCCTGATGTCCATTTCCTTCTGGCGATCAGACGGGTATCCAAATATCTAACGAGGAAACAAAAGTCTTGATTACCATAATATGAAGAGCCTTATTTATTGCAGTTCATTGAACATTTTAATAATGTCATTTAATAGAGAAAGACATGTGGAAAATGCCATGTTTCACTTAAGACATTGAATGTGCTGCCTTTCAAGCTTTGTATTGTGGTTCAGTAATGATAATGGACTCTTTCAATTCTATCGCTTACATCAATCACCATGTTTTGGCCAGCACCTTAGCTGTTTGATTACTCCTTTTGTGTATTTCATGCATTTATCTAATTCCTTTTTCTGAGTTTCTGTGGAATCTACCTTTGCCATATGTCCAGTGCATTGCGGATCGTAACAACTTCTTGTGGAAATTGTTTTCCTACAGTGCCTCCAGCTAGGTAAGGAGCCTCCAGCTAGTGGAAGCAATATGCCTTATATGTTCAATAGCCTGAATATCTTTGTCGAAATTATCCATGCAATCCTTTATTGCACATTTGCCTTAACTTTCCAGGTGACTAGATTCTTATATTCTTGGTATCATTCTAATAAATCACTTAAATGCCCTGCCCCTCTAAAGAATTTATAACTACCCAGCGCCAATAAATGGCTACAGTACCCAGTTTTGGATGGAAATATGTCAGTACAAAAGCATAGACAAAGATCTTGCATCCCAAATATCCCATGTCAAGTATTTGTGTTCCACAAGACCCCCTCCCAACTTGCTATCTCATCCTAGGTACAATAGTGTATGGAGCGAAGGAAATGGGCAACGTTTCAGGCCGAAACCTTTCCTCAGTCTGAAGAAGGGTTTCGGCCCGAAACGTTGCCTATTTCCTTCGCTCCATAGATGCTGCTGCACCTGCTGAGTTTCTCCAGCACTTTTGTGTACCTTTGATTTTCCAGCACCTGCAGTTCCTTCTTAAACATATTAGATCACTTATATATGCTCTTGGGTAGGAAGGAACTGCAAATGCTGGTTTAAACCGAAGATAGACACAAAAAGCTGGAGTAACTCAGCGGGACAGGCAGCATCTCTGGAGAGATGGAATGGGTGACGTTTCGGGTCAAGACCCTTCTTCATCATTGTCATTCTATTCTTCCACCTTCAAGAGATTATAATTTATGAAGCATTGCACCTCTTTGATCTACATTCACTTTTATAACATTTGGTGCATATGTCTGCCTTTTAATTTACAATATGAATTTCAGCAATAAATGTATTTTAAATTTCTATCCAATCTGGATGAGGGAATTGAAGGCAATATCTCCAAGTTTGCAGATGACACTAAGCTGGGGGGCAGTGTTAGCTGTGAGGAGGATGCTAGGAGACTGCAAGGTGACTTGGATAGGCTGGGTGAGTGGGCAAATGTTTGGCAGATGCAGTATAATGTGGATAAATGTGAGGTTATCCATTTTGGTGGCAAAAACAGGAAAGCAGACTATTATCTAAATGGTGGCCGACTAGGAAAAGGGGAGATGCAGCGAGACCTGGGTGTCATGGTACACCAGTCATTGAAAGTAGGCATGCAGGTGCAGCAGGCAGTGAAGAAAGCGAATGGTATGTTAGCTTTCATAGCAAAAGGATTTGAGTATAGGAGCAGGGAGGTTCTACTGCAGTTGTACAGGGTCTTGGTGAGACCACACCTGGAGTATTGCTTACAGTTTTGGTCTCCAAATCTGAGGAAGGACATTATTGCCATAGAGGGAGTGCAGAGAAGGTTCGCCAGACTGATTCCTGGGATGTCAGGACTGTCTTATGAAGAAAGACTGGATAGACTTGGTTTATACTCTATAGAATTTAGGAGATTGAGAGGGGATCTTATAGAAACTTACACAATTCTTAAGGGGTTGGACAGGCTAGATGCAGGAAGATTGTTCCCGATGTTGGGGAAGTCCAGGACAAGGGGTCACAGCTTAAGGATAAGGGGGAAATCCTTTAAAACTGAGATGAGAAGAACTTTTTTCACACAGAGAGTGGTGAATCTCTGGAACTCTCTGCCACAGAGGGTAGTTGAGGCCAGTTCATTGGCTATATTTAAGAGGGAGTTAGATGTGGCCCTTGTGGCTAAGGGGATTAGGGGGTATGGAGAGAAGGCAGGTACGGGATACTGAGTTGGATGGTCAGCCATGATCATATTGAATGGCGGTGCAGGCTCGAAGGGCCGAATGGCCTACTCCTGCACCTAATTTCTATGTTTCTAATCTATTAATCTGTGCAAATGGCCTACTCCTGCTCACACCATTACTTCCCAATTTACCATGACTATTTTTTAACTGACCCATGTCTATCTGGCAGTTGTAATTTTGTACAAATATATGCAGAGTAATCAGTTCATTGTGTAGCTTAATTACTGGCTGTGAAAGATTTTAAAAGCATCAAGGGGTCAAATAATATTAAATTCCCCGAGAATAAAAGGCACTATGGACCAATATATTCTTGTCCGTTTGTGTAGAGAACCTATGTTCCCCGCCCAGGGAGGGGTATAGTTAAGTGACTGATAATGTCTGCATCAATAAAACTTTATTACATGCTATGTACTTCAATAAGCAACAAAATATGTTTAGTACTTAGCTCTATATGGCAGAAAGAATAGTAGTTTAAACAAAGCATACAAAACAGGTCAGATCAGTTATCGGTTGGTTAGATTGTTGGCAAACTGTGGAGGTGGCAAGTTTGGGGGTTGAACGATTTAGAGCAGATCTTGCCTGCTAAGTTGTTTCATGGTTCAGCTGCCGGCTGTCCAGTGTATGAGTGAGTACTCAGCCGAACCACAAGGTGGGGCTCTTTACCAAAGAGAGAAGCTGAAGCTTGGCTCTGGTCCCAGGACTTGCTGCCTGACTATTCGCATTGCACCGCATTTTTTTATAACAAAAAAATAATTTTAATCAAATATTTACAAGAATAATATTTACCATACAAAAGAATACCCACCACCATAGCACAAAGTAAAACAAATATTCTTAAATATCAATATACTGAAAATTAAACAACAATATTACAATCCTTGTCATGGATGCATTCCACCCTCCATGGTGCCCAGCAGTCCGGGAAATCCCCCAGGTCACTCGTGGACAGCGCGTAGTCCCTTGGGGGAGTCCAGAACCAGGGGCCACAGTTTAAGAATAACGGGTAAGCCATTTAGAACTTTTCACACAGAGAGTGGTGAGTCTGTTGAATTCTCTGCCTCAGAGGGCGGTGGAGGCCGGTTCTCTGGATACTTTCAAGAGAGAGCAAGATAGCGCTCTTAAAGATAGCGGAGTCAGGGGCTATGGGGAGAAGGCAGGAACGGGGTACAGATTGGGGCTGCCAAGGCCGAGGAGCAATCAAACCAGGACATCTTCAGATCTACCCTCTCCCCTACGCACAGGGTGTCCAAAGATGAGAATGAAGTGAGCCAGATGGCAAGGAGCAGCCCCTTTAGGTACTGGAAGAGGGGCTGCAACCTCACACACTTCATATAGACACGGAACACACTCTTCCAGCCCGCAAAAGTAGCAGGCAGTTGGCGAGTCGCGAGAGAAACAGGTTGCATGGGACTCCTCGTGCAGTACCCTCCACCCCAGGTCCCTGATGTAGCCCACTGCACCACTGCCTGAGTGTAGCCCACTGCACCACTGCCTGAGTGTAGCCCACTGCACCGCTGCATGAGTGTAGCCCACTGCACCGCTGCATGAGTGCAGCCCACTGCACCGCTGCATGAGTGCAGCCCACTGCACGGCTGCCTGAGTGTAGCCCACTGCACCGCTGCTGCATGAGTGTTCTCACTGCACCGCTGCATGAGTGTAGCCCACTGCACCGCTGCATGAGTGCAGCCCACTGCACCGCTGCATGAGTGCAGCCCACTGCACCGCTGCATGAGTGTAGCCCACTGCACGGCTGCCTGAGTGCAGCCCACTGCACGGCTGCCTGAGTGTAGCCCACTGCACCACAGGCTGGAAGTGGGCACAGAATGTAAGATCCACAAAGTTCTCACTGCACCGCTGTAAACTCTCAACCAGTCATACAGCACGTATGGATACCGGTACATCTTTAAAACACGAGGCTAGAGCTCTGCTCAGGTGGGCCTCTCCCTTTCACAGTGATTTGGGCATTTTCATTTCTGCTTCAAATTTATGACATTTATAACTTGTTTTTATTTGCTGCTTTGTGTTATTCAAAATCCCAAATTGGAATTTCGGCAAACTTAAAATGACAAAATTGCCAAGTGTTGCAGTAGAGAGCCAACAATGTGCGTGCTCTTCATTGGACATACATTAGTACCAGCTAGTGGGTGGGTCAATATACACATAGGGGGAGGCATTATTGAGCTCTTAATCTCCCAAACAAGGGAGTGCCACCCATAAACCTTATTGAATTCCGATCCAGAGGTCTGGTTACTTGATGCAACCTTTTGCCTCTGCTTTCACAGTAAAGTTCAAGCCAACAACAGGACAAACGCAGGGTGTTGAATGCATCTTGGGGCAGGATTGTAATATAGTTATTTAATATTTAGTATTTAGAATATTTGGTATTTTTTGATTTTGGTATTGTTTGTTTTGTCGTAAATAATTGAATACATTTATTTTTGGTAAAGTAAAATAAAGCAAAGGGCCAAATGCTGAAGCCTGACTTCCAAAGGTTGGAATCCTTCTCCATTATCCACCAACCAGAACCTGGTTTTATTTCATATCCATACTAGGATTTGGATTTTGATGGTTACACCAATATTGATTGCCTGTTCTGAGGTCCCAGATAAGAATGATAGCCAAAGGGCACTATGGGACTAAAATCAAATGTAGACCAAACTGGACAAGGATGTACATTTCCTAGCTGCCATCAGCCTACTGCAAACCCTAAACATTGGCATTGATATGGATTTATTATTGTCATGTGTACCAAACGAGATACAATGAAAAATAGTAAGATTAAACGAGAACTTACCAGTTTGAAGTTTGATCTGTATTTTATGAGGAGGAACGTTGAGGGAATACGTGAAGAACCCGCTTCCAACGCATGCGTGTCTGATGGGGTAGAAGCACTGTGCAGCCCTCAAAGAGGTACTGCTGTGGGTTTATCACGTTGGAGCAAGGCTCCATACACCGCTTCTTCCCGCTCCAGCGCTCTCGGGCGCTGGTCGCCGGCGGTTATGCAAAGTCGGACCCTTCTGAGTCCACGACCTTGTTTGTTTTGTGTCTAGCCTTACCGCTCGGTCGCATGGATCTGGCCGGTGCGGGGCCGACATCGGGCACAGCTGATCCCACTACGGGTGATCCAAGTGCCGCTGGCTGCTGCTGGCTGCCCGCTGCTCCACGGTCCTCCTTCTCCAGCTTTGTCCTTCCTTCCGTGGAGTGGATATGGCCGGTGTGGAGGACATCTGGCACAGCTGATTCCATCTAGCCCATTTCTTTAACCCGGCTCCAACGCTCTCAGCGCTCCTGGCTGCTCGTTTATCTCAGACCGCTGGGACCGACCCCGGTACTCACGGTACTGGTCCCTCGCGGTCGTTGCAGCCGGTCAACCCCACTCCAATGCCCTCAGTTCTGGGCACTCCTGCTTATATGGTCCTTAGATAAGGGACGTATCAGATATTAAAACTAATAATAAACAGATACTATAGTTGATGTTAGCCAAAAGGCCAAGAAGCGATCTCTGTAACTAAAAAACCCGCTGGGACCGACCCCGGTACTCACAGTACTGGTCCCTTGCGGTCGATTGCAGCCAGTCAACTCCACTGCAATGTCCTTGGCCTCGGCGCTGGCCGTTAGCGCTGCTTCAAGCCAGACTCGCTTCCAAAGCGAGACTGGCATACTGGCCGAGAAATGAATTTTCCCCTGGTGCGGGAGCGAAGTCGGGCACAGATGTTTTCCCTCTCCGGGAATCGATGTGCCGTTGCTGTTCCTGCCACTGCCGGCTGCCGCTGCTGCTCCTGCCGCTGCCGCTGCCGCTGCCGCTGCTCCTGCCGCTGCCAGCTGCCGTTGCTGCTCTCCTGCCGGCTGCCTGCACTCCGCGGTTCTCCCGCGGGCTTTCTGCAGCTTACATGGACCCGGTCCATGTCTGCACCTAAACGGTAAGTGGAAGGAACGCAGAGTCTCTTACCTGCTGTTCCCGACTTTTAATTCTCCCGCTGGTGAACGTCGTTCCCTGCGTGTCGGGTTCGAGCCGCTCGGACCGACCCCGGTGTTCACGGGGCTGGTCGTTCGCGGCAGTTCCGCAGTCGGTAAAACCCGGCTGTTCCTAGGGACCCCTTGGACCAACCCCGGTGCTTACCTTTTGAAGAAGGTTTTCGGCCCGAACGTCCCCAGTTCCTTTGCTCCATTAGTGCCGCTGCACTCGCTGAGCGTTTCCAGCCCTCCTGTGTACCCCCGGTACTTACAGCGCTGGTCCTTGCTCTCTGTCCTGTAGCCTCGGCGCTGGCCGCTAGCGACTGCTCCAAGCCAGTCTCGCTTGAGACTGGCATACGGGACCTCTTTGCTTTGCTTCCCGCCCGGCTGAGAAGTGAATTTTGCCGGTGCGGGAGCGAAGTCGGGCACAGGTTTTTCCCCTCCAGGGAACTCGTGCCGTTGCTGCTCCTGCTGGCTGCTCGCACTCCGCGGGTCTCCCCGCCAGCTTTCCGCAGCCTTCATGGATCAGGTCCATGTCTCCACCTAAAAGGTAAGTAGAAAAAAGGAACGCAGAGTCTCTTACCTGCTGTTCCCGACTTTCAAATTCTCCCGCTTGGGGAACGTCGTTCCCCCCTGTGTGACTTGTTGCAATGCGTGTAGCGATATGACACGCATGCGTTGGAAGCGGGTTCTTCACTAAGTCACTCACGTGACTCCGAAGTAAAACCATGTTTGCATGCTATTCAGTCTAATCATACCACACATGAGAACAATCAAAGCATACACAAGTACAACGTAGTGTAAAGAGAAAACTAAAGAGAGCAGAATATAATATAGCTACAGAGATAGTCCAGCAAAACATGTGCAAGTGTTACACGGCGTAGATTGGGAAATGTGGACTACACATTAAGTTATGAGAGATCTGATCAAGAGTCCACTAACAGTAGGGAACCAGGTGTTCTTGAATCTGGGTTACGAGCTTTGAAGCTTTTGCAGCTTTTGTCCAACGGGAGAGGGAAGAGAGAATGACCTAGATATGAGTGATCCTTGATCATGGTAGCTGCATTCCCAAGGCAGCATAAACTGTAGATGGAGTCAATGTGGGGGAGAGAATGGTTTAGAAACATAGAAAAAAAGGTGCAGGAGGAGGCCATTCGGTCCTTCGAGCCAGCACCGCCATTCACCATCACCGTCACTCCCCATATCCCTTGACTCCACTAGCCCCTAGAGTTCTATCTAACTCTCTCTTAAATCCATCCAGTGATTTGGCCTCCACTGCCCTCTGTGGCAGGGAATTCCATAAATTCACAACTCTCTGGGTGAAAAAGTTTTTTCTCACCTCAGTCTTAAATAAAACCCTTTATTCTAAGACTGTGGCCCCTGGTTCTGGACTTGCCCAACATTGGGAACATTTTTCCTGCATCTAGCTTGTCCAGTCCTTTTATAATTTTATATGTTTCTATAAGATATCCCCTCATCCTTCTAAACTCCAGTGAATTCAAGCCTAGTCTTTTCAATCTTTCCTCATATGACAGTCCCGCCATCCCAGGGATCAATCTCGTGAACCTACGCTGCACTGCCTCAATCACAAGGATGTCCTTCCTCAAATTAGGTAGAGGTTAGTTAGAGGTACAGCGTGGAAACAGGCCTTTCGTCCCACCGAGTTTGCGCCAAACTGCGATTACCCACACACTAGTTCTATCCTACACATTAGGGACAATTTACAGTTTGTGTTCACAACTTCTTGTGTGTGATGGGCAGAGCAGTTCCCAAACCAAGTTATAATGCCTCCTGATAGAATGGTTTCTATGGTGTATCTGTAGAAATTGGTAAGAATCATTGGAGGCTTGGCGAATTTCCTTGGTCTTTTGAGGAAGTAGACCTGTTGGTGTGCTTCTTTGCCTTAGTGTCAATTTGGTTAGAACAGGGCAATTATTGGTAATATGTACACCAAGGAACTTGAAGCTCACGGCCATCTCCACTTCAGCACCATTGATGCTGGCTGGGGAATGCACACAACCCTGTTTGTTAAAGGCGATAACTAGATTTTTTGATTGGCTGACATTGTTTGTGACGAACATGATGCTGTTAATACCCATGATGCAGATCTCATCTGCCTGTATTTGATCCATGTCCTATTCCCTGCACTTTCATGTGCCTATCTAAAAGCCTCTTAAATGCCACTATCGTATCTGCCTCCACCGCCACTCCTGGCAATGCGTTCCAGGCCTCCACTATGTGCAATTCAGTGCAAAGAACTTGCACCACACATGTCCATATAACCATATAACCATATAACAATTACAGCACGGAAACAGGCCATCTCAGCCCTACAAGTCCGTGCCGAACAACCTTTTTCCCTTAGTCCCACCTGCCTGCACTCATACCATAACCCTCCATTCCCTTCTCATCCATATGCTTATCCAATTTATTTTTAAATGATACCAACGAACCTGCCTCCACCACTTCCACTGTAAGCTCATTCCACACCGCT
Source organism: Leucoraja erinaceus (assembly GCF_028641065.1). Classification (NCBI taxonomy): domain Eukaryota; kingdom Metazoa; phylum Chordata; class Chondrichthyes; order Rajiformes; family Rajidae; genus Leucoraja; species Leucoraja erinaceus. Next base: position 53,224,562 of record NC_073379.1, read on the forward strand.
ACCACTCTCTGAGTAAAGAAGTTCCGCCTCATGTTACCCTTAAACTTCTGTCCCTTAATTCTGAAGTCATGTCCTCTTGTTTGAATCTTCCCTATTCTCAAAGGGAAAAGCTGATCCACATCAACTCTGTCTATCCCTCTCATCATTTTAAAGACCTCTATCAAGTCCCCCCTCTTATAGAAACTTACAAAATTCTTAAGGGGTTGGACAGGCTAGATGCAGGAAGATTGTTCCCGATGTTAGGGAAGTCCAGGACAAGGGGTCACAGCTTAAGGATAAAGGGGAAATCCTTTAAAACCGAGATGAGAAGAACTTTTTTCACACAGAGAGTGGTGAATCTCTGGAACTCTGCCACAGAGGGTAGTTGAGGCCAGTTCATTGGCTATATTTAAGAGGGAGTTAGATGTGGCCCTTGTGGCTAAGGGGATCAGGGGGTATGGAGAGAAGGCAGGTACGGGATACTGAGTTGGATGATCAGCCATGATCATATTGAATGGTGGTGCAGGCGCGAAGGGCCAAATGGCCTACTCCTGCACCTAATTTCTATGTTTCTATGTTTCTATGTTTAACCTTCTGCACTCCAGAGAATAAAGACCTAACTTGTTCAACCTTTCTCTGTAACTTAGTTGTTCTTACAGATTTCCCCAAAAAGACAGGAACACCCTTTCTATTGACAGTCAATTTGAAATGCTTTGCATGACACCTGTAGGACCTTGAGACAAGGATGAGATTGTATTTTTTAGTTCTTAGTTAGAGGTACAGCATGGAAACAGGCCCTTCGGCCCACCGAGTCTGCGCCAAACTGCGATTACCCACACACGAGTTCTATCCTAGACATTAGGGACAATTTACAGAAGCCAATTAACCTACAACCCTGCACGTCTTTGGAATTTGGGGGGAAACCGGAGCACCCAGAGAAAACTAATGCAGTCACAGGGAGAACGTACAAACTTAGTACAGACAGCAGCTTTAGTCAGGATCGAACCCAGGTCTCTGGCGTTGTAAGGAAGCAACTCTACCACTGCGCCATTGTGCCGTGAATTAAATTACTAATTTGAACAATGAGGTTCTGTAAAAACATTGACCTCCATTTTATGAACAAGTTTACTTTTCACAACTAACCCTCTCTCTACACGCCTCGGGAGTAAATTGTACTAAATGACGAGGGCTACATAAACATGTCCAACCAATGCAAAGCTTAAATCAGTAAAGCTATGGACACCGAACTAGTTTGTAATTTGTAGGAATCAGTGACGGTTCCAACTCTCACCACTGCCGCTCTCCATCCCATCCCTGCCTGTACATTGTCAGATCACTGGTTTGGCATCTGGCACCAAATAAGCAGAAACTTACTTCATCTAAATATTGGAAAAATCAAAGCCATTTGTCTCTACCACAAAACTCTATATCTTAATCATTAACTTAATTCCTATCCCTGATAAACCCAAGTCTGAACCACACCTTGAGCTACAATGATATCTGTTTGACCCGGCAATGAACTTCTAATCAGCCAACAGCTCCGTCCCCAGGTTTGTACCACCTCCCACCACCAGTCATTGCTTGACTCTACATCTGCGTCAGCACAACTGCTGCGCAAACACTCATCCACACCTTTGTTGCATGCTTTGACTGCTCCAATGTGCCTTGGTTTGCCTCCCATCTTTCCGACAAATGTTTAAGCCTTTCGCTTGCTTATTGATCGCGCATGACATCTGGGAAACAGAGTGTTATAGAGTCATATGGTGATACGGTGTGGAAACAGGCATTTCAACTCAACTTGTCCTTGGGTCAATATGTCCCATGTACACTAGTCCCAACCTGTCCTATCCATGTACCTGTCAAAATGTTCTTAAACGCTACGATTATTCCTGCCTGAACTATCTCCTCCAGCAGCTCATTCCATACACTCACACCTCTTTGTGTGAAAAGGTTATCCCTTAGGTTCCTATTAAATCTTTCCCCCCCCTCACCTTAAACCTATGACCTCTAGTTTTTGATTCCCCTGCTATGGGCAAGAGACTCTGTGCGTCTACCCGATCTATTCCTCTCATGATTTTGTACACCTCTATAAGATCAGTGTTCATAGAGATTTTGGGACATCTGTGTAGCATTCAGTTAATAAGTTTGACACAAGGCACAAAGGAAAATGTCCTGCATTTTATCCTTTAAATACTGCTCCTAATCTCAACACAATCTTTGTAAGGAAAAGGCTTATTTGTAATTCAAGATTCAAGAGTGTTTTATTGTCATATGTCCCAGATAGGACAATGAAATTCTTACTTGCTGCAGCACAACAGAATATGTAAACATAGTACATAACGGGAGGGAAAAAAAGTTCAGTGTGTATATATACACATTCACACATACTCAATAAATAAAAAATATAGTGCAATAATAATAATAGTCTGTTATAGATCAGAGCTTATTTGTTGTCATGTTTAATAGCCTGATGGCTATAGGGAAGAAGCTGTTCCTGAACCTGGACATCACTGTTTTCAGGCTCCTGAACCTTCTTTCCGATGACAACGGTGCAATGAGTGTGTGGCCAGGATGGTGTGGGGCCTTTGATGATGTTGGCTGCCTTTTTTGAGGCAGCGTCTTCGATAGATCCCTTCGATGGTGGGGAGGTCAGAGCCGGTGATGGACTGGGCAGTGGTCACAACTTTCTGCAGTCTTTTCCGCTCCTGGACGTTCAAGTTGCCGAACCAGGCCACGATGCAGTCAGTCAGAATGCTCTCTACTGTGCACCTGTAGAAGTTCAAGAGAATCCTCCTTGATTTACCGAATCTCCGTAATCTTCTCAGGAAGTAGAGGCGCTGATGTGCCTTCTTTATAATTACATCAGTGTACTGGGTCCAGGAAAGATCTTTGGAAATATGCACGCCCAGGAATTTGAAGTTTTTGACCCTCTCCACCATTGCCCCATTGATATCAACAGGGTTGTGGGTCCTCATCCTTCCTCTTCCAAAGTCCACAATCAGTTCCTTGGTTTTGCTGGTGTTGAGATCCAGGTGGTTGTGCTGCCACCATTTGGTCAATTGGTCGACCTCACTTCTATACTATAATTCATCACCATCTGTAATTCGTCCAACAACAGTGGTGTCGTTGGCGAACTTGATGATGGAGTTCGCACTATGTCCGGCTACACAGTCATGAGCATAGAGTGAGTAAAGCATTTAGGTATTGTTGATGAGTACTCATTGTTGAAATGTAAAGTGGCATGCAAATGCACACAGCAAGCTCCAACACACACCAATAATATAAATAACCTGACCATTGTCATATCAATTGAAGTTGGTTGAAAGGGATAAATATTGACCCTGACATTGTGAAAAATATCCTGTACTGCCTTTAAAAGAGACATGGAATCTTTTGCAACTCACCAGGGTGGAGTCAGTGCCTCTAGGGTGTAATGTTTCCTCAGTACCTGTACTGCATTGTGCAGCTAAGGTGTCTCCAAGTGTAGTGTCTCTAAGGTCTAAGTGTCCCTAAGGTGCAGTGTTTACTCTGCACTACATTGTGCACCCAAGGTGCCTTCAGTTGTAGTGCCTCTAAGATATCTTTAGTTTAGAGATACAGAGCGGAAACAGACCCTTCGGGCCACCGAATCAGCACCGACCAGCGTTCCCCGCACATTAGCACACAAGAGACAATTTACAATTAACACTTATACCAGCCAATTAACCTACAAACCTGTAGTTCTTTGGAGTGTGGGAGAAAACCAAAGATCTCAGGACCCTGTAATCGGGATTGAACCTGAGTCTCTGGCGCTGTAAGGCAGCAACTCTACCACTGCGCCACTGTGTTTCCTCAGTACTGCATTGTGCACCTTGCTGGAGTCAGTGCCTCTAATGTGTAGCTTGTCACTGCAGCAGGCTTTGTGGTGTCAGTCTTTAGACAGTGACAATGATGGCAATCACATTAGACACTCATAGGGTTGTGACCCAAACTTCCTATATCTCCACCTGCAGTTTGGCCATTGCACTGAACCCAAGCTCATTATTTTCCACCTCTTTCCCTTAAACCGTAAAGAATGGCAATGCAACCCATCCACATCCAGTCATCCACGCGTGGCCATTTTCATTTCCTCTCTTGTCATCACAGTCTAAGATTCCCTCTGCTCTGCATCTCATCTTCTATTGAACCAGTTGAAGCTTGCTTGATTAAGCAGCAATCTCCATCATTCTACAGACAAGCAGCAATCCTCTTCATTCTACAACTCTGCTGCAACTCTGATTCCCAGCATCCTCATATTTGTTCTCCATTAATCATTGCACTTCTGCAATTGTCACTTTGCTCAAACGGCTCTTATTTATTTATCTATCAATCAATCAATTTATTTATTTATTTATTTATTTATTTATCTGTTTGTTTATTTATTTATCTACCGATCTATTTATCTATTTATTTATTTATTTATTTATTTAGGGATCCAGCCATTGCTTGCAAAATAGCAATTTATATTGTCCATTTTAAATTGGCCTTGAGAAAGTGGTATTAAGCCTCCTTTTCAGACTGTGGTTGTGTATAGCGAAGGTACTCCCACAAGCTGTATGCAAGGTATGTCAGGTTTTAGACCCTCAGACTCCAGGAATTGGTGATATATTTCCAACAAGGATGTGGTGTGCCGAGAAGAGGAACCTCTGCTGATGGTGACAGGCCCACATCGTGGTTATACTTAATGCTCCAAGTGAGAGATGTGCTGTTTAAAAAAGTTCTGCAATGTTGCTGGTATACATCTTGTAGATATTAGAAAGGAACTGCAGATGCTGGTTTAAACCGAAGATACACACAAAATGCTGGAGTAACTCAGCAGGACTGGCAACATCTCTGGAGAGAAGGAATGGGTGACATTTTGGGTCGAGACCCTTCTTCAGACATCGTAGATGTTGGACACTATAGTCATGTTGCACCAATTGGGGAGGTAAAGGCGTGAATCTTTAAGGTAGTAGATGTGACGTCAATCAAGTGGGCTACTGTGGCTTTAACTCTGGATTCATTACAAAGTTTTGAACTAATATTTATGTATCCTGTGGGGTTTCAGTGCAGGGGGAGGCTAAATGCTCAGATGCTTGCTCTGTTGCTTTCGACTAATGCCCTTTGGTTCCACCCAGGGAGTCTGCCAAAGGCTGCTCCTCTGTGGCAGAATAGACTGACTTTAAGTAGCTGGGCATGAGCTGGGGCTCTGCCGGAGGCATGGAGTGGTGCAGAGGATGGCTGCCACTGAGCACGTTTGGTGACAGGCGGAATATACGTCAAGTGGACTTTCCCGTTCCATCTCCTATTTTGATATCATACGTACAGTACCTGTCTGGCACAGCACCAGATCATTGTGCTCCACATCAGATACCAGATAGCATTGGAAGGACACAGACAGGTTTTCAGTCATCCCATGTAAAGCAATGGGCAATTTGCTCCCCAAAATCTGGATGGACATAGTCGGGGGCTGTATGCATTAATTTGAAAACTGTGATTAAAGCTCAATGGAGACAGTCTCTCCATGGGTAGATATACTTCTAATTCTCTGGGCCAGTATTCTAGCAGTGGATCAATATGGCTCTTCACCATCCACAGAGTATAAAATGTGCTTGCTGTATTTGTCACTGCATGGTTAAGTTGTGAATGAAGCATGAGCATTTCTCTCAGTATCTCGCAAACTTCCTTGTTTGTGTTGCTGGTTGGAGAGGTGGTACCAAGCTGCTTCCTCACTGGTTGCCATTCCCCCATTTCCCACTGTTTCTGCTGTTTCACTTCTTTGCTCGTACTGTGGCTCCCTCTGTGCTGCTCTGCTGCTTCCCCGCTCCCTTCAGTCTCTGTATCTGCTGGCTCTGTCTCGGTATCTGCTGTATCTGTATCTGCTGGCTCTGTCTCTGTATCTGCTGGCTCTGTCTCTGTATCTGCTGGCTCTGTCTGTATCTGCTGGCACTGTCTGTATCTGCTGGCTGTCTCTGTATCTGCTGGCTCTGTCTCTGTATCTGCTGGCTCTGTCTCTGTATCTGCTGGCTCTGTCTCTGTATCTGCTGTCTCTGTTTCTGCTGTCTCTGTCTCTGTATTTGCTGGCACTGTCTCTGTATCTGCTGGCTGTCTCTGTATCTGCTGGCTCTGTCTCTGTATCTGCTGGCCCTGTCTCTGTATCTGCTGGCCCTGTCTCTATATCTACTGGCTCTGTCTCTGTATCTGCTGGCTCGGTATCTGCTGTCTTTGTATCTGCTGTATCTGTATCTGCTGGCTCTGTGTCTGTATCTGCTGGCTCTGTGTCTGCTCTGTGTCTGTATCTGCTGGCTCTGTCTCTGTATCTGCTGGCTCTGTCTCTGTATCTGCTGGCTCTGTCTCTGTATCTGCTGGCTCTGTCTCTGTATCTGCTGGCTCTGTCTCTGTATCTGCTGGCCCTGTGTCTGTATCTGCTGGCGCTGTCTGTATCTGCTGGCTCTGTCTCTGTATCTGCTGGCTCTGCTCCCCCCCATAGCTCTTCTGCTGCCCCTTCATTCTCATTGTTGCAATCATTGACAACGGTGTGTCCTGCACCTCACCTACATCGTCACTATATCTCCTGCCCCAGACGGTCTCTGCCATTTGCCGGCACCTCACAATATATCCTGCTTTTCAAGAGATAGTTAGACTTAACTTTTGGGGCTAACAGAATCAAGGGATATGGGGGAAAAGCAGGAACAGGGTACTGATTTTGGATGGTCGGCCATGAACATATTGAATGCTCGAATGGTCGAATGGCCTACTCCTGCACCTATTTTCTACGTTTCTACTCAGGCTGTCTCTGCCATTCGCTAGCAACTCACTATATCTCCTATCCCCAGGCTGTTTCTGCCATTTCCTGGCTTTGCTGCTGTCTCTTGTAACCATGTTCCCTCACTCTGCTTCTCCTTCACTAATGCTGATGCAACTCCATTGCCCTGCTCATTCTTGCTTTCTGCCTCCTCATTGTCCCTCCTGTTCCGTTCTCCGTTGATTTGCCAACTTAACTTATTACTTTGTTTCTGTGGTTCCTCATAATCTTTTGCTACTTCATTGTTCTTCACTGTATCTGGTAATCCCTTCTACATTCCTGCTTTCTTTTTTTTACTTCATAAATAAACTTTATTCATAAAAATATAGACAGCAAATACAACACAATCAATACATATAGAACCATATCAATACGATAGAACAATATGATAGAATCAATACGATAGAACTAAGGAATTGTAAGGTTAAAAGACCCTAATAGGACTAATCTACAGGCCCCCAAACAGTAGCCTGGACATAGGGCACAAGTTGAAAAGTTTTTCAACTTTTTTTGTTTTTTTAGTATGTTTTAAAGTGTGTTTTTGATGTTTCTCGGTGTGTTTTGTGTGGGGGGTGGTGTGGGGGGGGGGTGGGGGAATCCGCTTTGGTCGCCTCCCCCGTGGCCTAACAGCAAGGATCGGCGCGGCCTTTCACGGAGACGTGACTGGGGCTTCAGCGGCGGGCGCAGTGCGGACTCTCGGCGTGGAGCGGGCGAGCCCTCACTGGGGCTCGCCAGAGGGGAGCGCTCCGATTCACTGGCCTGCGGCTGCCGGCAGTCTGAAGCCGCGGTCTGCAGAGTTTCAGCTGGCGCGGCGTCCGCAGCCCGGGATCCCTCGTGGGGGACCCGGGGGAAGAAGAACCTCCACCTCCGGCCCGCGGCCAACTTCTACCGCAGACCCGGCGTGGACTTACCATCACCAGGGATCCCTGGAGGGGAGCTTCGACCGCCGGCCCTGCGGTCTGCGGTGCTTCTGGCTGCGGCGCGGCGGGGACTTTAAATCTTCGACCGCCGGCCTGCGGCCTACACCATCCTGAAGCCGTGGTCTCCGGTGGGGAAGAGCCGACTATGGACTGGCTCTGGACTCTGGTCCCGACCACGGGGGGAAATGGAGGAGGACTGGCCAATTTTTGTGCCTTCCACCACAGTGATGAATGCTGTGGTGGATGTTTGTGTTAAATTATTATTCTGTATTGTGTGTTCTTTCTCATTGTATCGCTGCTACATATTCTTTTCACTTGCACTGTATGTGCAATGTGACGAATAACCCGTATTGTATTGTATTGAATCAGGAGTTAAAATTGGCATGTAGCAAAAGCAATGCTGTGGTTGTTATGGGAAATTTCAACATGCAAGTAGACTGGGAAAATCAGGTTGGTACTGGACCCCAATAAAGGGACTTTGAAGAGTGCCTTTGCGATGAATTCTTAGAACAGCTTGTATTGGAGCCTACCAGGGAGAAAGCAATTCTGGATTTAGTGTTATGTAATGAACCGGATTTGATAAAGGAACTTGAGGTTAATGAGCCATTAGGAGGTATGGTCAGTTTTAATCTACAATTGGAGAGGGAGAAGAGTAGATTGGGGGTCTCAGTGTTGCAGTTGAATAAAGGGGTCTATGGGGCCATGAGGGAGGAGCTGGCCAAAGTTGACTGGAAAGATACACTAGCAGGGATGATAGTGGAACAACAATGGCAGGTGTTTCTAAGAATAATACAGAAGGTGCAGGATCAGTTCATTCCTAGGAGGAAGAAAGATTCCAAGGGGAGAAAGGGACGACCGTGGCTGACAAGGGACGTCAGGGACAGTATAAAAATAAAAGAGAAGACGTACAACGTAGCAAAGATGAGCAGGAAGCAAGAGGATTGGGTAATGTTTAAAGGGCAACAGAAGATAACTAAAAATACAATACGGGGAGATAAGATGAGGTACGAAGGTAAGCTAGCCAAGAATATAAAGCAGGATAGTAAAAGCTTCTTTAGGTATGTGACGAGGAAAAAATTAGTTAAGACCAAAGTTGGACCCTTGAAGACCGAAAAAGGTGAATTTATTATGGGGAACAAGGAAATGGCAGATGAGTTGAAAAGGTACTTTGGATCTGTCTTCACTAAGGAGGACACAAACAATCTTCCTGATATAGTAGTGGCCAGAGGAACTGAAGGAAATCCACATTAGGTAGGAAATTATGTTGGATAGACTGATGGGACTGAAGGCTGATAAATCCACAGGGCCTGATGGTCTGCATCCCAGGGTACTTAAGGAAGTGGCTCTAGAAATTGTGGATGCATTGGTGATAATTTTCCAATGTTCTATTGACTCAGGATCAGTTCCTGTGGATTGGAGGGTAGCAAATGTTGAGAAAACGGGGAATTATAGACCAGTAGCCTGACATCGGTGGTGGGGAAGATGCTGGAACCAATTATAAAAGATGAAATAGCCGCTCATTTGGATAGCAGTAACATGAATGAGTCAGCATGGATTTACGAAGGGAAAATCATGCTTGACTAATTTTCTGGAATTTTTTGAAGATGTAACTAGGAAATTGGACAAGGGAGAGCCAGTGGATGTAGTGTACCTGGACTTTCAGAAAGCATTTGAGAAGGTCCCACATAGGAGACTAGTGGGCAAAATTAGGGCACATGGTATTGGGGGTAGTGCTGACATGGATAGAGAAGTGGTTGGCAGACAGTAAACAAAGAGTAAGGATTAACAGGTCGCTTTCAGAATGTCAGGCAGTGACTAGTGGGGTACCTCAAGGCTCGGTGCTGGGACCGCAGCTATTTACAATATACATCAATGATTTGGATGAAGGGATTCAAAGTAACATTAGCAAATTTGCAGATGAGACAAAGCTGGGTGGCAGTGCGAACTGTGAGGAGGATGCTATGAGAATGCAGGGTGACTTGGACAGGTTGGGGGAATGGGCAGATGCATGGCAGATGAAGTTTAATGCGGATAAATGTGAGGTTATCCACTTTGGTAGCAAAAACAGGAAGGCAGATTACTATCTAAATGGCGCCAAGTTTGGAAAAGGGGAAGTACAACGGGATCTGGGAGTCCTTGTTCATCAGTCTATGAAAGTAAGCATGCAGGTACAGCAGGCAGTGAAGAAAGCGAATGGCATGTTGGCCTTTATAACAAGGGGAATCGAATATAGGAGCAAAGAGGTCCTTCTGCAGTTGTACAGAGCCCTAGTGAGACCACACCTGGAGTATTGTGTGCAGTTTTGGTCCCCTAATTTGAGGAAGGACATTCTTGCTATTGAGGGAGTGCAGCGTAGGTTTACAAGGTTCATTCCTGGGATGGCGGGACTGTCATATGCAGAGAGAATGGAGCGGCTGGGCTTGTACACTCTGGAATTTAGAAGGATGAGAGGAGATCTCATTGAAACATATAAGATTGTTAAGGGTTTGGACATGCTAGAGGCAGGAAACATGTTCGTGATGTTGGGGGAGTCCAGAACCAGGGGCCACAGTTTAAGAATAAGGAGTAAGCATTTTACTGCCCAGGTTGCCTGTGTGCCCCAGGACTGGCTGCAATTCCCAGGTCGCGAAAACTAATAGGAAAAAAAATACGCCTGCAGGCCGGATGATTTCGGGTTATGGGTCAAATCCGGCCCATGTTCTGTGCTGGCCACTGCCTAACAGACTTGGGGTCAAAGGTGTTTTACTGCGAGATTTTTTCGACAAAAGCCAGGTAGTGGGGTGGGTCCAACTGAATGGAGCATTGCAGCTAGCCTGAGTTGAGCCTTTGAGATTTGTGTCAATCTCCTTCTCTTTACTTTAGCTGTTGATATTTTACTTTTTAAGCATTAATTCTATTCCCTTTTGTAAGTTACTATTAAATCTGTTGCCACTACCATTACACAATCAATAACAACTTTTGTTGATATAGAAATAAGCTGCGCTTTTAATGGTGATTAAACTCAAGCCAAACTTCTAATACTCCATTAATGCAATTAAAAGCTTTTAATAATCCTTTAATTCAATTATAATTTGAAATTGAAGTATTGAACCAAAGGAGTTTTATCTGTTCTAAGCGTGAAGAGAGAGCCAGGGCAGAAATTAACTGTTTTGACCAGTTTAGGAGAAATTCTCCAGACCAGCAGTGGTTTGTATAAAGGCAACTGGATTTGTACTTTTGTAAAGTTTGTGGTGCAGCACTGGTTTTGATCCTTACCTCTGCAAATACGAAGAGTTCCTTCTTCTGGGAAAGTGAAGCACAACTTCGCCTGCATCAGGCAGCCATTTTATGGACGTGTCTACTCCCACGCCCACGTGCCCTTCAGCTCCTGAGGAGATCGGCATCTGCGTTTAATTAAAATACAAACACGGATGAAATTGCCAAATATTTCGAGCCATGTAGTCAATGTGAGCAAACACTTCTGCACTGGAACAGACTTCCTGACTTCCACCAAACTATGCACCTAGTCAGAGTGTGGACCTTCAGATTAGCCCGGCCTTACACTGGTATGTTTTGGTTGTCATGGTAGCAGCTTTCAGAATCACTCTCTTGCCACAGTGTGTTTCATTTGTAAAGAGTCAGATCCAGCCAAAATCTCTATCCCGCTCCTTTCAACAAATGTTAATGAAAAATGAGGTGAACAATGGAGGTTCGTTTTATCAGCTGAAATTGAGGTCATATTTTAATTACTGAGACATTGTGCTGGGACACTGGATATTTGGGCCATGTTTGTAGTAGGGAGAAGGGAACAGGAGAAAAGAGACATAAGTAAAGCATACTTTGAGACTTTATAACTTATAAGTGCAGTGAAGTATGATCATGATTCTGATAACAATCCCAATGCTTTCTTGGTTGGTCTCATAACTGCATTTTGTTGTCTCCGTACTGTACACTGCACAATGACAATAAAGTTTGAATCTGAATCTGAATCTGAATCATAAACTTGAGTTTATGTAAGACTCTGCTTCCCTTCTCCACAGTTACATCAGGTCATATTCACCTGCACTACTTCCAGATATTACCAACATTTAAAAGAATCTCTATTTTGTTTTGAAAACCCTCTATAATCTTGCCCCTCAAAATCTTCTTGAGACGGGAAACATTCCTATTTATCAATGCTTCTCTAATGCTGGCCTCTTAATCAACCGCAGATTTAATTTTGATATGATTATCTGTTCATTTTTGTCTTCTTAACTACACGTTGAAACTGTCTTGTTAGTTTTTTTGTGATTCATGCAAATAGACATCTAGATCCTTCTGTGCTTCACTCAATTGCAGTTCTACATTTAGATAATAATTTGCCTTTTGATTTTCCCTACTAACTTCACATTTCCCCACATTAAACTTCATTTGCCAGTCTTTTGGCCACTCAGAATCTTTCAACATCGAGCTGCAGAATCACAGTATCATTATAATAACTTGCCCTTCCATCTATTTTTGTATTATCAACATATTTTGAATTCTTAGAAACTGCCTTTGTCACAGTCACATAGGATGCCGACAACTTGGACTAGATTCCTTCAAGTACTATGGCATTCACTGGGCATATTTGACACCCTTGCTATTCTATAGGTGGTAACTTGGTGATGTTACCAATCCACCTCACCTTCTTTAATCTATATGTTAAAATGCATCTTTCAATGACAGCTTTGTTCGAAAGGAAGTGCGAAAGGGATGTTAATTAGGCCCATTTTTCAGAATTCTCGGTGTGGTAGAGTGGGATTAAGATCATATTGTCCTACAATTGATGGACCCAGTAGTTTTTCACTGCTATGTGAACCAAACTGCAGATGCTGGTTTAAACCAAAGATAGGCACGAAAAGCTGGAGTAACTCAGCAGAACCGGCAGCATCTCTGGAGAGAAGGAATGGGTGATGTTTCGGGTCGAGACCCTTCTTCAGACTGGTTAGGGATAATGGGAAACAAGAGATATAGACAATGATGTGGAGAGATAAAGGACAATGAATGAAAGATATGCAAAGAAGTAACAATGATAAAGGGAAAAGGCCATTGTTAGCTGTTTGTAGGGTGAAAATAAGAAGCTAGTGTGACTTGGGTGGGGGAGGGATAGAGAAGGAATGCCGGGGCTACCTGAAGTGAGAGAAATCAATATCATACCACCGGGAACCAGGATTCCCCTCTTCTACCATAGATGAGGCTCTCACCAGGTTCTCTTCTATACCCCGTGACTCTACTCTCTCTCCCCATCCCCCCACTCATAACAAGGGCAGAGTCCCCCTGGTCCTCACCTTCCACCCTACCAGCCGTCAAGTACAAGAAATAATCCTCACATCAGTCTGAAGAAGGGCTTCGGCCTGAAACATTGCCTATTTCCTTCACTCCATAGATGCTGACTCACCTGCTGAGTTTCTCCAGCATTTTTGTCCACCTTCATACCACTGGGCTGCAAGCTGCCCAAGCGAAATATAAGATGCTGTTCCTCCAATTAGCATTTTGCCTCACTCTGACAATGGAGACCTAGGTATGTGCAGGAATGGGAAGAAGAATTAAAGTGTCCAGCAACTGGGACATCAGGTGGGTTCAGGCGTGCTGAGCGAAGATGTTCTGCGAAACAATAGCCCAGTCTGCGTTTGGTCTTGCCAAAAAAATCAATTTAACCTGTAATAAATCTTCCCTAGCTATTGGTGAGATCCCAGAGGACTAGAGAGTAGCTAATGTAGTTCCTTTGTTTTTAGAAGGCAAGTAGAGCGAATCCAAGGAATTATAGGCTGGTGAACCTCACGTTCGTAGTAGGGAAGCTATTGGAGAGGTTTGCGTGGGATAGGATTTACTGCCATTTGGAAGAGAATTGGCATGGCATTGTATGCGGCAGATTATGTCTTGATTAAAATTTTTGAAGAGGCAATGAAGGTGTTCAATGGTGGGTGGCTGGTGGATATTGTCTACATGGATTTTAATAAGGAATTTGATAAAGTCCCCCATGGTAGGCTGATCGAAAAGATGATACACAGGATTCATAATTGTATGGATTTGGAACTGGCTTACTGATAGAAGACGATGATGATGGAAGGACAATACTCAGGTTGGAGGTCTGTAACTGCTGGATTTCTGCAGGGATCTGTACTGGGACCTCAGTTGTTTATGATATATATATAAATGACGGACATAAATGTAGATGGGTTGGTTAGTGAGTTTGCAGATGACACCAAGATTGCTCAAGTCGCAGACTGTGACGAAGGCTGTCACAGTGGGTTATAAATGAATGGACAGAGAAATGGCAGATGGAGTTTAATCTGAAAAGAGGCTGAGGTGTTGCAGATAGGGAGATCGAATGTAAGGGGAAGATATACAATTAAAGGCAATATCCTTAACAGCATTGATGTATCGAGGGATTTTGGGGTCCCAAGCCAATACCTCCCTGAAAGTGGCAACACAAGCAGCCAAAGTGGTAAAGTAGGCATATGGTATGCCTGCCTTCATTGGTAGAGGCATTATAAGAGTCAGGCAGTCATGATACAACTTCATAGGACTTTAGTTAGGCTACATTTAAAGTATCGTGTACTGTTTTGGTTGCTTCAATACAGAAAGAAGGTGGAGGCTTTGGAAAGGGTGCAGAGGTAGTTTACCAGAATTAGGCATAGATGAGAGGGTTTTAGCGACAAGGGGAGGCTGGACAGACTTGAATTGTTTTCTCAGAAACAACAGGTGAGGGGGACCTGACAGAAGTAGTTAGAAATAATGAGAGGCATAGATAGGTTAGTCAGTCTGTACTTTTCCCCCGTATATATATCAAATACTAGAGGGCATAGCTTTAAGGTGAGAGGGATAAAGTTTAAAGGAGTTACATCGTGGGTGATGGGCGCCTCGAATGTGCTGTCGGGGATGGTGTTTGATATGTGGTGTACATATGATAGTGCTATTTAAGCAATTTTTGGATAGGCACATGGATATGCGGAGAATGGAGGGATAAGGATCATGTGCAGGCAGGTAAGAGTTCATCTCACCATCATGTTCGGCACAGATATTGTGAGCTGAAGGGCCAGTTCCTGTACTATACAGTTCTATGCTCTAAATTGAGTGTCAGGGAGTGATGCTTCGCTCAAATGTCAGCGAAGCATCACTACCTGATGAGCTCAATGCGTTTTACGCACACTTTGATAGGGAGAGCACTCATGTGCCTTCCCGAGCCCCCATTTTCCGTGATGGTATTTCAGTCACAGACACAGAGGCCAACGTCAGAAGATCCTTCAGAGGGGTGAACCCTCGGAAAGCGTCTGGTCCTAATGGTATACACGGTCGTGTTTTAAAAACCTGTGCGGATCAACTGGCTGGAGTTTTTAGGGACATTTTCAACCTCTCAATTCTGAGGTCTGAGGTTCCCACCTGCTTTAAAAGGGCATCAATAATACCGGTGCCCAAGCAGAGCAAGGTGACGTGCCTCAATGACTATCGACTAGTGGCACTAACATCTGTGGTGATGGTGATGAAGTGCTTTGAGAGGTTGATCATGGCGCATATCAACTCCTACCTCGACAAGAACCTGGACCCACTACAGTTGGCTTACCGCCACAACAGATCAACGGTGGTTGCGATCTCCTCCCGTGCATCCAGCAGGTGGCGCTGCACAGGACAAAGGGCGATGTCTTGTATATAGTTTATCCTGTCGACAGACAACATGCGGGCAGCCATTGGGACTAGTCTTGCTGCCAGCAATGAGCGAAACATTAAAGACTTCTGTTATGGACTAAAGACTCTCAAGTTTTGTACAGACCTAGAAAACGAACACTAAACACTGGCTCTCCACTCCGTTCTGGACCACTTGGACAACAAAAACTCATATGTCAGGCTGTTATTCATTGATTACAGCTCGGCATTTAATACCATCATCCCCTCCAAGCTGGTTACCAAGCTCTCAGATCTGGGTCTCTGTGCATCCCTCTGCAATTGGATCCTCGACTTCCTCATTCACAGACCACAGTTTGTCCGTATTGGTGGAAATGTGTCATCCTCGATAACAATCAGCACGAGAGCACCTCAAGTCTGCGTGCTCAGCCCCCTGCTGTACTCACTCTATACTCATGACTGCATAGCCGGACATAGTGCAAACTCCATCATCATGTTCGCTGACGACACCACTGTTGTAGGACATATCACTGATGGGGAAGCCACTAGGGGGCGCCGCATGATGGCAGCCTCTGCCTAGTCTGTCTGTTTTTCTATCTTTTTTTAATTTTTAGTTTGTTTAAAAGTACCTATCTCGAGGAGGGGGGTAGGGTGAGGGGGGGAAACCGTTTCTCAGTCACTTCCTGGTGAGGATGTGCTGGCGGTCCGGACCCCGGCCTTTCCTGCCGGGGTCCGGACCAAACCCTCAGCAGCGGTGCAGCACTGGATTCACCGCAGAGCGTGCGATGCCTTACCTGGACCACCGTTTGAAGCTCCGGAGTGTCGGGCCTGCTGCTGCAGCATCACGGAGCTGTGGTTTGCAGAGCTTCCAGCGAGGGCAACACTGATTTCAACATCGCAGAGTCCTGGGATCCCTTTGCCGAGGGCCGCCAGTGTGAATCTCTGCCCAGTTTGACCTGTGGACTTCGAGAGGCGCGGTCTCCAGTAAGAAGTGGCCGATTCGGAGGTCCAAGCCGTTGAGAATGTTCTCCCGTTCCGACGTCCGTGCAGCGTACATCATCCAGCGAGCGGGCCTGAACATCGGGCCGCCCGTCGCGGCGACAGCGAGAGATTCAGGAGCCATCCAACCACGGGTGAACAACAGAGGACAACAGAGGAGGATGACTGAACTTTGGTGCCTTCCCTCACAGTGGGAAACATTGATTCCGTTGTGTGGGGATGTCAGTGTTAAAGACTATCATGTTCTGTGCTCTTTTTTATACGTATGGCTGTATGATTACCATAAATTTCACTGTACCAATTGGTAAATGTGACAATAAATGTTTCTTGTCTTGTCTCTTGTCAGAGTACAGAAGTGAGATCGACCAATTGACCAAATGGTGCCAGCACAATAACCTGGCCCTCAACACCAGCAA
This sequence comes from Leucoraja erinaceus, assembly GCF_028641065.1. Classification (NCBI taxonomy): domain Eukaryota; kingdom Metazoa; phylum Chordata; class Chondrichthyes; order Rajiformes; family Rajidae; genus Leucoraja; species Leucoraja erinaceus. The sequence goes on from NC_073379.1 coordinate 53,241,301, forward strand.
AAACCAAGGAACTGATTGTGGACTTTGGAAGGGGTAGGATAGAGACCTACAATCCCGCTTATATCAACGGGTTGATGGTGGAAAGGGTCAAGGAATTCAAATTCCTGGGCATGCATATTTCCAAAGATCTCTCTTGGTCCCAGCACACTGATGCAATCATAAATTAAGCACATCAGTGCCTCTACTTCCTGAGAAGATTACGGAGAGTTGGTTTGTCAAGGAGGACTCTCTCGAACTTATACAGGTGCACAGTAGAGAGTATACTGACTGGTTGCATCGTGGCTTGGTTCGGCAACTTGAGCCTCCAGGAGCAGAAAAGGCTGCAAAAAGTTGTAAACACCTCCCAGTCCATCACCGGCTCTGACCTCCCTACCATCGAGGGGATCTATCACAGTCACTGCCTCAAAAAGCTGCCAACATCATCAAGGACCCACACCATACTGGCCACACACTCATATCTCCGCTGCCATCAGGTTGAAGGTACAAGAGCCTGAAATTTGCAACAACCAGGTTCAGGAACAACTTCTTCCCCACAGCCATCAGACTATTAAACACAACTTCAAACAAACTCCGAACTATAACAGCCTATTGCACTTTATCTGTTTATTTATGTGTGTATATATGGTCTATGGTATATAGACACACTGATCTGTTATGTATTTATGCCTACAATATTCTGTTGTGCTGCAGCAAGCAAGAATTTCATTATCCTATATGGGACACATGACAATAAACTCTCTTGACTTGACTTGACTTGACGACTTTTTCTTGATAGAAAAAATTGTACTGTCAATAAATCAAATGTATTGGGAAATGTCAATAGACAATAGACAATAGGTGCAGGAGCAGGCCATTTGGCCCTTTGACCTAGCACTGCCATTCAATGTGATCGTGGCTGATCATCCCCAATCATTACCCCTTTCCTGCCTTCTCCCCATATCCTCTGACTCCGCTATTTTTAAGAGCCCTATCTAGCTCTCTCTTGAAAGCATCCAGAGAACCTGCCTCCACCGCCCCCTGTGGCAGAGAATTCCACAGACTCACCACTCTCAGTGAGAAAAAGTGTTTCTTCGTCTCCGTTCTAAACGGCTTACTCCTTATTCTGAAACTATGGCCCCTGGTTCTGGACTCCCCCAACATCGGGAACATGTTTCCTGCCGCAGCGTGTCCAAGCCCTTAACAATCTTATATGTTTCAATGAGATCTCCTCTCATCCTTCTAAACTCCAAAGTGTACAAGCCCAGCTGCTCCATTCTCTCAGCATATGACAGTCCCGCCATCCCGGGAATTAACCTTGTAAACCTACGCTGCACTCCCTCAATAGCAAGAATGTCCTTCCTCAAATTAGGGGACCAAAACTGCACACAATATTCCAGGTGTGGTCTCACTAGGGCTCTGTACAACTGCAGAAGGACCTCTTTGCTCCTATATTCGATCCCTCTTGTTATAAAGGCCAACATGCCATCCGCTTTCTTCACTGCCTGCTGTACCTGCATGCTTAACTTTCATAGGCTGATGTACAAGGACCCCCAGGTCCCGTTGTACTTCCCCTTTTCCCAACTTGACGCCATTTAGATAGTAACCTGCCTTCCTGTTTTTACTACCAAAGTGGATAACTTCACATTTATCCGCATTAAACTTCATCTGCCATGCATCTGCCCACTCCCCAAACCTGTCCAAGTCACCGTGCATTCTCATAGCATCCTCCTCACAGTTCACACTGCCACACAGCTTTGTGTCATCTGCAAATTTGCTAATGTCTTAAACTTTCTTGCAATACAATTAAATCCCAATTTAATTGTATTTTTGGAGCTCGTATATTAAAAATAGCAGCCATTAAAGTAAGTTTTAGTTAGTTTTGGGCTTCAGTGGAGCGGCCATTTTGAGAGTGGCTGTTTGAGTTCTGAATGCAGTGTTTGAATAATCAGTGCTGAGATTTTGGCTTGTGAGGCTTTGGCATGGATGCTGAGCAGAGCTATGGGAGAAAAAGACTTTTAGGAAAAAAGACACGGTCTTTTAACTCTACTCTTCAGACTTAGTGTGGTCATGATGGCAGTTAGTGCAATATTATGGTCCTTCTGCAGGATGTGGGAGATCAGGGAGACTTACACTGTCCCTGGAGACTGCACTTGTGGGAAGTGTGCCAGGCTGCAACTTCAGGGAGCTACTGCTGGAGTTGGACACACTCCGGATCACCCGGCGTGCTGAGACTATTGCAGAAAGGAGTTTTAGTAAGGTGGCCATACCTAAGGTGCAGGCAGCAGGTAGTTGGGTTCTACCAGCAGAGGTAGAAGGGGCTCCCCTGTGGCCATTCACCTTAGTAACAGGTATATCGTTATGGTCTGAAAAAGAGTCTCGACCTGAAATATCACCCATTCCTTCTCTGTAGAGATGCTGCCTGTCCCACTGAGTTACTCCAGCATTTTGTGCCTACCTCTTTGGATAATTGGGAGGGGTGGGCGTGGGTGACCTTTTCAGAGGGCAGCACCAGCTGTGGCACCGTGACTGGCTCTGAGTCTCAGCAGGGAAGGGTGAAGAGTCAGGGAAAGAGTGATAATGATTGGAGACTGAATAGTTAGGGTGTCAGACAGCAGTTAGGGGCCACAAATGAAACACCAGAATAGGGCGTTGCCTCCTGGATGCCCGGTCAAGGATGTCTCGGAGTGGTTGCAAAACATACTCAAGGGATAGAGTGAGCAGCCAGAAGTTGTTGTGCTCATTGAAAACAACATGGGTAGAAAAAGGTATGAGGTCCTGTGGGGTGAATACAGGAAGTTAGGAAAGAGGTTATAAAGCAATACCTCGAGGGCAGTAATGTCTGAATTGCCGGCACCAGGACAGAAATAGAAGGGTAAGCTGGATGTCTGCATGGCTGAGGAGCTGGTGTAGCGGGCAGGGATTCATTGGAACCTCTCTGGGGCAGCAGAAACCTGGTCGAGAGGGATGGGTTGCTGAACTGAGATTCTCTGGGGTGAGATTTGCTGGTGCCACTTGGGAGTTTTAAAAACTAAATTGATGGGGAAAAGAGACAGATGAGAAGTTGGGGTCAAATGCTGTAGACAAAAAGGGCAAGTTTAGTAGATAGGTTGGCCCGGACAATGAGAGATAGAGGGCAGGTGGTTTAGACTGCATTTACTGCATTTCAATGCAAGAGGTTTCACTGGTAAGGCAGATGATCTTAGGGCATTGATTAGCTCAAAGGACAGGTATATTATAGCCATAACAAAAACATAGATGGGAGAAGGGCAGCGCTGGCAGCTCAACGTTCCAGGGTATAGTAGTTACAGGCATGATAAAGGTACAGGTAAAAGCGGAGGTTACGGTTGGTTTTTGATGAGGCTGGAATAACTATAGTGCTCAGAGAGGAAATTGCTGGGACAGTGAGGCAATTAGGGGTAGAAGTTAGAAACATGGAGATGATCACTTTGATGGGACTCGATTACAAATCCCCCCTTCTCTTCCAAAATAGTCAGTGGGAATTCAAGGAGTAGGGAGATCTTGGTTAGCTGTAATAATGGACAGTGGTAGCAGTGCTAGTGGACTTGGATGGGGAGGTGAGGCTGACATTAGTCGTGGTTAAGTTACTGGAGGGGATTCTGAGGGACAGGACCACCGGCATGGGCAGATTAGGGATAATCCGCATGATTTGTGTGGGAAATCGTGTCCATATCAGTTAGAATTTTTTTAAGAAGCAAGAGGATTGATGAGAGCAGGCTGTGGACCTTGTCTGGATCGATTTTCGCAAGACCTTTAACAAAGTCCCACACGGTGGACTAGTCTGGAAGGTTAAACATTATGTTTAACAGTGTGTCTGTGAAATGCGTGTGCTGGTTGATTGTGCAGTATGCGTGCTGCTTATGTTTGTTGATTGTGTCCCTTTTTAAAAAGCTACTGTAATGCGCCCTTTTAAATTGCCCCTCGGGGACGAATAAAGTGCTTTGAAAAAAAAAAAAAAAAAATGGCATGGCATCCTAGAAAAACTGGCTGATTGGATATATAATTGGCTTGATTGGAAGCAGAAGATGGACGGTTGTTTTTCAGATTGGAGGTTGGTGACTTGTGGTGCACCACAGGAATCAGTGCTGGCCCATTGGTGTTTGACATTAGTTTCAAATTATTTGGATGAGAATGTACGTCATTTTTAGTAAGTTTGCAGCTGACACTAAACAAGGAGATATCATAGCCAGTGTAGAAAGTTAAAAAAAAACTATGGTGGGATCTTGATCAGCTAGGTAACTGGGCAATGGAATTTAATTCAGATGAGTGCAAGTTGTTACATTTTGGGAAGTCAAACCAAGTATTTCACAGTGAATGGACAATGGGAGTGTTATAGAACAGAGACCTTGCAGTGCAAATACATAGCTCTCTGAAAATGGTGTCACAGGTAGACAGGGTGGGAAAATGGCATTTGGCACAATGGCCTTCATTACTCAGGGCATTGAGTATAGGGGATGATATGTTATGTTGCAGTGGTGCAAAGAATATTGTGTACACTTTTTGGTATCTTTCTATATGGGTACAGTCTTTCCAGCCTCATGACAGTTAAGAGGTTTTACAAGAATGTTGCCAGGACTCGAGGGCCTGAATAACAGGGTAAGGTTGGGCAGGCAAGGACTTTATTCACTGGAGCATTGAAGGTTGAGGGGTGACCTTATTGTATTAAAAACGTGAGGAGCATGGATAAGATAAATGCATATAGCCTTTTCCCCGGTTAAGGGGAATCAAAAACAAGAGGGCATAGGTATATGGTGAGAGTGGAAAGATTTAAAAGGGAGCTGAGGGGCAGCTTCTTCAGAGAGAAGGTGGTGTGTATATGAAATTAACTGCCAGAGAAAGTTTTCTTCAAGTAACAATAACAGCATTTAAAAGAGATTTAGACGAGACATGGTTTGTAAGATTTTAGAGGGATATGGGCCAAACAAAGACATATGGCTATCTTAGATCAGCATAGATGAGTTGGCTAAAGAGCCTGCATCTTGATCAGCATAGATGAGTTGGGCTGAGGAGCCTGTATCCAAGCAGTATTATTCTATGACTAGAACATTATTGTCAGAATTTGTAGCAATGTTACAACATTTTGCGATTTAAAAAATCAAGTCTGCAATTTATCCCATCAGATAAAGCATAAAAAGAAGATTAATTTGACACCTAATTCACTTTCATATCTTCAGTATTTAAAAGGTTATGGCCATTTGCATACTCCGAAATTGGCATCTTGTTCCCTATTGCTTTTCCATTGACTTAACTCAAAAGCTGTGATCGAGGAGTCAAAAGCCCATAACTTTCTTAAAAATTAAGAGAACTGAATGACATTTTCGGTTATTATAGATTGAAGCATTCTGAAACAAATATAAAATAATCTTACTTGGATGACCTGAAATTAAAGCATATAATTAGTTAGTTACCTAATTGTAGCTAATTACAAAATTCAATTACTAGATCTAAACATCTATCCATTTTTTAAGAAAAGGTTAACATTTTTAAATAGCCTAAGTGTCCAAATAACATTCACACAATAATTCACAATATAACATGATTTTTAAATCTCATTGTCATGAATTTATAGGCCAAATGGAAGAAATTTAATGTTTAATTCCCGTAAATTAATGGCCATTTTAATCATCTTGCGAGTGGGTTTTTGTGGAACGCGATCGATTGGAACGTTGCGGTTGCAGTGAATTTAAACCCCATATCGGCAGGAAAAACACTGCTGGTTCGTATGGGACCAAAATCACATTATTGCCAAGGAAATTTTGATTAAAGTAATCTTAAGAAGCAAGTTTATATGTAAAATAAACAACTTACATTTTGTTTTGTCCCCTACGTGAGATCCGTCCCGTTTTAGGCGTTGACGGCATTAGAAGTAGCTTTTTTTTACTCCAGGGATTAAATTGTCCCGCGATTTAAAAAAAACAAACTTCAGAGAACGGAAGTCGGATCGATTATTCTTCAGCAGCTTAACAGCGTGAGGAAGTTTGACTCCGACAGGCAAGAGAAAACGGCATTTGAATCCCGCCCCCCCCCCTCAAAGGCGCGCACACGGACAGTGGCAGAACTGCAGCGCCACTGAAGGTAAGTATTGTAACATCGCTAGATTTTGTACGTCAGAAAATGAAGACATCAACATTTTCCAATGATTCTTTTAATAAGTGTTATTATTCAAGGTGACTGATGTGCAAATGTTTCAGTTCCATCGCAATACATGTTCATTAACAAGACATAAAAAATAAGATATTTGTAGGGTGCACTGATTCTCACTTTTTTTCAGATTAATTGATTAAAAGAAAAACACTTTTGTTTTAATGATACACAATTCTACAATTTCCTTTGGAGCAGTAAAAGCTCATCTTTTTGGACTGCCTTGGCATGTCCTCAGGATGTCCCAACACACTTCACATTCAACGGATTACCTCCTGAAATGTTGTCATTCTTCTGTAGGCAACCTTGCCCAACATTTTTTCACACAGCAAACTTCCACAAACAGTAAATGAATGAACAATTGAGTAATGATTTTTTTTGGTGGATGAAATAAGTGTTGTCCAGCCCACCTGGGAATATCCCCTGAACTTCAAGTAACACTGTAGGACTGAATCTGATCTTCCAAGAGGGTTTGGTATCTCATTTGGAAAAGGGCAGCTCCAAAAGCTCAGCTCTGCGCGATACTGCCCTGTCGTGCCAGCCTGGCACACGTGGTCATTCTCTGCAGTGGAACTTGAATTCACAAGCTTCTGACTTGGGGATGAGAGTGCTATTACTGAATGGATGCAATTGGAAGAACCCACTCAATGGGTTGTACTGGGACGGAGATGAGAGGTGTTGACAATGAAAATGCAGATTTTCAGATTTATCTTTGTAAAATAAAATGCAACTTTCAAATAATTGTTCCCCAGTGTTATAATAAAATTACATTTTAATACCTCACAACATATAGTGACAATTTGGAATTGATGTTTTAATCCAATTTTTCAACCCCAAGCAGATCTGGAAGGTTGATAGGGGTCAGTTAAGGGGCTTCAAAACTGGTCTGAACAAGGGCGAAGGAAGCAGCGTGCATAGTCTGTTTTGTTACACCGAGTATTGCACAAACTTTAAAATAATGCAGATTCTAAATTATACCTTTCAATAAGTTTAAACAATAAAATGGTGGTGATGCGCTTTTGCAGACTCTGAATGATCTGAGCCTACTCAAGAACGGAAACATCACTTTTGGCATTTTATTCCTACAACACTTTGTAGGAATATGGCTTTCATTAAACACTGCAAAAGAAAATCCCTGAGGAGCCACTTGTTCCAGAAATAGATGGTGGAACTGTGTGTGTGTCTTTCTTATTATTTATTAATTTTTCAGGATGAGGAAGCCAAGATTTACTGCCCATTCTTAATTGCCTTCAGGAAGGTGGTGATGAGCCAGTGCCATCTTTCTGGTAAAGGTACTCCCCTGGCACTGTTGCTCAAGCTGAAGCTGAAGCTCAAGGATTATGGATCCAGCGACGCTGAAGGATCCGTGATTTATTTCCAAATCAAGATGGTCTGAGACTTCCAAGTGGGGCCTACAGTTTGTGGTTTTCCTATGTGCCTGTTGCCTTTGTCCTTGGTAGCAGTCGCAGATATGGGAAATGCTGTTGGGTGAACAACTCCTGCGCACTTTGTAGATTGTCTATACTGCATTGTCCATGAAAAGAATAAGTTAAGTGGGTCAATCTGCTTTCAAACGATAAAAATCCTCCATTCTTCATCCAAGGGAGGACATTTTGTAGTGAACAACAACACCTCTTTCCCAGCTTCGTGCGTGGAATCGAGAAAGTCAGTGGTCTGGCTCGAGATCCTCTGCCCATGCCCATTGAATCCACTGTCAAAGAGCATCCATGTTCAGAGCTTCCAGTCTCCTCTTCACATATCCATGGATAAATAGACATTCCTCTACTGTTCACAATGCCTCGCTACACATCAACCTATGGAAAAGAACAAAGAGATGGATCACCACCATAGAGCAGCCTTGCATATGAAACAAGGTGTTATTAGCGCTCGATCTGCATGTAGACTACAAATACACTATTAGTGGAAGGCACCTTCCATCATCACAACAGGCTAAACATACAGCACGAAGGCCATTCAGCCATCTTTACTCTTGCAGAAATATTCTAAAGCCCCACAATATTACTTAAGTGGTTCTTGGGCTTTTAGCTCCTTTACTCAATCCATGGGTATGATCCAAGCAGTTATTTGCTGAACATCCTCAGTGCTTGGTTGCCTCAGTGATGAGGACTCAGCATATGTTCAAGCTGCAGTCTGACACAGCAAGGAATCATAAGTAGAGTTACAACACAAGGAGGAGGTGTCTTTGTGCCAGTCAAAAAAGGAGCTCCTGAGTCTAGTCCCATTCATCCCACCCTCGAACATTGACCTCAGACCACCAGATAGTTCAGTTAGGTAACTTGGACGGCATGGATAGAAGGGCCATGGACAGAAGGGCCTGTTGCCATGCTTAATAGCTCCATGGCTCTAATAGTACACATCTGAGTACTTTTTAAATGTGAAGAGATGGATGGCAGGGGAATAAGAGAAAGAGATCACACAAGCATGTGGACGGGGTCTGTCAGCAACAGGGAAGGGTCTGTATCTGGGAGTGCTGTAGTTATGTTGGCTGACCTCTGATTCACAGTGGAGGTGACGAGTAAGGGTAATCTGTCTTCTGACTACTTGGTGGTACAGCCACACAGTCTGTGATTGATCACTCTTCTCTTTTGTAGCATAAAGCCTGTTGAATCCTGATGAAGACATCTTTTTGCTTCTGGTACAGTGCTTCATTATCCTTTACAGTACACCAAGGTGTAGTCTCACAAAGGTTTCATTTAATTTTAACATAAATGATCTGCTTGTTTGGACACACAATGTGGAAACAGGCCCTTCAGCTCACGGAGCCCCATGCTGACCCCTACACTAATTATAGGATATTATGTACACTAGGGCCAATTTACAGATGCCAATTAACCTACAAACCTGCACATCTTTAGAATGTGGGAGGAAACCAGAGCACCCGGAGAAAACCCACGCGGTTGCAAGGAGAAGGTACAAGCTCTGCACAGACAGCACCTGCAGTCAGGATCGAACCTAGGTCTCTGGCGCTGTGAGGCAGCAGCTTTACCTCTGGGCCACTCTGCCACCCAAAATCATCTTTCTAGAAATTAACCCCAGTATTTGGTTTGTTTTTAAAAACAAAACAGCCTTAATAACCTTTTCTAAAAGACTCAGAAAAGGGATGATGAGAATGTTTTTCTTAAATACAGCAGGTAAATAAATAGAAGCAAACAGGTCTAATGGTTTGTCTTTGGAAGAGTAGACTTAGAAAAATTAAGCTCTTTCAATTAACAAAGTATAGCCATTGCATGGCCTATATCCTTCCAAGCCTTCCCCATCCATGTACCCAACTGTCTTTTAAGTGTTGTAAATTTATCCACCTCTGCCACTTCCTCCGGCCGCTTGCTATATATGCACCAGCCTCTATGTGAAAATGTTGCCCCTCAGGTCCCGTTTAAATCATTCCCCTCTCACTTTAAACCTAGCCTCCCTTCCCTGTGGATAAGACTGGCTCTTCACTTTATTTATGCCCCTTGTGAGTTTATTTACCTCGATCATTTTAAGCAAAGATGCACTTTCTACTTTACCTTATTCTTGCTAAATAACTTGTCTCCCAAATATTTGAACAGAATTTTAAAGATATCTTTTCTGATGGAGACTAGCAGGGTGGGCCATTCTCACTTACAGCAGGGACTGATCACAGTGGGGGTCGGGGGGTAAATCAGGGCCACGTCCACACGCTCACTCCCATTCTTGGGGCAGATAATCTCCGTCACCCCTTCAGGCCTGGATTGGGTCAATAGTTCCCCTGTTGAAAGAGAGAGAGAGAGATTCATAAAGATTAATTAAACTCCTTAAACTCCTTAACAATAGCCGAGCATTCATCGGGAGGTTTAATAAAGTAATTTACAAGCCTGGTGGTGAGTTGGACAATTACTGTACATGATCAATGAAAATATAATGGTTGGAAGTACTCAACACTGAAGCTCTCTTCTCTGGCAGCCTGGGTAAGTACCTTTCTTGGAGTCATAGAGCCAAACAGCACATATATACGTCCCAACTCATCCAGTTCGACCAAGATGCCCCATCTAAGCTACGTTTGCCTACGTTTGGCCCATATCCCTCTAAACCTTTCCTATACATGTGTGTCCAAGTGTCTTTTAAATCCTGATTTAAAATCCTGATTTAAAAGACTCAGCTATCTTCTCCAGCAGCTTGTTCATATACCTACCACCCTCAGTGAAAAGGTTGGCATCTTGTCCCTCTCAACTTAATCTTGCCCCTCTCAGCTTAACTCTATGTCCTCTGTTTTTTTTTAAATTCCCCTACCCTAGGTAAAAGACTGTGTATTCACCCTATCTATCCCCCTCATAATTTTATACACTTCCATTGGTTAGCATATAGAAGCACTGAAGCAGTGTGTCTGAATATATATTCAACTACTCCTTGATAAAAACTCTAATGTCAGGTCATGTTGACAAGCAGATAACATTGCATTGATGCCTCCCCTCGCCACATATTGTACATCGTACACCATTTTTACATTGAATTCAGAAAACATCGCTGCCTGCTCCTCCCACTGTTGACAGTGGGGAAATCGAGCAATTACTCTCTCAAGGAGCTTTTATAGCTGGAGATATTTCAAAGTACTTCAAAGAGGACCAGAGGACATAGGTTTAAGGTGAAGGGGAAAAGATACTTTGGAAGGAATCTGAGGAGTAACTTTGTCACACAAAGGATGTTGGGTGTATGAAACAAACTGCCAGAGGAAGTAGTTGAGGCAGGGACGATACCAACATTTAAGAAATAGTTAGTCAAGTACATGGATATGACAGGTTTGGAGGGATATGGACCAAATGTGGGCAGGTGGGACTAGTGTAGCAGGGACATGTTGGCTGGTGTGGGCAATTTGGGCCAAAGGGCCTATTTCCACACTGTATCACTCTAGATAGCATATTGACTGGTTGCATCATGGCCTGGTTCGGCAACTTGAATGCCCAGGAGTGAAGAAAACTGCAAAAAGTTCTGAACACTGTCCAGTCCACCTCTGGCTCTTAGCTCCCCACCATCGAAGGGATTTACCAGAGCTGCTACCTCAAAAAGGAAGTCAGCATAATCAGAGACTCACACCACCCTGGCCACACACTCATTTCACCCCTGCCATCGAGAAGAAGGTACAGGAGCCTGAAAACTGTAACGTCCAGGTTCTTCCATACAGTCATTCGGCTATTAAACACCACAACCTCAAATAAGATCTGAATTACATAGACTATTATTGGTATTATTACACTATTATTGTTTGATTTTTGTGTGTACGTATATATATGTATATCACAAATATACATGAATAAAGATCATATACGGGTCAAGGAAAGAGCGTTCATGTGGTGGCCCTGTTTCCACCAATCTTCCCACCACCACACACAAGAAGCAACAAGGCAGACAACATTGTATGTAAATGCCGAGAAGTGTGTTCTGCTCTGGCTGAACAACTTCTAATCTTGTGTGTGGACCCAATATGAAGAAGAGATCATATATATATATATATATATATGATCTATATAAATGTGTGTTTGTGAGTATCTGTATATATACACACACTGAACTTTTTTTTTCTCTCATTTATTATATTATTTACAGTGTACTATGTTTACATATTCTGTTGTGCTGCTGCAAGTAAGAATTTCATTGTTCTATTTGGGACATATGACAATACAACATTATGACTCTTGACTTTATAACTCTATCTACTTGGAACAATACACTGCAGACGCTGGGAATTCAAATCAAAAACACAATGCAGGAAACAGGCAGCAGGACAGACAGCATTGGCAGGGAGAGAAACAGAGTCAGAGTCAGAGTCAGAGACAGAGTTGATGTGGACAAGCTTTCCCCTTTGAGAATAGGGAAGATTCAAACAAGAGGACATGACTTCAGAATTAAGGAACAGAAGTTTAGGGGTAACATGAGGGGGAACTTCTTTACGCAGAGAGTGGTAGCGGTGTGGAATGAGCTTCCAGTGGAAGTGGTGGAGGCAGGTTCATTGGTATCATTTAAAAATAAATTGGACAGGCATATGGATGAGAAGGGAATGGAGGGTTATGGTATGAGTGCAGGCAGGTGGGACTAAGGGAAAAAAAGTTGTTCGGCACGGACTTGTAGGGCCGAGATGGCCTGTTTCCGTGCTGTAATTGTTATATGGTTATTTCAGGTCTTTTATCAGAACTGGATGATGATCCTCGACTCCACATCTCAAAATAAGTTGGTTATTTTTGTTGTCAATAATTTGTCCTGAATTAGTGCTGAGAAATTGCCAGTTTCCTCCATACCACATCTAGCATTATTGTAATACTCATGTGCTCTATTTGCAATTACATTCTGAGCAGGTTCCACCCTTCACTTTGGTAACTTAAGTTGGGTGATGGACAGGAGGGAAATAATAATCCGCTCAACAGAAACTGTCAAAAATCTGGGCCAATGCTGACAAATTATCTAAGAGACATCATCACACATATTGACAAATGGCAAGTAGCAAACACAAACCTCAACTATTTATATTCCAGATTAGCCACAGATGCAAAACCTGGTTTACTGAGTTAGTCATGAATGTGTTTACTGAATAAACAAGTAGATCTTAAAATTGGTACAATTGTAAAATGATACCACTCACGGAAAAGGCATAAGTGGGTCTCTTTTCTATTTGCTAACAAGTGGTGTGCCACAGGAATTGCTGTTTACAATAGTTTACAATTTCTACAAATAACTTGGATGAAGCCATCGTATGCACGCTTGCTGAATGTGTTGATAACAGAAAGATAGATAAGAAATTATGAAGAGGACACACTGCATGCGGACTGACAAGCAAAATACAGATCAGGAAAATATGAAATTGTCCATTTTGGCAGGAAAAATGAAAAGGCCATGTTGGGGAATTGAATGGAAAGACAGAGAGATTATGTTTGAGTTCCTTGCATATTGGTGAGATCACATCTGGAATACTGTGTCCAATAGTAGTCCTATTTTCGGGAGGTATTTAATGGATTGGAAAACATTGAGGAAAGGTTTACTGGATTAATCCATGTAATGAATATGGTGTCATGTGGTTGGATGAGATAGACAAGTATGTGCTGGACTAGTTTCAAAGCGTGAGAAGGAAGCTGATTAAAACATGGAAGATCTTGTAGTTTTAGTTTAGAGATATAACATGGAAACAGGCCCTGTGGCCCACTGAGTCCATGCAGACAGACCATCGATCACCCGTTCACACAAGTTCTATGTCATCCCATTTTCGCATCCACTCCTTACACATTGGGGGCAATTTACGGAGAACAATTAATCTACCAACCCGCATGTCTTTGGGATGGGGGAGGAAACCAGAGCACCTGGAGGAAACCCGGGTCACAGGGAGAACATGCAAACTCCACATGAACAGCACCCAAGGTCAGGATCGAATCTGGATCTTTGGCACCGAGAGGCAACCACTCTACCAGCTGCACCACCCTAAATAGAGTAATATGGAGAGGATGCTTCCTCCTGTAGGAGAATCAGGAACAAAGAGTAATTGTTTAAAAATAAGGCGGTGCTATTTAAGACAGAGAGGAAGCAAAATGTTTTTGGAACTCTTCTTCATAGAGCAGTGGGTGAAACCACAGTATTGCAATATTTCTAAGGCCGGCATAGGTAGACACTGGATCATACAGGTAGATGGCAACGTGGAGATGAAGTTGAAACCACATCAGTCACAATATACTAGAAGGCTTGAGGGGCTCAGTGACCTACCTTTGCTCCTAGTTTGTATATTCAATATAGCCACATTCCATAAGTAAATAAATGAAATATAAAAGACTCTTTTAAGACATGAGACTTTAGATATAACGTGGAAACAGGCCCTTCAGCCTAGCGAGTTCACGCCGACCAGCAATAAACCCGTAGACTATCCTACACACTAGGGACAATTTACAATTTTTACCAAAGCCAATTAACCCACAAACATGTACATCTTTGGAGTGTGGGAGTGTGAAGGGCCTGTCTTTGCGCTGTATCTCTAAACCAAACAAAACTAAATGTCCTGACAGGCAGTGGATTTCATGAAATGACAGATCCCAGTCAATGAGGCACTACCCATTCCCTCGAGTGGGGTAACTGATTGGATGGAAAACCAGCCGCTGATAGCTGTGAATCAAAATGTGGTTGGAAGTCACTAATTAGTTCATTCATGCAACCTATTCAGCAGCTGCAGCAGTCGATTGAAAATGTCAGCCTTCAGCAAAAGGAGTTTGTTGATGGGCCCCAAATTGTTTGCGGTGATTTTTTTGTCTGTAAACGAAACGGAATAATTCCCAACAGAGCAAACAGATTGAAGCAGAGTTGGTGCTGCGTCTAATATGTACAACTTATGTTACTGGAGGCTGAATCATTTCTTACACAATAAATAACAACTCATTAGGCTTCAGGAGTGAAGTAGGGCATCAATCTCATGCAAACTAATGATGCCCTCTCAATTAGACAAGGACACCAGCTGGATGAATTATATACAGTTCAGTAAAGTGTACAATATTTCACATCTTACATACATGCTATCTCTGCCCATTAGTGTCTGCACTGACTTAACCCTCTGTGTTCCAACAGAACTTGAACATATTGATTGACAAAGTTCTGGTGATTGTTATTAGGAAAACGGCCCCATAGCAGAAGCGCCCATGTCATGGGGCTGGAAACTGGAAGAATCCTGAGCTAATTCTGCTACCACCATCAGCTATTGCAACAAGTGATGGCTCACACTGATTGTCGCCGGAAGCTTGTGTCCTTTTCAGGACGGACGATGACAGCGATGTCAACATTTGAAACATGGAAGATGGACACGAAAGAAGGAGATTAGGAAAACAAACTATTATAAAACAACAAGTATTTTTTACTGATTTCAGAATCAAACATGAGGATTAGAATCTCCTATAGACCAGACCAGGTAAGGCTGCCAGATTTTCTTCCCTTAATCTAAACATAAGGAACATAAATTCACTTTCTAAAGAGAAAAAAAAAAGCTTGACTCAAATATTTAGACGTTTCACAGCAACAACAGAGAAGAAGAGTACTTCTTCGTTGAGAGTTACTCTGAATAATGCTTCCACTACTCTGGAAAATGGGAATTTAAAATTATACGCAGGCTTTCATAAACTGAGGGCCTCTCAAAACATTTTGCAGCCAAATAAATATTTTTGAAGTATGGCAAAGGTCAGGAAATACAGCAACCAATGTTCCCACGAAAGGTCCCACAAGAAACATAATCCATTTTAGTGTTGATTTAGATATAGATTTTGGCCAGGATGTCAGAATAAC
Organism: Leucoraja erinaceus; assembly: GCF_028641065.1. Taxonomy (NCBI): domain Eukaryota; kingdom Metazoa; phylum Chordata; class Chondrichthyes; order Rajiformes; family Rajidae; genus Leucoraja; species Leucoraja erinaceus. The sequence goes on from NC_073379.1 coordinate 53,256,715, forward strand.
TCCTTTAAGCGTTTTCAAAATATTGTCCTGGGATTTCTTTCATCTCACTGAGAGGCAGGCAAAGTTTCGCTCCACTGCCTCTTCTAAGTGATGATGCCCCTGACACTGCAGCAAAGGTAATATCCATCACAAGCCCAGTAATTAGGAGTCATTACTCAGGTCTGCTTTGACATGCCTGAAGAAAGGTTCTAACTGCCTGACCCGCTGAGTTACTCCAGCATGTTGTGTCTATCTTGACTTGTCCCACTCTGGTCATTCCTTCTTCTCCCATCAGGCAGAAGGCACATAAGCTTACAAGCGCGCACCACCAGACTCAGGAACAGCTTCTGTAATCGGGCTTCTGAACGGTCCTTCCAAAAGCTAGGATATTGATCGATACAACTTTACTCTATTGTGGACATTGTATTATGTCTACAGAACTGTTGCGCTGCAATGTAGAGAACTATATTCTGCACTCTGCATCTTCCCTTTTGCTCTACGTATTGTATATGAGATTGACTTGATTGTATTTATATATAGTATTATCTGATACCATGCAAAAAAAAATGTTCACTTTCACTTCGGTACACGTGACAATAAACTTAAACACATTTGGCAAAACTGTTATGAACACAAAGCCTTAACCGTGTCATGTGCAAGGCAAGCCGTAATCTGCGTCCAGTTTGGGCAAAAGCCACTGAAAATGACTGTGATTTAAGGGCCTGTCCCTGTTTCACGACCTAATTCAAAACCTCTGCCGAGTTTGCCCTTGACTCATACTCGCAGCAAGGTCGTCACGAGGTCAAGTCGTAGGAGGTTGTAGGTAGGTCGTAGGCAGGTCGTGATGCTACTCGTTGGTACTGGTGACATCAAGTAGGTCGGGGCGTTTTTCTAGCCCGATGAAACATGTCCACGAGTAAAAAACGTTGTGAAGGTGGGACAGGCCCTTAACACTGTCCAAACGGTGCAAGGGAAGTTCAATTCCAGCAAGATCTGCATCGACACGACTGTCACTGATTCACAGATGCTGCTTGGCCCATTGATTTTCTCCAGCATTTCACATCTGCAGTCTCATGTCCCGACTTTGACTCCCTGTTGTCCACCACCCACAATCTCTGCCCTCCATAATTTAAACATTCACTTTGTGATGAATAAATTGATTACTTTTGGAAAAGTTGAGTTGCAAGAAGCTATGTTGTCGTTGCAGAGTGAAAACTAGGGACACCAGGCAAACAAAATCGCCTTCAAACTCATCCATCCTGTTTTCATCCTTTGATCCACACACGCACCATTCAGAACCTCAAAATTAAATATTTGAAAAACAAAGTACAGAAGCATGAATTCTGCTTTGTACTTTGAATAGCATCCACTGACGCAGCCTGCTGGGTGTGTGCACAATTTCTCCAGCCAGCCGTTAGAATGTTTCTCCCACCGACATTTTTGGTTGGCTGAAAAACATCATAAACCAATCATCATTCAGAACGAAACAGTCTTGAAGTATATTGACTGTCGATCTAATGACGTAAATTCCAGAGAACTTAACATTTGCAAACAGAGCAGACGCCATGGGGTTTAATGTGTGAAAACATCAAACGTTCCTTAGATTATCAACTAAGCTTGGAAACGACAGGAATTCTTCTTATACATTCAGACTGGTTGGAAAATGCGAGGACAAGTTATGACTAGTTGAGGTAGTGCATCTGATACTGGCATTTTTTCCAAATCCAGGTGTAGCATAAAGATGTTGACTATGATGGAATTGATTGAAAGGACCAGCACTCAAATAATCTACTGCTAAATCTTTAAGTGTAAGTTAAGTAAAGGAGAGAATAAAAACTCCAGACATGAGCGGGTGTCAAGGCTGATATTTCAGCGCAGTATTGCACTGTTGAAAGAGTTCTCTGAATAAGGCATTAAATCTACATGTCCTCTCAGGTGAATGTGATCTCAAGGCACTGTTCAAAGAAGAATAGGAAAGTACTCAATTGAAACAGATTCTTTATTAGCAACATTTCCACAGTCACATTTCTCGCTTTAGGATTCTAAAAACCAACCAACAAACCTTTTAAAGTGTGGGCATTAGGAGGAAATGTAATCAATTTATCGATTCGTATATGCACTCAGAAATAAAATTGGGTAGACACAAAAAGCTGGAGTAACCCAGCAGGACAGGCAGCACCTCTGGAGAGAAGGAATGGGTGATGTTTCGGGTCAAGACCCTTCTTCCCGACCAGAAACGTCACCCATTCCTTCTCTCCAGAGATGCTGCCTGTCCCGCTGAGTTACTCCAGCTTTTTGTGTCTATCTTCGGTTTAAACCAGCTTGAGAAGTTCCATCCTACAAAAGTTGGTTTAGGTATTAAGAGTGTTAACTAAAGCATTTGAGCGAAGTTCCCATTTTTACAATTACTGAAACTTTTTCTGTTCATTAGGAAGGCCTCATTGAATTTAATGTCTCATCTAAAAAACACCACCTCCGTTGTACAGCATTCCCATAACACTCTTATTCAACTGCCAGTGTGGATTTGTGGCTTTAACCATCTGGAACTCATGCCTACACTGAGATGTGACGGACATCTGCTGCCTCAGCCCACGTTTACTAATGAAAGTGTTTCGTCAGCTAGCGTTACATGGCAGGCATGCTTCACCACACGATCAGAAACAGTAATTCACATTCCTTGAATTATTACGGTGTATGGACTGTTATTCCACGAGCAAATGACAGAAATGCATTATTTAACCGATCAGTTAAACAAGGAAGCTTCAATAACCATATGTGCAGAACATTGAAATCTGACATTAAATGTGGGTCTATAAACTGAACATACTTATTTTTCACTACAAATACTTCATGGTTAAGAATAAACAATGAAATTTAGTTGATTTCAATAGCCAACGCATTTCCTCCCAACAAGGTGTCCAGGCCACAGCGACATTTGGGATACATTTATTTTTCAAATATGGGATCTGACTATGCATTGCCAAGGCTACCGTTTGATGTACAGCCCAAATTGCCCTTGACAATGACAATGGTGATCTGGCTTCATGAACTGCTGCAGCACCACTGCGAGGATATTCCCATAGTCCTGTTCGGTACTTCTAATTCAGGGGTGTGACAACAAACTGCAGGCTTGCTGCATCGACAGTAGAGGGGGTGAAAGTATGAAGCAGTGCCTACAGTATACACAGCTTCTGAAATATTCTTGTAGGTACATTCTTTATGTAACTATTCATTCACACCTCTAGTCAATACTCAACCCCAGGATTTTGATAGTGAGTATTTACTATGATGGAATTCATGGGTAACAACATTGATTATCCAGGAAAGATGGTTAGATCTTTGTGTTAATAGACTTTGCCTGGGACTTGAGTGATGCCGCTATATCAGCCCACCCCTGGATGATGCCCAAGCATTCAGTGCTCTCAGTGATTTCTAGTATCACATGCAGAGTTATGTATTGGCCCAAGACTGGTTTCAGTGAAGGTACTGACTTCAGGTGGTTGGGGATCAGTGGCCAGGCACTTCTGGCTGGAAGCTTTATCACAGGGAGCTGAGGGAATGCTCTGTGTTCTGTTTCACAGAGACATGGCTCACCCCAGCTCCCCAGACTCAGCGGTCCAGCCTGAAGGGTTCTCCATCCATCGTATGGACCGTACGCAGGCATCTGGGAAAGGGAGAGGAGGGGGCGTCTGCCTCATGGTCAACTCTGCCTGGTGCTCAGACGTGGCAGTCCTGTCCAACTCCTGCTCTCCACACCTCGAACATCTGGTGGTGAAGTGCTGTCCCTTCTACCTCCCAAGGGAATTCACCTCCATCATCCTGACCGCAGTCTACATCCCACCCCAGGCAGACGTCCATCTGGCACTGGAGGAGCTGCACGCCGTGATCAACAAATACCAGACGTCTTACCCCGAAGCATTTATCACCATAGCCGGGGACTTCAATAAAGCAAACCTTACGAAATCGCTCCCTAACTTCCACCAACATGTCTCCTACTGCACCCGAGGACCAAACACCCTCGACCACTGCTACACCACCATCCTTTCCTCGCCCTCACTTTGGTAAATCCGACCATACCATGCTGCTTCTTCCTGCCTACAGGCAGAAATTAAAGAGCGCACCCCCAGAGGTGAGGACAGTACAGAGCTGGTCGGGGGTGGGCAGAAGAACAACTCCAGGACTGTTTGGAGTCTGTAGACTGGGCAATTTTCAGGGACTCGGCAACGGACCTGAACGAATACGTCACAGTCGTTACAGACTTCGTAAAGAAATGTGTGGAGGACTGCATCCTGACAAAACCTTCCGAGTGTTTCCCAATCAGAAACCTTGGATGAACTTTGAGATCCGCACTCTCCTGAAGACCAGACACCGGGCATTCATGTCTGATGATACAGTGGCCTACAAGAAGTCCAGAAACGACCTTGGTAAGGCCATCAAAAAGGCCAAAAGGGACTTCTGCTCCAAGCTAGAGGATGAGACGGATGTTCGGCAAATGTGGTGGGGCCTGAATGCAATCACAAGGCCTGAAAGCAGAAGGCAGCTCGAATGTCGGCGAAACATCACTCCCTGACGAGCTCAATGCGTTTTACGCACGCTTTGATAGGGAGAATACTGATGTGCCTTCCCGATCCCCCATTCGCTGTGATGGTATTTCAGTCATAGTCACAGAGGCCTGCGTCAGAAAATCCTTCAGAGGGGTGAACCATCGAAAAGTGCATGGACCTGATGGTATACCCGGCCGTGTTCTAAAAACCTGTGCGGACCAACTGGCTGGAGTTTTTACGGACATTTTCAACCTCTCACTTCTGAGATCCGAGGTTCCCACCTGCTTTAAAAGAGCATCAATAATACCGGTGCCCAAGAAGAGCAAGGTGACGTGCCTCAATGACTATCGACCAGTGGCACTAACGTCTGGTGGTGATGAAGTGCTTTGAGAGGTTGATCATGGTGCAAATCAACTCCTACCTCGACAAAACCCTAGACCCACTGCAGTTCGCTTACCGCCACAACAGATCAACGGTGGATGCGATCTCGCTGGCTCTCCACTCCACTCTGGACCACTTGGACAACAAAAGCTCATATGTCAGGCTGTTATTCATTGATTACAGCTCGGCATTTAATACAATCATCCCCTCCAAGCTGGTTACCAAACTCTCAGAACTGTGTCTCTGCGCATCCCTCTGCAATTGGATCCTCGACTTTCTCATTCACAGACCGCAGACTGTTCGATAACAATCAGCACGGGAGCACCTCAAGGCTGCGTGCTCAGCCCCCTGCTGTACTCACTCTATACTCATGACTGCGTAGCCGGTCATAGTGCGAACTCCATCATCAAGTTCGCTGATGACACCACTGTTGTTAGACGTATCACTGATGGGGACGAGTCAAAGTATAGAACAGAGATCGACCGACTGACCAAATGGTGCCAGCACAATAACCTGGCCCTCAACACCAGCAAAACCAAGGAACTGATTGTGGACTTTGGAAGAGGTAGGATGAGGACTCACAGTCCCGTTTATATCAACGGGTCGATGGTGGAAAGGGTCAAGAGCTTCAAATTCCTGGGCGTGCACATCTCTGAAGATCTCTCCTGGTCCGAGAACACTGATGCTATTATAAGGAAAATCAGCCTCTACTTCCTGAGAAGATTACGGAGAGTCGGTATGTCAAGGACGACTCTCTCTAACTTCTACAGGAGCACAGTAGAGAGCATGCTGACCGGTTGCATCGTGGCTTGGTTCGGCAACTTGAGTGCCCAGGAGTGAAAAATACTACAAAAAGCAGTGACCACTGTCCAGTCCCTCATCAGCTCTGACCTCTCTACCGTCGAGGGGATCTATCGCAGTCGCTGCCTCAAAAAGGCTGGCAGCATTATCAAGGACCCACATCATCCTGGCCACACACTCATCTCCCTGCCACCTTCAGGCAGAAGGTATAGGAGCCTGAAGGCTGCAACGTCCAGGTTCACAAATAGCTACTTCCCCACAGCCATCAGGCTATTGAACTAAACTCAAACAAAACTCTGAACATTAATAGCCCATTATCAGTTTATTTGCACTTTATCTGTTTTATTTATTGTGTATATATTTATACAATGGTGTATGGACACACTGATCTTTTCTGCATTCATGCCTTCTATATTCTGTTGTGCTGAAGCAAAGCAAGAATTTCATTGTCCTATCTGGGACACATGACAATAAACTCTCTTGACTCTCTTAACTTGTGTGTTAAGGCCCCCTCACTGTCCATCTTCAAATCCAGTGTTAAAACGCATTTGTACTCCCTGGCTTTTGACCATGCCTGAGGCTTTGCTTCTGTTTGTGGTGTTTTTGATGTTTCTTTATTTTACATGTCTTTTCCTACTATTTCTTTTGATTGTTATTTTTGGTGTGTATTAACTTTTTTGTCAATGATTAGAGATGTACAGCACTTTGTTGCAGCTATGTTTGTTTTTAAAGTGCTCTATAAATAAAATTATTATTATTATTATTTATGTTTGCTGTTGCCATTGGTTTCTCCTGCTTGAATATTCTTATGAGTACATTGTCTGTCAGAGAGCTACTGGATTATGCAGGCAACTAAGGGGCTAACATTTACTTTCAGATTTTATGGCAGCTAGTTAAATGAAATAATAACTAGGCCATCCACTAAGTTACTTAATCATTCATTGATTTGTTTGGCAAAGGCCAGCATTTATTACCCCCTTCCCTGAAATGTCCTTGAGAGGTTGACAGTGTGCCGCTGGTTTGATCTGATGCATGCCCTTCGAGTGAAGGTGTCCCTCCACAAGTGGACTTTGCAAGGCTGCTTTATCAAAGGGAATGACTGGGGAACAGTCTGTTCGTATTGGTGGGAAAGGTGTCAGCCTCGATAACAATCAGCAAGGAGAGCACCTCATCAGGACTGGGTCCGTGCAGAGAGCACAGATCAATTATTTCTAGTCCTAAGTGGACTCGATAGTCATCAGTCCTAGCACCTTCTGCGTCCTAAGTGGACTCACTCTTGAAACCCCGGGAGTGCGACCCCATCAAGTTCCGACGGGCTGGATCTGTGATGGGGAACAACGGAGAAGAGAGATCTGCAACGTCCTATTGAGGGCAATAACCTGGCCCCCCCGTTCAAGTTACGATTTCGAGCTGCCGTCTGGAAGGGAGTCCCCGTTCCAACCCAGGTCCGCATTTATAACAATGGGCAGGTGAAACATGAAGTACAGTACCTGGAAACAAAGGGGAAGCCTCCATTGTGTCCGGAAACGTGGCAATTATCAAAAAAGTCGGGCAGGACTCTCAGGTCCTGAGAAATTGAAGCGTTGGATTGACTTCGGCCCCCTCTCCCTACAGGTGCCTACGAGAGCTATGTACAGTGCCCTTGCTTGGTTCAAAGTTGAGGACCTGGAGCGAAAACGGCTACTAGTTATCAAAGGGAGCTGAGGGGAGCAATCATCCCCTCCAAACTGGTTACCAAACTCGCAGAACTGGGTCTCTGCGCATCCCTCTGCAACTGGATCCAACCAGGTTCGAATTCCTACATCCCCACAGACCATCAGTCTGTTAAACCGTCTTGGTGGAAATAATAGCCAGCTTTCTGTTATTTGCACTTTAACAATTATTCATGGGTGTTTATATTCATAGGCTGGTATATGGCACAGCCCCCTGCTGTAAATGCTCACTCTATTTTCTGTGTGCTTTAGCCAACCACAGTGCTAAACAGGGACACATGATCAAGTTCATTTGAACTTGACCACTGTTGATGGGACTTAATAATTTCAATGACTGGTAGATAGAAGGAGAATATAGAAGAAGAGACACTAATCAAACTGCTGGAGGAACATCGCTGAAGGTGCCAGCGCAATAACCTTTCCCTCACAGTCACCAGCGAAAACCAAGGAACTGAGATGTGGACTTTGGAAGGAGTGCAGAGGGGGTGTACCTAGTGTTGGAGCACTGCCGAGGGTGATTGATGGTTGAAAGACTGATAATGTTGAAAGAATGGGTCGACTGGGCTTGTATTCACTGGAATTTAGGATGAGAGGGGATCTTATAGAAACATATAAAATTCTTAAAGGATTTGTCAGGCTCGATGCAGGAAAAATGTTCCCGATGTTGGGGAGTCCAGAACCAGGGATCACAGTTTAAGAATAAAGGGTAGGCCATTTAGGACTGAGATGAGGAAAAACCTTTTCACCCAGAGAGCTGTGAACCTGTGGAATTCTCTGCCACTGAAAGCAGTGGAGGCCAATTCACTGGATGTTTTCAAGAGGGAGTTAGATTTTGCTCTTAAGGCTAAAGGAATCAAGGGATTATGGGGAGAAAGCAGGAACGGGGTACTTATTTTAGATGGTCAGCCATGATCATATTGAATGGAGATGCTGGCTCGAAGGGCCAAATGGCCTACTCGTGCACGTATCTTTCTATGTTTCTATGGGATGGTTTAAGATGGGAGGTCATGTAATTAAACCCGGTTGGGAATTCTACCTCAATAATGTTCATGCAAGAGGCCATCTTGGGCAATCTAGGAACAGCGGATGCTCAATGTTTAATCCTCCAGTCATACCCCACATTCTGCTGAGCAAGGGAACATCTCGTAATATCAGATGAAAACTGGCATAGTGTAATGTCAAGTGAAAACCTCTTCGCTTGTGGATCTCCTGAAAGCCAGACAGCAAGGAATAGTCTTATCCAATTATTTGCAGTGGAAATATAGGGCCACAGAGTGTGTACTGTAGCTCGCAACATGCCAGGCAGCAAGCTATGGGATATAAATGCCACTCTGAGATTAGTATGGTTAGCAAGGCCCACACTCCAATATAGTATTGAGGGATAGCTGCACTGTCACTGGCTTGGCCACCAGTATACCACAGAGAATTCATCACCCCAACAGATTCATGACTGCATACTTGAATCTCGCATTTCAGCTCCTGTTTCCAGTAAGGCTGACTAGAAGCTTGCCTAAGTCTTTTTATTTATTCTGTTTATTCACAAGTTATCAGTACATTCGCTGGAACAATGTGTAACCCATGCAAGCCACGACTTGTGTAGCACAATTGAAGTGTGTGGTCTGCTTTACCTCAGGCACTGCCACGGTTTTATCGACGTTTACAATGTCAGTGGCCACAATCTAGTAATATGTCAAGAATATTGATCAAGATAGCCTATTAAATTGAGTTACAATCAGCATCCATGTGATATTGATCTTTGCTTCTCTGCAAGAACAATCAGCCGAGGGGCAGTGGGATTGTAGAGCTTTGGCCACAAGCAACCAAATGCACAGCTAACTGCAGACGCTGGTTTAAACCGCAGGTAGACACAAAATGTTGGAGAAGGGTCTCGACCTGAAACATCATCCATTCCTTCTCTCCAGAGATGCTGCCTGTCCCGCTGTTACTCCAGCATTTTGTGTCTATGCACAGCTATCAGTGGTGGACCAAGACAAATCGTGAATGCACAAGGAATGAGAATGGGAAGAATGCAAAGATTCAGATGGTTGTCAGCGAGAGCCAGGGACCCACAAGGATATGGAGAGATTTGAATCCCAATGTAACACGACTATAATGTGCTACAGGGACTGCTAATTTGTGATGAAGCAACGTATAAAAGATAAAAACAGAAATGGCTAGAAATAGTCAGCATGTCAGGCAGCTTAGACCTCTGAACTGAAACATTAACTTTGTTTCCGTTTCCACAGACATGGACTGACCTCTTTAGGGGTTTCAACATTTGATTTGATTTCAGATTTTCATCATTGGCAGTTTTCTCACATAAGATCAAGATCCTCAGTGATCTACCACATTTCTACACCTCCAAGTATTGCTATCTTTGTGTCCTAGAGCATGAAAATAGACCCTTCAGTCCAACTTGCTCATCCTGACCAAGATGCCCAATCTAAACTGGTCCCACCTGCCCATATCCTACTAAACCTTTCCTATCCATGTATCTGTGTTTTAAATGCTATAATACCTGCCTCAAATACCTCCTCTGGAAGCTCATTCCATATACCCACCAACCTCTCTGTGAAAACGTTGACCCTCAGGTTTCCAGTAAATCTTTCCCCTCTCACCTTAAAGCTATGAGAACTGGTTCTTGATTCTCCTACTCTGGGTAAAACCCTTGCTGCATTCACCCTATCTATTCCCCTCATGATCTGACACACCTCTATAAGATAATCCCTTAGCCTCTTGCACTCTAATGCCCCTGTCCCACTTAGAAAACCTGAACGGAAACCTCTGGTGACCTTGCGCCCCACCCAAGGTTTCCATGAGGTTCCCGGAGGTTTTGGTAACTCTCCCTAATGGTCAAAAGTAGTTTCCGCGTGGTCGAGGCTTCTTCTATGTTCCTTCGATTATTTCAACAAAATCAAAACCGGCCTCGACTAAAAATTAGTTACCGTTTGGTCGAAGCCAGTGGAGTGGGGTCGCTATTTACTTACAGGCAGTCGAAGGCCATTTCCTTCACTGACCGGCCATTTTTATTAGCTCATTGGAGTTTTCAGCAAAATGATTTTCAGGACCTAGAAGATCCGCCGGAAGGTAAAATGCCCACTAACTTTATTAATCTTCTTAAAACTGTCTCCACTCCTTCTCCCCCCCTCCCCTTCTCTCCCCTTCTCCCCTCTTCTCTCCCCTTCTCTTCCCCTTCTCTCTCCTCTTCTCTGTCCTTCTCTCCCCTTCTCTCCCTCCCTCCCGCGCTCTCTAAAGGACTTACCGTACTCCGTGGCAGCCGTTTACCTTCCTCTTCATCGCGCAGACAGCACTCCTCCGCCGCGCTCTCTAACCTTCGCGACTTACCGTACTTGTGTGGTGTGTGTGTGTGTGTGTGTGTGTGTGTGTGTGTGTCATCGTGTGTGTGTGTGCCCCAACCTGTGTGCGTGTGTGTGTGTGTGTGTGTGTGTGTGTGTGTGTGTGTGTGTGTGTGTGTGTGTGTGTGTGTGTGTGTGTGTGTGTGTGTGTGTGTGTGGTCGGTAGCAAAGATCCTGTAGGATCTTTGGTGAGTAGATGCAGCTCACGCTTCGGTCGAGGCTTTCCAGGCGAGTGACCAAAACCTCTGGCGACTCATGGAAACCTTGGGTGGGGCGCAAGGTCACCAGAGGTTTCCATTCAGGTTTCCTAAGTGGGACAGGGGCATTAGGAATAAAGTCTCAGTCTGCCCAACTTCTCCCTGTAACTCAAACCTTCAAGTTCTGGCCACTCTCCCTGACAACCACACACACGGCCAAGTGCAAAGGGTTACCAAAGGAAATTCTGCATCCTTGGAGAAATTAAGAAGTTATCAGAAAGTTTGTTCAAACAATAAAAGTTTTCAGGAACATTAGTTACACAGCGTATAGTGTCAAAGACATACTGCATTAGTGCAGGCCCTATTGCCCAGCGAGTCCACACCAACCATTAAGGATCCATTTGTACTTATGCTATTTTAATCCCGTTTTTAAAAAATTTCCCCAAGTTCCCTTCTACCTCACACCCACACACTGGGAGCAATTTGCTTATGGTGATAAACTGGAACCTTAGACCAGAACATATTTCCACACTGCTGATCGGAAACAAGTCCTGAGCTTTGAAAAGTGAACTTTGTTCTTTCAAAGGTTGGAGTGCAAAGTAAAGGGAGCCGCAGCTCAAAAGTATCGCTCGCAGCTGTCAAGGACATAGACCCCCCCCCCCCCGCCAAGTGATAATCATCCTCCCAGTTCTGCAGCTGCCGGCCACTTAATGTCTCCCAGCACTCCACCAGTGAGGAGACTTATCACAGCATTAACTATTATTCATGAAATGCAATTGTGGCACCAAAACGTGCCCCTGACATTGATTATATGTGAACCTTGTTTCTTACGTTTGCTTAATATCATTTATGTGGCATAGTGCCCTGTTTAATATAACTCTAGAGGAAACATTGCCTTTAACTTTTATTAAAGAGGCACCAAAAAGGAACAGTAGCCTTATGCTGTGTAAAAAGCCCACAACTTTCACTATTGAGGAGCTTTAACATTTAACCTTTATAATCAGATGATCTTGAGCAGTGGGCGAAGATTTATATGAAATTCGTAACAAATCAAAACCTTCCCCTAGGTTTGTAACCACAATTAGATAAAGATAAGTTCCAGTCTTGAACGAGAAAGTCCGAAGCGAGCACATCATGTTACCTTGAAGAATTGAATAATAAGAAAATATTCAATCATTTGATCAAGAACAACATAGATTCCAAGGAAAGCTTCTCCTGAGGCAACAACCCAGTTGAGTCGCACATTCCTCCTCACTCCTTACATTACATGGAATGGCATTGCACATACAACACGAAGGCTGGACAGAGAAACAGACCAGAGGATGGGCCTCACACTTAACATCCACAAGACAAAGGTCCTCCACCAATGCTAACTGCACAACACCTCCATCTAACAGTTAGGAATCACAATAACACTCTGGAAATTGTGAGCAACCTCTCATACGATTCAATGATTGCATACGTCAATCATGAAATTCACATTCAGCACATCCTTTGGTCAACTGAGGAAAAGTATTTTGAACATCACGACCCAAGACATGGTATAAAATTAATGGTCTATTGGAAAGGAGTGATCTCTGCCTCCTGTACGGCTCTGACCTGGTCAATCTGCAGCAGGCACTTGAACGCATTGGAGAGACAACAACAAATACTGTCTCTGCAAAACCATTCAAAATTCACTGGAAGGCTAAGCAAACCAGTACCAGTGTCTCTCTCTCACAACAACATTCCCAGCATTGTGGCCCTGATGTTGCTCAGATGTCCGACTGTGGAAATAGAGTCACACTTCCCAGATGCATCATGGTAAGAGTTCACTTGGCATACAGTGAAAAAGATTCAAGGATGTGCTCAGCTTCCTTAGGAATAACTCAGCGGCTCAGGCTGCATCTATGGAAAACAAGGATATGTTTCGGGTCAGGACCCCTCTTCAGACTGAATTCAACAAAATAGAGAGAGTGATTTACTATGCCCTGGGTTTTCAACAACTAAGTTACTGAATTGAATAATAGGTCTTTATTGTGGAGCGCGGCACTGATAGAGGTCTTTAAAAATGAGAGGGATAGACAGACTTAGACAGCTTTGGAATAGGGAAGATTCAACAAGAGGACATGACTTCAGAATTAAGGGACAGAAGTTTAATATGAGGGGGAACTTCTTTACGCAGAGAGTGGTGGCGACTCCAGTGGAAGTGGTGGAGGCACAGTATCATTTAAAAAAAAGGGATAGGCATATGGATGAGAAGAATGGAGGGTTATGGTACGAGTGCGGCAGGTGGGACTGGGGAAAAAAAGTTCGGCATGGACTTGTAGGGCCGAGATGGCCTGTTTCCGTGGTAATGATGGTTATATGGTTATATGAATTCAAAATGTACACGGCCATCGTATATTGGTCTGTCCTACACCTCCACAGTCTCCAGAAGATGATCTGCGGCAGTTTGGCTCAGCCACACCAAACACGGCCAATTCTGTCCTCAACTTCTCCATCATGATCTGGTTTGGCTCAGCCACCAAACACGACATCTGGAGGCTGCAGCGAATCGTCCGATCAGCTGAGAAGGTTATTGGCTGCAACCTTCCCTCCATTGACGAACTGTACACTGCAAGGACTAGGAAGCGAGCGGGCAAGATCATCTCTGACCCCTCGCACCATGGCCTCAAACTCTTTGAATCACTTCCCTCTGGAAGGCGACTCCGGACTGTCAAAGCTGCCACAGCCGGACATAAAAACAGGTTTTTTCCACGAGTAGTAGCTCTACCCAATAACCAAAAATCTGTAGCCTCCTTTTGCTCTGGTATTTTATTTAATTCACATGTTTAATCAATAATGTTTTATTATTAATGTTTAATGTTTTATGTGTCATTCCTAACTGTCACAGTATGTCATGCTGTCACTTGTGGGCGGAGCAACAAGGCAAATTCCTTGTATGTGAACACTTGGCCAATAAACGTATTGATTCATTCATTAACTAAAGCTGCCCACATGTGGAAATGTCTGCAGTTCCCACGTTGTTTCATCAGCCAATCAAAACCCACGTACCCAGCAAGTCACCGTCAGCCTGAGACACTACCCGAGCAGCGACTGCCCTCACGTCCCCTCACACTCCATCTGCCTCACTCTCCGCCCTTCATCTTACCATTCAATCTCCATTTCTCTCATGTATTTTTTTTAAAGCATCCCAATTTTTCACCTCAACCAGTTCCCATGATTTACAGATTCTAGTCTTAGTGAGGAAATGAAACTGAATGGCTTAGTGGTATTTTTAGCTACTGCCTTGAACATGTAGACCATAGTTTTAGATTCAAGTTTCAATTTAATTGTCGCATATGCAAATTAATGTCCAGTGAAATGTGAGTTACCATACAGCCATACTAAGTAAAAAAGCAAAAATACACACAGCACATAAAATAAACTTTAACATAAACATCCACCACAGTGGAATCACCATTCCTCCAGTGATGGAAGGCAATAAAGTTCAGTCATCTTCCTCCTTTGTTCACTCGTTGTCGGGAACTTGAACCCTCCGCAGTGCTGCTGCCGCCGGTCCGATGTTCAAGCCTTCTCGTAGGGATGATCAAAACTCCGTAGTCGGGACGAATTGGAACACTCCGCGGCATGGAGCTCCCGAGTCGGCCTCTTCTTACCGCTGCTTCACGGTGTTAAAGTGGCGATCCTCGGCAAAAGATCCCGGGCTCCACGATAGTAAGTCGGCGCCGTACCCGTGGCTTGAAGCTCCGGCCCGGTCACCAGGAAAGGCCGCACGACTCCACGTCGTAGGCCGCAGGGGAGGACGGAGATGCGACACAGAGAAAAATCGCAACTCCATCGAGGTAAGTGACTGGAAAAAGTTGCCTCCGACCCCAACCCCCACATAAAACATACCAAGAGACATTGAAACAAACATTCAAGACATACTTAAAATAATAAAAACAGAGAAGGGACAAGACAAACTGTTGGCGAGGCAGCCATTACGGGCGCCACTCGATTCCCTCAAAAATGTAAATATTCATGCCTGGTATATAATGCCCAACCCATTTATAACTTAAAGACCTCACTCAAGTCCCCTTAGCCTAATGAAAAATTGCTTCAACCTGTCCATTTCCCACTTTATCTTCTTTAATCCTCAAGTCTGCAATTTTTCCACACACATTGGTCTTCTTGCATCCTCAAGATCTCCATTGCCATCTCCTCCTTCACCATTAATACTCTTTAATATCTCCTAACAGGTCAAATCCAACTCACTCCCCTTATTTTGTATTATTCCTCTCATCTAATGTCAATCTCCACCTCACTTCTTGTAAGGCTTGTAGCATCTCATCTACATTAATCCCACATTCCATTATCTTAAACACATCCCAGGCTCCTCCTCATTCCTGTTACTGTTTATATTTCTCTTTTTCAAATGACCCAATTGCATTTTTAATTATTGTGTCCATTTCAATCACAGTTGGTGCCAGAAAAAAATAGTTGAACTGCCTTACGTATAAAGAAATATTTTCTAACCTCTTTAATTCCTCTTTTGGGAACGAGTATTCATTTGCATTTCAGCCTCAGCAAATAGTGGGAACTCCCTGTCATAATTTTACCATCAAAACCCCTCAAAGTCTTAACTGTACATGCCTTGAACCTGCAGCTCGCGTACAATAACATCTGTTTTCTTGACCCGTTATCCTGCCAGTTTAATGCATGTTTTAAGTTTTCTGCATTTCTGCCTGACCTTTGGAAAAATTAGAAGAAATAAATATATATATGTAAAATGTATCCAAACATTTGGATTTGATCTGCAAACTTAATCAAAATCTCTTTTCAACTCATTAATCAATTCAAAATAAAGTTCAGGAATCAGAGGCTCAGTCCATTGCTCCGTTGTCAGGGGATGACTCACATAGACCACACAGCTCAAAGCTGTGGAATGTGGCTTCTTTCACAGACGTATCCTTCAACCTTTCAAGGGGTTATCAGAGTGAAGAAACAAAGTGGACCACAGCCATCAGCACTTCCCCACATTGTGCATGAAACTTCGCAATAAAAATAAACTAAATGACCCACATCCTGTAGGGACAAACAACATGGGTAAGATGAGGAAGGAGATTCTGCGACGTGAGTATAGAGCACTAGGTAGGAGGCTGAAAAACAGGACTGATAGGGTAGTTATAGACAATAGACAATAGGTGCAGGAGTAGGCCATTCGCCCTTCGAGCCAGCACTGCCATTCAATGTGATCATGGCTGATCATCCACAATCAGTACCCCATTCCTGCCTTCTCCCCGTATCCCCTGACTCCGCTATCTTTAGGAGCCCTATCTAGCTCTCTCTTGAAAGTATCCAGAAACCGACCTCCACCACCCTCTGAGGCAGAGAATTCCACACTCACCAACTCTCTGTGTGAAAAAGTGTTCCCTCATCTCTAAATGGCTTATCCCTTATTCTTAAACTGTGGCCCCTGGTTCTGGACTCCCCCAAGATCGGGAACATGTTTCCTGCCTCTAGCATGTCCAAACCCTTAATAATCTTATATGTTTCAATAAGATACCCTCTCATCTTTCTAAATTCCAGAAAATATACGCCCAGCAGCTCCATTCTCTCAGCATATGACAGTCCCGCCATCCCGGGAATTAACCTTGTGAACCCACGCTGCAATGCCTCAATTGCAAGAATGTCCTTCCTCAAATTTGGAGACCAAAACTGCACATAATACTCCAGGTGTGGTCTCACTAGGGCCCTGTACAACTGCAGAAGGATCTCTTTGCTCCTATGCTCAACTCCTCTTGTTATGAAGGCCAACATGCCAATCGCTTTCTTCACCGCCTGCTGCACCTGCATGCTTACTTTAATTGACTGATGAGCAAGGACCCCCCAGATCAAGGAGCATTCGTAATAAGGTGGATGAATTGAATGTGGTTAGTAGTAAGGAATATGACAGTTGTAATTACAGAGAATTGGTTCCAGGGTGACCAAGGCTGGGAGCTAAACATGCAGAGGTATTCGATATTCGGGAAGGATAGACAGAAAGGAAGAGGAGATGGCGTGGCATTGGTGGTTAAAGAGGAGATTAATGCAATAGCAAGGAGAGACATTAGCTTGGATGCTGTAGAATTGGTATGGGTAGATCTGCGAAATAGCCAAGGGCAGAAAACGCTTGTTGGGGCAGAAAACGCTTGTTGGAGTAGTATACTGACCACCAAGCAGCAGCAGGGAGGGTGGGGATAGCATCAAGCAGAAAATTAGGGATGCATGTAGCAAAGGTACAACAGTTATCATGGTGACTTTAACCTACATATAGATTGGGCTGACCAAATTGGTAACAGCGCTGACAAGGAAGATTTCCTGGAATGTATACGGGATGGTTTATTAAACCAATAAGTAGAGGAACCGACTAGAGGGCAGGCCATCCTAGACTGGGTATTGGGTAATGAGGAATGATTAGTTAGTGATCTTGTTGTGCAAAGCCCCTTAGGCAACAGTGACCATAATGTGGTGGAATTTTGCATTAAGATGGAGAGTGACACAGTTAATTCAGAGATTAAAGTCCTGAACTTAAAGTAAGGAGACTTTGAAGGTATGAGACGGGAATTGGCTAGGGTAGACTGGGTAGTTTGTGTGAGTTGGCAGGGGCACGGCAGATGCAGTATAATGTGGATGTACGTGAGGTTATCCACTTTGGTGGCAAGAACAGGAAGACAGATTATTACCTGAATGGTGTCAAATTAGGAAAACGGGAGGTGCAACAAGACCTGGGTGTGCTTGTACATCAGCCACTGAAAGTATGCATGCAGGTACAGCAGGCAGTGAAGAAAGCGAATGGCATGTTGGCCTTCATTGAGAGAGGATTTGAGTTTAGGAGCAAGAAGGTCCAACTACAGTTATACTAGGCCCTGGTGAGACCGCACCTGGAGAATTGTGTGCAATTTTGGTTTGAGGAAGGACATTATTGCTATTGAGGGTGTGCAGCGTAGATTTACCAGGTTAATTCCCACAAAATGCTGGAGTAACTCAGCAGGACAGGCAGCATCTCTGGAGAAATGCTACCTTATCTTCTCTTTCCTTCTCTCCAGAGATGCTGCCTGTCCTGCTGAGTTACTCTAGCATTTTGTGTCTACCTCCAATATCATGTGGCTCTTAATTTTTTTAATCTATTTTATGATTAGTACCAAATTATTTGTGCTGTGACTGGGGATGTCAGCAAATTTCTTTCTCTAGACTTTTTATGATGTTGGAAAATCTCTTGACCTTTGTCGGTGTTCCTCCCGATGACAGATGGTTTAATCTTGTGCTGTAACGCGACTGACCTCACAATTAAATATCATTAAGATCCCCTTTTCGATCAAACCCATACTTCTCCAAAATATGCAACAGTCACTTCCTTTTAAATATGGTTTTGTCTCTGCAACCCTTGGTGCAGAAAACATATTCAGAACATTGTTCTTATGGTATTTCCGCGCTGGTAATCTATAGTCATTAATGTGGATCAGTGCCACATGTTTCTCCTCAGAACCCCTTAAAAAAATTCTGTTTTAATGAAACTAATTTCTCAATCTGTTCCTGTAAATAAAGTCTCTCAATGCCTGGCATTATGTTGGAAGAGATTGCAGTTGCACACTTCCCATGGGTTTGTTGGTCTTCCCCAGTTAGGTGCTGAACGTTTAGTTTAGTTTGGAGATACAGTATGGAAACAGGCCCTTCGGCTCATTGAGTACACTCCAACCATCCATCCATCACCCATTCACACTTGTTCTGTTATTCCCCTTACTCATCCTTTCTCAATTTTGTCGGATTGTGGCTGCGACTCAAACAGCGAGCACTGCAAATATAAATATTGCAATGTGATGTATCAAGAAAGAATGAAGGACTGATCATCGGATCAACAATGTTCACTGTTTCATGGAAGTCCACAAGCAAAGAAGCACAATTACAAAGACACAACCTTGGCATGAAATTCAGAAAATGCGATGAGCCGTAAGGGGAATTAAAATCTACCTTTCTGAACTCAAAGTTAAAATGCTGATCCAAAGGAATTCTTTCATTAAGATGATAGTGTACAGCTTTCAGACACATGCAATTTCATTTATTTATAGATATTGTTTATGACACTTTATAAATATTCTTGTTTTGTTTTTTTGTATGCTGTTTCACACTTGCTTTTTATTCTTTTATTCTGTTCGAAATAAAGAATTAAATTAAAAAAAATTAAAAATAATGAACAGCAGGAAGAGGGACATTTAAAGAAGTAGTTATTTTTGCAGAGAAGCCTGCTTGTCCAAGTAGGAATAAAGCCCGTGAATACTTTAGAAAGTGAACGAGTGGTACACTGAGAAAATACTCTTGAGAGACTGGGATAGGTCAGGGGAATAGCACAGGGCAAAGGGTATGACCTTAAATCCTTAAATGTGAGAGGATCTGACAAAATCTGTTTATGTTCAGAAGTAAATGAAATAACCATTGCCAGTCTGCTGGTTTACAGCTGGTGCATGTTCACTGTCACAATGGGCATTTGAACCAGTCAGGAAAGCCTTAAGGGCCTGTCCCACTTACGTGTCCGTGGCACGCAAATTACGCGACCTCATGGTCGGGTTGAGCCGCGATGGTCCCGCGAAGGTCGGGCGCGATTACATGCGTACGCACAGCCATCTGGAGCGCATGAGGTCATTTGAAGATGGACACAAAGCTGGAGTAACTCAGCTGGAGAGAAGCAATGGGTGACGTTTCGTGTCGAAACTCTTCTTCAGTATGAAAAGTTCATAATATTCTTTAACCATAATGTTTCATGTCAAATGTCCATAATGTTTCTTTAACCATACAAGAGAGGGAGAACAACTCAGCATTATCACTTCGATAAAATAACATCATAACCATTTCATCTTGTACAGAAAAACAAGGCATAAATGCCCTACTAAATTGCATTACAAGCTACTTACGGAGAAAATTGCATTGATTCTCCGATAATTTCTGATGTGAGGCAGGTAAAAAGTCCTAAGTACCTAATCTAACCTCGTATACTGCGTTCAGTGTTCCTGTTGTGGCCCTCCTATACTTTGGCGAGACCAGGCTTGGACTCGGCAATCGGTCTGTCAAGGCCTATTGGATCTCTTGCTAACCATCCCTCTTCCCATTCCCATACTGACCTTTCTGTCCTGGGCCTCCTCCAATGCCAGAGTGAGAACACACATAAACTGGTCGAACAGCACCTCATATTCCGCTAGGGCAGCTTACAACCCAACAGAATGAACATTGAATTCTTCAATTTTAGGTAACTGCAAAACCCCATCCTCCCACTTTCCCAACCCAACTGTCTTCCCCCTCCCCCCACCACCACGTCTCTCCACTGTGCCTTACCTGGACTATTTCTCCCAAACCAACCATATTCCTTCCTCTAGCTTCACAATTTGCAACTCTTCAATCTTTTTGCCTCACACCTTCTGCTTCTTGCCTTTGTCCAACCATTGGTCTATCAACCCCCAATCACCTGTATCCACCTATTATTTGTCAGGCTTTCTCCTGCCCGTCTTACCCTTCCAGCTTTCTTCCCCCACCACCCCTCCCATAATCAGTCTGATGAAAGATCCGGACCCGAAAAGTCACCTTACCATGTTCCACAGCAATGCTGCCTGACCCGCTGAGTTACTCCAGCATTTTCTGTCTTTTTTTCAACCAGCGTCAACAGTTCCTTGTTTCAACATTATATAATGCTTTAAGCCAAATCTTAAGACTTAAGAGGAGGTAGGAGTTAAATAATCAATGAATGCTTTACTGGACGGGGTAAAATGATTGCTGGTGCTTTACAGAAGCCATTCATTACATCCCTCTATTTCATGGTGATGTTACATTCATTTGCAGCAGACAGCAAGAGATTCAAGACATAAATTCCGAAGTAAAACAAGCCACGACAAAGATTGAGAGAGGTGATGAGAAGGTTGAGCAGAGTTATTGCTGGAATGTTTTGATAGTGGAGATGAAACCAGCACAAGATGGTTCCATGATAGTTCACTGGTATCATGGTTACTCCAGATATGATATTCTGCTTCTTTGCTGTAACCAAGGTTACGCTGACATCCTGCTTTTCCTGGGAATTCTGCCAGAGAATTCAAAATATGTAAGAATCTTCTTGAAGTTCTTTGTGACTCTAATGCAAACCCTCCCTGAATGTCAAAATGCTGGGTTTTGATTAAGTTTCGCAAATCCACAAATTCAAAAGAAGCCAGTGGCAAATGTAAGACTTTTTTAATGAAAAAACTGTAGTTTTTAAAATGAAAATTATAAACTGAAATAATCCGCAATTTCTGTGGAAACAGCGTTACAGATATTTAAAAAAATATTATTTGTGTGGTGTCGGTGCTCTCACAAGGCTGGGGTTTAATGTTCATTCCTCTCAAGAACATGGGCTGGGACTGGTCTGATCCAACCATGTGTTGAAGTTAAAGGGCATGGTCCTGACAGGATAACAATGTGGCCTTCTCTACTTTGGAGAAACCAAGCACATATTAGTTGATAGCTTTATGGAACTCCTGAGCTCCGTGTGCAGTGTTGCATCGAGTGTCTGGATTCACCGCCTCACTCTGACTTCTCTGACTGTGGTCTCCTGCACTGTTACAGCAAAGCCCCACATAAACACAAGGACTAGCATCCCATTTTTTTGTCTGGGCACTGCCTGCCTGCAGGACTTAATACTGAATCATCCAGATTACTTGCTTTCTTTCTGTTGGTGTCGGGGCAGGCCATTTGTATTTGCCATCCCTCTTGCCTGCTTTATCTCTTTCATTTTAAATAGTGCGGTCTGCTGTGCACATTCCAGAAGGCCAGACTGTACACGACCACCCAGATCTCAACACATTAGCAACACATTGCGGTGACTCGGAAGCCACTTTCTTCCAAGGCTTCAGCCACCAACTGTCCACTTAACTCATTGGTCTAGTGGTCTAGTGCCACCTCTATCTTGTTCCCATCTGAGTCCTCTGATAGGCTGGGCCTTATCATGTGTGCCCAAGACATAGAGCATGGGAGACATTGCCTCCATTGGTCTCAGGGACAAATACGTCCAAAAGATCCCAAGTTTGAACCTGACCTGATCTTGCTCAACTTGCCCCTTCGTGCTCCCTCCTTCCAGTTGCAACACAAGATCAGTCTGCAACACGCTGACAGTGGTATGTCTGTACATCTGGAAAGTATCACACTTCTCAGCCACGTATAGTTAATACATCACAATTCTCCTGATCTGTCCAAATATCCCGATTTATCTCTGTTTTATAATAATCGCCCATTTTCTCAGAAATACACAGAGCATAAAACAGCACAGCACTGGAGCAAACCCTTCAGCCGTCAGTGTTTGTGCTAAAAATGCTGCCAACTTAAACTAATCTCCCATGCCTTCCTCTCTTATCCTTTAACCTTCCCTTCTCTGCATAACCATGAGCATATCTAAAAGTCTCTCATAATTATTTATAGTTCCCTCAGCCTCTGACACTCAACTGCAAACAATCCAAGTTTGTTCAACCTCTCCTTACATCTAATACACTCTAATCCAGGCCGAATTTTGGTAAACCTCTACTGCACCCTCTCCCAAGCCTCCACATTATTCCTGTAATGGGGCAACTAGAACTTAATTGAATACTACAAATGCTGCCTGATAAAGATGCAACATGACATCCTGACTCTTTTCTTAATGCCCCAAACAATGAAGGCAAGCATACCAGACAGTTTGAAAATGAACTAAAAAGCTCTAAACTAGGTATAAATTATGAAGAATTTAAACTTTGTACAAGATGGATTCTTATAATTAGGATATTTTATCTTTCAACGTCCCTTGACCAGGTTCTGCACAAATGTAACATTATAGTAACATATAACCATATAACAATTACAGCACGGAAACAGGCCATCTCGGCCCTACAAGTCCGTGCCGAACAACTTTTTTCCCTTAGTCCCACCTGCCTGCACTCATACCATAACCCTCCATTCCCTTCTCATCCATATGCCTATCCAATTTATTTTTAAATGATACCAACGAACCTGCCTCCACCACTTCCACTGGAAGCTCATTCCACACCACTACCACTCTCTGAGTAAAGAAGTTCCCCCTCATGTTACCCCTAAACTTCTGTCCCTTAATTCTGAAGTCATGTCCCCTTGTTTGAATCTTCCCTACTCTCAAAGGGAAAAGCTGATCCACATCAACTCTGTCTATCCCTCTCATCATTTTAAAGACCTCTATCAAGTCCCCCCTTAACCTTCTGCGCTCCAGAGAATAAAGACCTAACTTATTCAACCTTTCTCTGTAACTTAGTTATTGAAACCCAGGCAACATTCTAGTAAATCTCCTCTGTACTCTCTCTATTTTGTTGACATCCTTCCTATAATTGGGCGACCAAAATTGTACACCGTACTCCAGATTTGGTCTCACCAATGCCTTGTACAATTTTAACATTACATCCCAGATTCTATACTCAATGCTCTGATTTATAAAGGCTAGCATACCAAAAGCTTTTTTTACCACCCTATCTATATGAGATTCCACCTTCAAGGAACTATGCACGGTTATTCCCAGATCCCTCTGTTCAACTGTATTCTTCAATTCCCTACCATTTACCATGTACGTCCTATTTTGATTTGTCCTGCCAAGGTGTAGCACCTCACATTTATCAGCATTAAACTCCATCTGCCATCTTTCAGCCCATTCTTCCAAATGGCCTAAATCACTCTGTAGACTTTGGAAATCCTCTTAATTATCCACACCCCTTCATCCAGATCATTGATGTACATGACAAACAACAAAGGACCCAACACCGATCCCTGAGGCACCCCACTAGTCACCTGCCTCCAACCCGACAAACAACCATCCACCATTACCCTCTGGCTTCTCCCATTCAGCCACTGTTGAATCCATCTTGCTACTCCTGCATTTATACCCAACAGTTGAATCTTCTTAACCAACCTTCCATGAGGAACCTTGTCAAAGGCCTTACTAAAGTCCATATAGACAACATCCACTGCTTTACCCTCGTCAATTTCCCTAGTAACCTCTTCAAAAAATTCAAGAAGATTAGTCAAACATGACCTTCCAGGCACAAATCCATGCTGACTGTTCCTAATCAGACCCTGTTTATCCAGATGCTTATATATATTATCTCTAAGTATCTTTTCCATTAATTTGCCCACCACTGAAGTCAAACTAACAGGCCTATAATTGCTAGGTTTACTCTTAGAACCCTTTTTAAACAATGGAACAACATGCACAGTACGCCAATCCTCGGGGACTATTCCCGTTTCTAATCACATTTGAAATATTTCTGTCATAGCCCCGGCTATTTCTACACTAACTTCCCTCAATGTCCTAGGGAATATCCTGTCAGGACCTGGAGACTTATCCACTTTTATATTTTTCAAAAGTGTCAGTACTTCTTTTACTTTGAAACTCATAGTATCCATAGCTACTCTACTAGTTTCCATTACCTCACATAATTCAATATCCTTCTCCTTGGTGAATACCGATGAAAAGAAATTGTTCAATATCTCCCCCATCTCTTTTGGCTCTGCAGATAGCTGTCCACTCTGTCTCTCCAATAGACCAATTTTATCCCTCGTTATCCTTTTGCTATTAATATAGCTGTAGAAACCCTTTGGATTTACTTTCACCTTACTTGCCAAAGCAACCTCATGTCTTCTTTTAGCTTTTCTAATTTCTTTCTTAAGATTCTTTTTACATTCTTTATACTCCTCAAGCACCTCATTTACTCCATGCTGCCTATAATTATTGTAGATCTCCCTCTTTTTCCGAACAAGATGTCCAATTTCCCTTGAAAACTAGGGCTCTTTCCAATTTTTACTGTTTCCTTTCAACCGAACAGGAACATAAAGATTCTGTACTCTTAAAATTTCCCCTTCAAATGTCCTCCATTTCTCTTCTACATCCTTCCCATAAAACAAAATGTCCCAGTTCACTCCTTTTAAATCATTTCGCATCTCATCAAAGTTAGCCTTTCTCCAATCAAAAATCTCAACCCTAGGTCCAGTTCTGACCCTCTCCATAATTATATTGAAACTAATGGTATTGTGATCACTGGACCCGAAGTGCTCCCCAACGCATACCTCCGCCACCTGACCCGTCTCATTTCCTAACAGGAGGTCCAACACTGCCCCTTCTCTAGTAGGACTCCTCTATGTATTGCTGCAAAAAACTATCCTGCACACATTTTACAAACTCCAAACCATCCAGCCCATTTACCGAATGTGTTTCCCAGTCTATGTGTGGAAAGTTGAAATCTCCCACAATCACTACTTTGTGCTTACTACTAATATCTGCTATCTCCTTACATATTTGCTCTTCCAATTCTCGATCCCCATTTGGCGGTCTATAATACACCCCTATAAGTGTTGCTACCCCTTTCCCACTTCTCAGTTCCACCCAAATAGCCTCCCTAGATGAGCCCTCCAATCTATCCTGCCAAAGCACTGCTGTAATATCTTCCCTGACTAGTAATGCAACACCTCCACCTCTTGCCCCTCCAATTCTATCACAACTGAAGCAACGAAATTCTGGAATATTTAGTTTCCAATCGCAGCCCTCCTGCAACCATGCCCTCCTGCAACACTGATCGCCGCAACATCATACTTCCAGGTGTCTATCCAGACTCTAAGCTCATCCACCTTTCTTACAATGCTCCTAGCATTAAAATATGCACATTTAAGAAACCCCCCGCCTCTTATTCTCTGTTTATTTCCTTTTTTTTCTTTCTCCTCTTGTGCCCGAGTGCTTCCCTTTTCTGCTTCCTGCCTCCCATTCTGTCTACTAGCTTTCTCTATTTGAGTCCCTCGCCCCACCCTCTGTTCTTCATCATTCTTTTTCTTCTAAAATATTGTTCCACTGCCTCTTGCCCATTTCCATCGCAAGAACTCTGAACTATTAAAGATACAAACACTTCCTCATTCATGTTACCACTGGCTAGAAACCATATTCTGGAAATAGAGACAATTCCAGAATAGCCCATGTCCAGCATGAACAAGGTACTGATTTAGGATAATCAGCCATGATCATATTGAATGGTGGTGCTAGCTCGAAGGGCCGAATGGCCTACTCCTGCACCTATTTTCTACAATGTCAAAACGTAGCAAATCTGTGACTAGACAGTAGACAGAGGAACAAATTGTCCCTTTTCAATCAGAGGACTGAAGATATTACAGGAGATCAAAGAAAGCAAGAAATAGCTCTGTAGAGTAACACCAGTCCAATGAGAAATAAACATGCACAAGGTTTTGGCACTGCTTATTTTTAAGTACGCTATATACCTGGACTGTCATAAGGTCATAAGTAATCGGAGTAAAATTAGGCCATTCGGCCCATCAAGTATACTCCTCCATTCAAACATGGCTGAACTTAGAATATAAATGATTGAGGTTCATGTTCTGTAGGAAACGCAGCTACTTTAACCCTGTTGGTTGGACCTCACATGATAATGTACAAATGCCCCACAAAGTATGGCCGGGGCTTGCTGTCTCTCCCTTCGGGGGAATGCGACTTTCTTGTCATATCCCCCTTCTCTGCCTCCATCTGCGCTGAGGCCTAATGGCGGAGCTGGCGACCTCGAGACTCCGGAGGCAGAGCCAGTCAGGACTTGCCCTGGGCTCGCTCCCGTGAGGGCGGTCCGGCTCGGGGCTGGAACGGCGCTCCTGTGAGGGGCTGTGACGCTCCCGTGACGCTGCCTGGCGAGGGGCTGTGACTCTCCCGTGAGGCCCAGCTGTGGCGCTCCCGTCGGGGCGGCCCAGCCCGAGGGTGGAATGGCGCTCCCGTCGGGGCGGCCCAGCTCGAGGGAGGTACGGCGTTCCCGTCGGAGCGGCCCAGCTCGAGGGAGGAACAGCACTCACGTGAGGGCGATCCAGCTAGGGGCTGGAACGGTGCTCCGGTGGCTGGGACGATGTTCTGGCGGCGGTGACTTGAGTCCGGGGTTGAGCCGCGGGCCAGCGGCTGCGTCCGCTGGACTGGAGGGCGGCAGCTTCGACCACCCCGGGCCGCGGTGTTTGAGCCGGCCCGTTTGCGGGGTTCGGTGAGCCGCGGGACTGTTTGTACCATCGCCCGGTGGGGAATCGCCTCAGCGCAGAGGGAGAAGAGGAGGGAAGACGGCAGCCCTAAGATCCATGTGCCCATCTAAACGCCTTTAAACAAGCGCTAATGTATCTTCCCTCACCACCACTGCGAATTACCTTTATTGTCATTCAGACCTTACGGTCTGAACGAAATTTCGTGCCTGCAGTCATACATACAATAATACAATAATAAACAACAACAAACACAAATTAACATCCACCACAGTGAGGAGGTGTTTGGAGGACTCACTGTGGTGGATGTTAATTTGTGTTTGTTGTTGTTTATTATTGTATTATTGTATGTATGACTGCAGGCACGAAATTTCGTTCAGACCGTAAGGTCTGAATGACAATAAAGGTAATTCACAGTAGTGGTGAGGGAAGATACATTAGCGCTTGTTTAAAGGCGTTTAGATGGGCACATGGATATGCAAGGAATGGAATGATATGATGTTTCCACGAGTGGGAGAGTCTAGGACTAGAAGTCATAGCCTCAGAATTAAAGAAATTTCCTTTAGGAAGGAGATAAGAAGGAATTTCTTTAATCAGAGGGTGGTGATTCTGTGTAATTCTTTGCCACAGAAGGCTGTGGAGGCCAAGTCAATGGATATTTTTAAAGCAGAGATAGATTCTTGATTAGTAGTGTCAGGGGTCATGGGGAGAAGACAGAAGAATGGGGTTAGGAGGGAGAGATAGATCAGCCACGATTGAATGGTGGAATAGATTTGATAGGCTGAATTTCCGAGTTCTGCTCCAATCACTTATGACCTTATGATATGGATCAATGGAAAGAGAGAGCTCACTGAATATTTGGATCTTTCATACTCCCGAGGGCTAGATCTAGCCTTAGTGCATCACTGAGGCATTGTAATCAATGCAGATGCCATTGTAGCTTGTCTCAAAAACAAACAACCCTTAAGCAAGAATTATCATGCGAACAAATCTATGCACAATGGACTGCTGCAGTTCACCACATAATGCCACTCTGCAGACCAGCATGTGCCTTCATCTGGGAATGGTATGACCTGTACTGCAAAGATGCATCTAGCCAGAATTCCTTAACAATCAGTGCCATAATGGAAAGTTGTGGTTTTCTCAACTGGCTCAGGGGCCTTGTATCCCTCTAGAGATTACACCTTCCCAACTCTCCTGAGGCGGTTGAGTTCCCCTGATCCAGTTGACCCATCCTTAATCACTGGATTACTGCATCAACCCCAATCAGGCCTCTAAATGCTGCCCCACCATTCTCCCATTAACCCCACCCTAATCACCATATAATGATACATTTTGTTTGTAACCATGTTCAAAGCTGATGTATAATATTAGACCCCACAACCATTTTCAGCAATTCAGCTGCTCCAAGCTCTAGCTCATTTTTAGGATCCAATAGAATTCATTATTAGACCCGTCAGTGTATAGTTTGGGACATCGTGCCCAGGAAAGGGATTATATACAAGCACGTTCCCCTGATATTAAAACAAAGCTTTGAAGGAAAAAATAAAACAGGCAGTTCTAGGAACTGCAGGAAGCAGAGCAGTGAACTTCATTCCCAAGAGTACTGCATTGAAAAGAACAACTCCAAATTCCTGTGTCTGAGGTGGAGACTGAACAGGGCACACGCATTAACCAGGAATATAGGCAAGAAGTCACATTATTTAATATGGCTGCACAACAGCTCTTGATGAGACTCTTAAAGCTAGTTGATCACTTATTAACACAGAATTGAGGAAATTTTCACTGCTGATGGTCCCAGAGAGAGGATATATAATCAGCTCAGCCAAGGCACTCGGACAGATGGTCAGTTTTACAAACTGGAAGTCATATTGAAGTGGAAATAGAGAATCCTTTTGATATCCTTTTGAACCTTTATCCGAAAGACAAGATGACAGACAGTAATAATTATGTTAGATGAGGTATTTTATTTAGATACATTCTGGGGAACATTAACATACGAGGGCTGAATATGTATGAAATGGAGCTCAATATATCTGACAGGGTATGAAACGATCATCAGAAATCGTGGATTGTTGCCAAATCCCAGTCACCTCGTGAATCATCTTCAGCTTAGAGTCTGGCACACACTGTCTGGCCAGCTGTCTGACTGAATGAAACAATGATCAGAAAGCAGTGAACTTTTACTTTAGGAATTTGTAAATATGAAAATCGTCAGTATGGATAGAACTAAGGAATTGTAAATGGCTAAAGGGATCAGGGGGTATGGAGAGAAGGCAGGTACAGGATACTGAGTTGTATGATCAGCCATGATCATATTGAATGGCGGTGCAGGCTCGAAGGGCCTAATGACCTACTCCTGCACCTATTTTCTATGTTTCTATGTAAGGGTAAAAAGACCCCAACAGGCCCCCAAAGAGTAGCCTGGACATAGGGCGCAAGTTGAATCAGGAGTTAAAATTGGCATATAGCCAAAGTAATGCTGTGGTTGTTACGGGAGATTTCAACATGCAACAAGGCAATTCTGGATTTAGTGTTACGTAATTAACCGGATTTGATGAAGGACCTCGAGGTTAATGAGCCATTAGGAGGCAGTGACCATAACATGGTCAGGTTTAATCTACAATTGGAGAGGGAGAAGGGTAGATCGGAGATGTCAGTGTTACAGTTGAATAAAGGGGACTATGGGGCCATGAGGGAGGAGTTGGCCAAAGTTGACTGGAAAGATACACTAGCAGGGATGACAATGGAACAACAATGGCAGGTATGGCAGGAATAATACAGAAGGTGCAGGATCAGTTCATTCATAGGAGGAAGAAAGATTCCAACGGAAGTAAGGGGCGACCGTGGCTGACAAGGGACGTCAGGGACAGTAAAAAAATTAAAGCAAAGAAGTACAACGTAGCAAAGATGAGCGGTAAGCAAGAGAATTGGGTAATGTTTAAAGAACAACAGAAGATAACCATAGTAAAAGCTTCTTTAGGTATGTGAAGAGGAAAGAATTAGTTGACCAAAGTTGGACACTTGAAGACCGAAAAAAAGTGAATGTATTATGGGGAACAAGGAAATGGCAGATGAGTTGAACAGGTACTTTGGATCTGTCTTCACTAAGGAGGACACAAACAATCTTCCTGATATAGTAGTGGCCAGAGGATCTGGGGTGACGGAGGAACTGAAGGAAATCCACATTAGGCAGGAAATGGTGTTGGATCGACCGATGGGACTGAAGGCATAAAAATCCCCAGGGCCTGATGGTCTGCATCCCAGGGTACTTAAGGAAGTGGCTCTCGAAATTGGTGATGCATTGGTGATAATTTTCCAATGTTCTATAGACTCAGGATCAGTTCCTGTGGATTGGAGGATAGCCAATGTTATCCCACTTTTTAAGAAAAGCGGGAGAGAGAAAACAGGGAATTATAGACCAATTAGTCTGACATCGGTGGTGGGGAAGATGCTGGAGTCAATTATAAAAGATGAAATAGATGAAGGGGAAATCATGCTTGACTAATCTTCTGGAATTTTTTGAAGATGTAACTAGGAAAATGGACAAGGGAGAGCCAGTGGATGTAGTGTACCTGGATTTTCAGAAAGCATTTGATAAGGTCCCACGTAGATTAGTGGGCAAAATTAAGGCACATGGTATTGGGGGTAGAGTGCTGACAAGGATAGAGAAGTGGTTGGCAGACAGGAAACAAAGAGTAGGGATTAACAGGTCCGTTTCAGAATGGCAGGCAGTGACTAGTGGGGTACCGCAAGGCTCGGTGCTGGGACCGCAGCTATTTACAATATACATCAATGATTTGGATGAAGGGATTCAAAGTAACATTAGCAAATTTGCAGATGACACAAAGCTGGGTGGCAGTGTGAACTGTGAGGAGGATGCTATGAGAATGCAGGGTGACTTGGACAGGTTGGGGGAATAAGCAGATGCATGGCAGTTGACGTTTAATGCGGATAAATGTGAGGTTATCCACTTTGGTAGCAAAAACACGAAGGCAGATTACTATCTAAATGACGTCAAGTTGGGAAAAGGGGAAGTACAATGGGATGTGGAGGTCTTTGTAGGGCCGAGATGGCCTGTTTCCGTGCTGTAATTGTTTGTTATATGGTTACATCAGTCTATGAAAGTAAGCATGTAGGTACAGCAGGCAGTGAAGAAAGCAAATGGCATGTTGGCCTTTATAACACGAGGAATTGAATATAGAAGCAAAGAGGTCCTTCTGTAGTTGTACAGCCCTAGTGAGACCATACCTGGAGTATTGTGTGCAGTTTTGGTCCCCTAATTTGAGTAAGGACATCTATATTACTAAAAGTCCGATCTTGACCACTTCCTGTTGTTCTGTATATTGATTTTAGAGAAAAACGCTGCCACTTACGGCTGTGATTTTTGGCCATCTTACTCAGAGTCCCCCTCCGCTGCGCAGGACAAAAGGATTTTTCACATAGATGAAAAATAAAAGAGTTATTAGTTCTCTGGATGCTTTCAAGAGA
Organism: Leucoraja erinaceus; assembly: GCF_028641065.1. Lineage (NCBI taxonomy): Eukaryota > Metazoa > Chordata > Chondrichthyes > Rajiformes > Rajidae > Leucoraja > Leucoraja erinaceus. The sequence continues at coordinate 53,288,196 of NC_073379.1, forward strand.
GCTAGATAGGGCTCTTAAAAATAGTGGAGTTAGGGGATATGGGGAGAAGGCAGGAACGGAGTACTGATTGGGGATGATCAGCCATGATCACATTGAATGGCGGTGCTGGCTCGAAGGGCCGAATGGCCTACTCCTGCACCTATTGTCTATTGTCTATTGAATTACATGGGATCAACGTCCCATTCCCATCGGGTGGGTGTTAAAGTTCATCAGACTGTGGCTGAAAACCCAACTGGTTCACCAATGTCCTTCATAGAATGGAACCTTCCACACACCGCCACATACTGAGGGTATTACCCAAAGCCCTCAAGATAATAAACAAAATCAGCAGTGCCCCCAAATCAGCAAGAGAAATATAAATAACAGGCATAAATCTTAATTTTAATTTATATGCAGGTTTCTTGTTTTCTCCTTCCAGGGGATCAGGAGGAGAATGTCTTTGTCTTGGGACTGGCCATTGTTGCCCGCGTTAGAACATCTATATCTCACTCCTGACTGTCCCAGTGAGCAAAGACCAGACTTCCTGTACTGAAGTCTATGTTTATATGCAGTAGAAATTAGGTGAGTGGCCTCCCTCATTGTGTGGACTGTCACGTTCCATAAAACCCTCCCTTCCTTTAGATTTAATCAATCAACTATTCCTGTAGCCCAGCTACAGATAGGATGTGATTAAGTTGAAAAGGGTGCAGAATAGATTCACCAGGATGTTACCTAGCGCTGCAGGCTTCGGTAACACGGGGAGGTTGGACTGGCTGGGCTCTTTTCTTTTTGGAGCGTACGAGGTTGAGGTACTAAAGTATACAAATCCATGAAGTGCCTGGATGAAGTGAATGCTCACAGCCTGTTTCCCCCATGGTAGAGAATTCTAAAACATTGGCTTCAGGTGAGAGGGGGTGGATATAAGAGGGGCAGCTTTTTCATTCAGCAGGTAGTCCAAAATTCTGGAATGAGCTGCCAGAGCAAGCTATGGAAGTGGATCCTAGTAAGAGTTTCAAAGGACTTTTGGACAAACTTGTGGAAAGGATCCCGGTGAGCGGCGTCCATACACGACGTCAGGCCCGGCACGCCCACCGGGGTACCTGCCCGGAAAGACAGATATACACGGGCAGATGTAGGAGGACCTGGGCTGTGGCCTGTAGAGGGGTGGGGAAACTGCCGAGCCCCTCTAGTCTCCTGAGAAACGAAGAGGGGGGAGCCGGCGATGAAAGTTGCGAACAGCAAATCTGGCAGGAAAGTGAACCACGGTCGTACCTTCCGTGCCCTCAAGGTCGGCGGTGAGAGGCGCCCCCGGGCACAAAGATGACCAGGTCAGGTGAGATCTCAGTCGGTTCGCTGAGCGATCCAGACGAAGACAACTGCTGGAGGCACTGCTTGTGGCTTGACTGGATCGGTGGCCGCTACATAAGACCTAGTGTGCGGACTTTGAAAATGGTGCCAAATCTGGCGACTCAAAAAATAATTTTACTGTGTTTTGCACATGTGACAATATAGCACAGTTGGCGCATTGAAAAAAAGGGTTTGGAGGGAGCTGAGCCAAATGCTGAGAAAATGGGAGTAGCCCGAATGCCAACCTTGTTAACATGGACAAGTTGGGCCATGGGGCCTGTTTCCACGCTGAATAGCTCTAGGACTCTATGATCTGAGGGACTGATTTTGAGATGGTTTTGGACATGGAATGCCCATGTCACATTTTATCCAACGGTTCACCAACCACATATACAATCCCTCTGGGTAAATATACCATGGTACAAAAATATCAATACACCCATAAGAAACAGGTTTACTGACTGTAGGGCAAGAACGGGTTTTAGTTTACAGAACATCAATCTTCGATCTTGTCATGGAAGACAACTCTATTAACTCTAAGATTGCCCTGAGGTTCTCCGGAACCGATCTTAAGGACACCGACACATGCCAAGCAAGCAAAATGCTACTGGGGTTCTGCCATGACCTCATCCATTTCATTGAGCCCATTTGTCTAATAGATATATAACTGCTGATGAGGAAAGAAGGTAGCTCAACTGTGGGGTGGGGAGAGGCCCAGAGTCCCAGAGGACACCTGCTGGGAAGCTGCCACCCAGAATCAGCATGAATCAGTTTGTGGAAGTACCTGGGTGCCAACAGGATCCTATTTTGTGCAAGCAGGTGCCAAAGGATGTTATCGTACAGCAGGCAATGTAAAGAGTTCTGATGGGCCATGTACTGCTGGTACCAGAGGACAACCAGACTATCAGAGAGGCTCAGGGCCAATGGCCGAGTCACCTCCTGATTTGGGAAATGGATACTGAATGACAGGATTTGTGGGGCTCTTGGGAGGGCGGAAAAGCTGAATGAGCTGAAAAGCCTTCGTCATCAGTGAGTTTGTTTGTTGCTTTGAAAAACTTAAAAAACAATTTCCAATCTTGAACAATCTCCCCCCGTTTAGTCTCCCAAGCTTTCCATTGTCTATTAAGATGGCACGTTATCCATCTTCTAATGCAGCGCCACCTGGTGATAAATGGGCAGGTGGGAATGTTTACATCCACCTTGCCTTTCTTAAAGTTATAAATTCACAAAAATGGGAAGACTCCCTCCTTATGAAGTAATATATCATTGTGAATTTGTGAAATTGCAAGTCATCTACACAATAAATCAGTGAAAAATGAATCATTCTCAGATATTGTTCACGCTGTATGCATTATAAATATAGCCCTGCTCACAAAGTCTGTCAGGAAAGAATGACAAAGAGATTAACCATCAAGCGACTTCACCTATGGAGTGTAAGATACTCAGCTCTCAAGAAAAGGGTTTTCTCAATAACAAGTTCCAAAGGCCATTAAGCAGGCACCATATTAGATTACATAAGAAACTGGACACGCAGTCAATCAGAGCCTTGATCCTGGTGTCACTTACAAATGGAATACCATATTCTGTCAGATTTTCCAAAGGCGTAAAATATTGCATCAAAAATGCCTTGAGAAAGCTTTGAGTTGTTTCATCTTGCCAATGAGATTTACTTGGGTCAAGTGGTGCTCCTAGACATTTGTTATCATGTTCTGTCAGCATAGAAATGAATTACTTCAAGACAGAGACACTGGAAAACACCATTGTTGCCATAATGGCCCTTGGACAGAAGAATTCTGATTAATATTAACTGACTTGTTACATCTATTTGTCATCATTTTTTTTTAAAGACCCTGTGGAGCGGCACAGTGGCACAGCAGTAGAGTTGCTGCCTTACAGCGCCAGAGACCAAGGTTCGATCCTGACCACTACTGGTGCTTTCTGAATGGAGATTGTACGTTCTCCCTGTGACTACATGGATTTTTTCTGAATGCTCCGGTTTCCTCCACACTTCCAAGACGTACAGGGTTTTTTTTGTTTTTTTTCCCTTTAAATCAAAAATATTTATTCAAATATTAAAATAATATTTACAATACAATAAAACATGACACAACCATAATACAAGACGAAACAAATATGCTAAGCAACTGCTACACAACTATATTGCAATCCTTGTCCAGGATACATTCAACCCCCCTCGGTGCCCAGCGGTCGCGGAACTCCCTCAGGTTGCCCGTAGACAGGGCGTATTCCCTTTCCATCCGCACCCGGGCACGGACGTATCCCCGGAAAAGGGGCAGGCAGCCGGCTCGGGTAGAGCCCTCCACCGTCTGGCGCCTTGACTCGCGGATGGCCAGCTTGGCCAGGCCCAGGAGCAACCCAACCAGGACATCTTCAGCCCTACCCTCTCCCCTACGCACAGGGTGTCCAAAGATGAGGATGGTGGGTGAAAAATGCAGCCAGAAGGCAAGGAGGACGTACAGGTTTGTAGGTTCATTGGCTTCTGTAAATTGTCCTTAGTGTGTAGGATAGTGTTTGTGTGCAGGGTGATCGCTGATCGGTGTGGGCTCCATGGGCCAAAGGGCCTGTTTCCATGCTGTATCTCTAAAGTCTAAAGACACACCAGCTCCAGTGGCACTGTGAGTCGACTGCCTCGCCTGCACCGGGTTCATTGTTACGACCTTTTGTTTTTTTTTAGTATGCCCAAAGGTATGTTTCCGTGTTTCTCTGTATGTCTTGTGTGTGGGGTGATGGGGGGGAGGGGGGAAATAGGGGAAAAAAATTTTTCAGGCACCTTCCTCGATGGAGATGCGACTTTCTTCCTCGTCGTTTCTTCGCCTCCCTCCTCGCGGCCTTCTGCTGGTTTGGTGCGGCCTTTCCCGGAGTCGGGCCCAGAGCTTCAGCGGCAGCGCAGCAGGGACTTTAACATCGTGGAGCGAGGCAGCCCCTTGCCGGGGGTTGCCGGAGAAGCGCTCCGACCCCTGGCCTGCGGCCTACAACATCTTGGAGCCTCGGTCAGTGGAACATCTGGCGACAGGCGTGGAGCGGATCTTCCATTGAAGAGCTCCGACCGCCGGCTGGCGGCCTACATCTTGAAGCCACGGTCTCTGGTAAGGAGGTGGCTGATTTGGGAGCTATGGGCCACGGGGTGTGCTCGACTTGTCCCGACGTCGGCGTTCCGACCATCCCGACCAGAGGGCTTGAACATCGGTTCGTCTGCAACAGCGACTACTGAGGGTCAGGGCCCCGACCATGGGTGAACAAGGGAGGAGGAGGGAGGAGTGTTCAAGAAGGAACTGCAGATGCTGGAAGATCGAAGGTACACAAAAATGCTAGAGAAACTCAGTGGGTGCAGCAGCATCTATGGAGCGAAGGAAGTAGGTGACGTTTCGGGCCGAAACTGAAGAAGGGTTTCGGCCCGAAACGTCGCCTATTTCCTTCGCTCCATAGATGCTGCTGCACCCGCTGAGTTTCTCCAGCATTTTTGTGTACCCAGGAGGAGGAGGAGTGTCTGGACTGTATTGCCTTCCACCACAGTGAAGAATGTTGTAGAGGATGTCTGTATTGAATTATGTTGTGCATTATGTCCTTTTTTAATTGTAACACTGCATGTTCAATTCATTTCACTGCACCTTATGGTGCATGTGAGAAATACATTTGAACCTTGAAATTTGAACCTTGAACTGACTGAGAAATAGCAGGTGAACAACATTGGTGTATAGAGGGATTCAAGTCCACAGCTGGCTGAGAGTGACAACACAAGTAGACAGATTGGTATGAAGGTGTATGTTACACTTGCCTTCATCAGTTGGGCCAATGAATGTAGGGTAGGCATGTTGCAGCTTTATAAAACATAGGCTGCCTCTCACTGAACTTTACACCCATCCCTGGTCTGATCTCCAATCCACCCATCTCTCAGATTTCTATTTTCATCCCTCAAGTTACATCGAGTTCAACATCAATTATCTCCCCAGCCTCACGATCTCACTGATCTTCTCCCCCAAAATGCACTGCTTTCCTTATATTCTGATCATTTTACTGTTAATTTATTCTCAATTCTCTCCTCACTCGATCTTCCCCTCTTCCCCCTCTCCCGCAAACCTGATCATCGTCTTACGCTGATCAACCACAACTCTGATTTTACCCGTCCCATTTCAACTCCCTCACCACAATCCTCTCACCATCCTCCTACCCAAAGCAGGACATCACCAAGGCAAAAGCTGCATTATGATTTGTAAGCAGGTGCATGTGGAAGGCTCGATGTTTGTCAGGTCAATGAAGTTTGGACCATGGCACCAACTGGTGCAGATTCCCCACCACAGTGCCTCTTTTGGCACGAGAAGAAAGTAGAAGTTTGTAATCTCTTCTGTTTAATTTAAGGTGCCAAGGGTGGAAAGTGGAGACAGTCTGCCGTAGTGCCAAAATATTTATTGATCACTGACAGCAATTTGGAATCTATTTAAAGCAAGGCTTGGAGGCGAGTCGAGACACAGGGCTCCACCGCACGCTATGACTGCATTGCAGCCAAAATATTTGTGCATAAACCTCCAGAAAACCACCAAAAATGGATAAAACAATCCCTGGAATAACCTGCCAATATTATCACTACACTGCATTAACAAAAGCTTTCACATGAAAGTATCCGTCATCACAGATCAAACAAACATGGGTCTTAACACAACCAAATTTAGTCAGGCACCAGACTGGTTTCCACTGTTTGTCCGATTGAGGCATTTGACACAAAACATAATTGTTTCTCATTTGGAGGAAGGAATATAAACATAATTCTTTCACAGTCAACACACAGAATTTAAAACCACTCATCAATTAGAAACACACACAGAGCAGATGAGGTGTTGCAATCAAGGTCTTAACATTAAAGAGGAATCAACTGGTTAAAGCAAAAATCTGCTAGAAGACGCCTGAACAAAGTGGGCATAATTTCAAAAGCTGTTTACTGGCAAACTTAGGAAGCATTTTCTTACAGAAAATGGTCACTGAAAACCAAAGGCAACTTCCTCTAAATTCTCTTTGCCAATTGATATATTGACAGCGGGTGACAGGTTTGCATTAGTGAAGGGAAACAAGGCAAAAATTCATCTGTGATCCAAGGGGGGAGTAGAGTCTCAGAGGGTAGAACTCATTGCTTCTCTCTCTGCCAAAAATCCCCAGCAGCAAGTCACTTTATTAGCATTTTCCACATCACAACAAATTTTACCTTAAATTAAACAAAAACAAGGAGATGTATAACCATGAGAAATATAAAAAATGGTAGACAGTCAGAACCTTTTGCACAAGATGGAAATTTCAATGACTAGAGAATATAGCTTTAAGGTGAAAAGATCTGTAGGGCAAGTTTTTTTCAAAAAACAGTGTGGTGGGTATCTAGAATGCATTGCCAGAGGTGGGAGTGGAGATGGTAGCATTTAAGAGGCTTATGGGTAGGCACATGGATAATCAGGGAATGGAAGAGTATGAATCAGGTTTAGGCAGAATTAGTTGAACTTGGCATGGACATTGTGGGCTGTACATGAGTAACCCTTGAACTATTTAATACACAAGCAAGAGTTTCATGTCAAGTTGTCCTTCAGTCCAATTAAAATAGGCAACATTCCTGAATAGGCAAAGTTTAGTTACAGACAGTCCCAATAACTTGCTCCACCAAATTATGGGGTGATTACTTGGGGTTTTATCCAGGTGGAGGAAGGGCAGCAATGGGATAAATATCTAATTTTAGACAATCAGCAAGATCTTTGAGCTTGAGGAGGCAGGTGGGTGGGCAGTCAGAACTAATTCCATTTCCTCAGTCCTGATAATGTACCCGAATATCATTCATGCAATACCACAGCACAGACCAGACCATTCAGGCCAACGTGCTTAGAGTCGGTGCTGGCTATTTTTAAAGGATCCCCCTCCCTCCACTTTTCACTGTATCCCCACAAACTCTGATTCGATTCCTTCCTCATTGAAGGCCATCACGAGCACTGTAAGAGTTACACCATCCAAATCAGAACCAGTCAAAGGGAAAAAACAGCTATTCAGTGTCACAGTCAGTGAGTGGCTGCATCACTTCTCTATTGCCAATTAACAGTCAGAGAGAGTTTAATTGTCATATGTACTGACTACGGAATAATGAAATTCTTACTTGCGGCAGCACAACAGACCTGTAAATAAATACACTTAGATAACATACAATAAACAACAAAAAATCAATAATCCAAATACAAGTGCAAGAAAAAAAACCCTCAAAGTCCTCAGTACAACCCAAAACAGTCTGTTGTTCATCAGTTAGTGTGGTGTAGTATTCAAGCCATTGCCCACCAGTACATTGAGGAGGAAACCGTACAAAGGAATTTCGAAAGAATATGACTTTCCTTTCCACAAGGATCGACACAATCAACTCGGTATCATTAGGCTTGGGCATTAACTTCCATCAGGAAGTGGGTTGAGGTACCTGGAAGAAACATTATTTCCGGCAGACATTCACCACAGCAATCCGGATCCCAAAGAGTTGCCCAGTTGCAGAGTACACTCCGGGCCCAGGCCTATTAACAATACCTACACATACTGAGAGTGGCCACGCAGTCTATGTGTTCGGCAAGCAAAACAACTTCCACTCACCATCGTGCTAAATACACCCTGTGGTTTGAAGTCAGATGCTCTTGTTTCTTTTCTGTTCCAAGAAAATTAAAATGTGCAAAATGTATTTATACAAGGAGTGGTTAATTCTGTGCGAATTAGCTGATTGTGCGAAGCTGGGTGCATCCTGACAGGGCACACTCACAGAAGTGTAATCAGTACACAATGCTCTCTAATACCTCCAAGTTATACTACTGTCCCCAGTGTTTTACAAATAAACACAGCTAATTTGGCAGTTGGAGGGGAAACAACAATGGCAGCTTTTAGATCAGAGGGCGGTGTATAAACACAGTAAAAATAGAAATGGCTTAAACATTGCAATGAGCTGATTGAAGAAAATAGCAAGTGGCCAAGGTCTGAAGCTGTGTTAGTCACATAGTCATGCAGCACGGAAACAGGCCCCAACTTCACTAGTTTCATCTGCTCGTGCTTAGCCCATATTTCTTGAAATCTTTCCTATCCATGTACATGTCCAAATGTCTTTTAAATGTTGCTATATTTTCTGACTCAACTACCTCCTCAGTCAACTCATTTCATATACCCACCACCCTCTGTGTGGAAAAGGTTGCCCCTCAGATTGATATTAAATCTTTCCCTTCTCACCTTAAACTTACGTCTTCTGGTTCTTGATTCCAATACTCTGGATAATAGGCTCTGTACATGTACCCTATCTATTCCCCTAATTATATTGTGCACCTCTATAAGAACACCCCTCATCCTCCTGCACTACAATGAATACAGGTTTAGCCTGCCCAACCTCTCCCTATAGCTCAGGCCCTCAAGTCCTGGCAATATCCTTATAAACCTTCTTTGCACAGTGGCTAGTTTAACAACATCATTCCTATAAATAGGGTGACCAAAACTGAATACAATACTCTGACTGTGGCCTCATCAGCAACTTGTACATCTGTAGCATAACATCCCAACATCTGTTCTCCAAACCCTGACTGATAAAGGCCAATGTTCCTAAATCCTCTTTGACCACCCTATATACCTGTGATGCCACTTTCAGGGAACTATGTACCTGCACTCCTAGATCCTTCTGCTCTACAACATTCCCCAGAGCCCTACCATTCACTGTGTGGTCCAGCCTGGTTAGACTTCCCAAAACACAATACCTCACTTTATCTGCATTAAACTGCATTAACCATACCTCTCCCCACTTGCTCAACTGATCAGGACCCTCTGGCAAGTTTACTAATCATGCATTGTATAAGGTTTTCATCCAAATTGTTGATATGAACCACAAACAGCAATGGGCCCAATTACCCTTTTTCCCTTAATGTACATATAAAATCTCTTTGGGTTATCCTTAATTTTATCTGCTAGAGCAATCTTCTTGCCCACTTTTTGCCCTCCTGATATCTTCCTCCAGCTGCCTATACCTGTCCCATGCCTCTTCCTTATTCCTGACCAGAGCTTCACTTTCTCTCATCATTCAGACTTTCTTACACCCCCCTGCCTTGCCCTTCCCTTCCCTCTAACATGAGCATGCTGAACTCTAGTCACCATACTTTTAAAAGCATCGAAGGGCCTACTCCTACATCTATTGTCTACTGCATTTCCTGAACGCTCCTTTTAATGCAAACAACCTGCTCCAATCAACGTGCGAGTTCCTATCTAAACCCATCAAAGTTGGTATTAGACAGTCTTGCTACAATTTAGAATCTTTACTTCCGGACCTGTCCTGTCTTTATCCATAATAACTATCTTAAACCTAATAGAACAGTGGTCGCTGGTCCCAAAAAGCTCATCCACGAACACTTCATCCACTTGTCCCTTCCAAATGTCTAAGGCTAGATCAAAAGTTGCCCTCTCCCGTGTAGGGCCCTACATATTGTCTGAGGAAACTTTCCTGAACACTTTTCCAGATTTGATAAAGGATTATCATCCTGAAATATTAATTCTGCACAACCCTAATCTTACTCTACCATCAGGTAGGAAGTACAGAAGCCAGAAGTCCAACACCAGGTTCAGAAACAGTTATTTACTCTCAACTACCAGGTTCTTGCATTATTGTAGACTTATTTACTAATTATGTTTGGCTCTTATGTCTTCTTTCTTGTATAGACCTTTTCTTTTCACTCTCTTGTAGAATTTATATATAACGTATGCATAATTCATGTTTTGGTGCATTGTCTAAGTCTACGCGCCTGTAATGTTGCTGCAAGTAAGATTAAGTCAAATGTTACAGATAGAAGGCAGGAGAGTGAGGTTGAGAGGGAAACATAGATCAGCCATGATCGAATAGCAGAGCCAACTCTATGGGCTGAATAGCCTAATTCTACTCCAATGTCTTACGGTCTTTATTCTAGATGAATTTATGCATATGTCGATTTCCTTTGACTGAACTTGACTAGTGAATGTTTCTTGTATTCCTTGTTTTTATTACCTTATCTTATTAACAGAGACTGGACTTAAAAATAACCAAGAATGTGCTCTTCATATTCCTGGTTAACAATTACAGAGACAATAGCTGGGGCTGTGCGAGTATTGATTAAAGATGATATTACAGTCCCAAATATATAGGATTGACCAGATGCTTCCTGGACTGATGTCTTTTCCTTTGTTGAACAGAGCAGCATTTAAATTGTTGGCAGATTTTGTGCAGTGTCAAATAATTATGAGAGAAATTAGCAAACATGTTGGAAAATTTGAATCATATGCAACAAAAATTGAATGGTCATATTCAGGGACTTTCATTACTCTGACACAGTAGGTGAAAAAAATATTGCTCATGAGGGGCAGAGAGGGGAAATTTCTGATGTGTGTGGGAGAGAATTGCTTCACTAAGACGTCACCAGACTGAGAAGGGTGGAGGAAAGAGAATTAGATCTGGTTCTAGGAAATGAGGTAGGGCACAGAGAATGTAATGGGAAGAGGTCAGTTAGTCATAGAAATTCTGGAAATGCACCAGAAACATCAAAAATGCTTCACAGCAAAGCAGCTAATTTCTGTGATTTAAGTAGACCGTCAGCAGGGATTGCAGCGTAAAATAGTACCAGCATAATAGAGGGTAGTCAGACTAAAATAGAAGCCGAACATGTTCTTTTGAAGAAAAAACAAAGGTACTGCGAGCCAGGCTATGTGCCTAGAATAACAAAGGGAATAAACATTTAAATACAACAAACAGGATGTGCAGGTTTTATCACAACCAGAAGATGAAAGGAATTACAGATAACAATTAATATGAACAATGCAAGAGCCAAAGTAGTGCCAAGACCTGACTAGGAGGTAATATTAAATGAAACCCTAACGCCGCTGATCAAGATAGATGGGAGAAAGGACAAAGATGGCACCGGAGTGTGACGACTATGCGTGTTGCTCCCAGAAGAGGATCTACTATCATCCATTACAATCATTCTAATCTGTTAACACTCCTTTCCAAGTCTATGCATATACTTTTCTCTTTTCACTACCTATTGTACTTGCGTATGGCTTGATTTTACTCACGTGTTATGATTTGCCTGGACACTATGCAAAACAAAGCTTTTCACTGTATCTTAGTTAGTTTGTTACAACTTGGAATATTGCCACCTATAGAAAGTTGAAAACAAGATTTTCAATTTTTTTGAATTTTTAATACTACAAAGAGATCAAAGTAAAAAAAGTTATGAATTAAATTAGGCAGCCAGCTACACAAACAGCTTAAGTAACCTACAGGACACAATCCGCCAATGCACCAACAACAAGGAACAATCCTTTTACCGGCGCCTCCTTGTCTCCAAACTAAGCACTGCACATGACAATAGTAAACCAGTCTGTGAGAAAGCAACGACATCAATGTTGTTTAAGAAGGAACTGCAGATGCTGTCAGACATCAATGTTGACTGAGTTTCTCTCTTCGCAGATGCTGTCCGGCCTGCTGTGCATTTCCAGCATTTTATGGATGTATTTTAGATTTTCACCATCTGCAGTTTATGGGTTTCAGAGAGCAATACTGCAAAGTTGAAATAGCAGAGGCGCTGGCCACAATCTTTCATTCCTCAGAGGGTAGCGAGGAGAAGCCCTGGAGGTTTGCTCATGTCAAACCACTTATTCAAGAAATTAAGAAGCTACCAGCAGGCAGTGTAAAGGCAACTGAAAAACATGTACATAACCAACAAAACCTTTGTACATTGAAAATGGGGAGGATGGGGTGGGCAGGGGGGGGGGGGGGGGGGGGGGGGGGGGGGGGGGGCAGGTTTGTCTTCAAATATTTGCTGGTAATTGGTCCACGATGCTTCCAGCTAATGTCCAATAGAGAGTTTTGAAGATGCCCAGAAAAATCTAATTTTAGAATGAAGTGACTACTTTCAAAAGATGTGGCAAAGGCTTAGATTGAAAATGAGGTGTAATTCAGTGGGGTTCTTTCTTGGACCTCATCCCCCTATAAGCACTACCCTCTATGTGACCTGAATATTAATTTAAACATTCTACTGTCAATGCCAAATAGTTCAGTACTGGTTTTGATTTTTAGGCCTTCAACACAGGACATCTGCAAATAGAGGGAAGGTTCATCACATAAGTTATTGATGACACAATTGATTTTTAAGAATATGAATAATGTATAAATGGAAAACACCGGCTTTAGTAGTGAGCCCACAGGACTGCCTGTTGAAACACCTGTGTTACTAAATTTAGGGCAAATAGAAATGTCTCCTCAGCAGATTGTGGTAGGAATCTGGAGCCTTCCTGCTGTACAATCTCTTCATTTCATCCTGTTACCCTTTCCTCATTCACTCTTCCATCCTAGCCCTTGTTAAAATGTGTTGGAAGAGGGTTGCAGATTTCCCCGCCAGTTTCTAAACAGAACTTTTCTTTCCTGAATAAGATAAATAATTCTCCTGGTGCATTACTCCCAGTTTCTGTTTGAGGATATGACAAGTTCAGAGTAGAATGTTTCATTATTTGTTGCAGGTTTTAAAGTAAAAGTAGCCTTGCATTTGTATAGAACCTGTCACTAATTTTGGATGGGCCAAAACATTTTAGAAACAATTATGCTCTGGAAAATAGTACTGTAGTGTAGGAAATGTAGCAGACAATCCTTGCAGCAGAGTGATAGCATCAGACACGTTTACATGCTGATTGAAGTAACACCTCGACAGTGCCTAGCATCTTTCACATTCTCCCAAGAAGGAAGGCAGAGCCTCGATGAGGCCAATGTGAGATTCAATAGTTGCCACTGGTGGGGCAGAAGGTGCTTGATGAAGCATGTGGGTGTCTAGTTTGGGTTGTGGTGTTCTTCGTTCTCCATTTACACTACGCTCCTGAGGAACAGAGACAAAGTTCACAGTGCTGTTCTATTAAAATAAGTCATGCCCGGAAACTCCTGCATTCAGTGGAGATGTTGCATTTTCCTCACAAAGCCTCTGATATCATCCTTGAATTGTTCTTCCATCCAACTGGTAACCTCTTACCTTGCTGGACTTTGGAGAAATCTGGTTTAGGACTGATTTGGAGTGTGTAAACAGCTCATTGAAGCCAGCTGAATGTAACAATGACTCCTATGCTGGGGATATAGGACTGGGCCAGGATCCCAGTGTCTGTCCCTTGAGCCTTCCAGTGGATTTAGAGACTTTTGCAGAGATGGTGATGGAACTATCTTCCCAAATGTTTTGTGGTGCCTCTTTCTCAAATTTGGTCCCCACAAAAAAATCATCTCCACTTTACAAACCATGATTTTGATCTACAACATTCTCAATCCAAACTAGTGTCAAGCAAAGCTGCGATATTGTCCCAATGCTTTTCTCCATCTTCTTACCGTGTTGTTGCACCGCACCTCGCCTTTAAAACGTTACCCGCTGGCAAGGGGCTGTTCTGTGGATTGTGGGGAACTGCTCAACCTACACCGCCTGCTTTTCCAACATCAGCTATACAATGTGGGAATAACACTTACATATGCACCGTGAGCACTAAGACATTATTTCCTTATTCACTGAAGCATGAGCGAGGCCTTACACTGCTGAACAAAAGTCCTTTGCCACCTTCCGCTCCAACTGCATATGTGCACAGGGAGAGCTAGGAAAATATGGACTTTATCCTGGAACTTTTGAACTACCTCTTCAGGAAGCCAATTATCAATAACTAAATTCACTGTGCTTTCAGTCTGAGGAAATGTATGTTCTAAGATTGAAGCCTCATCACTGGCACAAAGCTCACGGTCCACTGGACTACAATCATCCCTCGCTTCCTGTATCTCTCTCAGTAATTGTATCTGAGAAAAGGTAGCAGCCAATTTGAAGGTTCCGACACCCAATGAGTCGTCGATTTAAACGTAGAACAATACGGCACGATCAGCAGAGAAGATTATTGGCTGCAACCTTCCCTCCATTGATGAACTGTACACCTCAAGGGTCAGGAAGCGAGCGGGCAAGATCATCTCTGACCCCTCTCACCCAGGCCACAAACTCTTTGAATCACTTCCCTCTGGAAGGCGACTCCAGACTGTCAAAGCTACCACAGCCAGACATAAAAACAGTTTTTATCCACGAGTAGTTGCTCTACTCCACAGCCAAAAATCTGTAGCCTCCTTTTGATCTGGTATTTTGTTGGTTCACATGCTCGGTCAATGGTATTTCATCATTAATGTTTTATTATTATTAATGTTTAGTGTTTTCTGAGTCATTCGTAACTGTCGCTGTATGTCATGTTGTTACTTGCGGGTGGAGTACCAAGGCAAATTCCTTGTATGTGAATACTTGGCCAATAAACTTACTTACTTACAGATGTGACTGTGGTGTTGTTGATGGTGAGTGGGGTGAGCTCTCCTAACGTCTAATATAATTCATATAATGTTTTATTCTTAATGGTTTACTATATGTTGTGTTGGTACTTGGAGCACCAAGGCAAATTCCATGTAAGTGTACATACTTGCCCAATAAACTTATATAAACTTCAAAGTTAAACTTCAGCTCTCAACGTCTGTACCGAGCATGATGCCAAGTTAAACTAATCTTCTCTGCCTACACGTGATCCATATCCATTTCCCGCATATTCATGTACCATCTAAAATAATTTGCTTTAGCAATGTTGGATAATGATTCTGTGAAAAATGAAATGTATTTCTTCAAATCCATCTAAGAGTTACACCTCAGATTTATATCTCAACTGAAACGCAGGCTCCTCTGATCACAGTGCACTGACGTGTCGGCCTAGATTGTGTTTCTGGAGTGAGATAAACACATGACTTAGCTGTCTCATAGGCCAGAGTGCCATCAATAAGCTCTAGCTGATGATTTTATGGAAGCAGTCAGTGTGTATGTGACAAATGATAACTGTGTAATTCAGTATAATTCAATAGAAACAACTGCAAAGATGATAAAGAAAGACGAGAGACGTTTGCTTACGTGACAGACTGGAGGTCATTGCTGTATAATTTGACTAGCTTTGTTTATTTTGATTAGAATTGTTGAATTAGCTTTATCATGCCACTAATCTATGCACAAAACCCATGAACAGTTGGTCTTGCAGCTAAGGGCAGAGAGCTGAAGGGTGGGCCACGAAAGGGCGAGCTAGCAGATGCATTACTGTTGCATGACTGGACATCCATCAGGTACCAGACTAATACGACAGGCATCAACCACTTCACCCCTCTGCCAGACGATTTCAGCAGGGACACCAGTAAAAGCGCCAGGCTGAAAATCAAAGTCCCGTCTTTCACAAGACATTACGCTGCAACCACAGCTGCTTCCTCAAGTGCGTTTAAAAGGCCCAGTGGTGTAATTCAAAAGGTGAGTAAATGAGCAAAGGAGAATGCGGAAAATTGCAGAGTAATTGCTTTAAATATCAACCTGCATTACACCAGTGCTGCAGTGGTTCATCATTACAAAGATCGTTATTTTTATGAACCTTGAACTTATCAAAAACTTAATCAAAAAACTGCAGACACAAGAAATCTGAAAGGAAAAAACAAAGATGCTGGGAAAATCTTAAGACATGACATCCATTGACAGGGAAACAGTTAACATTTCGGTCAAAGACACTTCATCAGATTTGAGGAGTGAAATCGTTGGTCTAGGCCACAGGGGTCAGGAAGCTCGGGGGGGGGGGGGGGGGGAGAAGAGGGAGGAGGTCCTTGCCTTCTGGCTGCACTTCACACCCACCAGCCTCATCTTTGAACACCCTGTGCGTAGGGCTAAAGATGTTCTGGTTGGGTTGCTCCCCGGCCTGGCCAAGCTGACTATCCGCGAGTCACAGCGCCAGGTGGAAGAGGGCTCTGCCCGAGCCAGCTGCCTGCCCCTTTTCCGGGATTATGTCCACACCCGGCTGGATTTAGAGATGGACTACACGCTGCCCAGGGGCATCCTGGGGATTTCCGGGACCGTTGGGCACAGCAGGGGGTGGAATGAATCCTCAATAAGGATGGGGAAAGATATTTAATATACAGAATTTAAGAATATTTGTTTTACCTTGTATCATGGTGGTGGGTTTGTTAGTATTGTACATATCATTTTTGTAAAATTTATTTTTGGTTTAAAAAAAAAGCTCATGGGTGTGTCAAGGGGGATTTCTGTGATAGGGTAAAATAATGTTACTATTAAGGGGTAATTGAACTCCTTTGGCTAATGATAGTTTACATATTTAAAAAATCCATTCATCTATCCATCTTCTATACATAACCAAAAGTCTTTGCCTTGTTTGTGACCACGATGTGTATTTCCACCTAGATTTCCAAAGTTATTTGATTCAAGCTTTAAAAATGCCAACATTAACAACATTTTTAGTTAAAATCCTTCCTCCCAGCTTCCAACACACATCGCTACAAAGTTGCAAGACAGGAACACTCTGAAGTTTACCTCAATGGGATATTTCAACAGTATGGGGAGGGCCAATTGGTATTGCAATTGGAACTGCTGCAGCAGGCAGGGAGGTGCAATTGGATTTTTTTTTAAAGTCCACTGCTGAGGGAGGCAGGGCAGTCAAGTCAAGTCAAGTTTTATTCGTCTCTTGCACATAAAGTGCAGTGAAATGAATTTGCCAGCAGAGGTATAATAAAAAAAGAACCCACAATACACAATAAAAAGTTAACACAAACATCCACCACAGCATTCATCACTGTGGTGGAAGGCACAAAATTTGGTTCGACCTCCTCCATTTTCCCCCTTGGTCGGGACCACAACCCTCCGCAGTCGCCGCTGCGGGCGTCCAGACAAGGTAAGTCCAGGTAAGTCCTGAATCGGTGTCTCCCCACCAGAGACCGAGGCTTCAAGTTTGTGTAGGCCGCAGGCCGGCGGTCGAAGATCTAAAGTTCCCGCAGCCAGACGCACCACAGATGGCAGGGCCGGTGGTCGGAGATCCTCTCCAGGGCTCCCTGGCGAGGGATCTCGCTCCGGATGGCAAGTCCCCGCCGCACCCACGGTAGAAGTAGGCCGCGGGCCAGCGGTCGGAGGTCTTCTTCTCCGGGGTCCCCAACAAGGGATCCCAGGCTCTGGCCCATGGCTTCAGGCTGCCGCGGGCCAGCGAACGGAGCTCTCCCTGCCGGCGACCCCCGGCGAGGGCTCGCCCGCTCCACGAAGCGAAAGAGTCCTCGCTGTGCCCGCTACTGAAGCCCCGGGCGCGTCTCCGGGAAAGGTCGCACCGATCCTCGATGTTGGGCCACAGGGGAGGCGACATGGAAAAAGTCGCCTCTCTGTGGAGGAGGCGACCAAAACAGTTTCTCCCTCACCCCCCCACACAAGACACACAGAGAAACATTAAAAACACACATTGAGACACACTAAAAAAACAAAAAAAGTAGGAAAAAAAACACGCTGCTGTCAGGGCTGCCAGCTTGCAGTGCTGGAATCTTGCGTTCGGGGAAGGCTTCAGTTGTGTTGTGGAAACGGCTGAGTGGGGGAATATTACGTTGGGGGACCACACCGTTGGGGGAGCAGCATTTGGTCTAGTTCATGTTACAAAGCAAAAAAAACTACTGATGCTAGAAGCACAAAAAGAAAATAAAAGAATGTTAGAAATGCTCTGCAGGTCAGATAACATTTATGGGCTGAATTAAAATTGAACTGTTTCTCTTTCCTCAGAAGCTGCCAGACCAGCTGAGTACTTTCAGCATTCTCTGCCATTAATCGCTCACTTCACTCACTATCTTGTGGGACTTTGCTAGGCGTCAGATTGCCTGGCTCCAACATGTTACAGCAGTGATGGGGATAAATGTTGGCTGTGATACTCCACAGACACCCTGAACTCATTAAAGGATGCACGAGAATGTGAATTATTTCCTTTCGCTCGCTTTGTACAAAATTGGCAATCAACACCCAGAAAATGTCTTGAAATGGCAAGCTGCAAGAGTCAGCCTCAGTTTATTTCTTCTCTGGGCTGTCCTGGTCCTGTTACTGCCTTGGATTTACGCCAGGCCCTTGGCTATTGAGTTTCACCCCAATATCAGGTCAGTTTGTGTGTCTTTAAACAAATAACATTTTGAACAAAAAAATCTTAATTTGCAGGTGACCGGTAGAAAATTCTGGGATCTGCACTTAGAAAAAAGTGAAAGTCAAGTCAAGTCAAGTTTATTCGTCACATATGTGTAGTGAAATGAAAAGTGGCAATGCTTGCGGATTGTGCAAAAAGACTCCAAAACATAATGGAATTACATATTTGTGGGAGAAAAGAAAAAGAAAATTTAAAAAGACACCACACAACAGCAAATTGGTACAGTAAGTTAGTCCCTGGTGAGTTAGGAGTTTAAAGTCCTAATGGCCTCTGGGAAGAAACTCCTTCTCATCCTCTCTGTTTTCACAGCATGGCAACAGAGGCGTTTGCCTGACCGTAGCAGCTGGAACAGTCTGCTGCTGGGGTGGAAGGGGTCCCCCACGATCTTGTTGGCTCTGGATTTGCACCTTCTGATGTATAGTTCCTGCAGGGGGGCAAGTGTAGTTCCCATAGTACGTTCGGCCGAACGCACTACTCTCTGCAGAAAATGTGATGTTTCCAGACAAATACTTTCCACAGCCACTGAGTAGAAGCGCTGGAGGATCCTCAGAGAGACTCTGAATTTCCTCAATTGCCTGAAGTGGTAAAGGCGTTGCTTTGCCTTACTCACCAGTGCGGCAGCGTGTGATGTCCATGTCAGATCCTCAGAGATGTGGACTGCCAGGTATTTAAAGCAGCTCACCCTATCCACAGTATCCCCATTTATCTTCAACGGTGTGTACGTCCTCAGATGTTGTGCCCTCCTAAAGTCCACGATCAGCTCCTTAGTTTTTTTCATATTCAAGAGGAGATTGTTGTCCTGACACCAGATTGCCAGATCAGTCACCTCCTCCCGGTAAGCATTCTCATCGTTATCGGAGATCAGGCCCACCACCACAGTGTCATCAGCAAACTTGATTGTAGAGTTGCAGCTGAACCTAGCCACACAGTCATGTGTGTACAGGGAGTACAGTAGGGGGCTGAGGATGCAACCCTGGGGGGATCCTGTGCTCAGGGTGAGGGACTTCGATGTATGTCCTCCCATCTTGACTACCTGGGGCCTGGCAGTGAGAAAGTCCAGGACCCAGGCACACAGGGGAGTGTTAAGCCCCAGTTCCAGCAGCTTCTCAGCAAGTCTGGTGGGAACTATCGTGTTAAAGGCTGAACTGTAGTCAATGAACAGCATCCTCACATAACCCCCCTTCTGGCTGTCAAGGTGAGAGAGAGCGGTGTGCAGAACCTGGGAGACCGCATCGTCCGTGGATCTGTTCGGACGGTATGCGAATTGTAGTGGGTCCATGTTGCAAGGGAGGAAGGCGCAGTTGTGGTTCTTCACCAGCCTCTCAAAGCATTTCATGATCACCGAGGTGAGGGCCACCGGACGGTAGTCATTCAGACAGGCTGGGGAGACATTTATAGGTACAGGTACAATGATGGATCTTTTGAAGCAGGCAGGGACCACGGACTTGGCCAGGGAGAGGTTGAATATTGTAGTGAGCACTGGAGCTAGGTGAGTAGCACAGGACTTAAATACTTGCCCAGATATACCATCTGGGTCTACAGCTTTCCTGGTGTTCACACGTGTCAGAGCCCTCCTCACGTCGTGCTCGGACAGCGAGAATGTGTGCCCATCCCCAGCGACGGACCTCCCTCCAGCTTCGTTAGCCAGCACGCTGGCGGTGTTGTCGTTAGCCAGCAAGCCTGGGGTGATGTTGCCCGTCTCGAAACGAGCGTAGAAAGAGTTCAGGTCATCAGCTAGGGACGTGTCGGCACTTCCGGTTGAGGGGGGGCTGCTCCGGTAGTTGGTTACAATCCGTAGCCCCTGCCACAGGCGTCTGGTGTCCTGCTGCTCATCTGTGACTCCATCTTGTCCCTGTGCCTGACTTGAACTACTGGTAGGGATTGTACACGGATCATTCAGCCTTGAGTTGGGATGGGACAGGTTAATGCCATCCTTTTTTCTGCAAAAGACTGCCAACATCAGCGTGACAAAGAATGGGGCTGAAGTTAATTTGATTATAACTGTGTCTGCACAAACAGATTTATTGGCTGTAAATGCGTAGGAAGCCCTGAGGCTGTTTCAGGATCTTTATGAACACGGGTCTTCCTATTTACCTTTCAAAATTGAAGGAACCCAGGAGATTCCAAATAACCTTTCAACTCAGATTGTATTTGTACTGAAACGTAATGCTCCCTCGATGTTTGGCACAAAGACTGTGACAATAAGGGTTTGCAGACATCAGCTGACACAGAGTGCAGAGCAATTTTAAATTAATGGCTCCTTGCCATGGACTCCCTAATCTGTAAAATTATGTCTTTTTTCTTTTAAACCATTAACTCTCTTAGTAATTTAAAATGTTCTGCTAATGCAGAAATACTTCCAGCATCTCATGTTTCCTCATAACAGCAGTTTCCCACCTGCGGTGTTGCCCAGATGAAGCATCAATATCCTCTTTAAATTGATTTTATTGTCGCATGTACAAGTACACCGAGGTACAGGTACAAAGAAAAACCCGTTTGCAGCAGCATCAAAGGCACATAGATGCAGACAACACACAAAACATAAATTATTTATAAATTACACATAAATTGTACAAGATAGTGGAAAGGAAATGTCTGTCCAACTGAAAATGTGCACAATTAGAAACAAGTCCACAGTACAGGTAGTGGAGGAGGTGGGCCACAGCATTCTGTTGCCGAGGTAGGATCTTGATAACAGGCCACCCAATTCTAAGGCAAGCAACATGACTTTTGACTAAAGATAGACACAAAATGCTGGAGTAACACAGTGGGTCAGGCAGCATCTCTGGTGGAAAGGAATAAGTGATGTTTTGGGCCAAGACCTTTTTTTGCCTAATTGGGGCTGACAACGTATCATATCATATCATATCATATCTATTATATAGTTAGTGTGTGTGTGTGTGTGTGTGTGTGTGTGTGTGTGTGTGTGTGTGTGTGTGTGTGTAAGCGTGCGCGCGCAGCATTTTGCATTTGAAACGTATCTCCTCAAAAACCAGATGCAAAAACACAGAGATTTTTACAATTTCGGTAGGGATTTAACTTACGGTTTCATAAATGCACTCCTCTCTAAATTATTTCCCCAGATTTTGAATAAAATTGTTCACAAAACTCACTTTTTAAAATATAATCACCGCTTGCTAGCTGCTACATCACAATGGCCACATGTCCACCAATCAAGGCCCACGTGGCTCCTGGCCTCGCCCCCCGCCGCTGTGGATTAAAGGCGCAGAAAGATTGAGAAAGTTCTGCAGAACAAAGATTTTAAAGCTCCGTTCCACTATAGGATTCTGCAGATCTCGGATCAGTGGCGCCTCTCGCGCTGAACCTTTTCCTCACTGCCGGCGCAGCTCGTGAAGCCCCCCCCCTTCCAGCTGTGGGTTTCCAGAGAGTCAGAAGCCGGTGCTTCGTTGCTGTGAACGCTCGCTCCTGGGCGAACGCGTCTTTAAACGGCTGATGTCAGCAGGCAGTTATCAACGGCTGTTGATGCCGCTATAAGATCTTTGCTCTCTACCAGTCACAGGGGACGATCATCTGTCCCCACCCACCCGGCCCGGCCCGGCTCTGTCACGCTGGCGGAAGCCACGATCGGCTGGTCTCCCCGCTGTGTTTCACCGTCCTCAGATCGCTCCGTGCCTCGCTCGGGCTGTCGACTTGACCTCTCTCTCTCTCTCTCCCCCCCCCTCCCCCCCTCCCCTCCTCCTCCCCCCCCCTCCTCTCCCCCCCTCCCTCCTCCCCCAACCCCTAAACCCCCTCACCCCCCCTAAACCCCCTTCCCCCCTCCACTCCACCACCCCCCTTCCCTCCACCTCCCTTCTCCCCACCTCTCCCCCTCCCCCTTCCCACCCCTCTCCCCCCTCTCAGCCCCCCTCTCTCCCCCCCTCCCCCCCCCCCCCCCCCCCCCCTCTCCCTATGTCTGTGTCCCAATGCATCCTCACTCTCTACCCCCCTCTCCTCCCTCTCTCGAGGCACCTGCGAGTTGGGGGCCATGCGTCAGCGGATAGGGCGGTTATGGGGTAAAAGGAGCAAAGTAATAATATTAATATAATATCAAGGGGGTAGTTAGCGTTAGTGCGGGGGGGGGGGGGGGTAGTTAGTTTGTGTGACGCCGCATGCCCCCCCCCCCCCCTCCCCCGCAACCACACGTTGGGGGAACAGACCCAAGGGTCTGCACTTGGTCTAGTATCATCTAAATGTTTTCCCATATTCTCTACCTCCATTTATAAAAACCCCATAACTTGTCTCCTCTTCCCAGTTCGGGCAAAAGGTCTTTGAACCGAAACAATTAATGTTTCTCTCTTCACAGGTGCTGCCTGATCAGCTGGGTGTTTCCAACAAGTTTCTGCTTTTTATTTCAGATTCCCAGCACCCACAGTTTTTGCATTTTGGCTGGTTTCATTTACAGATCGTTTTATAGTGAGTTCTCAGTGGCACAGGCCAAAGCAATTGAGTTTGAGAGAGAGAGAGAGGCGAGTTAAAGAGAGCACAGCAAGCTGAAAATACAATTAGCCTGCAACCTCACGTTGATGAATTGGATTTGACAGTACAGCTTTCCAGATTGGAACACAGCGAAAATGAACAACAATCACTTTTGCCGCCATGTCTTCACTGTGTACGTTTTTGAATCAAGTCTTTCTCTGGAGACCTGAGCAGGTCAACCTAGCCTAACATGTTAAAGCAGCAAACAGGCAGTACCACCACTCTCTTGGATAAGACATTGAATCGTGGCCTTGCATGTACTCTCAGGTAGATGTGAATATTCCCTCAGTCTATTGAGAAGAAATTCCTTGGATATCATGGACATATTTAATCACTGAACAAACATGAAGAAAGATTATTTGGTCCTTAACTTACTGGTACTTTAGGGATCTTAGTCTGCAAATAGGCTGTTGTTTCTGATGCCAGAGTTGTGGGTACAATGTATAAAGCTATCACAGCTACAAAGCTCTTGGAGACATTCTGTGCCTCAAAACTCATTCATGAAATCAACCAATGTAATTAGCAAACATTTTCTCAGTAAAGTTTAAGAAATAACAGGATTTGCGCCAACTGCCTAAACCAAATTATTGAACATTGTCTTAACTGTTACGTGGCAAGAACATTTTCTGCAAACTCATTGGCCTCGGGTGTTTTACAGGCAACCAGTGGGACGAAATCCCAAGCAGAGCAAGGTAGCATACTTGTGACAAGAGAGCCCCTGCAGTGGAATTTTCCTTTGAAGACACCTGAGATTTTTTTTCGTACAAACAACAGTTGCAGCACAAGGGATTTAAAAGACTAAAGAAACATATTCATTACATCTTTGTAGAATGGATGCTGGGAATTTTGGAAAGGAAAGGACCCTACTTGAGGTAGAACAACCTCTGTGGCAAATATAAAAATTCATATACAATGACTCAAAAGCAGAGTAATAAAATAACACATCACAGGATGACATTTGATCCATCATGACTGTGCTTATCATATGAAATAGCTATTCATTTACTCTCATTGCCCAGCTCATTTGCTGGAGCTGAACAAAGCTCTCCTTTTCAAGTAAAAAGTGGCACAAAGTGCTAGAGTAGCTCAGCCGGTTAGGCAGCATCTATGGAGAACATGGCTATGTGAAATGGATATCATGTTCTCCAGAGATGCTGCCTGACTCGCTGAGTCACTCCAGACTTTGTGCCTTTGTTTGTAAACCAGCATCTGCAGACCCCTTGTGTCTACACCTCCTTTCCACCTGCTTTTCAGCCCTCCCCCTCTTGCCGATATCCATGTACCACCCATATATACTTCACCCACTGAATCACCTCCCCCTTGTGGTTCCATCTGCCCATCACCTCCTTTAAGGGTTCCCAGTATCACCTTCTCTTCACTGACAGCCTGTGCCCCATAATACCCTCCAGCCTCAATCTCAACTACATCCTTCCCTCCATCCCCTCAGCTTTTCGTTCCCTTTATCTACTTCCACCTACATCCCATCTCCACCCTTCCATCGCCTTCCTGGTTCCTTCTGCCCATTATCCCTTGTCACGTCTTGGTCCATCTATCACCTACCAGCTCCTGCTCTCACCGCTCCCCTCTTTATACTGGCTATCTCCCTCTCCGTTCTCAGTCCTAATGCAAGGGTCTTGAACCAAAACGTCGGCAATTCCTCCCCTCCTCCCCCCCACAGACACTGCTTGACAGGTTTTTCTTTGCCCCAAACTCACACATTTACTTGCCCTCCCTTTTTGAGTGTTTATCCAATGTTCTATTTATTATTCTATCTGCTTCTGCAACAAATTAGGTCAATACCTTCCAGTCATGAAACATTCAGATCTTACCCGTGGTTCTTCTGTCAATTGTTCTCAAGAAAAACAACAGAAATAGCAAGAGTGGCCTAAGGCTTGAACCTTCTCCATCATTCATCAACACCTCGACTGAAGATCTACCTCAGTGCCCTTTTCAAGCACTTACCCCATACCACTCAATTACCTTCATGTTCGAAAACCTAATGATCGCTTTCTTGAACAACTGAGCCTCCACCCGAGGCAGAGAAATCCGAAGGTTTTTCACCCTCTCATTAAATAGGTTCCTCCTCATTTCAGTACTAAATGTCCTAGCGATTAGCCTGATGACTTTCAGCTGAGAATACACCATCATCATTATACCTTATCTTTCAAGTTCTTTAAGAATTTTCTCACATTCAATTATGTCTCTTCTCATTTGAATCGATATCTTCCGATTCCTAACACTTTTGCAGAAGATTCAATATCCTAATTTCATCAAAACTCCATGATTTTAGACCGCACCATGTTCCTAACATTGTTTTGAGGGGCCTCTCCAATTCTTCCACGCATCTGAAGTTGCTCATCCATGTCGCCAGCTAGTAAATCGCCAATATCTTCCAAACATTCTTAGTGAAGTGTGATGCCCAGAAATGGGCATGACATCCCTAAGGAAGCCCAAAAGGATTTAGAAATGTCTTCCCATTTGTCTTATTTATTCACAAGATCTGGTCATCTGTGGCAAGACTACCCTGAAGTATCTCTATCTATGTATAAATTAGAATTCTTTTTGTGTTGTCCCAGTCCATGTGCCTATGATGCTGCTACAACTTGGCTTCTTCCGAAGGTCCCTGCCTTCACAGAAGCAAACCTTCAGCCTATTATTTCACTGTGCGCAGTACCTGGAAAAAGCCGAGAGCACTGAATCAGCAAAGACTGTGAGCCTGAACACAACCTGATCAGTGTTGAAGATGTCTCCCACATCTAACTACAACTCCATTCAAGCTGTTGCAATTGGGTTACAGCAACAACATCTGCCCCCAAACAAGAAACATTTCCCAGACATATCTAAAACCTTGGAACACTCTTCACGGCCGAAGGAACCAGCCTCCCCAATAACCGGTTGACTTTCTAGGCAAGCAAGATGTATTGACAGAAGATTAACAGTTATGTATTAAAAAGAGTAGTTGCACTTTATTAGAAAAATTAACCTTGTGGCAAGACGGCTGTGGAGGCTGTCAATTATATTTTTACGGCGGGGATTGACAGATTTGTGATTAGTGCGGACGTTAGGGTTTATGGGCAGAACGCAGGGGAATGGGTTTGAGAGGGAAAGATAGATCAGTAGTGATTGAATGGCGGAGTAGGCTGGCTGGATGGCCTAATTCTGCTCCTATAAATTATGAACCTCCACCCCCCACATATACACAGCTAAAAGAAAAATAATAAAAACTAGACTCAAGACATACATTTAACAAGACAAAAAAAAAAGCAGTTTTTGTACAAGATCTGGCAGTGTTCAAACCCTTGGAGAGAAGTCTGAACTCTGCAATGCCATTGAACTCGGCAGGCTGTTTAAAAGTCCTGCAAGTTTGCACCCGGTGCAGACCTGTGACCACAAATAGTGAATTCCTGATCAAAGCTTTCCACATATATTAACATGTTGGCAGAATATGCGACTGATATTTAAACAAAGGTCCCAAATCCATTTTCCAAAGGAATGTCTGTCTGACTAATGCCTCCCTAATAAATTCTTCAGAGAAAGCGGAGCCAGACACCAAATAGAGCAATGTGGCAAACTAATGGGCATCAGCGGAGTGCAGGGGGGAGGGCAGGAAAGGAAACTGGGCTGCACAACTCAAGAACAAAGTAGGTTTGCAATCTAATGTTGAGTGAAGTGTAGCACAGACGGATTTCTGCAGCAAGGATGGAGTTACAGATATATAGAGCACAGAAACAGGCCCTTCTGCCCAACGACATGCCAACCAAGATATCTATCGGATATACGCTGGTACTGCTGCTCTGCTTCACCCAAGTGCTCACTGTGATAAGCCTCTGTACACCAACACCCTGGCTGGCCCACTGCATTGCATAATGACAAGGGATGACAGTGAAAATTACTGTGGTCTACAGCCTCCAGTGTCCAGCAATGCTCACCTTCACTAAACGAGGCAGAGCGTGAGTGAAATATACCACATATCATCACAGGTCCTTTCCGGACCAGTTAGCCCACACACCCAAGGTCATGGGGTGAAGGAAAGAGACCAAATCCATTAACTCGGCCCGATCAGAGAATGACTACAAACTGGTCCTTGATAATGAATGAGGGGGTCGACTGGATGGAAAGTTAAAACTTTACTTGCAAACATACCCCACCCAACACCACTGATCAAGAACAGAGAACACATGCAGCAATACTAAGCCAATCATTCTAACCTGAATAAACTACCCAGTCAAGCTTGATAGACCGACTCAAACCAATTGAGTAGAAATACCTGGCCCAATCCCAACACACACATGGCTGGTGCCTGAGATCAGGCCAGGCAGACAGGTTGGTCCTTTCACTAGCACGGTCTGCAGTCATTTATATCAGACCAGGCACACAAGTGGAGTACAATGAGAATCCGTGTAGACTGGATCAGTAGGGAATCAGTATCCAGCCACTTAAGACAATGAATGTGTGCATTCAGTATTTAAAATACGTCTACCCTGAAAGATTTGGACATGTCCTTAATTTTAAGAACCAATTCTACAATCTTAAATGATTTGTTGAGGGATCCAGGAATTGTAGTGTGAGATGGTGAGAGTTGGGATTAGCTGGATAATAGGGTCCGGTAATACTGTTTGGGGGCTGAATCCATGAGCTGGAGTGGAATAAGGTGGGAGGGTTCAGATGTAAGGATCAGACATCCAATATGTGTTGTGGGTATGGGCTTTGGTCAAGTACTGACTTTCCTTATTTCTTCAAAACCTGTTTGCATTTTACACCATTCTACTCGAACAGTTTAGTGCGGAGATACAGCATAGAAATATGCCCTTCAACCCACCGCATCCGTGCCGACCTGTGATCACCCCATGCATTAGCACGATCCTACACAATAGCGACAATTTACAATCCTTACCAAACCCAATTAACCTACAAATCTGTACATTTTTGAAGTGTGGGAGCACCTGGGGAAAACCCACGTGGTCCCGAGACCTTTGGTATGTGAGAAGAAACTGTCCTTACAGATAACACCAATAGCCAGGATCGAACCCGGGTCTCTGGCGCTGTGAGGCAGCAACTCTACCGATGTGCCACTGTGCTGCTGGAGTTAAGAGCCTAATTGCAACTTTAAACCTACTCCCACTTAAAGTCACAGAAGCCAGCCCTTTGGCCCACTGAGTCCATGCCCCAGGGAGCACTGACTTACACCAATGACCCAAATCCCATTTTATTTTCCCCACCAGTTCCCCATAGATTCTATCCTTTACCTACACAATAGATGAAAATAGTGAAAGCGTCCATATGTTTTGGGATGTGGGAGGAAACCAGCAACCTCCAGGGGAAACCCACGAGGTCACAGGGAGAACGTGCAAACTCACACAGACAGCTACCAAGGTCAGGACTGAACCCAGGTCGCAGGAGCTGTAACGCGGAGGCTCTGCGAGCAGCTGTTTACATTATAGCACAGTGGCTGGAAAGCCTGTCTTGGATAAAGGCACGGAATGTTTTATTTCCCATGCCTTTCTGAGTGAGATACAATTTAATTTTTACTGGGATAGCAGGAAGCAAATAACTTTACAAGCAAGAGGCTCTGAAGCACATACCTACATCCGGCAATGTCTGGATCTTTGGGAACCTTGCAGTCTTTGCACAATACCAGGCAGTACAGTGCTGCAGCTGGTAGAGCTTCTGCCTCACAGTGCCAAACACCCGGGTTTGACCCGGACCTTGGGTACTGTGTGGAGTTTGCACGTTTTCCTTGTGACCGCATAAGTTTCCTACTCACTTACCCTACTTACTCTTCTCACATACCAAAGGCGTGCAGGTTTATAGGTTAATTAGCCTCTGTAAATTTCCACTACTGTGTAGGGAGTGAATGAGAAAGTGGGATAACATAGAGACAATGTGAATGGGTGATTGGTGATTGACATTGACTCGATGGGCCGAAGGGCCTGTTTTCATGCTGTATCACTAAACCATAGTTTAGTTTATTGTCACAGTGAAAAGCTTTTTTTGTTGCATGCTATCCAGACAGCGGAAAGACTATGCATGATTACAATCAAGCTGTCCACAGTGTACTGACACAGGGTAAATGGAATAATGTTTAGTACATGGTAAAGTCTAATAAAAAACGATGAAAGTTAGCCTGAGGGTCTCCAGTGAGGTAAATGGTAGGTCAGGAAAGCTCTCTCGTTGGTGATAGGATGGTTCAGTTGCCTAACAGCTGGTACGAAACTGTCCCAGAATCTGGAGGTATGGATTACTAAACATCTGCCCAAGTCAAAAGACATAGGTTCCCCAGGGCTCGATCGGATAACCTTCACTAGAGTTGAGACCACATTGTTCTGGCAAAGTCCCTGTCTATCAGCTGCCACTCTGGCTGCCAGTTCAGGCAGGCCCAGAGGTACCACTTTCAGAGGTACCACTGAAGCACAAAAGATCTGCCAGGTGTCCCGGGCCAAGATTCTTCCCCGAGGCAAAAGCATCAAAAATAGATGAATCTTTTAATCTCACTGAGATCTTGGTGTGGGTGTCTTGGTTTCCTAAAACACCAATGGGTGCAGTGCACAGTAATTCATTCACCGTGAAGCACTGGAGAACATTACAAGGACAGATCCGCTGCAAGAACATACAACCGTGAGCCCTGCAGGTCTACTCGTCAATCGATGAAACCCTGTATGATGTTTGACCTCAGTTTATCAGCCCACCCAGTCTCCAGATCTGCTATAAAATTACATTGTTTCTAGAGGAAGGATGGCTTGTCACAGAAAGTAATTACCAAAGATACTAGAGGAGAGCTCCTCTAGTATCTTTGGTCATTACACTCATTGCTACCTCCCCTGAAAATGAAACCCACAGTTGAATCAGTGAACACCAAAGATGTTAAAACTTCTAATCGAGGACGGATTAGTGGAAAGATTCAGAGAGTAGGAATAAGCAAGTCTTCTCATGATTCATACTGCCAGTAGAGCGGTGACACATGAGGACTGTACGGGCTTTGAACTAATCACAATCAGTTCACAAATGAAAAATTGTACAGATTTGCCAATGGCTCCAAGCCAAGTAGGAAGTTAAGTTCAGACGAGGATGTGAAAATCTGGAAGGGGATTTGGACAGGTTAATTGAGTGCACATTAAATGTTAGATATAATGTGGGGAAAATATTAAATTATGCATAGTTTGGAAGGAAGAATAGAAAAACTGAATATTTGTTTCACACATCAAGAGTCAAGAGTGTTTAATTGTCATTTGTGCCAATCATGGGACAATTAAATTATTACTAGCTTCAGCTTAACAAACCCACCAACGCAGTAATACATAAATATATATATATACACAACCAATAATACAATAAATTAATAATCAGTAATACTAGGTAATCTGCCTACACACAACAGTAGTGCGAATCCAAACTCCTTGTGCAACCACAACAAAGTCCATCATAGTTCATGGTTGCAGTTCGGGCTGTACTGTGTTCAAGAGCGTGATGGTTGCTGGAAAGAAGCTGTTCTGGAACCTGGAGGTCATGGCTTTCAGGCTCCTGTACTTCCTTCACGACCGTATTAGCAATGCGGACGCATGGCCAGGGTAGTGTTGGTCTTTGATATTAGTTGTCTTTTTGAGGCCGTGCCTCCAGTAGATCTCTATGGTGGTGAGGAAATAAGTATCTGTGATTGACCCGACAATGTCCACTATTCCCTGCAGCCTCCTATGCTCATGGTCATTCCGAGTTACTTAACCAGGCAGTGAAGCAAGCAGTCAGTATGTGCTTTACTGTACCTATGTAGAACTTTGATAGAGCATTTGGCGACATACCAAATCTCCTCTTTCTGCTAAGGAAGTAGAGGGATTAATGAGTTCTTTGTGATGATTGTATCATAGCTCAGGACAGATCCTCAGTGAAATGCACACCCACAAACTGGAAGCTATTGACTTTCTCCACCACTGTTGTGTCGATGAAAACAGATTCACGGATCCTCAGCTTTCCCTCCCTGAAGTCAATAATCAGTTCCTTGGCCTTGACAACATTGAGAGTAAGATTATTGTTCTGGCACCATTCAGATTATCAATCACCCTCCTGTACTCTGACTATTGTTACCCGTTATTTGTCCAACAATGGTGGTATCATTGTGGATTTAGAATGGTGTCTAACTACACGGTCATGGGTTTAGAGAGAGTAGAACACACATCCTTGCAATGCTCCTGTGTTAATGGTTATCCAGAAGGCAGCATTGCTGCCAATTTATACTGATTGAGCTCTGCCGATGAAGAAGCGAGGATCCAAACATTGAGAGCCCAGGAATGTTGATGTTCAGAGCTGTCTTCTATGTTGGTTCATCAAATGTAGTAAGTAAAACATACAATCGCAGTAATCAACGAGGAGGAAAGGTTGGCCTTATTGAAAGGAGATTGGAGTACAAGAGTAAAAGTCTCTTGCAGAGGGCTTTGATTATTCAACTCGAGTATTCCCTAGTGTTTTGCCCCATAACAAAAACTCCACATTTAACTTGGAATCAGTGCAGTTTAAATTGCCAAGATTGATTCCTGGAAATAATCAATTGGCCAATGAAGCTGAATGGTCTACACTCATTGGAGTACAGAAGATGGAAGGGTATCACACTAAGACCTACAAAATTCTGAAACGTACTGAGGGGAACACACAGATTTGTTTCCACAGGCCTACTCCTGCTTCTCTGTCTTATGTCTCAGAAGTGACTTCAATAGAAGTGAAAAGCCATCTCTTTACAGGATAAATGCTTTGGTCAAGATCTAAAAACATCCAGATAATGTCAGAAAAGCGCTTTAATAATTCTTTAAATCATAGATTTTATTTTGTGTCATAATTTTCTACCTTGTTCTCAAAAGCGAGACACGGATTGGTTTCCCAGACACTTTCTTTTATTCGTGACAATCAAAAGCCTGCGTGCTGACAAGTTTGCATCAACGCTGTGTGTGTGTGTGTGTGTGTGTGTGTGTGTGTACAATACAATACCATTTATTGTCATTTGAGCCTCAGTGAGGCTCAAACGAAATTCTGTTTCCACAGCCATACAAACAGACAATTTCCTAGACATACACACAATTTAATTCACACAAACATGGCGGAGTCTTTTCTCTCCCCTGTTCTTCATGTCTCTCACGGTGTCGAAGCCCCGCTCCGGGGCGTTCCAACCCCGCGACACGGGCTGGAGAAGTCGCGTTGCGGGACCTCCGGAAAGCGGTCTCTCCCCCCGGACCCGCGAGCAAAGATCCTAGAGGAGCAAGATAGACCACTCCTTCGAAATCCAATGGACTGGCGTGTAGTACGTGACGGAACGTCACGGCCGCCATTTTTCAATGCGACACGCGACTTCCGGTATGCCACCCGCTGTGATCCAAAGCAAAGATTATAGAGCTCCGCTATAATCTTTGATCCAAAGCAAAGATCCGCGAGTATCTTGTAGCGGGAACAGCCCCCTCCTTTGCGTAGTTTCCCTTGCATTGTATTGCTTTAACACACACTGCAAAAAATTAAATTTAACGTATACATATTATATATATTTATATGAATGTGTGTCTGTGTGTGAGAGGCAAGTTAGAGATAGTTAAGTTTATTCTCATGGATCAGAAGCAACTTTGATTTAAATAATCACTATTAATTTATTTGTCTTGTAAGATGATATACATAAACCATAAAGGCAATTATATATATAATTATATAGTAATAATATATATATGCATATATATATATTTATACACACATATATACACATACATATATACACACATACATATATACACATACATACATACGTATACACATACATATGCACACATACAAATACACACATACATATGGATACATTTATATGCATACATACACACATATAAACATATATATACATACATATATACACACATATACATATACATGCATATATACACATACATGCATATATATACACATACATATATATTTATACATATGATTAACATGTAGAGGAACCAACGAGAGAGCAGGCTATTTTAGACTGGGTATTGAGTAATGAGGAAGGGTTAGTTAGCAATCTTGTTGTACGTGCCCCCTTGGGCAAGAGTGACCATAATATGGTTGAGTTCTTCATTAGGCAGGCAGTGACTAGTGGGGTACCGCAAGGCTCAGTGCTGGGACCCCAGCTATTTACAATATATATTAATGATCTGGATGAGGGAATTGAAGGCAATATCTCCAAGTTTGCGGATGACACTAAGCTGGGGGGCAGTGTTAGCTGTGAGGAGGATGCTATGAGAGTGCCTTGGATAGGCTGGGTGAGTGGGCAAATGTTTGGCAGATGCAGTATAATGTGGATAAATGTGAGGTTATCCATTTTGGTGGCAAAAACAGGAAAGCAGACTATTATCTAAATGGCGGCCGACTATGAAAAGGGGAGATGCAGCGAGACCTGGGTGTCATGGTACACCAGTCATTGAAAGTAGGCATGGAGGTGCAGCAGGCAGTGAAGAAAGCGAGTGGTATGTTAGCTTTCATAGCGAAAGGATTTGAATATAGGAGCAGGGAGGTTCTACTGCAGTTGTACAGGGTCTTGGTGAGACCACACCTGGAGTATTGCGTACAGTTTTGGTCTCCAAATCTGAGGAAGGACATTATTGCCATAGAGGGAGTGCAGAGAAGGTTCACCAGACTGATTCCTGGGATGTCAGGACTGTCTTATGAAGAAAGACTGGATACACTTGGTTTATACTCTCTAGAATTTAGGAGATTGAGAGGGGATCTTATAGAAACTTACAAAATTCTTAAGGGGTTGGACAGACTAGATGCAGGAAGATTGCTCCCGATGTTGGGGAAGTCCAGGACAAGGGGTCACAGCTTAAGGATAAGGGGGAAATCCTTTAAAACTGAGATGAGAAGAACCTTTTTCACACCGAGAGTGGTGAATCTCTGGAACTCTCTGCCGCAGAGGGTAGTCGAGGCCAGTTCATTGGCTATATTTAAGAGGGAGTTAGATGTGGCCCTTGTGGCTAAGGGGATCAGAGGGTATGGAGTGAAGGCAGGTACGGGATACTGAGTTGGATGATCAGCCATGATCATATTGAATGGCGGTGCAGGCTCGAAGGGCCGAATGGCCTACTCCTGCACCTAATTTCTATGTTTCTATTATTTTCCAACGATCAATAGATTTACGATCAGTTCCTGTGGATTGGAGGATAGCTAATGCTTTCCCACTTTTCAAGAAAGGAACGAGAGAGAAAACGGGGAATTACAGACCAGTTAGTATGACTTTGGTGGTGTGAAAGATGCTGGAGTCAATTATTAAAGATGTAATAATGGGGCATTTGGATAGCAGTAAAAGGATTAGTCCAAGTCAACATGGATTTATGATTTTACAATGCATTTAAGCCTCTCCCATTTTTATGAGATGAATTCCTGGAATATGTAGGAAGTTTATTGTAACCTAGTGCTACTTGCCTGAACAATGGATGATATATCACTTAAATGCAATTGTTTTCAGTTGTGTGGAGAGACCTGTATATTGAAAATGAGTTTTGTCTCTAATATGTCAATTTACCTTAAATGTAGAAGAGCTTATTAAAATCTTCTTACAAAGACCATTAAGTATTTTCTATCTATCCTCTTTTGGACCCAAGGCATAGCAGAGCTGCCAACTCTCACGAAGAGGTAAGGGAGGGAGAGATGGAAGGGAGGGAGAGAGGGAAGGGAGGGAGATCGCGAAGAGAGGGGGGAGAGAGAGAGAGAGAGAGATCGAGAGAAGAGAGGGGAGCGAGAGATCGAGAGGGGAGCGAGAGATCGAGAGGAGAAGGGGGAGAGGGAGAAGGGGGAGAGGGAGAGGGGGGGGGGGAGAAGGGGAAAAAGGGGGGACAGGGAGAGGGGGGGGGAGGGAGACGGGGGACAGGGAGACGGGGGAGAGGGAGAGTGGAACGATAGCACATTATAACGCGCAGCCGTCCCATTCCGACCAAAGATTATAGAGCAGAGCTCCACTAGCATCTTTGATTGCGGCCGCCGCCACTGAACCCCCCGACCCACCATTGCACCCAAAGATGATAGAGCAGAGTTATATAGTATTTGATTGCACCCTTCTTCACGGCGGGCTTGTGATCTTTGCTTGTGATGTCTTGTATGTATGTGAGTGTTGTTTGCTATGTCCCTATGTTCGAGGAATATAATGGGTAACAGCCGCCCATTCTCGGACTTGAATCTGAGCTTGAAAAATCTCCTGGTCACTGGACCTAATGTGTCCGCGGGCCATATTGTGGAGACTAATCCCTTACAAAACAAAACCAAAAACGTACAGAAGTGTTAAAATTGTCTTTATTATTGTGGTGAGTAAAGAACTATTAAAAATAAGTCTAATAACTTTCTAATGTACCGACAAACCCAGTTTCCCAATGGCCGTTGATGGGAGAACAGAAAATAACATTTTCACGACAGAATAGCGACTGAAAATAATAAAAATATTTTCTCACCTTTCTTTTTTATTGGGGAACCTAAAGAATGACAGGTCGGGTCGTTTAGATTTACGATTAGAATACTTGATAGCAGAGCAGTGAGATGAAATTTAGATAAGGACGCCATGACAGTGTGGGGGAAGCCCAATAAATGCCTCGAAAAATGGCGTCGACGATCACACACGTCATACTACGCGTTTTTCGAGGAGTGGTCTATCTTGCTCCTCTAGGATCTTTGCCCGCGAGCTCCCGATGTCCCAGTCCACCGGACCTGCGGCTGCGTTGCTGGAGCCTCTGAGCCCCAGGAGTCGAGTCGCAGCAGCGAGTCACCACTGCTCCTCACACTCCGAGGCAGACCAGCCCCACTATGGTGTGTAGTCCGCAGCTCCGCAGTCTCCCGAGCCCCCGGGTCGTTCAGGTTGGAGGCCGCTCCACGGCGCAACGACAACGGAGACCCGACAGGGAAAAGGTCGGCTCTCCCGGACAAGGAAGAGATTTTAAACGGTTTCCCCCGCCCCCCACATATACACATTTAAAACCAGTATTAAAAAACACCAACACTACATTTAATTAGACAAAAAATAAAAAAAAAGACAGGCAGGCTGTAGGGGCCGCTGCAACGGGTGAGTCTGATCTGATCTGTGTGTGTGATCTGATCAGCGGTGGTTAGTGATAGGAAATGATCCATGTCATTGGGGATAGCATCAACTCCCTCCATTCGTTTTTTTACAGAGGATGTGGAACAGAGAACAGAGAATGCAAGTTTGCTCATTCATAGAAGGGGTGAAACCCCCTTCTCCAGACTCTCAGTAGGGCTGATATTAAGCAATGGCTGAATCTTGTTATATTATAACTTGAAGTTACTAAATAAGACACTGAGCCTTTTGCCAATATGCAGGTCAGATACTTACGTCATCATGGCAAATCTGATCACAATTTTACTATCAGTTGCATACTTGCTGCTATAATGGCACACAACATTAACAACTTTGTAAAACACGAGTACTAACTGCAATTCTTAATGCCTCCTTCAGAAAGGGCATCAGTTAGAAAGGATTCAGCAGATGTAAGCAGGAATAAACCACCATAGGAGTGATATTAAATGGCATGGGACTATTTTCACTGAGGCAGGAAAAGTCAGATTTGATAGAGATAGTGAAAAGTTACATTTTGAGTTCTTACGCAATGGAATATTTTGCAACATGGTTAAAGCTGGGAACTATTGAATCTTGGAGAAATTGGATAAGACATTGAAATGGGACAGAGGAAAAGTGCAGGGTTTGGGGATTAATTCCAGATTGTATCAGTGAAGTTCAGCATAAACAGAGTGAGCCGAATATTCCTTCTCTAGGTTTGACATTTCTACTTGTTTAACAAAGTCCCTAATTTCAAAGTTCTTACCAATGTGCCTAGGCCACTGAGGTACGTGACACTTCATCCATTGCAAAGTATTTCACAGCCCAGTTCTAACTTGCTCTGTCAACCTCCACGATTCCAAGCTGTCTTGGTCAGCAGAGGTCACATTACTGAGATGCAGATGACTAACTCTATGCTGGGTTCAACAAGTCTGTAACTAAATTAGAAGCTCCTTTTCAAACCACCTGGATCATAAGAATATTTTGGAATGTTCAAGCAGCTTACAGATTAATCACTTGTTAGCTTGTGCAACTATTATCACCCACCTCATCACTGCAGGCTAGAATCCAACCCACTTTAAATACGCTGGATGCTCTTTATCTGCCTACTAAGAATGACAACACGAGACACCCATCCTCCTTTCCTGCAGATCTTGGAATTACTTGAAATGGAAATACACAGCTCGTGCTCAAGCTCCTAGACTATCTTCCAGACAAACTTCATGAAATTTTAAAGAAAGTTAGTCCACAGTCCATCTACACTTCACGCTACCACAGGAAATTAGCACTCAACGACCACTCACACCCTGGTCATTTCCTCTTCTCTACTCTTGCAGAAGATACAAAACCTCGGAAGCAGGTACCCCAAGATTCAGGAACATATTTTCCGCTGTTATCAGACACTTGAGTCAACCTCTCATAAGCTAGGTCCGAATACCCAATCTTCCAATCTACTTTGTTATACCATTTGCATTTTTTTCACCGCTGCACTTTATTGTAGCTGTAATATTAAATTCTGCATTCTGTTAATTTTATTTTTTGAACCTCCTGATATATGGAATGGTTGGCTGGACAGTACGTAAAACAAAACTTTTTTCACCGTACGTGGTTTTATATTGAAATAATAAACCAATAGATTCTTACAAAGAAGAAAAACTTTTGTCCAACTCCTTCCTGAAAATAAACACAAAATGCTGGAGTAACTCAGCCGGACAGGCAGCATTTCTGGAGAGAAGTAATGGGTGACGTTTCGGGTCGAACCCTTCCTCAGTCTCGATCCGAAATGTCACCAATTCCTTTTCTCCAGAGGTGCTGCCTATCCTACGGAGTTATTCCAGCATATTGTGTCTATCTTCTGTGTAAACCAGCATCTGGAGTTTCCTCGTACGCATCTTTCCTGAAAGGTCTGGGTGTCTGCACATTGAACCATGCCCTGCCATAATTTTGCCTGGTCCATCTATCAATAGTCTTTTTGCGACTTTCTCATTGGTCTTGGTTATTGCCCACCCCACACATGGGCATGTGGCCATCAAAACTGCAGGTACAACCGCCCCCTGCAAATGCCAGCCGCACTTTCAAACCAATCTTAATGTAAAGGTATTAATGATGTAAAGCATACATAAAACAGATACACAGACTTATTGAATCACACAGGCAAGAATTGCTGAGGCAGTTGGGAAACACAACCTTACCTGGGAAGGCGTGAGGATTTGAGGACCCTCTTTTAAGGCACTTGGAACACAGGACGTGCACAGAGAAGTATAATCCCGGCCACTCCTGGAGGAGCACGTTTAGTTCTTCCACCAGAGGGATTATGGCTTGCCATGCAGTCCAAATATTTGGCAAGGTAGCGTGGCTGGCAATAGATAAGGTGTCCGCTTGCAGACAGCTTTGGGAGGGTTTGTGGCTGATGACCACCGGGACCTTGCCCCTGTAGGCAAAGATCTGATATTTGCCATCTGACCGCTGCACAATGTGAGAGTTGATCTGGA
This sequence comes from Leucoraja erinaceus, assembly GCF_028641065.1. NCBI lineage: Eukaryota > Metazoa > Chordata > Chondrichthyes > Rajiformes > Rajidae > Leucoraja > Leucoraja erinaceus. The sequence continues at coordinate 53,326,593 of NC_073379.1, forward strand.
CGCTGTATCTGGCAAATAGGCCTGGTGGGAACAGAAAGGGGAAACTGTACTCCACCTGTAACTGCTCGACGGCGATGGGCTGCCCGGAGAGATTGAAACCATTGATCCAGGCCTCGGCGTGGGGCACCTCGTTCTTCACGTAGCTGGGGAACTTGAACCACACCGCCGCGCCGTTCAGAGGGGTCGTCTTGGGCTTGTTGAGACAGTAACTGAGCCCCATCTTCTCCAGCAGCTGCAGGATGAGGTGGAGGTCCTGCTGCGTGTTGATGTGCGGCTTGAGCAGCAGCCGGATAACGTGCAGCGGGAGCAGCCCGTGGAGCAAGAAGCCCTCCACGAAGTGCTGGAGCTGCGCTGCCCTCAGCTCGTCCACGTCGGCGCCGGCCAGCAGCTTGTGCAGCAGCAGCGACGCGTCGCGCTGGAAGAAGACGTTGAGGATGTCGATCAGCCCGGTCAGGTTGTGGAAGACGCACTCCCGGAGGGGCGGGCTGTCCTCGAAGTAAAGCAACTTGCCGCTTTCGTGCAGGTAGGACAGGGCGCTCTGCAGCCGGTCCTCGGTCAGGCCGGCCTGTAGCCCCAGGCGGGCAGAGTCCCACCACGACAGCCACAGGCGCTGAGGCCGGTAGTGCAGCTCCTCCAGCCGCTGCCAGGAGCGGGGCAGCACCCGGTGTAGGTTGGGGAAGATCTGGCGGTGCTCGGCCACCGACAGCAACTTGTCCTTGAGGCGGCCGATGCCGGCCGGCCGCCCGCGGCAGCAGCTGACGCCGATGACCGGGGACAGGATCTGCAGCCGGTGGTTGAGCAGGTACTGCAGCTGGGCCTTCTTCCTGCGCAGGTTCTTCTCGCACACGCCGTAGAAGGGGGCGTGCGGGCTGGCGGCCCGCAGATCCAGCCCCCGGCCCTGGCCCAGCGCCCCGTCCACCTGGCCGGCCAGCGCCTGCATGCACTCCACGTCTCGCTTCTCCTGCACGGCGATCTGCTGGTGGATGTCCAGGCATTTCTCCTCCACCTCCCGCTCGCTGCACTCGTCCACATGCGCCCCCACCACACACACCACGCCGTGGGGCACTCGAGCCCCCAGCAAGTGCAGGTAGTACCCGACCTGTTGGTAAAAGCGGCGCGGCGCGTACGCTCTCAGGCTCACCACCAGCACATACAGGGCGCCCGGCGAGAGGAAGAACGGCTGGATGGGCTCGTAGTTCGCATCCCCAGCCAAATCGTAGACGATAAAAGTCAGGTTGTTCTCGGCGTCCGCCACCCACTGGGTCACCTCGATGCCTTTGCTCTGCACGGCCGGGGAGCTGAGTTTGCTGCCGACCAGGCACTGCCGCAGCGAAGTCTTGCCGGCGTCCTTAGGTCCCAGGAGCACCAGCTTGAGTCGGGGTTTGAGCGCCGGCTGCGACAGCGCCAGCTCCTTCTGGTAGGCCGCGATGTAGGGGATGCCCTTCATGCACACCTCGTAGGGCGGCTGGATCAATGGGTTATCCTTGATCTTCCACAGGCTGACTTTGGAGAGCTGGCCGAACGAGTCGGGCAGGATGGCGATCTGGTTGCCCTGTAGCACCAGCTCCTCCAGGTGACACAGGCTGACGATAGAGTCGGGCAGGTAGCGCACCCTGTTGTTGTCCAGCCACAGTGTGGCCAACCTGGACATGTTGCCGATCTTCTGCGGGATCACAGACAGCCTGTTCCTGCTCAGGTACAGCTCCTCCAGGCTGCACAGCCCCAGTAGGGCGCTGGGGAAGTCCTCGAACAGGTTGGAGGACAAATTGATCATCTTGAGCTTCTCCAGGAGGCCGAAACTCTGGGGCAGCGAGCGCAATCTGTTGTTGTCCAACATCAGGCTCTCCAGCGCCGTGAGTTGGCAGAAGGTCTCGGGCAGGTCGGACAGTCTCAGGCCGCTCAGCCAAAGGATTTTCATGGAGCGCAGCTGCAGGATCTCCTGCGGCAGAGCGTCGATCTTGTTGCCCGAGAAGTCCAGTTCCTCCAGCTCGCCGAGGCGCAGGATCTGTTGCGGGAAGCAGCTCAGCCTGTTGTGGTCCAGGTCCAGGGTCCGCAGCCGCTGTAGCTGCCCGAAGGTGGGCGGCAACTGGCCCAGCTCATTGAAGCTGATGTCCAGCTCCTCCAGGCAGAGTAGCGCGGCGATCTGCGGCGGCAGCTGCTGCAGCTTGTTGTGGCTGAGACACAGCTTCTTGAGGCGCTGCAAGCGGCCCAGCTCTCCGGGTAGCTGCGCCAGGCAGTTGTGAGCCAGGTCCAGCTCGGCCAGCTGGTCCAGGGCGCAGACTGGGGCGGGCAGGCGGCACAGGCGGTTCCTCCGAAGGATCAGCGCCCGCAGGTTGGTGAGCGACGCGTCCAGGCCATCGGGCAGCTCCCGCAGCGAGTTGTTGGCCAGGTCGAGGATCTGCACCTGACTGATGTTGTCGGGCAGGGAGAGGCGCTGGTCGCCGGCGCTGCTCAGGCTCAGCTGCCGGAGGTTGCTGCGGAGTTTCCTGCAACGCAGCGCCGCCTCCCGCCACACTTTGACCGCCTGCACGCTGCCACTGCTCTCGGCCATTGCGCCGCTCCCTCTACATGGTCAGCCGCAGGCCACGGCCGCCCTGAGCGCCGAGTGTCCCGGGCTCCCGCCACCACCTTGTGCCGGAGCCATTGACCGTGATAGTGGAAGGGGGAAGCTGAGCTCCCGCAGCCGGCCGGCCCGTCTACACTATCTATCTGTCTGCACTGCCTGCCTGCCTGCCTACCTACCGCTGTCTACCCGCGGCCGACAGCTTCAAACCCCTCCCTCGCCTCCCTTCCGCAACCAATAACACAGCACGCCGGGCGGAGCCGCCGCCCCTCCGCACACTCCGGCTCAGCTTCGTCGAACCGACCGTAACAAAGAGCAGACGAAATGTGTAAGAAGGAACTGCAGATGCTGGGTTAAACCGAAGATAGACACAAAAAGCTGGAGTAACTCAGGCACGCAGCATCTCTGGAGAGAAGGAATGGGTGACGTTTCGGGTCGAGACCCTTCTTCAGACTGGTTAGGGAGAAGGGAAATAAGAGATATCGACGACAATGTGGAGAAATAAAGAACAATGAATAAAATATATGAAAAAAGTAACGATGACAAAGGAAACAGGCAATTTTAAGCTGTTCGTAGGGTGAGAATGAGAAGCAAGTGCGACTTTGGCAGAGGAGGGATAGGGAGAGAGGGAGGGAATGCCGGGGCTACCTGGAGAGGAATCAATATTCATACCAAAGATCATATCTTACTCTTGTATTTTTTATTAATACCTCTAGGCTGTAAGCTGCCCAAGCGAAATATGAGATGCTGTTTCTCTACTTCAGACCGAGGCAGTGAGGCTAACCCGTGTCCAATCTATCCCGATTAAAAGGATCGGCAGTAAATGACAAGAACACACCCCTTCGTTCAAATAACTCGTTCACTATTACATTGTGTATGTTTTGTCCTTTCCTGTTATAATTTAAACATAAAAAAAACGGTATTATTAATTTCTGACCTAATTTGGCCTTTGCAAGTTATAATTCAACTCGGTTGTAGTTGATCGCTACAAAGGAATGAAGGCTGTGGTTATGAGGGGTAGTTTTGTAATTGGAGATTCCGCTTTGAAATGCGACGGTAAAAAGAATGAATCAGCCGTCATCATACATTTACCTTCTCGCTATCCCCTCCTTTGTTGTAAAAGGCACACATTGCGAAACTTTCATTTCCCTCTTGCAAACTGAAACCTTTGCTCACCGAGGATAGAATGTTGTTAAAGGAACCCAGCGTGTGATTCTGTTTTTCATGACAAGATGCTCTGTTTGGGGTTCCGCGACTCTGATCTTGTAATAGTTTTGGAAAATAATAGGCAGGTTTTAATTTTCACTGTTCCGGTGCAGAACAAAGGTAGGTTCATGGAGAAAGTTATTGTAACCATTTGGTGCTTGCAAATCTCACTATTTCATTGGAGAATTATACACCTCAGAGGCAATGACATTGTACCCTAAGATAAGGCAAATTATTACATTGAATTAATGTACGAGTTAGCATAAATGATGCATTGAGCTAAGGGAGACACAAGAGGCTGCAGATGCCGAAATATGGGGCAAAAAAAAAACAAAGGAATTAATTATTTTCTCCCCACAAATGCTGATCGACTCGCCGAGTTCCTCCAGCAGTTTGGTTTTATCCTTAAGGGGTTATTTGGTTAAATTACAGTCATGAGAAGCATAGGAAGAGAGATGTAAAAATTACCATGGCATTAATAAGGGAATTGATATGTTTTGTTCTGAAGAATGTAATAAAGGATTTGTACAATAAAAGCTATAATTTAGAAAACTGAAGTTAGGATATAAAAGAGCAATATAAACAAGACATTTACAGGTGATTAAAATGACCAGTGAAGATGAACCCACAAGTGAAAGAGAATTAATGAAATGTTAAAAGCCCCTTGAAATTTACAATGCCTTTAAGGTCTGCAGCACTCGCATTTCCCATCTATCATGATTTGTACAAAGATTTCCATAGAAGTTACAGTTTAGAAAAGAACTGTGCAGTTTAACTGCAGATGATGCTAGAATTGGTGGTACAGTGGACAGTGACGAAATGTCATCTAAGATTACAATGGGATCTTTAACTGGGCGACTGGACTGAAGAATAGCAATATGGATTTTAGTTCAGTTAAATGCTAGGTGCTGCATTTTGGTAACACAAGCCAGGGCAGGACTTGCACAGTAAATGAGCCCGGGGGTGTTGTAGAACAGAGAGATGTAAGGGTGCAGGTACATAATTCCATGAAATTGGACAGGGTGATGAAGAAGGTGTTTGGCTTGGTCAGGGAAATGGGAGTTGAATTGTCATGTTGCAGTTGAACAGGACTTGGGTAAAACCACATTTAGAGGATTGTGTCCAGTTCTCGTAGCACAAAGAATGTTATTAAGGAGAGGCTGGATAGGCTAGGACTTGTTTCCCTGGATCAGAGGGAACCCTCTCCTCCATCTAGCAGAGCTGGTCCTTACCCTTAACAATTTCTCCTTCAACTCCTCCCACTTCCTCCAAATCCAAGGCATAGCCTTGGGCACTCGTATGGGCCCTGGCTATGCCTGCCTCTTTGTCGGGTATGTGGAACAATCCCAGTTCCAGGTGTACACTGGCCCTATCCCTGAAATCTATCTCCACTACATTGACGACTGAATCTGTGCGGCCTCCTGCACCCATACAGAACTCACTGACTTCATTAACTTTACTATTAATTTCCATCCCGCACTCAAATTTACTTGGACCATCTCCGTCATCTCCCTACCGTTTCTTGATCTCACTGTCTCCATCACAGGAGATAGACTATCGACTGACATTTATTACAAACCTACTGTAGAGCAACTGACACATACTCAAAGTAAAGATCCAATAGATTTATTGGCATATAATAAAGTTACACAGCATGTTGGCATCACTGTGTCTGCATCACGACTGGTAGCTTGTGTCAGGAGCCGTTGAAGCCCTGTCCCACGGTACAAGTTCATTCCAAGAGCTCTCCAGAGTTTGCCCTGATTCGAACTCAGAGATTTACGCTAATGGCCACTCGTCGGTATTTGGGGCTCTCGTGGACATTTTTCAACATGTTGAAAAATCTTCACAAATCTTTCCGTGCTTACCTGCCGTTAGCGAGTCTTCCCGGGTACCTGCCGTTAGCGTTACGAGCCGCTAAGAGAGATCACTGAGCTCAGACGTACCCGCTACGTTCATTCCCCGAGTATGAATATTTTTAAACTCGAGAGAGCTCTTGGAATGAACTCGTACCGTGGGACAGGGCTTTAAGTATAAAGGTGCCGGTATGATGAAAACCAGGACTGGATTATGGATAATAATGGTGTGTATTAGTATTGGTTAATTGGAATTGTGTGTTAGTATTGGTTAGCATATAAGTAGAGCAGATCTACACCTACTGACTCCCACAGCTATCTAGACTATATTTATTCCCACCCTGCTTCCTATAAAAACTCTATCCCCCTACTCCCACTTCCTACATCTATGCCCAAAATGAGGTGTTCCATACAAGGACATCTGAGATATCCTAATTCTTTAGGGAACGGGGGTTACCCTCTTCCATCGTAGATGAGGCCCTCACATGTGTCTCCTCGGTACCCCGCAACACCGCTCTTGCTCCCCCTCCCCACAGTCACATCAGGGACAGAGTCCCCTTAGTCCTCACCTTTCACCCTATCAGCCGTCGCATACAGCACACAATCCTCCGACATTTTTGCCACCTCCAATGGGATCCCACCACTACCCTCAATTACCCATCTCCATCCATTTCTGCAGAGACTGTTCCCTCCACAACTCCCTGGTGAACTTGTCCCTTCCCATCCAAACCACTGCAGGGGAAGTACCTAGGTACTTTCCCCTGCAACTGCAACACCTGTCCCTTTACCTCCCCGCTCGACTCCATCTAAGGACCCCAACAGTCTTTTCAGGTGAGGCAGAGGTTCACTTGTACCTCCTCCAACCTCATCTACTGTATCCACTGTTCCAGGTGTGGACTCCTATATATCAGCGAGACCAAGCGCATGCTCGGCGGTCGTTTCGCTGAACACCTCCGCTCAGTTCGCCTAAACTTACTTGATCTCCCGGTTGCTAAACACTTTAACTCTCCCTCTCATTCTCACACTGAACTTTCTGTCCTGGGCCTCCTCCATTGTCAGAGTGAAGCTCAGCCCAAATTGGAGGAACAACAGCTCATATTTTGCTTGGGCAGCTTACACCCCAGCAGTATATTGACTTCTCTAACTTCAAGTATGCCTTGCTTTCCTTCTCTCTCCATTCCTCCCCCTTCCCAGATTTCCGACCAGTCTGACCAAAGATCTTATCGCTATAAGATCTTTGAGTCTGACTGTCCTCGTTTACATTTTATCTCTGTTTGGTTTGTTGTTACCTTCTCCTAGCTACCAATGATCTATTCTACATTGTCCTTGATCTCCATCCCCTTTGACTCATTTTCACACCTTACACTTCCTTATCTCTATATCTCCCTCTCCCCTGACTCAGTCTGAAGAAGGGCGACGACCCGAAAGGTCACCCATTCCTTCTATCCAGAGATGCTGCCTGTCCTGCTGAGTTACTCCAGCATTTTGTGTCTATCTTCGGTTTAAACCAGCATCTGCAGATCCGTCACGCACCTGGCAGTATACCTCTACCCTCACTCATTTGTCTAACATCTCACAAATCATCTGTGCTATTTGTTCCAGATAATTCTTATGGTAGAGCAATCCATGTTCTTGGGTAGATCACTATAAATATAGAACATTGCTCTTGATATGTTATTATGATGGATGTCTGGAAATAAATTAATTGTCTGGTGCATTTGAACCAACTTGATTTATCCCATGGCTATTATGATAGTTTCTCAGTCAGTCCTCTGTCTTGGACATTTATGACACGACAAGCATAAGACAGATTTCATATCTTTAAGACATTCTATGTGCTTCACAGAAATATAATTGTCGAGGCACACCACGCAGCATGACCGATTACCACAATTTTGAACAAAGAGAGGTTTTAATAAACGCAAAAGTTCAAAAGAGGGATAGAAAGATTGAGAGATATGGAAAGGGGATTCCAGAGTTTAGGTTAGATTAAACAAAGGATTGAAAAAGAATAAAAGATTAAGAAGTGAATAAAATAACAATGTAGAACTAATGTAAACAAGCGGTTTAGAATCAGCTTAAATCATGTTGGCCTTGTTTATCTTTATGAATCTATGAAGCTCCCCCTGCAGAACGACCGTTTCAAAATCCAAATCTTAACTGGGACCAAATATACTGTAGGTCAGCAAATACTGGCATGATGAATTGGATGTGCATTCAAAGGCATTGGTGAGGGAGGAGAGTCTAGAGATATGGTGACAAACAAAAAAGCAAAAAAAAAAAAACAGTTTTGGAGACAAGAAAGGACTTTACATGAAGAGAGATAGTCATTAAAGTGGTTCAGGAAGAGGGTTGGGTGATTAGCTGTTGTGGTGAAAATATTCCAAGAAGCAGGAGGTGCGTCACATGGAGAAAATGCTAGAAGAGCTAATGGAGGTAGATGGGAGTTCAGGGCAAGGAAGAATCTTCGAGAAAGATTTTGCTTAGACCGAGGAAGTGTGTGAATTAACATAGAGGGTCAATCTTGGTCACAAAGAAGTCTAGAAGGTGCTGCATGCTAAATCTGATCTCATTTACTTTCTATGGAGTGACAGTGAAGCTTTCCTGTGGATGTTTAATGATGACCAGGGTTTCAAATTTAGATACAAGATACATTTGTTTGTCACATGTACCAATTGGTCCAGTGAAATGTGTGGTTGCCATACAGCCATACGAATAATAAAGAGCACAGAACATGATAGTCTTTAACACAAACATCCCCACACAGTGGGATCAAAGTTTCCCACTGAGAGAAGGCTCCAAAATTCAGTCACCCTCCTCTGTTGTTCTCCCGTGGTCGGGGGGCTCCCGAACTCCCCGCTGTCGCTGCTACGGGTGGCCCAATGTTCAGGCCCGCTCGCCAGGGGTGATGGAAGTCCGACGTCAGGACTGGAGGACATCCTCAGAGACTTGGACATCCGAATCGGCCACCTCCTACCTGAGTCTGTAGCACCAGAAGTCCACAGGCCGCGCTGGGCGGAGATTCAACGCTGGCGGCCCTCGGCAAAGGGCCCCAGGATCCATGATGTTGAAGTCTGCGTCGCCCACGCTGGGACCTCTACAAACCACAGCTCCGATGTTAAAGCAGCAGGCCCAACACTCCGGCGCTTCAACGGCGATCCAGGTAAGCAATTGCCCGCTCCGCGATGTATCCAGCGCTGCTCCGCCACTGCTGAAGCTCTGGTCCGGGTCCCAGGCAGGAAAGACCACTCCAATCCAGGTGGTAGGCCGCAAGGAGGGGGGGCGAGGACGCAACTCGGAGAATAGTCGCATCATCGCCAGGAAGTGACTGGGAAACGGTTTCCACCCTTACCCATTCCCCCCATCCCCCACATAGAAAAGCTAAAGAAATCTCCAAAACAAACTTTTAAAACTGACTAAAAATTTAAAAAAAGACAGAAAAACAGAGACTGCAGGCAGTGGCTGCCATCAATGCAGCGCCCCTAGTGGCCAGTTGAGAACGTGCTTGAGTAGGATGGTAGCTGCGGAAATGTTGTGATGATTGGAGGGCCAGGGCATTGGGCACGTTATTTGATAGAATATTTTCAGGGTTTGCACAGGAGGAAAAGTGGAATTGAAAGGAGGAAAGCATTCAAAGCCTCAGGCCTCAAGTGCAATCACATTTTCAAGGGATATAGAACAACACTGCAGTGACACTTCAAGGGACATTTCCATGAGTCATACAATTTCCAACCTCCAGTTAGCATATGGACCTAGGAATGATTCAAAAAGACATGGGAGAAAAACACCATGGAAATCACATCTATATCGATATTACTAAAACTCTGATCTTGACCACTTCCTGTTGTTCTGTATATTGATTTTAGAAAAAAACGCTGCCACTTACGCTGTGATTTTTGGCCATCTTACTCATAGTCCCCTTCCGCTGAGCAGGACAAGAGGATTTTTCCCATCGATGAAAACTAAAAGAGTTATTAATGTTTTAAAAATGTTGATATTCTCTCTCCCGACAGACACGCCCCTTCTGGAGGGACTATAAAACCCAGAAGTGTTGAGTGCCTCAGTCAGTCTCTGCAAGATGGCGAGCGAGAGGGTCACGTCTCTCAGTCCTGTCAGTGTCCTTAATGTGGTTTGAAAATATAGTTTGGAAATGCTAAAGCTGTGTTGCCTTTGGTTTGGAAATGCCAAAGCTGTGTTGCCTTTGGTTTGGAAATGCTAAAGCTGTGTTGCCTTTGGTTTGGAAATGCTAAAGCTGTGTTGCCTATGGTTTGGAAATACTAAAGCTGCGTTGCCTAATTAAAATTGCCTTGCCTAATTAAAGTTGCCTTGCCTAATTAAAGCTGCCTTGCCCAATTAAAGTTGCCTTGCCTTCTATATAATTAAAGTCTAATCTTGACTACATCCTGTTTACGCTTTATATTGATTTTAGAAAAAACGCTACCACGTACGGCTGTGATTTTTGTCCATCTTACTCAGAGTCCACCTCCACTCAGGAGTGGAGGATTTTTCCCATCGATGAAAAATAAAAGAGTTATTAGTGTTTAAAAATGTTGGGATTCTCTCTCCTGTTAATCACGTCATGAAGGCCAAAATATAATCCTGCGCTCTTCCATGTAAACCCACTGGCTCGTGAAGTTTTTACAATTAAATGGCCCAAATGTACAAAACTGAATATAAGTCGAAGAAGGACCTGACCCGAAATATCACCAATTCATGTTTTCCAGAGATGCTACCTGACCCGCTGAGTTACTCCAGCACTTTGTGTTCTTTTTTTAACTGAACATAATAAGTTTTAATCAAATGAATTAAAAAACATCCCAACGAGGATAAACTATTAAGCTGATAGGGTACAACTGATAAATAATGAATGGATGTAAACTGATAACAAGGTGAATTCCCAACTCAGAATAAAAGAAAACCATTCGACATTTGAGCCTTATCCGCCTGCTCCCCAACGTAAGATTCCACCACTCACCCATTCCCCCAATGCCAGCCGTTTCCCCAAAGCAATATTGCACCACTCATACATAGCCCCCAAACGCGCAGGTGCGGCTCATTTCTCCTCATCCCCCAGCACTCCCTCCTGCTCCTCTTCACCTTCCCTCTTCATTCCTTAGAGAGGGAGGGGTGGTAGAGATGGAGGGGGAGGGGGTAGAGAGAGAGGGGGGTACAGAGGGAGGGGAAGGGGGTAGAGAGGGAGCGGAGGGGCGTAGAGAGGGAGGGTAGAGGAAGAGTGATAGAGAGAGAGAGAGGGGGGATAGATGGAGAGGGGGGGGGGTAGAGGGAGGGGGGAGAGGGAGAGGAGGGGGGGGAGGGAGGGGGGGAGGGAGGGGGGGTAGAGTGGGGTGAGGGAGGGTAGAGAGGGCGAGGGAGGGAGAGGGTGAGCAAGGGCGAGGGAGGGAAAGGGTAGAAAGGGAGGGGGGTAGAGAGGGTGGGAGTGCCACCCCATCTCCCTCCTGCTCATTTCCCTCATCCTCCTCCCCTCCTATTCCCTACCCCAGGACCTACTCAGCCCGGCCGCTGCCTGGTTCCAGTGCAGGCCCCAACTTCATCTCCAGGCTTGTCCCTGACGCCGGACCCAGGCTCGTCCTTGGTTCCAGCAGCAGCTTCTTTCTCGGCCCAGGTCACGGCCCCATCCCAAGCCCCGGGCTCGGCTTTCACTTCAATGTGCGAGTTTTTGGGGCTGTTTTTAAAATTTTAAGGATTAATATCATCGGAAATATAGGTGGGAATGCGACAGGAAGATGTTTATCGCCACGACGGGGAAAATGTGAATAGGATATGTGAAAATGGGAAGGCGTTTGGAAGAAGATGGGAAAAGCAGATTGACATATCGTCGGCACAAACAAACAATAGGAAGAGTACTGGGCAGTTAACAATGACATTTTTGTTGCAACTTTATAGGCACATTAAACACAACACAGCAGAGTAATTCATCAATTGCTATTATTTTATCACACCACTTTTTCCTCATTCTATTGACAGGTGTGAATCCAGTGATGGTGTTTCTGCTAATAGTCCTATATTTTTCAGGTATTACATCCTATTTGAACTGGGCAAAGTTTACTCAGCCACAACCCTTGTGCCAACAGCACCAAAGCACATTGCCATTGACTCACACTTGCAAAACTCATTAAAGTAGCCAACGCTACTGTAATGACCTGTTTTTGTTACGTGTTGATCCAAAGTTCAATATGTTATCTGTTATATCAATATTTCCACTCAGATGCCAACCCAACCGTATGAACTTTGATGTGTAAGAAGGAACTGCAGATGCTGGTTTACACTGAGGTAAGACACAAAATGCTGGAGTAACTCAGCGGGACAGGCAGCATCTCTGGAGAGAAGGAATGGGTGACATTGCGGGTTGAGACTGAAGGGGGGTCTTGCTCCGAAACGTCACCCATTCCTTCTCTCCACAGATGCTGCCTGTCCCACAGAGTTACTCCAGCACTTTGTGTCTATCTTCACTATGAACTTTGAATTCTTCAGTTTTAAATAATACCTTCCACCCCTCTTTTTTCCCGAACCCACCACCCCCCCACCCCTGTGTACTACCAATTTCCCACCATCTCCCCCCTCCCCCCGTTACTCTGTACCTTCCCCCTCCTTTGTACATTCATCTTCCATCCACGAGTCCCCCATCTCCCTTTTTTCACCCCTCTTCACTCCTCCATTCCCTTCCCTCGCTCTAGCTTTACATTTCACTTTTCTCCTTATCTAGCAGCCTTTTGTCTCCTTTCACTTCTTTCACTTACTCCCCATCTGCCAATCAAAACTCCTCAAACTATTACTTGCCAGTAAAAGATAATGCTGGAGTAACTCGGCGGATCAGACAGCATCTCTTGGGAGTGTGGGTAGGTGACGTTTTTAGTCGGGACCCTATTTCAGACTCAAAAAAGAGCAGGAGAGCAGCAGGAATCATGTATGGGGAGCAGAGAGAAAGGGTCTCATAAAACTCCTGTCACTTGCCAGCCTTTGTTCCGCCCCACATCTCTCTTCCAGTTTCCCACTTTTCACAGTTTGTAGAAAGATGCTGTTCCGAAATGTCAGATCAGATTCAGATTCAGAATCAGATTCAACTTCATTGTCATTGTCAGTGTACATTACAGAGACAACGAAATGCAGTTTGCATCTCCCTAGAAGATCGACATAAATATGAGCAATAAATAAATCTATTTACGTGCATGCAGTCATAGTATTTTTTTTTCGGTATTCCGGTGGGAGGAGTGTCCGGGGGAGGGGGGGTGATTGGCAGTCACCGAGGTACATTGTTGAGTAGAGTGACAGCCGCCGGAAAGAAGCTGTTCCTCGACCTGCTGGTCCGGCAACGGAGAGACCTGTAGCGCCTCCCGGATGGTAGGAGGGTAAACAGTCCATGGTTGGGATAATAACCTCCATGGTCCAATAACCTTCTCGGCTGATCGAATGATGCGCTGCAGCCTCCGGGTCTCATGCTTGGTGGCTGAGCCAAACCAGACCATGATGGAGAAGGTGAGGACAGACTCTATGATGGCAGTATAAAACTGGACCATCATTGCCTGAGGCAGACTGTGTTTTCTCAGCTGCCGCAGGACGTAGATCCTCTATTGAGCATTTGTGACTGTGGAGTCGATGGTGACCTCCCATTTAAGCTGCCTGGAGATAATGGTTCCAAGCAATTTAAATGACTCCACAGTTGTGACTGTGGTGGTTTTGATGGTGAGTGGGGGGATGGGAGGGGAGCTTTCCTAAAGTACAATCAATACCAACGTCTTAAGAGCATTGAGCTTCAGGTTGTTGTGATGGCACCAGGATGCCAGTTGTGTCATTTGTATGGAGTTTGTACAATCTCCCCATGACCTGAGTGGGTTTTCTCCGGGATCTCTGGTTTCTTCCCACACTCAAAAGGCATACAAGTTTGTAGGTTAATTGGCTTGGTATAATATGTAAATCTAATTGTTTCTATGCTATTATAACCATATAACCATATAACAATTACAGCACGGAAACAGGCCATCTCGGCCCTACAAGTCCGTGCCGAACAACTTTTTTTTCCCTTAGTCCCCACCTGCCTGCACTCATACCATAACCCTCCATTCCCTTCTCATCCATATGCCTATCCAATTTATTTTTAAATGATACCAACGAACCTGCCTCCACCACTTCCACTGGAAGCTCATTCCACACCGTTACCACTCTCTGAGCAAAGAAGTTCCCCCTCATATTACCCCTAAACTTCTGTCCCTTAATTTTGAAGTCATGTCCTCTTGTTTGAATCTTCCCTATTCTCAAAGGGAAAAGCTTGTCCACATCAACTCTGTTTATCCCTCTCATCATTTTAAAGACCTCTATCAAGTCCCCCCTTAACCTTCTGCGCTCCAGAGAATAAAGACCTAACTTATTCAACCTTTCTCTGTAACTTGGTTGTTGAAACCCAGGCAACATTCTAGTAAATCTCCTCTGTACTCTATCACTAAACAAAACCGGTCCTTCAGCCTACCAAGTCTGTGATGATCATGAAACATGCGCACTCATTACACTAATCCCATTTTATTCCCCCCACATTCCCACCTCACCTCTCAATTCTACACTCACCATTCCAGCGGCTGATTAATCTACCAACCCGCATGTCTTTAGTATGTAGGAGGAAACTGGTGTATATGGAGGAAATTCACGCAGCTGCATGGAGAACGTGCAAACTCCATGCAGGCTGTGCTTTGGGTCAGGTTTGAATTGGGTTGCTGGAGCTGCGAGGCAGCAGCTCCACCCGCAGCACTACTGTGCTGTGTCTATGTATCAGGTGGTTAGGGCTTTGCTCAAGGGTTTCTCATGTCCATTCTTTTCCACCAGTTCCATAGAAAGGTCTAAAAAATACATCAGAATGCTTTGCTGTTCGTAAAGTAAACACATTTTGAATATGAAGAAAGAAATCTCGATTTACAAAGCCATTTCCTGTACCTGGGATATTCCAATGCATTAATTTCACAAATGCATTTGCCACTCTTATGTAACTAGGATTGAAACTAATTAACATCACAATATCCCACAAACAATAAACTGCTACTTCATCTGTCTGTAATAATGTTTACTCGGGGGCAATATTACACAGGACTCAAGAAAACTTCCTGCTGTACTTTCAGATGATGTCTCATGATATTTTATGTCTGTTTGAACATGTCAATAAGGCTTTAGATTTACATTTCATCCAAAAAGTGTTACTTTGATAATGCTGCATTCCTAGCACCCTTGTTGCTGTGCTGCCTAAATAATATAATAATATTCAAAAGCTATTGTTAGCTGAACATACAACCTACTCTTTCAAAGGCCTCAGTGTTACCCCCTGAGTTAGGCTAATACGAATGAAGTAAGGCACTAAATGTTTCCTATAGGATAGCTAGCCAAAGTTCCCTCAAGGCTCAGTCGCCAATGACTGTGTGTAATGCAGGTCAGTTGATACATGGAGTTAGTCAATTTTTGGTCAGTACTATCTGCCCAATCGCAACAATCATTTCAACATCACGTGAATTTTCAACCCTTTTTGTCAATGGAAATGAGCGCTTTGAAGACTACTTAATCACTTCTGTGGCTGTTAGCCTACTGTTAATTAGGCCCGCTGACTACTTGGAGCCAGTAATATGTCTTGTGATGTAGATTCTATTTCCTTCTTCCTTGTTAGCACTTTCAACAATCCCCAACAACCCGTCATCTTCCCACAGCACATTCTCGTGCTAACCTCTGGCTTTACACTGCCTTCTCCCACTGGTATAATTGATGATTATTATCTGCGTAGTTCTACAAGTGGATGAACATCTATTGGCAGTGACGGTGTCATGGAGTGGCTAAAATTGAGGTTCAATTACACAAAAAGGACTGAATGGTATCTAACTTGCATCTGAGTGCTCTGCTTACAATGCTCCCTCACCAGGCCAAAGCAGATAGAACAGGTCCTTTTTGGTAACTTTCTTTTGTTCAGGAGAGCAGGCCACAATATTCCTGGTCAAAGCCCATAAGGCATATTATAGCCCCCACTCCGTTACTCCTACTCATCTACATGATGGGGAACTTTTCTGAAGGTTTGCCGAGTCTGACATAGGAGACCCAGGAGTCAAGAGATATGGGATTGTAACTTGGTAACTAGTTCTTCTACAGTGACAGAAACCCCGTTAAAATAAAACCGATTTGAGGCTAAAGTTAATTGTTTAATATCTGTTTAATATAACAATGAATGAAATTGGTCATACAGCACAGAAACTGACCCTTCAGCCTACCTTGCCCATGCCAACCAAGATGCCCCATCTACACTAGTCCCACTTGCTCACGTTTAGTCCATCCCTCTAAAGGGAAATGAGAGATATAGACGATGATGTAGAGAGATAAAGAACAATGAATGAAAGATATATAAAAAAGTAACAATGTAAAGGAATGTTCTTCAGTTGGGAGTGGCCCTCCAGTGAGGTGTCACCTTCACCCAATGTCCTCTGGCTCTTGACCCTTCCAGCAATGGGAGCAATAAATCATTGCTGCTTCTCGAGCATGAATTTATAGCTTGAAGAATTGCTGCCCTTTTGTGTGAAGGAATTTCATCCTCCCATTTAATAAATCATTGGAAAAGCATTTGAAGTATTGAGCAAACCCAACTATCACCAGATGCTTAACGTAAGCTCAGAGTGTAGATGTTCACTCTTGCTTGCTTAATGTTCAATTATGTGTGAAACTCCTCAGAAAATGAAGCCCAACCCTGTGTGTAGCAGAGCTGGACAGCAGCATGTCATGGGTTGATATATGGCAAATAACAGTTGTGCCACACAAATGTCAGGCAATAGGCATGTTGAAATAGAGGGAGAACCTAACATCATACCCTTCACATTTAACAGCAATATTATCAACATCATGGGGGTGTTAGCATTAGCCAAAATTTAACTGGATCAGTCTTGTAAATTCCTTGGCTAAAATAACAGGTCTCCTGCCGTAAACGACTCGCCTCGAGTCTGCAAGCTTTGCACTATCAGCAAGGCACAAGTCAGGAGTCTGATGGAATACTCTGCACTCGGCTGAATGAGTGCAGCTCCAACAGCAGTGAAGAGCAGCCATTTGACTGACATCCCATACACCACTTTAAACATTCACTTCCTCTGCCATGAACAAACTGTAACTGCAGAGTCTACAAATGCACTGAACTTCCCAAATCTTTGATCAGCCCCACAAAGCCGGACAAGGACATCAGGAACACCACACTCCCGCCGTCACCAGGAGGTTTGCTGTGGCTTGTGCGGGGCAGGCAGCTCTCAAACTGGATCATTCTTACTTGGAGTGATATGCGATCAACTTTGGCCTTGTTTCTATGCTTGCCTCCTGTAACTTAATTTAAAACTCATAAGAAATGAGAGCAGATGTTGTTCCTATGTCTCCTTGATGCTACTTCACATGCAGTCCAACTGTAACTGATCTTCCATCTCATCTAGTTTTCTGCACAGTCATTTCTAAATATCCAACAGGCTTGAATATATTCAACAATAAAACATATGCACAATCATAGAGAAATGAAATGATTTACAACCCTCTCTAGTTTTGGTCACTGCAGTAGTGAGAGGATGATACAGCTATCAAATGGAAATGATTGAGCCAATGAAAGGATTAGATTGTGAGAAGGGATTGTAGAAAACGGGTATACTCTCACAGCAAAGTAAAAGGGTGAGAGGTAGTTTGATTTCAGGAGTTTAAAATTGTAAATAGATTATATTGCATGGACCATGAGAAGTTGTCACTTTTTGTCTGGAAAAGGATGGGCAGAAGATAAGGTCTGTATTAAAAAAACACACAGAGACTTTCATCTCATTTAGTGAATGATCGATCTATGGAACAATCTCTCCAGGGCAACGGCAAGAACAGTTAGGATCGATTCAACAGTTAGGATCGATCAATTCAACTGCAAATTGGAAAGATTTGTTTTGGCAATTGCAGTTTGGAACTTGAGAAGAAATTGAGATAGAACTGCACAGTGAGTGTTGAATGATTGGGAATCTCAACCTCTAGCACTGGTGTTTTCTTCACCCTTTTCAATGATCTTTGATGGGCTGATTGACAAAGACTAATTATTATTACTCAACAACTCCCACCATTGTACTCTGTGACCACAAGGATGGTAGAATATGAACCACATTGCTAGAGCATAGTCTAGTGGTACGCAACCGGCAACACCTCTTGCCTTCATTTTGTCAGAAAGCTTAGTGTTATTTTTGATAGATTTCATATCCTGTTTATTTGTTCTCAAAGTTAGTATGTTTATAATCAGGACTTTTCTTGGTGTTTTTGCTTTAATAGTAGATAGTTCCAAAATCAGATCTGCTTACATTAACTTACATTATGTGTGCTATGTAATCAGAATTAATAGAAAATAATGATCATGTGACCTCTTGAGCTTTATTGTCAGGAAATGACAGCCCACGTAACCCTCTGTAGGCCCTGGGATGTGGTCCCTTAGGTTATGAAAGGCTTTCACCCTTCTTCGGACTGAGGTTGGGAGAGAGGCGGGATAGGGGCAACGTTTGGCAAGTGTTACGTGGATACAGGTGAGAGGGGTTGATTGGCAGATGGGTAGACAAAGGCTGGAGATGAAAAGGATGAACAACCAAAATAAAACAGGTCCGTAGGAGAGGGAGTCTCCAACACAACCACTTTAGAAGATTGGAATGTGGATAAGAATCAGCAATGCATGATAAAAAAAACTGACCACTTGATTTCTAACTGTTAACCATCCAACTAACGCACCATTTCACACTTGAAACCACTCTTCATCACCCCAGTTAGTTGTATGGGGAGTTGGGACAAATGACTTCAACGCCTTGCCACTTCTTCATCTTACTCAAGGGTCATGAGTGTTTAATTGTCAAGTGTACCGACAAATGAAATTGCTGCTTGCAGCAGCATAACAGACACGTAAATAATATATAATAAACAAAAACAAAATCAATATCCACAATATTAGTACAAAACATCCCATAATCCTTAGTGTATCCACAGAAGTTTGTAGTCAAGGTTGGTGGGGTGTATAGTGTATGGTGAAGAAGCCAGCCCCTGATAGAGTACAGGGACAGTGCACTTCATGGGCTAGCAAACAGCGCCACCTGAAGATCCAAACTCAAATGGATCATAGGAACAAGTTGATCATTCTGTGCCTCATTCATTTCAGATTCCATTTCCCATTGTCAAGAGAGTGTTTTATTGTCATATGTCCCAGATAGAACACTGACATTCTTACTTGCAGCAGCAGCACAACAGAATATGTAAACAAAGTACACTGTAACCATTATAATCGCAATAGCGCTAATGCGTTTAAATGCATTAGCAGCTTGTTAGTTACAACACTTGATTTGTGCTGTAGTTTTACACGTAAGCTCAGAACTACTATATTTGATGATGTTCTGCTGTGCTGTTTGCAATTGATAAAAAAAAATACATCTCTTGATGCTCCTGAACACATCATCAATTATGTAACCTGGGGTCATTGGGTGTTTCGGGTCTTTCAACGTCAGACATCCTCACCCAGGCGACCCAGCCCCGGTTGATCAGACCACGACTTGTGTTCAGGTGGCATTCGCTTCTCCCCATGGACCTTCTCTCCGGATCCAGAGTCAACTCGAGATCTTCTCCGCTGCCTCTGTGGTGTTCTTGATGGCTCTCCTCCTCGCCATTCCGTTGATGCCCAGTGCACTCATGGCTTTGTAGAGCGATTGCCCTGCAAAACCTCTGCAGCCAACCTCAATGGGCATACACCTTGCCTTCCAGCCCTGCTTGCGGCAGTCTATGGCCAGCTCTTCATACTTGGTCATCTTCCTCTCGTGGGCCTCCTCTAGACGGTCCTGTGGATAGACTGCCCCCTGATCTTGTTTCTGAATATCTCTTTGTAATTTATTTCCCTACTGAAAGAAACTTTCCCTGTGCAGATTATTTTACAATCACCTGTCAATCCTCCACTCCACAAGATTACAATCCAAGTCCAAGCAGATTGTTCTCAGAATTGAAGCCTTTTACTTCTGCATTCTGGAGAATACATGCTAACCTCCACTTGGCCACAGGATCAATCCAGGTGTGTGGTGCCTAAAACTGAATATGCTGTTGCTGCTGGGACTGATGCAATCTCTGCTCAACTGAGGCTCAACTACAACTTTGCTGCTCAATGCTCAAATGGCCCATCAATTTACTGTTTTTGCATTTTTTTTGCTTGTCTCCAACTCTGCTCTTTGAACTCAGGAATATCCCACCCAGTTCAATTGCTCTCTCCTGCGAACCTGCTCCTAATCCTTTAAGCAGAGACCATCAGCAGCAGCAGCAGCAGCTGGATAGAAAAATTGCTGCTGTATTATCTGGTTTTACTATTCGACATAATCAAGAAACCTGGGGCCAGCACAGTGGGGCAGCGCAGTGGGCAGCAGTAAAGCTGCTGCCTAAGAGCACCAGAGACCTGGGTTCGATCCTGATTGTGCCTCCTATATGCACTGAGTTTGTACGTTCTCCCTGTGACTAGACGGGTTTTCTCTGGGTGCTCCGGTTTCCTCCCACATTCCAAAAACATGCAGGTTTGGAGGTTAATTGGCTTTAATAAAAATTGTAAATTGTCCTTGTGTGTAAGATAGTGCTAGCATGTGCCGGTGATTGCTAGTTAGCGCGGACTTGGTGGGCCAAAGGGCTTGTTCACGCTGTATCTTTATAGTTTAAAGTAAAGCCTATTTATTTGACCACATATATCCCTGCACATTTTCAGTTGCTTTTTTTCACCTTTTATAAAATCTGCCACAAACATCATTTCCAGGTCTTGGCCAATCATCTTTCAGCAGCTGCCAGGGACACATGCAGGTCTCTGGACCAACGTCTGATTTTACAACTGTGCATATGCCTTAGAACATTCAGCATCACCTCAAATGTAATATAGGCCAAGATATTGCCATTATTTGTCCCAAGTCCCCCAGTCTCCATGTCTTTCTTCACGGTAAATATAGAGGAGAAATACTCATTGCTGACCTTGCCCATTTCCTGCAGCTACACAGAGTGATGGCCACTTTGGTTTTTGAGAAGCCCTATTCTTTCTCTAGTTACCCTCTTTCCCTAACTGTACTTAAAATCGCTTTGGATTTTGCTTAATATTATCTGTCAGAGCCACAGTATTTCCAACGCCCTTTTTGTCCTCCTCATCGCCTTCTTAAGTATTCTCCGCAGTCTGCAGAACTCCTCCAGGGATACACAATTCCAGCTGCCTATACCTGTCTCATGCCTCCTTTTTCCTGACCAGAGCCTCAATTTCTCTTATCATCCAGGTTTCTGTACTCCCATCTTTCTTTCCCTCCACTCCAACAAGAACATGCATGCCCTGAACTCCTGCCCTCACTTTGAAGGCATCCCACTTTCATGCCATCCATTTGCAATCAAACAAACTACTGTAATCAACATTAGCAAATTCCTGTCTAACCCCATCAAAGTAGCCTCTGCCCCAATTCAGAATTTTAACTTGTGAGCTCACCCTATCTTTATCCATAATTATTTTAAAGCAAATAGAACAATGGTCCCAAAAGGCTCGCCCACTGACACCTCAATCACTTGCCCTTCCCAATTTCCTAAGAGTAGACCAGGCTTTGCCCTCTCTGTTGGAGGGTCCTCTACATATTGTCTGAGGAACATTCCTGAACACATATGACAAATTCCATCCTGTCTAAGCACCTGGCACTATGACTGTTCCAGTCTATATTGGGAAAGTTAAAATCGCCTACTATGACAATCCCCTACTTGTCTTGCAGGTGCCTGCAATGTACAGGCATATAGAAACATAGAAACATAGAAATTAGGTGCAGGAGTAGGCCATTCGGCCCTTCGAGCCTGCACCGCCATTCAATATGATCATGGCTGATCATCCAACTCAGTATCCTGTACCTGCCTTCTCTCCATACCCCCTGACCCCCTTAGCCATATTTGTTCTACTAATTCCTGTGGACAATTTGGGGGTTTATAATACATTCCCAACCAGATGATTGTCCCCTTGCTCCTCAGTTCCACCCATATCGTCTCATGGATGAACCACCAGTAATGTTATCTCGAACTAGTGCTGTGAAGTTCTCCTTAATCAAAAAAGCAACCCCCTGCTCTTTTACCCCTGCCTCTATCTCGCCTGTAGCACTTGTATACTGGAACATTAAGCTGCCAGTCTTGCCCCTCTCTAGCCAGATTTCCATGACAACTACAACAACCCAGCTGCATGTACGCAAACATGCCCTGAGTTTATCCGTCAGGTCTCTCGTATTAAAATAAATGCAATTCAATCTAACAGTTTTTCCTCGCTCCCTGCGTGCTCCTGCCTATCCTGTGCACTGAACTTGCAGTATCAACAAATACCTAGATTAGCATTTAGTCAGGTCGTCTGCATTTGAGGCGAGTTCCCATTAACATTGTGAGCTCTTATATTGCCTTCACGTTTGCCAACAATACATTTCTTGCTATAAACTGGAGAGGCAAGTTAGCAAGCCAAACAGTTCCCTTCCCCCTACTCATATTGTTTGATTGATCTAAACGGCAGCTGATAATACAAACCCTAAGTCAACGACAAGTGACTATATTGAACTGGCTGCTGTGACCTTGCTGCCCATCAATAACAATCTCTGGGAGGTGAGCATGAAGCTGTTTAATAATTTAGCGCAGGATTTCAGTTTGGTCAGTCCCCTCCACCCTGACAACGTCAGAGATACATGTACCTTGGACAATGAAGAAATCGAGTTGATGCATATTCAATGGTTGTTTTATATGTTTTTCTCATGTTCTTACAACATGGATTACACCGTTTAGCTCATCAGCTCTATGGCAATTAGCATTATTAACAATCCCATCGATCTATTCCCTAAAACACAATCACTATCCCACCATCCGTATTTTCCTTACACCCCGAAAGAATCTGTCAGCCAGCATGGCCTTTGGATGCGGAAAGAAACCAGCACAGCCAGTGGAAGCTTACATGTTGACAAGGAAATCTCCACACTGACAGCACCTGGGGTCTAAAGCAACCCTGGGCATTATGAGGCAACAGTGTGATACCACTGTGCCATCCTTAATATCACTGGTACTGCTGCTGATTTGTCACTTTCGCTGTTTTATATCTGTTCCTTCATACTTCTGGCTTTTAAACAAAGTCCAAACCCACCCCCAGGATTTGTCAGCCAGGAAATTTCCTTGGATCAACTTTCTTTTCACCATTGCTATTTATGCTGGAATTGTGGCAAGAAGCTCATTAGCACACATGGCCACACTAGAAAATTTGACTTGTTATATCCAGGATATTCCTTGCCCTCCCCACTCCCATTCATGGGGTGGATGTCCTCTGTATTATCCAAGTTTTCAAAATTCCTCCAGAAAAGGAGCACAGCAGAGGAACAGTCCTATGTTCCGTAATGTCTGCATTAAGTGCCTGCATTAGTGTGCATCAATAGAAGCTCATTGGCTTTGTTCAATACTAAATAATGATGAGCATTCCAATGCAAAATACTCTGCATATTCTATTTCATTGAAGTTCTTTTAATGATTTTGACGGCAATTGTATAAATTAAGCCTCCTCTGAAATGTGGCCACTTATTATTTACAAAACTTTCCTTGTGAAATGATTCCTGGTCCCCATGTCTCATCATACGCAGACAGTTGCCTGACAGTGACCTCGGGGAGCCTGACTAATGTCATTAGGATTGGACTCTGTGCAGAAGCTATGCTGGTCTCATCCATCAAATGCTTAATGCAACTGTGGTTCTATGAAGGCAATCATCAGCCTCCTGCAGAATGAGAACAATTCACAAGCTTGAGCTCTGAGCTGTTCATATATTACATCTGGGAAGTCTTCCTTTGTGAAGAACCAGTCATTAGGCTTGCAGCTGCAAACTAGCCACTGAAGCACTGAGTTTTACAGAAGCAAGGTTCAATCCTACCTTTCATGACTGAGAAGATGGAACTATTATCTGCACATTCTTTAAGATGTTGGTAGTGGCGGACGGAGGAACAGAACGGTGCCGGTGAGGGGGTTGGGGGCTTACATCCCCTACCCTCAGAAGCGCTCTGAGTGTTGCACGTTTGGCTGCGGGAGATGCCCAGGGGAATGGAGACTGAGCAGTGACCGTCAGTGGCGAGGGACAACATGTTCGGTGGTCGATGTGTCCGGAACGAGGTGTGGTCCGTTGGAGGCCATGTAGCAACCTGGGGCTCGATTACTTTTGGCACTGCTCCAAGTGGCCAAGTATGCGGATCGGATGCGGCCTACAGCAGCATGGAGCTGCGGAGCAGGAATGAAGGACTACGACAGGCCGACCCCTGCAACTTCAACCCAAGGCCACCACAAGAAAAATGGGCCTTTATGGCCAAGTTAAGACTACATTTTTAACAACTCTGAACTTGGAGAGTACAAGATGGTACCAGAAACATGGGAATTCTTGTATATTGCCTCAGTGTCATTTACAATTCTTACACTATTTTAGCGGAGTCGAGACCGTGAGATAATTCAATGGTCTTTATTACGAACAGTAAAACAATGAATAACGCGAGTCTGTAAGACAGCTAAATAACGATGTTGCATCCACAGGTGTGGAGCCCAAATGAATGAAAACTACAGAAAGCGTGCAAAACCCGCTCCCCGCGCCCACGTGCCTGGAGTAGCCAATCCAAGGGTTTTACTACCCCAAGGCACCAGCAGGTGCCGCTACACTATTGTATTTAAGTATGTTTGTGCATCTGTACAGTAAAATTGTTACCGATTTGTATGCAACAAAAGAATTTCACTGTACCTAGGTTCATGTTGTAATGAAATACCATTGAACCACTGACCTTTGTTCTCTTTGTGGCTTTGTCATTCTTTTTTTTCCTATTCTGTTTTCTGAAAGTACCTGTTTGTATGTTGTAGCATTAACTGTCTTGAAAGATATTTGAAACTGATGCTAACTTTGGGCACCCAGTTTGTTGGAGTGGTTGGGTGGATTCTAAATTGAGTCATGTAACATCAGTTATAAAGTGGAGCTGCCCAAATGACCGAATGAGACTCTGATGAACATCCTTCTGGTGTTCCGGTTTGATTCGGTTCAGAGCATTCTCCATCTTGGTCAGCAGATTGTGGGTGTAAGTGCCGTTGCATGTAATCTAAGATGACATTGCATTGCAGTGCCATCGAGATAACTAAACAACATCATCAGTCTGAAGAAGAGTTTCGGCCTGAAAAGTTGCCTCTTTCCTTCGCTCCATAGACGTTGCCGCGCCCGCTGAGTCCAGCAATTCTCCAGCAATTTTGTCTACCAACATAGAAAAAAGCTGAGTTCTCCCACTGATCTTGCTAACTGATACCACCAGTGGTGCCGTACGATTGGCACTCGCCAAAAGTCTGTCTGTTTTTTCGTCTTGTTTTGTTATTTTTCATGTGTTTTAAAAGTTTGGGTAAATGTTCACTGATTTGGTTTATGTGGGTGGTGGAGGGTGTGGGAGAGGGGTCGGGGGAAACTTTTAATTTCAGTCTCTCACCTTGCCGGAGATGTGATTGTTTTTCGGATCGTATCTCCGGTCGCTCTGCGGCCTAACTACATGGAGGTGGAGGCCTCGCTCGAGACTGACTTTGAGCCCCACTGCGGGCCGTGGACTTAGCATTGTGGCCGATTCCTTGCCTGTGGGTTTTACCATCAAGGGCTCGCAGTCTCGGGAGAGACCGAGTCGGGAGCTCCGGAAGCCGCACGACGTTCGAGCAGCCATGACCCGGGGTCCAATCGCCCGGCGCGGGGGAGCTGAGATTCCCCCCCAATGCAGGAGCCGATCACCCCGACAAGGTGGCCTGCCACCGGCTACAGGAATATGATCGTCCCGTCAACAGGAGGCTCGAGGCCCCCGACTGCTGGAGGACAAAGAAGGGAAGAGATACAGAGTCAGTGAAATGTAGTGTTGCATGCTAACCAGCCAAATCATGCTATACACAAGTACAATAGATCTTCTCGAACAGCTCACGGAGATTCACCACATTCCAGCACCATTTTGCAACCTTTAAGTTTCTGGAAAATCAGATTCTGGCAAAGGATTCTGGCAATTTCTTATTTTCTCACTTTAAGGCCTGGTGTCTTGGCAGCACTAGATCATTGAAGTAGGGGTTGGCCCTGCCCATAGCAATGCCATCGACTCCTTCCATCAATGGTCCCCACAGATGCTGCAGGCTGCATTCGATTCACTCACTCACCTGGCTGCGGTATGGCCTCTGCCTGCACCCTGACCCGCAACCACTACAAATGCACCATCCATTGCCTCTAGAGTCAGTAAAATGGGATGAGCTTGTTAACTCTGTTTCACTCTCCACAGATGCACTTCCAGCAGTTTATTTTGAATAGTGAAAGGCTTGGATAGAGTGGATGTGTAGAGGATGTTTCCACTAGTGGGAGAGTCTAGGACTTGAGGTCATAGCCTCAGAAATAAAGGACGTTCTTTTAGGAAGGAAGTGAAGAGGAATTTCTTTGGTCAGAAGGTGGTGACTCTGTGGCATTCTTTGCCACAGAATGCTGTGGAGGCCAAGTCAGTGGATATATTTAAAACAGGGAGATAGATTCTTGATTAGTACAGGTGTCAGAGGTCATGGGGAGAAGGCATGAGAATAGGGTTAAGAGAGATAGATCCGCCATGATTGACGGAGTAGACACGAATGGCCTCATTCTACTACTATCACATGACTTTTAATTTCAAATTTCCTGCATATTCAGTATTTATTTTTGTGTGTTGCTGTGATGCCTTTCTGTAATACTATCCCACTTTTATATGAAGTTCAGTGGAAAACAATCTCCTGCACATGACCCTTGCCTTCTTCATCTTTTCCAATGAGGAGTATTTAGTCCTGGACCAGATGCAGAAAGCTGGCATCACTGGGCTTCCATGCCCATAGTCAGACTTCAGACATACATTGTTTCTGGAGAAGGCGTGATAAAAGTCAACATGAAAAAATGTGCTTTTGCACAGAGTTAGTTGGAAAGGAGATGATGAGGTGGGTTGTAGTCTTTTCACTGCTTAATGTGTGCGAGTTGTATGAAGTTATGAGCAACATTGGCTGGTGTGTCAAGCTTTCATGTAATAGTTGTGACATCAAATCACTACTTACTCCACAAATTTGTCAGGATTCATTAACATGGTTTTCTTAATGTTCTACTAATACATACATCTGGATTATTATCTCGAATGAAGTGACTTTGTTTAATTTATTCAGTAGAATTTAGTATAAAAAGCTGATATTAGAAATATTTACAGGATTGCCTTTAGATGCCCATTCATTTCACATTACATTTATAGTAAAACGAGTGTGGTCCATAGTTTATCTGTTCTGTGTGTGATTTCAAACCCACAGAAATTTGATTGGTTTTGAATAGTCCCCAGAACATAGAAAGACACTCGGTTCAAAGACAATTAGGGATGGACAATAAATGCTCTGGCTTTGCCAAGGATGCCCACAACTCATAAATTATTTTTTTGTTTTAAGTGTTTGCTTGCATCTACTGACATTCTTATTAATGTGGCAGCTGACTCAATTCATTGTACAATGATGCACAGTTGTTTTGTCTCATTTTGGAAGCATGGTGACACCCAGAGCAGTGATGGAAATGGGTTTTAGGAACTAGGGGTACTCTAAGGTCGTGAGGCTGAGGTTGGAAAGGAAGGGGGGAGGGGGGGGGGGATTTTTTTATGTGCGGTCATACCCATGTAAGACTACAAGAATGCATAACTTGTTTATTGTGTATTTATAATATAGTTTATTGTGTATTATATATCATAGCTGCTTTCTTGCATATCTCTCTCTCTCTCTCTCTCTCTCTCTCTCTCTCTCTGTGTTGGCTGCAGCTATCGCCTGCTTCGGTGAGGGAAGCAGGTTGATGATTGATCAAAAGGCCCCTAGGAGACTGTGTCTGATTGGCCGCCAATGTCCAGCACATTATGTGATTGGACACAATGCCCTTGGTGACAGCGGTTGATTGGACGGGAGGAGACCGATTTGTTGATTGGATGGGAATTCTAAGGGAATCTGGTCAGTGATTGGATGCAACCCCCTTAGAGACAGCGATTGATTGGCCGCCAAATAATCAGCACAAATAATTGAAAATAGGAAAACAATAAAATCGGAATTCCGATTTAAATGGGAAGAAAATCATGCCTGATCTGCAGCAAAGATACTAATATCCGCTCTAGTATCTTTGATCTGCAGTTCCTTCCTATTGAAGAAGAACCCTGGCCCGAAACAACTCCTAATCCATTCCCTCCACAGATGCCGCCTAGCCCGCTGAGTTCCTCCAGCACTCTGTTTTTTATTTAACTCTGAAATTGAAGTTAGACATAAAGCTGGAGTAACTCAGCAGGACAGGCAGCGACTCTGGAGAGAAGACCCTTCTTCAGACTGAACTGAACTCTCGTCGGTGAGAGTACTTGTGATTGTTTGCAGAAGGGTCTTGACCCGAAACGCCACCCACTCCCCAGAGCCGCCGCTGGTCCCGCTGAGCCACCCCAGCACCTCCGTGCCCACCTTCAACTCCAGAGCCAAACAAAAACACAAAGTGCTGGAGGAACTCAGTGGGCCAGGCAGAACCCGCAGAGGAAACGGACCAGGAGCTGTCACAGGCCAGGGTCCCCCCCCCCCCCCCCCCCCCACCAACAGGAAGTAACTGCAGATGCAGCATTCCCCGCAAAACGGTAAACTATTCCGTAAATGCCGAGGTGAGAGGGTGAGAGAGAGGGAGTGAGAGAGCGAGAAAATCCAAAGCACAGATTTAGATCCCAACTATGCCTCGCTGAGACATTGCCAGAAGTTTCAAACCTACGGCCCCCTCCAGTTGGAGCCATGTGGACCAAGATACCACGTTGTAAACAACCACGTTCGCTACTTTGACTGGGAGTTCGCGTTCCGCCACAGTCTCGCCAGCGGTTTACAACTGTTTGATATCCGCTTAAGGAAGGTGCGGGTGGTCTACGAGTTGAGCTTCCAGGAGGTGAACTCCGTTTATGGCGGAGAGACGCCAGGTCTGATGAGGGCCAAGTTCTTAGACAGTCATTATGGAATTGAGAAACGTTCCAATGAATTGGTGAAAGACATGGACTGCCCTTACAGCGCCACTTACACCTCCACACTCTCCATCTGATGGAGACTCGTAGAAACATAGAACATAGAAATTAAGTGCAGGAGTAGGCCATTCGGCCCTTCGAGCCTGCACCGCCATTCAATATGATCATGGCTGATCATCCAACTCAGTATCCCGTACCTGCCTTCTCTCCATACCCTCTGATCCTCTTAGCCACAAGGGCCACATCTAACTCCCTCTTAAATATAGCCAATGAACTGGCCTCAACTACCCTCTGTGGCAGAGAGTTCCAGAGATTCACCACTCTCTGTGTGAAAAAAGTTCTTCTCATCTCGGTTTTAAAGGATTTCCCCCTTATCCTTAAGCTGTGACCCCTTGTCCTGGACTTCCCCAACATCGGGAGCAATCTTCCTGCATCTAGCCTGTCCAACCCCTTAAGAATTTTGTAAGTTTCTATAAGATCCCCTCTCAATCTCCTAAATTCTAGCGAGTACAAGCCGAGTCTATCCAGTCTTTCTTCATAAGACAGTCCTGACATCCCAGGAATCAGTCTGGTGAACTTTCTCTGCACTCCCTCTATGGCAATAATGTCCTTCCTCAGATTTGGAGACCAAAACTGTACGCAATACTCCAGGTGTGGTCTCACCAAGACCCTGTACAACTGCAGTAGAACCTCGCTGCTCCTATACTCAAATCCTTTTGCTATGAAAGCTAACATACCATTCGCTTTCTTCACTGCCTGCTGCACCTGCATGCCTACGTTCAATGACTGGTGTACCATGACACCCAGGTCTCGCTGCATCTCCCCTTTTCCTAGTCGGCCACCACTCGAAACCAAAGATCCTATAGCAGAGCAAGATCGCCCACTCGACGAAAAAGCCGTAGTAGGGTCATGGGTAATCTTCCGCACCAATTCCGTAACCGGCTTCCGTCTCCGCTGTAGTATCTTTGCTTTGATCACGGCTTCTTCATGCACAAATCATCTTTTTTTTCTCAGCTGCAGGTGATCATTTTGATATTCCTGCCTAGTCCTCCTTTTTAACTTTGAAGATACAAAATATTGCCATTTGGAAGATGCTCCAGAAAATTCTGTACCCACTCAAGCCCCCCCCCCCCCCCCCAGGGCAGGCCTTAGGAGGTGCGGGGCCCAATTGGGAACAATTTTGGTGAGCCCCAGGTTCCCAGCCAAGGTCTGTAGAATCATAGAAATACAAATAAAGTCTAGTCCAGGCATTAAACCAGTCCAGGCATTAAATTTTGGGCTTCAGCCCCATCCTACCCTTTGGGCTTCTACCCCTGAAAATAGAATACTTCAACGCTGATTACCAGTGTTGACAATCTATGTTGAATTGATTCAATGTTCAGTGATTCAGTGAAATCGCTGAAACAACAGACGACATCATTTTAAAATTTGGGGAACGATCTGAAGACCTTATTGCATTGTTTTCATTGGAGTTTTTGCTGTTTTGGATGAATTTTGATTTTTCCTTGTACAACTTTGACTTTTCAAATAGAACAGATTTATTGGTGTGTGCCCCAACATTCTCTGATCATTTTTGTTATGTAATAATCCTGCAAGGCAGAGTATCACAACCAGAGATGAATACAAGGACGAACCAGAGATAAATACCTGAAGGTTCCAGCAGGTGGCAATGGTGATATATCTTGTGCACTCCATTGTACTGTATCACATGAGATGATTTCTTGGACAGACTGTGGAAATGAATAATATTTTCCAGTGACGACCCACACATCCACATAGTTGAGCGAGAATGTAGAATATTGACCATGATTCATTGTTCTCAGGGACCTTGACATTTTACAGCATTTGTGGAGAATATATTTATTCTGTTGAGATCTGGGATTTTTCATCTTGGAAATATTGAATTGCTTCCTCATTGATGTGACAGTGCATTAGCAGGCAAAACTGTAATACGTATCAATGTGACATAGCTAACAGGGTGCACGTTGCGTTTCCAAAGCACATGAAGAACTGTCAGCTCCCGTGTGTAGCGATGGAGCTCAAGATTCCAAGTTTCTAACTTTTGTTGCACTACCCGTGCATTTCTAGCAAGGATTTGTTAGGTGGAAAGTATGTGTGAGTGGTAAGTGCAAGCAAAGGGCAAACTTGAGAAAGGAGGAAGAGGCTGTGCAAAGCCGAGTCATTTCAGTTTCTCCCGAGTTTTGGGTACGGCCGGCAGAAAGGATGGCTGCAAAAATGGCGATGGGCTTTGTACAAGGCCCACCTCTCCTCAGACTGGGGAACCCAAGAAGGCAGGTGTCAGGCAAAGGGGGGGTTAAAGAGGAATGGCTTTCATAGACCTGGCACACTATCGTGGAAGTTGCAGAGACAAAGTGAAGCCAACCAACAATTTGGAACATTGGCCTGAGCGGAAACTAGCCCGACAAGTTCTGTCTTTGGAAATTCCATTGTAACTGGAATGATGTTAGTGAGGATATGAGGAAACATTCTGGGCTTTGGGATTGTTCAGACGTCAACCTGCTTTTCAGAAAGCATCAGATTATTGTGCCTTCTAGCACTAAACCGGGCACATGGGTGAGAGGTGAATTATATTTAAGAGGGAGTTAGATGTGGCCCTTCTGGCTAAGGGGATCAGGGGGTATGGAGAGAAGGCAGGTACGGGATACTGAGTTGGATGATCAGCCATGATCATATTGAATGGCGGTGCAGGCTCGAAGGGCCGAATGGCCTACTCCTGCACCTAATTTCTATGTTTCTATGTTTCTATAACACTGCTCGGCCAGTTCTCACAAATTCAGCAGTTGTTGGCTGAGGTTCCATCATATTCATTGAACTCTCATCACCGAAAATCCAATGTTTTCAAGCAATGAACAGCATTGAAGTTAGAAATTGTTTGTGCACTTTTGATGAGTTGGATGCCAGGTGACTGCCAATGATATGTCGGTCAGGTGGATAATGTCAGTCTGTGCAAAACATTGCTGCCATTCTGGCCTTCGGTGATGCAGTCAACACCCTCTCTTCAAGTACAAGCCTATTGACTCCCACAGTTACATTGACTATGTTTCCACCCACCCTGCTTCTTGCAAAGAAGCTATCCCTAACTCTCAATTCCTACATCTATACCCCATCTGCTCCCAACATGAGGCGTTCCATTCCTAATTCTTTAGTGAATGTGGTTGCCCCTGTAGGGGTTTAATTCCCTTTGCTCCACTTCGGGCCCAACTGCCCGAGTGATTCTCTCCCTTGTCAGTGGGTCAAACGGCCACTCCACACGAGCGGTTCCCAAGAGAGAATAAAAAAACAGGGAGATTCCCCTGGGTTCTCGACCTCGGAATTATGGTGGGATATGATAAAAAGGTTGACTTGACCAGAGCGTGCTGATGAGAGAAAACAGAAACCAAGACGGACTCAAAGCAAGTCTAAAATTTACAGGCTTTATTAAACAAATGAAAAATCGAATCTCACCAACACTACATAATACGTGACTATACTTATGCTTTAAACTAAGACTATGGAAAGAAAATTATCGGGCATGTCGTAAAAATGTACTTTACACAATTTTAATTACAAATACACCCCCTTTCCCCTTCTTCTCTCAACCTCTGTCCTATTCCGGGAACTTCACCAGGTCGTCTGGGGTACTTACAGCTAAATCGATGCAGGGTCAGGAGCCGTCCAACAGAGCAGAAAAGAGAGAGAGCCCTTGCTTGCCTGCTCCTTTTATACCCGAGAGTTTCTCCCTTGAAAACTCCCAGGTGGTTCTCTGGACAAAAGCAAAGATCCTATAGCAGAGCAAGATGGCTTACTCTCACGCAAACGCGTAGTACGGTCATGGGCAGATTCATGGGTGATTATAGGACCCATTTTAGCAACCAGCCTCCGCCATCTTGTTCCGCCATCTTGCTCCACCATCTTGTTCTGCCATCTTGCTTCCGGCCAAAGATCGGATCTTTGCTTCCGCCTCCGCTCCCGTATCTTCGCTTTGGTCTTTGACTTGGGCGGGAGAGGGGGGTGTGCGGCCCGGGGCAGCGGGGAGAGGGGGTGCGCGGGCCCGGGGAGAGGGGGGTGTGGCCCGGGGCAGCGGGGAGAGGGGGTGCACGGGGAGAGGGGGGCAGCGGGGCAGGGGGGAGGGGCATAGGGAGGGAGACATGGTAGTGTGTGGGGGGGGGGAGGCGAGGGAGTGCTGGGTGGGGGGGGGGGGGGAGTTGAGGGGTGGGATAAGGCCTAGTGTGTGTGAAGTTGCGGGGAGGTTTACAATGTTTATTATTTAATGTCCCTTGTCTAGTCTGAAATAAAGTTCATCATTGGATATAAAAATCAGAAGAAATATAATTGTGTGTGTTATATGATTATATACATTTATATCACATTCATGTATGTGTGTTTATAAACATTTTATTCTTTAACAAGAATTAATAGAATTATGAACTAACAGAATTATGAATCTAACCCTATATCACACACAAAAACTTCCCCCGCAATGTCAATTACCCTGCGAGTCGGGTCGGTTCCGGTTACTACAAAATCAACTCAAACACTGCTTGTGAGCCATTTAAAAAGAAATGATGTAAAAAACATTAAAAAAGACAATTACCAGAGTCAAATTTTATTCTTGACAAGAAGTATTAACTGACAGAATTATGAATCTAACCCTATATCACACACACAAACTGTTGCCCCACAACACTGATTACACTGCGAGTCGGGTCAGGTCAGGTAGGCTCCAGTTACTAAAATGGGCGGGGAAAAAATGCCCAGGATCCCCTCCGTAGCGTACTACACGTCAGCCCATTGCATTTCGCAGGAGTAGGCTATCTTGCCTAAGATCTATAGGATCTTTGGACAAAAAGGTCTTGCGATGCTTCCCAGTTTCGATCTGGCATGAACAATAGGCTTCCGATGAAAATGGGTTTGCTGATGTCACGATGTATCAGCCTAATCGTTATCCCATCACCTGGATGGGCTCCCATTGTCCCGATGGTGATTGTCTTGCTGTTGGGCTATTTACCCCCGTCTGCTGGGCTTGGTTCCTTCCTTTGTCTTTCCAAGATAATCTTGTTATCTCCGTCCCGGCGTTTCCTGTTCTCACCACTCGCATAGTCATGTGGGTGCCCAGGCCCACAGACAGGCTTTGAACTTGTTCTTCTGTGATCCCTTGGGGGGGTTTTCCTTTTGCAGCCAGCATGTCCATTTTAAAAATGTCCAGGTCCTTATCCCCGAGTTCTTCCATCATTTTGGAGGATTTGCCCCAATAACGTAACCCCCTGGCTGCAAAAGATGAATCCCTCACCTGCGTCTCTTCTGTGTCTCAGCCTTTCTGCTCTTGCTCCCTCTTTCCCAGAAGCAACAAGAACAGAGCTCCCCTGGTCCTTTCACTCCACCAGCCTCCGCATTCAACGCATCATCCTCTGACATTTCCATCACCTCCAACATGATCCCATCACATCTTCCCATCTCCACCCCTTTCCGCCTTCCGCAGAGACCACTCCCTCTGCAGCTCCTTGGTTCATTCATCCCTTCCCACCCAAACCACCCCTACCCAGGTACTTTCCCCTGCAATCACAGGAGATGTAACATCCGTCCTTATACCACTTCCCTCACCTTCATCCAGGGACCACAGCAGTCCTTCCAGGTATAGCAGACGTTCAGCTCCACGTCCTCTAACCTGATCTACTGCATCCGATGTGACCTATTATACATCGGTGGGACCAAGTGCAGACTTATGCCCCTGTCCCACTTAGGAAACCTGAACGGAAACTTTGGAGACTTTGCGCCCCACCCAAGGTTTCCGTGAGGTTCCCGGAGGTTTTGGTCACTCTCCCTAATGGTCGTAAGTGGTTTCCGCTTCATCTATGTTCCGCGATTATTTCAAAAAATTCAAAACCGGCCTCGACTAAAAATTGGTTGCCGTTTTAAAAATCGGTAATTTTTTAGTCGAAGCCGGTTGCGGTGCTAGTTGAAGGTGGTTACCGGAGGTTGCAGGTAAGACCTCCGGAGGATGGAAGGTAAGACCTCCCTCGTGGAATAAAACTGGGTGAAAAAAAGTTTAATATTAACATAAGCATGTGACCTCTGTTACTCCTGGGCGTGCTCAATCATAGTTGCAGAGTTATTTTAGCAGAGAAAAGTTTTATTTTCTTACAATAAAAGCCTCCCAGAGTTTTTTTTAAAATCCATCTGAACCATGAGAGCAGGGATGGAACAAGTTAGGTGGATGTTACTAAAAGTACATCTACTTCTTGAAAGGCTGATGAAACAAAAGGGCTGCTGCTGGCAGGGAGAGTGACAAAAACCTCCGGGAACCTCACGGAAACCTTGGGTGGGACGCAAAGTCTCCAGAGGTTTCCGTTCAGGTTTCCTAAGTGGGACAGGGGCATAAGCAGCCATTTACTGCAAACTTACAATCCATCCACCGAGGCCTACTGGATCTCTTGGTTGCCTGAACATCGGGCCGCCCATTGCGGTGACCATGGGGTGCTCAGGAGGCCCCAACCACGTTGGGGAACATCGGTGAGGAGGTTGGCTGGACGTTGGTTCCTTCCCCCACAGTGGGGAACTTTGGTGCCGCTGTGGGGATGTTTGTGTTGTGGTCTTCTGTGTTCTGTGTTTTTGTGTTTTTTTTATTTATTGGTATGACTAAGGGAAAAATAATTTTGTTGTCTCTTGAAGACAATGACAATAAATTAAATCAAATCAAATGAAATCAAATATACATTTTATTTGTAGCTGTAAATTACTGTTCCTTTTTATCTATAGGACTATAGTTACCCAACCAGATGCAACTAAATTTAAAGTAGCTCTTTCTTCCCAATAACCCTTTCTGGCTTAAGCCCTCCCTCCACCACCTCCAGTTTAAATTCCATTTGGAATATTTTGGAGGACCAAGAAACCAAGAACCAAGAATCCTATTCTGGATAAAACATAATTGGGATGCACTTTTCATACCTGGACACTGAGGTGGTTTTGGCCAATAATACAAAGACAAAAGGCTGATTCATATTATCTAATGCAATTTTACTGTTCCAATTTCTAAATTAGATTAATAACTAGTCATTCATAATCAGCATTTTTATTTTGCGCCATCTGTTTTAAGTATTGGACTAAAGATCATTTATTCTACTGGATCCTTATGTTTTTAAAAGAGTCACTAAAGTGCATGCGTGCCTTAAGCTGATTTCCTACAAATATGAAAAATTAGTAAATTCATAATTTTATTATATTGGAATGAAAAACATGCTATTTGCAACACCTACACATTTAAACCCCCAATGTTACATAAATATATAATTTTGATAATTCAATGACAACAAAGCTTTTATTTGTTTTGTTGGCTCACTTGAAATAGGCTTGCAAAATTTATCAATTTAACCCGTTATTTCCTTCAAGAACTCAAACATCCATGTGTTCAATAACAATTTTTACTGGAGTTTAGTGACACTTTTAATTTTGTCTTATAATTTCACATTTAAATTATCAACGGAACGGAAATCAGATACAGAATGCAGTATTGTAGAAAAGCAAACACATGACAACTGTGTGGCTTTAAAAGGTACAGTTCCTTGACTGAATGACAAGGTAGTACCTCAAGCTGCTATACTATGAACAGACTTTCTGAAGAAGGGTCTGA
Source organism: Leucoraja erinaceus (assembly GCF_028641065.1). NCBI lineage: Eukaryota > Metazoa > Chordata > Chondrichthyes > Rajiformes > Rajidae > Leucoraja > Leucoraja erinaceus. The sequence goes on from NC_073379.1 coordinate 53,362,903, forward strand.
AGAAGGGTCTCGACCCGAAACGTTGCCTATTTCATTCGCTCCATAGATGCTGCGTCACCCGCTGAGTTTCTCCAGCATTTATGTCTGCCTTCGATTTTCCAGCATCTGCAGTTCCTTCTTAAACAGACTTCTTTGATAAGTACCTTAAGAGACGTTCCCTTACAATCAAAGATCAAAGACTATCATTGCGTGAGATAAGGATGTGAAATAGTAACTAACTAAAGAGGGAAGCTATTAGAAGTACATACTACAAGGTAGATGCAGCAGATTCAGAGGAATTGAGGAATAAAAACTAATTTACAAAATGATTCAGCTTCCACACAAAGGCATTTCACAGCCCTTGTTGCTGAATAAATCCCCTTGGTTGTCATGTGGCTCAAATGTAGAAAGCATAGTTACAGTACCTGGATCAATACTAGGCCCTGGTCTGAATGATTCAATGTACAGTATATGGTCACACACCAGCTGATTGTTGAGGGAGTGAAATTCCTTCCATCTGCAGTGCCCATTTGCTACTCACAAATCAGTGTATATATATATATATATATATTGTGGTTTCCGTTATTAGTGAAAGCCCGCAATCCTTGCAAAGCTGCTGATTGTGCTGCCTGTTGCTCTCTGTCAAGTGAGAATGAAATGAACTCGGTTTTCTTTGTGCAGAGATGAGGTCAGTGTGTTTCCCTGCACAAGAGCGGCTGGCAAAGTGACAGGTGTTGTAAATAAGCCTGCATTAAGGTCACCTGCAGAGAGACGTTACAGTTGAAGCTGGTAGATGTCCTTCCCAAGGGCAGAGACTCGCCCATTGTTCCTGATTGTAATTCAGCAAGCAGACTTGTTCTATGCACACCCAGGATAGGTACGGCCACCTGAAAACAGCCCTTCTCCTCCATCTTCCAGCAGCTTGCCCAGACCTTTATGCTCCCTCCTCACTTTGACATGCTGGTTTTCAAGGGAAATACCTAGCCAAGGGTTGTGAATGTTCTTTGCCAAGGTGTGGAGGCGTTAGCAATTTCAAAGGCTTTAGAAAGGATCAGATATGTCAGGTAATTTGTAAGGCATAATTGTAATCAGGGAAATGGAAGGGATGAATGGAGAAGAAAAATACATTCTCTTAGGGCAGGGGTACTGAGCAGATGTTGGTATTGCATACTGCAGAGTGGGTCCTGATGGACTTTGTCCGATATAGTCAATTGTTTGTTTTATTTTCCTCAAAATCCTTGAATTTAGAGAAGATTCTATTATTTTGGAAAACAGCACTTTTATCTCTTTTATTCAAAAAAGGAGGGAAAGAAGAAACTGCAGGCCAGTTAGTTTAACACCGATGATAAGGAAAACGTTTGAAGCAATTATGAAGACATTATAGCAATTTGAAAAATGAGAGACCAATTTATAGGAGTTCTTTGAAGTGGCAACAAGTGCTGTGCATAAAGGGAGCCAGTGGATGTACCGTCTCGGGCCTCCACCAGCGACTCCGCCTACCCTCGCCTCTCCACTGCCCACCATCCGTCCACAGCCGTCACCTTACCTGAGTCCCAGGCTCAGCACTGGGCCCACTGTCTCCACGATGCAGACTCCCGCACCACGTGGTCTGACTCTGCTGGGTCCTACTCCCCCCCCCTCCCTACAGGGAACCTCAGTCGGGGTTCCACTGGTTCTTCCCCTTCCCCTTTTAATCAGGTTGCCCTAGTTATTCCCCACCCATACAGTAGTCCTCATGTCCCCCTCCTCTCTGAACACCCACCATCCTCTCACCAGACATCGCCCTCGGCCTTCATTCACTCACCTGCCTTTGTCCGACCCCAACCCCCACCCTTGCCGAATGTTCATCATTCCCTGTGACCCCGTTTCTGATACGGAACGATCTGTCCTCAGCAGAGGCCTCACCCTTGTTCCCCTCCACCCCCACCTCAACGAGTTCCGGATGTGCCACGATGTAGAGCTCTCCTTCCGTTGCCTCCGCCTCCGTGCCTTTTTCTATGGGAGGGAGTCCTCACCACCCAATGATGCCCCCTTCTCCCATCTCCACCGGAATCCCTCCTCCTGGACTACCCCCCCCATGGCCACCTACCTTCCTTAGACCTTTTCATTTCCAACTGTCGGCGGGATGTCAACCGCTTCAACGTTTCCAATCCCCTTACTTCCTCTAACCGCTTCCCCACTGAACGTACAGCCCACTGCTCACTCTGCAGCAACCCCGACTTGGTAATTAAAGCCGCCGACAAGGGAGGTGCAGTGGTAGTCTGGCACGGTGACCTCTACCGGGTTGAGGCACAGTGACAACTCTCAGACACCTCTTCCTACTTATCCTTGGACAATGACCCCACAGACGAGCACCAGACCCAATATCACACACCATTTCTGATTTTATTACTTCCCACTATCTGTCCTCGAAAGCCTCCAACAGTTCCCTAGCCCCACACGGCCCGATTTTATCTTCTCTCCAAAATCCAAAACAGAACTGTTCTGGCAGACCCATTATTTCTGTTTGTTCATGTCCCTCTGAATTAATTTCCACATACCTTGACTCCATCCTATCCCCCGGGGTCCAATCCCTTCCTACCTATGTCCGTTTTCCAGGCCTCCACTCCCTTATCTTTACCATGGATGTCCAGTCACTCTACACCTCCATCCCCCACCAGGAAGGTCTTAAAGACCTCCGTTGCTTTCTCGACCTCAGAACCAGCCATTTTCCGTCCACCAATACTCTCCCCCGCTTAGCGAGCTGCTCCTTATCCTCAACAACTTCTTCGACTCTTCCCACTTTATCCAAATCCAAAGCGTAGCTGTGGGCACCCGCATGGGCCCCAGCTCTGCCTGCCTCTTTGTAGGGTACATTGAACAATCACTGTTCCAGGCGTACACTAGCCCTATCCACGAATTCTACCCCCGCTACATTGACGACTGCATCGGTGCTGCCTCCTGCATCCATGCAGAACTCACTGACTTCATCAACTTCATGACTAATTTCCATCGTGCACTCAGATTCACTTGGGCCATCTCCATCTGTGGAATTCTCTGCCTCAGAGGGCAGTGGAGGCCGGTTCTCTGGATGCTTTCATGAGAGAGCTAGATAGGGCTCTTAAAAATAGCGGAGTCAGGAGATATGGGGAGAAGGCAGGAACGGGGTACTGATTGGGGATGATCAGCCATGATCACATTGAATGGCGGTGCTGGCTCGAAGGGCCTAATGGCCTACTCCTGCACCTGTTGTCTATTGTCTATTGTCTATTGACATCTTCCTACCATTTCTGGATCTCACTGTCTCCATCACAGGAGACAGACTATCGACCGACATCTACTACAAGTCTACTGACCCATAGCTATCTAGACAACACTTCTTCCCACCTTGCTTCCTGTAAACTCTATCCCCTACTCCCAATTCCTCCGTTTACGCCGCATCTGCGCCCAGGGTGAGGTTTTCCATACTAGATCATCATTGATGTCCTCATTCTTTAGGTAACGAACATTATAGTTGAGGCTCTCACTAGGGTCTCCTCGATATCCCGCAGCTCCGCTCTTACTCCCCATCCCCCCATTCGCAACAAGGAACACCCCAGCGGTATGAACACTGACTTCTCTAACTTAAAATAGCACTTGCTTTCCCTCTCTCTCCATCCTCTTCCCAGTTCTCCCACCAGTTTTACTGTCTCCGACTACATTCTATTTCTGACCCGCTCACTCCCGTGACATCAGTCTGAAGAAGGGTCTCGACCCGAAACGTCACCCATTCCTTCTCTCCAGATCTGCTGCCTGTTCCCACTGAGTTACTCCAGCATTTTGTGTCTACTATACTTAGGTTGCTGCTGTAGATGGAGTCACATCAAAGCTTGTTGCGTATGATGTAGCTTGGTGTAGCATGGTGTAACTGATCGACATGTATAAAAGTTGACTTGTTTACAGGATATGTAAATTGGTATTTTTCTGTCAAGATGCAGCAAGTGATGCGCCATAGTGATTCATGCTGGGGCCTCAGGTTTTACAATTTGAATGCAGACACCAAAGGGTGGATTGCTAAATTTGCTGATGACGTAGAGATAGATGGAAACATAAGTTGTGAAGAGAACGTGAGGCCACACAGACATATGTGTGTGGCCATAGATCTATCAAATGGAGTAGGTAGACACAAGTGCTGGAGAAACTCAGCAGGTGCAGCAGCATCTATGGAGCAAAGGAAATAGGCAACGTTTCGGGCCAAAACCCTTCTTCAGACTGAGTATCAAATGGAGTACACCATGTAAAAATGTGAAATTCCTTATTAGGGCTGGGACAATAGAGTTTTATCAAACATGGAGTGAAATTGTAGAGGTGTGAGATGCTGTGGATATTGACGTTCTTATGCATGACTCACGGAAAGCAAGTATTTAGAAGCTATAATTAATGAGAAATCTAGCAGATGAGTAATTGACAGTGGAGATGTGGTGGGCTGAAGGGTGTGTTTATGTGCTGCATGACATAATGATTCTAATATCACAATTTATTGCCGGAGAAATTAAATACAACAGTCGGTTTATTCTTCCATTATAAAGGTCATTGGGGAGACCAGATTTGTAGTATTGTGTGGAATGATGGGCCCCTTATTTAAGGATGTGGAAATTGGAATCAATTGCTAAATTTGCTGATGACGCAGAGATAATACCTGACACAGACCAGTTAACTGATGAGGAAACATTGAACAAGCTTGGCTAGTGTCTGGTTTAGAAGAAGGAAAGGTGGATTGATTATATCATACAAGATTCAGGGCGGATGAATGTGGAGAGGATTTTTGTTTATTTTCTGGTTTCCTAAATTAGAATAAGGTCATTGGTTTAAAATAAAAAGTAATCTGTTTATGACAGAAGTGAGGTAACATATGTTCTGTATCTGCCTTCAGGGCAGGGAGGTTCTACTGCAGTTGTACAGGGTCTTGGCGAGACCACACCTGGAGTATTGCGTGCAGTTTTGGTCTCCAAATCTGAGGAAAGACATTCTTGCCATAGAGGGAGTACAGAGAAGGTTCACCAGAATGATTCCTGGGATGTCAGGACTTTCATATGAAGAAAGACTGGATAGACTCGGCTTGTACTCGCTAGAATTTAGAAGATTGAGGGGGGATCTTATAGAAACTTATAAAATTCTTAAGGGGTTGGACAGGCTAGATGCAGGAAGATTGTTCCCAATGTTGGGGAAGTCCAGGACAAGGGGTCACAGTTTAAGGATAAAGGGGAAATCCTTTAGGACCAAGATGAGAAAAACGTTTTTCACACAGAGAGTGGTGAATCTCTGGAACTCTCTCCCACAGAAGGTAGTTGAGGCCAGTTCATTGGCTATATTTAAGAGGGAGTTAGATGTGGCCCTTGTGGCTAAAGGGATCAGGGGGTATGGAGAGAAGGCAGGTACAGGATACTGAGTTGGATGATCAGCCATAATCATATTGAACCGCGGTGCAGGCTCGAAGGGCCGAATGGCCTACTCCTGCACCTAATTTCTATGGTTCTATGTTTCTATGTTCTTGTCGATGGTGTTACTTGCATCTTCTTTGACATAGAAAAGACCATTCGGCCCATTGAGTCTATGCTTTCTGTCAGAGCATTTGCAGCTATTTGAGCCATTGTCACTAATTTCCCAGTCATCTATTCTCACTCACTTGCCCATAATCTCCTCCTGATTTCCCATGCTCCCTCCCCCATCCCCCGCCCCACCACCACCGACAACTAGGGGCAGTTTATGACTGCCAATTATTCCCCAACCTCCTGCAATTTCCTGAGCAATAATTAATGATATGGGAGGATCCCCCAGTTTGTACAGTTACAGGGAGAATCTGTAAATTCTACACAAACAGCACCACATCGGAGGTCAGGTTTAAACCAATTTTGGGCACCATATCTGAGGAAGGATGTGCTGGCCCTGGAGAGGGTCCAGAGGAGGTTTACAAGAATGATCCCAGGAATGAGTGGGTTAACATGTGATGAGCATTTGATGGCACTAACCCTTTTACTCGCTGGAGTTTAGAAGAATGAGGGGAGACCTCATTGAAACGTACCGAATAGTGAAAGGCTTGGATAGAGTGGATGTGGAGAGGATGTTTCCACTAGTGGGAGAATTGAGGACTAGAGGTCATAGCCTCAGAATTAAAGGACGTTCCCTTAGGAAGGAGATGAGGAGGAGTTTCTTTAGTCAGAGGGTGATGAATCTGTGGAATACTTTGCCACAGAAAGTCGTGGAGGCCAAGTCAATGGATATTTTAAAGGCAGAGATAGATAGATTCTTGGTTAGTACAGGTGTCAAGGTTATGGGCAGAAGGCAGGAGAATGGGTTTAGGAGGGAGAGATAGATCAGCCATGATTGAATGGCGGAGTAGACTTGATGTGCCGAATGGCCTAATTCTGCTCCTATCACTTATGACCTTATAAACACAGGACACTGGAGCTGTGATGTGGCAGCACTACTTACTATGCCATTTCACTGTCTAAAATAAACAATTAGGAAAGAAAATAACAATAAGAACGATATTGTTTCTTGCCACAGGAAATTAATACAGCAATAGGACAAAGGGAGAAATGTAATTCTTCAGTTATACTGGGCACAGTATCAAGAGTCAAGAGTCAAGAATGTTTTATTGTCATGTGTCCCAGATAGAATATTTAAGATAGAACCCACATTTAAGTAAGGATGTTAATGCAATGGAAGCACTTGAGAGAATGTTTACAAGGTGGGATCTTTGTAAACCAGCATCTGCATTTCCTAGTTTTTATAAGATTATTATCTGGTATAGGCGGATGTCTGACGGACTGGTTGGGCTGGTTAGACCTATATCGGTTGGAATCCGGAAGAATGAGAGTGAAATTGAATGAGACATGCAACAGAAACCTTGAGAAATAAGTCATTCAGCCCCTTGAACCAGCACCGACATTCAATATGATCATGGCTGACACCTAAAATCAGTTCCCCGTCCCTGCCTTTTCCCCATATCTCTTGATCCCTTTCGCATTCTCTTGAAAACATCCAGTGAATTTGTCTCCATTGCCTTCTGTGCCAGAGAATTCCACAGATTCACAACTCTCTGGGTGAAGAAGTTTTTCCTCATCTCAGTCCTAAATGGCCTATCCCTTATTCTTAAACTGTGACCCCTGGTTCTGGACTCCCCCAACATCAGGAACATTTTCCTGCATCTAGCCTGTCCAATCCTTTAAGAATTTTATATTTTTCTATGAGATTCCCTCTCACTACTAAATTCCAGTGAATACAAGCCCAGTCGACCTATTCTTTCATCATATGTCAGTCCCGCCATCCTGGGAATTAACCTGGTGAACCTACGCTGCACTCCCTCAATGGCAATAATGTCCTTCCTCAAATTAGGAGAGCAAAATTGCACACAATACTCCGGTGCGCGGCGCGACTCTGGCCCTGTACAGCGGCCTCTGCAGTCTGTGCCGCGTTTTATTATTTTCTCACTGTGTTTTTATGTAGCTTTCTCTTATTTTTTGCTGTGTGTGTGTGGGCTTACTTTCAGGAAACTTTTTACAAGCTCACCCACGGGAGACCCACCTTTCTCGTCGGGTTTCCGTTGCCGTTGGGGCCGCATCCAGGAGCGGCCTCCAACAGGAAGAGACCGGGGACTCTGGTGCTACGACTCACCGTCACCGTCGCGGGGCTGGCCGAGTCCGGAGCGGGTGGAGCGGTGCAGGAGCGCTGCTGCTGCTGCTGCTGCGGCCTGAAAGGAGAGTCGGAGGCTCCAACGGCATCTGCCTGTGGACGGCGGCACCGGGAGTCCCCGGGGTCCCTGGAGGGATCCGCTTTTCAGGGCTCTCGCAACGGCGACTTCCCCCGCCCGAGTTGCGGGGTTGAAGAGCTCCTGGAGCGGGGCCTACATCACTGCCCCGCGCGGCTTGGAATGGCCGCGGGACTCTGCGAGCGCACGCCGGGGGCTCTAACACCAAGACCCGGTGTGCGACCTTGCATCACCCGGCGTGGCTTTAATGGCCGCGGGACCATCGCCATCGCCAGCCGGGGGCTTTGACTTTGACTCTGACATGGGGGGGGGGGGGGGCAGAGTGCAGTGGAGAGATAAGTTTATTTGGCCTTCCATCACAGCGATGTGATGGATGTTTATGTAAATTATGTTGTGTCTTGGGTCTATGTGTTTGTAATGTATGGCTGCAGAAACGGCATTTCGTTTGGACCTCAAGGGGTCCAAATGACAATTAAATGTATCTTGTATCTTGTATCTTGTAGGTGCGATCTCACCAGGGCCCTGTACAACTGCAGTAGGACCTCCTTGCTCCTAAACTCAAATCTTCTCACAATGAAAAAAATAGCTTTCTTCATTGCCTGCTGTACCTGTATGCTTACTTTCAGTGACTGATATACAAGCACACCCAGACCCAGGTCTCGTTGCACCTCCCCTTTTCCTAATCTGACACCATTCAGAAAATAATCTGCCTTCCTGCTCTTGCTACCAAAGTGGATAACCTCACATTATAATGCATCTGCCCACTCACCCAACCTATCCAAGTCACCCTGCAGCCTCATAGCATCCTCCTCACAGCTCACACTGCCACTCAGCTTTGTGTATCTGCAAACTTAGAGATGTCACATTTAATTCCCTCATCTAAATCGTTAATATACATTGTAAATAACTGGGGTTCCAGCACCGAACTTTGTGGCACCCCATTAGTCACTGCCTGCCATTATGAAAAGGACCAGCTAATTCCTACTCTTTGCTTCCTGACTGCCAACCAGTTCTCTAACCAATTTAAGACAGAGATGAAGCAACATTTTTTTGGATCACTCTACCACAGAGGCCAATTCATGGGATGTTTTCAAGAGAGAGTTAGATTTAGCTCTTGGGGCTAAAAGAATCAAGGGATATGGGGAAAAAGCAGGAACAGGTACTGATTTTGGATGATCAGCCATGATCATATCCGGTGGCGCTGGTGCCAGCAGCCTCCACCTACAGCCCGGTATCTTTTTGTTTTTTTGTTTATTTTGTTATGTTAAAAGTGTTTTTTTTTGTGTTTTTTTGTGTTTTTATGTGGGGGAAGAGGGCACGGTGCGGGGGATGCCGTCCTTAGCCGCTTCCTGGTCTGACGCGACTTTATTCGAGTCGCGTCCTCCCCCCCCCCCCCCCCCCCCCCCCCCCCCCACAGCGGCCTGCCTACCTGGATTGGCGCGGCTTTTCCTTTCCTGCCGGGATCGACCGGAGCTCCAACAGCGGCGGGACAGCGCTTTAACATCGCGGGGCTGGCGATGCCTTACCGGGGCAAGCCGTCTGGAGCCCGGAGTGCTGGACCTGCTTTCCAACTCCTGCGGTTTTTAGAGCTCCCAACTTTGGCGGCGCTCTGGACAGCGCGGGGTCCTGTGATTTCTGCCCAGTCGACCTGCGGGCTCGGGAGCTGCCTCTGGCCAGGCGGCTGATCATAAGGTCCGGGCCCTGAGGAGGGGATGCTCACCGTCGGGGTTTAGAATTACCAGCCCGGCGTGAGGGCCTGAACATGGCACCCGGGGCCGAAGGTTCGGAAGGCCCCGACTACGGATGGACACGGAGGGGAGGCTGGCTGGACTATGGTGCCTTCCTCACCTGGGTGCCATTTATGTTATGTTGTGGACTTTATGTGTTTGTGCTTTTGTTAATTTTTAATTCAATTTCAATTTTATTTTTTTAATATGTTTTATTATTTATTTATTATTTATTTTTATTATTTTTCTTGTGATTTTTTTTTAACGATACTGCTGTACGGGAAATTCATTTTGTTGTCTCAAAGTGAGGCAACGACAATAAAATTTGAATACAAGAATACAAGAATACAAGATATTGAATGGCGGTGCTGGCTAAAAGGGCCGAATAGCCTACTCCTGCACCTATTTTTCTATGTTTCTGTGTTTTCTATGTTGCTATTGCATGTTTCATTCAATTTCAACTAGCGTTTTGTTTTTAATGCAGAGATAGATAAATTCTTGACGAGTCATGTGTCATGTGTCCCAGATAGAACAATGACATTCTTACCTGCAGCAGCATGACAGAATATGTAAACATGGTACACTGTAAACATTATAATAAACCAGAACAAAAGTTCAGTGTGTATATGTACACATACTCACATATAGACACACATACAGATCATAATATATATAGATACATATATATACACATACGCATACACATACACACATATGTGCACATAAAAAACAAACAAATAATATTAGTGCAATAATAACAATAATAGTCTATGTATTTCAGAGCTTATTTGAGGTTATAGAGTTTAATAGCCTAATGGCATTTGTGAAGAAGCTGTTCCTGAACCCGGACATTACAGTCTACAGGCTCCTGGAGCCAGAAGGTTCCAGCAGGACGAGCAAGGAGGTAAAACATTTAACATAATTGAGATTGCAGAGCTGACATTACAATCAGAACAGTCATAATCTTATGAAATAGCAGAACTGGTATTAGGATGCAAATGTGCAATGACATTTTTTAAGATTAGTTCATTGTTGGGAGCGTAGCATCAATGGAACGACCCTCATTTATTATCCATGTCCAATTGCTCTTGAGAAGATGGAGATAAAAACTGTCTTGAACCACTGTGACATTTTTGTGAAAGCACTCTTACAATGCTGGTGAATTAGACCCATTAACAACGAAGAACCAATAAAATACATTCAAGCACGGAGGTAACCCCGTGTGCTCAGGGCCTTGTTATCCTGGTGTAGCAATCGCAGGTTTGCGAGGTGATGTAAGAGTAACCTTGGTGAAAAACCGCAAGACACTTTGTACAATGTGCACACTGCACAGCTGGTTGAGGAAATAATGTTTGGGGTGCTGATGGGGGAACCACACAAGCAGGTTGCTCTTTCTGGATGACAACATTGGAACTGGTGGAAAGTTCTTCCTTCAAATGGTGGTGGAAAGAGAACCTTTGAATATTTTTAAGGCAGGGGTAGGTTGATACTTAATAAGCAAGGAAGATAGATAGTTTCAGTTTAGTTTGTTGTCACGTGTACCGAGGATCAATGAAAAGCTTTTGTTGTGTGCTATCCATAAGAATCTGGAGTGGATGGTACTATTAGCCATGGTCTTTGATTTATTGTTGTCACTTGTACTGAGATACCATATAACCATATAACCATATAACAATTACAGCACGGAAACAGGCCATCTCGGCCCTACAAGTCCGTGCCGAACAAATTTTTTTTCCCCTTAGTCCCACCTGCCTGCACTCATACCAAAACCCTCCATTCCCTTCTCATCCATATGCCTATCGAATTTATTTTTAAATGATACCAATGAACCTGCCTCCACCACTTCCACTGGAAGCTCATTCCACACCGCTACCACTCTCTGAGTAAAGAAGTTCCCCCTCATATTACCCCTAAACCTCTGTCCCTTAATTCTGAAGTCATGTCCTCTTGTTTGAATCTTCCCTATTCTCAAAGGCAAAAGCTTGTCCACATCAATTCTGTCTATCCCTCTCATCATTTTAAAGACCTCTATCAGGTTCCCCCCTTAACCTTCTGCGCTCCAGAGAATAAAGACCTAACTTATTCAACCTATCTCTGTAACTTAGTTGTTGAAACCCAGGCAACATTCTAGTAAATCTCCTCTGTACTCTCTCTCTATTTTGTTGACATCCTTCCTATAATTGCGCGACCAAAATTGTACACCATACTCCAGATGTGGTCTCACCAATGCCTTGTACAATTTTAACATTACATCCCAGCTTCTATACTCAATGCTCTGATTTATAAAGGCTAGCATACCAAAAGCTTTCTTTACCACCCTATCTACATGAGATTCCACCTTCAAGGAACTATGCACGGTTATACCCAGATCCCTCTGTTCAACTGTATTCTTCAATTCCCTACCATTTACCATGTACAGAGAAAAACTTTTTGCAGGCTACCCAATCAAATCAGATAATACTATATCAACAGGTGGAGTGAGAAGAAAAGTACTAGAGTTCAGAATATAGTTTCTCAGCACTGCAGCATAACAAGTTCCAGAAAAAAAGTCCACAATTCCATGTCCACTGAGGTAGATTGGAGAATTGGATCTGTATCCAAGCTTATGGAAAGACCATTCAGAAGTCTGATAACAGAGGGGAAGAAACTGTTGCTGTTTCTGGTGGTGCACTCTTTCAAGCTTTCGTCTCTTCTGCCCAATGGGAGCAAGGAGAAGAAGGAATGACCGGATGGGAAAGTTTCTTGGTTATGTTGGGTGGTTTCCCAAGGCAGTGTGAAGTGCAACTGGAGTTAAGGGTGGGATGACTGGTCTGTGTGATGGATAGGGCTAAATCCACAACTTACTGAAATTGTGATGTCTTCGGCAAAGCTGTTCCCAAAGCAAGCTGTGAATTAACCTGACAGTATGGTGCAAACATAAAAGTTGATAATAGTTGTTGGAAACATGGCAAATATTCTCAGTCTCCTGGTGTGCTTATTTGGTTGTTGCTTAAATGTGGTTGATCCCGGACACTTTGTTGGTAATATTTAAGCCTGGATCATTACTCTCAACCATTTCCACTTTGGCACCAATGAAGTTTTTGGGCACGTGTCCCACTACGCTTCCTGAAGCCGATAACTAACTCGGGTTCGATCCAAAGTTTGCACATTCTCTCCGTGGCCGGCATGGGTTTTCTCCGAGATCTTCGGTTTCCTCCCACAGATGTACAGGTTTGTAGGTTAATTGGCTTGATATAAATGTAAAATTGGCCCTAATGTGAGTAAGATCGATTTTAATGTATGGGGATCGTTAGTCGGTGCGGATTCGATGGGCCGAAGGGCCTGTTTCCGTTCTGTATATCTAAACTAAACTAAACTAAATTAAACTAAACTAACCTATCTCTTTTGGCTTGCTGACATTGAGGAAGATAATATTGTCCTGTCATGTTACTAAGGTCTCTATCTCTTTTCTCTACTCCGTTTCATCATTGCTCATAGTCTGGACCTTCACGGTGATGTCATCTGTAACTTGTAGATGAAGTTGGAGCAGAATTTGGCAGGACTGTGGTGAGTGTACAGGGAGTGGTGAGTACGAGGCTGAGACATCCTTGAGTAGCAGTGATGTTGAGAATTATTGTGGAAAATGTGTCGTTGCCTTTCCTCACTGTTTGAGGCCTGTGGGTCAAAAAGATGAGGATCCAGTGGCAGAAGGAGGTACTGATTTCTGAGTCCAGGAAGTTGGAGGTTATTTTGGATGGTGTTGCAGACGGAGCTATAAACAATGAATAGAGTCCTGTGTAAGTGCCTTTGCTACTTAGATGTTCCACGGACGAGTTTAGGGCCAGGGAGAAGGTGGCTGCTGTGGACCTATTAAAATGGGAGGCAGACTGCAGTGGATCAAGGCTGTCTGGGAGGCTAGAGTTAATGTGCTCCATCGAAGCCTCTTTATGATGCTGAGTGGATGTTAGAGCCAGTGGATGGTAGTCATTGGGACGCTGCCTTGCTTTTCTTTGGCACTGGGATGATTGCAGGTGGGGACTTCAGAACTAAGTAGTGAGAGGTTAAAGATGTCTGTGTATACTCCTGCCAGCTGGTCTGCACAACTCCATAGTACGCAGACAGGGACTCTAACCACTCCATCTCTGTATATTTATACAGCAGTCCTGGCCTACTTGGCAGTCTGCGTGGAAGTCAGGCATTTTATTTTCACAGGGAGGTGCTGATAGGGCAATGAGACTGCATCATTTTTCACAACCGGGCATCAGCCAATGCAAATAAGTCTATTTTCACCAATGATTTCTGCCAGAATTATCAGAGCGATTGTGCAAAAAGTATTTCTCAATCAAAACCTCCTTTCCTGTCATCAGATTCTGTTGTAACTATTGCTGTAATGCATTGAATGTGAGATGCTAGCTCCATGCCAGATCACCCAGAGCATGTTTAACACGTGGGGTTAGCAAAGATAAATACTATTCCATAATGCCAATTTATAATAATCAAATGGCATTTTTTTTAGCTGGTGACAAGACCCGTTCTTGCCGAGGAATAGCATGGCATTTGGATTCAGTGGACGACCCTGTGCACTTGTTCAAGGATAGAGTTGTGGTCCTTGGCTTCCTGTGCAGCTGCTCCAGCTGCTTTATTTGAAAATAAATGACGCAACTTCATCTGCAACCACCAATGCCTACATTGTGCCATGAAATCTTGTGCCTATTCACTCAGGCATTTACTGCTCAACCACATACTGTAGATAATATTTGATAGACACAAAATGCTGGAGTAACTCAGCGGGACAGGCAGCATCTCTGGTGACGTTTCGGATCAAGGCCCTTCTTCAGACCCCACAATACCACCAGTTCCCTCTCTCCAGAGATGCTGCCTATCCCGCTGAGTTACTCCAGCATTTTGTGTCCATCTTTGGTTTAAACTGAAATCTACAGTTCCTTCCTACACTCAGGTATTTAATGCTCAACCACACAGATAATGCTTGAACTGAGCGCGGCTGATTCTAAGCAAAATAATACCAGGAAACATCTTTCAAAGTATTAGATTAACTTGAATTGAAGGGTGCTGATTTTAGGTTACTACATTGTAACAAGTTAGTGAGCAAACTACAATGTTATATTCTACTATCTTCTATACATATCTAAAACTCTGATCTTGTGCTCTTCCGGTTTGCATAGTTTTTCTATTTGCGCAAAACGGTACAGGATAGCACTACAATTTTTTGCCACCTTACTCACAATTCTCCTGTGCTCAAGTGCAATAAGTTTTGTTCTGATGGATGGTATATTGTAAAAGTTATTAAGGGATAACAATTATAAAAAACGCGCATGCGCAGATTTGTCTCCTGTCAGTCACCAGCACGCAGATTGGTCTAAGCCCCTTCCTGGCACCATCACCGCACTGATTGGCCGCGTTCGCTGTCAGTCTTGCAGCAGCAAGTAGCAGTAGCAAGCAGAAGCAGAAGTTGGCTGGAGGTCGCCACCGGCACCTTGGTGAAGGAGTTGCATCCGCCCGGTACCTGGTGGGGAGGGCGGTGCCGCCGGCCGAACTCGGGGACTGGGGCAGGGACTGGGACGGAGACTGGGACGGAGACTGGGACGGAGACTGGGACGGCGACTGGGACTGGGCCTGGGCTAGAGCTGAGCCTGGTGCTGGAGCTTGAGTGAGGGCCGAGCCGGGGCTTGGGATGGGGCCGTGACCGGGGTCGAGAAAAAAGCCACCTGGGCTGGAACCAAGGACGAGCCTGGGTATGGGGTCTGGGACGAGCCTGGTAATGAAGTCGGGGCCTGGACTGGAGCCCAGGCAGCGGCCGAGCTGATGGCTGGAGTCTACAACCAGGGCTGGGTCGAGTACGAGAACCAGGCTGAGTTCCAGGCCCTGGCGCTGCTCTATGACCTGGATAGGTGCCGGGACAGGGAATGGAAGTGAGGGGAGGAGGATGAGGGAAATGAGGGAAATGAGGAGGAGGGAGATGGGGTGGGGAGTGGGATGGCAGAGGGAGATGGGGAATATTGGACTATTGTATTGGGGGAACGGGTTGCATTGGGGGAACGGGTCAGTAGTAGATTACCAGGCCTCCCGCGTGACAGGGACCCAACGGCTCCCACAATCTAGTTTTTTATAAAGGCCTGTAATTAATTCAAATAGCTTAAAGATGTCGTCCAAATCGAGTGAAGCAGTGCCTTTTAACTTCTCTCTGCCAATCATTGTTTGGCTATACTCATGAAATGAAATCCAAGCTGAAGTCAGTTTCAAATAGTGTTAAAACAATGTCAGTTAAGGATCTAAAATCACAATACCTACAATATTAGAAAGGCCTCCAGGCACATGAGTTTATATTTTCATGTTTCCTTATGACACAGAAGAAAGCCTTTGGTTGCATCAAGTTGATGTCGGTTCTGAGAATTATCATAGAAACATAGAAAATAGGTGCAGGAGTTGGCTATTCGGCCCTCCGAGCCAGCACCACCATTCAATATGATCATGGCTGATCATCCAGAAATAGTATCCTGTTCCTGCTTTATCCCCACATCCTTTAATTCTGTTCTATCCTATCCATTCTATTGTCCTCCTAAGTCCCTCTAACCACTTCTCTCTCACATGGTCATCAACTCCTCCTCATTATCTTACCAATAACATATGCTAGTGATAACTACGTACCTTTTGAGATACGAACCAGCATGTATGTGTGACGTAGGTAGCACCCGGAGAAACACACACAGTAATCTCGCGAGTTTCAATTCCATCTTAGAAACTATCAAATTTGAGCTCAGTTAATTAAAAAACTAGTGACAGTAACAAATCCACGACTTGTAGAAAATGGGTGTTGTGTACATGTAATTCCAGACCAAAGGTGATCAGGTTAACTCTGAACTACCCTTTGGAATGCTTTGACCCCCTATCAGTCTGAAGAAGGGTTTTGGCCTGAAACGTTGCCTATCTCCTTTCGCTCCATAGATGCTGCTGCACCCGCTGAGTTTCTCCAGCATTTTTGTGTACCTTCGATTTTCCAGCATCTGCAGTTCCTTCTTAAATACCCCTTGGAATGCCCTGCTACCCATTCAGTACAAGGACAATCTAGGAATAGACAATAGATACTAACCCAGCAGAGACACCCATATAGCACAAATAAACTAAAAATAATCTTTGCTTCTAGCCAAAGCTAAGTTTCGGGTCTGAATTGAGGCCACATATAAGAATAGTTATAAACTCACTATAAAATGTTGCAAATTAAAATATAAATTGTTAAATGCAATTAGGAATAAAAGGCTGGTATCTATAATGGAAACCATAAAGCTACAAGATTGTTGTAAAAGTCTACCAATGTCCTTCAGGTAGGAAATCTGCCATCCTTTACTAAGTCAAACCTTAGTGTGACCCCATCAGGGACTAGCACTTCAGTATTGTCTGAAATGTGAATTCACTCAGTTTAGGGGGCAGGTAAGGATGGACAATAAACGTTGACCTTGGCAGATCCACTGATCTACTGTAACTGTTGAAGTGGCTGGTGAACTGCCTTCCCAAATCACTACAGTCTGGATGTTGATAGTACTCCTTTCCTAGAGTTGAATTGACATAGGCAGCATTTTGACCCAGTGACAATGACGTAATTAGATTAGATTAGAATTAGAATTAGATCCTTTATTTGTCATTCAGACCTTTTGGTCTGACCGAAATGCCGTTGCCTGCAGCCATACATACAATAATAAACAACAGAACAGACAGTAAACACAAATTAACATCCACCACAGTGAGTTCACAAGGCACCTCCTCACTGTGATGGAGGTAAAAGTCTTAAAGTTACTGTCTCTTCCCTCCTTATTCTCCCTCTGCGCTGCGGCGATCCAGGCCTCCAATGGTGTGACCCACCGGGCGATGGTAATTCAGTCCCGCGGCTCAACCGAGCTCCGCGAACGGGCCGGTTCAAGCTCAGCGGCCCGGGGTGGTCGAAGCTGCCGCCCTCCAGTCCAGCAGACGCAGCTGTTGCCGTGGGAGCTCCGGAAAACAGTCACCAGCCTGTGACCTGCGAGCTCCCGACGATCGTCCACTGGCCCGCGGCTGAGCCCCAGATTCAGGTCACCGCAGCCGGAACGCCGCCTCAGCTACCAGAACACCGTGTCAGCCCCGAGCCGGGCCGCCCTCACCGGAGCGCCGTCTCAGTCCCGAGCCGAGCCACCCTCACCGGAGCGCCGTCTCAGCCCCGAGTTGTGCCGCTGCCACTAGAACGCCGGAACGCCGCCGCAGCCCGACTCGGCCAGCCTCGCGTTGTAAGTCCTGGCTGGCTCTGCTTCCGGAGCCTCGAGGTCAGTTGCAGTTGGAGGCCGCCAGCTCCGCCATTAGGCCTCAGCGCAGACGGAGGCAGAGAAGGGGGGATACGACAGAAAGAGTCGCATTCCCCCGAAGGGAGAGAAAGAAAACCATGTTTCAGCCCCCCCCCCCCACACATAACACAACCTAATAACTAAAATTTGACTAAAACAAGACAAAAAAAACAACAACAAAAAGTAAAGACAGACAGATTGCAGGCAAGCCACAGCCGTTCAACAGCGCCGCCACTTCCGGAACCAATGTCAGTGATGACTTTTCAAATCAAGATAGTGTGTTATTTTGAGAGTTACCAGCAGGTGATGTTTCCACATGACTCCTGACCTTGTCCTTCTGGGTAGAAGAAGTCCAGTTTGATAGATGCTGCAAAACAGGTTGGTTTGCATTTACGCACTGGAGTGTATGTGTAAGATGGTGGATAAACACCAATTAAATGGGCTGTTTTAATCTCGATTCTGTCATGGTTTCAGAATTTTATTTGGAATTGTATGTGGAAAATATTCCTTCCTCCTACTGACGTAAGTCCTGATGAGGGGGAAAAGAGTTGGGAGAGTGAATTATTTATAGCAGCATACCCTTCTTCTGAACTGTCCTTAAATAGAGTCCTGGCATTGATACCCACTGTGTGTTTGCACCAGGGAATATTTGAGTTGTATGGACTGTACATTTGAACCTTTGTAAGTGGCATGCAGCACAAATATGAGATGCGCTGACAAGATCTACCATTGTTTCCCAGTGTGGCCCCACTGCCACAACTACCAATACTCCTTTGTAAATCTCTACCGGAATATGTAAAAATTTACCCGTTAAAGCATCGTTTATTCGAGTAGATGTGAC
Organism: Leucoraja erinaceus; assembly: GCF_028641065.1. Lineage (NCBI taxonomy): Eukaryota > Metazoa > Chordata > Chondrichthyes > Rajiformes > Rajidae > Leucoraja > Leucoraja erinaceus. The sequence continues at coordinate 53,381,485 of NC_073379.1, forward strand.
ACACACACACACACACACACACACACACACACACACACGCACACGCACACGCACACACACGCACACGCACACACACACACACACACACACACACACACACACACACACACACACACGCACACGCACACGCACACGCACACGCACACGCTCACATCCACATCCAAGATCAGAGTTTTATAGTTATAACGATAGTTGGAGTGCTGTGTATAACTTTAAAATTGATAGAAACATTAAGGAAATGGGTGGGGATGGTGAAGACACCAACCCCCAGATGAGGAGAAAGCAGTTGTTAATCAAAATGAGGGACCTGTGCCTATAATACCAATGCAAGTTGCATCTGTATAACCCGGCATATATAGAAGGAGAACAGTTGCTGAGGCTCTGTTCCTACCTCTGATTCAGATTCAGATTCAGATTCAGATCTGGCGGCATGGGTGGATCAGTCTACCGGTAGACGAGCCACAGATCCTTCGACAAGTCTAGCAGAAGCAGATAGTACCTCTGACAGGGTACCTGATACACGATCTAGAAGATATCAAAAGATATCAAGAAGAATGAGCAAATAAAGCTCCAGATGATGAATGTTGAGGAAGAGTCTAAGCCCAAGTCACTGATCCGGCCCCCCCGTATTATATAACCATATAACAATTACAGCACGGAAACAGGCCATCTCGCCCCTACAAGTCCATGCCGAACAACATGTTTCCCTTAGTCCCACCTGCCTGCCCTCATACCATAACCCTCCATTCCCTTCTCATCCATATGCCTATCCAATTTATTTTTAAATGATACCAACGAACCTGCCTCCACCACTTGCACTGGAAGCTCATTCCACACCGCTACCACTCTCTGAGTAAAGAAATTCCCCCTCATATTACCCCTAAACTTCTGTCCCTTAATTCTGAAGTCATGTCCTCTTGTTTGAATCTTCCCTATTCTCAAAGGGAAAAGCTGATCCACATCAACTCTGTCTATCCCTCTCATCATTTTAAAAACCTCTATCAAGTCCCCCCCTTAACCTTCTGCGCTCCAGAGAATAAAGACCTAACTTATTCAACCTTTCTCTGTAACTTAGTTGTTGAAACCCAGGCAACATTCTAGTAAATCTCCTCTGTACTCTCTCTATTTTGTTGACATCCTTCCTATAATTGGGTGACCAAAATTGTACACCATACTCCAGATTTGGTCTCACCAATGCCTTGTACAATTTTAACATTACATCCCAGCTTCTATACTCAATGCTCTGATTTATAAAGGCTAGCATACCAAAAGCTTTCTTTACCACCCTATCTATATGAGATTCCACCTTCAAGGAACTATGCACGGTTATTCCCAGATCCCTCTGTTCAACTGTATTCTTCAATTCCCTACCATTTACCATGTACGTCCTATTTTGATTTGTCCTGCCAAGGTGTAGCACCTCACATTTATCAGCATTAAACTCCATCTGCCATCTTTCAGCCCATTCTTCCAAATGGCCTAAATCACTCTGTAGACTTTGGAAATCCTCTTCATTATCCACAACACCCCCTATCTTGGTATCATCTGCATACTTACTAATCCAATTTACCACACCTTCATCCAGATCATTGATGTACATGACAAACAACAAAGGACCCAACACCGATCCCTGAGGCACCCCACTAGTCACCTGCCTCCAACCCGATAAACAACCATCCACCATTACCCTCTGGCTTCTCCCATTCAGCCACTGTTGAATCCATCTTGCTACTCCTGCATTTATACCCAACAGTTGAACCTTCTTAACCAACCTTCCATGAGGAACCTTGTCAAAGGCCTTACTAAAGTCCATATAGACAACATCCACTGCTTTACCCTCGTCAATTTCCCTAGTATCCTCTTCTTCAAGAAGATTAGTCAAACATGACCTTAGGTTTACTCTTAGAACCCTTTTTAAACAATGGAACAGCATGCGCAGTATGCCAATCCTCGGGGACTATTCCCGTTTCTAATGACATTTAAAATATTTCTGTCATAGCCCCGGCTATTTCTACACTAACTTCCCTCAATGTCCTAGGGAATATCCTGTCAGGACCTGGAGACTTATCCACTTTTATATTTTTCAAAAGTGTCAGTACTTCTTTTACTTTGAAACTCATAGTATCCATAGCTACTCTACTAGTTTCCATTACCTCACATAATTTAATATCCTTCTCCTTGGTGAATACCGACGAAAAGAAATTGTTCAATATCTCCCCATCTCTTTTGGCTCTGCAGATAGCTGTCCACTCTGTCTCTCCAATGGACCAATTTTATCCCTCGTTATCCTTTTGCTATTAATATAGCTGTAGAAACCCTTTGGATTTACTTTCACCTTACTGCCAAAGCAACCTCATGTCTTCTTTTAGCTTTTCTAATTTCTTTCTTAAGATTCTTTTTACATTCCTTATACTCCTCAAGCACCTCATTTACTTCATGCTGCCTATAATTATTGTAGATCTCCCTCTTTTTCCGAACAAGATGTCCAATTTCCCTTGAAAACCAGGGCTCTTTCCACTTTTTACTGTTTCCTTTCAACCGAACAGGAACATAAAGATTCTGTACTCTTAAAATTTCCCCTTTAAATGTCCTCCATTTCTCTTCTACATCCTTCCCATAAAACAAAATGTCCCAGTTCACTCCTTTTAAATCATTTTGCATCTCATCAAAGTTAGCCTTTCTCCAATCAAAAATCTCAACCCTAGGTCCAGTTCTGACCCTCTCCATAATTATATTGAAACTAATGGTATTGTGATCACTGGACCCGAAGTGCTCCCCAACGCATACCTCCGTCACCTGTCCCGTCTCATTTCCTAACAGGAGGTCCAACACTGCCCCTCCTCTAGTAGGTACCTCTATGTATTGCTGCAAAAAACTATCCTGCACACATTTTACAAACTCCAAACCATCCAGCCCATTTACCGAATGTGTTTCCCAGTCTATGTGTGGAAAGTTGAAATCTCCCACAATCACTACTTTGTGCTTACTACTAATATCTGCTATCTCCTTACATATTTGCTCTTCCAATTCTCGATCCCCATTTGGTGGTCTATAATACACCCCTATAAGTGTTGCTACCCCTTTCCCACTTCTCAGTTCCACCCAAATAGCCTCCCTAGATGAGCCCTCCAATCTATCTTGCCAAAGCACTGCTGTAATATCTTCCCTGACTAGTAATGCAACACCTCCACCTCTTGCCCCTCCAATTCTATCACACCTGAAGCAACGAAATCCTGGAATATTTAGTTTCCAATCACAGCCCTCCTGCAACCATGTTTCACTGATCGCCACAACATCATACTTCCAGGTGTGTATCCAGACTCCAAGCTCATCCACCTTTCTTACAATGCTCCTAACATTAAAATATGCACATTTAAGAAACCCCCCGCCTCTTATTCTCTGTTTATTTCCTTTTTTTTCTTTCTCCTCTTGTGTCCGAGTGCTTCCCTTTTCTGCTTCCTGCCTCCCATTCTGTCTACTAGCTTTCTCTATTTTAGTCCCTCGCCCCAACCATTCTAGTTTAAAGTCTCCCCAGTAGCCTTTGCAAATTTCCCCGCCAGGTTATTGGTCCCCCTCGGGTTCAAGTACAACCCATCCTTTCTGTACAGGTCCCACCTTCCCCAAAAGAAGTCCCAATGATCCAGAAACTTGAATCCCTGCCCTCTGCACCTGTCTTTCAGCCACGCATTTATCCTCCACCTCGCTCCATTCCTACTCTCACTGTCGTGTGGCACAGGCAGTAATCCTGAGATTGTTACCTATTTGGTCCTTTTCCTTAACTCTCCTCCCAACTCCCTAAATCCTCCCTTCAGGACCTCTTCCCTTTTTTTACCTATGTCATTGGTACCTATATGTACCACAACCTCGGGCTCCCCTTCCTCTGATTTCAGGATATCTTGGACGCGTTGAGACACGACCGAGACCTTGACACCAGGGAGGCAGACCACCATCCTGGTCTCCCGACTGCGTCCACAGAATCGCCTATCCGACCCCCTAACAATAGAGTCCCCAATTACTATTGCCCTCTTCTTTTTGTCCCTACCTTCAGGAGCAACCGGGCCGGTCTCTGTGCTGGAGGCCCGTCCGCTGTCGCTACCCCCGGGCAGGCTGTCACCCCCATCCGTACTCAAACAGGAGTACTTATTTGCAAGGTGTACCGACATTGGAGTACTCACTCGTTCCTGCCTCTGCCCCTTGCCCTTCCTTAGCGTGACCCACATGTCTCTCTCCTGTGGTTTTGAAGTGACCACCTCCCTATAACCCCGCTATGACCTCCTCACTCTCCCTGATCAGAGCGAGGTCATCGAGCTGCTGCTCCAGGATCCTAATACGGTCCCTTAGGAGCCCCATCTCGCTGCACCTGGTGCAGATGTGGACGTCTGGAGGGCCATCCGACACCATGACCTCCCACATCTGACATCCAGAACAGTACACTGCTCTGGCTGTCATTCTCCCGCCTTACCCTGGATCCGATACAAGTATAATACAATAGAAACTGCTGGGAGAAATCAGCAGGTATCTGACTCACAACAGCTGCTCCCTCTTGACCTTTAAACTGCACCTTAATTATATAAACAAAAAGCACTGTACCTTTAGCTCACTGTACCTTTACTAAAGCACTGTACCTTTAGCCCACTGTACCCTTAGCTCACTGTACCTTTACTAAAGCACTGTACCTTTACTAAAGCACTGTACCTTTACTAAAACACTGTACCTTTAGCCCACTGTATCCTTGGCCCACTGTACCTTTAGCCCACTGTACCTTTAGCCCACTGTATCCTTGGCCCACTGTACCTTTAGCCCACTGTACCTTTAGCCCACTGTATCCTTGGCTCACTGTACCTTTACTAAAGCACTGTACCTTTAGCCCACTGTACCCTTAGCTCACTGTACCCTTGGCTCACTGTACCCTTGGCTCACTGTAACTTTAACCAGAAAGCAGAAATGCTAACCTGAGGTTGCACCCAATCAGCTGCTTCCTCTAGTCTGCTTCCACCAATCAGCGGCTTCCACCAGAACCCTCCCTATGAAGTGTGGAACGTTACAGATTTTGGTAAAAGCCCTGACCCTCCTCCACTCGCTCCAACGATCTCGGGCCTCTGTAAAAGCAAGCCCCGCGCTCGATTTATATACTCACCACCCTGACCCTCCTCCACTCTCTCCAACGATCCCGGGCCTTATGATAGGAGAGGTCCCCGTGTTGAAACCCTGGACCTCAGCTGAAGCTAGAGCCATGGTTGTCGATTTCTCCAGATCCCTTCTTAATTGGTTAATCTAAAATGGTAAAATAAGCCGTGGGAAAATGTGATAACAGTGCTTGTGAACATGGAAAGGGAAGGACTGTTTGCTCAAGCGAAAGAGTTGAAACCCAAAATAACGGGACATTATTTCACAGGGAGAGGAGGCTGGGGACGAGGAAGAAATTGTAGAGCTGGGGCAGAGGAAGCGAACAATGGCAAATAAAAGGTACAACAAGAGGTACATGCTGGAGGTGTGGTAAGAAAGGGCATTGGGCTCCAGATTGCAGATGTTCCCCCATAGCTACTGCAAGGGAACACCTAACAGGGAGGGTGTCTAGCCCCTTACTGATACTTTGATAATCTCTAGAACAGCCCCACTCCCATTACTTGGAAGACATGCTCTGTGCAAACTAGGAGCAGTTTTACACTGCACTGCAGACGACTTGTTTATGAAACTCCCTCAAATGCAGACACATCAATTGCTACATTTAATTATGGAGGAAGAAGAAGGGCAAAAGATGCAGGATTCAAAAGGCCAGTATTTACAGTGTCTTGTCGAAAACAGCCAAGAACATAAGCGAACGCATTGCACAGCATTAGAAACGTATCTCTAGATTAGGATCTCGGATACCAGGAAAAAGTCTTCCCCTGGTTGAATAAACTCGAACAATTAGCAGTGACCCCTTATTTGTTTTTTTGGGGTCCAGGGATTAGGAATATTGGTTCACCTCTCTCAAAACCAAAGGGATCGATTTGAGATGGGAGAAACTTCTGAGTCACACTTGACCGTAGCTGCTAGACCTCCAGCACCAGCGAAGGAAGTAGGAGAAATTATTTTAAAGATGGCTGAAGGACAGTCAATTCATGTTTTAAATTGCCAATGGCAAAAGGAAAGGTCCTGATTGACTTCTTTAATGACACGGAAGGAAAGATCGCCTGGGTCAGAGAGGAATGGGATGCTATTTTTGAAAAGCAACAGCCACCTACTGAGGATCTGCCAAGGTTACCAATGGCGCTGGTCCAAGTACCCTCTGAACTATGGGCAAAGCATAAGAATCATGTGGGGTGAGTGCGATCAGCCCCTGAACATAAAGTGACTTTAAAAAAGGGTGCTACCTCACCATGTTTAAAACAGTACTGACTGACCCTGGAGGCTGAGCAAGGGATAGCTATAATTATCTTGTCTTTATTACAACCAGGAGTATTCATGAAAACACAAAGTCCGTGTAATACTTCTATTCTGCCAATCCCGAAAGTGAGAAGACGTAATGAATGGCATTTTGTCCAGGACCTGAGAGCTATTAACAAAATAGTGATCCCTATCGTCCCCTTACTATGAAAGGGGTTTACGACTGGGGTCCTGGCTCAAGAACATGGAGGAGGAAAAAGACCAGCCTATTATTCCGTGGCTTTCCCAGCTGTAGTAAATGACATGCCAGCCTGCTTGCGAACTGTAGCGGCGATGGCTACGATGATAGAAAAATCAATCCCCATTGTTCTTGAACACCTCTTGTGTAGTGACTGTTCCTTATGCCGGGATGTTATTATTGAACTGCAGCCACACAGCATTTCACAGCTGCTAGAAGAACAGTAAATAAACTTATCCTTTTATCACATCCAAACTATACTTAGCAGCGATTGCCTGCTATAAACCCAGCTACCTTTGTACCACTGCCTGAAGAAGGGTCTGACCATGATTGTCTACTGCTTGTAGAAGCAACTGCCACTCCCCAGCTGGAGTTACATAGTAATCCAATTGATAATCCTGACCTGGTCCTATTTACTGAAGGCTCTCCACACCGACCCAGCAATGACAGATTATTAGCAGGATATGCGGTGGTCACACCACACCAAGTGCTGAGCCAGATGCTTTACTATCCAGAACGTCTGCTCAGGCAGCTGATCAATATGCCCTGACTCGTGCCTACATATGGGCAAAAGATAAAAGTGCTAATATCTACACTGATTCTTGCTATGCGTTTGGGGTTGTACATGACTTTGGGCAGTTATGGAAAAATAGAGGATTCATCACAACAACAGGATGTTATCCAATTGTTATTTACTGGATGCTATCCAATTGCCACAGCAAATCACAGTTATTAAATGCGAGGCTCATACATCATCGGATGATGATGTATCAAAGGGAAACAGATCAGCTGATTATGTAGCCAAACAGATTGCCCTCAGGCAAATCCTGCAATTACAACCGGTTAAAATTAAGTCTGCAGCATAAAGAAAGCTCCTGGTTAGCATTGGCGTACCCCAGTTACAGGATGTCCAGAGCCTATTATCACCACAGGAAAATAATTCCTGGAGCAAAGGAGGGTGTTATCAAGACCCCATTGTCTAGGCCCACCCTGATGGTTGGGTAGTTTTTCCCAGAAGCCTATTTTTGTCCCAGGATCAGGCTCACATGGGAAAAGGGGGGATGGCACACGCATTGTCCCAGCAATGGTATGCACCAGGTATAAGTCATAATTGATAAAGTTGCAAGAACATGTCTGGTGTGTCAATAAAATAATAGAGGGAAGACGCCTGCAAAATTTGAACACCTAGCACAACCTGAATTGCCTTTTGAGAATGTTCAAATTAATTTTGCACGTATGCCTGCAGCAAAAGGTTTTAAGTACATTCTGGTGATAGTTGATATGTCCTCCAGAAGTGTGGAAGCACACCCCACTAGGAGGGATGACGCAGGGACGGCAGTGAATATTTTAATGAAAGAAATAATACCTAGATTCGGGATACCCATGGGAATAAACAGTGACGAGGAACTAATTTTACCAGTAAATGAGTTCAGAATCTGTCGAAGGCTCTTGGGTTCCAGTGGAAATTACACATACCATATCAACCACAGTCCCCATGGATGGTAGAAAGAGTAAATGGGGAAATAAACGCTACTTTGGGCAAAGAATGCCAGTAAAATAGGTTGTTGTGGCCAGATGCCATGCCCATAGTGATGTATGTCCTGAGAAATCAGAAAAATATAAACATGGGCCTCACACCGCACGAGATATTGATGGGGTGACCTATGACAACAGGAACCCAACCCTCGATGATTCCTGAGAAGGTAGCCCTGATATCGAATGATGCAAAATCCTTAAGATATGCTCAAGCCATGTGTGAAACAGTTGGTAAAATCTATGAGAACATGAAGTAGGCATAGGTCCCTCCAGCAAAAGAAAATATGCACCTGCTTAAACCAGGAGACCAGCTTTACGTGCGGGCAATAAACAAAGATTCTTTCTCTCCCAGATGGAAAGAACCATATTTGGTGCTGCTAACAACACGAACGGCAGTAAAAGTAAAAGGAGAACATGGATCAGAAGAAGGCCCTCAACTCCAAAAGTTACCTATCCATGTTCTCCAGAGATCCTGCCTGACCCATTGAGTTACCCCAGCACATTGTGTTTTTTTTTTTTGAAGCAGCATCTGCTGTTCCTCGTTTTGACATATGCAGCAATGTGCTTGAAGGAAATCACTCACCATCACCGAGAGCAAACTGGAGACTAGAAACTTTGGGATAGTTGCTGGAACTGTGTTTGTCAGTGACTGGTCTCTGTTATTACGGTATGAAGAAATCTTAACCTGCTGGCCATTGCTCCTCCAATTGTTAAAGGAAGGAGTGGTTTCCTCAAAGACTTTTGTTGGGTAGTGTTGCCTTATAAAAGTTTTCCTTCCATTCCTCCTTTACCCTGTGATTTCTATAGCTTCCTCTGGTGTCTCATTCTAGATAAGGACCACCATCTGAGTGAAAAAGTTGTTCCTGAGGCCCCTCGTAAATCTCTCCCCTCTCTTGGGCATTGTATCTCTAATCTAAACTAAACTAGAGTAGAGCTTAATGGAGTTCAATCTGGAGATGTTTTGGAGATGCAACAATGATGAATCTCCTGAGCAGTTCTGAGATGACATCGTGGTTGTCGACTGGAAGGCCGCACGGCTTGTCTCCGCTCGCAATAGTTGCAGCCCGGCCAAGACCCTCCGGAGTTGTGTGGGGATCCCAGTCATCCCCAAACACTAGCATCATCCGACACAATAGGACAATGTACAATTTTTACCAAGCCAATTAGCCTACAAACCAGTACGATTTTGCAGTGTGGGAGAAAACCTACGCAGGCCATGGGGAGAATGTACAAACTCCATACAGACAGTACCTGTAGTCAGGATCGAACCCAGGTCTCTGGCGCTGTAAGGCAGCAATTCTACCACCGTGCCTCCCTAGTTGATCCCCACCCCGCCACCAATACATAACCCCGTCAAATATTGTTGTGCAATGTTCATCCCTGCCTTTCTGATCTGATTTCTTGTCCCTAGTCCACACTATGTGGTAATTACACATAAATGATCCAATATACGAGAAGATTAATCATTGTTAATCGGGAGGAATGATGTAATTTATTTATGCAATGCTGTGCTTCAGGTCTATGTACATTATGCACATTGAATCATCCCATCAACTGTCTCATCATTGCTGTGAGCTGATTAATTTTACATTACAATTCAATCCCACAGTGCTTATAAAACATTTGCTATTGATTTGAATTGCCAGATTACTGCTCAAAGCCATTCAGAGATGAGAAATACTATTGACCTTGTCGGTGACACCAACATAATTTAAATGAATACATAAATATGTCCTGGAAAGTTAGCATCTGTACATGAAGCAGGTGAACAGTTCCAACATCTATTTCCATCATGTTACTGGGAGCTGGTTACTGAAGTAACAAGATGTCACATTGGATAATACAATATACATACCATGCGGTTGTGAGCTAGCCAAGTAGAAGTTTGTGTGTGGCCTCACTCTGGCAATGGAGGAGACCCAGGACAGAAATGTCAGTATGGAAGTGGGACGAATGGGACTGAGTTTTTACATCAGCAAGATCAGCTGTAGACTTAGCGTCTATTTTGTCAAACACTCGGGCTTGGTCTGCCAAAATAAAACTTTACTTCCCATTGTCATGCTGACCTATCCATGTTCTCCAGAGATGCTGCCTGAACAGCACTTTGTATCCTTTTCAGCCGGTATAGGTCCAGGAAGCTGCCAGCATGTGAAGGACACCAGCCTTTTTCATTGGGGGCCATAGGAAGACACACTAGCGCACTTGCCATTTTGCTGTCATTGGCAATTACCATATACTATTCCAAGAGCAGGAATAGAGTTGCCGACACTGACCCATATGCTTTCCTGTAGGTCATGTTGTGAGCTGGTAAGTTTTTCACCATTCGGTCTTCTTTTTTCGTGTCCATCTTCCATATGTTGACATCGCTGTCATCGTCCGTCCTGAAAAGTACGCAAGCTTCCAGCGACAATCAGTAGGAGCCATCACTTGTTGCAATAGATGATGGTGGTAACAGAATTAGCTCAGGATACTTCCAGTTTCCAGCCCCGTGACGTGAAGGCTTCTGCTATGGGGCCCAACATTTGGTCAAGCAGTTCTTCTCATGACAGCTCCACCTCCAGTATGTTTTATAGACAATAAAATAAAGAGTTCTATGAAAATTAAAAGATGGATATAGTATTTTAATGCCTCCGTCGTTGTTCAGCTTGGATGATGGCAATAGATGCCCCATAGGCTCTTCAATTCCTGGGGACTCCATGATGATAACCCTAAGCAGGAAGGATGCTGATCTCTGGAATTCGGATAGTTTTGTAGGTTAACCACAAAGTTGGGATGGCGTCGGAGAAGCTTATTTTAGAAGAAACTTTGGAATTGGAACTATGACGATACCTTGTCCTGAGGAAGTAATACAGCAGACAATAGCTTCTTCAAATCCTTTTCTCAGTGGTTCATTGTTTCAAAATAGGATTTATTTATAGACATATTATTATAGATGGCAGAAAGAGAGTCATTATATCGTAATTTAATTGAGAGATTCAAGAAATGTCCTAAACAGGACCATGCAATTAAGACTGGTGGAGTCTGGAAGGCAATTAGGAAATCTGTGTGAGGTCTGCAACTGTTACCTATTCTAACAATAAAAGTATTATTTAATAATGGGTTCATTACACACAAAGCAACACAATGGAAACACACATTGCCAGTCTATTTATTGTGTTCACTTATGCTTCAGGCTGTAGAAATAAATCTTAACAATGGCAGTACAAGCCATCCCACGCCAAAGGTTATGACAAGTTCAAATAAAGACCAATTTGGTAGTGAAGATTCAGATACACCTAAGGGACTTGTCTTTAGTAAAATGACTACAAAAATGTGTAATATTGCCCTGAGCGTGCCTGTAATCATGAAGGATGTTTAATGAAGAGTGCATTTGATGTTGCTCCTTAATGTTCAAAAGCTCAGGCTGCTTTTCTCTATAGGTTTCGTGATGCCCATTCATCTGCCATGAGTTGGTTAATTCTTTTGCAGAATGTGGGGTTTGCTGGCAAGGTGAACTTTTACCACCCATTCCTGATTGCCCTTGAAAACTTGGTTGCCATTGTCCATCCAGTGAAGATGCTCCTGGAAGATGCTGCCTTTCCCGCTGAGTTACTCCAACTTTTTGTGTCTATCTCCTGGAAGGCCGTTGAGCTGGGCTACAGGAAGCAGTGATAATAGTGTCAGGATGGTGTGCGACTCAGTGGAGAACTTTCAAATGCTAGTGTTCCCATCCACCTGTTGTCTTACTTTCTTGGTGGTAGGGCCGTTAGCTTGGAAGATGCATGAAGAAGTGGCTGCAGTGAAACTTGTAAATAGGTCAAGCTGCAGTCAAGGTAGAGCAGTGGTGCAGGAGCTGAATGCTTTGTGTCCTTGGTGGGGTGCTTTGTTCCAGATGCTGTCAAGCTTCTTGAATATCATTAAAACTGAACATAACCGTCACACAACAAATTTGTGCTTGGTTTCCTATTGAAGGCTTGGCTGGTGGGGTATCAGTGTGTGAGTTATTGGATATGGGAAAGGATACCATCCACTTCCTACGGGCAATGGTAGCTGGATACAGTAGTTCTGCCCAGGATCAGGGTAGTCAGGACCCCATCCACAGAAAAGAGAAGTAGAACATGAAGAAGAGTGACTTCAGGAATGCCTGGAGGAAAACGCAAAGAGGATCGCATTATAATTGGAGTTTTAGATAAAATTCCAATATGGAGTTTCAGATAAAATTCCGTTTTGTGCTCTGTTTCAAGGCCTTATTTTAATATTAGTGTGGCTAATAAGTAAACCAGATTTAGGTGGTTTCTATATCAGATATTTAAAGATTAGTCATTTCTCTTCTGCACACAAGCTTAATGCCCACATGCACATGCCCTATTTATGCAATTGTTTTAGTGATAAAATTATAATTCCAAAAGCAGAAGTTACTGTGACTGCTTCACTCTTAGGTTCCTGGGAAATATAAATAAGTGAAGTACATTTAGCTGTCTTTATGTTCGATACATGTGTCTAAAAATGGATTCTCATGGATCATTTGTGGCAAGTTCAGGATGTCTGGAAGACACTAATTTACGATGCCCAGTAATGATGCCAAGCATCACGAGGAAATTGACATCGAAGCAAAAAAAACTTTGATTCATAGGTCATAGGTAGGCTTCACTTACTGTTAGAAATGTAATATATAATCTATAATTACAATCTTGTATTTGGTGATATTTGAAAACAAAAGTTATTATAACAAACCCTGGCGTGTGGTTGGTGGATACTGATGAGGGAGGTCAGGGAGGGGCAGACGGCAGGACAATGCCAGAGAACAAAAAGACAAGGATGGAAGAGGAGCGAATTTATAAGCCAGATGAGTAGTTGGAAGGGGAGGGGGAAGGGAAGAAATTGGTGTGAGTCCAGGTGAGCACAGGGAAGAAAAGAGTATCATTATGTAATATACAATGGATGTTAGGACATGTCAATGGCATCCATTTTGTTTATCTCAAGTGAGCATTTATGACTGGTATAAAATGCTAGCTTCCAGTTTGCAGGATGATTTACATCCAGGAGTAATTGATTATGATCCAGGATAGTAGGCTATAAATCGAGGAATGCACCGAAATTAGATTCCTCTGACAAAGACTCAAATCGGACTCCCGAGGGTTAAGTGTGCTGTAATATTCAGAGACTGACACTGTCAGTACTTACAGGCTGAACTACTTGGGCTCCTGGTTCTCTATCTTAAATACACCCCTTTCATGGTTTTGGCCTTCCTACCATTGTGACTGCATACAAACTTACAGCTACATCATTCAGAATTCTTTATTCGTAACTTCTTGTGCATCCTTTTCCATTCTTATTACAATTAATGTCCATTTCAGGGTCTTGCATTTTCGAAGATATTCTCTAAATAACTTTGTCCAGCTTTTGGTCATGGAGTCATACAGCACAGAAACAGGCCCTTTGGCCCAATTTCCCCTGCCGACCACAATGCCCCATCTGTGCTGGTCCCACCTACCTGCATTACGCCCATAACCCTCTTAACCTTTCCTACCATTTACCTGTCCAAATGTCTATTAAGTATTGTTATAGTACCTGACGCAACTATCTCCTCTGGGAGCTTGGTGTAGAAAAAGTTGCCCCTCGGGTTCCTATTAAATCTTTCGCTTACTCTGAATAAGAGTCTGTGCATTCACCCTGTCTATTCCTTGCATGGTCATCTCTCAGCCTCCTGTGTTCCAAGGATTAAAATCCTAGCCTGTTCAACCTCTCCTTATAGCTCAGGCCCTTGAATCCTGGCATGATCCTTGTAAATCTACTCTGCACTCTCTCCGGCTTATCGACATCCTTCCTATAGAAAGGTGACCAAAACTAAGCATAATACTCCAAATTACCTCTGTTTAGTTTAGTTTAGTTTGGATATACAGTGCGAAACAGTCCCTTCGGCCCACCGAGTCCATGGTGACGAGGGATCCCCGCACGCTAACACTATCCTGTTCATTACTGATTGTGCCTCACCAGACCATCTTAGGGTTATTTTCACTAAAACATACTAAATGATAGTTATTAATATATTGCAAATAAATATTTAAGTGTGGCAAAGGTAGATATTCAACAGGATCAAAAGGTACCTGGCACATGATAAAGAGGTGAAACTTGGCAAATATTACTTCATCTAGTAATGCTGATCGCCAGATATAATTCCATGTGAGATATTGTGCATTGATTTTTAGTAAAGGAAACAGAAATAAATACTGGTTAGCCACTGCAAAAATAATTGCAATCAGCAATCATTAATATATCTGATGTAATCTGGTTTGCATCCTGTTGTTGTTATTCTACAATATTCACCTCCTTTGTTATATTGCCATTAGTCACTGCTCAACCAAGTTGATTATCCTTTTGGGTCTTTCTGCAAAAGGTGTAGCCAAGTATAGAGAAGCTGATTTGTTTTTAACAAATCAAGAGTTCTCATTTTGACTTAAAGTGATCAGTGTAGGGAAATTCAGGCAAGATGTGTATGATGGGTGGGTGACCCTTCCAGACATATTATGGTGCTGGACCAGGGAACCCATTGAATAAAGTGGGTCATCAAGGACCCACACCATCCTGGCCACACACTCATCTCCCCCCTACCTTCAGGTAGAAGATACAGGAGCCTGAAGACTGCAACAACCAGGTTCAGGAATAGCTACTTCCCCACAGCCATCAGGTTATTAAACTTGGCTTGGACAAAACTCTGAACATTAATAGCCCATTATCTGTTATTTGCACTTTATCAGTTTATTTATTCGTGTGTGTATATATTTATATAATGGCATATGGACACACTGATCTGTTCTGTGGTCATGCCTACTATGTTCTGTTGTGCTGAAGCAAAGCATGAATTTCATTGTCCTATCAGGGCCACATGACAATAAACTCTCTTGAATCTTGAAATCCCTTGTTAGCCTTTGCTTGATTAATTGTGTGTAGAACTACCAAACTATTAACACTTTTGCTTAATGGGGATCATGACAGAAGCCTGCTCGTGGCAATCCCCGAAAACGACGACACGATGCACTTTGTGATGCGTCGAGCGACCAATTCTGTCAACATGTTGGACGACGACAGAAGCACAACAGCGAGCTACACATCATCTGACACATGAGCAAACAAACTTTTGCCTAGTAAAATAGGACAACATTGAAACATAGAAACATAGAAAATAGGTGCAGGAGTAGGCCATTCGGCCCTTCGAGCCTGCACCGCCATTCAATATGATCATGGCTGATCATCCAACTCAGTATCCTGTACCTGCCTTCTCTCCATATCCCCTGATCCCTTTAGCCACAAGGGCTACATCTAACTCCCTCTTAAATATAGCCAATGAACTGGCCTCAACTACCTTCTGCGGCAGAGAATTCCAGAGATTCACCACTCTCTGTGTGAAAAACGTCCTCATCTCGGTCCTAAAAGATTTCCCCCTTATCCTTAAACTGTGACCCCCTTGTTCTGGACTTCCCCAACATCGGGAACAATTTTCCTGCATCTAGCCTGTCCAACCCCTTAAAAATTTTGTAAGTTTCTATAAGATCCCCCCTCAATCTCCTAAATTCTAGCGAGTACAAGCCGAGTCTATCCAGTTTTTCTTCATATGAAAGTCGTGACATCCCAGGAATCAGTCTGGTGAACCTTCTCTGTACTCCCTCTATGGCAAGAATGTCTTTCCTCAGATTAGGAGACCAAAACTGTACGCAATACTCCAGGTGTGGTCTCACCAAGACCCTGTACAACTGCAGTAGAACCTCCCTGCTCCTATACTCAAATCCTTTTGCTATGAATGCTAACATACCATTCGCCTTCTTCACTGCCTGCTGCACCTGCAAGCCTACTTTTAATGACTGGTGTACCATGACACCCAGGTCTCGTTGCATCTCCCCCTTTCCTAATTGACCACCATTCAGATAATAATCTACTTTCCTGTTTTTGCCACCAAAGTGGATAACCTCACATTTATCCACATTATACTGCATCTGCCATGCATTTGCCCACTCACCCAGCCTATCCAAGTCACCTTGCAGCCTCCTAGCATCCTCCTCACAGCTAACACTGCCCCCCAGCTTCGTGTCATCCGCAAACTTGGAGATGTTGCATTCAATTTCCTCGTCCAAATATTAACAGTTTTCCTCGTCCCAGAACTGAGCCTTGGGGTACCCCACTAGTCACTGCCTGCCATTGTGAAAAGGACCCGTTTACTCCTACTCTTTGCTTCCTGTCTGCCAACCAGTTCTCTATCCACATCAATACTGAACCCCCAATACCGTGTGCTTTAAGTTTGTATACTAATCTCTTATGTGGGACCTTGTCGAAAGCCTTCTGAATGTCCAGATATAACACATCCACTGGTTCTCCCTTATCCACTCTACTAGTTACATCCTTGAAAAATTCTATAAGATTCATCAGGCATGATTTACCCTTCATAAATCCATGCTGACTTTGTCCAATGATTTCACCACTTTCCAAATGTGCTTCTATCCCATCTTTAATAACTGATTCTATCAGTTTCCCCACTACCGACGTTAGACTAACTGGTCTGTAATTCCCCGTTTTCTCTCTCCCTCCTTTTTTAAAAAGTGGTGTTACATTAGCTACCCTCCAATCCTCAGGAACTACTCCAGAATCTAAAGAGTTTTGAAAATTTATCACTAATGCATCCACTATTTCTGGGGCTACTTCCTTAAGTACTCTGGGATGCAGCCTATCTGGCCCTGGGGATTTATCGGCCTTTAATCCATTCAATTTACCTAATACCACTTCCCGGCTAACCTGGATTTCACTCAGTTCCTGCATCTCATTTGACCCGCGGTCCCCTGCTATTTCCGGCAGATTTTTTATGTCTTCCTTAGTGAAGACAGAACCAAAGTAGTTATTCAATTGGTCTGCCATTCCTTGTTCCCCATGATCAATTCACCCGTTTCTGACTGCAAGGGACCTACATTTGTTTTAACTAATCTTTTTCTCTTCACATATTTATAAAAGCTTTTGCAGTCAGTTTTTAAGTTCCCTGCCAGTTTTCTTTCATAATCTATTTTCCCTTTCCTAATTAAGCCCTTTGTCCTCCTCTGCTGGTCTCTGAATTTCTCCCAGTCCTCTGGTAGGCTGCTTTTTCTGGCTAATTTGTACGCTTCATCTTTTGTTTTTGATACTATCCCTGATTTCCCTTGTTATCCATGGATGCACTACCTTCCCTGATTTATTTTTTTGCCAAACTGGGATGAACAATTGTTGTAGTTCATCCATGCAGTCTTTAAATGCCTTCCATTGCATATCCACCGTCAACCCATTAAGAATCAATCGCCAGTCTATCTTGGCCAATTCACGTCTCATACCCTCAAAGTTACCTTTCTTTAAGTTCAGGACCCTTGTTTATGAATTAACAATGTCACTCTCCATCCTAATGAAGAACTCAACCATATTATGGTCACTCTTGCCCAAGGGGCCACGCACAACAAGACTGCTAACTAACCCTTCCTCATTACTCAATACCCAGTCTAGAATAGCCTGCTCTCTCGTTGGTTCCTCTACATGTTGGTTTAGAAAACTATCCCGCATACATTCCAAGAAATCTTCTTCCTCAGCACCCTTGCCAATTTGATTCACCCAATCTATATGTAGATTGAAGTCACCCATTATAACTGTTTTACCTTTGTTGCACGCATTTCTAATTTCCTGTTTGATGCCACCCCCAACTCCACTACTACTGTTAGGTGGCCTGTACACAACTCCCACTAGTGTTTTCTGCCCCTTAGTGTTTCGCAGCTCTACCCATATCGATTCCATATCCTCAAAGCTAATGTCCTTCCTTTCTATTGCGTTAATCTGCTCTCTAACCAGCAACGCTACCCCACCTCCTTTCCCTTTCTGTCTATCCCTCCTGAATATTGAATATCCCTGGATGTTCAGCTCCCAGCCTTGGTCACCCTGGAGCCATGTCTCCGTGATCCCAACTATATCATAGTCATTAATAGCTATCTGCACATTCAACTCATCCACATTATTACGAATGCTCCTTGCATTGAGATACAAAGCCTTCAGGCTTGTTTTTACAACACTCATACTATTATGCTGAAAAGTGGCCCTTTTTGATTTTTGCCCCAGATTTGCCAGCCTGCCACTTTTTTTACTTTTCACCTTGCTACCTATTGCTTCTACCCTCATTTTACACCCCTCTGTCTCTACGCTCACACATTTAAGAAACCCTTTCCCTTTAACTTCATCCTCCACTATCCCATCCGACACATTTGGTTGCTCTATTGGTCATTTTAAAAAGGCAGCTGGCCCAAAAATTGAAATTATTTTCAATAAACTGTTTCAATAAACTGCTTTAGAGACTTAGAGGGCAACATCAGGCTCAGCCTCTTCATCCCACCATGTCTGAGCCATCCATCAGGTATCCACCTGCATTAACTCTACCCTAACCCATTTTACTTTCCACACATTCCCCTCAACTCACCCAGATTCTTTGTACAGCATTATTGAGCAATATTAATATTAATATTGGACAATATTGCATATCAACATTATGACCTGCATGTTTTGGGATGTGGAAGGAAACCGGGGCATCCAGTGATAATCCACAAGATCACTAGAAGAACATGTAAATTCCAGAGAGGGAGAACAAGGTCAGAATGTGGCCATTGGGACAGAAGGGCAGTCGCTCTGCTAGCTGTGCCAGTGTATAACTCTTGTGTTATTACTGTCTTTCTTATGGGTTTTTTTAAAAAAAAATATATATAACAAAACAATGATGCCTTTAGAGCCACCAGGTTCCTGGAGGGTAGTGCCACTCTGCTTTCCCCTCTTCCCCTGCAATGTATTCTTTCTCACGTATGCCCATCAATTACCTTCTGATTATTTTACCACTTAGCTACACTGGGAGTATTTACTGTAATCAATTAATCTATCTGTACATCATTTGGGATAGCAGGATAAATCTTCATCCCGGAGGTTGGAGAGTACACCCTGAGAGAAACTTTCTCTCCGGTGTCACAGGTAGAACAATACCCAAGATCAGGAATGAACCTGGGGCCATGGATCTGAGAGGCAGCAGTACCAACTGCAGGAAATGGGAATGCTGTTAGATCGATCAGTTTTCTTTAAAGACCAAAGTTAGAGAATTCACTAAACCAAAGACACTGGCAACTCAACTAGTTTGTTATGTTAAATAAGAGGATCTACTGGTGTGGGTTATTGTGATCTGTTCTTCATTTTGCATCATTAAGTGAAGAAAGTTTTCATGGATTTAATTCAAAGAGCTTGGTTACGTTGTGTATGGATTAACCTGCTGTGAAATGAAGTAGTCTAACAATAATATAATTAAATACTCTCAGGTTTACTGCGGTAAGACTGGAGTACACGCACTCACTTTGAAATAATTTTTGTACACAATGCAATGGCAAACCCCGCATCAACAAGGCCAAATGAATAACAAAAGAAATAAGAACATAAACAGGCCATATTGTCTCCTGAGGCTGCTCTCCATTCATTACCATGGATTATCTTCTACATCAACTCTGCTTCAATGATTTCACACATCGGTTCATCCACCTATTCTCCTAATATCTCTCTGTCAGCCTGAATATGTTCCAGTATCTGTGCATCATGTTAAAATAGAGGGGCTGCCTTGCCATAATCACCGTCCTTCAGGCTTCTCCCCCACTGTTTCGTCTCATAGCACACACATCTATTTACTGTCTTTAAACCCATTTCTTCAGACAAATGAAGGCCCTTCTTGAATGGTTACAGGCTTTCTCATCAACCCAGGTGCTGATCACTGCAATATTGAAGGAAGGTGATGTATCTCCATGCCAAGGTGTTCTGTGATTTGTGAGGAAACTGCCTGAGGGTGCTGCAGTTATGTTCCAGGCTATCTCAAGATTCTGCATTGTGTCAAGTACATAAATGAAAACATATCTTATGGTTGGACTGAAAACACAATAAGCCTTTGCAACATTACACCATTTTGAAGATTAGGTGCAGGTGCCCTTTATGTTAGTCCCCTCGGCAATATTTTTGAAACAATGACAAATCAGTTTATCATTCCCCAGACTATGTATAATCTTTTATATGAGGCATACTTTAAAAAATGTATACAATTATAGAGACAGTATTTCCCTCCTGCTGATTATAGTGATAGTGTGACGTGTTTGTGGAAGAACACCACAAAGCCACAGATTTAGTGACTGGAAGCTTTAAATTCGTAGGTGACAGCAGTTGTGGGTATGGACTAAAAAACAAACTGCTGGAGGAACTCAACGGGCCAGGCAGCATCTGCAGAAGGAAATGGATAAAATACATTTTTGGTCGAGGCCTTTCACCTGGTATGGACTGAAAACATGTTTGGCAAAGTTCTGAACCAAACAAGTAGATGGTTTTTAAAAGATTTGTGAACAAAAGAACAAAAGTGCATCTTCAGGATAAACCTATGCCTAGTAATGAATAGCAAGTTACAATTGTTCGCAGTCGCTGCCTCAAAAAGGCTGGCAGTATCATCAAAGACCCACACCTTCCTGGCCACACATTCATCTCCCTGCTACCTTCAGGTAGAAGATACAGGAGCCTGAAGACTGCAACAACCAGGTTCAGGAATAGCTACTTCCCCAGAGCCATCAGGCTATTAAACCTGGCTCGGACAAAACTCTGATTATTAATAACCCATTATCTGTTATTTGCACTTTATCCATTTATTTATTCATGTGTGTATATATTTACATTATGGTATATGGCCACACTTATCTGTTTTGTAGTAAATGCCTACTATGTTCTGTGTGCTGAAGCAAAGCAAGAATTTCATTGTCCTATACAGGGACACATGACAATAAACTCACTTGAACTTGAATTTGTTTTAATCAGGTTAATGCCTCTAGTGAAGGTGGAATTTGCCTGTAACATTCTCATGACAATCCAGAGCAGTCTTTGAGCAGTAGATTAATTTCTGAATAGTGTTCACTATTGTTATACAGGCCACATAGTTAGAGGCAATTTAGGCACAAGAGGATTTCATAAAAATTGCACAAGATAATGGCTGATCAATCTGTTTTATTGGTATTGGTTAACCATGTCATGGGAACTTTTATCTCTCCCTCAATAGGCAGATGGAATCATGCGTTAAAATCTCATCCAATGGTCGACATCCCAGAAATTGGATTACATTCAGTTGTTCACCGTTGTGCACAGTGCAATTCAATTTCATTTCAATCTGAAAGATGAATTGTAAAGGAAAACCACGGATACCATGAGTTTCATAATTTTCTTCTGGGTCCACCATGCAGGTATCTCTCTAATGTACTGAGGATGTGTCCAGTGAATACAATGGCAGGCAACACGCCCCAAGATGCCTCCTCCACAATGCTAGTCCTGATGACAATATGAGCCACTTTTGAGAACTGTCCACTGTTATTATGGGGGACTTGCCCATGGAAATGGGCAACCCATCTCAGGCAGGTCCTCAAGTCATATACTTGCATGTTACAGTAGCTCTCCCTCAGGCCATCCCACCACTCCAGATGCAACTCCCATCCCCTTTCCACTGATCTCCACCACATCCTTAACCCAACCATCCAACCCATCGTTGGTGCCCCCAGCTATTGATTTTCCACTATTCTCCCCAAGGATATCTCACCAATACCCTCCACTCAAATCCTCTGATCAAGCCTTACTTAAGCCTTCACCCAATGATCTACTTCTTGACCTCCTCATCCACCACAAATCACCCATCCAACACTTGCCGAAAACCCCCAAAGTCAATTGTGACTCTCCCACAAAACTGACTTCCCCTCTATCTAATGCTCTGAACTTGATCTTACCTGAGTACTTATGGATCATCTCTTTTGGAATGGAAGGACTAGTTTCCCTGTTTAATCTGTGTTTGCATAAACCATATAAAATCCAGGCTAATGTATCATTCCACAATAATATATGCGAGCAGCGTTAGAACCAAAGGACGGTACAGTGGCATAGCTGGAAGACCTGATGCTTCACAGCGCCAGTGACCCCAGGTTCGATCCTGACCTTGGATGCTGTCTGTGTGGGGTTTGCACATTCTCCCTCTGACCACTTGGGTTTCCACTGGGTGTTCCGGTTCCCTCCCACACCCCTAAGGCATGTGGGTTTGTAAGTGAATTGGTCTCTGTGGTGGAATATACTGTAGAACTAATGTGAACGGGTGATAATTGGTTGGCAGGGACTCATTTGGCCTATGGTTCTGTTTCCTTGCTATATCATTCAATTCTACTAGACTAAGTGGGACCCGTTAGGTCCCTGTCCCACAGGAGTCCTGGTCCCCCAACGCAACCCGTCCTCCCAACACAATATTGTACCATCCACACATAGCCCCCAACTGCGCAGGCGCGGCTCATTTCCCCTCATCCCTCCCTCCCCTTCTCTTCACCCTCCCTCTTTATTCCCCTCTCCTCCTCCCACTCCCCAATCCCTATCTCCCTCACCTCTCTTTCCCCTACCCTCAGTCACTCCCTCCCTCCATCTATAAAAAGCAGCATCTGCAATTGTCTTCCTCCACAGGTCATTCATTGTTAGCTGTGGTTTAGATCCAGTTGACTTGATGATTGGACCAGTTTGCATCGTGTTTGTATGTGTGTGTGTGTGCGTGTGTGTGTGCACGTGAGTGTGTGTGTGATTCAAGCTGCTTGGCCACCCAGCAAACCGACTCTCCCTCCCTCCCTCCCTCTGCCCACTGCGGTTCAGCTGCCGCTCGGCCCATCCCCGCCCTGCCCACCTGCCTGCCTGCTCGCTGCCACCGCTGGGGGGGGGGGGGGGGGATGTAGTCAGTGTTCATCACGCTGGGCATCACAAGTTTCGATGAGCTGTTGGAGAAGATCTCCTCCGAGAGGGCCGTGAGGGCGAGTTACCACACAGCAGCGGCAGAGGAGACGGACCCGGGGGTACGGGTAGACGGGACCGCCATTGCCGCAGAGGGCGGGGGAGAGGGGTGAGTGATGAGGGAGAGAGAGACGGGACCAGGGCCTCCACTGAACCTCCACAGAACCCCCCCCCTGGTGGTGGGGGAGACGATTGACAGGTTACTGTGAGGGGAGAGGAGTTTGTGAGTGAGGCGGGAAGGGGCGTCGCCAGTGGGGCAGTAAGGGGCGTCGCCATCCCGGCCTTGGCATTGACTGACAGGAGAAGAGATCCATCCAGACTGAAGGAATCTGTGCAGGCGCGGTTTTTAAGATTTTTAAACCTCGATATCTTTTATAGTATACCACTGATCGGAACAAAACATGTTGCACTCGCAGCACAGGAGAATGGTGAGTAACCTGATGAAAAATCTTAGCACTCTCGCGTACCATTTTTGTGTAAATAGAGAAAGAGCCCAAACCGGAAGAGCACAAAATCCGTTTTATGGATGGATAGATGGATAGATGGATAGATAGATTCAAAGCTTCTAATCAATAATCTCAATGGATCCATCCTTTTATTGTTTCTCCTATTCAACCTCTTTGATTGAGCTTAAGATCATTATTTTTCCTCATATCCCACACTTCAGACTCCTCTGTAACTCTCGACTCTAGCAATCGAACAGTAAAACTTGCCCAATATGCAATATCATAGCCAATGAACTTTATAATGTAGTCACAATGTGAAATGTGGCAACAAACTGCAAACAGAGGAATCTTACTCAGGAAGCAATAAGATCTGGAAATCTGCTTTCAGGAAATGAAGGGAAATAAATGGCGATGATGGAATTTGAAATGAAAACAGAAAATGCTGAAAACACTCAGCAAGTCAGGAAGCATCTGTGAAAAGAGAAACAAAGTTAATGTTTCAGATCAAAGATTCTTAATCAGTACTTACTTTTAGACGTTGATAAAGGGTGAATATTGCAGGACTAGTAAGAGTTCCGTGAGCAAGGGCTCTTTTATGTAAATTAAGAGAACAAATGCGGCCTTGGCGTGACATTTCATCACTCAACCAACCTCTGCAATAAAATGTTAATGAACGTTTATTGGAGAGTGATCCTGCCAGACCTTGCAGGAAATAACAACTGTGACAATCTGCTCAAGGGAAAGCAGATCCTGCCATTTGTTCAAACAATTTGCTTATAGTATATGTACAATGACAGACTCGAAGCACATGACTGCTGATATCCAATTGCTTGGTGTAATGTTTATTAGTGCTATTGAATCAAATTTAATTGGAAAAGCAACGTTAAAAATATTCAAGCAATTACAGTGTATAGGCTTGACAGATGGCGCTGGATTCCTCCCATGTCCTCTTTGCATT
Source organism: Leucoraja erinaceus (assembly GCF_028641065.1). NCBI lineage: Eukaryota > Metazoa > Chordata > Chondrichthyes > Rajiformes > Rajidae > Leucoraja > Leucoraja erinaceus. The sequence goes on from NC_073379.1 coordinate 53,405,867, forward strand.
TGCAGTATTTAGTCATGGGCGCACCTGCACATGTGCAGTGTGTACAAAAGCATGCAGTGCCTGTTTTGAGACTATGCTGGTGTGGCGTAAATCCAAATGTGTGACCCACAGGTGTTCCTGTCCAGTCATGCAGAAATAGATTTTCTTTACAAGGTCTCCTTCAGTGAATAATGAAGGGCAGCAGCCTCAGCTGGTCTAAGGACATGGAGTCACCTACACCAATGGTTCCCAACCTTTTTTAGCTCATGGCCCCCTTGGGCTTTTTAATTTCTCTGTGGCCCTCCCTGACATTATTAGTAGAAAGAAGTGGCCCCTTTCATTGAACCTGTGGCCCCCTAAATCCCCAAATTTTCTGTGGCCCCATTGAAATTTGCCATGGCCCCAGGTTGGGAATCACTGACTTACAGGACGGTCCCTTCATGTATTTTCCCTCACTGCGGTTCCACCTCAGTCCTGCTCTTCTCCCATCATTACCCAACCCCTCCCATCTCCCCATCATAACTCCGATCTGCCTCCCCATCACCCCAAACATAAATCTGCTTCACCAGTGGCAACTCCCAACACTCAAAGTCCCTTCACAACAAGTTTTTTACTCCAAAAACAGCACCCTCCCCAATAACAATCCTCCCCTTTCCTCCACAGTCCTCTGCAACCCAATATCTTTGAACAATATGAATTCTGCTAATGTAGTGGGGGGTAAAAAAAGGTCTTGTGAGCTACAAATGTACCTCTTCTATTAATTGCAACACTTGGGGTTTCATAGCTAACAGAAATTTACAGTGTTGAGCCGTTATGCGAAATATGATATCACCTGTCTCAATGTGTCATCTTGGCAAGGAAGAATGTATATCATAATGTCCAAGGAAATGGAAGGCTATAATCATTGAAAATTAATGGTGACAATAACAGCTTAAATATGTAAACAGCAGGAATTTACAAATAATGACAAAATATGCTTGCAAATAAAAATAGAGAGTGTGATGAATATAAAGATCATAGCCTCCCATTATCCTCAGTGCTACTTTTCCCTGCAAACCTTCTTGATTTCCCAGTTGCCTTATGTCTTATGGCATTGGTCATGTGCCAAGTAGGTTTTAGGACTCTCAGTTGAACTTGGTTAGATGTTAATCATTGCTCCTGATGAAGAGACTCAGAACAAGAAATTCAAGAGCATGATCGGAAATATTTGACAGAAAACCTTGTGGAAAGGGGAGGGGAGTGAGGAGGAGGGAAGAGAGGGGGGCAAAAACGTATGAAGCATGTTCCCAGCAGTTAGAGTCATAAAGTCATAGAGTGATACAGTATGAAAACAGGCCCTTCAACCCAACGTGGCCAACATGTCCCAGCTACACTAGTCCCACTTTTGGCCGCGTTTGGTCCATATTCCTCCAAACCTGTCCTATCGATGTAACTCTCTGTTTCGTAAAGTGTGTGAGGGTCTCTGCCTCAACTACCTCCTCTGGCAGCTTGTTTCATACACTCACGATACTTTGCATGAAAAAGTTACCCCTCAGATCCCTATTAAATCTTTTCTCCTTCACCTTAAACCCATGTCTCCTGGTCCTCGATTCACCTACTCTGCAAGAGACTCTACCCAATCTATTCATCTCATGATTTTATACACCTCGATAATATCACCCCTCATCCTCCTGCACGGGAAGGAATAGAGTCCCGACCATCTCAACATCTCCCTATAGCTCAGACCTTCTAGTCCAGGCAACATTCTCGTAAATCTTCTCTGTACCCCTTTCCAGCTTGGCAACATCGTTCCTATAGCATGGTGTCCAGAACTGAACACAATACGCTAAATGCAGCCTCACCAAAGTCTTATACAACTGCAACAGGAACTCCCAACTTCTATGCTCAATATTCTGACTGCTGAAGGCCAATGTGCCAAATGCCTTCTTGACCACCTGATCTGCCTGCGACTCCACCTTCAAGGAACTGTGCAACTGCACTCCTACTACTCTACAACACTACCCAGAGCCCTACCATTCACTTTGTTGGTCCAGCCCTTGATAGACTTCCCAAAACACAACACCTCACATTTTTCTACATTCAATTCCATCAACTATTTCTCAGCCCTCCTGGCCAATCAATGAGATCCTGCTGTGATTTTTCACAACCATCTTCAATTTCTGCAAAACCACCCACGTTTGTATCATCAGCAAACTTGCTAATCTTGTCATGTATCTTCTCATCCAAATCATTGACATAGATTAGGGATCTGCACTTTCAACAGTATTTCGTGAGAATTTCAGAAATCATATTCTGAAAATATATTTCTTCTTTGGACCTTTTTTTGTTTGATATGCATCCTGCATTATTGCTGTCTATTTCAATTTACCAGTCCTGATTCACAAGAAACTATTCTGAAATGGTCACAGAAAGAAATCTGTGGTGTCAGCCTGACTCGTTACTGTGTTGAACTTGAATGTTATCCAACATTCAAGCCACACTGTGTAACCTACCCCCAAAGCATTACATTGAGGTTTTAGTTTTCATTATATAACCAGCACAAGGTTGATGCCAAAAGTATTTATCTGAGAATGTTATTTATAAATAGGGACTAATCTATTAAATGTAGGAGTGGTCTGTTGATTCCAATTGAGCTGCAGAAAATTTACCCATGTACCCTTTTATAATTCACAATATAATGCAGTAAAAACTAAAGATCTGTTCAAATAATGTTAGCAGCTGACTGTCCATAGTGACTAGTTCAAACAAAGATTATTAGTTAAAATCTATACGTTCTTGTTCTTATTTTGTTCTTTCTGATATGATTGTAAAAATATTAAAGGAAAAACCTGGTTGACTACCTTTCAATGATAAAGTAAACATAATGAAACCACTCTCAGTTTCCTCCTTGTTGCCATGTTTCATATTCTCAAGCTACTAGCTGAGCCAGCCATTCTTACTGACGGCCCTACACTTTGACATGGTGCAGAAGCACCTATTTACTGACCATAGAATTCAATCACAATCCATTGTCCTGTTCATGACATTATTGGGTAGAAGTTGATACATCACAGCTTGCTTGCATGTTGCCTCTAAACAATAATCTCATGAAAAGCAACAACAACAGAGGACAAAGCAGAACTGGTATGGTTACTGAGATCTATCCATTGTTATGGGCTCTTGTGGATTCTAGTGCATTGTTGAGGCAGTGGAAGAATCGTTTGGTCCTCTTTACTAGTTATGCTGGAAGCCTAAGTATAGGTTTTAGTCATGCTTGTATAACAGTTTGGTGCATTTGATCAGAAATAATAAACTTTTATGATAGTTCTGGCATGTCTGAAAAGTAGACTAGTTTTACGCCACCCAGACAGGTTCAGTGTGGAATGTGTAGGAAGGAACTGCAGATGCTTGTTTACACGAAGATAGATACAAAATGTTGGAGTAACTCGACTGGGCTGGCAGCATCTCTGGAGAGAAGGAATGGGTGGAGATGGGTGTAAAAGGGGGGTGAAATCAGAGCTTCACCCTGTTTTTGACCCAACTTTCCTTAGCATGTGCAATAAAGATGCTGCCTGACCCGCTGAGTTACTCCAACAGTTTGTGTCTATCATAAACTCCCAAGGTGCTTCACGGAGCTGTAATAAAATATAGATCAGGAATGTGCCATAAAAGATGAGATTGGTGGTACACTCCAGGCAAGCATTTAGTTTTAGTTTTAATTTTAGAGATACAGGGCGGAAACAGGCCCTGCGACCTAATGGGTCTGCGTCAACCAACGATTCCCACATATTAACACTATCCTACACACACCAGGGACTAGTGGGGTTAGGGGGTCGCCGTCCAATTGGGTATGACTGCCCTGCCTGCAGCTGTACGTCCTTTCATATCTTTAAAACATTTTAGTACCTTAAAAAATGTTGTTTCTTTTTAGTACGTTAAAAAGTCTGCTTCTTTTCTCTTCATTCTCTTTCTTTCCTCATCTTCCTTTTCTTACTTTCTGATATCACACACGTTTCTACTTCTTTTCCATTCTTTCTCCGTCTCCTTTTTATTGTTAAATTAAAAATAATAAGATGCTGTACATGAATTGTAACATGCCAATATATACTAGGTACCAATGGTACCATACTTCTAATAAAATACTTACTTCTAATAAAACATTTTTTTTTAAAGTGTTGTTGTTTTAGAGGTCTATTTTTTTTATGTGTGGGGGCTGCGGGGGGGGAGGGGAGGGAGGGAGGGGGAAACTGTATTTCTCAGTCCCTACCTGGTCAGAGAGGCGGCTTCAAGAGGGCGCAGCCAGAGCATACACCGCTCAACATTAGTGGCACTGCAGTGGAGAGAGTGGAGAGCATAAAGTTCCTCGGTGTGCAGATAACGGACAACCTCACCTGGTCCAGGAACACCACTGGGACCGTCAAACGGGCCCATCAGCGACTGCACTTCCTGAGGAAACTAAAACAGGCCTCACTCCCCACCAACATCCTCAGGACTCTCTACAGGGGCACGGTGGAGTCTGTACTCACGTACTGCATCAATACGTGGTACTGCACCTGCAACTGCTCGGACAGGAAGGCTCTGCAGAGGGTAGTGAGGGGAGCAGAGAGGATTATTGGCGTCTCCCTACCCTCGGTACAAGAACTGTTCCAGAGCCGCTGTCTGAAGAAAGCACAGAGAATTGCCAAGGACAAACTGCACCCCCTCCACACACACCTGGATCTCTTGCCATCAGGCAAGAGATATCGAAGCATCAAAGCCCGGACTACGAGGCTGCTAAACAGCTTCCTACCACAGGCTGTGAGGCTGCTAAACAGTCACTCTGCACTCACAGTCACTTGACTTGACTCTGCGGCTGGCACGGACACTTTAATAACTGGCTCTGGCCACTCAAATCAGCGGCCCCGGACATTTTTTTATGATTGGTTTACTGTTTTTAACATTGTGTTTTTTACCTGATTTTAACTATTTATTCTGTTCCATCAGGGACTGGATTGTTTTTTTTAGTGTTATTATGTGAGAAGTGTTTTAAATTTCATGTGCGAGGCTCCGCTATTCACTGGGAAACGTCTTTTCATTTTGCACTGTACTTGTTGCTTGCAAGATGACAATAAAGGTTGATTGATTGATTGATTGATTACCTCCGAGCAGCATCTCGACCCGTCCTCGCGGCCGACCATTGGGGTCTGGAGCTGTGTTTCCTGACGGGACCGGCCAGAACCTCGGCTTCGGCGGCGGCGCAATGCTGGAGCGGGCGTTGCCTTGCCCTAGGTGGCCGCGTTGGTCTGGTAGTTTTGCAATTGTGCAGGGGCATCCAGAATATGGTCAATGCACCAAATATCCCCTGCAGTGTTTAACACAGCTGTTTATCTGTAACTCTTTCAGCTTCCATCATCTATCAGATTACAAAACGTGGCGCTGGGCATATTTTGTGCAAACATGTTCACATTAGTTGGCAGCAAGTTGATTTGAGTCCTCCAGCTCTGGGTCGGTCAAAAAGCCACTGGATTTACAAAGATTAGCTACAGTGCAATGTGAAGAAAAATATTCAGGAATCAAAACAATGCAGGGTGCAAAGGAAGGAGTCAGAGCGGAATTGCACAGCTCGTGGGTGGCAGTGAAACAAATGAAACACAACCAGCACGTGATCAATTATGCCCCTGTCCCACTTAGGAAACCTGAATGGAAACCTCTGGATACTTTGCGCCCCACCCAAGGTTTCCATGCGGTTCCCGGAGGTTTTTGTCAGTCTCCCTACCTGCTTCCACTACCTGCAACCTCCGACAACCACCTGCAACCTCCGGGAACCGCACGGAAACCTTGGGTGGGGCGCAAAGTCTCCAGAGGTTTCCGTTCAGGTTTCCTAAGTGGGACAGGGGCATAAGAAGTTAAAGAAAGGATTATATTTTTGGAGAAGCATACCTTTACATATGGGCTGGGAGTAATGCAGTAAATAGGGGCTCTCAAACATTTGTAGTTCCAGCACCAGTTGTAGTTGCATGTGCCCATTCCACTGCTGCCAATGACGGGGGTCTCTCAATGCAGATCCTGGAAAATGATACATCCACAAATAGGGTTTAAAATAAATTACATTTCTTACCTATAAGTTGTTTCATCCAATTATCCTGTTTACATCAGCTAATTTCTTCGTAACACACCATATCAGTCTATATCCGTTTATTTTTGCCTTTGTCCAAAAGAAGGGTAGTTAGGAAAAAGACAGTGTGGTGACAGACAGTATAAGTTGATTGCTTACACGCAAGAGGATTGTAAGTATGTGATTGTAAGATAGTAGGACAGATTGTGTGGAAAGTTATGAGATGAATTGTGAGACAATGTGAGTGGATTTTAAGCATTCAATAGTAGGTCAGAGAACTGCTTGTGAGATTTGGGTGTGTGAGTGAAGGATTGGTGGGCCATGATTTAGTGTCCTTACATGCATATATATTGATGTATTCGATGTCATAATGAGCGTGTGACAGCTGAACATTCACACTGCTCTGGACTGACAGATTTGATGATTATTTCTGTTGTTAACATACAAGTTACTAGATTTATTTGAAGTTTCAATGTCACATCTTGCCGTGGTGAGATTCGTATTTAATGACTCCGGTCACAACTTCAGTTCCATTACTTGCAAAATGGCTTCTTGACCTAATCTTGGTAGCTTCGATGTATTTTCTCAAATACGCATCCTCAGTGACTTCTGAGTGTTTGAGTGGAATAGGAAAACTGATGAGGTGGGAGTGGATGGCAAATGGGGGAGTGGGGGGGGCAGTGCGGGAGAGGTAGAGAGATTGGCTTGATGTGTGGGATTGGAAGAGGAAGATACTTTACTGCATGGAGACGTTGAAGAAAAAGTATCCACCGTGGGGGAGAGGGGAAGGGAGAGATGTCAGTATGGAGCCATAGAGTTTGAGAGAAATCCTGCTGTGGGGTCACGATAGAGGAAGAGAACCCAAAGTGGAGTTGGGGGAAATGGGGAGAGATCCTGTTGTGGAGTTTGAGGAGAGAAGGAGAGAGTGTGGTGTGAGCTGGGGGAGAATGCAAGATCCTAATGTGGAAACAGAGGAAAGAAAGAATTGGAGTCCGGAATAGGAAATCAGAGACCCTGATGTGGGTGGGGGGGGAGGGACCCTGGGATGGTATTGGAGGAGAGGGAGACACCCCGGTTTGGAGTTGGTGAAGAAGAAGAAAGTCTTGGTGCAGATGTTGAAGGGGGAGAAACCCTGATGTGGGTACGTGGAGCTAAAGAGAAACACTGGTGTAGAGTTGGAGGAGAAGAGACCCCGCAACCTCAAAACTGGATGAAAGAATATAAAAATTCTGCTGAAACACAAATAAAAAGATCCTAATTTCAGAGGTCACACTAGCCGTTTAAAAATCTTTCAAACTTAAGACAGTTCAAAATCTGCTGTGTCAACAACACCTGCATTTTAATAAGTTCTATAATTTTTGCTTGTCTTCCAAAGCAGATAGCGCGGTTTAGATTTGCAGCAGAAATTAAATTAGGAGGGAGCAAAGGGTGGTAATCAAACAAAAAATCTGCAAGTTCTGGAAAAATAAAATAAAACAGAGAAACAAAATTAATGTTGCTGGTGAATGATTTTGACCCGAACCCACGAAAAGTTAAGACATCAAAAATGTTTTAAGATGCTGTAAAGGGGGAAGAGTAGGGAGAAGAATGATCACCAATCTACAATAAAATGGAGACAAAAAGAGACAGACATAAAAAGTGGTGGAACCATGTGTAGAAATAGGGAATTATAGACCAGTTAGCCTGACATCGGTGGAGGGGAAGATGCTGGAGTCAATTATAAAAGGTGAAATAGCAGCACATTTGGATAGCAGTAACAGGATCGGTCCGAGTCAGCACAGATTTACGAAGGGGAACTCATGCTTGACTAATCTTCTGGAATTTTTTGAGGATGTAACTAGGAAAATGGACAAGAGCAAGCCAGTGGATGTAGTGTACCTGGACTTTCAGAAAACATTTGATAAGGTCCCACATAGGAGATTTGTGGGCAAAATTAGGGCACATGGTATTGGGGGTAGAGTGCTGACATGGATAGAAAATTGGTTGGCAGACAGGAAACAATGAGTAGGGATTTACGGGTCCCTTTCAGAATGGCAGTCAGGCAGTGACTAGTGGGGTACCGCAAGGCTCGGTGCTTGGACCGCAGATATTTACAAAATACATCAATGATTTGGATGAAGTGATTCAAAGTAACTTTAGCAAATTTGCAGATGACACAAAGCTGGGTGGCAGTGTGAACTGTGAGGAGGATGCTATGAGAATGCAGAGTGACTTGGACAGGTTGGGTGAGTGGGCAGATGCATGGCAGATGCAGTTTAATGTAGATAAATGTGAGGTTATCCACTTTGGTAGCAAAAACAGGAAGCAGATTATTATCTAAATGGTGTGAAATTGGAAAAAGGGGAAGTACAACGGGATCTTGGGGTCCTTGTTCATCAGTCAATGAAAGTAAGCATGCAGGTAGAACAAGCAGTGAAGAAAGCGAATGGCATGTTGGCCTTCATAACAAGAGGAGTTGAGTATAGGAGCAAAGAGGTCCTTCTGCAATTGTACAGAGCCCTAGTGAGACCACACCTGGATTATTGTGTGCAGTTTTGGTCTCCAAATTTGAGAAGGACATTCTTGCTATTGAGGGAGTGTAGCGTAGTTTCACAAGGTTAATTCCCAGGATGGCGGGACTGTCATATGCTGAGAGAATGGAGGGGCTGGGCTTGTATACTCTGGAATTTAGAAGGATGAGAGGGTCACATTGAAACATATAAGATAAGGGGTTTGGACACGCTAGAGGCAGGAAACATGTTCCCGATGTTGGGGGAGTCCAGAACCAGGGGCCACAGTTTAAGAATAAGGGATAAGCCATTTAGAATGGAGATGAGGAAACACTTTTTCACACAGGAAGTTGTGAATCTGTAGAATTCTCTGCCTCAGGCGGTGGAGGCCGGTTCTCTGGATTCTTTCATGAGAGAGCTAGATAGGGCTCTTAAAGATAGTGGAGTCAGGGGATATGGGGAGAAGGCAGGAACGGGGTACTGATCGTAGATGATCAGCCATGATCACATTGAATGGTGGTGTTGGCTCTAAGGATCGAATGGCCTACTCCTGCATCTATTGTCTATAACAGGGAACTGCGGCTGCTGGTTTACAAAAAAAACCACACACAAAGTGCTGGAGTAACTCATTGGGTCAGCTACCATCCATGGAGAACATGGTTAGGGGATGTTTTGGGTTGGGACCTGTCCCAAAGGGTTCCAAACCAAAATGTTACCTATCCGTGATCTCCTTAAAAAGTAGTGGTAGTGCTGGCTGAGAGAAGCTAGTGAAGGCTTGTTAACTTTAGCTGACCTTTCTGGAAAATATATAAATGGAGGTTGACTGAGATTAGAAGAAAGAAATTTAAAAAATGATCGAACAGTGAGACAGGAAACTGTATTGTTGTTAGAAATCTGAAATAAAACAAAATGCTGAAAATATTCATAACTGTCAGCATCCAGGGACAGAGCAAAACTAAGTTAATGTTACAGGTGGATGAGCATCCATCAGAATGGGCCTGTTCTTATGCAAACTGGAAAGGATAGTTCTCCAAAGTTTCTGAATTCAATGTTAAGTTCTGAGGGCGGTAAAATACCAAGTCAGGACTTGAGATGTTGTTCCTCAGGGTTACATTGGGCAAAAACAGAAGGGCCAGAGTGGGAGTGGGATGGAGGATTAATGTGACATGCAACTGGATGCTCTGGTTATCCTTGGGGACTGAACAGAAATGCTCTGCAAAGAGGTCACCCAGTCTATATGTAATCTCTTCAATGTACAGGAGACCACATTGTGAGTATAGATTGCAATGCACCAAACTAGAAAAACTACAAATGAATGCTGACACAATTGGGAGAGGCATTTGGATTTCTGGATGGTGAGAATGGAAGAGGTAAAGGAGCTATTGAATTTCCTGTAGTTGCATAAGCGATTCCACTACAAGGGGAATGAGTGTTAATGGGGTCAGAGGAGAGAACAATGGAAAACTAGATTGAGTGGCCACCTTTGAGAATGCCTCTGTTCTGCCACAGTCAAGGAGCGACTCAGAGGGCTCCAGTTGTCTTACACTTTGGTTGTCCAACCCACTCATACATTCTCTGTCTCTGGTCTATTGCACTGTTCCAATGAAACTCAATGCAAACTCGAGGAAGAATATCTCATCTTCATCTGGGCACTGTGTAAAATGAATCAACTTCAGATCACCAACATTTCCAGTTTATGTCAGAACGAGTCGTTAACCTGTAACATTAACTATTTGTTTCTCCCTCCATGGATGTTACCTGGTCTGTTGGGTACTTCCAGCATTCTAATTTATGTGATAGAGCAAAGCTTTTTTACACACCACCAACACTACAGAGAAATCTGGAGAATGGAATTAATACACCATTACCTCCATTCATGGAACTGGAAGCCTGGCATCTGCGTTATTCCTAAAGCCAGAGACTTGGCACCTCTGACCCACGGTCGAATTCGAATGCCGCTGTACCTTAATTGGTGCACGTGACAATAAACTACATTTGAAACCCTTCGAAACTGTCAAATGTCTCAGGTGCAGCAGCCTGAACCTTGCCTCAATGTCAGCCCCAGAGCCAAGGCCAAATGCTGGAGCCTGGCTCTCCTTCAGTCCAATTTTGAAGCTCGAAGTTTGAATACATTACCAAATACAAAATCCAGGGCCTGAAACACAGTTCACCATAGCCCCCTGTCCCAGGATCAGTTACTTGATGCTCAACTAACCGTCAGTCCAAGTCTCAGGATCAGACGCTGGCTGATCATCAGATCCAGACGCATTTTAAAGAATTAGATGGTGATGAATTGGGGGTTATTAATTCCATTTTACAAAGCATTTTACAAAGCATGGTGTGCTGTGTTTTGCAGTTGTAATTAATTTTTTATTTACACATTTTAGCAAATGTCCTGCTTATGGAACAGAGTTCCGTGTACTCTGGTCTCTGTAATTTGTACCGAGAGGGTGTGAACAAAGAATCAGAAAAAAATATTTTGTACCTGTGAAATGTCACTATATATTCATGTTTGCAAGAAATTTGATTTTTTGAGGATATAAACATATACAAGCGCTGGATGATGAAATAATGTGTCAATAATTACTTCTTACTAATATACACTCTGCTCTACTGCCTCCCCTCCCTCTCCCCCTCCCCCCTTCCTTGCCCACTCCATCACCTCATCCTTTATTTATACTCTATAATGTCCCAATTTTATCCACACAAATCACTGGCCACCTCAGGAACAATTACATTTCTCTTCAGGACCAAAAAAAGTAAAATATAAATTAAAATGACAAGAAAGCCTCAACAATGTGTTTGTTAGAAGTCTAAACAGAGATTACGTCTTGAATTAAATTGATAGGCTATTATAGGCATTGCCACACAATTTAATTCATTCATTTCTGAAGTACTTTTGAAATAACACAGACTTGAAAACATGCAATCTACTAAATTACCAAACTGTTATCATAGGACGATGATGCTCTTGTTTAGGTTTGCAGCTGTTGGTTAGGAGTACCATGGTATTGGGACCTCATTATGTTAGTCATGATCACAAAGAGACTGACCAACGCAAGAGTAAACAAACAAAAACACTAGCTTTCCATTATTGTGCCTCAGTCATCAACATAATTAGAGGCTGCATTTTAAAAAAAAGTTTGAGGTATTTTTGAAATGACTGCAGAATTAAAGAAAGAAACTGCAAAGTTACGTAACCTCTCATTTTAAACTCAGATCAGCGGCTTAGTAAAGCTCCCAGGAAAATAAACAGCAACAGGCAGCATCTTATAACTTCAGCCAGTAAGGATACAAACCAATATGATTACATGTGTATTTTAGTAGGGAGTATTACTTTGGGGTAAAATGTCTCCCTAGGGAAACGCACATCATACTGGAATTACTATGTGTGCTTGAAATAAAAATATGAGCAGAGAGTGTTATATTCTTTAAAGTACAAAACAAACATTTACCACCCGTTTATTGTGTACTGTAATATGATTTGAGCTGTGACAGGGACACGCGGGTGTGGGGTCTGGGAGTCAGGTGGTGTAAAGAGGTGGCGGTGTTGAAATTTTCCAATTATTATTTAAGAGCAGCATGTCATCTCTGTTGTGTTACGAAAAGGTTAGATAGAAATATAGCATTTGTGACAACATATCTTTGCATTTACATATAATGTGTGAGATATCTCAAAGCTCTTTATAACAAATGAAACATGTTTGACATGTGTTTGAGGTAGACACGCAATCAGTTTATGTACAGACGGACCTCACAAATAGTAGTGTGTTAAACGACCAGTTCATTCATTTTGGTAAAGTTGATTGAGCAATAAACACTGTCTAGAACACCCAGAGGAATCTTCAGATAGTGCTGTTAGGCCATATAGATTAACATCTCATCTAAAAAGGACGTTAATATACAGATTCTTTAAATGGGATTGGCTGTGTGATATTGGCAGAGAACGCACAAAGTTAATCTAAAGATAATTTTGCTTTTATTTAAATTCAAAGATTTGGGTTATGGATGAAAACTAGGTTCAATTGTATCATTTTATGTTCCTGAAGGATGCAAAGTAATCGGCCCAAAACGTTGCCTATTTCCTTCGCTCCATAGATGCTGCTGCACCCGCTGAGTTTCTCCAGCATTTTTGTGTACCTTCGATTTTCCAGCATCTGCAGTTCCTTCTTAAACTCTTTGACACCACAGGGTTAGTGCACACACATGTAATATCTGTCAGCGAATTGCAGAGATGGCAAATAATAATGTTAATTAGTAAGGACACTGATTTGATATCAGCACTGACTGCTTTTTGGAGTTCTTGTCTGCTTATTGCCTTCTGACATTAAGTACAACTGATTTACTGTTGTTCTACCTCCACCTCTAAGCCCCAATAATGGTTTTATTTAAATACATTAACAACCATTTGCAGGATAGCTATTGACTTATTTAGTCTGGCAATAATTTTTTACACTTTCCATAATTGTTTCAGATCTCCACAGGGAATAGTGTGTCAAATCAAAATACTTCTGGTGAACTTCAAGGTTTTTGTACAAACCACTAGTTCCGAGGCAAGAGTGCATGAGCCAACATTCCCCGTGGGATGAAACATATTTGGAGGAATAATCAAATAAGGCAGATCAACACCTGGTATCCTGGCAGAATCTTGCTGCATTTATTCTGCAGTGATCATCTGTACAAACCTTATTTCATCCACCCTCTCAAAACAGCTGATGGCTCATTGGCAATGTGCCATGTATTCTACATGCCTCACAATAATGGGAAAGAAGCTTTGGAGGTGAAATGCAAGAGGGAGAAGGAGGAGGCAAAATAGAGTTTGGATTTGTTATAGTGTTGGTTTTGCCAATCTCCAATAAAACCCCACTGAAAGAAAAATGTTTTGTACACAAAACTTAACATTCTGTCGTGTCAATATCCTGTGGGCCTTTGCAGGTCATGGAACATATGTGGAGAGAAATAGATAGTTTAAAGAAGGATCCTGACCCAAAATGTAATCTCTCGATTTCCCTGCATAGATGCTACCTGACCTGCTGAGTTCCTGCAGCTGTTTGTTTTTTGCTCAAGATTCCAGCATCTGCAGACTCTTGTGTTTCCCAAGGGCCATTGCCTGTTCAAGTACTCATAGAGATGGTAACTCTGTGGAGACAACATAGCTGAAGGAAGGTTATTAAATGTCAGTGAAGAACCTGCAGGTAACCTCAGAGGATGACCTGACATTTCTGGGCCTCTGCTTCAAACTAATATCTGGGAAGGCCACTGACAGTAGTGGAGAGACACAGGAGTGAGCATGAATGCTGCCAGCTTTATCTCTTTGAGATGTGGAATGTGCAAATACATCTCCTTTCCCCATCAATCTCAACTCCTCTCCTGGAGTTGAAGCCATCATAACCCTGGTTTTTAGAAGGGTCCCGATCAAAACATTACCTATTCATTCCTTCCGCTGATGCTGCCTGACCTGCTGAGTTACTCCAGAAATTTGTATTTTAATGGTTGAATGGTTTCTTAGATGTAGCGTGCTACTAATTGTGTGAAGGTATGATGAAGTCTATGTATGTCAGGTCAGACCCCTAATTGACAGAGATTGTGGACAAATGAGTGATTGTGAAGATATTGTTAACCATGGTGCCGCAGTTGGTACATTGACAAGTCTTAACCGATCGTACGAGATGACAGAACTGTATGCAAGTCCTTGGGGCTAAAATAGCATTATTAAAAAAGTGTAACTTTCCCCCATAAGAAGGTAAGCTTTTTGGGGAATATGGTCATCTTGGGTTAGGAAGTGGAGAAAAACAATTATTTCTAAGAATTTTCAGTAGCCTTATAGATGCTAAAAATATTCATTTGAGTTTCATATTTCCATGGTCAGAGCTATAAATGTAAAGATCTGGCTTATTAGCAATGAATTACTCTCTTTTTTTGCCTTTGGCCTTTGATTGCATTGATACGGTGAGAACTGGTGTTGCGTGCTACTAGAAAGTAATTAAAGCCAAGGGGTATGTGAACATAGTGAATTGAAAAAATACTGTAGACAATTCCAAATCTGAATATTTTAATGAAGATGTCATCATAGAGTCATGCAGCATGGAAACTGGCTCTTCAGCCGACAATTCCATGTATTCCATTAAGCACCCCGTATACCAACCCCGTATTGCTCTCTCCATATTTCCATCAATTTCCCCTAAATTCTACCATTCATCTACACACCAGGGGCTATCTACAGTGGTTAATTAGGTAAACAACCCTCATGTCTGTGGGATTTAGGAAAACAAAACAGCATCTGGTGAAAACCTATGCAGTTAGAGTGAAGGTGCACAAAGAGGGCACCAGAGGTCAGGATTGAACCTGACGAGCTGGAATTTGTGAGACGGCAGCATATTTTTTATTGAATATTATAAATCCAATTAAATATACATATAATATAAAATATAATTCCTGTGCTATTGAGATCACAATGCAAATGTATTTGAATAATGTGAAAGTGAATATAGTTGAACAATGCATAATAATTAGATATATTTTGTGTGGGATTGTGATTGTGGATGGTTGTGGAATGCATTAGTAGAGACGGTGACCGAAGAAGCAATGACCAGATCATCATGCAACTGTAAAATATGGGAAATTAATAAAAAGGATACAAAAATATTGCAGACACATGATTGAAGTTCTCATGTGCAAGACAAGTATTAACATGCAATGGTTACTATTTATCTTGTACAAGCTTACATTTTTATAATTCCTACGTAGCATTTTGCAGTCAGAGGGAATTTTCAGTTTTTCTTATGGAAACTTCAAACCATATTAATTTGATTTTTACAAGATTAAATTAGATAGAGGCCCTGATTAGGAAATGTATTTATCATAAAATATGAAAGGGATATGATTCAATAGCTTCTTTGGGTCTGAAGAAGTCATTGAATTAGGTTTGGAAGATGAAGTCTACATCTGAGGGGTTGTCTGGTTGCAACACGTCGACAGAGACCAAAGTACAGTTCTGTACAGAAGATAAGTGGGGAGAACATATATTTCTTCAGATCCTTCATGAAGGGCCTTAAATTAGTACATTAACCCACTCTCTTAACAATTGCAAGCCAGTATTTTTTATTACTGCTGATCATAGTGCGTGCTGAAGTGTAATAGTAATGCTAGTCTTCCTAACTGTGTCTGTAGATTACTTTCTAAATCAGACTTGCCTTATAAAAGATTCCCCCATCCACACACACCTCTTTACCCCATCTAAGACCTGTATTTTTTCCAAGTCCATTCACTGATCTGTGAAATGTTGTTTTTAGCTGGTTTTGAAACTGCTTAAAGTATGGGGGTTACGGTTTGCTTTTAGCTGTCTGTTGCAGCTCATGTATCTTTACAACACTGTTTGGAATAGGTGTTGCTGAACCTGGTATATTTGGAAATTATATTTACTGATTTGCTGTAATCGTAGGATTACAGTCAGATCTATGTAGTCTCTTTAAAATTGCAAAACATCTCAACGTTCTATGGGAGGCTGGTTTAGCTGGTGCCGGCTGCGATACAAATGAGCCAAGAGCTGGAGTTTGTGGTATCGCTGGCATGAGTGGTCTGGCTGTTGAAGGTGCTTGTGATATACGTGATGATGGTGTGAATGGACTGCCTTGTAATGAACCTCGGTTGAGGTGATGCCAGCGTTAATGATTTGGCTGGTGCTGGCAATTCTGGAAGGGGCGCCCCTCGTGCTGGTGACAAAGGTTCCCGCACTGCCAGTCGCGTTGCTGGTTTTAATGGACCGCCAATTACTGTTTATTTGTGACGGAGATAGTGCTAATATTTATGGTACAAATCGTAGCCACATTAACACCGCGGCTGGTGCTGGTATTAATGGCGCAGGTGGTGTTGGTATTCGTGGCACGATACGGATGTTTGGTTCAAAACTGCGCACATTGCGTGGAGGGGCGGTATCTGGTTTTCCCCTCTCGCAGTAATGAGCAGAGTACCTCGGTGTCTCCCTTGTTTCCACCCACAAGGGACTCTGCGGCCGCTCCGCCTCCTCTCTCTCGCTGGTATAAAGAGAGTCAGAATCGTTCCCTTAGCTCGCATTAGGGTTAACATGGCCGTTTAGACCATTCTGAATTGGCAATAAAGACAACAGCAACAGTTCCGGGACGTGGTTCAATCTCACGATCAACCAGGGGACAAGCACGTTTCTGCCGGAGAAACCACCTCTGACTTACACTTAGTGGCCATAGCGGCCCATCCCGGTAAGTGAACGTGGCCCAGCGTGAAGTTTGTTTCAGGATTGTTTTTTAAATTGTTTATCTTCCCGCTCCTCTGGTTAAATCCGCCCAGAGTAAATCCTCTCCACACGCCACACCGCTGTCGGGCCCGCTGTCCCCCCCCCCCAGCCCACTTCCAAAAGCACCGCTTCATTTGTTGCAAACGCGGGGCTGGGAGGCTGAGGATAAGCGTCAGATGGCTGAGGGTCTGACCTCCTTTTATTTGCACATCTCCTTTTAAGGCATGAGAGCAGTAGCCGGTAAGGCGGGATCCCCCCGCCATGGCAGCCACATGGGCTGGATAGGAAGCGGTCGCCTCCATGTGAGCGCCGACTCGGAAGCTCCATGGACTCGGCACGTCCACAGAGCGCGCGTGGTGAGCGGGAGCGCGCAGTGGAACCTCGCGTGGTGAGCGGGAGCGCGCAGTGGAACCTCGCGTGGTGAGCGGGGGCGCGCAGTGGAACCTCGCGTGGTGAGCGGGGGCGCGCAGTGGAACCTCGCGTGGTGAGCGGGAGCGCGCAGTGGAACCTCGCGTGGTGAGCGGGGAGCGCGCAGTGGAACCTCGCGTGGTGAGCGGGAGCGCGCAGTGGAACCTCGCGTGGCGAGCGGGAGCGCGCAGTGGAACCTCGCGTGGTGAGCGGGAGTGCGCAGTGGAACCTCGCGTGGTGAGCGGGGGCGCGCAGTGGACACGGCGGTTGGGGCGCCCAGGTGGGCCTCGAGGCGCGGCCGCCGTTGCGCCCTCCCTCCGTGTAGTCCAGGGATCTAGCGGGCCGCTCGCAACCTCCCTCCCCCATCCGCCCGGGGGGCGGGGATGCCCTGGAAACTCACCTCCCCAAACAGCTGGAATAGAGAGCCGGAGGTCGCCCCTTGAACCAGGGCGTCCTTTGACAAGTTCTCCCATGAGCAGCCCCACCCCCTCCAGTGAGCTGGAATCGGTTTTTTCCTCTGGGCAAGTCGCTCACTGAACCCGACTGGCGCAGCGGTCGTGAGGGAGCAGATCCAAGTGGAACCGGAATTCAATCAAGGGACTGAAACTAAGGCGAGCACAATGACACCAACCCGCTCCAACTCATTTTGTTTCTTTAAATATTGTACATTTCCCGCATTCCGCCTTCCCTTGCCTTAATTGTAGCAGCTTGTAGCAATAATGGTTCCCTGGATCAGAAGGCAGAGCAGAGCGTTAAACTACGCACTTGTGTGTCGGGGATGTGCGGCACCTGCTATAAATGCATAGTGCCATTGGGTGAACGGAGATTGGATTAATACGAAGTCAATCCACACTTTTGTGACATGTCATTCAGTGAACTGAATGTCGTGTGAACATTAATGTGTTATCCGTGCTGATTTGTGGTTCAGTAGTCTAATTTTATAATGTCAACCACTGATCTCCCTTAAAATTTAATTAGGGGTCAGATTCCAGTGCTTAGATGGTGCAGTTGTTCTACAAGCAGCAGCCTTTACATTCGCGTTTGAATTTAATTTACACTGATAGATAGAAAACAGAGTTAGTTTGGTGTAGATTACCTTATGAAAAAATATTCTAGGTGTCAAAAGTTACGGGAAGAAGACGGGAGAATGGGGTTGTTAGGGAAATTGGATTAGCCGTGACTGAAATGGCAGAGTAGACTCAATGGTGAACAGCCTAATTCTGTTACTATCTCTTATGGTCTTAATCTCATAGTATGTTTGAGCATGAACATTTCTCCATAGATGTAGCTTGATCTGTTTATCTTTTTTTTTAATTTTCAGCATCTGTTGTGTTGTGTTGTGATTTTTGTGTTTGTTTATTATTTAGCCATAAACAATGAAAAGGTTTGATTTGAGTTTCATTCTCCTTATAGTTTTCAAACTAGGTGTTAAATTAATTTATGTCATGATCACTGCTTGCAGGGTATTCATCCTCTCAGATTAACATTCTACTTTATTACATTTGTTGTCAATTCTGAGGTGCTCTTTAAAACTTTTCAAATTTATTGTCTTAGTTATGCATTGTGCTTCCATTGTGTAAATATTTACATTTATCATCTGTGGCTCAATATATAGTACTTTCACTGGTACAGTAGCTAATTGGTGCTACTGCTTCCACTCCAGAGACCTGAGGTTTGGGCAGCTGTCTTGGGTGCTGTTTTGTGTGACGTGTGCATGTTCTCGCTGTTATTCCGTGTATTTTCCCCAGTTTCTTCTCCACATCTCCCCCCCCCCCCCCCCCCCCCCCCCCCCCCCCCATTACAAGTTAAACCTAGGAAAACCAGGGCAGAGCAGGCCGGCCCTTTGAGCCCGCACCGCCATTCAATGTGATCATGGTTGATCATCTAAAATCAGTACCCCATTACTGTTTTTTTTCCCCATATCCCTTGATTCATTTAGCTCTAAGAACTAAATCTAACTCTTTCGAATGGCTGCTGAAATTGCCCTTTAGCATCGGTTACAGACAAAAGCTTCATTGGGAGTTGATAGGCATATGCGAGTGGATAAACAAGAAAGGCAACAGGGAAATGAGAGGTGAAACCAATGGTTTTCTTGGGAGTTGGCATGCACCCGATGGCCTGAATGTTGCCATAAGTAAATTGGGAGGTTCTGGATCTGTGCCACTCTAGAAATTTTAAGTATAAATATCTATGCTCCCACTAACAACAGTGAGGGTATGTTGCATTGTTCGAGATAGTAAACGATCATGCACACGATTTCAAAAATGAACAGTTAATTACCAGTGCCCTAACCAATACTTATCCTTGCACAGCATCACCAGTCCAGTAGTAATGTTCATCATTTGTTTGATGGAGTTTGCCGTACATAAATGTGGAAAACATAAGAATAGTAGGCCATTGAGTCTTTTCAGTCTGCCTCTTCATTCATTAAAATTGTAGCTGATCATCTATATCAATTTGCAATGAGCCATTTTCTAGTATTATTCCCTTATCTTTTAATGTCCACCAAAATATCAATTTGTTTTGAATTAACACATTGACTGAGGCTACACAGCACTCTGGGGCAGAGAATTCCAAAGATTCGTCAACCGCAGAATGAAGTATTTTCTATACCTCATCTTTTTGCATACCTTATCCTAAATGGTTATCTGGAGACTGATTCCCTCATCCTGAACTCTTTGGCCACAGGACATTTTCTTTCTGCATCTGATCTGTAACCAATTCTCTATATTTTGATGTTTCTTATTCTTCTTCCCCCTTCTTTTCTCTGTTGTCAGCCAGGCAACCTTGGCAGCTTTTTAAGTTGCCAAATGACAGTTTAGGTGGTCATTTAAGACGGCTTGCATGACGCGTGCGATAGTGTGCTTGGACGAAGTGTAGTTACCAGTCGGAATTATGCTCAATGAAGCACTTGCATATTATATCTGCTTCAAATAAAGCCACAAACTAAACATGTTCACCAATCAAGACATGATATATACCACAATGACATGCAGCAAAATTATAATACAGTACCTCAACTCTTTTCACACGTTGCAATGAATGCAATTTCTATTATTCTTTCCACTTCCAAACAACTAGGCGATCGCTTCGCACAACACCTCCACTCAGTTTGCAATAACTAACCTGATCTCCCGGTGGCTCAACACTTCAACTACCCTTCCCATTCCGAATCTGACCTTTCTGTCCTGGGCCTCCTCCATGGCCAGAGTGAGGCCCACCGCATATTGGAGGAGCAGCACCTCATATTTGCTTGGGTAGTTTACACCCCAGCGGTATGAACATTGGCTTCTCTAATTTCAGGTAGTCCTTGCTTTCTCCCTCCTTCCCCTCCCATTCCCAGCTCTCCCACAGCCTACTGTCTCTGCCTCTTCCTTTCTTTTTCGTGTCACTCCCCCCCGACATCAATCTGAAGAAGGGTTTCGACCTGAAACGTCGCCTATTCCGTCGCTCCATAGATGCTGCCTTACCCGCTGATTTTCTTCAGCTTTTTTGTCTACCAATGGGATCCCACTACTGGCCACATCTTCCCATCTCCTCCCCTGTTGGCTTTCCGCAGAGACCGCTCCCTCCGTAACTCCCTGGTCAATTCGTCCCTTCCCACCCAAACCACCCCCTCTCCTGGCACTTTCCCTTGCAACCGCAGGAAATGCCACACTTGTCATTTTAATTAAGTTCAACACTATGGGGCTGTACATTGGCCATAAAGTTTTTGCCTAAAAGTGCCAGAGACCCGGAATTGATCCTGAATAGTTTGCTTTTCTGTATGGAGTGCTCTTGTCCTTTCCCCTTTTGATCACATGGTCTTTCTCCAGGTGCTCATAATGGTATTGTTTCTGTTAAGACCCAACAAACTCTAAGACTTATGTTCACCAATCTGGTGGACGATATGTTGCCTGGACGCATCTTATTGCAGACAGGAATTATGCTCAGTGAAACCATGATCTTTTGCGACGTGGCTAAAACAGCAAAGACTAATTCCTGTTTCTTTCCCTTTGATCACACTGGGTTTTCTCCAGGTGTTTCATCCCTTCCCCATTACCCAGGTGTGCAGGAACCTATTTCAAACCCAACCCAAAACATAATATTTTCCTTTTGTCCAAAGATTCTGTCTGACCTGTTGAGTTACTCCAGCTTTTTGTGTCTATCTTCAGTTTAAACCAGCATCTGCACTTCCTTCCTACAAACACGATACTATACGATAAAACTTTATTAATCCCAGGAGGGAAATTGTATGTGTGTGGGTGTATATATATCTCACACACACACACACACACGCACGCGCACACACACACACACACACACACATTCATATATAAATATACACTGTTTTGTTTTGTCTTTTATAACATTGTTTACAAAGTACTATGTTTACATATTCTGTTGTGCTGCTGCAAGTAAGGATTTCATCGTTCTAACTGGGACGTGAGAGAATAAAACACTCTTGACTCTTGACTTCGCTAATGTGTGGGAAAGAACTAGTGTATGGGTGATCAGTGGACGCGGTGGGCTGAAGGGCCTGTTTCCACGCTGTATCTTTAAATTAAACGAAATACACTAAAACCAGAGGGAGTCTAAAGAAGGAACTGAATTCAATATATTTGCGATCGCTTACCTGTCACCAATCCATTATGGAATATTCTTCCACTTCCCATACCCACAGGCCTAAATTTCAATAACCAATCTTGCTGATCTGAGGGATGGTTGGCACCAATAACAAACCATCTCCCCAGAACCCAGATTTTCCGAGTGCCCATGCACAGGGCGACGATGATGTGCCCGTTGTTTGTGCGCCAAAATGGACGTGCAGGCCACAGCATGCGCATGTGCAAGGCAGAAAATGAAACATTTGATAGGGGCCGGATAGCCTCCCACAATGCACCTTTGAGATGGGAGCAGTGGCACATGCTATAGACAGGGGGTGCGCCGATATTTCCATGGTACCGCACGAATCTTTAGGAGCAGCACAGTTTAATTGAACCCAGTGCAATATTCTTATTCTTTCCAAATTCCAACCTCAGTAGTAATGGCAATCATGCTTCGGGGGGGGGGCCAACTTTTTCGTAGCTAAGCTTAAGCGTTCTGGGGATCATGGCGGCCATTTACATTCCAGAGAAATGGCCCCAGTTTCCAATAAATAACAAATATAGTGCACATAACAAATAATAATTATTTGAATGTCCAAATAAGATAGTCCCGGCCATTGCTCCACATTTTCTGTCTGCCTGCCTTGACTTTCTCATTGACTTTTCTGTTCACACCAATTTGGCCTCCCCCACAAATGATTCCCATCCCTACGTCTATAAACAACCTGCATGTTATCATCGAGGTTCAATGTTGAGGCAAATGAAAAAAATCTTTTTTATACCTCCCTCATACCTGGCTTCTTTTGTCCTAGTCCCCACAATCATTGATCTATACAATACAGGCGACTTGGCGTTTGACAGGCATTGGGCACTGATTTACCCCACAGCAGTGGTTTTATATTTTCCCTTGGTATCCCGCAGAACATTTGCTCATAGTTATTTGTTCTTAATTCTGAAATCTTTGCTCCTGTCAGTACCATCTCCTCTTCCCCCCACTTCCCCCTCTTTTCTTCTGCATGCTTAAATCCCCCCCCCCCCGCCCCCCCCCCCCCCCCACCCCAACCCCCACCCCCCCCCACCCCCCCCCCCCCCCTCCTGCCTCAGAGTCCTGCTGCGCCTTGCTCTTCCCCTTCCTACCCCCCCCATTCTTCTTTCACCCCCCCCCCCCCCCTTCCCCCATTCATCCAACACAGTGGGTCTCAGCGAAATTGATGATGTAGTCCGCATTATGACCATCTTCCACAGTCATTGTTATAGAGTGAGTAAAGCAGGGTGCTGTGCGCACAGCCTTTGCGGTGCTACCCAACTAATGTTACTGAGGATGAATGGTTCCTCCAATTCGAACAGACTGTTCTGTGGATGACCCCCCCCCCCCCCCCCAATTAACCCCTGTCTGCATCAGCTAAGTTCCCCCCCCCCCCCCACCCCCCCCCCCCCCCCCCCCCCCCCCCCCCCCCGCCCCCCCCCCCCCAAAAACCACCAGATTAACACTGATTTGCAGCCGAGCGTGGCCAATGAGATAAGGGGCTGGAAAGCTGTGATTTATTTATTTATTTATTGCCACTGCTGGTGTTGAGTTATTAGCTTAAAACACTAATATTCTGAAATGGAGAGCAAGGGAAATTACTAATGGGTTGTTTAGAGACTACAGTGCATTGTGACAGCATATCTAAGAAAGGCCTATGACCGTGTCAAAAATATTATACACCTTGCAGGGCTCTTAACTTAATTTTTTTTCTCTGTTGTCAGCCAGGCAACCTTGGCAGCTTTTTAAGTTGCCAAATGACAGTTTAGGTGGTCATTTAAGACGGCTTGCATGACGCGTGCGATAGTGTGCTTGGACGAAGTGTAGTTACCAGTCAGAATTATGCTCAATGAAGCACTTGCATATTATTTCTGCTTCAAATAAAGCCACAAACTAAACATGTTCACCAATCAAGACATGATATATACCACAATGACATGCAGCAAAATTATAATACAGTACCTCAACTCTTTTCACACGTTGCAATGAATGCAATTTCTATTATTCTTTCCACTTCCAAACAACTAGGCGATCGCTTCGCACAACACCTCCACTCAGTTTGCAATAACCAACCTGATCTCCCGGTGGCTCAACACTTCAACTACCCTTCCCATTCCGAATCTGACCTTTATGTCCTGGGCCTCCTCCATGGCCAGAGTGAGGCCCACCGCATATTGGAGGAGCAGCACCTCATATTTGCTTGGGTAGTTTACACCCCAGCGGTATGAACATTGGCTTCTCTAATTTCAGGTAGCCCTTGCTTTCTCCCTCCTTCCCCTCCCATTCCCAGCTCTCCCACAGCCTACTGTCTCTGCCTCTTCCTTTCTTTTTCATGTCACCCCCCCCCAACATCAATTTGAAGAAGGGTCTCGACCCGAAACGTCGTCTATTCCTTTGCTCCACAGATGCTGCCTTACCCGCTGATTTTCTCATGCTTTTTTGTCTACCAATGGGATCCCACCAATGGCCACTCTTCCCATCTCCTCCTCTGTTGGCTTTCAGCAGAGACCGCTCCCTCCGTAACTCCCTGGTCAATTCGTCCCTTCCCACCCAAACCACCCCCTCTCCTGGCACTTTCCCTTGCAACCGCAGGAAATGCCACACTTGTCATTTTAATTAAGTTCAACACTATGGGGCTGTACATTGGCCATAAAGTTGCTGCCTAAAAGTGCCAGAGACCCGGAATTGATCCTGAATATGGGTGCTGTCTGTATGGAGTTTGTTTCTTTTCCCTTTGATCACATGGGTTTTCTCCAGGTGCTCTTGTTTCCTTCCCCATTCCAAAGGTGTGCAGGAACCTATTTCAAACCCAACCCAAAACATAATATTTTCCTTTTGTCCAAAGATTCTGTCTGACCTGTTGAGTTACTCCAGCTTTTTGTGTCTATCTTCAGTTTAAACCAGCATCTGCACTTCCTTCCTACAAACACGATACTATACGATAAAACTTTATTAATCCCAGGAGGGAAATTGTATGTGTGTGGGTGTATATATATATATCATATCACACACACACACACACACGCACGCGCACACACACACACACACACACACATTCACATATAAATATACACTGTTTTGTTTTCTCTTTTATAACATTGTTTACAGAGTACTATGTTTACATATTCTGTTGTGCTGCTGCAAGTAAGGATTTCATTGTTCTAACTGGGACGTGAGAGAATAAAACACTCTTGACTCTTGACTTCGCTAATGTGTGGGAAAGAACTAGTGTATGGGTGATCAGTGGACGCGGTGGGCTGAAGGGCCTGTTTCCACGCTGTATCTTTAAATTAAACGAAATACACTAAAACCAGAGGGAGTCTAAAGAAGGATCTCTACCCGAAACGCCACCCAATTTCTTCTATCCTGAGTTGAAACATAGAAACATAGAAAATAGGTGCAGGAGTAGGCCATTCGGCCCTTCGAGCCTGCACCGCCATTCAATATGATCATGACTGATCATCCAACTCAGTATCCTGTACCTGCCTTCTCTCCATACCCCCTGATCCCTTTAGCTACAAGGGCCACATCTAATTCCTTCTGAGTTGCTGGCTGCTCCTTGGCTGTTCCCCTGCACAATTAAAGCATGGAATAGTCTTCACTCTACCATAGTTAACCAACCAGACGCAACTAAATTTAAGGTACCTCTTTTTTCCCCAAGAACCCTTTTTTGCTTATCCGAGTAAGAGTTTTATTGTCATGTGTCCCAGATAGGACAATGAAATTCTTGCTTGCTGCAGCACAACAGAATATGTGAACATAATACAGAACGGGAGATAAAAGTTCAGTACGTTTATATACCATAGACCATATATATACACAACCGGACAGCAATGGCGGCCAAATCTCCCACAATTCAAAGCGAGGGAGAAAGTGCCCAGCGCTGACCAGTTGCAGTGGCAGTGCGCATGCGCAGGGCGGCCGATGATGTGCGGGCCGTGTTTGTGCGCATGTGCAGGGGGAGGACGTGCAGGCCACAGCAATGCGCATGTGCAAGGCGGCCTGCCGTGCCGGCGGATGAGGAGTGAGCGGAGACCTGAGACTCGGATACGGAGAGTGACAGACAGAGAGATAGCGAGGTGGGCCCGCCCAGAGTTGAACGGCAGGTGGCGTGCCTTGGCCGGAGGCCCCCTAGATTTCGAGGCCCTAGGCTTCAGCCTGTGAAGCCTGGTGATAAATCCAGCTCTGCGAGGCCCCCCCTAGACCTCGAGGCCCTAAGCTTAAGCTTGTCCGGCATGTACGTAAATCCGGCCCTGACTACACCGCACTCTAGGTATGGTCGCTCAGAGCCCTATACAGTTGCACCAAATGTCCATATTTATGTTTTCAAATCTTTTTATAATAAAGGCAAAAATACCAATTAGTTCTCCCTAAAGTTAGGTATGCTTGTCAGGCTCTAATACTAAAATTGTGTACTAATACAAACAGTAGGTTTTGTGTTACAATTTCAGTGTATGATCCCTTTGAACATTAACATTACCAAATCTCTTGCCATTTAACAAGTATTCCATTTTTCTCATTATGTGCTCCTCACATTTTTCCTGCATTATATTTAGGCTGTTGGCCGAGGTGCTTTTTTGTTTAAGTTCGTGACCCAAATCACGTAACTCCCTGCATGTTTAACATATTGTGTAAAAATATTATAGAAATCATACCTGAAACTCGTCACGAACAAATTTTTAAAATATGAGAAAATCCTCCAATTTTCCGAGTAGTATTTGTCCAAACAATGCACGTTTGACATTGCGTCAGACGCCAATTGACCAATCACGCACTTTGTTTCATGGTAGCTAGGCGGCGAGCACTCTGGGATCATGGCTGCCTCCTAATTACATCGTCAAGAGAGTGTTTTATTGTTATATGTCCCGGACGGGACAATGAAATTCTTACTTGCTGCAGGACAAAAGAATATGTAAACATTGTAGATAACGGGGGGGGGGGGGGGGAGACAAAGTTCAATAAATAACAAATATAGTGCAAATAACAAATAATAATAGTCTTTTTCAGTTCAGAGCTCATAGTTATTTGTTGTGTTTAATAGCCTGGACTGGGCAGTGGTCATAACATTTTGTAGTCTTTTTTGCTCCTGGACGATCAAGTTGCCGAACCAGGCCACGATGCAACCAGTCGGAATGCTCTCTGCTATGCACCTGTAGAAGTTTAGGAGAATCCTCTTCGACATGCCGAATCTCCGTAATCTTCTCGGGAAGTAGAGTCGCTGCTGCGCCTTCTTTACAATTGCATCGGTGTGCTGGGTCCAGCAAAAGATCTTCGGAAATCTGCACGCCCAGGAATTTGAAGTATTGACCTCTCCACCATCGTCCTGTTGATGATATAAATAGGATTGTGGGTCCTCATCCTTCCTCTACTAAAGTCCACAATCAGTTCCTTGGTCTTACTGATGTTGAGAGCCAGGTTGTTGTGCTGGCACTATTTGGTCAGTTGGTCGATCTCACTTCTGTACTCTGACTCGTCCCCATCTGTGATTCATCCAACCACAGTGGTGTCATCAGCGAAATTGATGATGTAGTCCGCATTATGACCAGCTACACAGTCATGGGTATAGAGTGAGTAAAGCAGGGGGCTGTGCACACAGCCTTGAGGTGCTCCCGAACTAATTGTTACTGAGGATGAAGTGGTTCCTCCAATTCGAACAGACTGGTCTGTGGATGAGGAAGTCGAGGATCCAATTGCAGAGGGATGTGCAGAGGCCCAGTTTCGTGAGCTTGGTAACCAGCTTGGAAGGGATGATGGTATTAAACGCCGAGGTGTAGTCTATAAACAACAGCCTGACGTAGGTGTTTTTATTGTCCAAGTGGTCCAGTGCGGAGTGGAGAGCCAGTGAAATTGCATCTAATGTTGACCTGTTGTGGCGTTATGCGAACTATAGTTGGTCGAGGTTCATGTTGAGGTAGGAGTTGATGTGCACCATAACCAACCTCTCAAAGCACTTCATCACCACAGACATTACAGGGTTCAAAATTAGAGGTTGCCCAGGGTGACATTGACCACTCAAAGTGCAGCCGGGCGACCTAAATGCCGACTCATTTTGCCCGGCTTGGCGATCAAATACTGGTTTATACCGATAGACACAAAAAACTGGAGTAACTCCGCGGGTCAGGCAGCATCTCTGGAGAAAAGGAACGTGACGTTTCTTGTCGGCGGCGGCGGCTGTATTCGTCTAGTATTTTTGATTGTGGGGCAAAGACACTAGGTGCCCCACAATCAAAGATACTAGACGAATACAGGCGAAGGGTCGAAGCGAATGACGGGCTCCGAACAGCGGCAACAGCGATCGCGATAGCGGCTACACCGCCTCCTTCTCCCGCACCCCGCCCGGCGGAAGGAACCTCCCTCTCTCCCTCCTCCCGGCCATGGCGTGTGGGAGGGGTTGTGAAAGTGCCGTTGGCGGATTTGCAAGCAGTGGCGGTTATCAGGGCGATAGCGGCCAAAGATCTTATAGCAGAGCTATATAAGATCTTTGATTGCGGCCGCAAATCCACCAACTGTGCTTTTACAACCCCTCCCGCACGCTGCGGCCGGGAGGAGGGAGAGCGGGAGGGAGAGGGAAGCCTCCCGCTCTCCCTCTCCATCTGTCTGAAGCAGCTGCACGACAGATCCTATAGCTATAGGATCTTTGAGCTGCACCGCTCGGCCCCGCACCCTCCTGTCGGCTGGCGAGGGAGGCGGTGGCGTGGAGGCGGTGGCACATTGGCGTTGGACAGGGATGGCCAAGGCAGCGGGGCGATGTTGTCCCAGGAGCGCTGACCTTCCTCCCCACCTCCTCTGCACCTTCCACCCCACCCTCTCTCTTCCTCTCCATCTCCATCCCGCACTGATCCCCATTCCCTCCTCTATTCAGTCCTCACTGACATCCCATGTCCTCCCCTCCCCAACTACCTCCCCCCCCCCACCCCCACCCACCCCCCCCCCCCCCCCCCAATCTATTCATCACCCTACCCACCTAGCATTGATTCTCCTGCCACCCTGCCCCATCCATCCTACACTGGTCCCCCAATTCATCCTGTACTGACCCCCCCCTTCCCATCCATCCTGCACTTCTCCCCCCCCCCCCCCCCCCCCCCCCCCCCCCCCCCATTCATACTGCACCTCTCCCGCCATTCATCCCCCGTACTGACCCATCCTCCATTTACCCTGCACCAATCCACCCCATCCATCCTGTAGTGATCCCCTCGTGCATCCTGTACTGATCCCCTCGTGCATCCCCTGATCCCCCGTGCATCCTGCACCCCCCCGATCCCCCCCCCCCCTCCCAATTCATCCTGTACCCCCCCCCCCCCCCCCCCCCCCCCCCCCCCCCCCCCCCCCATTCATCATCCTATGCCGCCCCCCCCCATCCATTCTGTACTGATTTCCCCCCCCATTCAAAGAAGAATGGGAGAAACAGTTTGAAGAAGGGACTCGACCCGAAACGTTGCATATTTCCTTAGCTCCATAGATGCGGCCACACCTGCTGAATTTCTCCAGTATTTTTGTCTACCCCCGTCCCCATTCAACACCACTGACATCTCCCCTCGCAATTTTACATACTCCAACCAACACGTACTAATTCACCTGCCTCAATCATATAACCATATAACAATTACAGCACGGAAACAGGCCATCTCAACCCTTCTAGTTCGTGATGAACTAGTCCCATATACCTGCGCTCAGACCATAACCCTTCATTCCTTTCCCGTCCATATAACTATCCAATTTATTTTTAAATGATAAAAATGAACCTGTCTCCACCGCCTTCACTGGAAGCTCATTCCACACAGCCACCACTCTCTGAGTAAAGAAGTTCCCCCTCATGTTACCCCTAAACTTCTGTCCCTTAATTCTCAAATCATGTCCCCTTGTTTGAATCTTCCCTACTCTCAGTGGGGAAAAGCTTATCCACGTCAACTCTGTCTATCCCTCTCATCATTTTACAGACTTCTATCGTCCCCCCCCTTAACCTTCTGCGCTCCAAAGAATAAAGCCCTAACTTGTTCAACCTTTCTCTGTAACTTAATTGCTGAAACCCAGGCAACATTCTAGTAAATCTCCTCTGTACTCTCTCTATTTTGTTGACATCCTTCCTATAATTAGGCGACCAAAATTGTACACCATACTCCAGAATTGGCCTCACCAATGCCTTGTACAATTTTAACATTACATCCCAACTTCTATACTCAATGCTCTGATTTATAAAGGCCAGCACATCAAAAGCTTTCTTTACCACCCTACCTACATGAGATTCCACTTTCAGGGAACTGTGCACAGTTATTCCCAGATCCCTCTGTTCATCTGCATTCTTCAATTCCCTACCATTTACCATGTACGTCCTATTTTGATTTGTCCTGCAAAGATGTAGCACCTCACACTTATCAGCATTAAACTCCATCTGCCATCTTTCAGCCCACTCTTCCAACTGGCATAAATCCATCCATTCCGCACCGATTGCCTTCTCAAACCATCTACCATCTACCTCCGCACTGATTCACACGTCCCCTGACCCCATTGTGCTTCATGGTCTTCAGAGCGAACATTGACTATGTTTGATAACGGAATGCAATCAAATGCGTTTTAATTCCCAATTTTATTATTTGTTTTGACACCTTTAAACATATTACCGAAATAACATTTGCTGTAGTTATGTCCTTTGGCCATCTCTTGTCAGTTGGTGTAATGTTTAACCTGTCAGATGGGTAGTCGGTTTTAACAGCTATTATCATAAAATGCCTTTAGAAATTTCCTTGCAACCTGTATATTTTGTTGTGGATAAATTATGTGGAAAGCGAGAGTGTTTCTGTGCCAATAGCAATAACGACCCATGCTATGGCCATGTCATGGTAATTTTCGGTCCTTCACGGAAAACATGCTTGCATCAATTGCAAAATGTAAAGAGAGTTGAGATATTGTATTATAATTTTGCTGCATGTCATTGCGGTATATATAATGTCTTGATTGGTGAATATGTTTAGTTTGTGACTTTATTTGAAGCAGAAATAATATGTGAATGTAGGCAAAAGTGCTGGAGAAACTCAGCGGATGCGGTAGCATCTATGGAGCGAAGGAAATGGGCAACGTTTTGGGCCGAAACCCTTCTTCAGACTGATGGGTTTCGGCCTGAAACGTTGCCTATTTCCTTTGCTCCATAGATGCTGCTGCACCTGCTGAGTTTTTCCAGCATCTGCAGTTCCTTCTTGAACATAATATGTGAATGCTTCATTGAGCATAATTCCAACTGGTAACTACGCACTTCATCCAAGCACATTATCACACACTTCATGCAAACCGTCTTTAATGACCACCTAAACTGTCATTTGGCAATCCAAAAAGCTGTCAAGGTTGCCCGGCAGGCAACAGGGAAAAAAAGTTAAGCGAGAGCCCTGCATTAGTGCCACTGAGGCACGTCACCTTACTCTTCTTGGGCACCGGTATTATTGATGCCCTCTTAAAGCAGGTGGGAACCTCAGACCTCAGAAGTGAGCGGTTGAAAATGTTCGCCCGCTGACACACACGCACACACACTGATGCACACACACATACACACACACTGACTGACTGACACACACACTGACTGACTGACACACACACACTGACTGACTGACACACACACACACTGACTGACTGACACACACACACACTGACTGACTGACACTCCACACTGACTCACTCCAACACTCTCCCCTCTGAACTGACTGCCATCGACTCACTCCACTGACTGACTGACACACACACTGACTCCCCGACACACACACACGCACAGACTCACACACACACACACTCACTGACTCACACACACACACACTGACAGACTGACACACACACTCACTGACTGACACACACACACTCACTGACTGACACACACACTGACTGACTGACACACACACTGACTGACTGACACACACACTGACTGACTCACACACACACTGACTCACTGACTCACACACTGACTGACCGACACTCACTCACTGACACACACACTGACTGACTGACACACACACTGACTGACTGACACACACACTGACTGACTGACACACACACTGACTGACTGACACACACACTGACTGACTGACACACACACTGACTGACTGACACACACACTGACTGACTGACACACACACTGACTGACTGACACACACACTGACTGACTGACACACACACTGACTGACTGACACACACACTGACTGACTGACACACACACTGACTGACTGACACACACACTGACTGACTGACACACACCGACTGACTGACACACACCTGACTGACTGACACACACACACACTGACTGACTGACACAACACTGACTGACTGACCACACACTGACTGACTGACACATCCTCCTCTGACTGCCACCACACTGACTGACTGACACACACACTGACTGCTGAGTCTGCACTGACTGACTGACACACACACTGACGAGCACACACAGAGTCACTGACTGACACACACTGACTGACTGACTGCACACACACTGACTGACTGGGACACTCACGACTGACCGACACACACACTGACTGTCTGACACACACACTTACTGACTGACACACACACTGACTGACTGACACACACACTGACTGACTGACACACCTGACTGACTGACTGACACGACTGACTGACTGACTGACACCCGCTGACTGACTGACACACACACTGACTGACTGACACACACACTGACTGACTGACACACACACTGACTGACTCACACACACACACACACACACAACCTGACTGACGCACACACACTGACTGGCATGCACACACACACTCCACTCCCCCGTCTCACTCCAACCTCTCCCCCTCTGAACGTACAGCCATCGACTCACTCCGTGAGGAAATATTATACAAATAGAACCACTTGGATAGTGACTTTTATATAAGAGTCAAGAGTCAATTTAATTGTCATTTGGACCCCTGGAGGTCCAAACGAAATGCCGTTTGGAGCTAGGTAAATAAGCTAGGTAAATTGCAAAAGAAAAGCTTAAAGTTTTCCTGAACCGAAATAAAGTGCAAACAGACACATACACACAGGCAAAGATGAATCAAAACATGGAGGCCTGAACCAGAACCTGCTTAGCTTAGGTTATTCACACTGACACACACACACACACACTCCACTCCCCCGTCTCACTCCAACTTCTCCCCCTCTGAACGTACAGCCATCGACTCACTCCGCAACAGCCCAGAGTTGGTTATCAATTCCGCCGACAAGGGAGGTGCCATGGTAGTCTGGCGCGTCGATCTCTACAAAGCTGAGGCCACGCGCCAACTCTCGGACACCTTCTACTTACCCCTGATCCATGACCCCACAGATGAGCACCAGGCCACTATCTCTAGCACCATCACTGACTTCATCCACTCCGGCTCCCTGCCCCCCGAGCTTCCAACCTCATAGTTCCCCAGCCCCGCCTGGCCCGATTTTACCTTCTCCCCAAAATCCCCAAGCCTGACTGTCCTGATAGACCCATTGTCTCTGACATCATGGACGTCCAGTAACTCTGCACCTCCATCCCCCACCAGGAGGGTCTCGAAGCTCTCCGGTTCTTCCTCGACCGGAGAACCAACCAATCCCCGTCTACAGATACTCTCCTCCGCCTAGTGGAGCTGGTCCGTACCCTTAATAACTTCTCGTTTGACTCCTCCCATTTCCTCCAAATACAAGGCGCATGTGGCCCCAGCTATGCCTGCCTCTTTGTAGGGTATGTCGAACAATCCTTGTTCAAGACGTACCAGGGCCCCATCCCCGACCTCCACCTCCGCTACATCGGCGATTGCTTTGGTGCTACCTCCTGCACCCACACACAACTGACTGACTTAATCTGCTTCACCACTAACTTCCATCCAACACTCAAATACACCTGGACCATTTCTTGACCTCACTATCTCCATCGCAGGTGATAGACTTCTGACCAACATCCACTATAAACCCACTGACTCCCATGGCTATCTGGACTACACTTCTTCCCACCCTGCTTCCTGTAAGGACTCCATCCCCCTACTCCCAATTCCTCCGTCTATGCTGTATCTGCTCCCAGGATGAGGTGTTCCACACCAGGGCATCGGAAATGTCCTCATTCTTCAGGGAACGAGGGTTCCCCTCCCCTACTATAGATGAGGCTCTCACCAGGGTCACTTCAATACCCTGTAA
Source organism: Leucoraja erinaceus (assembly GCF_028641065.1). Classification (NCBI taxonomy): domain Eukaryota; kingdom Metazoa; phylum Chordata; class Chondrichthyes; order Rajiformes; family Rajidae; genus Leucoraja; species Leucoraja erinaceus. The sequence continues at coordinate 53,439,838 of NC_073379.1, forward strand.
CACTGCTCTCTCTCCCCCATTTCCCCCCTCCCCCTCATAACAAGGGCAGAGTCCCCCTAGTCCTCAACTTTCACACCACTAGCCGCCACATACAACAAATAGTCCTCCGTCATTTTCGCCACCTCCAACATGACCCCACCACTCGCCACACCTTCCCCTCTCCCCCCCTTCTGCTTCCGCAAAGACCGCTCCCTCCGGAACTTCCTGGTCAATTCTTCCTTTCCCTCCCGCACCACCCCCTCCCCGGGCACTTTCCCTTGCAACCGCAAGAGATGCTACACTTGTCGCTTCCCCCCCACCTCCCCCCTCGACTCCATTCAAGGACCCAAGCAGTCGTTCCAGGTGCGACAGAGGTTCACCTGCATCTCCTCCAACCTCATCTATTGCATCCGCTGCTCTTGATGTCAGCTGATCTACATCGGTGAGACCAAGCATAGGCTTGGCGATCGTTTCGCCGAACACTTCCGCTCGGTCCGCATTAACCAACCTGATCTCCCTGTGGCTCAGCACTTCAACTTCCCCTCCCATTCTGAATCCGACCTTTCTGTCCTGGGCCTCCTCCATGGCCAGAGTGAGCACCACTGCAAATTGGAAGAGCAGCACCTCATATTCCGCTTGGGCAGTTTGCACCCTAGCGGTATAAACATTGACGTCTCCAATTTCCGTTAGCCCTTGCTGTCTCCTCCCCTTCTCAGCTCTCCCTCAACCCTCGGGCTACTCCTCTTCCTTTCTTCTCCCCACCCCACCCACGCTACATCAGTCTGAAGAAGGGTTTCGGTCCGAAACGTTGCCTATTTCCTTCGCTCCATAGATGCTGCTGCACCCACTGAGTTTCTCCAGCACTTTTGTCTACCTTACACACATGCACACTCCCTCCCTCACACACACGCACACACACACACACACACACACACACAAGGTTTAAAGGGATATGAGTCAAATGCGGATAAATGGGACCAGTTTAGATGGGGCATCTTGATCTGCATGGACAAGTTGGGATGAAGGGCCCGTTTCCACGATGTAAGACTATGACACATTGTAGAAAGGGTGCAATTGCTCTGGAGATGGACCCAGGGGTGATTTATGAAGATGTTGGCAGGGCTGGAATTATTTTTTTTTCACTTTGAAGAAAGGTTTGATAACTGGGGTTGTATTCTCTGCAGCAACGGAGGTGAATAATATTATGAGAAGAGGACCTGTTTTGTTTAACAAAGTAGGAAGGAACTGCAGATGCTGGTTTAAACTGAAGACACAAAAAGCTGGAATAATTCAGCATCTCTGGAGAGAAAGAATGGGTGATGTTTCAGGTCGAGACTGAGGTAGTTGAAAACCAGCCAAACAGATGTAAAACATAATGACTGGAGATGTGTGTTATCCAACTAAGGGCAGAAATCAGAATCATGTGTTCATCTTTATTGACGTGACACCATAATAAATATATTATATTACAGAAAAAATAATTTAATGAGGTGGCATCGTGGTACAGCGGTAGAGTTGCTGCCTTGCAGCACCACAGACCCAGGTTTGACCCTGACTATGGGTGTTGTCTGTACAGAATTTGTACATTCTCCCTATGACCACATGGATTTTCTCCGGATATTCTGGTTTCTCCCACATCTGAAAGAAATGTAGGTTAATTGGCTTCTGCAAATTGTCCCTAGCATGTAGGATGGAACTGGTATATGGTAGATTGCTGGTCGGTGTGGACTTGGTGGGCCGAAGGACCTATTTCCATATATATATGTTTTACATATATATCTTAATTTCATTGAACCATATACTTGGTTGAATATGTGACATTATTTTCAGCTTGTTTCTATGGTCAAAGGGGTAAGGTTGATTAATTTATTTGTGCAGAACAGTGATGGAAGTCCGGCGACTCTTGTCTTGTTTCTATGGGGTGTTTTTCTCTATATATGCATAACTGTATGAATTATAGTCTGATTTCCATACATGAATATACTAAGGTCATTTATGTGCTGCATCTGTTGATCAGAGTCTGGCTCTACTGTGGAATGTAATAAGGAATGTCATTTAGCCTAACCTTATTCTTACCTAATCCAATTTAAAGCATTCGTGCAAGTGCTGCATTCAAGTGTAAGTTAAAAGTCACGCTACAGTATGCACCAGATTGCAAATTTCAAGCGGAAAAATGCAGAAGCTCCCTACTGAAGGAAGAAACCCAGGGAGATGGGTACGTGAATGATGGACAGATGGAACCAGATGAGCGAGGATGAGGGTGTGCCTGGGGTGGAGAGGGAGGAGGGGGGAGGGGGGGGGGGGAAAGAGGTGGAGATGTAGACTATGGAAAATGTGAACAAAGGGAGAGAGAACTTGGGTGGGCTGGTGAGGGTGGACAAGGAACACTGGGCGCGTTGGAAAATTCAATGGTCATCCATTTGGGCTACTGACTTCCAAGTATGAGATGGAGTTCTAGTCTGGCTTTGCAGTTGCAGAGGAGACACCCAAAAACATATAGGTGGATGTGGAAATGGAAAGCAGAGTTGAAAAGCCATTCAACTGGAAGCTCAAGATGGCTGGTGTGGACAGAGTGCAGGTGCTCTGCAAAATGGTCACTTAATATAACCTTAGTTTTGCAAATGTAGAAAAAATTATATCACAAGCACCCAATGCAAATGTCAGGTCGGAGGAGGTGCACATGAATCTTGGCCTCATTTCGAAGCTGTTCCTGTAAGGCTGTGATGGAGGAGATTCCTCTATGTGATGTAGGGGCAAGTGTTGCACTTTCTATTTTAGCAGGTAAAGCCCCAGGCAGTAGGGGGTGGATGGGAAGGAATGAGCAGACAAATGGAGTCTACCCTGTGGAAAGCATATAGGAGGAAGAGGGAATCGGTGACTGGGGTGGGATTACTTTGAAATTGGCTGAAGTGCTGGATGCAGAGGCTGTAGGGGTGCAAGGTGAAGACTAGGAGAACTCTATCTCTGTTTTGTATCGGGAGAGGGGTTAGTGAGGGCAATAATGCAGGAAATGTGTTTGAGGACAGAGGGGAAGCTATGTTTCCTGACGGAGAACATTTTGAATGTCCCTGAGTGGAAAGCCTCTCCTTGCACAGATGTGGCAGAGGCGGAGAAAATGAGAGAAAGAGTTGGAGACGGAAAGAGTGGGAGGAAGTGTGATCAAGATAGCTGCATTGTTAGTTGGTTTATAGGAGATATCGGTGGATAGTTTGTCTCCTGAGATGGGGACAGAGTGATCCAGAAAAGGGTTCAAAAATAGACCAGGTGAATTTGAGGGCAATGTGGAAGCTGATGTAAAGATGAAAACATTGACAGGTTTTGCAAGAAATAGCGCTAATGCAATCGTTGATTATTGTTGGACCACCACATTTTGACGAACGAGCAAATTTGGGGGGGGGGGGGATCTAATCCTTAAAAAATGCTGCAGGTTGGGCACAATCCATGTTTAATGTTCTGGGATAATAGCCTTTTATCAGAACTTGTTTTAGGTTGCAGAGAAGGGGAGGAGTAGAGAAATCTGGGGTGTCGTGGAAATGTAGGTAAACTGATGGTCTCAGCTGAGAAAGGGCTATAAAGCCTGTCAATCACAACTATTTCTAGGAGATGTCTAATGAGGTTGCCATCTACCAGAGTGTACAAATATCAAATGTAGAATAAATGACAACCAAATATACAGCTGGTCGCTCCAAATTGGACATTGGAAAGCCACTGCTTGGGCCATTTCATTTATAGGACGAATCCTACATTGATATTTTTGCTCCATTGTGGGAGCATCATAATTTGTATAACTTGTGATTAGTAAAGGCCCTCTAGCAGTACCACCATGGAACAATGAGTGTGGACCTTGGCTGAAATGTCCACGTCTCACAAATAAATATTTAATGGAGCATTAAAGTATGAATTAAAGTACTTTTACATTTTCTCGCCTTTCCTTGTAAACTGTGTGAAGTGGTGGAATGGTTCTGAAATTAATTGACAGTTTGTGTGAACAAGAATGCTCCTTCCATAACTGTATTCATTCTGTGATGATGAATCCCAAGTGTAGAAGTGTTTCATGCCCATGTATACGGGAGTTGCGGATTATGATGCCGTTTGTGTGGTTTTGGTAATTTACACGTCTGATCAGCAGATCCGAATTCCTCACACTGGACCTGTGTGAGCCCCTTGACAGCTAAAAGCTCATGCAAAGGTATTGAACATGATGCAGTATCTAAATGGCTTTTTATTTAGTTTTTTTTTGTAAGAATAAATTTGGTACAGTGAAACATGGTAGTAGTGTTGGTCATTTATTTTTTCAGGAACTTCAGCATGCAGGTAAATTAGAGCTAGATTTTTTTCTTCTATTATTTCTCTTCAATTGACTTGTAATGCATGTCTCAAATTACTTTTCCAGAAAAATAAAGATTTTGGAATAGATACAAATACACATGCTTATTTAAAAATGATAATCAATAGCTTATGAAAGACTTTTTATGTTTGAACCAATGACAGCGTTGTGTTGACTTTAATGTCTAAAAGGGCGGAATTATTAGAAATTTTATTTTGATTTTTGCCTAGCCTTTCCCATTGCGCAGTAACACATTCTCTTTTAAATATATTTGGATTATTTTGCAATGCAAGACCAGACAGAGCAAAGGTCTTGAACGTTAATAAAGAAATATAACGTGGGTTAAGGCTGAGACCAGGTGGACTCTACTAGTGTGTTTGGGATTTGACACATTAAGCGCTTGGAGTGTGCTAATTTTCTAAGTAATTTTAGAGAACATTTGTCTGAAGACCCAAAATGCCATCCTTCCTTATTCTACAGAGATGCTGTCTGACCTGCTGAGTTATTTTGTATTACCCATAAGGCTTGGACCTTGTCCCTTTTATTCATCATCTTTCCTTTTTCAGGATCAAGGATGACTTGTTTGTAAGCATTTCTGTGGATTGTGAAGTGATAAGCCAATGAGAGCAACATACTCTACCACAGCTGGTGCAGGATATATTTACTGAGACTTGGGAATAGGTAGTCTGTGAAGTACGCTCCTTCTACAGTTTGTGCTGAGCTTGTGTAAAAAATCAGTTGGCACTGGCATTCTTAATGTTTGAGCAGGGGTCTTTTTTCCGACTGATTGTAGTAGTTTGTTTACTAGGATTCAGTGGGTATGATGTATTTTGTTCCAAGGAGACTTTAAGAACATAATATTTTCTTCTGTCCACCTAGTAATATCTATATGTAATGGAGCTCTGAATCAATATAGTAGATAGAGCAGTTTGTCTACGCTAAAGGATGCTGAGGAACTGTCTCCATCCTACTGCTGAGAAACTAGTTGAGTGTTCAAAACATTTTTGATTCGCATTCATAATTTTCAGTATTTGCATCCACAAATTTCCATGCTGTTTTATTTTGTTTATTTTGTTTAACAGCTTATAAAAAGCACTTCCCAACAGTGGAACATTGCAATAAAGGTTTGGTCTGGATTGTTTATCCAAACCGCCAGAGTAGGACTTTCGCTGATTGTGTCATATTCAACATTGACATTTATTGAGACTGGTTTAAACTGATTCTTTGAAATATTATCTTCAAAGATCTGATCTGTTCTTCCATGTGAAATGGACTTGTGCAAGGTTATTATTATTATTGTGCAAGTTTGATAACAGTGCAATGTAATCTAGACATACTCAAATAAACAAATTAAATTTATGGCATACTTTAACACAGTAAACCATCCCAAGATGTAATGTCAAAAACCCACACAGTAAAGACAAAGTAAGTATAAAAATTCCATGCTCTATGATTGGTTTTCCAATTTTAAAAATTCTATAGTGATGTGTGGCAAGAGACCAAGTTTCACTTTTAATTCTACAAATGTGGTGTTTGGTTGATGTCAGAAAGTAGTGTCAGAATGAGAATTAAGAGGGTACAAGAATGGATCCTTTGTTGATCCAGCAGAAGGAGCCTGGAAACAGCATGCCATGTTCTCTCTTGATCTTTGTACCTTACACTTTCAATCTGTGTATAGTACCTTCATTTTGTGTGATGTAATCATGTTCCAGTTGCGTGGAGCTCCACCTAGTGGCTTAACCTTTTAAAATAATGTAAGATTGGGAAAGGCTCATTTAATACCCATAGCTAATTGGCAAAGAAAGCATGGTTGTTGAGCTGCCCTGTTGAGCCATTGCAGTTTTTGTGGTAAAGTCGTTCAACTGTGCTTTTAGATAAGGAGATCAAGCATTTTAACCCAACAAAGTATGGTAATGTATTTTGAGGTCTGGTTTACATGTAATGTGAAATAGAATGTGAATGTGATGGTGTTCCCATTCCATGGTTCTACCCTGCAAGGTAAAGCTTGTGAGTATTGCAAGTTGCTGTCAAACAAGTCATGGCAAGTTGATGTAGTATAAATTTATGGATAGACCATATTAGAGCCTTCAGGACCAGTAGTGGAGGGGGGTAATGTTTAAGAAATTGGATTAGGTTACTTTTGTGGGGAATGGTGTTGGGCGTTCTTGCTTTGTGGGAGCTACATTCTAGGCAATTAATAAATATGGCTTGATGGTGAAAATACTTTGAAGAATCAGGAGGTGAAAGCAGGTTATCCAGACTCTGCTCATGCTGTGCTAGTGGTCCAGTTCATTTAATTTTGGAAAATTGTGACCACCTCAAACTGGTAATACCCATTTAATCTAATTTATATTTGCTACATTGTGGAAAAATGTGATCCTGCTGATAAAGTTTGTTTCTGATTTATAAAAGGTGCTGAGGGCCCTGCTTCACACAATTTGATATCTAACCCAATCTTTCTATTGTTGAACATTTACTCTATCAAGTGAGAATTGTTCGTAGTGATGGTGTTTGTTTTGGTCTGACAGATTGGGATGTTTTATTGTATTTACAGCACACCTTAACACAATTTGTTTATTTTACTGAAGTTATTAAATAGACAAGACTGCCTTATGATAGGAATGTTTAATTGTCATATGTATCAAAACGTAACAATGCAATTCTTGTAACAGCACAACAGGTTTAGAAGCAAGGTACTCAATAGATAACATATTAAACTGTTTTTCATTTGTTTATTAAGTAAAAGTTAAATAACAATGTAGTTCAAAACAAAATAAAATTCTGAAGTCCCTAGTGCAACCAAGATATGGTGGTGGCCATGCTGAGGCATGTGAAGTGTAGATGGAGTCTATGGAAACGAGGTTGGTTTGCCTGATGGTCTGGGCTACATCCACAATTCTCTGCAATTTTGTGCGGTCTTAAATGGAGATGTTCCCAAACCATGCTGTGATGCATTCTGATTTAAATGCTTTCTAGTGCGCCTCTATAGAAGTTGTTGGGGACATGCCGAACTTTCTAAGCCTTCCAACGAAGTAGAGGCGTTAGTGTGCTTTCTTGGCCATTGCTTCGATGTGGCTGGTCCAGGACAAACTGCTGGTGATATTTATTCCTTAGAACTTACAGCTTTGAACCATCTCTGCATCAGTGCCATCAACGTATACGGGAGTGTGTGTACTGCTTCGCGCCTGGTCCTAGGTTCTTGCTAAGGCATGAGTTGATATGCTCAATAACCAACCCCTCAAGCCACTTCATCACCGTAGACATTAGTGCCACCAGTTGGTAGTTATTGTGGTATGTTATCTTGCTCTTCTTGGACGCCAGTATTATTGAAGCCTGTTTAAAGCGGGTGAGAAGCACAGTAATGAGAGGTTGAAGATGTCTGCAAAAAACCCCAGTCAATTGGTCCACACAGGCTTTGAGAATATGACGAGGTGTATCTTCAGGCCCAGATGCTTTCCGAGGGTTCATGCTCATGAAGGGTCTTATGACATTGGCCTTGGTGACTGCGATTATGATGCCATTGAGGGCCTTGGGTGTTCGATATCAGTGTTCTCCCTATCGAAGTGTGCATTGAACACATTGAGCTTGTCTGGGAGTGATGCTTAGCTGTCACTTGTGCTGCCACTTCCTTGTTGCTACAGTTGTCACATCCAATTTAGAACAAAAGTCCCTTTTTAGCCTTTTTGGTGACTTTTTAAAGGGCAGTCCTGGACTACTTGTATGAATCTGCATCTCCAACCTTGAATGTCAGAGATCGAAGTACTGTGTTTGCAATTCATAGTGTGACAAATCTGTACTCGCCAATTGATTATTTACCCTGAAGAGATATTGAAGTGCCATTGTGATTTTTAAGTTGCGATAAATCATTAATATTTTAACAGCACAAAGTGTTTCATGTATTGCAATCTGTCATAATGCCTCAAACGTATATAGTGAAACTTGGCAGTAGTGACAGGATTATCTCATATTTGCCTGATGTGTTTGAACTTTAAATCCTTCCTTGGTTAACAAATGTTGTCCCTAACTTGGATCTCTTTAAAATTACTATTCAAATCTGATGGCATTAAGAAAATCAGATCAAGGATAATGCTCTATTTATTGTCTGCAGTTTATTTGAATTAAGCCACTGTGAATAAAAGTTAAGACCCGAATAGACTTTTGTTAGAACAATCTGCTTATTTCTGTTGGGATACGTGTATCGTTTAAGCTGCCCTCTACTGCTTCTGAGCTGAACTGACTGAACTTGCCTGGAATTGCTTTTGCATCCTATGGTTAATTTTAAGGCTTTCCCGAAATACTCTTTGTAAATGAGAACTGGCCAGATTTAGAGTTGGTGACACAGATGAGAGAATTGAAGATTTATGTTGTTAATTTGTAATTAATACTTGTTAATTAATTTGTGAATTGTTAATTCAGTCCCGTTTCTGAAAATGGAGCGTCTGATTTTCTTTTAAAGTATCTGAGATTTTGGTACCGAGTACAATGAAGCAGGATAAGGGGAAGAATGAGGAATGTCAAATGAAAGGGGTAAATATCGGGTAGACGTTATATCGAGTAGACGTTTATATATATAGATGCAAAAACCCCATCTATATATTTATATATATAGATTATATATATAGATTAAAAAGAGAATGTCAGAGAAAGACTAAACAAATACAAAAAGCAATCCAGAAACTTGACAATGTCTACATAGCATAACGAAGACTTTACACGAGCACTGCCCTATCTTTGCCAAAGGATAAAAGTAATGCCAAAATTAATGAGTGACATTACTTGAGATACTGGATAACAGATTTGATAAAGAGGAGGCATCAGAAAAATTATTGCAACAATCAGTATTTTCAAATGCAATTAATCCTGTGAGGGAGGCGAAGTTCAAATCCTGTAACAACTAGCCAGCCGCCTGCGAATACAGTGGGGGGTGCCAGAGGGCCAGAGAATGGAAAATATCACTACTTCAACAATGGGATCAAATGAAAACTCCAGCAATAATTGCCTCTGTTGGCAGGCTGCTAGACATGATATTTAGTGAGACCGTGTTTTAAGAGTTGGTGATATGGGTATATCAAGGCAAATAGTATTTAAAAAATAAACAAAGGACAAAGTGCTGGAGTAACTCAGTTGGCCAGGAGAACAGGAATAGATGATATTTTGGGTAGCAGTGGAGCTTCTCTGGATAACTGTTCAGACTGTTTAGTGGGTGGGGAGGGGGGAGCGGGAGAAGGAGGAAATAAACTGGAATAGAGGAAGCCTGGCAGATAATGCATTGATACAGGGGGGGGGGGGGGGGGGGGGGGGGCTGATGGCCAGAGGTGAATAAACAAAGGGATTGAAGAGTTGAAAATTGTGAACCTGGGGGAATGCATGTGGGGAGGAAGGGAAGAAGGAAAGCTATAGGTGCAAGTCCAGCTGGGGCATGGGGGAAGGCAGGAGATGGTTGGCAGGGGGGTGTACTTGCCTAAAACTGGAGAATTCAATGTTCATACTATTGGGTTGTAAGCAACCCAAGCAGAATACGAGGTGGTATTCCTCCAGTTTTGGGTGTGGCCTGAAAATGTGATGTATCGATGATCTGCAGAGATGCTGCCTGACCGGCTGAGTTACCCCAACACTTTTTTTGTAAACCAACATCTGCAGTTCCTTGTTTCTAGCATTTAAATAATCTGGTTGAGTTTTTACCTGACTCGAGAATGTTGTAGCTGATGTGAAAATAAATAGTAAGATTAAATTCTGCATAATCTTTATATATACTGGCAAAATTATGGAATAGATACAGGATTAGTTTCAGCCGACAATTGTAAATGGATGCGTTTGCGAACTGCAGGCAGGGTTCAGTTCTAGGACCACTGCTTTTCTTGCTGTATGTTCGTGACTTGGACTTGGTGCACACACAAATTTCAAAATTTGCAAATAATACAAAACTTTGAAGTGAGAAGGATAGTTATAAATTCAAGCAGACATAAACAGGCAGGTGGAATGGGGAGGTACCTGGAAATATTTTAACATGGGTATATGTGAAATGATTCATTTCATTAGGGAGGATAATGTAAATGGTGGAAATCGAAGTGATATCCTGGAACACAGAACTGGATGTAAATATGTACAGATCTTTGATGCCAGGATGAAAAGAATGCATGCTTTACATTTAAAAATGCCCTTTAAATCCTGGGCTTCTGTATAAATATTAAAATTCACTGCCTAGATAGATAGTGGAAGCAGGTTAAGTTGTCGCTTTGGATTTTGCTAGATAAGCAAGGAAGAAAAGCATTCCAGGCGTATGGGGAAAGAGCTAGGCAATGGGACAGACCAAATTGCTCTAGCAGAGAGTTGGTGCAAACTTGACGATGGGCTGATCGGTTGCATTCTATGCTCTTTTGAGAAATTAATTTAAAGTTCCTCCTTGTAGAAATTTGAGGAAATAACAAATCCCTTGGTTCTGCATCCAGTATTGTAAGAGATGACAATCCCTTGTTATACTGTTCCTAATTTTTGATTGTACCTATTTTCTATTTTCTATGATGCTGTCCAAGCAGATTGAAAGGTGACAAATATAGCACAGCTATTTGGGGAATGAGAGGACAAAGGGCTAGACTGATTAAAGATGCATTACAGCATATTGGTAACAAAATTAGCATCTAAAGGTATAGTTTCAGGGCACCAAGAAAATTGTAAAATTAGTTAACCTAGTTTTATGAAGAGAAGATTAATGGCTAAAAGCTGAGATTTTAACTGGCAGGGGGGGATTTAGTGGATATAGTATACATTAAATTTTGAAAGGCATTTGTCCCAATGTTTCTGCAAAGGTTTTTGCATAAAATAAAGAATTGTGGAGGTTTGGCAAAATTATTATTAATTCATGGAACTGGGACGTGGTATTTGTCCTTTGAAGCAAAGTTTTAAGATTGGCCTGTAGTAATTGTTGAGACATCTTTCGTCCAGCTGGAGAGTCCAGTATTGGGAGACTTGGTCTCAGGGATGGCTTTTTGAATTTTTAGAAGACGTATGAATGCATTCGAATCTAAGATCAGGGCTCGAAATTAGCAGTTGCCCGGGTGCCAATGGCAACCTAAAGTGCCGCCGGGCAACCTAAATGACGAGTCATTTTGCCCGGCTTGGCACTGCTGGTTTATACCATAGATAGACACAAAATGAGTAACTCAGCGGGTCAGGCAGCATCTCTGGAGAAAAGGAACGTGGCGTTTCGTCGTGTCGGCGGTGGCTGCAGTGCGGGACAAAGATACTAGGTGCAGGGTGACGGAGGGTCGGTGCGAATGACAGCGGCTCCACCTCCTCCTCCTCCCGAACCCCGCCCGCCCTGATAGCGGCCGCTGCTTGCCACTCCGCCAATGGCGATAACCGCTTTCAAAACAAGCCCTCCTGCATGCCGAGGCCAGGAGGAGGGAGGGAGGAAAGGGGAGGACCCCTTCCGCCATCTGAAGCACCTGCACCGCTCGGCCCCACGCCTTCCTGTTGGCTGGCGGAGAAGGGGAGGTGAGGAGATCCCAACTGCCTCCCCCTTTGACGGCGGCACTTGGCGGTGGACAGGGATGGCCAAGGCAGCGGGGCGATGATGCCGGTGTTGTCCGAGGAGCGCTGACCTTCCTTCCTCCTCACCTCTGCACCTCTTTCCCCCCCCCCTCCCCCCTGGGACCCCTCTCCCCACTGGGACCCCTCTCCCCACTGGGACCCCTCCTCTCCATCCCACACTGATCCCCATTCCTGTCTCCATTCAGTCCTTACTGACATCCCCTGTGATCCCCTCCCCATCCACCACCCCCCCCCCTCTCCCCATCTATTCATCCTGCATTGATCTCCCTATCCACCTCGCATTGATTCTCCTGCCATCCCCCCCCCCCCCCCCCCCCCCCCCCCCCCCTTACACTGGTCCCCCCAATTCATCCTGTACTGACCCCGCTCCCCTCCATCCTGTAATGATCTCCCCAATCATCTTTTACTGATCCCACTATTCACCCTGCACTGATCCCACATCTATACTGTAGTGACCCCCCCCCCCAATTCATCTTGCACAGACTGTCCAATCCACACTGTACTGACTTGTCCTCCTCCCCCCCCCCCCCCCCCCCCCATTCATTCTGTACTGAACTGATCCCCCCCCCATCCATCCTGTACTGTTGTAAGAAGAATGGGGGGATCAGTCTGAAGAAGGGTCTCGACCCGAAACGTTGCCTATTTCCTTCGCTCCATAGTTGCTGCTGCACCCGCTGAGTTTTTCCAGCATTTTTGTCTACCCCTATTCATCCTGCACTGATCTGACCCCCCCCCCCCCCCATCCATGCTGCACAGATTCCCCCGTCCATCCCGTATTGATCCCCCTATTCAATCCCACTGACATCCCCCGCGCGCTCTCACCTCACAATTTTACCCACTCCACCCAACACTCGCTAATTCCCCTGCCTCAATCTATCCATTCCGCACCGATTGCCTTCTCAACCCCCCCGCCATCTATCCATCCCGCGCGCGCGCACACACACACACACACACACACACACACACACACACACACACACACACACACACACACACACACACACACACACACACACACACACACACACACACACACACACACACACACACACACACACACACACACACACTACTGTGCTGGAAATGTCTTCAGAATGAACATTGACAATGTTTGATGATGGAATGCAATCAAATGTGTTTTAATTCCCAATGTTATTTGTTTTAATCCATAAATATGGATTAATTAAATTGTTAACACGTGAAACATTAAAACCACAGTTTTCGATTGTCACTGTTACCATTGACACTTTATTACAGCATTCATTTTAACGGCAAATCAATGCTCTTAATATGGAGTATCTGTACTGTCGTTATTTAATCAGCAACATTCACAACTATTCGTTGTATTTATCCAGGTTTTACTTCTACAGTCTGTCATATACATCACAAATTTGGTCATGAGATATTTCAAGTTGAAATTTTTACGTTAATTCTGAAGTGAATTCTGCTAAATGATGGAAGCAGTGTTTATCAATAATTGTTAAAAAATCTGGTACGTACAAACTGCGTATCTTCATTGCTGTTCACAACACGTACATCTAATCTGAATGTCCGGTAATGTGGTGTTTTGGCACCTTTAAGGATTACCAAAAGAACATTTGCCGCAGTTGTCCTTTGACCATCTCTTGTCAGTTACTGTAATGTTTAACCTGTCAGATGGGTATAGTCAGTTTTAGCAGCTATTATCTTAAAATGCCTTTAGAAATTTCCTTGCAACCTGTAAATTTGTTATGGATAAATTATGTGGGAAGCGAGTGTTTCTGTACCAATAGCAATAACGACCCATGCTATGGCCATGTCATGATAATTTTCGGTCTTTCACATGCTTGCATCAATCTGTAGTGTGCATGGTTAAGCATATATGTTACCATGGTCCAGGATTTATTGACACAGGTTAATCATACGCTGAATAATCCAACCACATTTTTGTTTGGAAGTGGAAAGAAATAATAGAAATTGCATTAATTACAATGTGTAAAAAGAGTTGAGATACTGTATTATAATTTTGCTGAATGTCATTGTGGTATATTTCATGTCTTGATTGGCGAATATGTTTAATTTGTTACTTTATTTGAAGCAGAAATAATATGTGAATGCCTCATTGAGCATAATTCCAACTGGTAACTACGCACTTCGTCCGAGCACATTATCTCACGCGTCATGCAAGCCGTCTTAAATTACCACGTAAACTGTCATTTGGCAACCTAAAAAGCTGCCTAGGTTCCCCGGCTGGCAACAGGGGAAAAAATGTAAGTGAGAGCGCTGAAGATCAGTAAAAGTTTGGACTGTGAACAGGCAGAAAGTTGAATTTGAGCCACGGGGTCATCTGTGATCTGATTAAATGGCTGAAGAGGTTTGAGAGGCAGGTGGCTCACTTCTGGTGTTCTTCATGTTACACTTCTGGGAGAAACACTGAATATTAAGTCTGTCTGTAAATTGCACATCTAAAGCAGAATAATAATAATAATAATTTCCAAATGGGACAAACCAATTTCATTAATGGAGCAGTATTCAAATGTATTCAGTATTCAAACATTTCAGTTTCCCAGGCAATACATCAACTTTAAATTGATGAAGCTGAAGTTTTTAAAAGACGAAAGATCAAAAGGCACAGAAGTAAGAAAATGGATGTTATGGAAAAGGATTCTAGAAGTATGTAGCTCCACCACGGGGTGGAGCTCTCATTGGTCTCTTGGAGGAAGTCATGTTGTTGGCTTGAGTGGGTTTCACAACAACCAACCCTGCCCCTAATTTTTTTTCTTAAGTACACTTGAGTTGCAGCAGTCGTTCACAGAAGACATTTCATCTTCAGCTTCGATCTTGTATATTTGTCTTTCGATAATCTGTCCCTTATGATGAAGACTATCGAAAAAAGGAGAGAGACGTTTCAAGAGAGGGTTAAGTGAATTTGGGGGTGGGGTGAAAGTTGGTAAAGTTGATGAAATCAATGAGTTTTGCCAGAGTGGAGGAGGCAGCTCCTATGAAGTAATTGATGTAGTGGATAATGAGTTGGGGAATGCTGCTGGGGTACATTTGGATCACGGACTGTTCAACGAACTCGTCAAAAAAGCCAGGTATAACAGTGGACGTGTGGGTGCTCATGGTTACAGGAGGAGTAAAAGAGACGACAATCAGCAGGTCTCCATACGACAAACAATCTGAAAAAGGGTCCCAACCCAAAATGTTGTCTGACCATTCCCTGCTCGTGTGTTACCTGACCTGCTGAGTTCCTCCAGTACTTTGTTTTGCTCAAGATACCAGCATCTGCAGTTTATTGTTCCCATTAGCCCGCCTCAAACATTTATTTGCTTTTATTGGTGTGATTTTAATGTTGGTGAAAAAGGATTTTGAAATACTGCAGTTTATTTTTGGTGTAAAACAAATCTCTTGAATTGGAGCTTTCAGTTTGAACTCTTGGGCTGGCTCTTCCATTCAGTTAGATCTTGGCTGAATTTCTACAATGCTTTCCCAGATTCCATGTTTGATTCCTTGGTGCCCTCATGGCTACTTTGAATATACTCAATGGCTAATTCCATTTGTCGGTGTTTTTTAAATAAAAGGGTGAGATTGGCCATCATGTTGGCCAACAATTGTTTCTATGACAACATTGCTGAAACAGATTCTGGATACTTATTACTGGATTACTGTTTGTGGAATCTTGCTACGTGCAAATTGGCTTTTTTTTAATTACAACTATGATTAATGTACAAAATACAATAAAACTATTGGGGCAGACTAGGGAGTGAAAAGTAATATATATCTTGCTTAAGTTAATTTTTGAACTTTTTGCTCCATATAATCAAGCGGATAACCCATTTTCACTTGTAATCTGCGCAAGTGCCTTGATATATTTGTGACAGTGATGTTGTGAAATCTCCTGTGAATAGCTAACTTTATAACTCAACACGAATGGTGAGCTAATCATTGCCTGAGCAGTTTGAATTGTAACTTGTCAGAAACGAAGGCTGATAGTCATCAATGTTATTGGTGGGATGATTAATTTCTTAGAAATAAATGATAGATCACACTGTCACAATCTCTATGAATGCTGAAGGATAAGTAACCAACCTTTCTGCATAGGAATAAATAACCAAGTTTCTGACATCTGTTATGCAGTAATAAGTAATAAATCAAATTGTTGGCAATAATTCACATGGTGATATTTGGGTACATGCTTTGTAGAAGTCTTCCTCTGACCTAAATCACAACCTTTTCTAGTCTTTGAGCACGTCCTCATTACGCAGTAATATCTTCTACAAACTGACTTTTCAAACCACGTCGATGCCAATTTAGGACATTTTTCTCTAGCTAGGATCAGCTGGGAACAGCGTCGAGGGTGTGAATAGTTGCCTTGGATATGTAGCAAGGGTTTACATCCCAATGGAAATGAGTGAAGGGTGGAAACTGTCAGCAGTTAAGTAACATCTGTGGAAAGTTTAATGTTTCAGGTTAAACACCCTTGATCAGCACTGGGAGTGAAATTTACAACTAAGCAAAGTTTAAATTGCAGAAACAGCCAGAGGCTTGCAGTATTATTTAGGACAAAGGGAATATGTCCTGACGGGTTGAGGTTAGGATCGTAGTGGTGATCAGTTTTTGGGGAAATGAAGTGAGTGATAGATTAATCAGGGCAGTTGGAGGGAGAAAACAAAGAAAATAACCTGTAAAGCTGTGAAATGCAGGTGAGTTGAAGGAAATGCCTAGTGTTTGCAGAGAGGAAACAGAACAGAATATTACAGGTAAATAATCCTCAACAAAATTTGCCAGTCCTGTTACAGACAGCAAAAGCAAGTTATCAAAAATTGTGGATTCATTACGGCGTTTGCAAGGCTGCAATGTGCCTTGAGCACAACTTGGGCCTTGTCAAAACAGTATAGGAGTCCATAGGCAGATGCATGGGATTTGGTGAAGGATTAAAGTGTCCCAAATCCCTTCAGACTAAACACCGGTACTCTGCAGGTACCAACATGCCCACTCCGTTAATAAAAGCTGTTCCATCGTGAGAGACTATTATATTCCTTTAGCTTAATTGGAAAGATGGATACCTCCATGATGTAATTAGTCCCCTCTGTTTTTGTTCCTAGGATTTGGGCCTCTTTTCATGTTCACAGCAGACAGAACAAGTTTCATTATTCCCTGGAAGTCTCCAAACATATCCTTTTTTAAAACACTTTACATAATTTTAGTGACGTGGATGTCATTGGCATTTATTTTTGCCCAACTTTAATTGTCCTTTGAGGTGATGGTGAGCATTATATATTCAGATCATTATCGTGTGACTTGGAGGGAAACTCATAGGTGCTGATGTTTTTTATGCCTACTGTGTTTGTGGATGGGTGGGGATCTGTGGTTAGCTTCTGACAAGAGATTTATAGACTTTACCTGTGATAATGTTAAATTTACAATAATTGTATATCTGCCTTTCTGCATTTGAACAATGATCTGTTGAACAGGTCTGATCTTGATCTGTTCATTCTAATTAAAAGATTTCAATCACTTCCTGTTTTCTTACATTGCTGAAATAATGTTTTTGGTTGCATAGAATGGTTACTGTGTTCTTGTGCTTTTAACTCATTACATAGATCACAGAACTGTAGAGCACAGGAACTGTAGAACACTGTGGCCCAAAATGTCTCTGCCGAACATGATGCCAAAACCAACTCGTACCTGTCTGCATACAATTCATAACCCTCCATTCCCTACATAACTAATGTCTAAAAATCTCTTAAATATCACTCACCACCCTCTGTATTTAAATAACCCTGTGCATAAATGCCTTGCGCATCTTCTTTAAACTTTGCCATTCTCGCATTTAAAGCTGTGCCCTGTAGTATTTGATATTTCCAAGCAGGAAAATGTTCTGAATGCCTACCCTATCTATGCCTCTCGTAATTTTATATGCGTGGTAGATCTCTTTTCCAACAGTTAGGAGTTCCAGAGAAAACAATCCAAGTCTGTTCAACCTCTCCTTGTGGCCAATACCCCTTAATCCCAGCATCATTCTGGTAAATCTCCTCTGAACTCTTTCCAAACCCCCCGCATCCTTATTGGGAAGACAAGAATTGCACGCAATGCTCCAAATGTGGCCTTACCAAAGTCTTCTAAAGGTGTATGACTTCCTGACTCTTGCATTCAATGCCCCAACGAAGGTAAGAATACCATACCTTCTTTACCACTCTTTCTATTTCTGTAGCCACATTCACAGAGTTATGGGCTTGGATCCCAAGATCCCTCTAAACTCTCCAGTTATTTTGAGGAATTGGAATTGAAGAATTCTTATATAACGGATCCATTTTGTTATCCCACCCCATTCCCAGACATCATGCAGAAAGATATTTTGGGATAGGACAGAAAGTACTTTACCTTTCTCATAGTCACTGAATTGTTATTGCATGTTTTGAATGATCTTTCACATTCTGATTCGATACTATACCGTTGATATAGTAACCGCACCAGTTTTGGTAGTGATTCCACTCCCTGTCATAGAGCAAGTTCCTCAGCAAGTTGGGCAACATCTGTGAAGGAGAAACAAAGTGAATGTTTTGGTAGTTACTTCATCCTTTAATTTCTTTTGCACCTGTACATAATGCTTTGATACCACCTTGGAGTAAATATTGATGTTTATTGTCAGTAGTTTGGTTCTTGTGTATATCTGCACAAAGCAATTTCTCCCATGGAAAGGTGGTGTGAGTAGGAGAACGAACCGAGTTGGAAGCAAAGATACTAGAGGAGTATTGGAAGTGGGATGAGAGCAGGTCGAGAGGGTTTTTACTAGGAAATGACAATCACCCAGCTTGCTTGGGCAGCAGCTACAGGTGCACAACCTTTTATCCGAAAGCCTTGGGACCAGACGCTTTTTGTAATTCAGAATTTTACGGCTTTCGGAATGGAAGATTTTTAGCGTAGATTTTAACGGCTGGCGCAGTGGTAGAGTGCTCGGCTCATATCCGCAAGGTTGCGAGTTTGCGCCTCGATCCAGGCAGTTACTCGATCGCGAGTTTGAGTCTTCAATGTAGTTTTTTCTTGCAGAATAGGAGAGAATAGGGAGGGTTAGGCTGGGATCATTCGCTGTGAGATGATCTTAGTGCGGGAGACAAGTGTAGGAGAGGTGTACTGACTGTGTGGGCAGAACTTTGGAAGTGATTGCCCACCATTCTCAAAAGCCGCTGTGTCTCCCTGTCCCTCCAACTCCAGAGGAATCCGCTCCCCAATGGGCCGCTATGGCGACGTGGCAGTTCGCCCACAGCCCGAGCTGCGCCCCTCATCCGCAACCCGGGTTCCTCTGGAGTTGGAGCGGGGCTGGGCTAGAGTTGCTGCTGGCTGTGAGTCTCTGGGATCTCCGTGCTTGCAATGGGCCTGGGGGTCGGTGTCCCGATGAGGGGGCGCAACTCGGGCTGTGGGCGAACTGCCACTTGTCGCTGTAGCGGCCCATCGGGGAGCGGCTTCTGGTGGTCCTGACGTCTCTCAGCTCCTGTCCAGGGGGGTGGCCGGAGACGTCAGGACCAACAAGAACCCGCTGCCCGATGCGCCGCTGCAGCAACAAGTGGCAGTTCGCCCACAGCCCGAGCTGCACCCACTCATCCGCAACCCGGGTTCCTCTGGAGTTGGAGCGGGGCTGGGCTAGAGTTGCTGCTGGCTGTGAGTCTCTGGGATCTCCGTGCTTGCAGTCGGTGTCCCGTTGGTCCTGACGTCTCCGCTCACCCCCCTGGAAATTGAGCTGAGACTGGGAACTGTACCGCCCTTGCCCCCTCCCTCTGCAACTGCAAACAACCCCACAGTTCCCAGTCTCCGCTCCTGTCACAGCCCGAGCTGCGCCCCCTCATCTGCAACCCCAAGACCAAGACGTACCTTGCACACCATCAGCTTCGGAGCGTGTTCCTCTGGAATTGGAACGGGGCTGGGCTGCTGCTGGCTGTGGGTCTCTGGGATCTCCGTGCTTGCAGTGGGCCTGGGGGCCGGTGTCCCGTTGGTCCTGACGTATCCGGTGACTGGCACTGGCTCCGACGTGAAGACAGTGCAAAGCCCCCGCGCCGGTGCAATGGGCGGGGAGCTGGAGAGGGGAGGGAAGGGATCACACACATGGCCGGGAAGCAGAGGGGTGTAGGTGGGGTGAAACTGAAGGGAGCGACAATTTGCTGCTGCCTGCCCGCTGAGTTAAAAAGTTCCCACGCAAGACTCACGATACACTGTGTATCGTGAGTCTACCGTGGGAACGTTTTAACTCAGCGGGCAGGCAGCAGCAGATTGTCAATTATTAACCTTCCCGCGCAATATACCCTCACCTTCTCCTTTATGAATGGGGATTTAGTTCCCCTTTCTTCGAGGACCGACCGGAGGTTCCGCTGTCACCTCTGCGGGCCGCCCTCAGTGAACGTCTTCAAGGACCTTTCTTCAAGGACTGAAAAAAATGTCCGCTATTCGGAGCTTTTCGTTATTTGGAACTTCGGATAAAAGGTTGTGCACCTGTATTAAATATTGGGAATTTTACTTTAGTAAGGATGTCTTCCTTGGATTCTGTGGCCAGTTACAGCCACAACTGTAACCTCAGTGCTGTGCAAGGATTAAGTAGGTATCAATGTAACTGCAGATATTTATAGCATATTGCAATTGCTGTCAGTATTTGTGTTAGGAGATTACTACACTCAATTCAAAGACTGCTAACTACAATCTTCTCCCTGAAAATGGTTAACTACTTTCTTGGGTATAGTATTTCCAGTGGAGTCTTGACAGGAAAGTCCAGGCTCTTTCCAGAAAGCCTTGGTGATCCAACACTGGAGAGTAATCTTGACGATTGTGTTAAAATTTATAAGGTTCAAAGTTGACACGTTCTATCAAAAACACAGACTTATTCACAGTGAATCTTCTCCCCAAATCTCTTGAGGATTTTGGGCTTCTTTCTCAGTGGGGGGGGGGGCGGGGGGGGGGCGGGGGGGCGTGCGAATTGCAGGTTACCCTGTTAACTTGAACGCACTAGATTTGGAAGTGATTCCACTTGCTGTCGTAGAGCAAGTTTCTTAGCGAGTTGTCACTACCATCAGTTCAGCTGCGCTTAACAACAAACTCAACTCACCTGGTACTGTTCAATTTGTGCTTCACTAGGATGACAATACTCCATGCCTTTTCAGTTTCAATCCATTTAGTTTAGAAATACAGTGTGGAAACAGGCCCTTCAGCTCACTAAGTCCACGTGGTTCATTGGTCACCTGCACACACGTTCTATTCCCTTTTGGATCCTACACATTGGGGGCAATTTAGAAGCCAATTAAGCTACAAACCTGCATGTGAGAGGAAACGAGTGCCTGGAGGAAACCCAGGGGGAACGTGCAAACTCCACACAGACAGGGCCCCTAGTCAAGATCGAACCTGGGTCTTTGGCTCTGTGAGGCAGTAGCCCTACTGCTGCCGTGACTATGCCACCCAGTGAACGAGTGGGTAAACATCAGTGAACAAGAGATGAGTATTTGCGCTTGACAGCCAATCCATTTTGCCTTGGCATCTAGAAGCACTGATTTTTAACAGGTAGGAATGGGAGGGAGAGAAGGAAACTCCTTTGATATTGGTCACAACTAATGTTAGGGAAGATAGTTGTGGATGGATGTTGAAGGGATGATCAGCTTAGATCTGGACATCACTTCAGGATTTCCTTAAGATAATGACCAGGCTTGGCCATTTTTAATTGCTTTAACAATACCTTTTCTCCATGATTGCATATGTACCTAACTCATTAAAAAAAATGCATACGTGCAGCTGGTTTAAGCTGAATCGGGTATAAGGAGCCAACATGGACTGAACTTAACTCGATCATTACTTGCATGAGTTGGGCTTCTAAGGGAAGTTGCATTTCTATAAATGTATGATTTATTTCGCGAGATGATTTTCGCGAGATGATTAAAGGATTTTGTTCTTCTAGGCTTCTACTCTAACCAGGTCTGTCCGGATAGGACACTTATGTAGGTATTCCTCCTTGAAGTGAATTATTCACAGAATGTGCCTGGGGAGTGCAAATGGTCTGAGATGCAGTAATTAATCTGTCTCAAGCTCCAACTGTAGTATTGATGACCATTACCAATGACTGTCAAGTTTTTTTGTTTTCTCTGGCCATTGGCTTTTACATGTTTGGTTCTTTTATGGCCTGGACCTGGAGATAGAACGGGTCATTCAGCCCACCATGTTGGTACCGATCATGATGCCAATTGCAACTAATCTGATCTGCCTGCATATGGTCCATATCCCTCGAATATCCACCTGATCATTTATCTAATTGCCTCTTAAACATGGCTACCGTATCTGCTTCTATAACCTCCCCAAGCAGCACTTTCCATACTTGCTTGTGTATATATGCCCTCTAGTATTTTTACATTCCCGCCCTGGGAAAAAGACTAACTACCATATCTGTACCTCATGGAATTTTATGTACTTGTAGCATGCTCCAGAAAAAACGATCCAATTCCGCTACATTTCATAAGTTGCCACCTACTGTTGTGTAAAAGCATAAAAGGCTTTCTATTTCAAGCACTTCATTCTTTTGCCAGAGAGCAGCAGCCTCTGAAGTCCGCCAATGAGTACATGTACCTTTTTTGGACACCACACGTCAACTGTTAAGATTTATTCCAATAAAGGATTCCATTCCTTTGGCATCCAGCTGATGCACGTCCATAAACAACACTGTGCAGGTCAATACGCAGTATCCCAGCATCTGTGATGCTTTCAGTCTGCTCGAGTCTGCTGTGTTATCAGTTTTTGAACCATCATTGCAAATGGTGGGACTAGTTACTGCTTAATCAATGCCATGAGCTGCTAAGTGACTAAGCCTTTGCTAGATAGAAGAGCAGCCTATGTACAACAAAATCCACATTGTCATATAAAATGCGATAGTGTAAGACACTGATGCTGGAACATATATTGGTGCTTGAACTCTGATCGAACCTTGCAGAAATTTACCAACGCATTTGTTAAAATGGCTATAGTCTGATGATGCAAGACAATAAATCTGAAAATGCTGGAAATATTCAGTAGGTCAGGCAATATCTATGGAATGAAGGCGCATTAAGGATTTGGATTTGAGACCCTCTGAGAGAAGTATAAATTGTTTAGGAACTTCAATTCATAATTTGTATCTCCTCCATGTGTTCTTGAATGCCCGTCTACTCTGGTAGCAGGATAACTGATGAGGAGCTTCAGAGAGGATGGCTTCGGATTACATCTTCTCTGTATGAGTGACAGTGTAAATAGGAAGAGCAGGGCAAAAGTGGTTAATTCTGAGGCCACGGATTGATGTTTCATTGAGCCATTGATGCTCCTCCAGCGGTGATACCTCTGTAATCCGAGTAAAATAACACTGTTGAATCATCAGATACAAGACCCTTAACATCTGAATCTACATTTAGTATAACCACAATCTGAGCTTGTAAGAAAGATGTCTAAGTTTCAGGCAATGAGCAGCTTGTACTTGTACTGAGTGGATGCAGTGATGTTCTCCCAGCATTGGGTCTACTAATAATAAATGAAGATCCTATCACTTCCATACAAATGATGATTTGACCATAGTGGTGAACTGTGTGATCTAGAAGTTGGCAGTTTGTTACTTTTTTCCTCCTTTTGACTACAAGTGGTTTATGACCTCTGATAGACCATGTGCATTTTCATACCGATTTCATAATGGAATTGCGGCTGGCATATGTTTGCGTGTGTATTTGCGATTGTAGGTGAAAAATGGGAATGTATGTGGTGCAGATGCTGGGATGTACACCTTCATCCAGGTTTTCGGGCTTTTCCCATTTGCCGAAATCTTGATCTTCTCATGCACGTCTGTATGGTATGTTATGCATGGATAAACCGCAGCCCTTTTATTTTCCCGCATCTCCAAAGGTTCCACTAGTTTCTGAAACCAAGTTTGGAGTATATCCTGTTTTATACATGTAATCACAGAGAAAATTATTGTTATGCCTTTCCTTGCATCCTCACTCTTTCCTGGTCACCACCTGCTGCAATCTTGTTTTGGACTCTCTTTAAGTGATGCAGACTGGCTTTTAATGGTGCTTGAGTTAATAGCCCCGTGTCTTGATGAGGCACATTGCTGATGCCATTCATCTCCGTTGCATTGAGTACAGACTCTTCCTGCCGAAGTACCAATGGCTCAGAATGATGGCATATTCATGGTCACAACTTTTCTTGGGGACAGGCTGTTAAAAGTGGCTCTGTCTTCCTATTGCTTCCATCTTGCCTGCTTCCTATTTTTGTTCTTTATCTCTTTTCTGATCTAGTGGGGACGCAGTTAAGTGGATGTTTGAATCTGTCAACCTTAGACCTCTGAAGGAACCCGCATCAACTGCATGCTGAATGCAGCTGCTGTTTAATTTGGCTTTTAACACGTGCAACTTATAAGGCTTATTTATAATGAAACCATTTTAATGTGAGTGATTAGATGTTGGAATACTGTAGAAAAATGTTCCCTCTCTGGGTTAATCATGTTAAATCTTTATATCCAACGGTTTCGTATACATAATTGAGTGAATCCACTCTTGTTGTATATAATATAGTTTGGATTTGAGCCCAGCATTCCGGCTCAGCGAGTGGCATCTACATGCACGACACATGCTTGCTTGGGAGAATGCCAAGGACCTCCTACAGCTCTCCTCCTGTTTTTCGGTCATGTGCCGTGACACTGGGTGACAGTCCCAGTGTTTGGATTATAAAAGTGCAGAGCTTTGCTTGCTGCTTCTACTACCAGCCACGCTGCCAGGTTTAAGAATATTTTCAGAACAGCTGAGGAGGAAAAGGATTGGGAGACAGACGCATATTTTAAACACTGGGCTGGTATATCAGTGCGTCTGCTCAACTTGTTGAGTTTGACCCTAACGTTTGCATTGGCCTTTACAGTGAGACGGTAAGGCAGCTCCCTCAGTTCTCTATGGTTTCTTTGCTGATGGTATTTTACTTTACCAAGTAATTAATTATATTACTGCTCAGCTAAGCTTGTATATGTTTTCTTAAAAAAAAGACAATGTATGTTGCTTAATCAGTATTTTCATGAAACGATTCTGTGCAGATCTTTACACTTAGATTTGTTTTCTGCGATTTATCCAATTTTCTATTGGTTTGTCTGCAGATTTTAATGTGAAGTGCAGCACAAGATTGGCTAACTTATTGACCTGATTTTTGCCACCAACCGTGAAGGAACAGTGTTTGCTGCTGATCTCTCAGTTGCCCACAAACACTTGGTGGGGCTCTGTGGCAACTTTTTTTCTGTTTCCTCACCACCCCCTCCTTTCCGCGCAGTCCTTTCTCTACCCCCTCACCTCCCCTCCACCCAGCACTGGTGCATAACTTTAGGCACCATCACTGCAGGCTGTGAGGCATCTGGGGGCAAGCAAAACTGCAGACCAATTTAACAATTGTCTGAGAAGAAAACCAATATAAATCATACAATATAATTAACTTGTAAACGCTTAACAAAAGTGACATTGTGAGATTGACATGATTAAAGTAGAAGCTGAAATACCAGAGTTCATTGCTAACCTTTAAAATCGTTACATTTGTACATTGCAATTAGTTTGGCCGTTTTGTCCAGACTAGAGAAGGTTTTAGTAATAATTATGACATTGTTTGAAAAGTCCGTTTCAGTGATTTATTAAAGCTCAACCTATTCAGTGGATTTTACAAGTGTAAAATGCAGTTGATTTAACATTTGTAGGGTTGTGCTTCACTGACAGGATTTCTCAGCTTTGCACGTTTAACTGTGTAACTATCTGGACATGAAGTTTTTGGCAGTTTTTAGTCTGTTGTCTGTGAAATTATTTACAGTCATAAATTCTGGGATAATATTATTGCACTATACTTGTAGATTGATTTATTGTCGAGCTTAACTTTCTTCTTGCCTTGGGGTTTAAAATTAAAAGTGCATAATTGTAGCACATTTTTTGTATGAATACTGAAGAACCACTTGGGGAATTTGTATTTCTTCCCATGTTTCAGTAGTGGGGATGTGCAAGATCCTCTGAACATCTTGTGGAACGACTTTGCTTGGGGTTTGGGAGGGGTAGAGATGATCTGTTCAAGTGCAATGACTCAAGAACTGATTACGCTCGGGTACTTGTGGCCCTTCCTTATGAACTTTGAAAATAAACTTACAGGTGTGAACTATGATAGTTTACAACCTGCGCGCATCTTCAACAATCATTTGCCAATGAGTCGCTTCCGTTGCATCTTCAATGCTCGGATAATTCCATTTTTGAATGACTGTGTGCAATGATGTGGGAAGAAATCTTTTCCATGTTTTCCACATTTATCTCCAAATGTGGATAAAACCAAAAATAATATTGTGTGGGAAGTAATTGCAGATGCTGGTTTACACCAGTGATAGACAGACACAATGCTGGAGTAACTCAGCGGGACAGGCAACATCTCTGGAGAGAAGTAATGGGTGATATTTTGGGTTGATTCTGAAGAATGGTCTCGACCCAAAATGTTACTCATTCCCTCTCACCAGAGATGCTGGAGCATTTTGTGTCTATAAGATTTTATGTTCTGCCTCCCTTAAATAATGCTTTCCAAACATGACTTTGTGGCGTCAGCCTAAACATGGGCCACTCTTGCTTCGCTGGTCGAGGAGATGCGACTGTATCTCTTCTGTCCAGCGGCTTCTGCATCGGTCCTCTCGCACCCCTCGGTACCTCGGGATCGCCCACGCAGAGCATCACTGCGCCCTTGGAGCCTCCGTCCCGACTCACGCCCGGGTTGTCCCCGACCCACATGCAGGAGCCGCCCTCGACCATTCTATTCCTTCCTCCGGTTCTGGGGGGGGGGGGGTGTCCTGTGGCGTCAGCCTAAACACGGGCCACTCTTGCTCGAACCCTCGTCAGGAGATACGAGGGCGGGCACGTGACGTCATGGGCTAGAGGGAGTGTCCTGGTACTAAAGATCTCTCACCCTGAGACCTTGAGAAGTCGACAGGTAGCTGAGCCCGAGATAACAACCTCGCTCAGCTACAGCAACATTGTATTATAGTTAGCGCACCAACCTAACGTGTCACCACTGAATAAATGACTCTTTGAACCGGCCTGGCGTCTCACCTTTATTCACCACGTATGGTGCCACTACAATTAAACATTCTTGGGCTACTGGGCACAGTGGGCAGTCTGGTCTGACTTGCGTATCCCCTTTGTGATCAGTTAATGCAGGATCTTCCAGAAATGAGTCCGCAGAATAATTATGCAACTTATTAATTGAGATAAATTTTAGCAAAACATGCTGCAAAATAAAACTGGTTCAGCAGTTTTACTCTTTGTATTATGATGTCTGGGCGCATGTATACGTAAGAATGTATGTCTGGCATAGGTATGTTTTTTAACCAGCATTTGACAGTAGTGGTAGAATTTGAATGGCATAACCTCGGTTTATCAATATTAAGTTATCTTATCAATGTAAAAGAAAAATGTATAGTACCTGGACTCTCTGTAGACATGTGCCAAATATTTTTCTCCTCATTATCTGAAATAACCTATTCTTTTTCCCCATCCTTGAATAAAATAATATTTATTGCTTTTTTTAATTTGAAATGTCTCTTTAGCATTGTCTTTCAATTCATCCAATAAATCCATTGAAAAATAGAAACATAGAAAATAGGTGCAGGAGTAGGCCATTTGGCCCTTTGAGCCTGCACTGCCATTCAATATGATCATGGCTGATCATTTAAAACCAGTAACCTGTTCCTGCTTTTTCCCCATATCCCTTGGTTCTGTTAGCCCCAAAAGCTAAATCTAACTTCAGAGACGTAGACAACATTAAAAATACACTTGAGATGGCCACATGGATAGGAAGGGCTTACAGGGAAATGGGTACAGCTTGTGCATGAGTTTGGCTGAAGAGCCTGTTTACTGACTTTCTCCCCTATCATAGGTTGTGGATTTGAATCCCATGCCAGTCCCCTGAATGTATAATCCAGGTTGGTGCTTTGGTGCAGTCCTGATCCAGCACTTCACTGGGTCATGTAGTCATTTAGAACTGAAATATTGATTGATTGCATTAACAGAGGAGGCTTGAGGGATCCTAACCTATGCCTGGAGAGAAGTTACCAGGTTACCTTGGAGATCAGTTTGTGGCCTGGAGTAACTTAGCACTGGGTCAGGCAGCATCTTTGGAGAACACGTGATGTTTTTGGTCGAGACCCTTCAGACTTGTATCTGCTCAGAATGGATGTGACCTCGAGCACCCATTGTTCTGTCAAATCCAAAAATTACTTGTGTGAAAGAATATGTTACAAAGCCTGAAGGATTAAGTGATGATCTTGTGTTGCACAAACAAAAATACAGATTTTAATAACCAGAACAAATCCATATCCAAACCCAATAAAGACAATTGTACGCTTGATGTTTGACAGTCTCCAAGCAATGCGTGGTTGCTCCTCTATAGACTTGTGACTCTAACTTTTGATCCCTCATCAAATGGGGAAAAATCAACAAAGATGGATGTTTATTTTCCTCTTGCTTTCTAAACTTGTTTAACTTTATTTATTGAGACGTGTTTCGTGAAGTATTTTAAATATTTGTGATTAGGAATTGAAAGTTATTTTATTTTTCAGGAACAAACAATAAATAATTACTTTTCCTGAAAATGTAAAACACAGTAAATTTAACTATTTAAATAAAAACAGCGTGGAAATCCTAACGGAAAACCCCCCCCATTGAACAATGCAACCAATTCAACAAAGAGATTGAATTGCGGGTGCTTGTTGCCCATCGTAGCTTTTATTTTTAACTACCACATTCTTGCCTTTATCTACTAATGGCTTTCTGGTACTTTCTTTTTACTATGTATATGAATGCTGCATCAGCTGGAGCCACATTCGTTGATTTGGATTTCACATGCAGTTTTCAGAAATTTTGAACTGGGCTTTTTTTTTTTTCAATGTTGGAATTTGCATCAATGAATTTCAAGCTAAGGTCTCCTTTATCATCTTGATTTTCTGCCATTTTATTGCATGGAATTGAGTTTGTGCCAGGGGTTCTATTTCAATGCCGTTTGTGGAATTTTGCAATATATTGGCTGCTGCATTTCTCTACGTCAAAACAGTGACTGCATTTCCAAAAGCTGAGGTGCTTTGGACTGTTGTAAGGTATTGTGGAAAAACTATTTTTATTCCTTTTTGAATTGGGTGGAAATAATATTTAAAGCGTACAGCGTGCTACCCCGTAGAGATTGATGGTTGGAATGCTGACTTTTGGAATGCTGGTCTTTAATCGCAGGAACTGAACCTATGGATCTCCATGAATGTGCCACGATATCTGGCAATGTGGGACTTGCTGGCAGATCACAAAGGTCAAATCTGGTTGTTTATTTGGGAAATCGCCCTTCTGCTCCAGTGCCCGGTGATGCTGGCATAGGGAGCTGAGAGCTCTTTCGGTTTCATTAGGAAAAGCAGAAGATATGGTTATTTCATTTTACTTTATTTAATTACTGTTTTAAAAAAAAAATGATTGTTTAAATATTTGAATGTTAGACACATTAAATAACTTTAAATCAGAAATAATACATTTCAGCTGCTTCCGGCTTTTTTGGGGATGGAACATTGCTGCTATGATACAGAGGGCCTACGTGCTAGTCCTTCAGTAACTGACCCTGGTAACCATGGGTGATGAATTAAAGAAATAATTAAGCCATGTTGTACTGGCACCCTAATTAGAATGGTATTGACTGGTTGCAATACGTGGGGGACGGGATGGACATGCTGCTATTTTCATATAGTTGGGGTGGTTTTGAGCAACTGAATTCTTAAATCGCATCCCTATGTACTTGGGTGAACTCAAAAGATTAAACGATGGCCAGCCTGCTGGGGCCAGAGGTGGAGCTGGGGGAGGATAAGTAGCAGTACTGCCATCTGCCTGTTCTTACCATCCTGAAGTGAATGTTTGTAAGATTATAAGAAAAGATCTGGATTAAAAAAAAAAAAAAAATTTTTAATTGTTTTCGTTTGATATTCATTCTACCTGTATAAAATATTGTGTTGATCTTTTTCTTTCTATGCTTTTTTTTTCCAGGAGTTGACCATCCCTGTCTACCAAACTGGACACTTAACTATGGAATGCTTTCACCTGCTGATAACCCTAAGCCTAAGAAACTGTGTTATCACTACCCAGAGAAGTATTAGTTAGCAGTACAATATCTCCCAAGCACTTTTACAGAAGAAAACTACAGTTTACAGAAGCTTGGCCTAGGGTTGTGCGTGTTCTGTATGTGATTCTTCCAATTCACATCTTTGCACATATTTGAAACCGAAAAAATCAAGATGGTGCTGGATGAATACTTGTGGATGGTGATAGTTGG
Source organism: Leucoraja erinaceus (assembly GCF_028641065.1). Taxonomy (NCBI): domain Eukaryota; kingdom Metazoa; phylum Chordata; class Chondrichthyes; order Rajiformes; family Rajidae; genus Leucoraja; species Leucoraja erinaceus. The sequence continues at coordinate 53,470,016 of NC_073379.1, forward strand.
CTTCATAATAGCCTTTATTCTCGCTTTCTCTGTGGGTGCAAATGATGTGGCTAATTCTTTTGGTACTGCTGTGGGCTCTGGTGTTGTGACACTGCGCCAAGCCTGCATCCTGGCTTCCATTTTTGAAACAACTGGGTCTGTACTGCTTGGAGCAAAGGTCGGAGAAACTATCCGGAAGGGAATCATCGATGTCAACATGTATAACGGAACTGAGAAATACCTCATGGCTGGTGAAATCAGTGCAATGATTGGTAAGTGGTTGGCTTTCTTTTGATGGTTTTTGAAAACATAAATAACCAAGTAGAGAGATAATTCCCTTCTTGTTTAAAGATTGGGTATACAGAGCAATCTGAACTGACAATAGTGTCTTAACGATTTCTGTGTTGTGACGAATAAGATGTCACAAGGTTGGGTCTGGTGGCACTCTATCCCTTGGAGCGCAGGAGGATGAGGGGAGGTCTTATTGAGGTGTATAAAATCATGAGGAATAGATCTGATAGATGCACAGAGTCTCTTGCCCAGAGTAGGTGAATCGAGGGCCAGAGGACATAGGGTTAAGGTGAAGGGGAAAAGATTTCATAAGAATCTGAGGGGTAACATTTTCACACAGGTGGGTGTGTGGAACAAGCTTCCAGAGGGGGTAGTTGAGGATGGGACTATCCCAACATTTAAGAATCAGTTAGATAGGTGCATGGATAGGACAGTTTTGGAAGGATATAGACCAAACACGGGCAGGTGGGACTAGTGTAGCTGGGACGTGTGGGCAAGTTGGGCCGAAGGACCTGTTTCCACACTATCACTCTATGACTCGGCATGTGTATGTCCATGTATTTGTTTTAAGAATCCTGACTTCTATGTAACGGGACTGCATAAAGGTCCTCCACTGCATAATTTAGTGAAATACAAAGAAGGCAATTGAATTTGCTGAACCCTCTGACTGTTGCCAATTGCACTGACATCAACTCGACTCTGACCAGCTTTTTGCCTTATATTTGTTTACATCCATTTTTAATGTGACATTAGTGCATTGAAGCTGTACACAAACCAAAACCTGCAACATTTGTCACACATCTATCCCTATCCTTTATCCTTCTCCAATTGAAACCTGTTGAGCTATTATCCCTATTTTTGGCTATGATAATGTGCTAGGCTAACGTCAAGTTTACAGTCCAAATCTCACCAATGCAAGTTGTAAGTGTTTCCAAGTAGTCTGCATTTCAGAATGGAATTCTAACTGAGTCACAATGTTATTTTACAGAAGGATTCTGCAAGCCCCATCCAATCTACTTTGCAGGAGGCTATAAACTCAATGTCATGCGATACCTCATCAAACCTCCCCTCCACCTCGCCTGTCTTTTCTCTTTGTAGGCAATACTTCAGCTTGAGGACAACTTGTATTCACTCTAGTTCTGGGAAATGGTAGATGCCTATAGTGAATTTTTGGTGTCAGTTGTATTACCACATAATCTTGCCCAAGCTCTTGGTCCAGTGGCAAGCAGGACCAAGATGATTGAAGACCAGGTGCTGCTGCACAGACTTGGCACTAACATGTACTCTAAGGACAGGTGCAATCTTACCATAACACAGACTCAAGATATTGCTATCTCTCTTTTTCTATTCCCACATTGTTCATCTCTTTAATTGCCTCTATCTGTCTTCCCTCTCGATTCCTTCGTTCCCTCTTTCCCTCCCCTCATCAGTTGTAGGAGCCATTTATGCTTTAGTTAGTTACTGTTAGTTAGTATATAGCTATGTCTAGATATTTCTAGTTATCTTTTTTGTATGCTTGTGGGTGGGATTTGATACATAGTATGGCATGTCTACGTCTGAGGAGGCTGGTGTAGCCACAGAGATTGGGATTTAGTTTGGCCTCGAGGGATGGTTGAGACTTTTTTTTGCCATTACATCGGTATATACTACTTAATGTTTTCTGGTAGCTGTTGTTTGCAAGAGAATTACTTAGATGATTAATTATAAGGCCCATGTCCAAAGATCAAATCATTTTGTGTGTGTGTGTGTAATCATTTGGCATAAACAAGGTGGTGTAATCATTTGGCATAATGTGTAATTTAGGACCTCTTTTACAACTCCACAAGCCAGGAAGAAACATGGGACTTTAGACCTATTGCTCCCAAAGCTCTTCTCCTCTGTTTTCTTTATTGTTTTTGTTCATTATCACAATGAAATGTGATTTAAAATTAAAAAAAAAAAAGTAAATCAACATCTCCTTTATGGTAGAACTGCAGCCTCAGCTCCAGCAACCCAGTACCAATCCCGATGTCCAGTGCAGAATGTGTGGAGTTCAAAATAAATCTCACTCAAATTTTTGAGAATTAAAAACACTTCCACAGGATATCTCTTTTTTCAGAATATAAGCTGTTCACAAAATATGTGTGCTGCACTTTTGTTACCTTTTGCCGCCTTAAGTATTCAGCGCTGTTAATCTCATTTGCCAGCTGCTGTCCAATGTAGCCACTATATGGATTCCCGATAAAACATTCCTCGTTTAGTTTGGAGATGCAACATGGATAAGGGTCCTTCAGCCCACTGAGCCCATACCGACCATTAATCACCTATTCACACTAGTTCCCTATTATCCCACATCCACTCCTTGCACACTCGCGGCAATTTACAAAGGCCAATTAGTCTACAAATCCACTTCTTTTTGGGATGTGGGAGGAAACGAGAGCCCCCAGGGGAAACCCATGTGATCACCAGGAGAATGTGCAAACTCCACATAAACATCACCTGAGGTCGGGCTCAATCTTGTGTTCTGGAGCTGTGAGACTGCAGCTCTACTGGTGGCGCTGCTGTGCCATTCCTTAAGGTCTTGGTTCTCATGATCCAGATAACTTATGGGTGTCTGTGTTTATTTAGAATTTAATTTGGTCTGAAAATCTTTATTTCCGTTCCCCACCCAATGAGGAACTCTATATTTGTGTTTGTACTTGGAGTCAGAGTCATACAGCACAGAAACGGGCCCTGTGGCTCAACTTATCCATGCCGACCACAGTGCCCCATCTACACTAGGCCCCCTGAGGCTCCATGGACGTTAGTCCCACCTATCCACATTTGGGCTCTCTCTCTGGCTCTCTCTCTGGCTCTCTCTCTCGCTCTCTGAATTTGGTCACAAGTGTGAACAATTTCCTTGTATTCATGCTATTTGTCCCCTTTGTCTGGTTATCTTAATTCTGGTAACATGTCGTCTCTTGAGCAAAATGCAAATAGACTACCATCTGTCCATTCCTTTCTGTGATGCTGCCTAACCTGCTGAGTGCCGCCAGCACTTTGTTTTGCTGAAGATTCCAGCAGCTGCAGTTTCTTGTGTCTTATTTTTAAATCCTGTCTGCAAAACATTCTGCTTTCAAGGTGGCCAGATCTGGACCCTATTTCGTGCTTTTTCACCATTCAAGACATTTTATGTTGAAATCATCATGCTGCATGTCTGAATGAAATAAAAATTACAAAATGGACAGAAAAATATTCATAATTCAAGACTCTATAGTAGATTATATCTACAATTTACCATGGTTAGGCCAGAAATGTGATAGCACACATACAATTTCTAGATACGATGGCACTCCAGACCAAATGATCAATACTGTAAAAGGCCAAATGCGTGTGACCACGCTAATATAATGAATGGCTACTTTGGCTGAAGGATAAACACAATTATTCATTGCAGCAGAGGAGAGACAGGAGTGATCTTACAAAGGATGTATAGAATAATGAGCATAGGTAGGATGAATGCATAGTCTATTTCCTGCGGTAGGGGAATAAGACCTTGAGGGGGCCAATTTTTTATTTTTTGCAGAATGGTACTTGTGTGGAACAAGCTGCCAAATGAATTGGTTGAGGCAGATACAAATACAACATCTAAAAGTCATTTGGCCAGCTACATGGACAGGAAAGGTTTGAAGGAATATGGGTCAAATGAGGGCAAATGGGACCAGCTCGGATGGGCATCTTGGTCAACAGGAACGAGTTATGCTCTGATTGCATGCTATATGGTAAGAAAATAGGAGAAGGAGTAGCTTACCTACCTCCCACAAGTCTACTCCATTCAGTATGATAATTTCAATTAGACTGGTACATGGATAGGACGGGTTTGGAGGGATATGGACCAAGCAAGGCAAGTGGGATTATGGTAGCTGGGACATTGTTGGCAGGTGTGGGCGAGTTGGGCCAAAAGGTCTGTTTCCACTGACTGTGTGCCCCAGGCTTCAACTCTCTTCTGTGTCCATGCCACATGGCCCCCAGTTCCATGATTTAAAAAAAAACATCCAACACCACTTTTAAATGCCTCCAAGACCGTCTAGGGTAGGAAATTCCAGAGATTCGCCCATCTCACAACCATATCCCACTCATGGAAACATCATGATATCTACTTTATGATCTTGCATAGACACAAAAAGCTGGAGTGACTCAGCGGGACTGGCAGCATCTCTGGAGAGAAGGAATGGGTGACGTTTCGGGTCGAGACCCTTCTTCAGACTGGTTAGGGATAATGGGAAATGAGAGATATAGATGATATGGAGATATAAAGAAGAATGAATAAAAGATAAGCAAAAAAGTTGCGATGATAAAGGAAACAGGCCATTGTTAGCTGTTTGTAGGGTGAAAACGCAAAGCTAGTGCAACTTGGATAGGGGAGGGATGGAGAGAGAGGGGGAATGCTGGGGCTACCTGAAGTGAATGAACTCAATATTATCTCATACCACTGGGCTGTAAGCTGCCCAAGTGAAATATGAGATCCTGTACCTCCAATTTGCGTTTAGCCTCACTCTGAACCAGCATCTGCAGTTCCTTCCTGCACATTATGATCTTGCATATTTCAATAAGATCAGCCCCAATTGTCCAAACTCCAAATAATACATAACATTTTCAGTTGCTCATGATCAGATAACAACCTCGTCTCTTCTGCTCTGCAAAAACACAAGATTACTTCAAGAACATCTTGCTTATTTGGCTTTTGGCAATGAGAAAGACAAGAGGAGCTTTGCTGAAGGCAAACCCGTTTTCCACGAATCAGATTTCTATCCTTACTACATGGCTATTTAGTATAGAACAGTCTAGCACAGGAACAGGCCGTTTGGCCCTTGATGTCTGTTATGAACATAATGCTCTGCTCATCTCCTTTTAAACGTTCCCCCTCTGGCCTTTTAAAGCTATGTTCTCCAGTATTGGGCATTTCAATTTTGGAAAACGATTTGGACTGTCCATCATATGTAAGCCTCACATAATTTTATAAACTTTATTTAGGCCACAGGGGAGGCGACATGGAAAAGGTCGCCTCCCCGTGGATGAGGTGGCCAAAACGGTTTCCCCCCTACCCCCCCTCCCCCACACACACACACACAAGACACACAGAGAGACACCAAAAACACACATTAGGACACACTGAAAAAATTTAAATAAGAGAAAAAAAACCAACACGCTGCTGGCAAGACTGCCGGCTTGCAGCGCCCCCACCGACATGTTTCTTCTCTTGGAAGTGGACAAACGTAAGGTTTGTTTGCTGTCCATTAGTCAACATGGAGCATCAAATATGAAATGTAAAATGAAAATCACCAGAGAACTGTTGGCGTTATCACAACAGTCACACTGAAGGATCAGTATGAATCAAAAAATGGGATTAAACAATGACAATTTCTCATATCTTAAATTGTGAAAATGCTTTTGGTAAGATTAGACAATGCTTTTATTTAAAAGCAAAGTTGGCGTAAGCAGTTTGTAAATGCCACTTTTAATTTTTTTTTAATGTGTGACAGTGACAAAGTAAACTTTGTTTAAAAAAAAAACTATACAGTTTAATAAAATGTTTGATATTAAACTGTTGCAAAGAGTAAAGATTAGGAGTAGCAATAAGATTAATTTCACCAGCCCACAAACAACCTGGTGTTCGTGAGGAACTCCATCAGCAGGGGAAGATCACGTAGAGGATTCTGAGCATGATCGCGAAAGAGTGAATCATTGCAATTCAGCAGAATGTTGACCCAGGTCACTGTGACCAGTGTAGGAGATCTGAACCTTGCTATTGCCTCTCATGAGTTGGACGAAACCATGACCTGAAACAAGTCACATTTATTGTCGGTGATTTTATTTCAACCCCATGCCACCATGGGGGCCATCTGTGTCAGAAGTACTGCAATGATTGAAGGTGATGAGTGTCACAAATATTCTCCATTTCAATTGATAATGCAGGTGTTGAAAATGCACTTAAATCCAGGGATGGGTAATTTGGAAAGGGAGAATGTCGAATTGCTGTGAATTATTACAATTTTATTTCTATTTGATAATAAACCATGCCAAGGCTTTTTCATTGTTTGCTCTTTGGTTCAGTCATCTGACCATATTTGGCTTTTTTTTTGGAAGTGACTTTGGAGCAGAGGAGATCTGAACCTTGCTATTGCCTCTCATGAGTTGGACGAAACCATGACCTGAAACAAGTCGCATTTATTTTGATTAAAATGGGAAGACCTTGTTCATATTGTTTGTACACCGCATCGTCATTTGATTTGAAATTAATGCAATTTTGATTAAAATGGGAAGACCTTGTTCATATTGTTTGTACACCGCATCGTCATTTGATTTGATAGTTGTGTTTTGACAAGTTTAAAAAATCAACTATTCTTCCAATGGTGAGAAAAGGAAGGAATTTGTATTAAAACTCTTTGTGTTTAAATGCTACCAGTTGACGACCTTCAACCCTGGCAGGGAAGGCACGAGAATTGGAAAGAGGAAAAATCTGTTGGGATTGGCTATTGATATTCTCTTTCTGCTTCCCCTCCTCCTACCATCACTTTAAAATGCTTTGCAAGTTAGTTTCAAGTCTGAAGAAGGGTTTCAACACAACATCACCCATTCCTTCTATCCAGACCTTCTGCCTGTCCCGCTGAGTTACTCCAGCATTTTGTGTTTATTACTAGTTTCAAGTAGGTACATATTTGTGGACTTTTAACTGCCTAAGTTCCGCTTGCCTGAAGGATTTGGTGCCTAAGATTCCATTTAGTCCCAGCATTATCATTACAATGTAAGTACAATAGACAATATGTGCAGGAGTAGGGCATTCAGCCCTTTGAGCCAGTGCCACCATTCAATGTGATCATGGCTGATCATCCCCAATCAGTACCCCGTTCCAGCCTTCTCCCCATATCCGCTGATATGGCCAAGTTTGCCTAGGGCTAAGTATGCTTATTCGTGCCTAGGTTTATGCAAGAAAAGCCTGCTCTCAGGCACTACATTTTCATGCTAAAAGAAGGCTGAACAACTGGACAGCATTCATGTTCTTAACCCTCCTCTTCGTTCCCATCTGGTACTTAACAAATACAAGTGACATGTGATATATAGGTAGAGTTTAGTAGAAATACTGAGTGCAACGGTATTCGTAATAGAGGAGTTTATTTATTGGGAACCAGATTCCAGAAACAGTAGCTGCAGTGTAAATACATGTTTTCTGATGAACAAAGTAGAGTGACCCATGGAGCAAAGCATTTCATAGCTAATAATTTATTTTCTTGAAATGTAATCGCTGTTAATTGCACAATTTCAAATCCCTTGCAAATAGTTGTGTGACTTCATTTGATGTTGGTTTTTCTAAACCAGATAATTCTAAACCAGAATATTTAGTGCAGAAACTAAGTGTGATTTAACAGCGAAAGTTAATGCCTCACGTTTTCTTATTCTTGCTTCTGATAGGTTCTGCAATCTGGCAACTCATTGCTTCATTTTTGAAGCTTCCGATATCGGGCACACATTGCATTGTCGGAGCCACCATTGGTTTCTCGCTTGTTTCAGTTGGTGCTCGGAGTGTCCGATGGGTCCAGCTCATCAAGATTGGTAATTGACCTTTTTCTTTTGTGTGTGAGACTATTATGCACAGAAACAACGATTGCTAACTCCTCCATTTCATTATTTTTCTGACAGACGTTGCTGTTCTTTCACAATCTTCAATCTCTTTTTAATTAGAATTTTGGGCACTTCAGTTATATTGAATATCAATAAATACTCAGTAACGGCTCATTTGAGTCCCCGACAGTATTTATGTTGCCAGTGAAATCTCTCCTCACTTGCTTCAGTTTGCCTTTTATTAGCACATCCCTCTATTGTTTTCACCTTCATGTACTATCTTGTTTCCTTTCAAATTTGTCAATGTGTACCAAATGTACATGAGGTATAATGTTTCGCATTCTCATCATTCTAGGTCAAGGAGTTTCTCCTAAATTTGAATGATTGGCTTATGATTGTGAATTTTAGTTGTGGGCCTAAGGCAAAGATAGATAAATTCTTGATTAGTACGGGGATTATGGGGAGAATTGTTGTTAGGAGGGAGAGATAGATCAGCCATGATTGAATGGCAGAGTAGACTTGATGGGCCGAATGTCTTAATTCTGCTCCTATCACCTATGACCTTTTCCCCATCCTCCACAAGTGGAAACCTTTTTCTATATCCATCCTGGATATATTTTAAATATATTTTTAAATACTTCCTAATCGTCTCCCTTTTCGTGATTGTTAAACGTTGATATCGATGTACTTCCAATTTTTGAAGGTTAGACGGAAAGAAAGGAGTGGGACAGATTTGTTTTTTTTAAAAAAGAGATCGGTAATGAGAAATGATCAGGAGATCAAAATTGAATCCCTTTCAGTGGAAATAAGAAACTGTAATGGAATGATATCCCCAGTGGGAGCAGCCTGCACGCCCCCAACAAGAACTACTGCAGGACGGCATAAACCAAGAAATAGTCTTGCAAGAGATAGCAGCAATGAATATGGGTGACTGAAATGTTCACATAGATTGACAAAGATAACCTGGAGATCAAGTTCATAGAATGTTTTATCTACACTTTCTCCAAACAATTATGAAACCAACCAAGGAGCAGTCTACTTTAGACCTGATCATTAATTATAAAACAACAGAATGAATGAACAATCTCATAGTCACTTCTGGAAATGAACGATGAAGATAATTCAAAGGGTTAAAAGAAAATAAATTACAACGGTGCGAAAGCTAAAAGTGGATTGCGAAAATAAATTCAAAAGAAAATTAGCAGATGATGACTGCCATTGCCGAAGAAAACATTTTTTTTTTTTAAGATCTGAGGAATAGATTATGAGGAAGATAGACCATTCCAGGCTAATAAAGGAAGGTTTAAAATAATAAAACAAAAGGAAATGTTGTGGTGATGCAGAAGAATGGGGATCTTTAGAAAATCAGCATAGGATGACAAAAAAAAAAAAAAAGTTTAGAAAATAGATTAGTATATAAGCTTGTGCCGATATATACAAATGGAAGTGAGTTAGTAAAGTTAAATGTCCATTCCTTAATGGATTAATAAGGAATTAATAATGATGAAGAAGGCACATGGTAGAGAATTAGAGCAGGTGTTCTAGATCTGTTGTTGTAGTGGAAGACATAAGCACTCTAAATACTAGTCATAATCAGTCCCTTTCATTAGGCAAAGCAATGGGGCTCATAGTTGACAAATCCTGTGGCACTGCTACCTTGACTGAGATTCTAGAATCTATTATTTAACCAGGTTAATAATATAAGGTGCCACTTTAAAGTTGACTGCTCATGGCATTAGGGAAAACATAGGATACAGGATTAGCTAACCAAAAGAAAATATTCAGGACAAAGGAGTTATTTTCAATTCCCCAGCTGTAACTGGTGGAGTGCCACAGAGATCAATGGTGTGGCCTTGACAGATTAACAATCTATAATGACATGACTGATCGTGTGGCCAGTGTCCAGTTCAAATTTAACCCCTAAATCATCATTTTCCATTTAATCTTTTTTTGGGGGGGGGGGGGGCAAATTGCAACCTTATTTCTGATCATTTTTGACTTGTGGCCATTTTATCATTGCAGTTGCCTCCTGGTTCATTTCCCCGCTTCTATCAGGGATAATGTCTGGAGTTCTCTTTATCCTAATTCGATTCTTCATCTTGAAAAAGGTGAGTATTATTTTCTTAAAATAATTTAAATTGTGAATTGAAACCCATTCTTTTTGCACTCCCCCCCCCCCCCCCCCCCCCCCCCCCTACTTTTTGAAAACACTAATTACATAATCATTTCTGTAGGAAGATCCTGTGCCGAATGGCCTACGTGCACTCCCGCTGTTTTATGCTGCTACTGTAGGGATAAATGCCTTCTCAATCTTGTACACTGGAGCACCATGTAAGTACCTTTTGGAAATTGGTTGCAGCTTTGGTATGAAAATGATCACAGCAACAGCAATCGGCTGCCTTATTTTGCACCCAACCACAGAAAACAAAATTGGAGCATAATGCTAAATGGGCAGCCTTTTGCTGCGACCAACAATTTGTCAATAATAAAGGCCAATTTCACCACGTTAACATTTTGCCATTTTGACTATTATTATTATTTTTTTTTTTTAAATCAAAGGTGACCCATCAAGCTGTAACCAGCAGATGATGTTATCTTTTATCATAGCTGATGGATTTGTCATAATTGGCTACTAAAATAGGTCCCAAAGTTGAGGCTTGCTTCATTTTGGCTGTGATTTACATTTTAATGCCAGGATAGCTTTGTAGCTTAGCAACACATTTCAACAGAGAAACATTGTGTAAGTTAATGGCCTTAGATCTATCAAAAGTAATGAGTCTGTTGTCTATAATAAACTTGCTGCTTCTTAAATTATGATGCAGGAATGTTGCAAATTTGAGTTTGTTTTTTAAATTTAACCTTTTTGGATGGAAATATGACAAATAAATTGCGTGCTTTGATTTATGTGACATTTTAGAACATGGAACAGTATGGCACAGGAACCAACCCTTTGGCCCACAATGTTTGTGTTGAACATGATGCCTAGCTGAACTGATCTCCTCTGTCTGCACATGATCCATTTCCCTCCATTCCTTGCACTACCACGTGCTCATCTAAAAGCCTCTTAAACACCGCTATCATATCTGCACCATCAACCCTAGCTATGTGCTCCAGGCCCCCACCACCTTTTGCCTCTTAAAAAACAAACTTGTGCCACACATCTCCATTAAACTTTTCCCCTCTTATCTTCTAACTATGCTGTCTAGTGTTTGACATTTCCACCCTTCCAGAAAAAGTTCTGACTCTATCCTATCTATATCTCATAATTTTATATACTTCAATCAGGTTTCCCCTCAACCTCTGTTCCAGAGAAAACAATGCAAGTCTATCCAACCTCTCCCTGTAACTTCAACCCTCTAATCAAGGCAACATTCTGACAAACTTCTACACCCTCTCCAAAGCCTCCAAATTGTTTCTATAATGGGGCAGCCAGAACTACATGTAATACTTCAAATGTGGCCTAACCAATGTCCCGTAGAGCTGCATCATGGCCTCCTAGCTCTTATAGTCAATGTCACTAACAATGAAAGCAAACATACCTTATGCCTTCTTTACCACCATGCCTAATTGTACTGCCACCTTTTAGCGAGCCATGAACCTGGACTCCAACATCCCTCTACACATCAATGCTTTAAGGGTGTTGCCATTTACTGTACACTCTATCCTTACATTCAATCTCCTAAAGTGCAACACCTCGCACTTGCTCAGGTTAAACTCTATCTGCCATTGCCCATTTCTGCAGGTGATCTCTATCCCGCTGTATTTTCTGACAGCGTTCCTCGCTGTCTGCAACTCCTCCAATTTTGGTGGCATCAGTAAACTTACTTACCAACCCATCTGCATTTATAGTTAAGAAAGAACTGCAGATGCTGGAAAAATGGAAGGTAGACAAAAGTGCTGGAGAAACTCAGCGGGTGAGGCAGCATCTATGGAGCGAAGGACAGATCCCTGTGGAACTCCACTGGCCACAGACTCCAGCCAGAATACGTACCTCCACTTTCCCTTAGGCCCAACCATTTGCTGACCTGCTGCTCTGGTTAACACCCCTTTGCCATCCCTGCAAGAATGTTGGTGCCCCTTTATTGGAAAGAATATGGAGGAATTTCCCAGGTGTATTTTTTTCCCAAGCTAATTTGGAGAGTCATACAGGGCAAAAACAGTGCTTTGGCCCAACTTGTCCGTGCTGAGCAAGACACCCATCTAAGCTAGTCCCATTTGCCTGTTTGACCTATACCCCTCTAAATCTTCCCTACCCTTGTACCTGGTCAAATATCTTTAAACTGATATTGTACCTGCCTCAATCGCTATCTCTACCAGTTTATTCCATATAACTACCACCCTCCATATGAAAAGTTGCCCTCCGGTTGCTATAAAATCTTTGCATTCCAGTGCTTGGTTTTCCATTTGCAACCAAGAATAGAACACATTGTTTGAGAAAGTGTTGAATATCATGTCAATACAATGTATAGATTATAATTTTACTGAAATCATGTATTATCCATGGCTCATAGCAAGCTATAACAAATGCTGAAAACCAGAATTAAAACAGTAAAGCAATGACTGCAGTTCAGGTGGTGAGAAATTTGAGCACTATTCCTAGGTCTGTGTTGGGAGAGTTGTCTTGTCTGGGGTACGATTGGGAGCTTGGCTGAATATTTGAATCGGTGGTGGAGAAGTGGCGGTGGTAGCGATATGGGAGAGCCCTTCTAACACACTGCTGCTTGAAATGGATGGGCGGGGTTAGTTATGCAGAGGCTGATGGAATGATAGAAACATAGAAAATAGGTGCAGGAGTAGGCCATTCGGCCCTTCGAGCCTGCACCGCCATTCAATATGATCATGGCTGATCATCCAACTCAGTATCCTGTACCTGCTTTCTCTCCATACCCCCTGATCCCTTTATCCACAAGGGCCACATCTAACTTCCTCTTAAATATAGCCAATGAACTGGCCACAACCACATTCTGTGGCAGAGAATTCCAGAGATTCACCACTCTCTGTGTAAAAAATGTTTTTTTTCTCATCTCAGTCCTAACAGATTTCCCCTTTATCCTTAAACTGTGACCCCTTGTTCTGGACTTCCCCAACATCGGGAACCATCTTCATGCATCTAGCCTGTCCAACCCCTTAAGAAGTTTGTAAGTTTCTATAGGATCCCCCCTCAATCTTCTAAATTCTAGCGAGTACAAACCGTACAAACCGAGTATCCAGTCTTACTTCATATGAAAGTCCTGACATCCCAGGAATCAGTCTGGTGAACCTTCGCTGCACTCCCTGTATGGCAAGAATGTGCTTCCTCAGATTAGGAGACCAAAACTGTATGCAATACACCAGGTGTGGTCTCACCAAAACCCTGTACAGCTGCAGTAGAACCTCCCTGCTCCTATACTCAAATCCTTTTGCTATGAATGCTAACATACCATTCGCGTTCTTCACTGCCTGCTGCACCTGGTCATGATCATGATCTTCATCATCTATTTATACCAGTTGGTTTTTTGAAACCACAAATTATGGTTTTATTGTAAGTAGCAGATGCTAGCAGCATTCTTCCTCCCACCTCGAGAATAATTTCAATAGCAAAAGAAAAATGAGGTTGGATCCTTTTGTTCTCTAAAATCTTTCATTTAAATTTTCCAGTTGTTTAACAACCATTTCTATTTTATAGTTGAACAATATCAAATGTTTAAATGTATCTGTGCCAAAGGCTTTAGATGCCTTTGATTGAGTGTGATTGAGTGTTTGTAAAATAAATGTTTTTTTTAAATTTATATAAAATTTATATAAGGCTATCACTTTAAAAAATAGTGAATGGAGTTGTGGTGTAAAGCTATTCTGATTTTGATAACTATGATTTTAAAACTTGTGGGGTCCAACTGGAATGTAACTTGTTTTGAGTTTTAACATTAAATTTCCAAATGTAGAGACTTCTTAAAATGATTATTGGATTCTAAGCAGAACAATCTGATTGCATTTCTATTCTCTAGTGCTGGGATTGGACATGTTCCCCGTCTGGGCAACGGTGCTAATCAGTCTTGGTGGAGCGTCGCTGGCTGGACTCGTGGTGTGGCTGTTGGTTTGCCCCTGGATGAAGAGGAAAATTGAAAGTAAGCCTCTGACACTAGTCATGAGCTGTGTTTTTTTTTTTTCTGGTGCAATTAAGTCCTAGTTAAGTTAAAACTACATAATCTGTCTTGCAGGTAAACTAAAGGTTAAGGTGCTGTCCAGACTTTCAAATGAGAGTCTTGATAAAAGCCAAGATGAAGAAACACCAGTATTTAAAGAACTGCCTGGTGAAAAGGCAGCAGACGAGTCCATGCTACCTCTCACTGGTGGAGTCAGTGAGGCATGTGGTGGTGCCTCAGAGAGCCATGTTATCGCTGCAACGACGGGAGTTTCAAATGGTGAGTCAGAACACGCACAAGATTTCAGCCTATTGTGTATTAATGAAATTATCTTAACAAGAAGACTGTGTAGTTGATATCAAGTGATGGCATGCAACGTTCATGCCATGAGTGCCCTACACTAATCATTTCCAATAAGAGTACAACCATTTACCCCTTCAATTCAATAGTATTACTATTTCAGAGATCCCACCATCCATCTTACATCATAGCTAATTAGCCCTGGAACAGATCAGAAATTGGGTGTCATGCAATGAATGACTTGGCTTCTGACATCATATGATCACGTGATAGGAGCATATGCTGAAAAGATGAAGTATGAAGGGAAGCTGGCCAGGAATATAAAGAAGGACAATAAAAGCTTCTTTAGATATGTTAAGGGAAAAAGTGTAGCAAAGTCAAATGTGGGTCCCTTGAAGGCAGACATGGGTGAAATTATTATGGGAAATAAGGAAATGGCAGAAGAGTTGAATAAGTACTTCGGATCTGTCTTCACTAAGGAAGACACAAACAATCTCCCAGATGTACTGGAGGACAGAGGACCTAAGGGGATAGAGGAACTGAAAGAAATTTTCATTGGGCGAGAAATAATATTGGGTAGGCTAATGGGACTGAAGGATGATAAATCCCCTGGGCCTGATGGTCTGCATCCCAGGGTCCTCAGGGAGGTGGCTCTAGAAATAGTGGACGCATTGGTGATCATTTTCCAATGTTCAATAGATTCAGGATCTGTTCCTGTGGATTGGAGGATAGCTAATGTTATCTCACTTTTCAAGAAAGGTGCGAGAGAGAAAACTGGGAACATGGTATTGGGGGTAGGGTGTTGACATAGATCGAAAATTGGTTGGCAAACCGGAAGTAAAGAGTAGGAGTGAACAGGTCCTTTTCAGAATGGCAGGCAGTGGCGAGTGGACTGCCGCAAAGCTCTGTGTTGGGGCTGCAAGTGTTTACCATTTATATTAATGATTTGGAAGAGGGAATTAGGAGCAACACTAGCAAGTTTGCGGATGACACCAGGCTGGGTGGCAGTGTGAACTGTGAAGGGGATGTTAGGAGGTTGCAGGGTGACCTGGACAGGTTGAGTGAGTGGGCAGATGCGTGGCAGATGCAGTATAATATAGATAAATATGAGGTTATCCACTTTGGCGGCAAAAACAAGGGGGCAGATTATTATCTCAACGGGGTTAGGTTAGGTTAGGCAAGGGGGAGGTACAGCGAGACCTGGGTGTCCTTGTACACTGGTCACTGAAAGTTGGCGTGCAGGTACAGCAGGCAGTGAAGAAAGCTAATGGAATGTTGGCCTTCATAACAAGAGGATTTCAGTATAGGAGTAGAGAGGTTCTTCTGCAGTTGTATAGGGCTCTGGTGAGACCACATCTGGAGTATTGTGTACAGTTTTGGTCTCCTAATTTGAGGAAGGACATCCTTGTGATTGAGGCAGTGCAGCGGAGGTTCACGAGATTGATCCCTGGGATGGCGGGGCTGTCATACGAGGAAAGATTGAAAAGACTAGGCTTGTATTCACTGGAGTTTAGGATGAGGGGGGATCTTATGGAAACATATAAAATTATAAAAGGCCTGGACAAGCTAGATGCAGGAAAAATGTTCCCAATGTTGGGCGAGTCCAGAACCATGGGTCACAGTCTTAGAATAAAGGGGAGGTCAT
Organism: Leucoraja erinaceus; assembly: GCF_028641065.1. Lineage (NCBI taxonomy): Eukaryota > Metazoa > Chordata > Chondrichthyes > Rajiformes > Rajidae > Leucoraja > Leucoraja erinaceus. The sequence goes on from NC_073379.1 coordinate 53,485,931, forward strand.
TTAAGACTGAGGTGAGAAAAAACGTTTTCACCCAGAGAGTTGTGAATTTATGGAATTCCACGCTAAAAAGGGCAGTGGAGGCCAAATCACTGGATGGATTTAGCTAGTTAGATAGAGCTCTAGGGGCTAGTGGAGTAGAGGGATATGGGGAGAAGGCAGGCACAGGTTATTGATAGGGGACGATCAGCCATGATCACAATGAATGGCGGTGCTGGCTCGAAGGGCCGAATGGCCTCCTCCTGCACCTATTTTCTATGTTTCTATGAGCAGAGTTAGGCCATTCGGATCATCAAACCTACTATATAACCATATAACAATTACAGCACGGAAACAGGCCATCTCGGCCCTACAAGTCCGTGCCGAACAACTTTTTTTCCCTTATTCCCACCTGCCTGCACTCATACCATAACACTCCATTCCCTTCTCATCCATATGCCTATCCAATTTATTTTTAAATTATACCAATGAACCTGCCTCCACCACTTCCACTGGAAGCTCATTCCACAATGCTACCACTCTCTGAGTAAAGAAGTTCCCCCTCATATTACCCCTAAACTTCTGTCCCTTAATTCTGAAGTCATGTCCTCTTGTTTGAATCTTCCCTATTCTCAAAGGGAAAAGCTTGTCCACATCAACTCTGTCTATCCCCTCTCATCATTTTAAAGACCTCTATCAAGTCCCCCCCCTTAACCTTCTGCGCTCCAGAGAATAAAGACCTAACTTATTCAACCAATCTCTGTAACTTAGTTGTTGAAACCCAGGCAACATTCTAGTAAATCTCCTCTGTACTCTCTCTATTTTGTTGACATCCTTCCTATAATTGGGTGACCAAAATTGTACACCATACTCCAGATTTGGTCTCACCAATGCCTTGTACAATTTTAACATTACATCCCAGCTTCTATACTCAATACCTACTGCACCATTCAGTCATCTATCTCTCCTAACCCCATTCTCTTGCCTTCTCCCCATAACCTCTGACACCTGTACTAATCAAGAATCTATCTCTGCCTTAAATATATCCACTGATTGCCTCCATAGACTTATGTGGCAAAGAATTCCACAGATTCATCACCCTCTGACTAAAGAAATTCCCCCTCATCACCTTCCTAAAAGAATGTCCTTTAATTCTGAGGCTATAACCTCTAGTCCTAGACACTCCCACTAGTGGAAACATCCTCTCCACATCCACTCTATCCAGGCCTTTCACTATTCTGTACGTTTCAATGAGGTCCCTCCTCATTCTCCTAAACTCCAGACATCCCAGATCCACACCTAAGCATGTCAGGTGTTTAATGGAAAACACTCCACTCATCTAGATGAGGTCAACTGCAGCAATGTTTAACCATCCAGGGGAAAAGTGTCTGCTTTGTACCCTATTTGCCACTGAATTTTGCTTTCACCACCAGCGTAGAGTGGTTAGAAGTACTCGCAATGCAAATGTAACGTTATTGCCTACCCAGTGCTGTATTCAAAAACGCAGCTCATCACTTTCTCCCTGGAACCTCTGTATAACAAGGACATCTTTATTGGGTTTGTACTGTTAACTATAGCTCCATATTCAACAACATAATTTCAACCATAATTCGGTACCGGGGTCTCAGCACACCCTCTCTGCAATTCTATCCTCGACTTTCTGAGCCACAGATCACAATAAGGATAGGCAACAAAACATCCCTCATGATAATTCTCAACGCCGGTGACTGCGAGGCTGCATTCTCAACCCCTTCTACAGTCACAAATGTGCGGTCTAATTCTGCTCCATTTACAACTTTGCAAATGACAAAACTAACATCTGGGCTAGATCTGGAATAATGATGGTCCCAGTAGAGAGAGAAGATAGAGCCAAGTAACATGGTGTCAAGACAACTACCTCTTCCACATTGTCAGCAAAATGAAGGAGCTAGTCACCAACTCCAGGAAGCAGGTTGGAGTACATGCCTCAATGTGCATCAATGGTGCTGAAGTGGAGATTGTCGAGAGCTTCACATTCCTAGGCATGAATATCACCAATTTGCCCTGGTCCAACCACATTGAAGCAACAACCATGGAAACACTTATGCTGGAAGACTTGGGAAATTCAATATTTCTCCAATGTTTCTTATCAATTTCTACTGATTCATCATATTCGGCATTCTATTAGGATGCACCACAGCTTAGTTTGGCAACTGCTTTGCCCAAAACTTCTAGTAAGTTGCAGAAAGTTCTGAACACAGCCCCCTCCATCACACAAACCAGCACTCCCTTTCCCGCCGGCCCATCCGTCAGTTCCAGCTACACCACGCTACCTCAGAGAGCAGTCAACATAATCGAGGACCACTCGCATCCCTGTCACACTCTGTATACTCCCCTCTCCCATGGGGCAGAAGGTGCAAGCGCATACCTCGAGATTCAAGAACAACTGTTATCAGGCACTTGAATGAACCACTCGTAGCCAAGGATGAGTTTCAAAATCCTAATCTACTTTCTTGCAGCCCATGCACTTTCTCTGCAGCTGTAACACTAAATTCTGCACTGTTTCCTTTCTCTTTGGCACTATCTGGTGTACTTGTGTGTGGTATGACATGCCTGGATTTCATACAAACCAAATTTTCACTACATGTCGGTACACATGACAATACTTGCAAATGGTCAGTATTGCTGACTATGCTAAGATGTCCACATCCCAAAAAATACAAGAATGAAAAAGTGACTCCAGTGTACAACATGGTAGACCCTAATACCTTCTCTTATTGTCTCGTGCTCTTATTCCAAACTGTTCACAATTAAAAATTTGTCCAATTATAGCACAGGAGCAGCCCTTCGATCCACAATGTCTGAGCTGACCAGGTCTAAACTAATTCCATGTGGCTGCACATGGTCTATATGCTCCATTCACTGCCTGTTCATGTGTTTGCCTGAAAGCTTCTTAAATATTGCTATCATACCTGCTTTTACCATTTCCCCTAGCCAGTGTGTTGCAGGCAGCCATCACTCTCGGTAAAAACAAAAAACTCCCCTCATAACTGTCCTTATAAACTCCTCCCCCTCTCGCCTTAAACCTATGCTGCAAAAAATTACCCTATCTATGCCTCTCATAAATGTTATATATCTGTCAGTACTTTGGCCTCCTGCACTCTAGTAAATATAACTGAAGTTTGTCCAGCCTCTCCTTGTAACTAACAGTCTCCAATCAAGAGTATAGATATATGCTTTTAGATTGCAGAAAGTTGTCAACACCTTGTACCATCAATTTGCTGCATGGTTGACTGTTGTGCAGCGAGGTGGCAGACCGTCGTGTCATGCAGCACAGAATCGGAAAACCTGCCTATAGAGGGAAGCCACCCTGCTTGTCCCCGAAGAACTGGAGCGGGAGGTTCATGTGACGGTGGGCCAGTAAGAGAAACTAGGTTCTTGCCTTCCGTGCCCTCAAGGCCAGCAGCAGGAGGTGCCCCAGGAGCACAAATGCTGGATGCTGGCTGCGTAAGGAGAGGAATGACGACTCGCTGGCCAATCCAGATGGAGTCGACGGTTGGAGGCCCTGCAGCAGCCTGGGGCTCGACTTGATTTGGTGCTGCTCGAAGAGACTGAGTGTGCGGACCGGACTCAACCAGAAATTGCATGGGGTGGTGGAGGACGCTTAGAACTTTGTCTGGTCAGGCCAACTCTGCAACACCACCAGGCAACTGGCCTTTACGGCCAGCTGCAACCTTGACTTTGAACACGGCGACTCTTGTACATGGTCTCAGTGGGCTATTTCTTTGTAGAAAGTACAAAGTACACTTTGTACTTCATCTGGGATTGTGTGTATGTATAGTAAGAAATGAGTTGAGAATTTGACCACACAGTTGTGAATCTACAGGTAGCACACACTGCAAATGCCAATAATCAGAAATACAAATACAAATTCTTATCAGTACTCAGCAGGTCAGGCAGCATCTGTGGAGGAATAAACTGTTTTAGTCTAAGGCCAATGAAGTTAACTATTTGGAAAAAGCAAAGTGCTGGAGGATACATGCCAGCCCAGAAGCATTTGTTTAGCGAAATGGACAGACAACGTTTTATGTTGGTACCCTTATTCAGACGGAACTAACTACTAGAAACACTGGTGTGGAAGGTGGGGTTGTCATAAAAGAGGTCATTGACTTAAAGCAGCAACAGTTTTACTCTCTTTATGCTGCATGACCTGCTTTCTTATGTTTTGTTTATAACCACTCTTCAGCAGCTATCTACTGGCCAAAGCAGTTGTGAAGGAAACCGCTGTGTGGGAAGGCAAAACTGGCCAGACTGCCAATGACTAATTTTATTTCCCTATCCTTCTGGCATAAACAAGGTGATTTCATGAGTTTTTGGGTTGTCCCAGATTCCATCCAACACATACAAAAGAGATGTAACACCCTGCTTTAGTTCTTAACTAGATGACTGCATTAGAATTAACTCTTTCCCCTTGCTTTGATCCTGCATGCTATGAACCTACCAATTGTGAAACTCTAAATTCTGTGTCCTGAATAGTAATTTTTCAGATGACACTAATGATTAGTAAATTTGCAGGTGGCACTACAGTAGGCGGTGTCAAAAGTGAAGATGGTTATCGAAAATTACAGCAGGATCTTGATCAGCTGAGCAAGAGGGCTGAAGAATGGCAAATGGAGTTTAATGCAAACACGTATGAGGTGTTACATTTTGGGGATTTAAACCAGGGCAGGACGTTCACAGTGAAGGCTATGGCTCTGGGGAGTGTTGTAGAGCTGGGGGATCAAGGAGTGCAGATAAAGACGACAAAGAAGTAGAATTGTTTCCTTACAGCACCAGAAACCAAGGTTCAATTCTGACTACAGGTGCTGTCTGTACGGAGTTTGTACATTTGCCCTGTGACTTTGTGTGGGATCTGGTTTCGTCCCACACTCCAAAGACCTACAGGTTTGTAGGTTAATTGGCTTCAGGAAAATTGCAAAATGGTCCCTAGCTTGTAGGATAGTGTTAGTGTATGGGGTGAACGCTTGTCGGCATGGACTAGGTGGGCCGAAGGGCCTGTTCCAGTGCTGTAACTCTAAAGTAAAGTCTAAAATAATTTTCTAAAAATTGCGGCACAGGTAGATGGGGTGGGAAAAAAAGGCTTATGGTCCATTGGCCTTCATCAGTCAGAATAATGAGTATAGAAGCTGGGATGTTTTAGAAGATGTTGGTGAAGCCGTATTTAGAATATTATATTGGTTTTGCTGATGAAGAGTCTCGACCCGAAACGTCACCTATTCCTTTTCTCCAGAGCTGCTGCCTGAACCGTTGAGAAACTCCAGCATTTTTTGTTATCTCAAGAACCAGCGGACATGGGTTTAGTGAGGGGAATGATTTAATAGGATCCTGAGGGGTTACTTTTTCACCGAGGGTGGTGAGTATATAGAGCGAGCTGCCAGAAATGGTAGTTGAGGCCGGTACAATGGTGACATTTAAATGTCACTTGCACAGGTACGTTGCTAGGAAAGGTTTAGAGGAAAGTGGGCCAAATGTGGGCAAATGGTGCTGGCTTAGATGGGGCATCTTGGACAAGTTGGCCTTAAGGGCCTGTTTCCATGTAGTATGACACTATGACTGTCCTTTTCAGACAGTAGCCAGTCACATTGGGATGTGGTTGTTTTTGGCTTCCGACAGATCTTTCCCACAGATGCAGCTGCCTTGTGTACATGGGGTGGACGATACCAATTTATCAAACATTGGCCATCCATCAGCCCTGATTTGGGAGCTTTGATCTGTGATTATGGCCTCACTTTTTATAGACAATAGGTGCAGGAATAGGCCATTCGGCCCTTCGTGCCAGCACCGCCATTCATTGTGATCATGGCTGATCATCCCCAATCAGTACCCCGTTCCTCCCCATATCCCCTGACTTTCTTTAAGAAATCCCCCTCCTAATTTTAAGAGCCCTAGAGAACCCTCTGAGTATCCAGAGAACTGGCCTTCACCACCCTCTGAGGAGAGAATTCCACAGACTCACAACTCTGCGTGGAAAAAGTGTTTCCTCATCGTTCTAAATGGCTTGCCCCTTATTCTTAAACTGTGGCCCCTGGTTCTGGACTCCCCCAAGATCAGGAACATGTTTCCCGCCTCTAGCGTGTCCAAACCCTTTATCTATCTATATTACTAAAAGTCTGTTCTTGACCGGTTTTGGCTTTCTGTGCTGCGATTTCCGAGAGTATGTTGTCACCTACGGCCGTCATTTTTGGAAAACCTCGCCCAGCCCCCCCCCCCCCCCCCCCCCCCCCGCCGCATGTGTGCAGAGGATTTTTCCCGTCGATGAAAATTGACAGATTTTAATGTTTTCACAAAATTTCCCATTCTCTGCTGCCCCTGCTGGAGGGAGGGGGTGGGACTATAAAACCAGGAAGTGGTGTGACCCAATCAGTCTCTGCAAGTGGTGTGCCTCAATCAGAGCTCTGAATGACACTGACAAATGTCTACAGCACTGTGAGTACCCTTAATTTGGTTTGAAAATGAAAATATGGTTAGAGGTAAAAAAGCACTGCCTGCAAATGGTTGTTTGGGTTGAAGTAAAAAGGCACTCCCTCTCCCCTCTCTCCCCCCCCCCCCCCCCCCCTCCCCCCCCCCCCCCCTCCCCTTCTCCCCCCCCCCCCTCCCTCCCTCTCCCCCCCTCTCTCTCTCCCTCTCCCCCCCCCCCCTCAAGAGAGAGAGAGAGGGGGGAGAAGGAGGGGATTCCTTGAACGGTGTGAAACTCTCCTCCTCTCTCCCCCCCCCCTCCCTCCCCTCTCCTCCCTCCCTCCCCCCCCCCCCTCCCCCCCCCCTCCCCCCCTCCCCCCCCCCCCCCCCCCCCCCCCAACGATGATCGCAGTCAGTTGGGTTGTGATGGATTCCATGTGGTCAGCACACGTTAGATATTTCCTTGAATTTGTGAATCTACAGGCAAAGGCCCACAAGTTGGTGTACCACAAGAGGCATTCATGATGGCGGAAGTGGGTCCTGTCGTAGATTCCTAAAAAATGATTTTAAAACAATTAAACAATCTGTAGACCATCTAGACCTAGAAAATACTGGAATTATCAATCAAGAGGAGTTGTAAAGATGGATGGGAAATGTTTAGAAGGATATGGTTTAAACACGGGCAGGTAAATTAGTGTAGATGGGGCTCCTGGTTGTCATGAACAAGGACCTCCAGATCCTGTTGTACGTCCAAAGAATGCAGCGCCGGAGACCTGGGTTCGATCCCGACTGCGGGTGCTGTGTGTATGGAGTTTGTACATTCTCCCCGTGATCTGCGTGGGTTTTCTCCGAGATCTTCGCTTTCCTCCCACACTCCAAAGACATACAGGTTTGTGGGTCAATTGGCTTGATAAAATGTAAAAATTGTCCAGTGCTGAGTGATGCTCTACCTAGAGCTTTTCAGCGTACTACATCCAGATCATGGGCAAGTTGGGCCGAAGGTCCTGTTTCCATGTTGTACGACTCAGTGACTGCATCAGCCACAGCTGTACATGGTCTCCTTAGCTGATTGAGCATCAGATGCAATTGTTTTCTGGCACACTAGAAACATAGAAATTAGGTGCAGGAGTAGGCCATTCGGCCCTTCGAGCCTGCACCGCCATTTAATATGATCATGGCTGATCATCCAACTCAGTATCCCGTACCTGCCTTTTCTCCATACCCTCTGATCCCCTTGGCCACAAGGGCCACATCTAACTCCCTCTTAAATATAGCCAATGAACTGGCCTCAACTACCCTCTGTGGCAGAGAGTTCCAGAGATTCACCACTCTCTGTGTGAAAAAAGTTCTCCTCATCTCGGTTTTAAAGGATTTCCCCCTTATCCTTAAGCTGTGACCCCTTGTCCTGGACTTCCCCAACATCGGGAACAATCTTCCTGCATCTAGCCTGTCCAACCCCTTAAGAATTTTGTAAGTTTCTATAAGATCCCCTCTCAATCTCCTAAACTCTAGAGAGTATAAACCAAGTCTATCCAGTCTTTCTTCATAAGACAGTCCTGACATCCCAGGAATCAGTCTGGTGAACCTTCTCTGCACTCCCTCTATGGCAATAATGTCCTTCCTCAGATTTGGAGACCAAAACTGCACGCAATACTCCAGGTGTGGTCTCACCAAGACCCTATACAACTGCATTAGAACCTCCCTGCTCCTATACTCAAATCCTCTTGCTATGAAAGCCAACATGCCATTCGCTTTCTTTACTTTACTAGTGGGGTTAGTCCAGGTGCTTGCCATACTGCAGCTAAATGTTGATACCACCTTGTGTGTTGGTTTATAGGCTCATCAAATGGCCCTGAACCAATAAGCAGTCCTGTCCGTACTGATTTGGTCATAATTTTATTGGACTCAATGGGTTATACATTAGAATGGGTCCTCCTTCGTCCAGGCAGCTTTTTCTTCCATTCTCAGACGTACAGCGATTGCTGGCCAGAATGTTATTTATCCTGATGTGCCCTAAGGGGTTATAGACTGTGTCTGCCAGTGTGGTAGTGGTTTGGCCATTGCTGATATTTATGAATTTGTCTTGGTTCCCAGGAAACTGGAAAGTAAATGTTACCTGTTAACCTGAAAGATACTAATTTACTTTTATAGGTAGAGCTGCATCCCTTACGAATGGCACCTTAAAATCTCCTTTTTCAAATGGTACATTTAATTTTGAAGGGCACTCGAGAAGTGACGGCCATGTGTACCACACAGTGCACAAAGACTCTGGACTATACAAAGATCTCCTACACCGGATGCATTTGGATAAGATCACTGATGATCGGACACAACCGGAGAGCTCTTCCTACAGACTTCTCCGCCGCAACAACAGCTATACCTGCTACACTGCCGCTATCTGCGGCATGCCGGTCCAGCCAGCCTTCAAGTCCTCCGATTTTCTGGGGGTGGAAGACAATGAAAAGCTGGTGGATGATGTGGCCACCTACTCCAAGAAACGGCTTCGTTATGACAGCTATTCCAGCTACTGCAATGCAGTAGCTGAAGCAGAGATTGAGGCAGAGGAAGGAGGAGTGGAATTGAAGCTGGCAAGTGAGCTGAGTGATCCCCTGCCACCACCACCAGAGAATGCTGCGGATGAAGACGGGGAGGAGAAGGAAAAGCCCCAAGTCCATTTGCTCTTTCACTTCCTTCAGATCCTTACAGCTTGCTTTGGGTCATTTGCACATGGTGGTAATGATGTTAGGTAAGTGCACTTTCAAAACTCTGATTTATTTCTCCTCGCAATGTTCATCGACATATTTATTTTGTGTCTAATGTGCCAATCTAAGTGGGGGTTGAGTTACAAGGTTGGTACCATTGTAACATTGGCCATTGTTTTACAAATAACTAAATAACTATTGTTTGCAGTTTCCTTCAAGCTGTGCCTATTTTGACAGAGCTTCCTCTGTTCCCTTAAATTGACCGTACCAGGGGCTGGTCTTTAAATTATAAGGCAAAATTGGATTGCCCCAGGGGGAAAACCAACAAATAGCTGAACTTTAAAAACAAAAACCTGTAATACGGTTGTATGTCTCAATCAGTGTATTTATTGCATGCCTCTCATGGTTGCGGCAGAGCTTATGCATACATTGCATGCTCCCAGATATTAGTTTCTGACGTTAGAAGATTGGCATTAACTCAATGAACACTCTCCTCTTGATCTTTTGGATAGCGTTGCTTCCAATTTGTGTTTCTCATATGTAAAGAGTTCAACGTTTAACTTTACAAGGTGTCTCCAACAAAGGTTCATTAGAACTAGCCATATAAATGTGTCTATTCCTCTGCTCAAAACCTCACATTTTGGCCCATGACCTGACTGAAGATAGAGATAAACTAAAGATTTTCAAGGGACCACAAGTTTAATGATATTTTGCCTATGTGCTCTAATTCCTAAGTAATCTTCTACAAAAATCAACCACTAACCCACATAGCTTGCCAAAGGTTTGCTGAAGATCAAAGTAACCAGTTGTGCATATCTTGGCAATTATTATATAAGATGGTAGCTAACATTTTCCCTTGTAATTTGGCTGAAATGCTTCATTTAAGCCCTTTGGCTTGTTGTAACTCATTGCAGAAAGCATTTTTATTCACGTTTAAATTGATGGGTAACTCCAAGCTGTAGCTTAGTGTATTTATGCTCCATGTTAATATTTTAATCTTGATTATTTCTTGGTTGCTCCATTTTCCCTGCGCTCCCTTCTCCCACATGTACATTTGCGTTTTGGAATGTGGAAAATGTACATACAGAAACATACCATAAAAACAGCAGTGAGAAAAATTACAGATATTTTGATACTGTTTGACAAGTAAAAGAGTAAAAAGAGTCATTTTTGATAAGGCCATGGTGGTGTGTGTCATTGACCTGAGTGTGTGTGGGTGTGACCTCTCTGTATCAAGGCTAATATTCCAGTGAGCTGGGGGATTGCAACATTATTAATGGGCCTTCTCTCTGATGTGACTTCAACCGAGCCTCATCAGTCCTGTGTTAGATTAAAAGATCCCGAAGCAGTGTCTCAAAGGTCATTTGAGATCATTATCCTTCCACTAGCATCACTGTAACAGGTATTATGTTTGTTTATCCATTATTGTTTTTGAAAACCTGCTTAAAAATGACAATTCTAAATGGCCATGAAGTACAATGAACTGCCCAGAGTGTACAAAAAGGCTGAATAAGTGCAAATTCTATTTTTACTTATCCCTCTTTGTAACATTGAGATACTAATCTAGATTTCTACAGCTTGGTATTAAAAATCCTCTGTGGCATAATGAAAGACGAACACCAGGTAACATGTGCAAGGAACGTCAGGGGGAACAGTATAAGAAGTGACTGAAGACAAACTGGTGGAGTAGTTTACTAATTATAGATTTACTGGTCATTTTCACCTCCCTGTTCACACACGATTTCTTCTTCAAGGTCATTGATGCCTAGCTGACAATTTAAAAATAGCTTAAACATGTGTGTAGCTGGCAGAACTTGCTGCTGACTTATTGTTCACTTCCTGAATAAGTGTATTTTTTCTATTTCATCTGAGTAGAGATGTGATTATGGAAATTCAGTTTCATGCTTGTCGCCTCGTGTTAAGCACCCATGTATTTTATTTTCAATTACTAGCCTGGCAGTTCTGTGAATAGTGATCTTGTATTTCACACACAACCGACTGTTTTAGGTGTGAAAATACTTAGAATCTTCAGTACCCAGAACAAGCGATTCATAAGAAATTGAAGCAGAATTTGGCCACTTGACTTCTGCACCTGTTATTCCATTCATCAAGGCCACAACTGAATCTCGATTTATCTCAATTTAATTTTCTTGCAGTAATCCTCTTTCCCCTGCAGTAACTCAATATCCCTCTTTTTTCCCCTCCATACCTTAAATAAACCTAACTTTCTATATATTCAATTTGAATTGTTATGAATCCTTCAAGCATTCCAATGGCGTGGAGTTCTTGTCGTTCTCTATCAAAATAATTCCTCCTAAAATCATCTTGCTGATCTGTTATTGATTGTATTTATGTCCCCTGGATTTAGTTGCAGCTGCTATCTCCATGTCCACCCAACTGAATTACTTAATCTTGCCGAGAAAAAAGGACCCCCAAAATGTATGATCTATTTTGATAATCTTATCAGTTTTGATTTAGATCTTGGTAAATCTATTCAGTACTCAACTATTCTCTTGCAATTTGGATACTCAAACTGCACAGTAATTCTTGCAGCCTAATCACACAGTAGATTGGTCTTTACCTACTTGGTATCCTTAATTTCTGAATTGAGGAATGGACATGTGACATTTCTTCAGATTCTGAAGGAGAGCCTTCAGAAACTGAAGAAACATCGCCAGTGCAGTCCCTCCACAGATGCTGCCTGACCCACTGAGTTATTCCAGCACGTCGTGTTTTCAACGTCCGCCGTCCTCATGTCTCCATATACTCGGGATATGCATGATACAAACACTCAGCCACTATTTGTACTGCCTCTTCATGAGAACTGAAGAACAAGATCAGCACATTCTAAGTCACTTGTTCAGATGAACAAAGTACTTCAATAATTATATATTATTTCACTAGAGTATTTTAAGGTCTTAGCTTGGTGGCAATAGCATTGAATCAGAAGTTGTGAATTTTAACTCACACTTCAGAAACTTGAACATATTATTCCGGCTGGGATCACTACTAAAGGAATGCAGTTCTGTCAAAATACACTCTGTATTGATAAATTCCAGATTGATTGTAAATTTGTTTTTGCCTGCTTACAACTCTGTTTATGTAACATGGAGTTAGCAGCATTTCTAATAGCCTCTTTATGCATGCCAAACTTCATAGTCATGAGGAGAGAAGATCTCTTGCCACACTTCTAGGAAAGGCAGTGTGTGAGAGTGCTCTGGCAGGTTAAATTTAAAATTGCCTACGTTCTATTTGTAATATATGCTGCCAGATCATAATATGCTTTCTCTGGCAAATATGACATTACAAAGAATATGTAATACACTAGTCTGTTTCAACACTCTCCTGGTCCCCTGTCCCCCACCCAACCCCCCAGTCTTTCTCACTCTTGCCCCCCCCCCCCTCTCTGTCTCTATCTTCTGTGTTCCCTCACTCCCTCTCCTCCCCTGTTCTGCAGTCTCATCGGCTGCAAAGCATTAAGCGTGAAATAAGAGTTGCAATGTCGTTCTCCCAAATAATTTGTTCTTCATCCTAACTAACCCATGTTAGTGCTGGATTTTGTTTATTAATTCTCTGGTAGGTGTTGGCATCATATGTCAGGTTGTGGTTATGTTGTTGGACTTGTAATCCAGAGTGCAAATGTCAGTAGGTCTATTTTCAGTCGTTTTTGAAAGCAAAGGGAACAGTAAATTGCTGATATCAATAAGGTGGCTTTATAACTGGGATTGCAATTTAGTGCAAAATAACTGTGGCGCACAGAACTTATGGACAATAACCGGGCATTTTATCATGTGTCTTGCCTGCTTCTACCAGTCTCTAAAATCTTTTTACCCATGACTGAGACCAGTGATTAAAATAAACACTATAACAACATGGCGATGCGATAGCGCAGAGGGGGAGTTTCAGCGCCAGAGACATGGGTTTGATCCCGACTACAGGTGCTGTCTGTGTGGAGTTTATACGTTCTCCCCGTGACTGCGTGGGTTTTACCAGAGATCTTCGATTTCCTCCCACACTCCAAAGACGTGCAGGTTTGTAGGTTGATTGGCTTTGCATAAATGTAAATTATCACTAGTGTGTGTAGGATAGTGTTAATATACGGGGGTCGGTGGAGCCTGTTTCCGCGCTAAACTAAACTAGTGGCACCTACTTCCTAAAGTTGGGTAAAAGGCACTCCATGGCAGATTTACTAATTGCTATTTGTTGGATGGTTCAGATATTTAAAAAAAAAATAAGCAAGAAACTTGATGTTCTTTGGATATTTGGAAAAGAACAATGTCATTATAGCAAATGACAAGCTGTGTAGCGAATTGAAAGATGAAATTCAAGCATTAATCAGTTTATGCTGCCTGGAGTACAGAATTCTTCCCCAGCTAAATCCCTAGGTTGGGTGCTGATTCATTAAACCCTCAAGTAAAGATTTCCAAGTTTTGTTGACCTTGATGGAATAAATTCCTAAAGTGTTAAAAATCTGCAAAGTTTTGCCCAAAATGGATATTTGTTACTTGGGTAAAAAGATTTTGTTTTAAACCTGTCTCCTAGAAATGTACAGGAGAGGGAGGGGGTCATTATGGCAGTCAGTTCGTAAGCGTTAACCTTTCCCTGCCATCCACAGTATGTGAGCTGGTGCAAACAGCTTTTCCACACAGCAACTGCAGCTCTCCCACTCACAGGGCTGGTGTACAAGTTCCTGTGGGTTAGGTTAGGTAGGGGGAAAACGCCTCGTTGATGCTAACCCTGGTTCTGGCAGAGCCACATCCTGCCCTGTTTTTGCAGCTGAGGAATCGGGTTAGGAAAAATAACTATTTTTAAGTTTTTTTTTAAAACATAGTGGAACTGGATCTTAAATGTGGGAAGAAGGAATTGTGCCCAGAGTTTAATGGCATAGGGTCTGCTGATCAATGGTATCAATTCGTGGCTCTGTAGGAAGGCAGCTGCTGCAAGTAATCATTTCTGTTAATGGTCCACAAGTCCAGTTGATTACTGTGAAACAGGAATGTTTAACTGTTGTATATCATCCCTGTTGCAGTTGCACCTCAATTAAAAAAAGTGACGTATGAACTAGTTTTACAGTACAGCATTAAAAATGCCAACTACTTCCATCCAGAGGCCCTGCCCTGACTGACTAGCCTCATTGATGAATGTCTGAAATTCTGCTGGAAATGTTAGTGTAACCTTTAGTCTCTTCAGGCATTCATTTTAGTGCACAGAAGTGGTGGCAAGAGTCGTATTGTATAGGCTGCACCAGACCATGCTTAAATTATGAGATTTGGTTTGCTCCATCTCCTGTGACTGAGCTATCCATGTTCACCAGAGGTGATACTTGACTCCCGAGTTAAGCACCTGTAGTTCCGTGTCTACTGAGACTGGTAGTTGTGTGAATAGACAGCTATAGCCTTTACTTTTCTGGCAATTAGAGATGCCATGTAGCATAATAATTCATTCTGAGGCTCTTTGCTGATGATGTTTGAGGACATAATGTTGCAGATGCTGGAAGCCAGAATTCAAAACGGAAAATGTGAAACAAATTCTGCTTATCCACTTTTACACTTATTTGAGAATGGGTCTTGCAATATTGCATGTACTGATCTATTAAATATTCTGGAAAACAAAACAAAATCAGATTCTTAAAATTGTTGTGTGAAATTTCAACAATTGCTTTATTTCACACGTTAATCCTGGGTGCACCTGTACCCACTGTCACCATTGCCGCATCAGATCGGCCTGGCTGAGTATGAACCTGCGGAAAGCAACTGGCCGGATGGAGTCCCTGGCTATGCCCTCAGAACCTGTGTAGACTATCTGGAGTCGTTGCTGACATCTGTAACCTCTCCCTAGTCCAATCTGAGGTTATCGCCTGCTTTAAGACAACCAATATGCTCGAGAAGGGGAAGGTTATGTGCCTTATTAACGACTGTCCAGTCTCTCTGGCGTACATTTATTATTGAAGCTGATCGTGGCTTCATAAGTTCATAAATCACAGGAGCAGAATTAGACCGTTCTGTGGTCTATTCTGCCGTTCAATCATGGCTGATCTATTTTTCCCTCTCAACCCATTCTCCTGTCTTCTCCCCATACCCTTGACACACTTACTAATCAAAAATCTGTCGATCGCTGCCTTGAAAATACCCAATAATGGCCTCCACAGCTATCTGGCAATGAATTCCACAAATTTACCATCCTCTGGCTAAATAAATTCCTCTTCATCTCCTTGCTAAAGGTGCGTCCTTTTAGACTCTCCCACTAGTGGAAACATCCTTGCTGTGTCCACTCTATCCAGGCCTTTCACTATTCGGTACGTTTCAATGAGGTGCCCCTCGCCCTTCTAAACTCCGAGTATAGGGCCAGTGCTCACAAACGCTCATCATATGTTAAACTGAATAATTCTCATAAACTTCTGGATCCTCTCCGATGCAAGCACATCCTTCCTCAGATATGAATAACTGCTGACAATACTCCAAATGGGGTCTGACGAGTGCCTTATAAAGTCTCAGTATTACATCCCTGTTTTTATACTCCAGTCCTCCCAAAATAAATGATAACATTGCATTTGTCTTCCTATCGATTCAACTTGCAAATTAACCTTTAGGTAATCCTGCACTAGCACCCCAAGTCCCTTTGCACCTCCAATATCTGCGGCCTCTCCACATTTAGGAAATGGTCAACACCTATATTCCTACTACCAAAATACATAATTCCATTCTTTGAAACGCTGTATTCCATCTGCTGCTTCTTAGCCCACTCTCCCAAATTGTCCAAGTCCTCTTTGCTTTCTCTACACTACCTGCCCCTCCACCTATTTTCATATAATCTGCAAACTTGGCCATGAAGCCTTCAATTCCCTCATCCTCATTGATGTACAACATGGAGTAGTGGCCCCAGCACCGACCCCTTATGGAAACACTGCTAGTCACTAGCGCACAACCAGAAAAAAACCACCTTTATTCCCATTCTCCATATCTCTGCACTCATCCTTGGAAAATCTAGACATCAGACACCTACATCAGATGTCCTTCTCCTTTTTATACAATTTATAGGCTGATGTTTTATATTTTTGATTTATTGCATCTATCTTTGCTTCTACCATCTATTGTTTAGTCATCTCTTCAATGATTTTGCACCTGATCCCAACCTGAAGAGGTGTATGTTGGTCTTTCATATCTGCAGATCTAATTTATGTTTCTTCAGAAAGCTGCTTATGTTTATTTACAAATCTCTAGTATCCGCAGTCTTGTGGCAAATGGTACTGCTGAATTATTAACTGTTGGTCAGCATAGTTTTATTTTCCTGTGGGTAAATTTGGTAATTCCCTTTAGAGTGGCAGGCCACTGCCAAAGAGACGGTGGGTTTGTGAAGTTGTGCATGAAGTAAACTATATTGTTTTGAAAATGAAATTATTTTAACATTCAGATTTTTTTCTCTTTTTTTCCAGTGGATTTATTTTGTTTTGTGCTCCCGTTGAGCTTTTTCTGTTTTTTTTAAAGCAATGCAATTGGCCCTCTGGTTGCTCTTTGGCTGATCTACCAAGAAGGAGGTGTGGTGCAGAATGCCTCCACGCCGATCTGGTTGCTGCTATATGGTGGCGTGGGCATCTGTACTGGTCTCTGGGTCTGGGGTAGGCGAGTCATTCAGACCCTGGGCAAAGATCTCACTCCCATCACCCCATCTAGGTGAGTATGACATCTAGATCACTTGCACATGTCATATTTAATTCTGCAGTAAGATTGTTGTGTGAAGGGACCCTGTGTTTTTCCTTTCCAAGGACCTCCAATGTATTTGTGCCCTTTTAAAATTGAACACAATTGTTTTTTTTGTTGCCCTACCTTTCCATTCTTCCATCCCACTCTGCATCAACTCCACCACTTGAGCTCCAAAGACAGTGGTCAATAGACAATAGGTGCAGGAGTAGGCCATTTGGCCCTTTGAGCCAGCACCGCCATTCAATAGAATTTCAATAGAAGGTCAAAATAGAATTTTGGCCAAATTTATGGCTTGCTCACTCTGAGAAACCCATCCCCCAGTGTGTAGCGATCATGATTCACATTCATAAATGTGGCACAGGCTGGAAACATCTGGTGTTAACTGCCACGTAAAAGCATCTTGAACATTTTCTACCTTTCACTATGCATTTAATAGCCTCCATCACCTCCATCCCACCTATTCTTCCTCGTGGTTTACAGCAGGTCCTGAAGCTGGCCCTTTGCCACATTATTGGTAGCTGGGGAACAGTAGCAAATTCCCACATATGCCCACATTTCTAGAATAATAAATATAACAATTACCAAGCACCCAGTTTTAATTTCTTAAAATTGTGGTTATTAATGTACTGTTTCCTTAAAATATTTGGCATTGTGCTATATTATTGATTTCTTTTTTCCTTTTGTTCCTACATCTGCTTCATTCAGTGTAGAGTTTTTCTTAATGTTCAGTAATGAATATAACTATCCTGTGTGTAAGAAAGAACTGTAGATGTTGGTAAAGTCGAAGGTAGACACAAAATGCTGGAGTAACTCAGCCGGTGAGGCCGCATCTATGGAGAGAAGAAATGGGCGACGTTTCGGGTCCCCTCTGATATCTGGGGAGGGGGCGGGACAAAGGTAGAATGTAGGTGGAGACAGTAAGACTAGTGGGAGAATTGGGATGGGGAAGGAGAGAGAAAGCAAGGGCTATTTGAAGTTCGAGAAGTCAATGTTCATACCGTTGGGGTGTAAACTACCCAAGTGAAATATGAGGTTCTGTTCCTCCAATTAGCACTGGGCCTCACTCTGACAATGGAGGAGACCCAGGACAGAAAGGTCAAATTGGAATGGGAGGGGGAGTTGAAGTGAAAGACCTAAACATTCTTTCCAGGTGAGGCAGAGGTTCACTTGCACTTCCTCCAACCTCATGTACTGTATCCAATGTTCCAGGTGTCAACTTATGTACGCTGGCAAGACCAAGCGCAGGCTTGGCGATCGCTTTGCTGAACACCTCCGCTCAGTCTGCCTAAATCTATCTGATCTCCTGGTGGCCCAGCACCTCAACTCCCCCTCCCATTTCCAATCTGACCTTTCTGTTCTTGGCTTCCTCCATTGTCAGAGCAAATTGAAGGAACAGCGCATCATATTGGGTAGTTTATACCCCAGCGGAATGAACATTGATTTCTCTAACTTAAGATAACTGTCGCTTTCTCTCTCCTTCCCCTTCCCAGTTCTCCCATTAGTCTTACTGTCTCCGCCTATATTCTATCTTTGTCCCGCCCCCTCCCCTGACATCAGTCTGAAGAAGGGTCTCAACCCAAAACGTCGCCCATTCCTTCTCTCCATAGATGGTGCCTCAGCCGCTGAGTTACTCCAGCATTTTGTGTCTACCCATAACTATCCTGTGTCCATTTTATACTGCCTTGCTTGTTAATCTGAGCTTGCCATTATTTGGATAACCAGCCATTGTGGCTGAGCATGCTATTCAAACAGACCAACTATGTATTCATGAACATGGAGAACCATTGTTTGTGTTGGCTTGTTGATAATCAATTCAATCACAACAATTGCTTGTGTTTCTGTTTTCATCCCCTGCACCCACTGATCTGTTAACTGAAGAAACAGGAAAGGATTTATTCTTCCTGCTACAGCCAAGCATCTTGGAAGTGGCAGAGTTTTTTAAATTTTCCCACGCATGTATCACCACATTTGAATATTTGTCATTTCTTTACATTTGGCTTGCCAAAGTTAAATCTTTTCTTGCATATGTTCATGATTGATCTCCATTACTTGAGGATACACATCATACTACGGAATGCTGGAAGATATTGGAAGCACTACATAGACATTGTTCACCAACTGCACCAATATCAGTTAGCCCAATGATTATGAATTATGTGGACTGAGGGTAGGGGTGTTTGGGGAGAAGATGATCGTGTTAGTCACATTGAGACTCGTGTATATTATTTGTTTGGTGCCAAGTTTATGTTCATGCTGCTTGTCCACAGTTAAATGCAATTTACTGCAATTGCCTGAGCAAGTTTATGCATGCAGTGAACACTTCTAGTAAAATTGCTGGTAATAATGTGAACGCATTATGCCATGAACATTGATGTAATTACTTCAGTTTAAATCATTTTTTAAAATTACACACGGCTGCTGGATATTTCAAATGGTTGCCCTGGATGTTCACCTAAACCTGTGGTAAGACTCTTGCTTGCTGCCTGAGGCTTCATAGTAAAGATCTGGAGACTCGCTGGTACAACAAATGACTGTGAAGTATTGTTTTGTGCTTCCTGCAGCGGGTTCACTATTGAGTTGGCTTCGGCGTTCACAGTTGTGGTTGCTTCCAATGTTGGACTTCCTATCAGTACCACACACTGCAAGGTATGCGTATGCCCTGTGACTGCATCTTGAGCAGTTCACTGCACTACACTCTGAGGCTTGCTCGCATCAGTTCCTGGTGGCATGATTCATCTTGAAGTGGGCAGATAGAGAGGCAAACTAACTACCTTTCTATATTCTGTCTTGTGCAAGGCCTGGTTACAAAGAACATACTTAATGCCAAACAAGATCTGGAAAATCTTAAAGGAATAGTTGTCTATTTTGCAGTTCTTTAAGAATGAACAAAGTAATCCTACTTGATTATTTGCTGCCTTTTAAATAACGAAGTAACATTAAGATAGTGCCTTTCGTAACTTTGGGATGTCCCCAAAGTTCTTTACAGCAGCAAAGGTCTTCTCAACCAGTTGGTAGAAGGAATTATTGATCAGATTGTGGAGAGTAAGGTGCAACAAACTACAAGCTGAACATGACCAAGCAACTATTTGGATGATTGTTATTCCTCTAATATAAAACAAATCATAACGCAGACAGCGTTCTGATCAGAATTGAATATTTTTTCCCTAAAAACTTCCAACTCTTATGTCTGTGCAAAATGTTATCCTGCACACAAATTGCACAAGGGGACAAAGATTTCACTGTACCTTACTTGGTTAACTGACAATAATCGCAAACTTGAACTTGAAGATCTTTGGGTACAGATGAATTGCCCCAAAATGCTTTTTTTTTTTAACCCTGAATGGCCTTAAATTGTAGATAATCTGATGGTAGCAATGCTGTTTTAGCCCAATGATCTTTTCATGCCATTATGGACTGATTAGCAGCAATTCCTTGGAGCTGGGTTGGTGCCTAATGGAACCTCGCACCACTTGCACTTTGTTCCACATTGCATGTTTGTGATGGAATGTCTTTCATGTGCTTTTCTTACTTCAAACTTATTTTCTATTTCTTCACAGTGGATTTTGCATTGAAGTAATGAGTGCGCTAACTGTACTTGTAGCCTCAAATGTGGGCATTCCAATAAGTTCCACTCATTGCAAGGTATTCGTGTGTCTTGTTAATGCAGCAACCATGTCACTACTATTTTTAGCAAAACAACTGATTGAACTAAAACCATGCTAACTGCTGCATTCTGCTGCCTTCTGTCTAGCTCACAAGGTCCTTCATTTTAAGCTAGAAGTTAATTGAAGAAAGATATTTTAAACGTTGCTTGTTTTATGTTTACAGATTTATATTATTGATCTTGAGATGCTGAATGTGAACCAGTAGAAGCAGAATTAGAGAATGAGATGATAGGTCAAGGCACACAGATAGCATTTAAATAAATCCCCTGCAATATAAGATTGTCGAATGATTATGTTCTTGTTAATTTTACTGCTGTATCTTAACTGGCAGGGCTTTGTACAACATTGTGACATCAGCTATCTGTAAAAGATAGCAGCTGATGGGATACAGAGTTTTCATAGATGTTTCACATGTTGATGAGGGTAACTTCCTTACACTATGCTGATGCCAGGAACACTGATTCTACCTATCAGAAACTTGGCAGTTGTGTATTTTGAGCAAGTTGTTAATATGCTCAGTTTGTGGGCAGTTCACAGAAAGATAATTCTGCAGAAAGGATTGTGGAGATGAAACACTTTTTCTCCAACAGTCTAGATTTTAGGTTTTGTTTTAATGTGAAGATAAACTCCATTTCTCTTTTCCCCACCAGCAAATAGTTCTACTGCATAATGACAGACTTTCGGTAGAAAACATGTAACCGAACAGTCCTTGCATGAAAGATGTTTGAAGGTCTAGCTTTGAGTATAGGAGATCATCTATGCCCTCCCCAACCACTGCTGAATTGTTCATTGAGTTTTGCAGCTTGGAAGGAAAGTGACATGGATCTGGGTCATGAGAACTTGAACCTTGGTGGCGAAGGGGGCCAGAGTAGTTAGACCCTTTGCCTGGTGGATGAAGCTAACTCGGCAAGGCCCATATCTTGTGGGTGGATTAGATAGGGAGGGAATTATTGAATTCATGACTGCATCTTGTCTGGTCTTGGAAGCCTTCATTGTATTCCCTGCAGAATCTGATGGATGTTTATCTTGCACTTGGTCTGTACAGATATGTCCTTTTAAATTATTTCTCAATGAGAGGGAGGAACCCTTCAGAGGTTAAGTGTTGTTCTGCTCTGTTTGAAATAAATGCTTCAAAATTAATTCTTCTAACTTGTCCTTCTAACTTGCTCACTCTCCAACTGTCAACTTTGTTTTTCTGTCTAATGCATTACCAAATAAATCTCTTAGGTTATTAACCAAGTTGGCTTCACTTTTGTTTATAAGAGTAGACCGATTAACGTGGAATTTTAAAGACTGGTCCTGCACGCCCAGGAGTTGAGTCTCACTGAAAGGGATGCTGAGCCAGTGAGGTGTTTTAGACTTGTTCAGTGAAGCTGCCTCTGGGGTTGCAAGATCAGATAACTGCCTTTAAAAGCTATATACTGGGGATTTTCTTTTCATTTTAAAACACATGGGTTTGATCTATCACTAGTCCTGTGCTTGAGTTTCTAGGTGCAATCTGGGTGGAGTATTTGCCTAACTGTAATGAGGGAATGGTGTCTGGGTTTTGGCTAAATTCTATTTTGACATGATTTAATCCAGTGAATATCGGTCTACACTTACTTCATTTTTCACATGTATCCCTTCCACACTCTTCTTCACTCCTATTGAATTTTGTCTGCTTTTGTTTGCCTAGGTTGGATCTGTGGTGGCCGTGGGCTGGATCCGATCACGCAAAGCTGTGGACTGGCACTTATTTCGTAATATCTTCCTGGCCTGGTTTGTGACTGTCCCAGTCTCTGGTCTCTTCAGTGCTGCTTTTATGGCACTCTTTGTATATGGAATATTGCCATATGTTTAAATTGTGTGTTTATTAAGATTTTTTTTTAACCAGCAGTGTGAGGTGTCTCCTCAATTTAGCAGTCCCAACCCCCTCCGAAAAGCTGGTTTATTCCTTTTTCTGTTTGCTGTTTAAAGAGGAAGTAAACAGCTGTAAGTTAATTTTGTATTTCCATCTTATCTGTTTTCTCAGACTGTATATTACACTACATATGCTCATTTTGATAATTTGGTAGCTGGTAATGGCAAAGCCCTATTTCATGGTGTACATGAAATGGTGCACCTGTAAATAGTGCTGCCCAAATCATGATGTTTGTTGAATGGATTGTAATACTTGGAAGATTTGCCCTCATTGATGTAAAACTGCTGTATATATTGTATTATTAATCACTGAAAACCTTTTTTGGACCTAAGAATTAAAAAACAATTCTCTGCTGTGATTTAGTAAAATTGTCCTTCTGATCTGCAATAAGGTACAAAACCCATATTCTCAATAATTAGCAGATATTTTTTACAAGGCACAGGTCTCCATGCATACTCTGCATGCTGCAAACATCATCATTAGAATGAGGAGAGATTCATTGTGATAGCTTTCATGGAAACTTAACTAAAGATTGATAGTTGTATTATATTGTAATTTCCATTGTAAATACTATCTATAAAAAGAGATTTGGTTTGTTTGTGTTTTTTTTTAATTAGTACACTTCACTCACACATGTAAGACTTCAAAACACTATTGAATGTACCAAAGATTCAAAAAATAAAGACGTGTCAGTATTTCCACTTTGGTTTATTGAGATTCCTATTTATAATTTTGGGTTCCATCTCTAATTGTTTAGAAAATCAATAACCTTTGGTTTGCCTTGTACTAGAAGGAAATGTTAGTTTCATTTTGGTTTAAAAGGAAAAGGATTCTTGTGTATCAAATAAAATATTAAACCAATATTAGGCAAATTGTCTATTATGCACTTTGTGGTGTCAAAAATGTAGTTGAATATCCAGAGTGCTATGCACAACAAGTACCGTTTATTTCCGCTGGGTTGGGTGGAGATTCTTTTGTCTGGGACATTGGTGCAAACAATCAGGAAACCTTTAGACATAAGGAACTGCCAATGCTTGAATCTTGAGCAAAACATAAGGTGTTGAAGTAGTTCAATGGGTCAGGCAGCATCTGTGGAGGGAATGGATAGGCAATATTTCTGGTTGGGACCCATCAGACCACTAAAGAAAGGTCCCGTCCAAAGCATCACCTAGCCATTTTCTTCACAGATACGGCACGACCCGCTGAGTTACTCCAACATTTTGTGATTTGCTGAAGGAACTGATTTGACTGGTTTCTGGTGAGTTTGCACCAATATTGAATCAAGCTCTCGAACCTCGACAGAATTCAGCCCATTAGATGGATCATCAAGCTCCTGGTTATGGTTGCCTTTTAGTTAAAAGTTAGCTCCAGATATTTTTGATTTTGAACCAACTTTATGAGCCTTTGTCCTTTTACTCTTTTGTATTTTTGAGAGATGAGTGATAAATGAGCTGCCAATTACTTATGTAATTCACAACTCAAATTAGTTCCTCGCTGTCTGAGGTTCAGTGCTGCATATTCTGAGGTTGCTTCTTTCAGTTGTTAAACTTTGTTTTCCTTCCTGAATGGGATTGAAAAGATGTCATGGCATTATTCAATAAAGAAGCTGGGGATTCTATCCAGAATCTTAGCTGATATTTATTTCACAATAAACATCACTAGAAAAGATTGTGCTCTTTGCTGATTATGGATTACCGTTCTTGATTATGAAGCACTTTGGGGTACCCGTGATAAAAGACAATACAAATGTAGCTACCATGCTATTACACTGACCAGTGTGTTCAAATCCCTTTCTGTCGTTAATGTCCCTTGTTGCACATTGAAATTTTTCCATTGTGGTCCAAGTTGGTGTCTTCCAGAAATCTATCTACTGTAAATGTATTATTTTTAATACTTGTACCTTTTTGTTAACAGCTGACTACTTTTCCCCCAAAAAAAAATTCATTTGTGGTAAAATTATGGGAAATATTTAAAATATAAAATCAAAAAAAAAATAAAATCTTCACTGGAAAATGT
The DNA here is from genome assembly GCF_028641065.1 of Leucoraja erinaceus. Classification (NCBI taxonomy): domain Eukaryota; kingdom Metazoa; phylum Chordata; class Chondrichthyes; order Rajiformes; family Rajidae; genus Leucoraja; species Leucoraja erinaceus. Next base: position 53,510,325 of record NC_073379.1, read on the forward strand.
TTTTGTTTTGACTGGTTATTTACTGTAAGACAGCAACGGCCTGTATGCTAACTTTCAGCTAATTCATAGATACAGCACGGACTGTTTGGCCCACCGTGTCCGCGCAGACCAACAATCCTTACACATCAACACTATCCTACATGGACTAAGGACAATTTACATTCATACCAAACTTACAAAACAGTACATCTTTGGAGTGTGGGAGGAAACCGAAGATCTTAGAGAAAACCAACTGGGAGAGCATACAAACTGTACAGACAGCACCCATAGTCAGGATCGAAACTGGATCTCTGGCACTGTAAGGCAGCAACTCTACCGCTGCACCACTATGCTGCCACTGAAGTAGAAATCTCCATTTAATTTTCCTTTTGTTGTATGTGCATATAAAATGCATAAAAGGACTGGACAAGCTAGATGCAGGAAAAATGTTCACAATGTTGGGCGAGTCCAGAACCAGGGGCCACAGTCTTAAAATAAAGGGGAGGCCATTTAGAAACATAGAAACAATAAAAATAAGTGCAGGAGGAGGCCATTCGGCCCTTTGAGACATTCATTGTGATCATGGATGATCGTCCCCAATCAATAACCTGTGCCTGCCTTCTCCCCATATCCCTAAAGCTCTATCTAACTTTCTCTTAAATCCATCCAGTGATTTGGCCTCCACTGCCCTCTGTGGCAGGGAATTCCACAAATTCACAACTCTCTTGGGGGTGATAAGGTTTTTTTTTTTCACCTCCGTCTTAAATGGCCTTCCCTTTATTCGAAGACTCTGGCCCCTGGTTCTGGACTCGCCCAACATTGGGAACATTTTTCCTGCACCTAGCTTGTCCAGTCCTTATAAAATTTTATATGTTTCTAGAAGATCCCCCCTCGCCCTTCAAAACTCCAGTGAATACAAGCCTAGTCTTTTCAATCTTTCCTCGTATGACAGTCCTGCCAACCCAGGCATCAATTTTGTGAATCTACGTTGCACTGCCTCAATCACAAGGTTGTCCTTCCTCAAATTAGGAGACCAAAACTGTACACAGTACTCCAGATGTGGTCTTGCCAGAGCCCTATACAACTGCAGAAGAACCTCTTTACTCCTGCACTGACATCCTCTTGTTATGAAGGCCAACATTCCATTAGCTTTCTTCACTGCCTGCTGTACCTGCATGCCAACTTTCAGTGACTGGTGTACAATGACACCTAGGTCTCTCTGTATCTCCCCCTTACCTAACCTCATTGAGATAATCTGCCCCCTTGTTTATGCCGCCAAAGTGGATAACCTCACATTTATCTATGTTATACCGCATCTGCCACGCATCTACCCCCTCACTCAACCTGTCCAGGTCACCCTGCAACCTCCTAACATCCTCTTCACAGTTCACACTGCCACCCAGCTTTGTGTCATCCTCAAACTTGCTAGTGTTGCTCCTAATTCCCTCTTCCAAATCATTAATATATGTGGTAAACAGTTGCGGCCCCAACACCGAGCCTTGCGCCACTGCCTGCCATTCTGAAAAGGACTCGTTCACTACTACTCTTTGCTTCGTGTCTGCCAACCAATTTTCTATCCACGTCAACACCCTACCTCCTATACCATGTGCTCTAATTTTAGTCACCAGTCTTCTGTGCGGGACTTTATCAAAGGCTTTATGAAAGTCTAGATACACTACACCCCCTTCATCCATTTTACTTGTCACATCTCGAAAAATTCCAGAAGATTAGTCGAGCATGATTTTCCTTTCATAAATCCTTACCGACTTGGACTAATCCTTTTACTGCTATCCAAATGCCCCATTATTACCTCTTTAATAATTATCTCCAGCATCTTTCCCACCACCGAAGTCAGGCTAACTGGTCTGTAATTCCCCGTTTTCTCTCTCGCTCCTTTCTTGAAAAGTGGGATAACATTAGCTATCCTCCAATCCACAGGAACTGATCCTGAATCTATTGAACATTGGAGAATGATCACCAATGCGTCCACCATTTCTCGAGCCACCTCCCCGAGGACCCTGGGATGCAGACCATCAGGTCCAGGGGAATTATCATCCTTCAGTTCCATTAGCCTACCCAATATTATTTCTTGCGTAATGAAAAATTCTTTCAGTTTCTCTACCCCCTTAGATCCTCTGTCCTCCAGTACTTCTGGGAGATTGTTTGTGTCTTCCTTAGTGAAGACCGATCCGAAGTACCTGTTCAATTCTTCTGCCATTTCCTTGTTCCCCATAATAATAGTAAGATTAAACGAGAATTTACCAGTTTGAAGTTTGATCTTTATTTTATGAGGAGGAACGTTGAGGGAATACGTGAAAGAAGCCCGCTACGACGCATGCGTGTCATCCTTCAAAGCAGCGGTGTGAGGTCACAGATACACTATAATGACCTAAAATAATAAGATTATTAAAGAGATACCAGTTTAAGATATGACCATTCGAGGGTGGGAGCGGAGGGCACGTATTCCCTCAACGTTCCTCCTCATAAAATAAAGATCAAACTTCAAACTGGTAAGTTCTCGTTTAATCTTACTATTTTACTTCGGAGTCACGTGAGTGACTACGTGAAAGATTTCAAAGCTCTGTGACCTCATGCCGTGGAAAACAAGTCCATGCTTCACAACTGCCTTGGTAGTTAGGGAGAAATTGTTAATTATATTAAAAACCATTCATACCAATTATTTAATGGAAATGATAAATAATATCTAATTAATTCAAATTATAACCCTGTATTCTTCAGGGATAAATTATCATACAGAACTTCAAAAGTTCCCCGAAAACGTTCCCATACTGCTAACTGGTTTGTTATAACATTTCTGAAACGTTTTCTCTGACAACCATCCTGCGATCCTGAGGATTTGGTCCATGGATACATGAAGGCGTTTTGCTGCGGATGTAGCTGCAGCCCTGGTGGAGTGATATTTAAATATGTTATTGTCCACTCCCGCCTATCTTAACCCATATTTCAGCCACCACGAAATGGTCTGAGTTACACTCTATGGTACAGTTTCTTATAGCTGATTAAAACGCCATTTCCTTGCCTCTGATAGCCTTTGTACTTTCACTGTATAACAAAACGTGCTTCACTATACAGAGGCGTTTGTCCTCCGGGTAGGCCATCAATTCTATGACCTGGTCCGCTGATCCTGGCCTATTTTGTTTAATAATACGGTCCTGGATCACAAACCCCAAACTTCCTGCCGCCATAGTGAGCCATCCAGTCTTACTTTTTGCAATAACTGGACCTTATGCGCTGTGACTAGCGCCATCAGCATTACCATTTCTTCGTTAGTTTATCCAGATTTAATGCTGTAGCCGGCGACCAATTCCTTAGCAAGGTCAAGACCACACTTACATCCCAGATATAGTAGTATCTTATTTTGGTGGCTTGGTGTTAACATTGCCTCTTAAAATTTTAACTACCAGAGGATGTGGTCCCACAGACTGTCTTACTGTTCCTTGCCACCAATAACTTGACAATGCACTTCTGGCACTATTCACAGTGCTGTAACTCAGTCGTCCATAGTGCAGGCTGGTGAAAACTCTAGCACCGCCGGAACATCCTTATTTCTGTGGTCCAGAAGGTTATTATGGCAGTAATTAGTCCATTTTTAATATGACCTAAATACTGTATTTGTGTAGACCTTCTTTGTGCTGCTGTGATCATGTCCACAGTTCTTTTGATAGCTCCATGTCCCGTAGCGGTCTTTTAGAGTCTACAACCTACTAAATCAATATTTTCTATGACATGGATAGCTATCCTGAGTTACTGGATGCACCAGTAACCTAGGACTATGTCTTACAGTTATACATAGTTCCAGCACCATGTCCTGTACCCCAGAAAACAATAGTTGGGTAAGCCAATCGAGTACGTCGACATCCCAGATGCCGATTCCTGTTGAATTCCCTTAGGCCCCAATTGATAAAGTAGGGAAGGAGGAAATACATAAATGAAATCTTTCCCCCCCCCTAGTGCAGTGAAACAGCATCTGTAGCTTCTGCCTCAGGATCTGTTACCAATGATACATACCTCGGTAACTGGTGATTTCTCTGAATTAGTATCCCTGGTCGATACGTAGCCGATAACCAAATATTCCTTTGGACACACCATTGCCAAATTGAATTTGCCAATTCATCACAAGATGTTGATATATTTCCACCCATATGACTTATATATGCCAGCACCGAGGTATTATGTATCTACCATCTAACATGCTGCAGTTTCATTCCTGAGTAATAAGATTTTAGACCATGAAATGCACTTAACATTTCTAAGTACTTATACCCTTAGTGTTAGCGTAGGTTAACAGTAGGTTAGCTTCTTGTATATTCCATCTCCCCCATAGCTCGAGATGGTATCAGTTGTACCTTAACCAATTGCACTGGCATCTATTTGTAATAGCACAGACAGGTTTTGAATAACTATTGGGTTGGAGCAATACTTAACATTGTGTTCCCAACATTGTAATTCTTTTATAGCTTCTATTGTTAGCTCCATTGGCCAAAATAAATGGCCTCTATAATTTTGAGCCCAATGAACTCTGTCGCTTTCCCTATAAGTAAAGTCATTAACATATTAAATGTGTTAATGGTGTCAATTTTGACTTAAGTGGATGGACAATGAATCCCAGCTGTTCAAACAATTGTTTAGTGGCAATCACTGCCTAACATGCCAATTCATAAGTTATTCCCACAATAAGTATATCATCCAACTATGCCATTACTCTATGATTTTGGTGTTGCAGCAATTCCAAAGCTGGTTTAAATTTTTTTCTCCTGTTGGATATTGAATAGTAAGCATCTTAAAGATTAATACTTGCCATAAAGTAGCCTGCTGAAACTAACTCTTTAGCAATGCTAAAAATATCCATTTTTAAAATGAATATATTGCACAACATTGTGAAGCGTTGATAAGCCATAATAATACGGCAACCCCCATCTTTCTTATTTGTAATAAACATGTTTGAGACAAAATCCTATTGTTCAGGTTTGGTTTATTCCATTACCCTTTTAGTAAGCATATATATCTGCCCGGTTTATGTTGTACTGGAGGGTTTTGTTTGTGTAGAAACTCTATCAGATATCCCTTAATACTGGTAAGGATATATCTGTCCATAGATATATTACACCATGCTTCCACATGAAGTTGCAATGTCCCTCCAACTTCCATGCTCCCTATTAATGCTGGAGCCCCAGATTCACCTACCTCCATGGTTATCGGTGGTAACCAAGTTATTTTCTTGGTTTCATTCGTGGTTGTGGAGGGCCTAAAGGTTAAGGTTAGGGTAGATGCTGACGTAGAGGCTTTTGCATCTTCCACAGTGGTCGTCCCGGGCCAAACCCTAAACAGGACGCTGCTGCTGGGTACCTCTGCCCAATTCTTTGTAGTATAATTACCAAAAACTACCTCTCTTAGGATGCACATAAGGTTAATGTCTTCCCCAGATATCCTTTGGATGCTCTAATCAGCCCCAAAATCGAGCCTCCTCATCCAATTCTTTAACCTGTTTGGACAGGTCTCCCCCAAATAATAGGGTCTATAGCCGTTTGCTTACATAGTATAGCGAACTTAGGGTCTAGAGCTGGCTGAATGGCCCTCTTTCTAATATATTTAGTTCAAACTGCACATTGCAAAAATAGTGCAAAAGCATCCTTGTGGTCACTAATTATGTCCACCTTTTCTACCATGCGGGCCAAAGTTGTTATGCCCGCCATGAGACCTTTCAGAGTATTTTGGATTTTAATATCCCGACTACTAACGGCCTCCCAACATGTCTGCAAGTGCACCTGTAACACTGGCTACATTAAGAGCACCACAATTTCCCGGGGTATAAATGCCTTGCCAACACTTCAGCAAAAGTATTAGCTTGAAGTTGATGGGTGGACATATATTCAATACTCACAGCCATCCTTCTCGAGATCATTCTCAATGTGTTCCTGCTGGCAGTACTGGCTCATCATGTTCAGCAGGTTGTTTTATCCCACCCTTCAATAGGGGGGGAATAGGGGAAGGTGGCTCCATCACCTGCTCAGATTTTACCCCGTCAGACCTTCCATACCCTCCTCAGAGGCGTCTGATATTTCATGCAGCCCTTATGGGAAACTGCTGTGGGACTTATATTTTTTGCCCACTGTGGCTATCCTCCAATCCCGGAGCCTGCCACTGTGGAGAAATTTACTCCAGCCACCGCTCCAGCCGACTTACATGCTCTCGGGCACTAGTCGTCGCGGGTGCTTTAATATATGGGACCGCTCCTGCCGACCTTGGTGCTCTCGGGCACTAGTCGCACGCGGTATATCCCGCAGCCGGTCCCCATGCCTACGGGCACTGGTCGCTCCCCATGGTCCCGGTACTCACGGGCAGGGTCTACCCCTTTAGGGTGAAGTTTGGCACTTGCTCCCTTATGGGAGATGCTGGTGGCGCACTTCATTCATTGCTGACATCTGCTGAAGGTCTGCTGTTCAGCAAAACAGCAGCGATTGGCTCTGCCCTTGTGTGGCAGCACTTCAGTTCTATACTGACATCAGCTCCTTAGCTGGCTGCCTGCTGTTCAGCAACACAGCAGCAACGTCTGTGGCTCTGCCCTGACGTCCTTAGCTGGCTGCCTGCTGCTCTTCAGAATACGGCAGCAAACGGCTGTAAAGAAACAAAGGTAAGGGAACTTTGTTCTTACCTGTACTGGTTCTCAGCCTGCCGTTTGGGAGGAACGTCCTTCCTCCCGCAGCCCCACGGACCCCGTAGCGTAGGTCCTTGGGCTGCTGTCCCAGATGTCGGCTGACGGCTACAGGAGTAGTCCTGCTCTCTTCCGGGTCCTGCAGCCGCTTCAATCGGCTCCGGAGCCGCTAGCGACTGCATCCAACATAGACTCACCTGAGTCTGGACACCCCCGGGACGTGTTGCTTCGCTTCCCGCCCGGCAGCAGTCAATCTTGCCGGTGCGGGGAGCGACGTCGGGCACAGCTGTTTCCTCTCCAAGAGGATTCGCGTGCCGTCGGCTGCTGCTGGCTGCCCGCTGTCTCCGCGGTTCTCCCCTCCAGCTTCCCGCAGCTTCTTGCAGTCCTACCTGCAAGGTAAGTGGGAAAAATTTTGCAGTCTCTTACCTGCTTCTTTCCACTTACGTCTAGGGAGACGTCGTCTCCCACGTCTGACTCGTTCAATGCGTGTATGCGATATGACACGCATGCGTCGTAGCGGGCTTCTTTCACGTAGTCACTCACGTGACTCCGAAGTAAAATTTCACCCGTGTCTGCCTTCAAGGGACCCACATTTGACTTTGCTATTCTTTTTTCCCTTAACATATCTAAATAAGCTTTTACTGTCCTTCTTTATATTCCTGGCCAGCTTCCCTTCGTACTTCATCTTTTCAGCCCGTTTTGTTTCCTTCTGTTGTCCTACATTTAAGACAGGTGAGAAAAAAACCTTTATTACCCAGAGAGTTGTGAATTTGTGGAATTCCCTGCCACAGAGGGCAGTGGAGGCAAAATCACTGGATGGATTTAAGAAAGTTAGATAGAGCTCTAGGGGCTAGTGTAATCAAGGGATATGCAGAGGCACGGGTTATTGATTGGGGACGATCAGCCATGATCACAATGAAAGGCGTGCTGGTTCGAAGGGCCGAATGGCCTCATCCTGCTATTTTCTATGTTTCTATGTTAGAACCACATTTGTAACACCCAATTATATCTATACCATTAATACAAAGCAGGATCAATTTGTCCTTTTTAAGGAATCTACATAAGCCCATCATGATGTATTTTGTGACAGACTTTTATCTATATATCTATATTATACTAAAATGCTTCCCTTTGTTCGTGTGTGTGTGTGAATGTGGGCCAAGGTTGTGTCAGCATTGTCATTCTTAATTCCTATCTTCCAAACGCTAGGCCACAGCCTTCCCATTTTCACACATGCTACTCACATTTTTTCCACGGACGGGATAAATATTTTCCCATCTCATTTCAACCTATATTTCGCAAGTTACTAGCCTTTTAAAAACGGCTTCAAAATATTAAAGTTTTGCAAGCTCATTTTGAAGGAAAAAATTCCGATTGTCACAATCGACTCGCAAGTCAGGACAGTACACTCCGCGCGGGCGGGAGGGGGACCTGAGCACTCTGACCCGCTCAGCCCAGCTGGGATCCCTCTCCCTCTCCCTCTCCATCTCTACCCGCCTCCCTCTCGGCGCACCTCCCTCTCTACCCACTCCCTCTCTACCCCCCCTACGAGGGGCAGTACAACACTCTAACCCACTGGGACCAGTTTGACCCCGCACGCTCAGCTCTGCTGGGACCCGCTCGGCTTGGACCCGCTAAGACCAGCTCCATCGGTTCCGCTCGAAGAGGTGAGTGGGGGAGAGGAAATAATCCTGGGGAGTTGAGCAGAGAGAGAGAGGAGGGAGTAGGGAGAGTTGTTCAAATGTCTACACTCCCTTGCATACCCCCTCCTCTACCTTCCCTCCCCCTCTCCACCCCTTCCATCTCTATCCCCTCCCTCTCTATCCCCTCCCTCCCCTGACTACCTACTTCTCTGCCACTGTCCCCCCCCCTCTAGCCGTGCCTGTGCCTGTGCAGTTGGGGGCTATGCGTGAGTGGATAGGGCGGGGAATGAATGAAAGCGTTGCTTGAAATGAAAGAAATCAACGTTCAAATCCTGGGTTGTAAGCTGCCCAAGAGAAATCAAAGGTGCTGTTCCTCCAATTTGCATTTGGCCTCACACTGACAGTGGAGCAGGCCTGGGATAAAAAGGTCAGTTTTGGAATGGGAAGGGGAGTTAATTAATTGACCTGCTCCATTATAATGCATTTGACATCAACACTACATTTGTAAAGGCCCCAGAACCTGACTGCTGTTAGACAAAACTCCCTGGTTTAATATACTTGGATGAACTGTCTGCATGTCATGATTATAAAACAATGGAAAATCAGTTTGAAGAGAACTATGGACCAGGTTCCAGAATGTGAATGGCAGCAAGCAGATGTGGAACTGATCTCTTATACTACAAACCTCGCAGCACCATCCACCTTTGACGCTGAGGATTCCAAGTGACCCATTGTCACTGTGCCAAAGCCACTAATTTACTAAAAACATTTCAACATTCCAAATTGGAATTGTCAGATTTACTCCACAGGTCAATGTTCCTGGTCAGTAAACTATGTGCTTGATAGTGCAGGGAACTAGAGAGAGAGGTGTTCAAATCCCTCTAAGGAATATGTGGGATTTAAATCTACCCAACTAAATAAATCGGAAAAAAGGGTCTTGATCTAAAATGTCACTTATCCACATCTGCTGGGAATGTTACTTGGGGAGTGGATACAGCTGATGTGTGAACATCTTGAAAACAGCACATAATGTGAAATTCTGTAAGTGACAAGTGCGATTGTAATCTGGGTAAACAAATTATGCAAAATTTAACATCATGTCAAGAGTGTTTAATTGTCAGATGTGCTGATAACAGAATAATTACATTCTTAAAACGCTGACCTGAGTTACTCCACAGACTGCTGGAGTAACTCGGGTCAGATAGCATCTCTGGAGAACATAGATAGGTGATGTCTCGGGTCGCCATACATGCATTTTACAAGCACATACATGCAATAATACATAGATAATATATAATAATCAAATATACAACTAGGTAACCATGATGGTGCAAAAATTGAAGTCTGTATTGCATTAAAAAACCCAGAAATAAAAACAATTTGATTGTAGTTAATTTTCCGCTGTGAAGTATTTGTATAATTTAGAGAAATACTAATGCTATTTCCCTTTGGGGGCCTGACTTTGCTGGCAAGAGTAACTTGTATTTCTCAACCTTATTTGCTCTGGTTTTACATGACTATATGGTTTGCTCGCTAACTTTAGAACACAGTTACGAGTCAACAACAAAGAAATGGGACCAGAATCACAAAATGATTAGGCGAAGTTAGGATGACAGGTTTACTATTAATTTGTTAGTTTATGTAACAGTTTATGTTTCATGGTCATTTGTATCTATACAATCTTAACTCCTAAGATATAAAATAAAGTGAATTTAAATTCGGGGGGTGCTAAAGTGGGATTCAACTTCACTATTATTAGCCAAGGACCTGGATTATATATCAGTTGGGTAGAGAAGGAAACTGGATACTGTGCTCTTGGATTTCAGGAACAAGCATTTGAAACTAAATACATATTCCCTGGTTATGGATTTGTGGGGCTCAGCTGATAATACTTTATGCTCAATAAATTTGTCAAAGCCATTGTTTTGGAAGTTTACTGGAGTTTCAAAATTATATCATTCCTGAACTTTGTAATGCACAGGCCAACATACTTTTGAAACAAAATATCGGTTTTTAAATTACTGAAAGCAAGTTGAACTCAAGAGACCAGTCCTTCAACAGAGACCCAATCAGTTCCCCTCGACTAACATTCGTCTCCGTCTGGTAGAACATCTCCTCCCCTCAACTTATCTTTTGACTTCTCTCAAAAGGTGTAGGCACAGAGAGTTGCATGTACCCCAGCCACGCCTGCCTTTTTGTTCATTACTTTGAACAGTCCTTCCAAACTTACACTGACATAATCTTTCAACTCTTACTTTGCTACATCTACAACCATATTAGGGCTGCCTCCTGCATCCTTGCAGATCTCATTGATTTCATCAACTTTTTCAACTAACAACCATGCCTTCAAATTCATTTGGACTTTCTCTGACGCCTCATTCCCCTTTCTTGATCTCTCTGTCTCCAGCACCAGGGACAGACTATCGACTGACATGTACTATAAATACTCTGACTCCCACAATTATTTTAACTACAACTCCTCCCACCCTGCCTCTTGCAAGGATGTGATCCCTACTCTTACTTTTTTCCTCCCCACATCTGCTCCCAAGATGGGACATTCCACATCTGAGATGTCCTTTTTCTCTTGTAAACGCATTTTCCCCGTGCTGTTGTGGATGGATACATCCACATGTCTCTTCTGTGGCCTGCTGTTGTGCTCTTGCATCCGCTCCCTTAAAATGGAGCAAGGATAGAGTTCCCCTGGTCCTTATCTTTCACTGCACCAGCCTCCGCATCCAACATATCATTCTTCAACATTTCCACTACCTGCAATGTGATCCCACCACCAGTCACATCTTCCCATCCCCACCCCTTTCGCTTTTCATAGCGACTGCCCCCTCTGCAATTCCTTGGTTTGCTCATCGCTTTCTACCCAAACCACCCTCTCCCCAGGTACATTCCCCTGCAATCACCAGATGTAACACATATCCCTAAACTTCCACCCTCACCTCCATCCAGGGACCCCAACATGCACCTCCTCTAACCTCATCTACTGCATTTGGTGCTCCCAAAGTGGCCTTTACATCGGCAAGAACATGCGCAGACTAGGTGACCATTTCGCCGAACACTTACACTCAGGCCACCAAGGCCTACTGGATCTCTTGGTTGCTAACCATTTAAACTGCACTTTCCATTTCTATACTGACATAACTGTCCTGGGCCTCCTTGATTGCCAGAGTGAGACCACATGCAAACTGGAACAACAGCACCTTATATTCCACTTGGGTAGCTTACACCCCAACAGTATGAACATTGAATTCTCTAATTTAAATATCTAATCTACAAACACCCCTCACCCTTACCCTGTCCTCTTCCATCTATATCCCCCCCTCTGGCTTTACATTTTTTTCCCTCTTTATTTGACTCTTTGTTGTCTCTGTCGCTTTTTGGTCTCCTTTTGTCTCTTCGTCTCTAGCTTTTATCCACCCATCTATCAATCAATCAATCAATCACCCTCGCCTGTAGCCATCTATCACTTTCCCGGTTTTGTCCCATCCTCACCTGTCTCCCGGCTTTGTCCCATACCCACCCCTCTTTCAGTTCTCTGTGCAAAAAATCTTCTGACATTCTCGGAGGCTACACGTACATTCATTTGCATTGTATTTGGTAGCGTTCACAGAAATATCATCATACCCGGCACCCACGCTATTCATGTGGTCCCCTGGGGTGATAGCTCTTCCCTCATTTGAGTGGCGTCTCCACTACACCTGACCCCCAATGTCCAGTAGCGGAAGAACCGTAGACTGGTCCGCCCCCACAGAGCCGTGGTGTTGGCAGCACCAAGCTTCAGTTCGATCAAACTGTGATGCCAGAGCTGATCTCGGGCTGTTATTGCAGTAATGTCTGCTCATAAAGCATTGAATTGCATACGCTTTTAACAGCCTTGTAAATTTATGTACCCCAGAACAGAGGAATTCATAGTAAGTTACATTTGACTACATTTAGCAAGGTACGTTGAACTCACCTATATCATGAAAATATGTGCAGGTTCACTCATCTTTAATGTGTTTAATGGTTGTGCTGCCAAATGTCTCAACCCATAATGTAATAAAATAACCTGCAGATATTGGTTTATACCAAAGATAGTCACAAAATGCCAGAGTAACTCAGCGGGTTGGGAAGCATTTCTGGAGAAAATTGATAGGTGATGTTTTGTGTCGGAACCCTTCTTCAGACTGATGTCTGAAGTCAGTGTGAAATCAGTCTGAAGAAGGGTCCCAACCCAAAATGTCACCTATCCATTTTCTCCAGAGATGCTGCCTGATCCACCAAGTTACTCCAGCATTTTATGTGTATCTTTCTTTCTGCCCAAACCTTTCCAATATACATCGGAAGGAACTGCAGATGCTGGTTTAAACCGAAGATAGACACAAAATGCTGGAGTAACTCAGCAAGACATGCAGCATCTCTCAATGGGCAACGTTTTGGGTCGCCCTTCTTCAGACTAAAGAAGGGTCTCCACTCGAAACGTCACCCACTCCTTCTCTCCACAGATGCTGCCTGTCCCGCTGAGTTTGTGCCTTTCCAAAATATCTTCCCCTTGGTCTTTGACATTTTAAAATTAAACCATCTAATGTATGTTGCCTCTCTGTTTTAAGTAACTTTGGGGACTCAAAGAGGAATAGACAAAGTGAAGACCAAGAGAAATAAAAACAGTATAACTTGTAAATAAGCAGGGTTTTTTGAGTTTGGAATTCCAAGTACAGAATCTTGAATATGAGAATGTGACATATCTTGCATTGTATCACACCATATTGCATTAAATCTTCAGTATAAAATATATGGAAAATGAGAACTCATTTATTAGATTGTGCAGCAGAATATCAACATTTTCTGTTTGTTCATCTTTGTTTTCAGCAACACAAGAAACATAGAGGAGGCATACCTTTGCCCTATTTCACCTTCATGTTTATGGAAAATTTGGGTTAAAGAAATCGGAACTTACAGAGTTATCACACAAGCCTTCCAATGAAATGGTGAAGGGGTGAGGAGAATAGTCACCAGAAGTTTGTTTATCTCCACTGTCGAACTCAGCCTAGTGAACAAACTAGGATGTGAATCTTATCAGTATTCTATTCTCACTAGGTTGTATCAGGTGTTATGACTCGTTCACTCTTAATTTGACTGTGAGGGCCTAGTCTTTGAAACCTTTGTCAAATGTGGTAACAGCTGGCAAATGATGAGGTATGTTCAGCATGTCCCCAATGTGAGGGTAAAAGGTCTCTGGAGTCTGACCTCTGGGAGATTCACGTGCCAATCATTTACGTGGAATACTGTGTCAGATTTTTATATTCAAGGTTCTGTGCTTAAATTCCAAACTCCAAGAACTTGCTTACTCACAAGATACACAGCTCCTCGGGCTTCACTTTGTATGTGAGTTCCCTGAAGTTGCTGGAAACAGACGCTTTGCAAATTGATTGAAGGCCCCCTATTTTGCTCCGTTGAGATTTATCAACTGAACACAGATTTATTGTGAAAGTTGTTTAGCTTTGCGCTGCCCTTCTTATAAAATCATCGCCGGTAGGACTTGCAAGACTTAGAGCACAAAGTCTATGTTAACACTCCAGTCTATACTATAGGTCTGCTACACTATTTGTGCTATTTTTAGAATTAGTTGATAAGGGACATAAGATATCGTTCAAGAAGAGCGCATGCCATTTCCCTGATGCCCTGGCCAATATATATCTGATCAATGTCACATAGTGGCTGGTGAGATCTTGCTGAGTGCTAATTGGCTGGCGTGTTTCCTGCATTACATTAATACATTATTAAATAGAAGGAATGGGATTATTTTTTTTGAAACAAACCAATTCGACCCGAAACATCACCCATTCCTTCTATCCAGTGATGCTGCCTGTCCCGCTGAGTTACTCCAGCATTTTGTGTCTATCTTCGGTGTAAACCAGCATCTGCAGTTCCTTCCTACACAATACATTTTTCACATTATTTATTGGCTACAATATGCTTTGGGGCTCCATGAAGTGTAAAATACACAATGAAATTAGAAATCCTTTATTTATTTTAGTATTGAATTTGTCAGGGAGGGATGAATTAATTGACAGCTGTTCTGCCCAAATTCACTTTGTATCCACTACACGTGCAAGCCTTGCCACAATCGACAAGTGTCTGTGTGACTAGAAGTCTGTCTGAAGAAGGGTTTCGGCCCGAAACGCTGCCTATTTCCTTCGCTCCATAGATGCTGCTGCACCCGCTGAGTTTCTCCAGCTTTTTTGTGTAACCTCTGTGTGACTAGTCTGGGACTGGAATTGGCTCTAAGCACCCTGGATGGATTTGTGAAGGTTGTGCCTAGATTTACTGTACAGGTGGGGATCACCGAACGTAAACACCTCAGAGCTGATCTTCACTTGAGTGTGAAACTCACGTGGTTCTCAGTTGGGGAACACTCGGATTGACTGCTTTGGCACACAGTCCTCTGAACACTCATTGATGAGGTATGTGACAACTGTGGCATACTACTTTAGGTTGGCCAATGGGTGCTTCAATATGGACCAACACAACGCTGACCTGCTGAGTTACTCAAGCTTTTTGTGTCTATTCTGTGTCTATCTTTGATAATTTAATTAAATTGTGTAAGTTGATTCAAGGAGTTGATTGGTAAATAGTGAGAAATTATTCTTCTGGCAAGAGACTTCAGAATAAAAGGGGTAACCTTATAATTAGTAGCAGGCCATTTAGGGATGTTTCAGTAAGCTCTTGATTGAAGAAAGAGCCACATATGTTTGAAACAGTTACCCCCCCCCACCAAAAAAAAAGCTGACAGTCCCAGTCGATTAAATATTTCAAATCAAAGGCTGATAGATTTTATTAATTTAAAGTAGTAAGAGTTAGGGAATTAAGACAGATACAGAAAATTAAGATAAAGGTTTGATATAATCTGATTTAATAATGGATCACGTATGTAGGCTGAATAGCCACTTTCTACAACAGGATGGTAAAGGTAAGATCTCCTTCGAGGATGTGAGCAAAATGATGTATTCCTTGCATGGTAGAGATGGATCACCAATGGTAAGTAAAGATAGGCTCCTCAACAGACCGTACACAAAATACAAGACTTGAAAGTGGGAATTTTCTTGAGCACCTCTGGTTAAAATTCATCTTCCTTTGCAGTCGGCTTTGTGTTGTCTCTGACCGATACAGTATACTGGAATACCTACACACATCACAGTCAAGCACTCGTTTACTATTGTTTGTTTATCTGACTAGCATCTCCATCTGCAGCCAAGAACCTGCAGATGGCTCTTGGTCTACAACCAAGAAGTCATACTTTATTTCTTGGTCAAGTGCGTTTATTTCACGGCCAATAAAATAAAGTAATTTCTTCTTTCAACTGCTTCAAGCCCCTCAAGTAACAACAGAAGTTCTTGATTTATTATCTCTTCATTTTTGCCTGGCTGGCAGGCTGCAGAGTTGATCCCCACTACAGACTGACTTTCCACTCAACCAAAACACAAAGTGCTGGAGGAACTCAGTGGGTCAGGCAGCACCTGTGAAGATAATGAACTGGCGATGTTTTAGAACGGCATCCTTCTTCCAACTGATTAGAATAGGGGGGGAAAAACCTTGAAAAGGGGTGGGTGCAAGTCACTGCATGGGCTGAGTGCAGAAGGGGGTCTTCATTCTTCTGAAGGGTCTTGACCCAAAACATCACATAGCCATGTTCTTCAGTGATGCTCTCTGACCTGTTGAGTTACTTCATCACTTTGGGTCCTTTTGGGAGTGGGTTAACATTGCAGGTGAGCGGAGCTTTATTGGCAGATAACAAAAGTGTGTTATATATGGAGAAAAGTGGCTTGAAATGTTAAGCTAGCAGGAGGAATCTAGGTGGAATGGGACAAGGGGCCTTCTGAGTTAGCCCAGGACTTTGTGTTTTAGATTCCACATCTGCTGTTCCTTGTGTGTCCTCTCAACCCTTCTGCTGGGAGGTCAAACTCCTCTTGACATTCTGATTATTGATAGATATCTGTTCCCTGCACTCCATTTCTTTCCTGTTATTAGGATAGTTAATCAACCAATGCAGAATTGTCGTACAACTGTTCATTGAGAAGGTCAATCGGAGGAATTTCCGCCCATAAATAATTGCGATTCTTGTCCAACCACCAGCTGTTAGTCACAGCCTTGTATCAGTGGGTAGAATATTCATAGTTCATATCTGAGGACTAAATATATACATTCAACGTCATAGGACTGTCTATATTTCAAAAATAGACTTGTTAATTCCTATGTTAAATATTATTGCCTGCACACACACTATAGATTACTGAGACAATTTAAACTTTTCCATCGTTTTCATTATTGGAAATTGATGGGAAAAGTCATTTAAAATCTATAGTTCCATGGAATAATGAAAGATTCTGGGGACACTCTGACGAAAGGAACAGAAGGAGGTTTTGAACAGATGGTGTGTAATACAATCACAGAAAGAGTTCTTCCCACTGTCTGAAAAACGAATATAAAAACAAATAACCTTCCTCTTCCCCAAACTAAGTATTGTAAATGATCCCCAGAATAACTGTCTGAATCCCTGAAGTGCAGCTGGCCATTGCCCCAGGCAGAGTACAGAGTTACCCACCTGACAGCAAATTGTTCCACCATCTCATTCTATACACAGGCAATCCACTGAACCCGATTATCGAGAAAGATGACAATTAAATGGTTATCAACTGGAAGCTCAATGTCCAGACTCCACAGGCATTTCTGCTTAAATCTCACCACCACCTTTCTTGATCCAGCCTCTTAAGTTGGTGGTCTACTTAAATGAGTAGACCATCTGTCCAACATCAAGGGCAGGATGGGCATACGTTACTCCTACCACCTTGAAAGAAGTCCAGGATGCTGAACTATGACAACCAAATTCAGGAAAGCTTCTTCCCAACAACCATTAGGCTCTTCAAGTGGCACAGTAGTAGAGTTGCTGCCTTACAGTGCCAGAGACCTAGGTTCCATCCTGACTATGGGTGCTGTCTGTACAGATTTTGTATGCTCTCCATGTGACCGCGTGGATTTTCCCCGGGTGCTCCAGTTTCCTCCCACTGATGCACAGATTTGTAGGTTAATTGGCTTTGGTAAAAAATTGTAGATTGTTCCTAGTGTGTAGGACAGTATTATTGTATGCGGTCATCGCTGGTAGGTCCATACTCGGTTGGCCGAACGGCTTGTTCCTGCACTGTATCTCTAAAGTATAAAGTCTTGAACACTACACAACACTAACTTATTAACTATGAACTGTGTTTGGTTGCATTATAGATCTCTTATTAATTTATTACTTTTTTTGGTTATCATATATTATCTTCGTGTATTGTGTTATAGGCCTGTTGAAATGTTCCAAATAAGAATTTAGTTGTTCTGTTGTCAGTGCAAATGACAATTAAACCCACTTGACTCTTGACACTTAAACAATGGAAAGAGCAAAGCTAACCTCTTTAATCCTCATCACAGACTTTATTCCTTTGTCACCAAAACCATTCCACTCCCTGGAAATTGTAAACCAGATTGTTTGCAAGCCTGGTTGCATATTTAACGCAAAGAGTTCAGTAAGACCAGATATCCATGCCATCTCAAAAACTGCTTATTTTCATTTCTGCAACTTGTCCACTTCTGCCCCAGCCCATTCACTATGGAGATTCTTTCCATGACTTTGTTTTGTCCAGACTTAATTCCTCTGAAGCACAACTGGCTGGCCTTTCTCAGTAGACTTCCTCTGAATTTGAGGTGATTTTGGTTTCTGCGGACTATGTTCTAACTTGAGGTGAATGCTGTCCACTTATTTGCCTTGTGGTTTCTGTCTCCCAGTAAAGCAATGCCGGGATTATGAGATCTCATTCTTGTGTTGAAATCCCTCCATGTATCACCCTTCTGTATCTCTGTAATCTCTACCAGCAGTGTAACCCTCTGGGATACACATACTCCTTCAATGCTCATTTCATTCTGCATTTCATCGCTCCATCAAAGTCGTGTCTTCATGTGGCTGAAGCTGAGCTCTAAACTCTAGAATTCCCTCCATTAATCACTTGGCATTTCTGCCTTTTCCCCCCCATTTAAGAACCTCTTTAAGGTGAGGTCCCAGGGGACTGGAGAGTGGCCATTGTAATTCATTTTTTGAGAAGGGAAGTAGAAATAATACAGGAGACCTTTGGCTGGTAAACCTCCCTTCAGTTCCAGGTAAGTTATTAGGGAGGATTATTTGGGACAGATTTACTTGTATTTGCAAAAGAACAGGCTAATTAGAGACAGTCAGTGTTGTGACTTTTTGAACTGAGTCACTCAGAGGCTGAAGTTGGTTGAAATAAAAGTCTTTCTTTTTTTCCAAAAATAAACTTAATTCAGAATTTAAAAAATATATAAACTGCAAACTGCCCAAAACCTCTTCAGATATTCTCAGCGTCATTTTTGTTATACTCGGTTTGCACCTATCATTTTTTCCCCCAAAAGCAAACTTTATTCGTAATAAAAAATATATACAAAACAAGAACAGCGCAAAAACTCTTCTGACATTCTTAGCGTCTAAAAATTAATTAGTCTGATATTTGGCAGCATTTACAACTATGCTTAATCCAGGCAATCTTGCCACTCATGTGACCTTCTGCAGTGATATCCCTTTCCCCGTTTGAGTGGTGTCTCCACCACACCCTGCCCCTCAATATCCCGCAGTGAAAGGTCCTTAGACTGTAGTCCCCCACAGAGCCTTGGCATTGGCTGCACCAAGCGTCAGTGTGTCCCTCAGCATGTAGTCCTGCAGTCTGGAATGGGCCAGTCAGCAGCATTCCCTGACGAACACCTCGCTCTGCTGGGAGATCAATAAGGTTCGGGCAGACCAAAGAGCCAAAGAGCATTTGTCAAGAGAAACAGATATTCTCTTATAGACCTTGTCGTTAATATCTTTGAAACTCGAGTGTATATATTCTTAAAATCAAAGATAACAGCAGGTGATTCAATGGAATATCAATAGAAACATAGCAAATAAGTGCAGGAGTAGGTCATTCAGCCCTTTGGCCATTCGGCCCTTCGAGCCTGCACCGCCATTCAATATGATCATGGCTGATCATCCAACTCAGTATCCTGTACCTGCCTTCTCTCCATACCCTCTGATCCCTTTAGCCACACGGGCCACATCTAACTCCCTTAAATATAGCCAATGAACTGGCCTCAATGATAGCTACAATTAGATTGTTTACTTTGATAATATGAGACGGACAACGTTCCATTGAGTTACATATTTATAATGTCGCTGACAAGATACCTCCGAATGTTTCAAAACCTTTGTTGGTTCAAAGCAACTCATATGTAGAGTCTAAAAGCTTCTAAGAGCAGAGTCCAGACAACCACAATTAGTGTTCTGAGGGCTGACTTTCTTCAGCACGCAAATACCCCCAAGTTATTGGTAGACAGACACAAATATGCCTATAACAGATGTGCAAATGACAAAATGTCTGGTCTGGAAACTTCCTTCATCTCTTTCACAATGGTGTGAAATAACTTAAAAGTGAAGATTTTTGAATTGATGTAAGCCAATTAACTCCACAGTGTCTTACATTTGGCTGATGCAGATGAAAACAGGCCATGGTCACATCAGTGGACAGCTGTTTACAAAATAAAACCTCTGTTCTGTTTACAAAACTGTCCTTTTAGCTTCAAACTGATGATTGCTTCCTGTGTACATTAGAACAGATATTCTGAAAACTGGTTCTTGTTTTGAATTAATGGCTGCTATCGCCACATAATTTTATAACCTCCAAATAATCTTGCAATAAAGTCACTTGGATAATCTCGAGTATGACTTTATCCATGGCAGGTCCTCTTTTATGAATTTGATTGAGTTTTTTTGAGGGAGTGACGAAAGTGATCGATGAGGGTAGGGTGTGGATGTTGTCTACATGGATTTTAGCAAGGCATTTGATAAGGTCTCTCATGGTAAGATTAAAATGCATGGGATCCATGATGACTGGTCACTTGGATTCAGAACTGCCTTACCTACAGAGGACAGAGTGGAAAAGTGTTATTTTGGCAGCAGGTCTGTGACTAGTGGAGTTCCGCAGGGATCTATGCTGAGACCTTGTTTGTGATATATACAAAGAGCCTGCATGGAAATGTAGATGGGTTGGTTAGTAAGTTTGCAGACAACACCATAAATTGGTGGTGTTGCGGACTGTGGGAAAGGCTGCAAAGTATACAGTTGGATCAGGTACAGAGATGGGTGGAGAAATAGCTGATGGCATTTAATCTGTGCGAATGTGAGATGTGCACTTTGGAGTTTGGATGTAAGGGAAAAGTATTACTTAATGACATGCCCCTTAACATCCCTTGATGTACCGAGGGATCTTGTGGTCTATGTCCATAACTACCTGAAAGTGGCAATACACATAGATAGACTGGTAAAGAAGGGTGGGGTATGCTGGCCTTCATCAGTCAGAGCAATGAGTATAAGAGTCAGGAACTTATGATACAACCTTGAAGGACTTTCGTTAGGGCACATCTCGCAGTTCTGGTTGCCACTTTACAAGAAGGACATGGAGAGGGTGCAGTAGAGGCTTATCTGAATGCTGCCGGGAATAGAGGGTATTGCTATAAAGAGAGGTTTGCACAAACTTGGACTGTTTCCTCGGGAGCATCGGACATTGAAGGGAGACCTGAGAGATGCATATAAAATGATGAGAGACATAGAATGGTAGATGTCAGAATCTTTTTCCCAAGGTTGAAATGACAGAGACTAGAAGGCATAGGTTAAAGGTAAGAGGGACAAGATTTAAAGGAGATGTGCAGGGCATGGTTTTTACACACAGGCTGGTGTGTGTCTGGAACGGGCTGCCAGGGGGGAGATGGTGGTGGCAGATATAACAGTGACAATTGAGAGGCTTTTAGATAGGCACATTAATATGCATGAAATGGAGGGATAGGGATCACGTGCAGGCAGAGGAGATTTGTTTAACCTGGAATTTTGTTTGGCGTGGATTTTGTGGGCCTAAGGGCCCATTCCAGAGCTTTACAGTTCTATGTTTTATATTCTATGTTAAAATCTACAGTGCCCTCCATAATGTTTGGGACAAAGACCCATCATTTATTTATTTGTTACTGTATTCCACAATTTGAGATTTGTAATTGAAAAAATCACATGTGGTTAAAGTGCACATTGTCAGATTTTAATAAAGACCATTTTTATACATTTTGGTTTCACCATGTAGAAATTACAGATGTGTTTATACATAGTCCCCCCCCATTTCAGGGCACCATAATGTTTGGGACACAGCAATGTCATGTAAATGAAAGTAGTCATGTTTAGTATTTTGTTGCATATCCTTTGCATGCAGTGACTGCTTGAAGTCTGCCCATCATGGACATCACCAGTTGCTGGGTGTCTTCTCTGGTGATGCTCTGCCAGGCCTGTATTGCAGCCATCTTTAGCTTATGCTTGTTTTGGGGGCTAGTCCCCTTCAGTTTTCTCTTCAGCTTATAAAAGGCATGCTCAATTGGGTTCAGATCGGGTGATTGACTTGGCCACTCAAGAATTGACCATTTTTTGACTTTGAAAAACTACTTTGTTGCTTTAGCCGTATGTTTGGGATCATTGTCTTGCTGTAGAATGAACCGCTGGCCAATGAGTTTTGAGGCATTTGTTTGAACTTGAGCAGATAGGATGTGTCCATGCACAGAATTCATTATGCTACTACCATCATCAAATATGATAAGTGAGCCAGTACCTTCAGCAGCCAAACATGCCCAGGCCATAACACCCCCACCACCGTGTTTCACAGATGAGGTGGTATGCTTTGGATCTTGGGCAGTTCCTTCTCTCCTCCATACTTTGCTCTTGCCATCACTCTGATATAAGTTAACCTTCATCTCATCTGTCCACAAGACCTTTTTCCAGAACTGTGGTTGCTTTTTTAAGTACTTCTTGGCAAACTGCAACCTGGTCATCCTATTTTTCCGGCTAACCAGTGGTTTGCATCTTGCAGTGTAGCCTCTGTATTTCTGTTCATGAAGTCTTCTGTGGACAGTGATCATTGACAAATCCACACCTGACTCCTGAAGGGTGTTTCTGATCTGGCCGGACAGGTATTTGGGGATTTTTCTTTATTATAGAGAGAATTCTTCTGTCATCAGCTGTGGGGGTCTTCCTTGGCCCTGCCAGTCCCTTTGCGATTAATAAACTCACCAGTGCTCTCTTTCTTCTTAATACTGTTCCAAACAGTTGATTTTGGTAAGCTTAAGATTTGGCTGATGTCTCTAATAGTCGTATTCTTGTTTCTCAGTCTCATAATGGTTTATTTGACTTTCATTGGCACAACTTTGGTCCTCATGTTGATAAACAGCAATAAAAGTTTCCAAAGGTGATGGAAAGACTGGAGGAAAGACTAGGTGCTGAGAGCTCTCTTATACTTGCATAAAGGAGGCAATTAAACATACCTGAGCAATTACAAATGCCTGTGAAGCCATGTGTCCCAAACATTATGGTGCCCTGAAATGGGGGGGGACTATGTATATACACAACTCTCATTTCTACGTGGTGAAACCAGAATGTATAAAAGTGGCCTTTAATAAAATCTGACAATGTGCACTTTAACCACATTTGATTTTTTTTTCTATCACAAATCTCAAATTGTGGAGTACAGAGGCAAATAAATAAATGATGGAGGGCACTGTATGTCTTTGTGCAAACTCTGTGTTACCTGACTTTATATCTTGCATCAGGACCTATGTCAAGACCCGAAATGTCACCCATTCCTTCTCTACAGAGATGCTGCCTGTCCCGCTGTGTTACTCCAGCATTTTGTGCCTATTTTTGGTTTAAGCCACCATCTCCAGTTCCTTCCTGCACATTTGTACTTTCCTGTTCCTTAGTGTAAAAGTTAGTTTGAATTGAAGAAACTGTTTTGACCTCTTTGAGTAAAGAGTGGGTTAGATGTAGCTCTGAGGGCTAAAGGAATCAAGGGATATGGGGAAAAAGCAGGAATGGGGTACTGATTTTAGATGATCAGCCATGATCATATCGAATGGCGGTGCTGGTTCGAAGGGCCAAATGGCCCACTCCTGCACCTATTTTTCTATGTTTCTATGCGTGGCCTGCATCTAACAAAATAAACCCCCTCCAACTGATGTCACTGACCAGTGACACCAGGCACACGTGGAGGTCATTGCACAGGCTCTCACTGCCCTGTGCAGAGGGACATCCACAGTGTTGGCTCCTGGCTGGGACTATGCCGACAGCCACACTCCCACTGACCTTGATATCCTTATCAAATATTGACGGCTGCAAAGAGCATTGGTGCATTCCCCAGAGAGGCTCCCCTCATCCCAGATAAAATAGCAGTGGAGGAGATGACGAGCAAGGTTAGTGAACCCCCAACCCTGATACCAGTGCAGAAAGAAGGTTAATGCCCTCTCTTCCTCATCAACGTCAGTGGAGACAACTGTCAATGCTATTTATATAACTATTGCAGTTCAATGCAGTCATCATTACTTGTGCTTGCTTCCAATAGGAAAAGATTACTCAGTTTGCTGCTACAAATAGGAGAGGTCAATCCCAAACTGAGCAGCTCACTAACCTGGAGGCGAGGATGCTCACAATTATGATACTCACATCCTGTCAGCCTGCCCACCCTCCTCGTCCCACAATATCATCTGCCAATCAACATCACATGTTTTGAAATCAGCCCACCAACCTGCAATCCTGTCCACTAATGCATACACTTAGGGCATTTTCCATTCACAATTTGCAGGACCTTGTCATTACACACACCCCTGCACCTTGTCTCAGCCCCTGTTACAGATGAAATGCAGCATGGGAAGGGGAAACATCGAACAATGCAGTGCAGGGACAAGCACTTGTCCACAATGTCCATGGCGATAATGGGATAATAATAATCCATGGCGATAATAATAATCTCCGCTACCTGGACGTGATCCATATCCCTCCATTTCCTGCATACATGCGTGCCTATCCAAAAGCCTCTCAAATGTTACTATCGTATCTGCCCCCACCACCATTCCTGGCAGTGCTTTCCAGACACCTGCCATTCAAAATACTTGCCCGCGCATCGCATTTTAAAGTTGTGCCTTCCAGTCTTTGACATTTCCACCCTGGGAAAATGGTTCTGCCTATCTATTCTACATATGCCTCCCATAATTTTATATACTTCTATCCTAACCAAAGTCCTAAAAAGCTGCGACATGACCACCTGACTCTTATACCCAATGCCCCAACTGATGAAGGTAAGCATATCATTAGCCTTTTTTCCCCCACTCTACTTGTGTTGCCACTTTCAGGGAGCTTTGGGCTTGGACCCCTAAATACATCTCGACATCATTGCTGCTAAGAATGTTGCCATGAACTATGTGCTTTCCCCTTACAATCTTCCAAAGTGCAACTCCTCACACTTGCTTATATTAAACTCCAATAATCATTTCTCTGCCCATTTCTGTAGTTGATCTATATCCTGCTGTAGACTTTAATAACCTTCCCCACTGTCTGCATCCCCACCAATTTTGATGTTATTTCCAAACATACTAACTAACCACTCTACATTTATGTCCAAATCATTTATATACATCACAAAACAAAAGTCTCAGCACAGATCCCTGTGGAATTCCACCGGTCATCAACCTCCAGCCAGAGGTCGGAGATGTATCAATTTCACTATCAACAACACTGTTACAGAAAAAATATTTTCTGTGTGTGTAGCGTGACCATTGAATTTTGTGTGTTATGTCAACATCATCGTAAAGTAGTCTTGATGTATCCACAGTACGAGTGAAGGTTCATGGATGTGTTTGGTGCATTGCCTATCTTGCTGCAAATGCCAAGGAGAGTGAGGAAATCTGGGGTTCAAGTCTTCCTCCAGAAACAAGCTCTAAAATCGAAGTTGTTACTCTGGCACTGCAGGATTAATGGACAGAACCATCACTAGATGTGACATGGTTCAGAAGTTAAAATGAGAAGCCTGTTCGGATGGTCCATATACATATCATAACTATATTTACACAGGAGGATGATGTCCTTATTGTGGGCACTATAAACTTTGCTCCAAACAAGGTGTGATTGGTGACTCACTGATGATGGATGGATTTATTCACTCCATTATTTCTATCAATCTGAGGTCAAAACATCGGTGGCAACAGAAACGTTGCCACATCAATATCAATGGTGACGAGCTGACCAAAGGCTGTCTTGCATCATGATGATGATCTTCTAGCTGCGGTTGGTGTTTATCTCCTTGTGCATGTCTGTAAACAGCTCGTTTTAGTGCCCTATGATACATAGTTGTTCAGAGTGAACCTCAACAAAAATCTGCATCCATTTCCAGGCCTCCTTGGCAAATGTACATTCCAGAAGGGGAGAGATGCTGGCCCCATCCTCCCCACAGTCCCCTCAAAGGCTATGGGTTGTGACCATTAATTCCAGCTGTGAAAGAAGGATCGGACAGGAGGGACCTTGGGCCGTGTTTGAAGCTACGGCCAAACCTCTGTGAGAGTCTGCTTGTGGAACCATCTGAAAGGATCCACCACTTCTTTCCCCAACAGGTCCTGAAGACATTCCATGCAAACAACCAGAATGACTTATGGTCAAAAATGTTTATTTGCACAATTTATTTTACCAAGAAGAGGTTGTCTGGTCTACCCTTCTGATTGGAACGTTACAAGTTGTGGACAATAAGCATGCACTTTCTGTTTCCCTTGTTCATGTCTGAACACAAGTCTCTTTGCATCAAGTTTGCACATTCTCTGCCTCAGAGGGCAGTGGAGGCCGGTTCTCTGGATACATTCAAGAGAGAGCTAGATAGGGCTCTTAAAGATAGCGGAGTCAGGGTATATAGGGAGAAGGCAGGAACGGGGTACTGGTTGCGGGTGATCAGCCTTGATCACATTGAATGGCCGTGCTGGCTTGAAGGGCCGAATGGCCACTCCTGCACCTATTGTCTGGTGTCTATTGGCTATTGTTAAAATTATTGTGCCTAATTGTGAGTTTTCAGACTTACCCCACCACTGTCACTCACTGTATTCGACAAGTTTGTCACTTTGAATAACCTATTTTCCATCTCACCCTTGTCTCCAGCATGTGCCCCTGTGCATGTGCCCCTGTGCATGTGTCCCTGTAGATTTCTAGGCTACAGTGAGGTGACATGCAGAGTGTGCAGATCCATACACAGCAAACACAGGGAGCTCTGCAACATTTGTCGGGTTTATTCGAGTTTCTTCTCAGTCTGCATGCATGCACATAATAATCCACATGATAAAGACTCCACCAGTGACGTGCCACTAATTAATATATACCACAATATGCATTTTGAACCTTGACTGACCAAGCTCTCACTCGGGCTGTTGCTTGGCTCTTGCCCAGAACAAAGCAATCAATACCGTTAAAATCCAAGTTCTGGCTGGATGGAGGATCAGTCAAAGATATATATAGTTGTTTCCACTCATGTGTGTCATCTTACAGACAGACTGAAGGGACTGCTTCTGACATTTAAGGTTCCCCAATGTCCCACTGCATCCGAGACACATCCACTCCCATCAATCCTTGGCCCAATTGCATGTTCAGCCATGAGATGACTTACTCGTGATAAACCGAGTTTCCTAAAAGCATTTATCCCTAAAATAATTATTACAACGCAGTTTTGAAAAAAACAAAGGATTAAATGGAAACTTTTTTGAAATAGATTAAATTATAATGGATTCATTTCCAATGAATTTTGAAATCTATTTTGGAGTAGGAAGAAAGGCTTGTATTTTTATAACACCTCTCAAGATTTTAATTTGTCACCAGTATTGGAATAAAAAATCTGACAAATATCTCAGGGACTGACTTGATCCCGCGACCAGTAAAAGGGCCATGAACATTACCAGTATAAATTGTTGGTCATTTACGTGGTGATGTTCAATGCTACCAATGACTCATACCAATTTCTGCAGCAGTACTGTAGAAAGCATCCAATTGGGATGTATCACAACTTGGTTTGGCAAGTTCTGCCCAAGGCTGTATGAAATTGCTGGGTTGT
Source organism: Leucoraja erinaceus (assembly GCF_028641065.1). Lineage (NCBI taxonomy): Eukaryota > Metazoa > Chordata > Chondrichthyes > Rajiformes > Rajidae > Leucoraja > Leucoraja erinaceus. The sequence continues at coordinate 53,537,630 of NC_073379.1, forward strand.
AGATATAGCCCAGTCCATCACACAAATCAGCCTCCATCAACTCCATAGGCACTTCACGCTGCTTAGGAAAGCAGGGCAATGTAATGAAGGGCCATTTTCACCCTGGCATTCCCTTTTCTCACTTATCCCATTTGGCAGAAGATATAAAAGCTTGAAAGCAAGTACCACTAGCTTCAGAGACAGCTTCTTACCCACTATTATCAGACAACTGAATGGTGCTGATCTCTCAACCTACCTCATTGTTGCCCTTGCACATTTTTTTGTTGCACTTTCCCTGTAACTGTAACACTATATTCTGCACTCTGGTATTTTTCTCTCGGCACTACTGTTGTATTTGTGTATGGCCTGGTGTATGGCCTGATTGCACTCGTGCCTAGCATGATTTGATTAGATAACATGCAATCAAAGTTTTTTCACTTTACCTCAGTACACGTGACAATAATAAACAAATCCCAATATCAGTGTGAATTTGAAGTGGAATATAACGGTGGGAGCTGAGCCAGTGAGCGACCCCAGTTCAGGTCACTGCCAAGAGCTAGCTTGCCATTGCTAATCAGTGAAGCACATGTCGAAGGACAACGTTCCAGCACACAGCGTCACGGCAGCCAGATCTAACTCGACAATATGATGAGCTAAAATCAGATGTAGCCGTGCAGCTAGAGGTGTCAGCTGCTGGGGTAATGTAACCTTTTGATGTATTCTCCAGTGTCTGGCTGCACCAGTTCTGTGGCTTCCAGTCCAAACCTTCTCATACACAATGCCTGACTTGTTCCAAATGGATTTTTAAAGAATGGTGGGGCACAGTGGGAGACCTTTTGCTCATGATGTCTTTGCCAGCTCTTTGAAAGAGCTATCCAATTGATATCATTCTCTCTGCTATTTCCTCAGAACCATACAAACCTTTCCTTTCTCAACTTATGTCTAATTCCCTTTTGAAAGTTTCTATCGAATCTATTTCCGTCACCCTTTCAGGAAATCCATTCAGATCAAAGAATTCACTACACAGACACGTCGCGTTTTCTTTCTGTTTTTCTGCCGGTTTATCTTAACTCTTGCCGACTCAGAACTCAAAGCTCCTGCCAATAGGGTTCGCAATCTTTTAAAAATTGTCAACACCTCTGTCAGAAGTCGCATTGAATTTCCCAATCACGTGAAGTTTCTCTGCTCTCCCCACATCATTCTAATAAATGTCCACAACACTCTTGCCAAGTATGTGTCATCCTTCATAAAATAAGAAGCTCAGAACGGACCGTAATGTTCCAGCTGAAGATCGACACAAAAAGCTGGAGTAACTCAGTGGGACAGGCAGCATCTCTGGAGGAAGTAATGGACCCCTTCCTTCTCTCCAGAGATGTTGCCTGTCCCGCTGAGTTCCTTCCTGCACACGATGTTCCAGCTAATATGTAACCACTATTTGATAAAAATTTGGATAGGGCCCAAACGCGGGCAGGTGGGACTAGTCTACTGGGACATGTTGGCCGGTGTATCACTCTATGACCCTATGACTCTCCTGCATAACGATCCAGGTGACCACGTTGGGCAAAGCGCAGGTGCTCAGCAAAGCGGTCACCTCGTCTGTGTCTGATCTCACCGATATAGAAGAGACCACATCGAGGACACCAAAGGCAATAGATAAGGTATGAGGATGTAAAGCTAAATATCTGTCTCACCTGTTTAGATATTTAGAAGGTACACAAAAATGCTGGAGAAACTAAGCGGGTGCAGCAGCATCTATGGAGCGAAGGAAATAGGCGATGTTTCGGGCCGGAACCCTTCTTCAGACTGATGGGGGGTGGGGGGGATGTGGGAGAAGGAAGGAAAAAGGGAGGAGAAGGAGCCCGAGGGTGGGGGATGTGAGGAGACAGCTCGAAGGTTAAGGAAGGGGAGGAGACAGCAAGGGCTAGCAAAATTGGGAGAATTCAACATTCATGCCATCGGACGCAAGCAACCCAGGCGGAATATGAGGTGCTGTTCTTCTAATTTCCGGTGTTGCTCACTCTGGCAATGGAGGAGACCCAGGACAGAGAGGTCGGATTGGGAATGGGAGGGGGAGTTGAAGGGCTGAGCCACCGGGAGTTCAGGTAGGTTCTTGCGGACTGAGCGGAGGTGTTCGGCGAAACGATCGCCTAATCGCCGCTTAGTCTCACCGATGTAAATCAGCTGACATCTAGAGCAGCGGATGCAGTAGATGAGGTTGGAGGAGATACAGGTGAACCTTTGTCGCACCTGGAACGACTGCTTGGGTCCTTGAATTTAGTCAAGGGGGGAGGTGAAGGGACAGGTGTTGCGGAGGGAGCGGCCTTTGCGGAAGGCAGACATAGGGTGAGATGGGAAGATGTGGCGAGTGGTGGGGTCACGTTGGAGGTGGCGGAAATGGCGGAGGATTATTTGTTGTATTTGCCGGCTGGTGGGGTGAAAGGTGAGGACTAGGGGGACTCTGCCCTTGTTGCGAGTGCGGGGATGGGGAGAGAGAGCAGTGATGTAGAGAGAGAGCATATTTAGAACCCTGGATGGAGGTGAGGGAGGAGCGGAGGGACGTTAGATCTCCTTCAGTTTGTGAGGACCGTGCCTGGGGAGCGGGGTGTGTACAATGTACAGTGCATGCAGTGTCCAATGGGCAAAGAGTTGAACAGATAATAATCACAATGGACTATATATAATGCTTTGGTTTTAAATGGGCAGATGGAACTGTGAGTGTGGTGTTAATGGTGCCATGCATTAAGCATGGATTGTTACTGGGGTATTTAGTAGGGTTTGTGGATGGAGCTTAATAAGTAGTGCAAGAATTAAATGGGGAATATTATGAGAATATAATGGACAGTGGATGTAACACTGGAATATATGGTGCGCAACGCAAACAGTGGGGGTTTGGAATGGCAAATGGGAATGGTATGGAATAGCCTGGGTATATAATAGGCAGGATATATAAAAACCATGGTGTATAATGGGAGACATGTTTAACTGCCAGAATATGTATTAGCTAGGGTTGTAAATAGTTGTATCACACCCAGGGTATATAATAGACAGAATGGAAACTGGGCAGGATGTATAATATGATCTATATTGGATAAATAAAATCTAAATGCAGCTCAGGTTCAGTCTAGTTTAATTGCTGAAGACTCAGAGAGTTGCCCCTTGATTCTGTGCTCCTTGGTAAACTTGTTCATAACCCCTACAGATTTGAAAACACTTTGTTTTGTTTACATATCTAGACCAGACGAGGTGTGTGAAGCAAAAATGTTTTAAACTTAGCTTATTCAACAAACCTTATTATGGCATTAGCTAGGGAATATTTTTTAAAGATGTATTAGCAATAGGTTGCTTTGGAGGACTATGAGAGTAAACTAGTAATTAAATTAAATGTGATGATGATAATAGGTTTGTTTCGCAGGCCGATGTCTTGTGTGGAGAAGTTTATTTCTCAAGTGAGAAAAATGAATGGAAGAGACCGTCGGTAATGAGAACTGACTGCACAACAGAAAATACAAATCTCATTTAATCCTCTGTGGGTAGAAAGCAGGAATAATTCAGTTGTTAAGCCCAAATCTCAAAAATGAATAATACAGTGGAACACAGGGTCCCAAACAAGTCTCACAATGGGACATATCTGCCTGTTATTCATCCTGCCTCAGAGGCAAGGAAGTAAAGAAAGTTTCACCTTTATTTCCATCCTTGCCCCATTACAACTCTAGCCCCCTCTTGTGCTTGGTAATATTCCCCTTCCCCCTGCAACAATTCATTTCTCTCCCCCCCTTTCCCTTCTGTCCCACTCACTGACCAGTTCCCGCTGCTGTCCAAACCCCTGCCTAAACTGACCATTGCTGCTCTTACCCTAGCTAGTGTTTCTGCCACTATTATTCCAGTGCACCAGCCTGAACATGATAGCACTGGAATAAATACCCTCCCCATAACCGCGTGAAGACAAATCCCAGCATCATACTTAGGACTCCTTCATGGCAAAATAGGATAGAGTCAGAACAGATCAAGAAACTCATACTCGGGCATCTGGGAGTTGCTGCTGGGGCTTTAGCAGAAACAGCAGCATTGCATTCTAATGCAGGGCCGAGTTCCCATGTCGAATCACTAGTTCATTGAGAAGTGAGGAAGCAGCAACATTAGGTGGACTTAAAAGTGAGGTGTCAACATGGTCATATCTCTCCATATGCTTTAATGCAGAACTATATACATATTAAACTGTATATTATCTTCAAGCTAATTAATTCCAAAACCAATCGATTGGTTCTGAAATCCAGCCACATCTGGCCATAAAAGATGATGCACAACTTATTACTTAAGCGAAGGAGGTGACTCTAGTAATGGTCATTTCACCTCTATGGCAGGGCTCAGCATGTGAGTGAAACGAGAACCTATTCCAGCTGTGACATGTGGAGTTCAGCAGGAACCTCTGTTTTGTCAAATAGATAAATTACTTGGACATAAATGCAGGTGGGTTGGTGAGTGATTTGCTGACAGGCTCCAAAATTAGAGGAGCTGTGGGCAGTGTGGAATGTTATCAAAGTACACAGCAGTTGTTAATCAGCTACAGAAATGGGTAGAGAAATGAAGAATTGAGTTTAATCCGAGCAAGTGTGAGGTTTTGCACATTGGGAGGTTGAATGTACAGGGAACGTATACAGCCTGGATTAGAATGTATTAGTTGTAAGGAAAGATTGGACAAACTTGGATTGTTTTCCCTGGACCATTAGAGACTGAGCAGAGACCTAATAGAAGTTCATAAAATTATGAGAGGCATTGATAAGGTAAACAGTCAGAACTTTATTCCTAGGGTAGAAATGACCAAGGCTGGAGGGCATAGCTTTAAGGTGAGAGGGACAAAGTTTAAAGGAGATGTGCAGGGCAAGTTTTTTATACAGATAGTGATGAGTGCTTGAAATGTGCTGCCAAGAGGGGTAGTGGAACCAGATGTGATGGTGGCATTTCAGAGGATTTTGGATGGGCACATTCATATACAGGGAATGGAGAGATATGATCATGTGTCAGCAGAGAAGATTAGTTTAACTTGGCATCATTTTACACAGTCATCGTGGGCCAAAGTGCTATATCCATAATTATCTTGGTCTCCTTTAAGATCTCCACCATCATAGAACCAGTTTTTAACCTATTTGTATCATAGTCATAGAGTCATACAGCATGGAATCAGGCCATACAGTCCAACCTGCCCACACTGGCCAACATGTCCCAGCTATACTGGTCCAACCTGCCCACATTTGGCCCATATCTCTCCAAACCTGTCCTATCCATGTACCAGTCTATCCTGTGTAAGAAGGAACTGCAGATGCTGGTTTAAACCGAAGATAGACATAAAAGGCTGGAGTAACTCAGCGGGACAGGCAGCAACTCTGGAGAGTAGGAATGGTTGACGTTTCAGGTCAAGACATGAACAAAAGGGCTAAATTCCAACAGTGAGATACAAGTGATTATTCTTATACCAAACATTTTTAGTTACTCCATGAAACATTCAAAATGCATCATGTCAGACGTGGGGATGTTTATTAATAACTACACAATATTCAAGTCTATTTACTTCACTTTAGAAAAAATAAATGCCAGAGGAAATCAGGCAACATCGGTGGAGGGAATGGACAAACTACATTACAGCCCTGACCCAAACATCGTCTGTGCATTTCCCTCCACAGATACTGCTTGACCTATTGAGATCTTGCAGCACTGTTTTTTGCTCAAGATTGCAGCATCTGCAGTCTTTTGTGCCTCCATCTTATGATAGATTTTTAGGATACAAAAGCAATCCTTTCCAGTATGCAGCAAGATCCAGCTAACATTTGGAAATGGATTGCTACTTGATAAGTAATATTTGCACTTCATATTTGCCAGAGAATGACTGTCCAACGTGTCTCTAACCACATCCCTTTGGCATTCAACAACATTACCATTGTCGAGTCTTCCACCACCAACATCCCCTAGTTGACAAAACTTCACTGGACCCAGGCCGCCCGCATAGAAAATGTGGCTTCAAGAAACTTAAGACTGATGACTCACGTCCTGGCTTCCCAAAGCCTTTCCACAAGACTTGAAGGGTGTGTTGAAATACTTTCCAAGAGCCTGAATGAATGTAGCAATAAGAAGTGTGACAGGGAGGTGATCTGCACAAACTATGACAAGTGGTACAGGTGAGGGAGGTGGGTTGATTGGCAGATGGGTGGAGTAAGTGACAAAGGCTAGAGATGATAAGGAGGCAAAAGGGTGACAGATAAGTAGAGAAGAATCATAGTCACAGATTTATATAGCACAAAAACAGGCCATTCAGCCCAACTTGCCCATGCCGACTAAGATGCTCATCTACACTAGACCACCTGCCTGCATTTGGCCCATTTCTCTATAAACCTTTCTTATCCGTGTGTCTATCTAATTGTCTTTTAAAAGTTGTTATTGTACCTGCCTCAACTAACCCCTTGGAAGCTCGTTCCATAAAGGCACCACGATCTGTGTTAAAAAGTTGCCCCTCAGGCACCTATTGAATTTTTCCTCTCGCACCTTAAACATGTCTCCTGGTTCCTGGCTCCCCTACTCTGGGTAAAAACAAAGTATTGCATCCACCCTATTTATTCCCCTCATGTTCTAAGTACAACTCTAATAAGATCACCCCTCATCCTCCCGTACTGCAAGGAATAAAGTCCTGGCAACATCCTCATAAATCCTCTCTGCACTTTAAAGTGGCATCAGTTCCTTGATATTGGCATCTGTTCAAAAAAACTTTCGGCACATTGATAAGTAGCGAAGAATCATAGTCATAGATTCATATAGCACCAAAACAGGCCAATTCTCCAATTTTAAATAATACACATCCTTTCCCTCCTCTTTTTCCTGTGCCCCCTCCCCTCCCCCCCCCCCTCCCCCCCCCCCCCCCCCCTCCCCACCACCTGGTGTGCACCAATTTTTCTGACCATCTCCTGCACCCTCCTCAGTCATCCTGCTTCTCCCATTCCCAAGTCCCTCATTTCCCTATTAAGCCTCTTCCTCCTCCTCTCAATCCTCTTCAACCTATATCCCTCCATCTGACTTTTCATTTCACTCTGCTTTGACGAAGAAAATGATAAGGCAAGAGTAAAGACAAATTCCACCAGGCAGACGAGAGTATTATTAGAGGGGAGCTGATTGGGTCTCTGGTCAAGGAAGAACTGGAGGGCAGGAACTAGAGGTATAAAGGGAATGGACATCCATGGTGTAGATAAGGCAATGCAACCTAGGTATTGAAAGGCGTCGAAGTGGTGAAGAGCATGTGAGGTATCTTAGATGTAGGTCGGAAGGGATTGGACAAGGGGAGACAAGATAGAATTGAAGTCTTTGCAAATGAGTTCCGTGGGGCACGAGCAGGCAGATATCTGCCAGGCCAGCTCTGCTGGTGTATTCTGGAGTCAGAGCTAGAAATTGACAGTGTGTGCCTGAGGAACTATAAGATTGGAGGCGGTAGAAGGGAAATCACCAGAGGTTATGAGATCTGTGGGGTCATGGTCAGGGAGTAGGTATTAGGAGATGCCCAAGCCCTGGCACCTGGCCTCAGCATGGTAGAAGTCATGGTAGCTGCCAGACCACAACAACATATCCCTTGTCAGTGTGTTTGATAATTATATTGGGACTGTTGCTGAGTGAGCAGAGGACTTCTTCTTGCATTTGAGGCAGCAGAAGTCTGCAGCAGGGTGATGCCATCCGGTTCAACATCCGTAGGTGCCCGCCCTAAAACGGGCGCATGCTCTGGGTTGGCACCAAGCTGCGGCGCTGCTGTTGTCTCTGTTTGTTGTCGTTCACCTGACTGAGGTCAGTTGGCAGGGCTCACCGCGGGGAGGTCAACAACATGAGCCCCAAGCAGAGGGGTGTGCATTCAGAGAGAGGGTGAGATTGGAGTGGGATAGGGGATTGGGCAAGTCAAGACAGTTGATGCTGGACCGGAAGTTGGAAATAAAAAGGTCCCAAGAGGATAGAAGGCCAGCATGGGGAGTCCATAAGGTGAATGAATGTTGGAGATGGGACAAACGGTGGTCACGTGAGAGTAAGGACTCCTTACATGAGAAAAATTCCCACTGGGGGAGGCGATGGAAGAAGAGTTTAACATCATGGCGGGCTCGAACGAGGTGATGTGGGCGTAGGGATACAAAAGTGAGGATTCTGCGAGGACTGTCCATTCCTAATGGGAGAGGGGAAGGTCGGGGGAGATGATGAAAACCCGACAGGGGTTCTAGCTGGTATCAGACCCAGGCTCTGAGGAGTGCTGAGGGGTTGAGAGGGACCGGGAGAGGGACCGGGGGGGGAGGGTAGGGGCTCAGAGGGATGTTACTGGTGGTATAGGAGCTAAGGGTAAGGGAACAGCATGGTTTAAAGAGGGAGATGGACAGCAGGACCCAGCAGTGCCAGTATTAAGGGGCCTGGTTGAGAGGCAACCAAGGAGCAGTAGGCCCCAGGAGAGTTGCCCAAGGGGAAGGTGTTGAAGACCACATCATCCAGGGGCGGCATTGAATCCAGCGGAATTTGCAATATATCCCTTCTCTTGTTTACATTAGATAGAAGTCCCCGAACTCTGTATGCAGCAAATATTATAAGATCTTCTCTGCAGTGTTAAAGAAGGCCATTCACCAAAGGATGATTAGAGATAGGCTGAAAATACTGTCCTGCCAATAATACCCACATGGATAACAGAAGTTGCACAAAGAAGCAGTATGTGGATAAACATCATTAAACCAGCTTTTAGAGAAAAAAAATGTAGCCTGTGGGATAAATGGAACAGTAACAGCATGGTTATAAAGTTGGCCAGGGATAAGAAACAGAGACTTGTGGTGAATTACTATTTTTCAGCCTGGAGTGAAAGGTACAAGTCTCAGAACTAGAACCACTACAGGATTGATATACATAAGTTACAGGGTATATGGTGCACAATTACAAAATACACAAAGCTCAAGTATGTTAAACAGTGAGGAAGTTAGTAGCTAACTTCCTCAAAAAGTGACAGAAATGTGTGAGATTATGGTGTAAAAGAAGATTAAGGAGATACAGATGGTGAAAATTGGGTGCAAGGGAAAGAGAGGGAGGTATTTGTGATCGGGTCTTTGAAGACGACAGCTTTGCAATTTTAAAATCACATGGGATCCCAGACTGTGGAAATAGAGGAATTATGTACCAGCCTAGACGTTGCGTTTAACCTACAGAAAATACTGATTTGGCCAAGGATTAACTTTTGGATTTTGTTCTCGGCAATATTTTTTTTTTTTAGCCATGAAGACTTTGGAGAAGGTGCTGGGGGGATGATTTCAGAGGCAGGGGGAGGGGGGGGAGGAGGAGGGGGGGGGGGGGGGGGGGAGGAGGAGGGGGGGAGGAGGAGGGGGGGGGACAGGGACAGATTGAGGGGCTGGAGCAGGGTCAGGGGTAAGAGCAGGGACGAGGATAGGAGCAGGGATAGACCTTCTTTCCCTGAAGCTTATTCCACCTTTCAATAACATCTTGACTGAACTTATTTCTTTCAACTCTGCTTTCCATCGGTCTCTCTGTTTTCTGAAATCTCCCCCATTTGGATGATATCTTAACGTTTTAATTTTGACTCCATTTACCAGATATTCCCAAGTCAACCTCATTGTTTATTCGTCCAATATTCAATGAAATGGAACATTTCCCAATTTTCCCAATTTTTTAAAATGAAGCTGACTTTTGTGTCTCTGACACTGACAATACCTCCAACAAGCATCTCAAAGCACTAAATCAACCAAACACCAAAAATCCTACAACTCTAACACCAAAGTCTGTTCCATGTCCAATGACCCCAACATTGTGATTCCAAATAATACTCAGCCAACTGAGTTGTGCCACGGGTGTAGTATGTATGACACTAAGCTCCTGAAAATTACACTCCAATCCGGTCACTTATGGGAAATAATCACCAAGTGGACAAAATAAATGCTTCAAGTGCATAGGAAGGAGCTGCAGATGCTGGTTTAAATCGAAGATAGACACAAAATGCTAGAATAACTCAGCAGGACAGGCAGCATCTCTGGAGAGCAGGAGAGACGTTTTGGGTCGCGAGCCTTCTTCTGAAACGCTTCAACCTCTCTGGCTCATGGGAATTCCTCAACTGTGACCAATAAAACTGAGAAAGGGCATTGAGGAATTACATAAAACCTGGAGTATCTTCGTGGAAGCTCTGCATAAATGGCAGAAGCAAAGCTTCACCACTCAACCTACCCCCCTCTCATCCCCCTGCCTCTTCACTTGGCCAAGCAAACTGCCCGTCAGTTGATGCAGAGTGTGAATCGCACAGGGATTCAGCATCCACCTCCGAATTTGCCACAGTGAAATGGCAGTAGTTGATCGCTAAGCCTCAGGGGCTGCTAAAGGAGGAGTCCCGAGCAGCATTTTTTTTAAACACTGCAAACGCTGTAAGTCTGAAGCGAACCTGAAACCTGGAAATTTACTGGGAAAGCACAGTTGACACTCAGCCTTTGCGGAAAGAACAGATGAATCAATAATCGCCAGAGTTCCAAGGGAGCTGATCCTCGTGATAATTGGACCTTGACCAGATTCTCTCAATCTGCTTGCACTCTGGATATCTGCTGAAGTTTCAGTGGCAGCCAGGGAAATCATAGCCAGGGAATTTACCTCCCTATGGATTTTTACTCTTGCATATCTATACCTAATGTGCCCCTTAATGGAGAAATAATCATGTTGGATTTACCCACAAGATGTTTTCAGACAAATGAAGCATGGCCAATGATCACACTAAGTAGATTTTAACATGTGCCCGAGCTTCCTTCCTTGGAAGAAAACTTCCCATTTACATCTATAACCACACGCTGCAGTCTGGGAAGAATCAAGCTGACGGCCAGCAGCTTATAGCTGTGACTCAGCTGGTCAGCTTGGCAAAGTGGATGGCCAGGACACATCACATCAACCTGTGATGTCTGGTGTTCAGACAACGGCCCTGTGGTAAGTGAGTTATTTTACTTGTTTTGCAATATTGTTACTTACTTTAAGCCGTATTCAATTATTGTTTTAACTATTTCGTTTAGTTTAGAGGTACAGCATGGAAACAGGCCCTTCGGCCCACTGTGTCCACACCGACCATCGATCACGATCATCGACCACCCGTTCACACTATTTCTATGTCATCCCACTTTTCCTACACATTCAGAGCAATTTACAGACAACAATTAACCTACAAACCCGCACGTCTTTGGGGAAAGCAGAGCACCTGGAGGAAACCCTTGCGGTCACAGGGCGATTGTACAAACTCCCACTCGAAGATTAGGATTGAACTAGGTCCCTGGCACTGTGGGGCACCATCTCTACCAGCTCTGCCAGTGTGCTTCATATTTTTTGTTAATAACTCTATCATAGACATTTAAAAACATTTGAAACACCTTTATGAACAGAGAGCTCTTAGGCCATCAGGGTGTTCAGAGAACAACATGAAGGCAGGAAGGGGGTGGGGAATGCACCTGAAACCTGCAAGCATAGTTTTCTCCCATCTGACATCACTGGTAACATGATTTGCAAATTTACAGCCAAGAGTTGCTTGCCACATGGGCAACCATGGAGATGGACGGGGAGATGACGAAAATATAGAGGGGAGGTGGAGGGACAAACAAGTGTTGAATTGAGGCCAGGGGAATAACAAGAAGGGGAAATTAGAGTGATAGGTGTGAAATGGTACACTGGTCCCCGGTAGGATTCCCACATTCAGCGTGTTGGATAATGCCCTGTGCCGACACTGATCCATTGTGACTTCTAACGATGGGCCACAGTTTGAGGTCTTATGCACTGTCTTATGTGCTGAGGTACACAAAAACTACAATCGCTTTTCGTGTATTATAAGGGCCACATGTAAAAGTGAATGTACGGGGAGACACAGTCCCATTGAGGAATTTCTGCATCACAGTAGCTTCCCATTTGCTGTGTGATTTGCTCCTCGTTTAAGAATGAAGTTTGATGGTTACAATTTTTTTTAACCAATTTCTGCCTTTATTTCAGAAATATGCACCACACAAGTTATCACTTCATCATATGTAAACTCTGACTGGAAGTGATAGCCACATAGAGAAGGATACGGACAGCATGGACAAACGAGTTGTGCTGAAGGGCAAAGAGGTCAGCATAGAAACATAGAAACATAGAAATTAGGTGCAGGAGTAGGCCATTCGGCCCTTCGAGCCTGCACCGCCATTCAATATGATCATGGCTGATCATCCAACTCAGTATCCCGTACCTGCCTTCTCTCCATACCCCCTGATCCCCTTAGCCACAAGGGCCACATCTAACTCCCTCTTAAATATAGCCAATGAAGTGGCCTCAACTACTCTCTGTGGCAGAGAGTTCCAGAGATTCACCACTCTCTGCGTGAAAAAAGTTCTTCTCATCTCGGTTTTAAAGGATTTCCCCTTTATCCCTTAAGCTGTGACCCCTTGTCCTGGACTTCCCTAACATCGGGAACAATCTTCCTGCATCTAGCCTGTCCAACCCCTTAAGAATTTTGTAAGTTTCTATAAGATCCCCTCTCAATCTTCTAAATTCTAGAGAGTATAAACCAAGTCTATCCAGTCTTTCTTCATAAGACAGTCCTGACATCCCAGGAATCAGTCTGGTGGGAACCGTCTCTGCACTCCCTCTATGGCAATAATGTCCTTCCACAGATTTGGAGACCAAAACTGTACGCAATACTCCAGGTGTGGTCTCACCAAGACCCTGTACAACTGCAGTAGAACCTCTCTGCTCCTATACTCAAATCCTTTTGCAATGAAAGCTAACATACCATTCACTTTCTTTACTGCCTGCTGCACCTGCATGCCTACCTTCAATGACTGGTGTACCATGACACCCAGGTCTCGCTGCATCTCCCCCTTTCCCAATCGGCCACCATTTAGATAATAGTCTGCTTTCCTGTTTTTGCCACCAAAATGGATAACCTCACATTTATCCACATTATACTGCATCTGCCAAACATTTGCCCACTCACCCAGCCTATCCAAGTCACCCTGCAGTCTCCTAGCATCCTCCTCACAGCTAACACTGCACCCCAGCTTAGTGTCATCCGCAAACTTGGAGATATTGCCTTCAATTCCCTCATCCAGATCATTAATATATATTGTAAATAGCTGGGGTCCCAGTACTGAGCCTTGGGGTACCCCACTAGTCACTGCCTGCCATTGTGAAAAGGACCCGTTTACTCCTACTCTTTGCTTCCTGTTTGCCAGCCAGTTCTCTATCCACATCAATACTGAACCCCCAATGCCTTGTGCTTTAAGTTTGTATACTAATTTTTTATGTGGGACCTTGTCGAAAGCCTTCTGGAAGTCCAGATACACCACATCCACTGGTTCTCCCCTATCCACGCTACTAGTTACATCCTCGAAAAATTCTATAAGATTCGTCAGACATGATTTACCTTTCGTAAATCCATGCTGACTTTGTCCAATGATTTCACCACTTTCCAAATGTGCTGCTATCCCATCTTTAATAACTGACTCTAGCAGTTTCCCCACTACCGATGTTAGACTAACTGGTCTGTAATTCCCCATTTTCTCTCTCCCTCCCTTCTTAAAAAGTGGGGTTACGTTTGCTACCCGCCAATCTTCAGGAACTACTCCAGAATCTAAAGAGTTTTGAAAGATTATTACTAATGCATCCACTATTTCTGGAGCTACTTCCTTAAGTACTCTGGGATGCAGCCTATCTGGCCCTGGGGATTTATTGGCCTTTAATCCATTCAATTTACCCAACACCACTTCCCGGCTAACCTGGATTTCACTCAATTCCTCCAACTCCTTTGACCCGCGGTCCCCTGCTATTTCCGGCAAATTATTTATGTCTTCCTTAGTGAAGACGGAACCAAAGTAGTTATTCAATTGGTCCGCCATATCCTTGTTCCCCATGATCAACTCCCCTGTTTCTGACTGCAAGGGACCTACATTTGTTTTAACTAATCTCTTTCTTTTCACATATCTATAAAAACTTTTGCAGTCAGTTTTTTATGTTCCCTGCCAGTTTTCTTTCATAATCTATTTTTCCTTTCCTAATTAAGCCCTTTGTCCTCCTCTGCTGGTCTTTGAATTTCTCCCAGTCCTCCGGTATGCTGCTTTTTCTGGCTAATTTGTACGCATCATCCTTCGCTTTGATATTATCCCTGATTTCCCTTGTTATCCATGGATGTACTACCTTCCCTGATTTATTCTTTTGCCAAACTGGGATGAACAATTTTTGTAGTTCATCCATGCAGTCTTTAAATGTCTTCCATTGCATATCCACCGTCAACCCTTTTAGAATTAATTGCCAGTCAATCTTGGCCAATTCACGTCTCATACGCTCAAAGTTACCTTTCTTTAAGTTCAGAACCATTGTTTCTGAATTAACAATGTCACTCCATCCTAATGAAGAACTCAACCATATTATGGTCACTCTTGCCCAAGGGGAACGTACAACAAGATTGCTAACTAACCCTTCCTCATTACTCAATACCCAGTCTAAAATAGCCTGCTCTCTCATTGGTTCCTCTACATGTTGATTTAGATAACTATCCCGCATACATTCCAAGAAATCCTCTTCCTCAGCACCCCTGCCAATTTGATTCACCCAATCTATATGTACATTGAAGTCACCCATTATAACCGTTTTGCCTTTGTCGCACGCATTTCTAATTTCCTGTTTGATACCATCTCCAACTTCACTACTACTGTTAGGTGGCCTGTACACAACACCCACCAGCGTTTTCTGCCCCTTAGTGTTGTGCAGCTCTACCCATACCGATTCCACATCCTCCAAACTAATGTCCTTCCTTTCCATTGCATTAATCCCCTCTCTAATCAGTAACGCTACCCCACCTCCTTTTCCTTTCTGTCTATCCCTCCTGAATATTGAATATCCCTGGATGTTCAGCTCCCAGCCTTGGTCACCCTGGAGCCATGTCTCCGTGATCCCAACTATATCATAGTCATTAATAGCTATCTGCACATTCAACTCATCCACCTTATTACGAATGCTCCTTGCATTGAGACACAAAGCCTTCAGGCTTGTTTTTACAACACTCTTACCCCTTACACAATTATGTTGAAAAGTGGCCCTTTTTGATTTTTGCCCTGGTTTTGTCTGCCTGCCACTTTTACTTTTCACCTTGCTACCTATTTCTTCTACCCTCATTTTACACCCTTCGGTCTCTACGCTCACACATTTAAGAAACCCTTTCCCTTTAACTCCATCCTCCACTGTCCCATTCAACACCCCACCCCCCTTATTCAGTTTAAAGCCACCCGTGTAGCAGTGGCAAACCTGCCTGCCAGAATGCTGGTCCCACACCTGTTAAGATGCAATCCGTCCCTTTTGTACAGTTCCCCCTTACCCCAAAGAATTGGACAGGCTAGATGCAGGAAAAATGTTCCCGATGTTGGGTGAGTCCAGAACATGGATGCGATGGGTCGAATCACCACAAAATTAATGATGTTAGGAAAAGTAGGACTGTCTCTGAACTGCTTTATCTCTGAGGGTAACAATTTGATGTTGCCTGAGGGCTTGATGGAGAATAAACAAAGTGAGTTGAGGTCAGCTTTGATTCTCCTTTATAAACCATCAACACAGGGCCAGACTTGGTCTCCAAATCTACGACCTTGGCAGGCACTCTATGACATTCCTTAAAGAGGCAATTAACATTTGAAATCATAGAAACATAAAAAAGTAGGTGCAGGAGTAGGCCATTCAGCCTTTCAAGCCAGCACCACCATTCAATATGATCATGGCTGAGCATCTAAAATCAGTACCCCTGCTTTTTCCCCATATCCATCGATTCCTTTAGACCTTAGAGCTAAATCTAACTCCAACTTGAAAACATCCAGTGAATTGACCTCCATTGCCTTCTGTGGCAGAAAATTCCATAGATTCACAACTCTCTGGGTGAAAACGTTTTTCCTCATCTCAGTCCTAAATGGCCTACCCCCTATTCTTAAACTGTGACCCCGGGTTCTGGACTCACCCAACATCGGGAACATTTTTCCTGCATCTAGCCTGTCCAATCCTTTAAGAATTGTATATGTTCCTAGAAGATCTATTGAAATCATGTGACGTCAAGCTGGATTTTGCTCTCCTGTCTCAATGGTCCTGGATCTGTACTCGCTGGAGTTTAGAAGAATGAAGGGGGGGGCTATTTGAAACGTACAGAATAGTGAAAGGCTTGGATAGAGTGGGTGGGGAGAGGATGTTTCCACTAGTAGGATAGTACATGACTAGAAGTCATAGCCTCTGAGTTTAAGGACATTCTTTTAGGAAGGAGATGAGGAGGAATTTCTTTAGTCAGATGGTGATGAATCTGTGGAATTATTTGCCACAGGAGGCTGTGGAGGCCAAGTCAATGGATATTTTTAAAGCAGAGATAAATAGATTCTTGATTAGTAGTGTCAGGGGTTATGGGGAGAAGGCAGGAGAATGGGGTTAGGAGGGAGAGATAGATTAGCCATGATTGAATGGCAGAGTAGACTTGATGGGCCGAATGGCCTAATTCTGCTTCAATCACTTATGATCTTATGAAAGGTTGACTCCTGTATGTGATGATTTAATGATTTAATACCTATAAACAAAGAGGCAAATAATGTTATATATAATTGGGCATCAATGTGTTTATTTTTCTTTTCATTTTGGGGATCTGGGCAATATTGGCAAGGCCAGAATTTATTTCCCATCCTTAAATGCAACAGAGAAGGTGCTGGTGAGCTGCCTTCTTGAAACGCTGCAGTCCTTCTGCCGAATAGACTCTTATAATGCTGAAAATTCTATAAACTGCTGAACATAAGCAGAAAATCCTGCAAATACTCAGCAGGTAAGTGGCATCTATGGGAAACATCTATATGATGGAGGAAGGTCAATGATACTGCAGTTGACGATGGTTGAGCCACAGGCACTGTGCTGAAGAACAACTGCAGTGATGTCCTGGGATGGGATGACCACCAAACTGCATTGCACAACATGGTCCCATATTGACATTTGCCAGCACTCTTGAAGCACTGATCTAAATGCTGCACAAAGCTCATGGAAGGGAATCTCATCTTTGATCAACCTCCAACATCAACGACCATCTCCCTTTGTGCAAGGTACCAGTGCCACACTCAATCAAATGCTACCCTGATTTCACTTTTGTCCATCACACCTTTGTAATTCATATTTGCGCACAAGGTTGCAGTGATGTCTAGAATGGAATGGAATGGCCCTCGTGTAGCTCAGAATAAATATTGGCGAGCAGGTGCTACCGGACAGTACTGTGGACAACAACTTGCCTCATTTTGCTTCTCATCGAAATTGGAGTGATTGAGTGGTAGAATAGAATAGAATAGAATAGAATAGAATAGAATGCTATTTATTGTCATTCAAACCTAGTTTTGAACAAAATATAATTTCTACAGTTTTTTACATTACAAAACAATCCAAGCCCCACACTTAACACAGTTTACATAAACATCCATCACAGTGAGTCTCCAACATCTCCTCACTGTGATGGAAGGCAAAGTATTTTATCTCTTCCCTTTGTTCCTTCTCCCGTGGTCCAGCAGTCCAACTGCAGTGTTGAGGCGAACTGGGGCTCCAATGTTAAAGCCCCCGGCGGGCGATGGTAAGTCCTGAGGCCGTTTAAGCCACGCGGGGCGATGTTAGGTCTCGGCTCCATGTCCTTAAACCCACGATTCCAGCGGGAGAAGTCGCCGTTGCGGAGCTCAGAAAAGCGGTCTCCCACCAGGGACCTGCGAGCTCCCGATGTTCCCGTCCACCGGGTCTGCGGCCAGTGCCTCCGAACTCCAAAGCCAGGTCGCAGCCGCACGCCATCACAGCTCTTCCCGCTCCGAAGTTGGCCGGCTCCGCGATGTCAGTTCCGCAGGCTCTGCAACTGGAGCCCCCAGGTAAGTCCCGGCCGGAGGTCGCCGCCGGCTCCACGATGTTAGGCCCAACGACATCCGAGACCCGACAGGGAATAGTCGGGTCCCCACACAGGGAAGAGATTTAAACGGTTTCCCCCACAGCCCCCCCACCACCCCCCACATATACACAGCTAAAAAAAATAATAAAAACTAACTCAAGACATACATTTAACAAGACAAAAATATAAAAAGACAGACGACTGTAGTCGAGCCGCTGCCGTTAGCTGGTAAACTGCTAGATTACATTTACTGATGTTACTGTGAAAATGAAATACCTGTTCAAACTTCCAAATGTGCGTGAGGAGCTGAGGGTTGGGAATAAATACTGCCTAAGGCTGATGATCACACACTCATCCTGGGCTACTGAGCAAAGATGTGATTGTCCTCCAGGAGCTTTATCCAGCATTTAGATCAGTGCTTCAAGAATGCTGGCAGATATGGGACCATGACGTGCGGTGCAGCTTGGTGGAGCAGCAATGTTTATCACCGGAAAAGTGAAAGCAGTAAATCGTCAGCTCAACAAGATTAATGTAGTGAAGGAAACGCACCGTAGTCCTCATTTATTTCAGCTTCTTAAAGATGCTCAAAGGGACTTAAACCACTTTATTAGTGAAAAAAACAGGATTTGCTTTTACCCAACTGAAAGTGTTTTATAAGCGGTAGGGAGGGGGAAGAGAGGGGAATGAGGCAAGTCAGGGGTGAGGGGAGGGAGGGATGGGGAGGAGTGGGAAGGGTGGTGGTGAGGGAGGGAGGGAGGGGAGGGGGGGGAGAGGGGGGGGGGGGGGAGAGGGGGGGGAGGGAGAGAGAGAGAGAGAGGTGTGGCAAGGTTCAGACTCTGCTGCCAGGAACTGGATTTTGTTAAATCATGAACCAACATTAATTTCCTCGGAGATTGAAAATCTCTCTCGTGGCTGAAATAATCACCATATTAAGTCTTCAGACAGCTATATTCCTTAATATTGGAAGCTTAACCACACAATCAAAGCGTTCATAAACACCTGACCCTAATATGGGTAAAAGCAAATCCTGTTTTTTTTCACTAATAAAGTGGTTTAAGTCCCTTTGAGCATCTTTAAGAAGCTGAAATAAATGGGGACTACGGTGCGTTTCCTTCACCACATTGATCTTGTTGAGCTGACGATTTACCGCTTTCATTTTTCCGGTGATAAACATTGCTGCTCCACCAAGCTGCACCGCACGTCATGGTCCCATATCTGCCAGCATTCTTGAAGCACTGATCTAAATGCTGGACAAAGCTCCTGGAGGACAATCACATCTTTGCTCAGTAGACCAGGATGAGTGTGTGATCATCAGCCTTAGGCAGTATTTATTCCCAACCCTCAGCTCCTCACGCACATTTGGAAGTTTGAACAGGTATTTCATTTTCACAGGAACATCAGTAAATTTAATAGTAAGATTAAACGAGAACTTACCAGTTTGAAGTTTGATCTGTATTTTATGAGGAGTTACGATGAGGGTTTACGTGAAGAAGCCCGTCCCAGGACGCATTGCGGCATACTTCAAAGCAGCGGTGTGGAATCACAGATAGACACAAGTATTTGAAGTAACATAGTAAAGAACAAAGAGACATCAATTATCAGTTTGATCCATGTAATGAGGGTGGGAGCGGAGGGCACGTAAACCCTCATCGTAACTCCTCATAAAATACAGATCAAACTTCAAACTGGTAAGTTCTCGTTTAATCTTACTATTTTACTTCGGAGTCACGTGAGTGATTCCGTGAAGATTTCAAAGCTCTGTGATTGCAAACCGTGTAACAGTTATACTACACTCACTGCCGAAGTCTTTGAGGGAGGGAGTGTGTATCGTAACCAACCAATGATTCTGTTATAGAAAACCCAATGGTATTTTACAATAGACACTGAAGAAATTTAAATGCTCCCTTTGGCTAATTTGAATATTTGCAGATTGGAATCTTTCCTGCAAATGAAAAAACAGGTTTTGTCAACAGTTTATAATAAATTATTTCTCTGAACGTTTTACCCCCACTATTCTGCTGGAGCCAGGATGTGGTTTATAGGTACGTCCATTCTTTTGCCGTTGACGTGGAAGCTTCTCCTGTGGGATGATAACTTTGACATGTTAGTTTTATCCCAGGAGCTTTAACCTGGTTGAGCCATTTCAAAAAGGCTTGTTACCCGACCACAAGGTTTTTTGTGACCAACCCACAAGGCTTTTCATCTCCCTCGCATAATTAGGTTGTGTCTATGTAAGGTAAAAAAGGGTCTTGGTACATTACCGTGTTTTCTGGCGGGTAAGCCCGGATTTTATGACTGGATAAGGTATTCCTGGTCTGGTTTGACCATTCCCTGGACAAATGATAGAGATCTGGTCTGAAGCTGTGAGCATGGTGTCCAGTTGAAATAGGAGTAGTGACTGGACCCTCTGTGCTGCTCCATGTGCCTTCAACATATGTTTTTAGTGCATAGAAGGTTCAGGTTTAGGGCTCTGGCTGGTGAGTATCCCCTGAAGTATGGTTAACCATTGTGACATCCCAACATATGGGTGTACTTGGTCTAGGGTTTTAGAGTTTAATACCCTTCAAATTTACCCCCAGCCAGTAACCCATACCTGTTGTCCTGTAGCTGTTTTGAAAAGAACAGTCAGGGCAATTCTAGCTGTGTTGATGGTACTGTAGCCGAATCCTTCATCGTGATGACGGTTCTCCAGGAATTCCAGTTTGTAGTACCTGTATCGGATGAGTAGGTTTTCCCTGTATCCTTGCAGCACTTCTGTTGATGCTGGACAAGTGTTGTAGTCCAGTGAATGTTCAAAAGGATGCTGACATGGTGTTGATTGTTCAGTATAACAATCCCAGTCCCAGAGGCTTGCGCAGAATCTGCAGCTCAGGAGCTTATTTTCTCATGGCACAGTTGATTTGTGCCCGGCTCCGATTGTTAATAATCCTGGGTACTGGAAAAACTCCATGCAAGTTCCAACAATCATGTCATAGCGTAAGTTCTGAAACAGAATCCTTTTGTACTGTGCGTTGTTCTCGATTGGTGAGGCAGAAGGGAAAAAATACATAGAATTAATTTCACCAATGCAACATGAACGCATTTGTCTATCAATATTATAAATATATTGTTGAATGACAACATGACCTATAGGTCAGAAAAGCTAATATATATAGCTGACAAGCTTTCTGCTGGAACTATCTGTCCCAGAGAAAATTTTTTATATATATGAGGATTCCACTGCCCCAGGGTCTGGTTTCCCCCCGCGACATACATAGGACATCCCCGAACCCCTGGTGATATAGCATTGATGCAAATAATCGATATCAGATTCACATTCCATTTTAATTGTCATTGTCAGTGTGCAGTACAGAGACAATGAAATGCATCGTATAGCTTGATAGTTTTGTTAAACTTTATATGAAAACATCTACTTGATGTTGTCCTTAATTTTTTGTGACCTGGTGTCTGTCACTGTATTTTGCTTACCAGGCAGGTAAGTTGTTGATAGTCCAATACCTCTATGGATATACCATTGCCAAATTGTTTTGACCAACTTGTCATATGATACCGACTTTATGCTGCCATATGGTTAATATAGGCCACCTCCATAGTGTAGTCTATTTATACCCATACATGCAAATGCTTAAACTCATGAATTTCACCCGAGCATTTTTAGATACTTAATGCCCAGTGTAAGTGGTAACCCCACCACTGTCTTTCTGATATTATTTCAGTCGGTAACTTCATGAGATGCTCAATGACAACCTATATGTTGTTCTTGATACTAACATCTGAATCATGTAGACAGAAAATGGTATCATTTTCCCCCAATTACTCTGTTATTTGTCGAGTAGTTGGTAGTTTGACCATTAATTTGTCCCTTGTTTGTGCCAATTCAACTATGTTGTCTCTTGGCAACATTATAGTTACGTGGACTGAATTAATATGAAAGCCAAGATAGTCCAAGAAAGCGCTCTATATGCTGGTAGGAAACCAGACCCACCTACCTCCATGGTTATTGGCGGGGTTGTGATTTTTTCTTTTTGAGTGTTCTTCCCTGTCGACGTGCTGGCGATGTTGGGGGGAGGCGCATTTTCCAGGGGGTCCGCTGCAGGCCCTGACCAAAAAAAGGTCTCTGGGGATAGTGCGGCCCACAGCTTTGACCAGTCGGATGTTCGGGCCGCCGACTGGTAGATACAGTGGTGTGCTGCCGCCTGGGTGGAATGAAGAGCTTTGGTATGTTCACTGCCGGTGGTGCCCTCATGAGGCTAAAGGTCTTGGACGCCTCCTCCATCTCTTTGAGCTGTTTGTTCAAGTCCTTCCCAAATAAGAATGAGTCGGTCTCTACTGATGGAGTTTTGCATAAACCTGCAAATTTAGGATTGAGGGCCGGCTTGATGTTGTCTCTTCTCAGGTTATTCAGCTCATATTGTGTCGTGCACATGAGTGCCAGGACATCCTGTTGGTGAGTGGTCATCTCTACGGTCTCGACTCCCCGCGCATAGGCTGTTATAGCCGCCGTGAGGAGGCGAAGTATGCGCTGTAGTGTGACCTCCTCTCCAAATCTGTCCGTGCAGAGGTTTGTTGGAGAGATGATTTATGCTGGCAGCCATCCTTGGCTCCAGCGGTGCTCCAACCCGTGGGGTAGCGACAAAGCGGCTTACAACCCCTAGCAGCTCTTCCTGCACACCCTGCTCTCTTTCGGCTCCTTCCGCCTGCCCCATACTCAGACCAGCCTGCCCCTGGTCACCAATGCTAACCTCCCATTCCTGGTCCGAGGTCGCAAAGGGAGGTGCCGGACTCAGCACCATGGAGGGGGCGCCTGTCCTGTCTGTCCGAGAGCGCTGCTGCTCTCGGTAGACCATCCCCTCCAATAGCTGCTGGATGCAGCTTAGGCGGCTGTCTCTCCCCCGCTTTGGGGTGGACATTTCCCCCCTCCGACGAGTCGGAGACGACCGGCCGTTTGGCTTCCTAGCCCCTTTCCCAGTCCGCCGTGTAGGCTCTGGCGAGACTGGCTTGGCTCGGTCTCAGGGATAGCGAAAACGCTCTGCGAGCGACGCTGCCGCCGGTTGCTGCCCCGCTGGTATAGTTGGAGCGGGGCAGTACCTCTTTGCGAGTTTTGCGTTGTGTTCCTGCACTATGTAATAAAAACACAACTGCAAACTTACCTTTGGAATGCCCAAGAGCTGCTCCTGTAGTTCAGGCGGCAGTCTCTCCTCCTCCTGGGTGGAGAGACTTCCCAGTCCGATGTTGGCTCCACCGCCGGGTTTTCCACACATCCAGCCCGTTGCTCAGGCGCTAGCGGGCTGGCTAGGTCCCGGTGTCGGGTTTGTGGACCGCCCCCTAAGCGGTCCTACCGCCTGTTGCTGCCCAAAGACGTCGTTTCGTCGGGCAGGTGCAGCATTTCCCTCCCAGCCCGCAGCTGATGCTGACGGGCTTGGTACAGAGTCGGGAGCGGGGCGCTGATTAGCGGTCCTCCCTCTCCCTCTCTCTCTCTCCTCGGGCTGCTGCACTCGGGCTGCAGCGCACTCCACGCCAGCACTGCTCCGTGGGTCCCCTTAACGGCTCCGCAAAAGTCGGAAGCCTCCTCCCGCCCGCCTGCCTGCCTCACCTGGACAGTCCTTGAGGGCGAGGGAGGACTGAGGGGAACCCCAGCGCAGTGCTAGCCCCGCGCCGATGTCGCCCCTGAGGACAGCTTACCGGCACTCGCACCATGGTCCTGCCGGTGAGTCCTAGTTGCGTCTTCCTCCCCTCCCGACAACGGAAAAACTCCTCCCGGAGTCCAAGGGGCCGCTTGCATGCCCTGGAGGGAACAAACAGACGCAAAGGCTGTAAAGTAAAGGTAAGTACTTACCTAAACTTTAGCTTTTCTCGTTTCTGCGGGAGCCCTGTCTCCCGCGCTGCCGCTTGGCCTGCTGAAACGTAATGCCGCAACGTGTCCTGGGACGGGCTTCTTCACGGAATCACTCACGTGACTCCGAAGTAAAATCTAGCAGCTTACCACTCAATCACTCCAATTTTGATGAGTAGCAAAATGAGGCAAGTTGTTGTCCACAGTACTATCTGGTAGCACCTGCTCGCCAATATTTATTTTGAGCTACATGAGGGCCATTCCATTTCATTCTAGACATCACTGCAACCTTGTGCGCAAATATGAATTACAAAGGTGTGATGGACAAAAGTGAAATCAGGGTAGCATTTGATTGAGTGTGGCACTGGTACCTTGCACAAAGTCATACCTTGCACAAAGGGAGATGGTTGTTGATATTGGAGGTTGATCAAAGATGAGATTCCCTTCCATGAGCTTTGTGCAGCATTTAGATCAGTGCTTCAAGAGTGCTGGCAAATGTCATTATGGGACCATGTTGTGCAATGCAGTATTGTGGTATTATGAGAAGCGACTATGTTATAGTGCAGTTAACTGCTCATAGTGCTTTGTCATCATATCTAGTACTAGAAGTGGGACAATAAACAATTGGCTCTCACCCACTGGTGACAAAGGTTATGGTAGATACAAAGTAGTGTGGAATGTGTAATCAGTATCATTTTTTAATACAGATTATCATCAGCTGTATCCCTAATTTTGGAGCAGTTCATTTTGTTAGTCATGCTTATGACACTGATTTCAGCAGTGTCATAAGCATGAGTCTTTACACAATCTCCGTCTGGATCAGTCGGTCATATCTGACAAGAGGGTAACATTTTATGTGAATAAACTCATAAAGCAGAGCAGGCATGGTTGGGTCAAGCTGGAGCTGGCAGCTTACCCATCAGAACAGATACCTGGGTGTCATGGTACACCAGTCATTGAAAGTAGGCATGCAGGTGCAGCAGGCAGTGAAGAAAGCGAATGCTATGTTAGCATTCATCGCAAAAGGATTTGAGTATAGGAGCAGGGAGGTTCTACTGCAGTTGTACAGGGTCTTGGTGAGACCACACCTGGAGTATTGCGTACAGTTTTGGTCTCTTAATCTGAGGAAGGACATTCTTGCCATAGAGGGAGTACAGAAAAGGTTCACCAGACTGATTCCTGGGATGTCAGGACTTTCATATGAAGAAAGACTGGATAGACTCGGCTTGTACTCACTAGAATTTAGAAGATTGAGGGGGGACCTTATAGAAACTTACAAAATTCTTAAGGGGTTGGACAGGCTAGATGCAGGAAGATTGTTCCCGATGTTGGGGAGGTCCAGAACAAGGGGTCACAGTTTAAGGATAAGGGGGAAATCTTTTAGGACAGAGGTGAGAAAAACATTTTTCACACAGAGAGTGGTGAATTTGTGGAATTCTCTACCACAGAAGGTAGTTGAGGCCAGTTCATTGGCTATATTTAAGAGGGAGTTAGATGTGGCCCTTGTGGCTAAAGGTATCAGGGGGTATGGAGAGAAGGCAGGTACAGGTTATTGAGTTGGATGATCAGCCATGATCATATTGAATGGCAGTGCAGGCTCGAACGGCCGAATGACCTACTCCTGCACCTATTTTCTATGTTTCTATGTTTCTATCAGAGATTGTGGATGTTTATTATGTGAAAAGGTACATTGTGGTTACTAAGAACATATGAGATGAAGGAAAAGTTTTTTCATAGTTATATAATAGTTTCACAAAATATATTTTGGTGCAGATTATGTCAAGATGGATAGAGTGTAAGCAACTGAAAGCGGGATTGAAGACAAATAATTTCAAGTCACACTCTACCAGGGCTGCTGGCGTGCCAGCAGCCAATAGAATGGATATTCCCCTTTGATCACATTCTTGCAACAACAGCAGGCTCAGATGAATGCATTTTCGGAAGTTATAGAATATCGTTGAACATGTCTGGACTATTGCAGATAGAATTCTGGACAGTGCTACATGAGCTGTTGTCTAACTCCAAGGCAATTTGGACTGTGGTTCAATTAAGGGCGGTGTACATGTGTGTAAAGTTAGCATCATGTTGTTAATGGTCCATGTCTTTTCTACCATTTATGGTTTATCTGTGTAGTGTGTTCACATACAGATTGGTTTACTGCATGAAACCACAAAGCTTCAAAGGCTTCATGTAGTCTCATCATGAGACTTCAAAATAAAACCGTTTGAAGTTTGATCTTTATTTTATGAGAAGTTGGAGTAAGAGACTACATGCCCTCCACTCCAAACCCTGAATCTCATAAATTTCATTCGGTAAGTCAAGGGTTATTAATCTTTCTGTAGATTGATTCTGGTTTAAGTGGTCTGTGGTTTCATACAGTGGCTCTGAAGATCGACGCGCATGCAGGCTGGCGGGTTCTTCATGTAGTCTCTCACTCCAACTTCTCATAAAATCAAAATCAAACTTCAAACGGTAAGTTTTCGTTTAATCTTTCTATTATATCTGATTTCACCACCTCCTCTGGCAGCATATTTCCAGATATCAACCAATCTCTGTGCAAAAAAAACCGTTCCCCTCAGCCATGATCATATTGATTGGCGGTGCAGGCTCAGTTCTCCTTTATGTTTCTATGTTTCTCCTTTAAAACTTTCCCCTCAGTTCTCCACATGCCCTCTTGTTTTTAATACCCCTATCATGGGAAAAATGATTACCCTATATATGCCTCTCATAATCTACAAGTCCTGTTTCAGATTTTCTTTTCATTTTTAACTGCTCACCCAAATTAAAGAACCCTGTTTTGTGGTTACAACTATATACTGAATACAAAAGCAGAAGGTTAAGTTACACTATTTATCTCACTGCTAAATTATGTGCAGCAAGCAAAATGCAGGCATAGAAACTGAAAGATCAAAGGGTACAGAATGGAAGATTATGTACCAGATTATGGTCAGAGCAGAGATTATGGGAGAGCAGAATACGTTCCTGCAGCATTGAACTGGGTATTTGCAGCCACCATACTTTGTTGGCTGAAATGTCTTTTATTGGGCTGGCCATGTTGTTCATATCCCTGACACCCGACTCCCGAAACAGACAATCTATTTTTAGCCGTGTCACACAGAAAAGATTACTAGGCGGATGGACGCAATGATTCAAGGATGTACTTAAAGCCTCCAAGATAAGAATGCAACATCCCACCAACTGCTCCGAACTTCCCCCGAGGAATTCCAGGCCTATGACGCCTCAAAGTGGAAAAGGAATATTCAGGAAGGTATTAGGGAACCTCGCAACCATGCATCAGGAGCGCAGGTGCCCTGCAAGTGCCCTGTAGATGCCCTGCAGGATTGAAATACCTACCTCCTCCAGTCACCTCCTGCCTTGCCGACTACAGACTGCAATCCCACCTTAACCCCTTCAGGCAACCCAGAACCCACTAAACCAGAAAAGTAGCAAATCACCTTTGATCCCACGGTACTCTCTGGATAGATAAGTTACCCAGAGCTGATATCCTCACTTATTTTGAATCACGTGTCTGTCCAGTATCTGTAGGGATATTCAGCATTGTTTGTTGGCTTCCTCATGCATGACAATTGTCCAAAATTGTCTGTAAACTGTCTAGAGAATAACACAGACTCGATTACTGCAATCAAAGAGGTTCTGGTCCTTAATGGCAGTCCTTATCCACTGATTCTTTTTAAATTGCAGTTAGCTAAAATGTGTGCATAATATCTTTATTTAGTTCTCATTATGCTAATTATCTTATTCATGTACCTGTCCAAATGTTTCTTTAATGTTGTCAAAGTACCAGCTTCAACTACCTCCATAGCTCGTTCCATATATGTAAATAAGTTGTTCCTCAGGTTCCTATTAAATGTTTCTTGCCTCATCTTATACCTATGCCCTCTAGTTCTTGATTCCCCTACTCTGGATAAAGGACTTTGTGTATATACTCCTTATATATTATATCTATATCTATATCTATTCCTCTCATGATCTATACACCTCTATAAGATCATCAGATTGAAACATCTGACAAATTTTGGGTATTATAAAGTAATATTAATATTTTTTCGGTATTGTGTAGTACAGGCTGCTTCATATGGAATACTTTATAATTTTGTGCATATACCACAGCATACAAAATGATATGTTTTTTCTTTTTGTTAAGGTCAGCACTCAGTTAAGTGGACTTCAATGAGTTGATTTCAACTCGGGGAAAAAATACAACACAAATGCAAATGTGTTGCAGGATTCAAATGGAAAAAATGTCTCACAGCTCATTGCAATGGGCGTAAAGGAATGCAAAGAAAAGCAATATGAAAAAAAATAGGAAGTCCTGGTCCACAACTAAGAAGCAGTTAGACAGGTACATGGATAGGACAGGTTTGGAGGGATATGGACCAAACGCGGGCAGATGGGACTAGTGCAGCTGGGACATATTGGCCGGTGTGGGCAAGTTTTGCCGAAGGGCATGTTTCCACACTGTATCACCCTATGACTCTATGACTAACTGAAGGCCAGACACAACGCTTTTAGGAAGATTTTCAAGATGACCGTCTGGCAGCAAGCTGGAGCACTGGTTTGGGTGTTCTGGAGAACAGCAACTAACCTTGGAATTGAGAAGGAATTGAGAAACGGGGAAATAAAATAATTTACAAACAATTTATCAATATAATTTAATGTAAGGCAACTGGCAAAGGAGCCAACAACATTTATCAATTGGTCCATTCATAGGAATCTGAGTATCACATCTATAACTATTTGGGAGAAAGCAATGCATATTCCAAATCAGCAACTCTTTGAAAAATGTCTAAACTTGAACTCGACCGACTCCCACAGCCACCTACCACACCACCACCACTCAGTCTCCTTTTTCTCAATTACTCCATCTCGACTGTGTCTGTTTTCGAGATGAGGCTTTCCAATCCAGTACATTTGAAATGTTCTTTTTTAGGAAATGCAGCCTCCCCACCCCCTCCATCCACTGTGGTTGTCCAAGCCCTCACTCGTACTGCCTCTATATCTCACACCTGCTCTCACCTCACCTTTCCCCAGACAGAATACGGACGGAGTTTCCTTAGTTCTCATATGTGCCATCTATAACAGGATTCCACCATTGGTCACATCATCCCATTCCTATTCCTTTCTGCTTTCTGCGAGGACCACCCTCTCTATGACACTGGTTTGTTCATCGCCTCCCCACTCAGCCCTCCCCTTCCCCCGGCACTTTCCCTACAACCATAGGAGGTGTAACAACTATTCCTATGCCTCAAACCTGCATCTCCCCAAACTAGACTAGAGGACCTCTTTGCCTCTTTGTCATCTGTGGCCATCTGGATCTTCCAGTTGGCAGCGGTTTTAATTCCCAACTGCCCACCCTCCTCTCCTCCTGTTGTTCCCACCCGCTAACATCTCTCCTTATTCAGTTCCACACTTCACCTTCCATTCCTATCAGATTCCAGAATCTGCAGCTTTTTGTTCACCACTTATCATCTCCCAGCCTCGCCTCCATCTGACTGTTATTTGACAATTGCCCCTTCCACACCTGCATCAACCTATCCCTGGCTAGCTCCTGATCCACACCTCCCCTTACCTCATTGTATCAGTTACTTCTCCTCTACTCCTTCAGTCCAGGTGAAGGCTGTGGAGCCACCACATTGACTGTGTGTTTCGGTCCACAAGTGCTGCCTGACCCGCTATGTGTCTCCAGCAGCTCTCCTTTCCTTGCTCCAGACTCCAGCACTGGCAGTCTCTTGTGCCTCCGGCAGCTTGAATTGGAGAATTGGAAGCCAGTGAAGAATTATGGTGGAAAGATCAAATCAAGCAGATTATCGGAGTGAATTAGCAGTAGTGTTCCTTCTTTTGAAATAAATCATTTATTCATGGCTTATTTATCTTAAAATGTTTAAATGCTTAATGATGTATACCAGAATATTTTTTATTCATACCCAGGATGTGGGTGGTGCTGACAAAGCTAGCTTTATTACCATTTGCTGTTTGCACAATGCCTCTGAATCAGCACAGAAACTTCCTTTCCTGATATGCGCTTGCCTTTTGGTGGATAAACTTCAACATAGAGATTTGAATTAAAGGCCCACCAAGTTCTACTGAACTTAAATTCAGTTAATTATTAGAAGTCAAGCACAAATCGAACAAAACGAACAGCTATTCTGAGTGCTAATGTCTAACCCGTAGCTCATTGATGTCCTACCGGGAAGGAAACTGCCCAGTTTGTCTGGCGAAATGCCTCATCAACAGAATTCAACAACAAGCACCAAGCCCTGGCTAGACTGGTGAGAGCTCCCCCACACCCAGTCAGATCCTTCCTGTACCATCAGAATCTTCCTACCGATGCACACTGCCCTCAGGACAGCTGTTATGGAGAGGAGACGGTTGCCCACCTCTTCGCTGAGTGTGGATTTGAAAAAAGGGTCTGGAGAATAACATTCTTGTCACGGTTCATCCCGAGCAGCTCAGTAACTGAGGACTCTTTGATTTATGGACGGTTCCCAGGGATACATTTGGCAATGGACATCAAGTGCTGCTGGAGGATCATCAACTCTGTGAAAGATGCTCTTTGATCTGCCCAAAACTTGTTGGCCTCCCAGCAGATCGAGATGTCCGCCAGGGAATGTTGCCGACTGGCCCATTCCAGACTGCAGGAGTATGTGCTGAGGGACTCGCTGAAGCTTGGTGCAGTCAATGCCAAGGCTCTGTGGGGCAGGTTCACAGTCCAGGATTCTTCCACTGCTGAACTTGATGGGCTGAGTCCAGTGGCGATACCCATCAAAGGGAAAGGATATCATCCCTGGGAGTTTTAGTGTATGAGTGGCAAAGGCATTGTCTTTAAAAGTAAATGCAAACACTTCTGTGTGTGTCATTAATGAATGTACAGACGTTGGGGATATGTGAAGAGTTTTACACAGTTTTTGTTTTGTATATATTATTTATTCCAAATAAAGTTTATTTTTGGAAATAAAAAAAACATGGTTATCTTTTAAATGTTCTCAGAAGGCAGAGTCGGGGCACTAAAAAGCCGGCCTTGTCTGAACTGCATGCCATCTAGACCGTGTTTGATTAAAAAGGGAACATATAACCTACCGGACAATTTTATGACCCCTTGTACAGAAACCAAGATTTATTCCAGTTTTAAAAGCTGCTGAATAGAAATCTTCAGACATTTGTGGCGTACCTTGAATTAATATTCTCTAAATTAATATCAACCTGGCTGCCTATTGACATGATTTCTACCCTTGCTACTCAGTGTTTCAAAAATCCTACCTACCAGGAAGGTTTTTTTTTCTTTATTCAGAAAGTTCTGAGCTACAGAATTCTGCCACAGTTGACATGCACAGGCTGAGGGTCCTCAAACCACCTGATTATCTCGAAGCTTTCGGTAGTTAACGGCCTCAGACAGTACTGCAAGGGGAAACAAAAACTACATCTAAGTGTATAAAGCATAAAGTGATTCAAATTTCTCAGGATGCTTCCGCTTTTAGAAACAAATATTTCCAAGGTGCAAAAGAGACCACTTTGACCAGGCAGAGGTGTTATACCAGACGATCGACAGGAGTACAACCAACGGAACCAGGCATGCTGGAATATACTCCAATATGCTCTGATATATTTTTGATCCTGTGCTACTTCAGCTATAGAGTTTCTGAACTGCAATGGATACTTTAGATTCCAAGTTGGAAAGAGGAGTTGAGGCCAAGATCGCATCAGATCTTATGAAATGGTGCTGTTGTATGGCCTATCGCTGATTTTGTTTCTTACTTTCACTTCAGCATTGATAGGGAGCATTTTCCGATTGCCATCAGCCAGGAAAAGAGCTATTTGTATCTTTGATTTACAAAGGGGATGTCTTCCTGAAGAGAATTTTGTGAAGTGATTTTTTTTTAATCATTAAAATTATGAGAAATGCACTGTGGACATTTCAATATGGTATTTCTCTGTGCAGGGATTAGCATAGTATTTATTGCAGCAAAAATAGCTGCATAAATCATAAACAGAATTGCTGAAAAGTCATTAGCAAAATTGTGAAAATTTAGAACTCAATAGTTTATAAATCAAGTAATCACTGTCAGTTTTTACCATTTCACAAATCAAAATCAATTAAATAATTTGATTCACAAAAATGCAGTCTTCAAAAGGAAAGGCATTCTTTTAAACACCATCAATGTTACTTTCAGCTACACCTTTATGTAAGATATAAAAGTAAAAATGGTAACAGTTACTGAAATGTTGCACTTCCATCGACACACATTACTGTAAAAGTTAGCTTTCTCTTGATTAATTAATAATGCAAGAGCTATGGAGAGTTCAAAGAAAGTATGTTAATTTGGATCATGTTTTCCAATGATTTTGAGCTCTCCCTCCACAATAATGGCTGACAATCTGGAGAGAACCACCTCCCCAAGGATATAAATCTTCCTCCATATTCTGCATTCCATGCAGTTTTGCTGCCAGAAGCATAACAATTCCCATTCTATTCCTCAAACAGTATTTCATTAAATAATGAGTTCAGTTAATAAGCGATGGCTAGTTTACCTGAAAAATAATTATCTTTAAGACCATAGTTATCCTCATATTCAGAGAGTCGTAGACATACGCAGCTTGGAAACAAATCTTTCGGCCCAACTTGTCCATGCTGATCAAGGTGCCTACTGTATCTGAGCTAGGACCATTTGCCTGTGTTTGATCCATATTGGTCTAAAACTTTCCTATACATGTACCTGTCTCAATATATTTTAAACATTGTAGTTGTTCCTGCGACTATCACTTCCTCTGGCAACTCGTTCCATCTACCCATCATCCTCTGTGTGCCCCTCATCTCCCTGCTCTCACCTATGTATTTTAGTTTTGGATTCAAGATAGACACAAAAAGCTGGAGTAACTCAGCATCTCTGGAGAAAAGGAATAGGTGACATTTCGGGTTCGAGACCTTTCTTCAGACTGAAAGTCAGGGGAAGTTTTAGACTACCCTACCTTGGGAAAGAAGACCTTGACTATTCATCTTGTCTAAGTCTCTCGTTTTATAAACCTCAAAAAGGTCACTCCTCAGCCTCCTTCGCTTCAGGGAAAACAGGTCCAGCGTTAATGTATATCCTGCCAGGTCTTAGCTTGCCAAATGCATCACTGTGCAGTTATCTGAGTTAAATTCCATCTGCCATTCCTATGCCCACTTTCACAGTTGATCTAGATCCTGTTGTAATCTTGGACAATCTTCTTCACTGCACCAACAATTATAATGTCATCCACAACCTTACTAATCACACCACCTACATTCTCATCCAAATTGTTAATATGCAGCAAACAACGACACCCAGCTCTGATCCTGGCACAGGCTTCCATTCTGACAAACCACCTTCTGACAACTATTACCAAGCCAATTGAGTATTCTTGTCAGATGCCTTGCTAAGGTCCACATAGACAGCATCCAACACCTTAGTCTCATTTGGTCACCTCTTCAAAAAACTCAATCAAATTGATGACACACGATTTCCGAGACAGAGCCTCCAATAGATTCCTTCGCTGGTGGGGAGGTCAGTACCTATGATGAACGGGACTTGTCCACCACTTTTTGTATTCTCCTTCATGTTCGTTTTGCCAATCCAGGCCATGATGCAAGCAGTCAATATGCTCTCTACCATACACCTTAGAAGTTCAAGCGAGTTTTCATCGACATACATATTCTCCTCAATCTTCTAAGAAAGTAGAGGTGTTGATAGGCTTTCTTTGTGATTGTATCAATGTGCTGGGCAGGGCTGATCTTCAAAGATATGCATGCCCAGCAACGCGAAGCTGTTGACTCTCTTCACCAACATCACATCAATGAAGATAGTCTTCTGGATTCTTAGTTTTCCACATCTGAAGTCAATAATCAGTTCCTTGTTGATGTGGAGAATAAGATTGCTGTTTCAATCAGATTATCAATCTTCCTCATAGAAACATAGAAACGTAGAAAATAGGTGCAGGAGTAGGCCATTCGGCCCTTTGAGCCTGCACCGCCATTCAATATGATCATAGCTGATCATCCAACTCAGTATCCTGTACCTGCCTTCTCTCCATACCCTCTCTTACCTTTAGCCACAAGGGCCACATCTAACTTAAATATAGCCAATGAACTGGCCTCAATTACCTTCTGTGGTAGAGAATTCCAGAGATTCACCACTCTCTGTGTGAAAAATGTTTTTCTCATCTCGGTCCTAAAGGATTTCCCCCTTATCCTTAAGCTGTGACCCCTTGTTCTGGACTTCCCCAACATCAGGAACAATCTTCCTGCATCTAGCCTGTCCAACCCCTTGAGAATTTTGTAAGTTTCTATAAGATCCCCCCCTCAATCTTCTAAATTCTAGCGAGTACAAGCCGTGTCTATCCAATCTTTCTTCATATGAATGTCCTGACATCCCAGGAATCAGTCTGGTGAACCTTCTCTGTACTCCCTCTATGGCAAGAATGTCCTTCCTCAGATTAGGAGACCAAAACTTTTGCAATACTCCAGGTGTGGTCTCACCAAGACCCTGTACACCTGCATTAGAACCTCCCTGCTCCTATACTCAAATCCTTTTGCTATGAATGCTAACATACCATTTGCTTTCTTCACTGCCTGCTGCACCTGCATGCCTACTTTCAATGACAGGTGTACCATGACACCCAGGTCTCGCTGCATCTCCCCTTTTCCTAATTGGCCACTATTCAGATAATAGTGTACTTTCCTGTTTTTGCCACCAAAGTGGATAACCTCACATTTATCCATATTATACTGCATCTGCCATGCATTTGCCCACTCACCCAGCCTATCCAAGTCACCTTACAGCCTCCTAGCATCCTCCTCACAGTTAACACTGCCCCCCAGCTTTGTGTCATCCGCAAACTTGGAGATGTTGCATTCAATTCCCTCGTCCAAATCATCAATATTATTGTAAATAGCTGGGGTCCCAGCACTGAGCCTTGGGGTACCCCACTAGTCACTGCCTGCCATTCTGAAAAGGGCCCGTTTACTCCTACTCTTTGC
Organism: Leucoraja erinaceus; assembly: GCF_028641065.1. Classification (NCBI taxonomy): domain Eukaryota; kingdom Metazoa; phylum Chordata; class Chondrichthyes; order Rajiformes; family Rajidae; genus Leucoraja; species Leucoraja erinaceus. The sequence continues at coordinate 53,572,376 of NC_073379.1, forward strand.
TTCCTGTCTGCCAGCTAGTTCTCCATCCACATCAATACTGAACCCCGTGTGCTTTAAGTTTGCATACTAATCTCTTATGTGGGACCTTGTCGAAAGCCTTCTGAAAGTCCAGATATACCACATCCACTGGTTCTCCCTTATCCACTCTACTAGATACATCCTCGAAAAATTCTATAAGATTCGTCAGACATGATTTACCTTTCATAAATCCATGCTGACTTTGTCCTCATGCACTTGACTTGCTCATTGGCAGACCTCTCGATATGAATTGGCACCAACACCTCATATTTAAATCTGCTGAAAATATCACCATAGCTGGCCAAATAATGGTTAATGACTTAATTATCCATTATTTGGCCAACAACGGTGATATTGTCGGCAGATTTAAACATGCCATTTTAACTGTGACTGGCCATGCAGTCAAGAGTGTGGAGTGGGTCGAACAAGAGACTGAGCACATAGTTTTGAGGTGCTCCTGTGTCGATGGTTATTGAGGAAGAGGTGTTGGTGCCAGTTCATTTTGATTGAGGTCTACCAATGAGTACGTCGAGGATCTAGAGGCATTGGGATGAGCAGAGACCCATTTTCCTAAATTTGATAACAAGTTTAGAGAGGATGATGATGTTTTAACAACGAGCTGCACAGATTGACTTTTGATTTTGACCCAAATATTTGTATTAGCTTTCAGTAAAAAAGCCATGGTCTGCATTCTTCTCCCATGAAGATTCAACTGCACCCATTCTATCTCCAGAACCTCCTCTGAGGAACAAATAATCGTCATCTTATTTGCTTGACATATTGTTAATCTAAATTGAAGTTTATTGCCTATCGTTTCAAAGGTACAGGAAGGGGGAATTCTAGATGATTAATTGGTTAATATAATCTTGCGGGGCATTTGCGTGTTGACTGAAATATATTTATTGCAGTGATCTTGATATTTGTACTTTGCATGGGACATTGACGCATTTCCGACTCTCTGGTGTCCCATTTCTTCACTATTATCTTATCCCAATTGGTCAATGATCTACAATATAGTTAACTTCTCCCTTGCATCACAAGCCTGGAAATTTAAATGATACAACTCTGAATGATTTGCAAGACCAGTTAGGATAGCCAAAAAAAGTTGGATATTTTGGGTCCCATCAGATATTCTGACATTGTGTTCAGTGCAATAAATTGATCTGATGAGAGTTTGATGTACATCTTATGCAATCTCAATTTGTGTCCCTATATAGGAACCACAGAGTTATTTTTTGTAGGAAGGAACTGTAGATGCTGGTTTAAATGTGATAAACCCTAAAAGCTGGTCTAACTCAGCGGAACAGGCAGCATCTCTGGAGCGAAGGAATGGGTGATAATTACTATTCCCTATTATTTGGTATGGTGCTTTCAGGGAATTCTTTAAAGTCATTCCTATTCTGTAATGTGTATGGCTTGTAGCTCACTGTCAAAAGACAACCTGATACGGCTACAACAAATTGAGGCACATACTGGCATAAATATTTCAGAAAATATTTGAAATTAAATGGGTTTGTTTACTTGTTCATGTTACGCCCAGTTAAAGGGCTGCAAGGGAATAAGGCAAAGGGGAATTGGCCTGAGTGCTCTGCATTGCCTCGATGGGCTGAATGGTCTTTCTGTGTCATAATAGGTATGTGAGAAATTATTGCTACATTTCAGTAACATCATCTCGAGTGAGCCTCTTCTTTCTGAATATGATAGAATATTTATCAATTACTCCAGCAGAACTTGCTGAAACCACTCAAGTGGCTGAAAGAAGTATTTGTTCCCAACTACCACCCACATTTAGCGCAGAGACACCGTGAGAGATAGGCGTGGATGTGAAAGCTCGTCTGCAACAGGATTACTGAAGATAATTCAATTCCACAGAAATTCACATCACAAAATATTCGCTGAATGTTTCAACAGGACGAGGCAGGTAGCTGCAGTGCACCTGCTGTCTGGTGAATTGTGCAGACTGGAGCCTTTGTGCAGCAGGAACACACACTCTCGCAGCAATCCTCGGACTAGACGGGTGGGCTTTTCTGTGGGAGATAGCAGGGAGACATCATGAGGTTAGCATGTTTGACATATGCTGCGTGTCTCCTCTGCGTTGACAACTGGCAAAGCGGGCAGTTTTTTATCTGCATAAATTTAATTTTATTGAGAACCTGTTAATAACTTGAATTTTAAGCAATGGGACAGGTGTTAACCTGAGTTAGAGCATTCAGTATTATTTCCAGCAGCCAACCCATCTGCTTCCACAAGGTCCGTGGTCTCCATTTCATGTAGAAAGATAATTTATTTTAAAGATCGCAGTCACTGCCCTTCATTGCTGAGGCCCCTGACCCATCCCCAGTCTCTCCCTCATCACATCCGTGCAATATTCCCTTCCCTCCACCAACTTGACACTCTGCCCAAGCCCCCTCCAGGAATTCCTCTTCCTTTCCGGATGCAATCATCTCCCTATTCCTCTGATTCTTCGCTGGGCTATTTCCCCTCCTTCCAACTCTCAGTTGCTGCCTGACACACCTCCTCCACAACATCTCCTGTCCCCTCTGTGGCCAGTGATAGTGGAGCGTCAGTTATATTCCACCATGCGCATGACTGTGAGCCTTGGGTGCTTTTAGAGTATAGGAGCTAGGTCTCCCCCTCGGCCCCACTCCCCATATATTGCTGCTTTGACATGATTTATAATCTCCTTACATTCAGATTATGTGGACATCGACGATGATGATTTCTAGAACAAACTCACAGCTGACTGAAACAAAGGTATCTCTAACTCACATTGTGCAGCAGGAACAAAGGGGGTGAATGTTTCGGGTGATGAATGTGTTCCAATCAAGTGGATGTTTGTGGAACTGACCTCATCCTGGTATCACATATCCCGCCGGCTCTGAAGATGCGGATGGACAGACTGGATTTTTCTGGGGATGTAACAGGGAGACACCATGAAGTTAGCATGTTGATGTATTCTTACACTCAGATTATGTAGACAACGACCGTGATGATTTCTGGAACAAGCTTGGCAGCACCATCGCACGCACAGCTGACTGAAAAACTAAACCCGAACAAAGCAAAGATATCTCTGCCTCACAATGCTTTGTGAGTTTTACCTCAACAAATAAAAAGTCATTTAATAGGTTTGCAACAATAGTAAATTCAAGGTGATTGGTATTGAATCCTCACTGAACATAATAACCAGAATCTGCTTGTGTGTGGAATAAACTGTTCTCGCTGGAGCTTTTGTAGCCTTTGTTTGGAGTCAGCGCTGTGATTTCTCTGGATGCTGTCAGGAGATAAACAATGTTTTGTGTTTCTTCAAATTGAATGAGTGCCAAATGCCTTCACAGCAAAGCTGTTTCTAGTGTCCGTATTCAAAGTCAGCGGGAAACATCACATGGAGCTGGGTCGTCAGCAGTTAGAATGCCCGCACTGATCAGAAAGAGAGGCACAAATGACAATAGAGCATTCCTATAACCAGGACAACGGGCCTTCATAGTCACGTCAAGAACCCTGCACTAACAACAACTCGGACTTTAAATTAGCACCAACTAGCGACTCTGTATATTGTCTCTTTGTACCTCTGCTAAACTGCCCTAATTTGACAAAACAAAGCAATTGACAATTTTGTCAACATTTAGTTATTGCTTGTTTTAGGGTATTTGAGATATGCTCCACACAATGGTGAACAAAATAAGTCTTCTCTGAGTACAATTTGTAAATATTTATACCAGAGAAGTAAGAAATTCCATCACAGAGAGCTGAAAGAAAAACACGTTATCCTCATTTACAAGAAAATGCCTTTCTGTCAGTTGCTTCCTTTTGTCAACGTAGGGCAGTATACACATACGGTTTTTTGAGATGCTTATCTATCATGTATCTAAATGCTTGTACTGAACTGTATACAAAAATGGATTTTACTGTACCTCGGTACATGTGACAAAGTACTATACCAAGTACCATACCATACCTGCAATGTCTGACCACTCAGCCTGAGGCGATGTCCTGAGCCATAGTTTCTTTTTCCAGAAATAAACATTATTCAGAATAAAAATATACAAAACAAAATCTGTGCATAAACTCTTCACGCATTCTCAGTGTCCATACGCAGGACTGTTCACACTTGTCTTTAAACAAAACACCTTTGCCACTCAATTTTGGGTTATCCTGACGAGACTGGCTCTCAAGATCCAGACTGTGGTCCTCCCCCACAGAGATTTGGCATTGAATGCATCAATGCATCAAACGGAATGGATTATATTTGGAATAATAGGAGAAGATACCAATTTAAATAAAGATCAAAATGTTTTTTTAAATTATGGGTTAATAATTGGAAAGAAATTGATACTTAAATTTTGGAAAAATACAATCTTGTCCTGCTTACTTCCTTCTTATAACATAAAACTAGAGGTTGTACATAGAATGGATTACGGTATTACATAGTTGGCACCTAAAATTAGGTGCCACTGTACTGTTTTGTGCTGTATTAACTTCTAATAAAATAAACAAAAAACAAAAACAAAAAAAAGAATGCATCAAGCTTCAGTGAGACCCTCAGCATGTACTCCTGCAGTCTGGAGTGGGCCAGTCGGCTACATTCCCTGATGGACATCTTGCCACTAGATGAGTGAGTAGCTACTTGACACCAGCTGGTTGCAATCCAGACCCAAAACCGCTCCAAGCTCCAGTGCTGATCAAATAATGCATATGTGCTGCAGTCATTGGGAAAATGGGACCGATTCAGAAAACTAGGAATCTTATCAATAAACTCCAAATGAGCAGTCCCCAGCTCCAATAATTCAGATGCCCGAGAAGGTTCTTGAGACCACTAAACATTCTCCATAGCTTGGAAACCAGCTTTAACAGTGGCACCTATTTCCCAACAATTAATTAAGTGACTCCCAAGCTCACAGCACTGCATCCTCTACTTGGATTTACATGGTTAAAGCTTTTTATTTAGCTTGCTGCAAATATTCAATAGGCACTTCTTCAGACGGTCTCATTTTGTCAAGATCAGACTTAATTGATTGAAAATCATGAAACTGAACATTATCTGGATAATTTGCCTTCTTAACGTCCATTATAAATTGACAGTGATACATTATTTATCTGTCTGAACAGCTTGAGAATTTCACATTGTTGTTTTTGTTCTGCTGGGAATTTATTTTGGCAGCCTTGACTTAGTAAGAGCACCTTTGAAAGACCTCACATTCCAATTGCATCTTTCATTACCTCAGGATGTTCCCGATCACTTCATTTACAGTAAAGTATTTACCCAGTCTGGTCTTCTCAGGCAGTCCTGAGTCAGGCAGAGGATGATTTGCCAGTGTGAATGAAAGGAGGGATTGTGGAAGAACTCAGCGAGGTAGGCTGCATCTGTGGAGGCAACAGGTGTCTGCCAATGCGTTGGCGTTAAATATCAACGCATCTTTTGCCTCCGTAGAACACTTGATAGTCGGCACATCAGAGGGGCTGAATGTTTCCATTCTCTTTGACACAGTAATTTACGTGCAGAGTGCAAGCATAAAGGAAGTGATATATTTGTTCATTTTCTGCATTGTGAATTCTTCCTTCAAAAGATTCGATGATCCCCGTTATTCTTTGGAGTTAAAGCGTTCCATATTTCAGACACAAAAGACTGCAGATGCTAAAATCATGAGCAAAAAACAAACTACTGGGAGAACAGGCAGCATCTGTGGAGGGAATGGACAGACAATGTTTTGACCCCGACTCAAGTATCATGTTAATTTCCCTCTGCAACTGCTGCCTTTCTGTTTTTTGCCCACGTTCCATTAACTCGAGGAGTGAAAATATTTCTCCTAATCTCTCCCTTTTAGTGCAAATTGACAGCTGCCTGCCTGCCTGCCTGCCTTGTCTGAATACCGTGGGTGGGAGTTAAAGTGACGATAGAATTTGACAGTCCATGCTGCCAGGTTTTTATCTAAGATTGAGCAAAACACAAAGTGCTGGAGGAACTCAGCGGGTCTGACAGAATCTCTGGAGGGAATGGACAGATGACGTTTGTGGTCAGAAGAACTCTCCATGCTTATAACCATATAACCATATATGCTTGTTTCACGTTTGTTTCACATTAATCTTTGCTGTTCGTTTCGTTCCACTAGCTTCAGATATTCTGCTTTGTTGCTTTCCAGGGATAATGGAATGGAGGTGATATTTATGCATTTGAGAGTACCACCTACTGCACATATGACCCATTTAAATATACATAACATATACATGGGTCTGTATGTGTGATATGGATTTGCATCTAAATATTGTGTATATTTCCTTGAACTTTTATATGTTATCTTTAGAAAGTCTATTTGTTAAAGTTACCAACACAAATCTGTCCAATCTCAGTCAGTGAGAAGTTGGACCTTTGTACAATGCCAGGGCTGCAGGTTACGGGGACCAGTCCGGCACTGGGCCCTCCCCGCACACTGGAAATGCTCATGTGATTCAGCTCCAGTAGAAAGACAAACACACTGAATATTCGCAACAGAATGTAGAATGTGCAAGGCATTTATCACTGTGGTGTTTCACTGAGCAGGCTGAAGCTAGACTTTTCCACAAGAGGGCCTACAGATAGCATCAGAGAATTGCACCCTCTTTTGTCCTGCAGGTGACCTCTCAAATTGCAGAAACCCAGTTTAATTTCTGCCAGCTCCAACGCATTCCCACTCCAGTCCCATCTTCCGTTCTCCTCCCCTTTTCCCATTTTACAGAAACCCCTCACTTAGTGGCTCCCTGATCCACTCATCTGTTCCCACTCACCATTCCCTGTCCCATGGCACGTCCAGCAAGCAACTGGAGGAGATGCAACACTTGCCCATATACCTCTTCCCTTCTCGCAATCCAGTGCCCCATACAATCATAGGAGAGCTGCTGGAAGAACTCAGCGGGTCAGCCATCTGTGTGGGGGAATGGACAGGCAATATTTCAGGATGGGATCCATATGAAAGGGCTCAACCCAAAACGTTGACTGTCCATTTCCCTCCACAGATGCTGTCTGACCTGTTGAGTTTTTTTCCAGCTGCTCTACTTGTTATATTCCAGATTCCAGCATATGCAGTCTCTTGTGCATTCAAGCAACCATTCCAAATGAAGCAGCAACTCACTAGCAATTCTGCCAATAGTACACTGTTCACAATGTGGCCTCTTTTACATTGAAGAGACCAAACATAGATTGGGTATGTACTGCACAGTACATAGGGGTAATCCCGTGCTTCATGTCATGTGAATCTTGAACTCCCAATCCCTCTCCCACTCCAACCCGTCTGTTTACGACTTTTTCTACTGTCACAGTGAGACCCACTGTAAACTAAAGGAACATTATTTTATCATCTGCTTGGGCATCTTGCAACCTTCTGGAATGACCATTGAATTTTCAGACATTAAGTCAACTGCTTTCTCAGTGTTACCATTATCATGTCTGTGTCCCTTTCTCAACCAATTTTGTTAAAATGCCTTGTGAATGCTCCTTATGAGCTGCTGCCTAAACCACTGCTCTCCGCAACAATACATTGAGAACTATTGTTATCACCAAACTGCTTGGTGGCAGATGGGAGAAGAATAGATGAACGTTGATGCATATAGTGAAAAGCTTCGTAAAGATCTCTGGGTGATATCATTTATTACATTTTGCCACACAATATTCTTTTCTTTCTTTCTCCTTTCTCCTCTCTCTTTCTCCTCCTCGCCTGCCATCTTTAATCATTTCCACTTCTCCCTTATTCTTAACCCTTTGCTCCTGCTACAATCACTATCTCTCTTCTCAATTTCACTTTAGCTGGTAGAGCTGCTGCCTCACGGTGCCACAGTGTTCGAATTCGCACATTAATCCTGTGACCAAATGGGTTTCCTCCAGGTGACCCGTTCTTCTCCCACATCCCAAAGATATACATATTTGTAGGTTAATTTATTTTAGACTTTAGACTTTAGAGATACAGTGCGGATACAGGCCCTTTGGCCCACCAAGTACATGGGAGTGGGAGAAGGGTATTGACATTGATAGAAACCTGTTGGCAGACATGAAGCAAAAAGTAGGAATTAACAGGTCTTTTTCAGAATGGCAGGCAGTAACGAGTGGTGTGCCGCAAGGCTCAGTGCTGGGACCTCAGTTATTTACAATATATTAATGAATGAATAAGTTTCTTGGCCAAGTATTCACATACAAGGAATTTGCCTTGGTGCTCCACCCGCAAGTGACAACATGACATACAGTGACAGTTAGGAATGATACATAAAACATAAAACATTAAAAATAAAACATTATTGATTAAACATGTGAATTAAATAAAATACCAGAGCAAAAGGAGGCTACAAATTTTTGGTTATTGAGTAGAGCTATTACTCGTGGAAAAAAGCTGTTTTTATGTCTGGCTGTGGCAGCTTTGACAGTCCGGAGTCGTCTTCCAGAGGGAAGTGATTCAAAGAGTTTGTGGCCAGGGTGAGAGGGGTCAGAGATGATCTTGCCCGCTCGCTTCCTGGCCCTTGCAGTGTGCAGTTCGTCAATGGATGGAAGGTTGCAGCCAACAACCTTCTCTGCTGATCGGACGATTCGCTGCAGCCTCCGGATGTCGTGCTTGGTGGCTGAATCAAACCAGAACATGATGGAGAAGGTGAGGATAGACTCTACGATGGCTGTGTAGAATTGGGCCATCATTGCTTGTGGCAGATTGTGCTTCCTCAGCTGCCGCAGGAAGTACATCCTCTGTTGTGCCTTTTTGACTGTGGAGTCGATGGTAGCCCCCCACTTAAGGTCCTTGGAGATGATGGTTCCCAGGAACTTAAAATACTCCACAAATGTGACTGTGGTGTTGTTGATTGTGAGTGGGGTGAGGGGAGGGGGAGCTCTCCTAACGTCTACTATCAATTCTACTGTCCTAAGAGCATTGAGCTCCAGGTTGTTGCAATGGCACAAGGATGCTAGCTGTGTCACTTCCTGTCTGTAGGCAGATTCCTCCCCATCTTGGATCAGTCCAATCAGGATTGTGTCATCCGCAAACTTGAGAAGCTTGACAGAGCAGTCAGTGGAGGTTCAGTCATTGGTGTAAAGAGAGTTGAGGAGAGGGGAGAGTACACAGCCTTGCGGTGCTCCTATGCTGAGGATTTGCGGGTCCGAGATGTGCTTTCCTAGCTCCCATGCTGCTTCCTGTCTGTCAGGAAGCTGGTGATCCACCGACAGAGGAGTTCAGGCACAGTCAACTCGGAAAGTTTGGCGTGTAGTAGCTCTGGCACAATGGTGTTGAATGCAGATCTAACAAACAAACAAAATCCTCACATAGGTCCCCTGGCGGTCTAGGTGCTGGAAGATGAAGTGTAAGTCCAGGTTGACTGCATCATCCACAGATTTATTGGCCCGATATGCAAACTGCAGAGGGTCCAGCAGGAGATCCGTGATATTATCATGATTAACGATTTAGACGAGGGAATTAAATGTAACATCTCCAAGTTTGTGGATGACACAAAGCTGGGTGACAGTGTGAGCTGCGAGGAGGATGTTATGAGGCTGCAGGGAAACTTGGATAGGTTTGGTGAGTGAGTAGATGTATGGCAGATGTAGTATAATGTGGATAAATGTGAGGTTATCCCCTATGGTGGCACGAACAAGAAGGCAGATTATTATCTGAATGGTGTCAGATTAGGAAAAGAGGTGCAATGAGACCTGGGTATCCTTGTACATTAGTCACTGAAAGTAAGCATGCAAATACAGCAGGCAGTGAAGAAAGTGAATGGCATGTTGGCCTTCATAGCAAGAGGATTTGAGCATAGGAGCAAAGAGGTCCTACTGCAGTTGCACAGGGCCCTGATGAGACCGCACCTTGAGTATTGTGTGCAGTTTTGAACTCCTAGTTTGAGAAAGAACATTCTTGCTATTGAGGGAGTGCAGCGTAGGTTCACCAGGTTAATTCCCGGGATGGCGGGACTGATATATGATGAAAGAATGGATCAACTGGGCTTATATTCACTGGAATTTAGAAAGATAAGAGGGGATCATAGAAACATATACCATTATTAAGAGATTAGACAGGCTGGATCCAGGAAAAATGTTCCCGATATTGGGGAAGTCTAGAACCAGGGGAACAGTTATGGACTTCGAAAATCACTGTACCTTAATTGGTACATGCAACAATAAACTGACCTTGAAACCTTGAAACCCTTGAAACAGTTTAAGAATATCGGGTAGGTCATTTAGGACTAAAATGAGGAAAATGTTTTCACCAGAGAGTTATGAATCTGTGAAATTCTCTGCCACAGAAGGCAGTAGAGGCCAATTCACCGGATGTTTTTAAGAGAGAGTTAGATTTAGCTCTTAGGGCTAACAGAATTAATGGACCTGGGGAGAAAGCAGGAACGGGGTACTGATTTTGGATGATCAGCCATAATCATATCGAATGGCGGTGCTGGCTCGAAGGGCCGAATGACCTACTCCTGCACCTATTTTCTATATTTCTATGCTAACCAGCGATCACCCCATGCACTAATCCTATCCTACACACTTGGGACAATTTTACAATTTTTACTGAAGCCATTTAACCTACAAACCTGTACACATCTTTGGAGTGTGGATGGAAACTAGAGCATGCAGAGAAAACCCACGAGGTCAGAGGGAGAACTTACAAACTCCGTAAAGACAGCACCCATAGTCAGGATTGAACCCGGGTCTCCGGCACTGTAAAGCAGCAACTCTAGTGCTGTGCCATTGTTCCACTTCTTAATTGGCCACTGTAAATAGCCCCTAGTGTGTAAGAAGTGAATGTGAAAGTGGGATAACATAACACTAGAGTGGTCAGCGTGGACTCAATGGGCCAAAGGGCCACTTTCCATGTTGTATCTTTCAATCAATGATTTTTCTCTTTGCTTTCTCTTTCTCTCCTCAATCTCTCTCTCCCTCTTTCACCTACTGTCTAACCTCTTACCTTTCCAGCTCTTTCTGAGCTACAAAAATTCCATAGTTTCTCACAAAAATGTGTAGCCTGAGAACAAAAGTAATCTTCTGCCCTCTATGGTTGGACCAGAGTAAGTGATCACACACACACACACACTGAATCAATTGGGGTTTATTTTAATAATAGGCATCCAAACTAAAATTATACTCTACAAACGACATGAACAAGAATACCATCATGTCTTCTCCCATCAGAAAGACATTCTGAATCTTCGTCTGCAATGTAAATGTTAATCTGTGTTGAATTTTATTCATACAAAGCACTGACGTTGTGTCTGTTTATTAAATGAGGTGGTCACATGAGCTCACTAAATCACCGATGAGGTTTCGAGAGATACAGCATGAATGCAGGCCCTTTGGCCCACCGTGTCCAAGCCAACCATTGATCACCCACCCACACAATCATTCTGCACACTCCCCACACATTGGCGGCAATTTACAGACTTCAAATGAACCTACAAATTTGCATGTCTTTGGGATGTGGGAGGAAACCGGAGAACCCAGAGGAAACCACGCAGTCACAGGGAGAAAGTGCAATCGCCACACTGACAGCACCCGAGGTCGGTATCGAACCTGGGTCCCTGGTATCATGAGGTAGCAGCTCTTCCAGCTGCACCACTGTGCCACCCTTAAGGTGAGGTACAGTCAATGTGGGGAAATGTGGGGAAAAATACATGAAATGCATCAACTGAGAGCGGGCTCTGTGGTGAGGATGAAAGAACGAGACCAAGTGGAGATTAATTCTGAGAAATCCGTCACTTTTGGATGCACAGATTTTTTATTTGCCGAATATGCCGGTTTCATTTGACGAGCAACTTAAGAAATATACTTACCCGTCCTGACGTCAGTAAATAATTTGCCATACTAGTCATCCCGGAAAGGGGGCTAATATAGAGCTAGTGTGAGCAGGTAATCAATGGTCAGCATGGACTCAATGGGCCAAAGGGCCTGTCACCATTCTGTATCACTAAACTACTTTAACATGCATATTTTTCATTGTTCTTTGTCTGAGCTCTACAAAAACAGAAGCAGGTCATTAGAACTGATAGTCCAATGTTAATTATAAGGGGAGGAGGGAGCATGGGGTGAGCTGGGTAAGTAGTAGCAGGTGCTCCTGCATGTGGTAGTGTTTAGCTCGCAGTGCAACACTTCTGCATCAGAGTCTCATTCAGATTCATTTGGGACATTGAAGAATACCAGTTCTCCACCCAAAAGCTTTTAAAGGATTATTCTACTTGTATCCTTGTTGGGCTCCTTGAAGATGGGGTGGGAGAGTGGGTGGTGGTAGGTGTTGTGAGGGAAGTTGATGGAATCAAGCATTGAAATGGCTTTGGGACTGTCTCTTGACATGCTCTGAACTGTCTTAATGTCCTACTAAATCATCAGGTTAAATTCCACTACTGAGATTGAACTGGGTTGAACTCCATTGTACAACACTGGAGGTGCTGCATCGGCAAAGATATCAGTTTTGGGAGAAGATTTAACACCAAGTCACCATCTGATACAGGAGATCCTATAACGTTATTCAGAAAGACCAGAAAAGTTCTGGCTCATATCATGTCCAGCACATTCCTCTTTGTCACATCAATAGAAATAACTATCTGATTATTTACATCCATTGCTGCTTGTGGATCCTTTCTATACACAGTTTGTTTCCCACATTCCATCAAAGATGGTACTTCAGAAGTACGTAAATAAAGATAAAGGATTTTGGGATGTCCTGAGGTTTTTGGTGGCACAGGGCACAACGGTCGAGCTGTTGCCTCACCACGCTAGAGACCTGGGTTGATCCTAACTACAGGTGCTGTCGCACGGAGTTTGTATGTTCTCCCTGTGACCACGTTGCTTTTCTCTGGATGCTCCGGTTTCCCCCCACATTCCAAAGCCCTGCAGGTTTGTAGGTTAATTGTCCCTCTGTGTGTAGGATAGAACTAGTGTACAAGTGATCCCTTGTCAGTGAGGACTCAGTGGGCCATAGGGTCTGTTTTCACACTGTATCTCTAAAACTAAACTAAACTCTACATGGAAACTGAAATGATATGAAATTAATGACTGTCGGCGAACAAGAGGTCAAAAGAAGGTTACACAGAAAAGCTGGAGAAACTCAGCGGGTGCAGCAGCATCTATGATAGCAGCATACCATAGATGCTGCTGCACCCGCTGAGTTTCTCCAGCTTTTCTGTGTAACCTTCGATTCTCCAGCATCTGCAGTTCCCTCTTTAACAAGAGGTCAAAAGACCTTGCTGAGACTTAATGTGCAGCTTTCTGTATGAAGGGAAATGTGGCAATGAAATCTGCAGAGGAATCGAATGGTGATGTGAATTACAACACTACCTCCGCTAATGTTTTCCGCTGTTAATGTTTTCCTCGCAGAGAACCAGCACGAAGCATTGCTGCTTATTTTGTCACTTCATGTTTTTCAGATTATATTACATTGATTTTTGATCCCTCTGTAGGTGAGTCCATTGGCACACTGTAGACCTATTTTCCAGCAATGATTTGCTAAACTTGGATTTGCCTGGTAGAATGACTATTAAATTAAAAAAATATAATCTGTAACTGGTTCACAAGTTCTTTCATGTAGCCATTCTAAAGGGCCTGGGTCATGGCCACATACGTAACAGAAATGTTACCTAACATCAGGTTAAATAAAGACTCTTGATCTGCTGCCATCTTGTTTCAAGTGGTAAGTTGTAAAGAAAACAAGAACTGAATTCTTCTTACTGTCTTTCTGCCAGTAAAACTATGGCCTAGATAATATTTTCCTCACCTCCTTGGAAACCCCCTGCCAAGTGTTTGGATGAAAGTGAACAAAGGGCTTATAAACTTCTGTCCCAGTTGAAGATTGGCCAACTCAGCACAGATAGGAATAAATGTAGATGCTGGAACAGAGAATGCTGCATTAACCTTGCAGTCAGGCAACATCAGAGGAAGGATGTCAACATTTCACCAAAGTCTGGGATTTTTCCATTTCTACTTCCTTCTTTACAGATGCTGCTGTATTTCCACATTTCAGCTTCCAGCAATTCTATTAGAATGTTTCGAGTAAGAAGGTTCAGGAATATCACAAAGCACACAATCATTTTAACAGGGCTTGGTTAAATCTGTATTAAAGAATGTAGTAAGATCACATAGCAACCAACACCTGGTGATTCTGAGACCTCCTCCTTGTCACAGATGGTCTTGTACTTGGTCAAAAGCAGAGAACCATCTCCAAATGTCTTCCTTCATCCTCTGTAAGGCCTGCTGCATGCTCAATGGATGGATGGCAAACCAGCCTCATTGACATTGAGGGAGAAGCAAATATTGTAAGTGATAATCCTCAGTCAATGGTCGATCGGAAGTGAAGTGCGACTAGATACTTGGAAAGAGGGGATGGGGTGATTTGCAAGACAAGGTAGTGCGAGGAATGATGTGCTGGGGTTTACTTGAGGGCAAATTGAAAAGGTTAGAGTCATCTTATGTTGGTATATAATTGCATTTACCACTGCACTTTATTTTCCTAATTATTGACTTTGAGAACAAGGTTGTTGTTCTGGCGCCATTCAATCAGCCGATCAATGTCCGTACGTATATTGACATCAATATGCCTCCTATACGCTGACTCATCACTATCCATAATTCGGCCAATAACTGTGCTGTCGTCAGCAAATTTAAAGATGGAACTTTGTCCAGCTACACAGTCATGGGTATAGAGTGAGTAGAGCAGTGGGCTGAGGTGAGTAGAGCAGAGGGCAGCTCAGCTCCAGCAGTGAGAACTGCACAGAGCTGGTCATGGGAGGTAGAGGAACGACTCCCGGATAGCTTGGCGTCGGTAGACTGGGCAATGTTCAAGGACTCGGCATTGGACCTGAATGAATACGCCACAGTTGTTACTGACTTCATAAGGAAATGTATGGAGGAGTGTGTTCATACCAAAACCATTCAAGTGTTCCCCAGCCTTGGACAAACCAGAAGGTCAACAATCTTTTGAGGACCAGATCTTGGGAATTCAAATCTGGCGATGCAGATTCATATACGTCCAGATTCATATGAGTCCAGGTACAACCTCAATGTGGCCATCAAACAAGCTAAAAGGGACTTCTGCTCTAACATGGAGGGCAAGTCAAACGTTCGGCTGCTGTGGCAGGCCTTGCATACCATCACTTTCTACAAGGCGAAAGTGGCAGCTTGGCCTTCTCCTTCACAAGATCTTTCACCACAATGCTAATGATCATCTAAGTAAGTGGCTTGAATTATTTGCAGCCTTCCTATATACAGGACCAATGAAAACATCAATGGTGAACTGCTTCTGCACACATCATCAATCTTTGTAGTGGGGGTTTCAAGCCGCCCATTTTGACTGCATTCTATAAGTGAGCAGCAAGGGGTATTGAGAAAGAACATCATTTTAAGGTCATTTATTAAAGCCTCAGAATTTCTTTCAGTTCTTGTTGTGATCCTGTACTGATAAAAAATAACCTGACAACCTGTGATGAAAAACTAAAGTTTACCAGATTAATCAGTGACTCCTTTATTCTGCCTTTGACGCAAAATGCTAAAAGAGGAACAGATTAAATCATTATTTTTTCATTCTCCCAGTGACGCAAAATGCTGTTAGATGGAATATATTACACGATGACTTATTTTATTCTACGGTCATATTTGACACAAGAGGTCTAAAGGCAACACATAAAATCTAAAAAATAGAACATGTGTTTCCGGAGTAATTTCAAATTTCCAAATTAGTGTCCTGTGGGATATGCATGGTTCGGGGCATTTAGCAACTCTGATGATTGTATATTAGCCAAAATACAATTGCATAATTGGAGCAGGATTGGTTGTATTCCAGTGATAACTGCACAGGTTCAGCCGGTTGACACATAGTTCCTACAGGCCATTTAATAATGTACAACTATAGTCACATTAAACCAAAGCTCAGCCCATAAAGGTATAAACTAGGCAAAGATGCAAAGTTAATTTACTAATGTCATTTCTGTGATGTGGCTGCGTGTTAATTGTTTGCTCATTTGTCTCCTGAAATTTCACATCCAAATTAGCTGGGAAGAACCTTTGGGTGTCCTACATTGTGAAAAGTGCTATGCTAGTGTCAATTCTTTTCTGTAGCTACAACACATTTTGTTCTAAGACCACATTAATACAGCAAAAAAAAGTTCAGACTGAATAACTCATTTAATTTGAACTCTTTTTAATTAATCATTTATTTATTCCATGGTATCTTTTGGTGCATAAACTTACAACCATATGCAGTCAAACCAAAACAAAAGAAAGCTTTTTTCTAGTCTTTCCCATAAGTATACCTGCCACCTGAATGAGCATCGAGAAGCTTTCGACAACTTAAATGTGTATGTGTCGAGAGACCAGGCAGGTAGAGCAAAATGTTCTTTATTAGCGAAACAACACTCAAACTACACGTGTATTTGGTCAGGAATAAACGATCTAAGCTCCTGACGTCGTGAGGAGCACTAGCTACTGAACATACTGAAAAGCCCACGAGCGAATCCCCGGTCATGTGATGGTCCCGACCAATGACGAGGGTTCTGAATACACAGCTTCACCACTAGGTGCCGCTACATATGGTCACCTGTTGGAGGATAACAGGAATAATGACAAAGGGATGTACGTGGAGGCGGAACCTGGATGGAGGCATTGGTCAGGGCAGTCCATTGGTCATGTGCCTGCTGAGCTTGTTGTACACTACTAGCAGAGCAGGTGAGGAACACATACTTCCTGGCTCAGGCTTCAAAGAGGGAGAATTATATTTTTGGTCATGCTGACGATAACTGAAAGTGGGTGTATTGTGTGCCAGCTCCAGATTTGGCATCAATTTGTACCTGATGTACCAAAGTCCACAATTTCTAATGACAATTGCCTCATAGGTATAGGAAGGAACTGTAGATGCTGGTTTACACCGAAGATAAGACACAAATTGCTGGAGGACCTCACTGGGACAGGCAGCATCCCTGGATAGAAGGTATGAGTGATGTTTCGGGTCGAGACCCTTCTTCAGATTGAGAGTCAGGGGAGAGGGAAACAAGAGGTATGGAAGGGTAATGTGTGAAAACTAGAGAATAAAGGGGACGAAGTTCAAGATAAATGTAGAATAGATCATTGTTAGCTGGGGGAAGGTGACAACGAGGCATACAATGTAAAATCTAATCAGGAGGACAGTCAGACAGGTCAGAGAACTGGGAAGGGGGTGGGATGGAGAGAGAGGGAAAGCAAGGGTTAATTGAAGTTAGAGAAGTCAATATTCATACTGCTGGGTTGTAAGCTGCCCAAGCAAAATATGTTCCTCCAATTTGTGTTGGGCCTTATTCTGACAGTGGAGGATGCCCAGGCCAGAAAGTTTAGTATGGGAATGTGAGGGGGGAGTTAAAGTGTTTAACAACCGGGAGATCATGTAGGACTGAGCGGAGGTATTCCGCGTAACGATCGCCATGTCTGCTCTTGGCCTCACCGCTATGTAGGAGTCCACACCTGGAACAGCAGATACAGTGGATGAGGTTGGAGGAGGTGCAAGTGTGCTTTGTAGGCATGCCTGATCCTTCAGATGGGTAGTCGGCATCAGCCATCAGATTAAGCGGCCTGTTGATGTCTGGCTGGGTTGTTTCACTGGAATGGGGTCAGTCATTAACTGTGTCTCAGTGGGACCCTCGGGCTTGCTGTCCCACTTCCTTCACATATGGAGCCTTGCTTTGCACTAAATGTTTATCTATGCACATGACTGAGGGGTCCTGGCAAATCAACACCAAGGATCTCTGTACTTTCTGATCTTGCTGGCATCCATTCGTATCTACATCGTTCATTCAAATGCCTCAGGCTGGGCTGGTCTCTCCACAGGGAAGGGAGAGCAGGGTGAATAGATTTGAACAATTAGTGAGAAGGAACTTGCAAGCTTGGTGACAAGAAGCAAAATAAACAATAAATTTAACATCATGAAGAGTCAAGAGTGTTTTATTGTCATATGTCCCGGATGGGACAATGAAATTCTTACTTGCTGCAGCACAACAGAATATGTGTCGATGTAAACATTGTACATAATGGGGGAAGAGAAAACAAAAGTTCAATAAATAGCAAATATAGTGCAATAATAATAATATAGTAATTTGCAGTTCGGAGCTCAGAGCAATTGAAGTGATTCATGACAGTCCTTTGAATCAGCACTCTCCACATCTGCCCTGTAGCAGGCAGGCAGGCAGGCAGGCAGGCAGGTTACCAGCAGCTGTGAACATTTACCACTGGGGGAGGCTTCAATAGCCAGACTCCTGGACCAGGTGATAGACACAAAATCCTGGAGTAACTCATGCAGCATCTCTGGAGAGAAGGAATGGGCGACGTTTTGGGTTGAGACTCTTCTTCAGCCTGAACCAGGAGTATGAGTGCCATCATGTTCTCTTTGCTCTTCCTCAGCCCATGGCTGTGTATGCAAGACCACTAGTTATTGCCCATCTCTCATTGCCCTTCAGAAGGTTATGGTGGGAGTTGCTGAAGCCCCTGAGGTAAAGGTGCTGTGTTGTCAGATTGGGGGGGTGGACACTGAGGTGCTGCTGAAACAGCCTTGATGAGTTGCTGCAGTGAATCAGTTTGCATTGCAGGATCCTGTGCTGATGAAGGTATAGATGAGATAGAAGAATTAGCTAATGATGACAATCAGATTCCTTTGCCATCGAATGGTGTCAAGTTTCTTGCATTTTGCTAGAGTCATGACCTAACCATGCAAGTGGAGTCAGCCACTGACTGAATGCTTTTACTGCATCCTGTTTCAACAGAGAATATAATCAACAGTCATGAGCGTGTCTCTGCAATGCCAGCTTACTGGATCACCTTTCACTGAATAACACGTTGATCAAAGGCTTCAGCCACCCTGGAGAAAAGAGGATTATTTTATGTGGAATAAACAAGTGACACAAAATCTGGCCATAAGCTGGTGAGAGACTTTACACTCCAACTGAGCCAGTTACACTTTGGTGAGAAACTACAGTTCATTTACTTCTCATGATAAAAGAACAAACAAATGAACGGAAGGAGTGACTGAATCCAACGGTATTTGTGGACCAGGGCACAGGGTAAAGTAAGCGTAGCCTTTGGCATCTATTAACAGCAAGTGACAAGTTAGAGGAATTAAAGAATTTACAGAAATGACAAGGAAGTATTCAAGCGGTTCATTCATTTTTTTTTAGCAATTATGGCAAAAAGATCATTACAATGTTGATTAATAAGCGAAAAAGGAGCAAAACACAAACTGCTGATGGAACTTGACAGATCAGGCAGAAACGTTATGGGCGAATGGATAGACAACGTATTGGGTCGTTTTAGCATTTTTGACCCAAAACGCCAACTGTCCATTTCCCTCTACACACGCTGCCTGATGCACTGAGTTCTTCCAACAGTTGTCTTTTGCTGCAGATTCCAGCATTGCGATTGCTCGTGTCTTAAGAACACAAAAGAGTTTGCTCAGGAATTGGATTGTGTTGTGCCATGCTCCAATTTCAATAAAAAAGCAGATGGAATGGAAAATTTAGTATTTCACACGTTTCTCCCAAGTCCAAAATTTTCATTTGAGATTATGTGTTTGAGGCAATAGACATGCACAACAATATTCAACAATGTACAATACATGTCGCTTCCCAAATCTACAATGATGTCAGCAAGTATGAGGCAAAGCTAGGTCCCCTTTTAATTAAGTCACGGAGTCACAGAGTCTTACAGCGTGGAAACAGGCCTTTCGGCCCAACTTGCCCACACAGGCCAACATGTCCAATCTACGTTAGTCCCACCTGCCTCCATTTGGCCCATATTCCTCTAAACCTGTCCTATCCCTGTACTTGTCTAAATGTTTCTAAAATGTTTCGATAGTACCTGCCTCAACTACCTCCTCCAGCAGTTCATTCCAGACACCCACCACCCTTTGTGTGAGAAGGTTACCCCTCAGGTTCCTATTAAATCTTTCGCCCCTCACCTTAAGCCAATGTCTTGTTCTTTCTCTGGGCAAGAAACTCTGTGTTTCTTCCCAATTTATTCCTCTCATGATTTTGTACTTGGGTTATTCTCCTTCAGAACCTCCAACCAGAGCAACCATCAACCCACAGAGCCCCACATCCTTCTTCTAAAACCCATCCACCATTTGAATGATCGGAACTGATAGCTTCCCACACTGTGGCAATCCCCAACCCCTCACCCCTTGTGACCTAAACCCACAAATCCTCAGAGACCCTCTAACATGCTGACCCTTCAACAACAGACCCCACTCCCTTCCACAATTGTCACTCTACTACCTAGATTATGGTCTTGTGACCACTTTCTTGGTTCCATACTCGCATCAACAATTCCTAGACCTGACCTTCACTCCAACCCAATGCCCACCCACATCTCTCCCTGCCAACCAGCCACATATCACTGGATTCTCCCCATTCAGTCACTTAAAACATTCACAGGTTTGGACTCCCATCAAGCAAGGCTGATTCAGCTGAGAGAGACACACAAAGTGCTGGAATAATGTAGAAACATAGAAACAGAGAAAATAGGTGCAGGAGTAGGCCATTCGGCCCTTTGAGCCAGCACCGCCATTCAATATGATCATGGCTGATCATCCAACTCAGTTCCCTGGTCCTGCTTTCTTCCCATATCCCTTGATTCTGTTAGACGTAAGAGCTATATCCAACTCTCTCTTGAATACATCCAGTAAATTGGCCTCCACTGCCTACTGTGGCAGAGAATTCCACAGATTCACAACTCACTGGGTGAATAACTCAGCGGGTCAGGCAGTATCTCTTGAGAAAATGGATAGATAACATTTCAGGTCAGGACCCTTCTTCAGACCATCTGATTCAGTTGTCTTGAGTCTTGATCTCTATTGAGCTTCCCTAAGATGAAACCATTCATTTGTATGTCTCAGACTATCAACTGAGAGTTATAATGATAAGTCTCTTTCAGGCAGTTGCTGCTTCCTTTACCAGGTCACAGCAAACAAAATACTCTGTTATTTATATCTGAGCTAAGAAAGAGAAAAAAACAGGTTAGTTTTAGATAGCAGAGAAGGTAAAGTAGGTTATGCCTCTGACTGGGTGGCATTAAGTAAAATCAGATGAATCTTTTTTAGCTGGGTAATGTGTTGCTTGTGGTAAGCAAGTCAAAACATAGCCAAAATAATGACAGACAGTAATGGCGAATTCTGATACAGACGGAAAGAAAGAATGAGCAAACTGAAGTTGGAGAGGTTGATAAGAGTCTGGAGGCTGCAAGGTACAGGGTGGGAGGTGCTGTTCTTCCACCTTGCATTGGGCCTCATAACAGAAAGGCCTGTGGGAGTAGGATGGAGAATTAAAGACCAGGCTCATTCCTATGGACAGAGCCGAGGTTCTCCACAAAGTGATCAGTAAATCTGCATTTGGTTTCTCCAATGTAGAGTAGGCCACAATGGGAAAGACTGATTAGATCCCTGGATGATGGTGAAGCAAAGAGGTGAAGCAAAGGTAGGCATTGCATCGGTTGCCTCGTTCCACTGTCCCCTTCTATTTTTCAATAAGGTATTGACCAATGCAAACTTTTTTTCCCTCTCCAAGTTCTGGTGAAGTCCCAGTGTTTCCACAAATATTGCCTAAACTGCTGAATATTTCCAGCATTCTCTATTTTTATACCTCTTTGCACAATCTCTCACTAGAGCCAAATATCTATTCCTTTGTCCTCTCCGTATTCCAGATCTTCTGTGCCTGTCTCTGTTTGCATTGTTTTCGAGCTTCCATTTGTCTTTCCAGAGATCGGGCCTCTCACCTTTATTTTTCTTTCTTACGATCTTCCTTTTTGGCTTTGATTTTCTCTTTTGGATTGCTTTGACCTTGTCCAATCTTGTTATACCCCTGCCACATTGTACTGAGTATGTATCATTAACACTCTGCCCACTTGTATATCTTCAAATCTTGCTGTGCTTCCATGTCCTTTACCTTGCTGTTTGCACCATGGACAATCACAGACCACAAACCAACATTTGTATGTTAGATTGATTTCTTCATAGATTCTGCAGCTATTTTATTTTCAAAATCAACAAACATAAACACCATGAGATCTTATGCTAATTTGAGAAACAGGGATTCTAATGTCTTGAAGATTTTGCTATGGTCAATCAAAAGTTATTTTGACCAGCAATGCTCTGCATTCCTTTTGCTTCTCTGCTACTTCTCTCCTTCTGTTCGTTTGAGCCTGCCCTTCTCCATTACTACAGGGTCTTATCAAATGAATCCATTTAACTAAAACAATTGCATGCATTGGAAATCTGAAATAAGTAATACCCATGTGAAGAAGGCTTATTGGTCTGAAATGTCACCTTTATTTCACTTCCCACAGGGACTGCCTAACCTGTTGAGCATTTATGTTTTTCATTCGTTTACATCCAGCTCTGCAGCATGAACTGTACTCGACACCAACGCTGGGAAATTCCATCTACACAACGGTGTCTTTCTCTTGACAACGTTGAGAGTTTCAACATTTCCTGAAGATCAGTTACTTGTATATCATATAATTTCTGCCTTCAAAGGATGACTTGCTATATTCTCCCTGAGCAATTCTGAAATAAAACTTTCCCCCTTCCAAGGACCTTCGTGTATCAGTCATGGGTTTTATGATTTCCGTAATGCAACTCACTGGAACTCTGCCCTGCAAATCCTCAATTACAGAGACTGCTTTGATTCATTCCCGGTAGCTTCGCTGCTTACAATCTAAACTGGTAATCCATCCAGTCCAGCCTATCCAACTGTTCTGACATCTGTGCTTCATATACCTTTCATTGATTGGCACTGTTTTGTACTTATTCAGAAAAAGTGCCTTGTAAATCACAAATGCCATTTAACATCGATCAATTTGAATATATTTCACTCTGCTCTCTTCTCTAAATTGTTTAGTTTTCCAGTAAGCAGACTATTCTGATTAGCTTCTTTACCCAATCCTGACAATCACTTCATGTCTGACTCTCACGGATACTGTTCTAATTTCCAACTTTACATTTGCTTCTTCAGTAATTACTCTGAAGTAGAATTGACCTTACTTTGATTTATTCAAGAGATGTGGGCTTCAAAGTCCAGGCTAGCGTTTACTTGCCCATTCCTAATTGCCCATGGAAGATGTGGTGGGTTGCCTTGTTGAACCTCTGTGGTTCCTGACATGTGGGTCTACCATTATATTGCTGGGGAGGGAGGTTCAGGATTTTGACCCAGTGATGGTGAAGGAAGAACGATATAATTCCAGTTTGGGATGGTGTGTAGCACGGAGGGCAACTTCCTTGTAATGATATTCCCCTGTCTTTGCTGCCCCTGCCATTCAAGCTGGTATCAATCATGAGTATGCAAGGTGTATCCAAGGAGTCTTGGTTAGTTGCTGCAGTGCATCTTATAGATGGTACAAACTGCTGCCAGTCTTCGTCGGTGAAAGTGAATGAATGGTTGTGGATGGAGTATCTACTAAGCAATTTAATGTGTATTGTTGAACCTGCACTCATCCAGGCAGGTGGAGAGTATTCCAGCACAGACCTGACATGAGCCTTGTGGATGGTGGACAGGCTTTGGGAAGTAATGCCCCTGTCCCACTTAGAAAACCTGAACGGAAACGGAAACCCAGAGGTTTTTGTCAGTCTCCCTACCTGTTTCCACTACCTGCAACCTCCGGCAACCACCTGCAACCTCTGGGAACTGCACGGAAACCTTGGATGGGGCGCAAAGTCTCCAGAGGTTTCCGTTCAGGTTTCCTAAGTGGGGCAGGGGCATTAGGAGGTGAGTTACTCACTGCAGGATTCCTAGTCTCTGACCTGCTCTTGTAGCTACAGTATGTACAGTATATAGCTTCTCCAGTTCAATGTCTGGTCAATGACAACCCTCATGGTACAGATTGTAGATAATTCAGTGATGACTAGGATATTCATTTTCACCTTCAGACTTTGTATAACATCAAACTTCTTCCCAGTTTTCAAATGTTATTTTATTTTATTTTGACTCCATCTTCTGCTGTTCCTTCAAGAATGTGTAAACGCAATTCGAGTGATGATTTAGATTGCTGGTCGCAATGTCAATGTTTTCCTTTCTGTAAATTATATTCTTCTCTATCATGAGAATGCATGTCCAACATCTCCCCATCCCTGGCCAGATGTGTCGGTGCTGTTAGATTACTGTACTTGGTCACTGGCCTGTCTCTGCTCCCACTAATACGAGCTGTCACAGCATCCACCAGTGCAAGAACATCTGACACATTCTTCATCCATCCAACTGTGCAAGATCAACAACAAAGCCACAATCTCAGTGAAGGTACACAAAATTGCTGGAGAAACTCAGCGGGTGTAGCAGCATCTATGGAGCGAAGAAAATAGGCGACGTTTCGGGCCGAAACCCTTCTTCAGACTGATGGGGGGGGGGGGGGGAGAAGGAAGGAAAAAGGGGAGGAGGAGGAGCCCGAGGGCGGGGGGATGGGAGGAGACAGCTCGAGGGTTAAGGAAGGGGAGGAGACAGCAAGGGCTAGCAAAATTGGGAGAATTCAACATTCATGCCATCAGGATGCAAGCAACCCGGGCGGAATATGAGGTGCTGTTCCTCCAATTTCCGGTGTTGCTCACTCTGGCAATGGAGGAGACCCAGGACAGAGAGGTTGGATTGGGAATGGGAGGGAGAGTTGAAGTGCTGAGCCACCGGGAGTTCAGGTAGGTTATTGCGGACTGAGCGGAGGTGTTCGGCGAA
The DNA here is from genome assembly GCF_028641065.1 of Leucoraja erinaceus. NCBI lineage: Eukaryota > Metazoa > Chordata > Chondrichthyes > Rajiformes > Rajidae > Leucoraja > Leucoraja erinaceus. The sequence goes on from NC_073379.1 coordinate 53,597,045, forward strand.
ACGATCGCCCAACCGCCGCTTAGTCTCCCCGATGTAGATCAGCTGACATCTAGAGTAGCGGATGCAGTAGATGAGGTTGGAGGAGATACAGGTGAACCTTTGTTGCACCTGGAACGATTGCTTGGGTCCTTGAATGGAGTCGAGGGGGGAGGTGAAGGGACAGGTGTTGCATTGGGTGCATTGTGTACCTTCGATCTTCCAGCATCTGCAGTTCCTTCTTGAACATCTCAGTGAAGGTGATCTGTTAGTATCTGTTCTACATTTCATTGCGATTAAATAGCAAATATACAATATTGGTCCAAGGTCCAAACTAAATAGGACGCTTCCCTATCAAATCTGGTCAGGCAAAGCTTTGGTGCCAGGAGAACAGCCTCCTCTTGAACATCAAAAAAACGAAGGAGCTGATCATGGACTTTAGGAGGGCACATCATCCGAGGACGTACACTCCATTGAGTATAAATGGGGATCCTGTGGATAGGGTGAACTGTTTTAAATATCTGGGAGTCCACATCTCTGAGGATATGACATGGTCATCACACGCCTCAGCACTGGTGAGTAAGGCAAGGCAGCGCCTTTACCACCTCAGGCAATTGAGGAAATTCAGAGTGTCGCCGAGGATCCTCCAGTGCTTCTACGCAGCGGCGGTGGAAAGCATCTTGTCCGGGAACATTACCATCTGGTTCGGGAATTGCTCTGCCAAGGACAAGAAGGCTCTGCAGAGAGTAGTGCGTTCGGCCGAACGCACTATGGGAACTTCACTCACCCCCCTGCAGGAACTATACAACAGGAGGTGCAACTCCAGAGCAAACAAAATCATGAGAGACCTCTTCCACCCCTGCAACGGACTGTTCCAGCCGCTACGGTCAGGCAAACGCCTCCGTTGCCACGCAGTGAGAACGGAGAGGTTGAGAAGGAGTTTCTTCCCAGAGGCAATTCGGACTGTAAACGCCTTTCTCACCAGGGACTAACTGTACAGAACGTTTTTCCTTCTATTATTTATTATGTAAAATAATATGTGTGTTATGATTGTGTTTATAATTTGTTTGGTTGTTTTGTTGTTCCGCGAGCATTGCCACTTTCATTTCACTGCACATCTCGTATGTGTATGTGACAAATAAACTTGACTTGACTTGACTTGACTCTATGGTGTGTGTGTGTCCTATCAATCCTATTGCCAAATCCATCAGGAAGGACGGAGGAATAATGATGCCAGGCATTCAGGTGAAAGTCTTCCTGTACATTGACAATGTCATTGTCTTCTGCCCAGACGCATGTGTGGCTTGGTGAGCATCTGCAACCCAACTTCTGGTCTGCTACAATTATCAGCAACTATTTCCCAAATACTTTTGGCCACCATATATAACATCTTCCTCAGTGTTCACATTACTTCTCCAGACCATGTGCCCGATTGACTCTATTCTTCATTGGCATGGGAACTTGCCCAAAGTGGTGTCCATAGATATCTCAGACAATTGCTGAATGGTTTGCTCCAGTACAAACCTACTACGATTTCCCACCCGTTTATTTTACTGATACGTAAGTGTGAACTTGTCGCTGCCTTTTATCATGTTGCAATCAGTGGTGTGGACATCATATTCAATGTTGGTGGGACAGCACAGTCGAGCGGCTTTCTCACAGCTCCAGTGACCCAAGTTCAACCCTGACCTCAAGAGCTGATTGTGTGGAGTTTGCAGATTCTTCTTGTAACTGTGTGGGTTTTCTCTGGGAGCTTTTGGAATTTTCGCATCTCCAAAACATAGGCAGGTAAATTGCTGCTGGTAGGTGAGTAAGAGCATTTTGTGGAGGGGAAGTTGATGGCAATTTGGGAGAATAAAATGGGGAGGGTTAGTATTTGTGTAAAGGGGTGCTTGATGGTCAGTGCAGACTTCATGGGTCAAAAGCCACTTTTGGTGTGATGTTTCTCCCTATGACTCTATGGAACCAACAGCATCATTGTGAATTTTGTTGTATTTAGATAAACTCTCTGGCACAATAGACAGAGTTCCAGGTAATTCTCGTCCTTAGCTATCTTCCATATTTTTCAACAAATTTGCGGCAGATGTCCATGTTTTTATTTCTCCCCCAGTCCATGTGAGAGAGCACGTCCATCATGCCAGATAACCCATTTTATTATCGCAGTTTGTGCCTTTCAACTGGAAGGTGGAAGTTGGCGAGTTTCCTTGACATCGCATGACCCATTTTGGATTCCCGTGGTCTGCCAATTTCCCACCGAAATCTACCAATGAGACCTTGATGGAGAGGTTATAGCTGTCGCTACCATTACCATCCATGTAGATTTGTACAATATCTCTACCTTGAGTGGACCTAAATTAATTCATGTTTCTCATTGCTCCTTCCATTGCCTTCTCAAAAACAAGGTATTGCTTATAAATGACTTGGACAGTATTCTCTCGTCACTGAACCACACACTGGTGTGTCCATAAATCCTCGGTCCAAGAACAGACCAAAGTTATACTGTCTTGCTAAGTCCCTCACACTGACAGCGATGTCTGTGAAGGGCGTGCAGCATCGTCAAGGACTGCTCTCACCCCAGCCACAGTCTGTTTACCCTCCTACCATCCGGGAGGCTCTACAGGTCTCTCCGTTGCCGGTCCAGCAGCAGCTTCTTCCCTGCGGCTATTACATTACTTAACTCTGTACCTCGGTGATTGACAGCCCCCCCCCGGACACTCCTTCCCCCAGGAAAATTGCACTACTATGTATGTACGTATATATATTTATTGCTCATATTCTATGTTCGCTTTTCTGGGGGAGATGCTAACTGCATTTTGTTGTCTCTGTACTGTACACTGCACAATGACAATAAAGTTTGAATCTGAATCTGAATCTGAATCTAAACTCCAACATGACTTTTTCTGGCATCTGGCTAGGAGCACCAAAGTTGTTAATCTGAAATATTCATCTAAGGCACTCCACAACCTGGACTCTAACCTGCTGCTGACCTTCTACCGCTCGTCCATCGAGAGCCTGCTGACATACTGCATTACAGCATGGTACGGCAGCTGCACCGTGGCAGACAGGGAGAGGCTTCAGAGGGTAACTAGGACAGCACAGAAGATCATTGGCTGCCCTCTCCCCTCCCTGATGGATATTTACACCTCCCGCTGCCTTAGCAGGGCAAAGAATATCATCAAGGACAGCTCCCATCCTGCGTTTGGACTGTTCGACCTGCTGCCCTCTGGAAGGCGCTATAGGTGCATCAAATCTAGGACAAATGGACTCAGGAATAGTTGTTTTCCGAAAATTATAACTACTCTTAATTCACACATGCACTGACTTCACAGTCCAACACCCGGACTTCCATCTATTCTATCCACGTACTGAAATTTGGAACTGTAATGTGTATTGTAACTGTAATTTTTAATATTTTTTTTAAACATTTTTAATATTTAATATAATCTTTAAACATCTGCCTAAGAATACTACCTATTCATCCTTCACCATTTTGCCTTTATAGATATGTATATAGCACCGCAGAATTGTGCACCTATCCCCCCCCTTCTCCCTTTTGTTTTTGTTTTCTGTTTCTTGTTTTTTGTACTAAATTATATGTATGCACTGAGTACGAGCAGCTTTTAATCTCATTGTACATGTATAGTGACAATAAATGGCATATCTCTCTATATCTATCTATGATGCCAACTGGCTCTATTGCTTGAGCGTTGGAACCCAGCTCTACAAACAACATGGATTTTTGCCACTGGCGAATCACATTGTTGTTTAACATTGATGCCCATTGTCTCTGCAATGTTGTTTGCCTTGAAGAACATGTCTACAAGTTCCAATAGCAAATGATCATCATTGTATTTCTCCAATATGTTCCATTTGTGCTGTTTTCCCATCGTGTTTTGATCTTCCTTTAGCATGAGCTAACATTTTGGTTTCAGAGAATGGTTCTTTCTTTTATCTTTTTCAAAGTTATAAGGTTACATGAAGAGCTAGGAATTTCCATAGACCCAGTACTTGGTGCCAATGGGGCTATTGCAGATCTGCCATAATAGACAGATCTGTTAGAGATAAGTTTTTACACAAGATCACTTTGGTTGAAAATATCAAGTAAATACAATTTTAACTTGCGGTAATAGGTCTTTAAGAGGACTGCAAGCATGGTGCATGTAACAAGATATAATCATGTGATACTGTCTCTTAATATAGTAGCAAGAGTTTCCTTAACAGGCGGGCACCAGATTTATATAACAAAAATTCAGCCTTAAAAGCTAGAATTTCCCCTGCATCCAATGGCGTTTGAGGGTGAGAGTTTCACCATCGATGATATAAAAGAAAAGCCTTTCTAATTTCATTCTTGAATAGCCTGACTCTAATTTTCAGATTAATTGCTAAATTGAATGCTGATTTATTTATTCATATTCATATTCATATACTTATTATTCATAGTGCCAGAGAGTGAAGGTAGCACAACAGAGCATTAAACCTAGCCACACAAGAACCCCTTGTCCTGCCCAGCAGTAAGTGACCAGCAGGAAGGTTCAGCCCTACAGTGTTTGATGCAAGCTAGGTATCTGCTCACCATATCCAATACAGCCCACATATCACTGGCCATTTATAAAATATAGGAAAAAGTCCATGCAGCACACACAACTAAAATAAACTACCTGTATTGCATTTTGTAGCATGTTTCACATTATCCAAAAATAATTTTACTCAGCCAACAAGTATTGCTGTAATGCAACCAATGTTATAATGTAGAATGTATAGCTGTATGCAAGGAGCAACATGAAAAATGTAGAAAAGTTTGTATGCAAAGAGCAACATGAAAAATTACCAGATACTGTAACTGTTTTTGGTGACATTCGTTAAGGAATAAATATTGGTAGGACTTCAAGGGATAATTTGCCTGTATTTCTTCAAACCTTTGGATTAAACTGAGCAAATGGGGCCTCAGTCCGGTGTCCCAAAGAGAACAATAGGCATGAACATTAGTTCATTTGCACGTTTTCATGGCCACGTTACAGCAAAAAAACATTTTACCACGGTAATTAGCAATTATTTCCCGATGAAATTGTGCCAGTTGGAAAGTCAGCCACTCTAAGGTGACGTTTTACATACACCTAATAGGTCCGTACTGTTTTTTGCTCCTCTGCTGGTATAAATAGGGTGCAATCAGAGTTTGTTAACACTCACAAAAGAACAAGTCTGTGGGTTGACATCAATAATAAGAAGCGATTTATAGGGTTTCCTCTCTGATTGCAATTCCTCGCTAGCCTCCAGAGAGACTGAGAGGGATAAAATGCATCAGGACTTGAAGCAAAAGTTCTTAAACAGGGCCAGACTAAGACAGTATAAAAAGCTCTCAGATAAGTTTATAATGCATGTATAAAAACACAAGGTTAGTGAGAAGCAGGGGATTTAACCACATAAGATTGTGATGTAGTAGTAGCAGAGATAAGTTAAAAAAAAAGAGCATCCATCTGTTTAAGATAAGATACATCTTATCTAGATCATTCTAAACCTATAGACAACCAACTAATGGGAAGGATAGAGAACAAATTGCTAAAGGCAAATCATATCTAACTAAACAAATAGACATCTTTGACAATATAATCAAGAAATTGATGAGGTAAATTCAGTTGATATGGTATATGCATAGTCTTCCTAAAAATATTTGATAAAATGCCCACATAATTGGCTTGCCATCGAGATTTTAGCATATGGAATAAAAGAGATTGTAATATTGTGCATAAAAATGAGCTAAATAACAAGAAATGAATAGTGTTTGAAGATGTTTTCAGAATGGAGGGAAGTGTTTAATGGACCCAGAGGTTGACACAAGGACAAATGCTTTCCTTAATATATGTTAATGATTTGAATTTGGATATGCATGGCTTAATATCTAGATTTAGGCACAGTTAACTGTTGAAGATGGTAATAGATTTGATGGAGATATATAGAGGCTGGTGGAAGGGGAGGCAAATGAAATTCAATGTTGAGAAATGAAATGTGTTGCATTTTAGTAAGAAGAATGAGAGAACATAAAGCAAATGGTATAATGTTAAAAGGGAATTTAATAATGTTAAAAAAACAATGATATCTAGGTATTTATTTGCATCGTTCATTAAAAGTTTCAAAGCATTTTGAGAGAGCAGTTAAAAAGCAAAATAAATTCTAAACTTTATAAATTGAGGCATTAGGTAGAAGAGCAAGGAATTCATGATAACATTTAGAAACACTGGCCTGACATAACTGGATTGTGTTCCGTAACGCTTGCCATATTTGAGGAAAGATGTGAAAAATTTAGAGAGAATGCAGATATTTACAAAAATAATTGCAGGAATGAAGGACTTTAATCGCGTGGTTAAACTGAAGAAACAGGTTGTTTAAGAAGGAACTGCAGATGCTGGAAAATCGAAGGTTGACAAAAATGCTGGAGAAACTCAGCGGGTGCAGCAGCACCTATAGAGCGAAAGAAATAGGCAACGTTTCGGGCCGAACCAGGTTGTTCAACTTGGAACAGAGGAGCGTCTAAGGGGGATGACTGAGGTATTTAGAGTCAAGAAGGGTATGGGCAGAATAGTTAGTGTGAATCGTTGGCTTTGTGAATAGTTCAAGAAACAGGAGACATGGATTGAGATGAATGGCAGAAGGACCAAAGGTAACATGAGAAAAATGATTTTACGCAGCAAATGGCTGAGGGGTGGCACAGTGACGCAGCGGTAATGTTCCTGTCTTACAGCTCCAGAAATCCGGGTTCAATCCTGACTATGGATGCCGTTTGTATGGAGTTTGTACGTTCCCCCTGTGACCGCACAGGCTTTCTCCGGGTGCTCCGATTTCCTCCCACACTCATAAGACGTGCAGGATTATAGGTTAATTGGCAGGTGAAATTTGTAAATTGTCCCTGCTGTGTAAGATACAACTAGTGTACTCTAGTGACCTCTAATCAGCACGGGCTCGGTGGGCCAAAGGGCCTGTTCCTGCGCTGTAATTCTAAAGTCTAAAATCTAGGCTCCAGAATGTAGTGCCAGGAAAAGGAGCAGAGGCATATTCGAGGTGACAGTAAAAAGGTGCCAGATAAATATCTGAAAGGAATGAACTTGCAGGGCTATGGAGAGAAGTCAGGGACATGTATTTTACTCTTACATTAAGGTCATATAAACTCAACAAGATGAATGGCCTCTTTCCACACTGTAACCTTACTGTGAGTCTGTAATATTTGAATTACAGCAGAAGAGATGCTCTGCCTGTGTTTAACCCATCATTAAAACGGACTCATTACTTGTGGAATTTCAGTGGGATTCTGCTGGGCATCAAGTAATATATTTCCAGTTTAGGGCATTTTGTGGGTAATAAAAGCGCTAATTCTCTCTTACAATTATTCCTCATCAGTTATGTTTATTTAAACTGAAACACACTTTGTTTGCCTTAATAAATGAATCCAATTCAAGAATCAACCAAAAACGATTCACATGCATTGCCATCAATGGAAAGAGTCAGGTCCATCAGGAACGAATTAGAAAGTGTTTCACATTTCACAGCCTGGCAGTAATCTGTACTGTATGAGCTCTTCTCCAATCTGGCTCCAGCTGGATTTTCTCCCTTGTAGGCACTAAACTTAGAAAGCGCAGTGCTTAGCAGTTCCTATCGGGTATCCATTGTAACATTTGTATTTGAACACTCAGCACGGACATTTCCCTCCATGCAGTCTTCTTCAACAAGAATATTTCCTCACGGACCCACCCATGCCTGGCTGAACACAATTACTATTATTAGGTGTAATTACCACATGCCATGCCAGAGTTTACAACCAATTATTCCTGCCAAGGCAATCTCCTTAATGCTTCAATCATCCTTGAGCTTTTCCTTCAATTCAGATAAAATGGAAGAAATGGTCTTAAAATTAAAAAAAAATCTGATTCATTACGTGCAAACCTAGTGGACAGAAAGGGAAGAAAAGAATCAGATTTTTTTATTCGCCAAGTATGTTTTGCAATTTCTGACCAGAGATGATGTGAAATTCCTTGCCTGTGGGGGCGATGGAGACAGAATCAATCAAGCCTTTCAAAAAGAAGACTTTGTCGGTACCAAAGAGTGAATTGTTTGCAAGGTAATGGGGTAAAATGGAGGAAATGGGACTGAGGAGAACGTGTCATAACACTGCCATGATTCTATGAAGAGGCAGGAATATTAAGTTGGGGGACATAAGAAAAGGTGGGCCATGTTCATCAGAAAGAAAAGATAGTGTGCAGCTAAAATGGAAGAACACTTGTTTTTCAGGACTTTCACTTTCCAGACAAATGAAATAGGATCAAACCCAAAGATAGAAAAAACACTCCAATTAATTCCTGAGCAACAATTCTTACTCGGAATGATAACAGAAAAAATAAAAGAATAAGTTGATAAAAACTTGTAGGTAATTCTCTCCCGTTCCCTGAACAACTACATAAGATTAAACGTAAAAACCTGTATTGTATAGCATGTTTTCAATTTAAACCTCTCAGGACACTCCACAACCAATTCTCTTAATTATAAACTTCTAGGGATGAGGAGAGGGAGTTAGTGGACAGTTGCCATTCTCTAAAAGCTCAACTGGATCAATCAGCTGTGGCTTCAAGGGCTGGTCAAAGGCTGGGATTGCTACAGATTGTAGGGATGTAACCATGGGATACCTCAGGGATTGGTTCTATGCACAGTTCTTTACTATTTATATTAATAACCTAGAGAAGGAAACGAGAAGGAAACATTTCTGAGGTCTGCTGATGGTACAAAAATAGGTGGAAGGGAATGTTGTGATGACATTGTCATTCTGCAAAGGGACATAGATAGATTGAGCAATAAGGCAAACACGTGGCGAAGTGGGCGCATGTGCGCATGTGCGGAGCTCTTCTAGTGTGTGCGCATGCGCAGGACATTTCTAGAGTGTGCGCATGCGCGGGACATTTCCGGAGTGCGCATGCGCAGGACATTTCGGGAGTGTGCGCATGTGCAAAGTATTTCGGGCGGGAAAAGCCTGCAGAATCAGCCATGTTTGCCAGACGTTTCTGAGTTTGTGTATTGCAGAAATAAGTTGCTTAAAGCTTAAATAAAGTTAAGTTAATTACAAGTAGTGAAAGTTTCATTTATCTCACAACAATTTAAGCAACTTATCTTCAGAAGTCAAACAGTCCGACTTGGGATGGAGAAGCTACTGAAACCACAACGCTTGGATCTGGATCCCAACTCACCTGCTGCTGCAAAGAATTGGAAGCACTGGCTTCGCATACTAAATAACTTCTTTGATGAGTGCGGCAATGATGCACCAGACAAACTCAAAACATTAATAAGCTTTGTCTCTTCTGATGTATATGATTACATAGAGGAATGTACAACTTATGATTCTGCTATTGATGTACTAAGCAAACTCTTCGTTAAGACACCCAACGTGATATTCTCTCGACACCTCCTTGCTACTCGGAAACAAAAACCTGGTGAGTCACTTGATGAATTTTTACAAGAACTTCAAAGACTCAGTAAAGACTGTGCCTTCAAAGCAGTTACGGCTGATCAATATCGACAGGAAGTTATTCGAGAGTCTTTTATCAATGGTTTGGCATCGCCTTTAATACGACAGAGACTATTAGAACACAAAACCTTGGATTTACAGTCAGCTTACAATCAAGCTTACTCTTTGGACTTGGCTCAGAAAAATTCAGATGCTTATGGCTCATCTAATGTGTATTCTGCTGCAACTACTACAAAAGAATTTCAACCACGTACTAATATGGAGCAAACGGAAACAATTTCTACTGATAAAGGTGCCCTTGCTGCAGCATATAATTATTCAAAAAGGAACTGTTACTTTTGCGGGGGTAATATTCATAAGAGAGAGACATGTCCTGCTCGAGAGGCAACTTGTAATAGTTGTGGCAAGAAGGGACATTATTCTAGAGTATGCAAGTCCAAAGCAACAACTAAAAGTGTGACTGCTGCCATATACACACCTTCTTTATGTGCAATTACAGCTGCATTTCCTCAGAGCTTGTCTCATGCAGCTACAACGGTATCCATTAATGGCCATACACTTAATGTATTACTTGATTCTGGCAGTTCAGAAAGTTTTATAAGTGAACAAGTTGTGTCCCGACTAAATCTAACTATAATTCCTTCAAATAGAGAAATCTCGATGGCTCTGACAACTCTCAATACTCAAATTATAGGATCTTGTATTGTAGACTTTATTCTGAACAAAACTAGCTATAAATCTGTGTGTCTTGGTATTTTGAAAAATTTGTGTAGCGATATAATTCTAGGTCAGGATTTCCAGAAACTGCACAGATCACTTCAAATAATGTATGAAGGAACTATGCCTGATCTTGTATTGTCAAAGCCACCCGTATTGTGTGGTTTTTCTGCTGCATCTGTTGAATGTCCTTCATTATTCACTAATTTATCCTCCAAGTGCAAGCCAATTGCTACAAAATCAAGACATTTTAGTAAAGATGATAGGAACTTTATCAACACAGAAGTAACTAATCTTTTACAAGAGGGGATTATAGAACGCAGTTCTTCCCCTTGGAGGGCACAAGTTGTCGTGGTTAAGGACCCCTTGGAGAGACATAGAAAGAGATTCTGCATTGATTACTCTCAAACTATAAACCAGTTCACGGAGCTTGGTGCATATCCATTACCTCGAATAGAAGAGATTATCAATACATTAGCTAAGTATAAGATATTCTCTACTTTTGACTTAAAAAGTGCTTACTATCAAATTCCTCTGAAGGAATCAGAGAAGAAATACACTGCGTTTGAAGCAAATGGGAAATTATATCACTACTGCAGAGTTCCTTTTGGGGTAACTAATGGCGTGGCTGTTTTTCAGAGAGAGATGGACAAACTTGTTGAACAGGAAAACCTTAAAGATACTTTCCCTTATCTTGATAATATAACTATTGCAGGAAAAGACCAAACTGAACATGATGAAAATGTACAACGGTTTTTAGATGTTGTACATTCTAAAAATCTAACATTAAATGAGGCTAAGTCAATAACATCAGTATCATCAATTAATATTCTTGGTTATTGGGTTGGAAATGATATAATCAAGCCTGATCCAGAAAGACTCCGCCCACTCCAAGAGATACCTGTTCCAGCAACATTAAACTCTCTACGAAGGGTTCTTGGGATGTTTGCATATTATGCTAAATGGATACCAAATTTTTCTGACAAAATTCAACCTTTGATTAGAGCGAAATCTTTCCCCCTTGACTCTACAGCAATTGGTGCCTTTACTTCTTTAAAGAAACAATTGGAATCTGCGACATTGCACGCCATCGATGAGGATCTCCCCTTTGTTGTTGAATGTGATGCCTCTGATTTAGCAGTATCAGCTACATTAAATCAAGGAGGACGACCAGTGGCTTTCATGTCTCGTACTCTCCAAGGTAGTGAATTGCACTACCCATCCGTCGAAAAGGAAGCTACAGCAATTATTGAAGCAGTGAGGAAATGGAGTCATTTCCTTGCTCGCCAGCACTTCACTTTGATAACAGATCAGCGTTCAGTGGTTTTTATGCTGGATAATCGGAAACGAACGAAGATTAAAAATAGTAAAATTCATGAATGGAGGATTGAATTATCCGCATATAGTTATTCAATTGAGTACCGCCCTGGTAAGGATAATGTTGCTCCGGACACATTAACTCGAGCATTTTGTGCCTCTGTTCATTCTTCTGCACTCACTGATCTTCACAATGGGCTGTGTCATCCTGGAGTCACTCGTTTGTTACACTATGTTCGTTCCAAAAATTTACCTTTCTCTACAGAAGATGTGAAGATGACGTGTGCTTCATGTAGAATCTGTGCTGAATTAAAACCAAGGTTCTTCCGTCCTGAAGAAGGAAGATTGATCAAAGCTACTCAACCTATGGAACGTTTGAGTATTGACTTCAAAGGGCCTTTACCATCCTCCTCTCAAAATGTTTATATACTTACCTTAGTTGACGAATATTCGAGGTTTCCATTTGCCTTTCCTTGTCCAAATATTTCAGCTGCTATGGTTATCAAATGTTTAGATCAACTGTTTTCATTCTGTGGATTTCCAAGTTACATACATTCTGATAGGGGCACCTCATTCATGTCAAAAGATTTAAAGGACTACCTTTCTAAGAGAGGAATTGCAACAAGTAAAACAACACCATATCATCCTATTGGAAATGGTCAGGTTGAGAGGTATAATGGAATCATTTGGAAAGCAGTGAAACTGGCTTTAAAGTCGAATGATATACCAGATCAGCAGTGGGAATGTGTTCTACCAGATGCATTACACTCCATCAGATCTCTACTGTCAACTGCTACCAATACTACTCCACACGAACGGTTCTTTAACTTCAAACGGCGTTCTTCTAGTGGTACTTCTCTGCCATCATGGTTGATGAGCCCTGGGCCTGTGTTGCTTCGTCGGTATGTCCGATTAAATAAGAATGAACCTTTTGTTGATGAAGTTGAACTGACTGATGTCAACCCTTCTTATGCAACTATCAAGTATCGGGATGGACGTCAGTCAACTGTCTCACTTCGTGACCTTGCACCATGTCCATCTTCTCCATCAGCTCCGTCACTTCTTGATAACACTAATCGAGAACTTCCTCTGTCAGCTCCGTCGCTTCTTGATAACACTAATCTGGAATTTCCTCCAACACTTCCAGCATCCTCTATGGAAACTTCTACAAGAAATTCTAAAATTGAAAATCTAAATAACAATATGAGTGAAGTTGATGACCAAGCAATATATCTACCCTCGGCTATTGAAACACCTGTATCTCCTGAGGCTCCAGTGCTGCGACGGTCATCAAGACGTATTAAACCTCCTGACCGTCTCAACTTATAAATAGGAGGGGAGAATGAAGTGGGCGCATGTGCGCATGTGCGGAGCTCTTCTAGTGTGTGCGCATGCGCAGGACATTTCTAGAGTGTGCGCATGCGCGGGACATTTCCGGAGTGCGCATGCGCAGGACATTTCGGGAGTGTGCGCATGTGCAAAGTATTTCGGGCGGGGAAAAGCCTGCAGAATCAGCCATGTTTGCCAGACGTTTCTGAGTTTGTGTATTGCAGAAATAAGTTGCTTAAAGCTTAAATAAAGTTAAGTTAATTACAAGTAGTGAAAGTTTCATTTATCTCACAACACGTGGCAAATGGAGTTTAATGTGGGGAACATGCACTTTTGTAAGAGGAATCAAAATGTGGATTAATAGCTACAGTAACTGGAGGGACAATTGTAACTACGTGAAGTTCAGTGGGCTCCAAGAGTTCATGAATCACAAAAGTACTTGGGCAGGTCGAACAAGTGGTTAAGAAGATAAATGGTATGTTGGCCTTTATTGCGAAGAGGTTGGAGTCTGGGAATAGGGAGTTACTATTTGCAGACTTGCCATCCCATCTACCTGGACATGCATACATGTTTAATTTCCTCATTGATATGTCGATATTGTCTTACATAATATAAAACATGAAAACATGTAAAATACACCCTGACACATATTATCTTCTATTATTAGGAGGCAGCAGTGTATCCCGGGTTATCATGCAGAGTGCTATCATCACTTCTGCAACATAACAACAGATTTATGTAAGTGTGTTGACCGCAGAAACTCTATAACTGCAAAAGACTTTCAATCTGATGAAGAATATTCAGATGAAGATCAGGTGTAATGTAAACAAAATAAATTGTGGAAAAAAATGATTATATAAAGTTTTATTTTAATGTCGATCGTTTCACTGTTTATTTGGTCAAATTATTTAAACAATGAGTGAATTACTTATGATAATGGCGTGCTGGTGAATGACTGCAACAATCCACCCACCGATCCACACATACATACGCACATCCACACACACATCCATCCATACGTACACTTCCATGCATGCAAACTCACACATACATGCACACACACACATCCATTCACACTCAAACATACATGTACACATCCACACATACATGCACACATACATCCGTTCACACGTACATACACACTTACATCCACAGATACACGTTTGAAAGGTACACACAGACACAGACACACACTAGAGATAAACAATGCAACACTTTTAGGGTTCTTTTAGGTTAAAGGTAATAGCCCTCATTTGCAAAGGCACCATCGGGGGGGGGGGGGGGGGGGGGGGGGGGGGGGGGGGGAGGGAGGTGGGGTCTCTAACATAAATATAAGCTCATTGTAGCTTAAAATGAATATTCATCGAGTAAACATCAGAGCATTCGATTCTTGGCCAGGATGTGATATTTACATCAGAAATAAGACAGGTCTCTTACAGGTCTGGCACTGCCCCAGTCCCACTATGGCCGTTACCCCCACTCTCCCCACTATGGCAGTCAGCGGGGTTCAGTATATGGGGAAACCTAGAGGATCTGTCCTGACCCTTTAATTAGGGAGGTTCATTAGCCCTTAAAACCTGGGACATCTGCTGCAGTCTCATTAAATTTGCTATTAAAGCGACTGGAACATGCCTGCCTGGCACTGTCCCGGTCCCACTATGGCCGTCACCCCCACTCTGCACACTGGCAGTCAGTGGGGTTCAGTAAAGGGAAGAACCCACAAGAACTGCCCTAACCCATTAATTAGGCTGGTTCAGGAGCAGGACCTCTGCGACAGTGTCATTAAAAAAACACACTCACAATTATATTCATCATATTATATTTATATAATATAATTATACTTAATGATATATGATAACATTCATATTAACAGGTTATATATATATATATATATATATATATATCAAATATAGTTTAAATAGACTGCAACACGGAAATAGGCTGCCCATGGTGTAAAGTGGACATTGGCCACTAGATGGCGCTTATTTTCCCGATCTCATTTTCTAAATAGTTTAATTAATTAATGTGCAACGTTTGGCAATGACAAGTTATGACATCCTTCTCAATTATATTTCATCTAAATCTGTGGAACATTTCATGTAGTTTGGTGACTTGGGTCACGAAAACTGATTTCTAGACACATTTGTGATGCTCGGCCCACAGCCTAACACTGGCGGTGGTGGTGGGCTTGATGTCCGATAACAATGAGAAGGCCTACCGGGAGGATGTGGCTGATCTGGCACTCTGGTGTCAGGACAACAGCCTCCTCTTGAATGTCACAAAAAATAAGGAGCTGATTGTGGACTTTAGAAGGGCACAACAACCGAGGACGTACACGCCACTGGAGATAAACGGGACTACTGTGGATAGGGTGAGCTGCTTTAAATGCCTGGGAGTCCACATTACAGAGGATCTGACATGGACAACACACACTGCTGCACTGGTTAGTAAGACAAGGCAGTGTCTTTACCACTTCACACAGCTGAAGAAATTTATAGTCTCTCTGAGCATCCTTCAGTGCTTCTACTGTGGGGCTGTAGAAAGCATCTTGTCCGGCAACATCACAATCTGGTTTGGGAACAGCTCTGCCCAGGACAGGAAGGCTCTGCAGAGAGTAGTGCGTTTGGCCAAACGCACTGTGGGAATTACACTCGCCCCCAACGTTATGGGGGACATTATGGGGGACCCCTACCACCCCAGCAACGGACTGTTCCAGCTGCTACAGTCAGGCAAACGCCTCCGCTGTCATGCTGTAAAAACAGAGAGGATGAGACGCAGTTTCATCCCACAGGCCATCAGGACAGTAAACTCTTATCTCACCAGGGACTAATTTACTGTTGTGTTGTTTCTTTTTAAAAAAAACATATTTTCTAACATGTAAATACTGTTTCTATTCTGTTCGGTAGTTTTTGCACAATACGCAGGCATTGCCACTTTCATTTCACTGCACAGCTTGTATGTGTATGTGACAAATAAAGTTGACTTGACTTGACTGACTGGCCCTTCAATAACACCAACAATCTAAAACTAAGCTAAACATTCTGGGAATGCTATGCAGCATCTGTGGAAAGAGAAACAGAGTTAACATTCCAAGTTGAAAACCTTATCCATATCGCACAGGAATGTATTAGGCATTAGAATTATCACTGTGAATGAAGGAGACATTACTTCCCATGGAAGTGTTGCTGAGGTCAAGCAATACAGGGAGATGTCATAGAATTCAGACTGCAATTTATTTGCGTTTACAATGGCAAATTACCAACCCACATATATTTCAGATGTAAAAGAAACCAGAGCACCCAGAGAAACCCACAACTCCACAGAGCCAACGTGGAAACACTACACAGACAGTACCCGAGGCAGGAATTGAACATGGGTCTCTGGCGCTGTGAGATGGTGGCACTACTAGATGCGTCACTGTGCCACCCAGGAGATTAGTAGCAGGGAAGCATTCTACTGCTCAAGGAGATTTTAGACACTGAGCCGATCGGGTTAAGGACATTTATAAGCACTCTGGTCTCAGATTTAGTGTTGCAGTAACCAGACAAAATCTAGGCTGAGGCTTCAGTGTAGTACCAAGATGATTATCAGAGTTACACAAAAATGCTGGAGCAACTCAGCGGGTGCAGCAGCATCTATAGAGCGAAGGAAATTGGTAACATTTCGGGCCGAAACCCTTCTTCAGACTGGGATATTCAATATCTTGAACACTGATTATCAGAGGTGCTATCTTTTGGACTGGATATTAAATAGACACTCTCTTGGCCCTCCAAGGTACATATAAAATGTGTAGTAATAATGTGTAGTAATGTTAATTGTAAGGATATAAAGCATAGGAGAGATATCTGCTCCATGTATAATGATATAGTAAGCGCTCTATGTGTAGGCAGTAAGCCCTACTGCAAGCATCAAAATAAGACACATAACATCAGGCCTGGCAGGAATCAGTATGTAGCTGAGTATCACGCTGAAGCCCGTGAAGCCACTAAATCATGGGCTACGGCAGGTAGATCCAGACAGGGGCCTGTGTTTGAGTACAAGAATCTCACTAATGCAAGGTATAAGTATGCTGTTCGCTTCATCTCTAAAAATGAGCAAGTTATGAGGGCTGATTCCATGGCTAAGAAGCTGCTAAGTAACAATGCTACAGATTTGTGGAAAGAAGTGAGAGCTCTTAACAGTTGCAAAACATCTCTACCATGTACTGTAGATGGAATCTCCGTAACAGCTAATATTGCGGAGTCATGGCGACAACATGATATTACTTTATTCAATTGTGTCCAAGGTGACTTGTATAGGGTGGACAATATTGAGAGTAATGACTCAATGGTGATTATGTCACATGAGGTGTATCATGCCATGAACAAACTGTCCAACAACAAAGCAAGTGGCTTGGATCATATTTCTGCTGAACATCTTAAGTATGCGAGTATGAGGATAGCTCCTCTCCTAGCTATTTGTTTTACTGGCTTTATGATTCATGGCTTGTTACCAGACTCAATGTTGTCTGTTCTGTTAGTGCCGGTCATTGAGGACAAAGCTGGCAAAGTAGGCAGCCTAAATAATTACAGGCCCATTGCTTTAGCCAGCATATTGTCAAAAGTTTTAGAAAGAGTTCTGCTGGATAGAGTAAATGAGTTTGTTAACTCCACAGATAACCAGTTTGGTTTTAAAGTTAAACATGGCACTGACTTATGCATATATGCCCTAAAGGAGATTGTAAACAAATATAGAGGCAAAATTATATTGATGATCTGTCCAAACAATTGAAAGCCTGTAACACTGGGTGCATGATTGGTAATATTTTAGTGAACCATATTATGTATGCGAATGATCTTGTGGTCTTTAGTCCATCTAGCGCTGGTCTACAGCAGCTCCTTACTATCTGTTTGCATTTCGTTGTCTCTGTACTGTACACTGACAATGACAATTAAAATTGAATCTGAATCTGAATCTGAATCTGTTCTGTTTATGGTGTGGAACATGATATTAAATGTAATGCTTGTAAGAGTGCTGTTATGATCTGTAGAACCAAAGAGGATAAATGTCTAAAATTTCCTGATTTTAAATTGTCTGACAATAATCTTAGTGTCTGTAATAAGGTAAAATATCTTGGACATTTTATTACAGAACAATTGACAGATGATGAGGATATTTATAGGCAACGACGCATGCTGTATGTACAGGCGAATATTCTCTTGCGTAAATTTGGTGCGTGTGCAGATGTGGTGAAGATGTCGCTATTTAGAGCATGCTGCACACCGCTCTACACTGCGCACCTGTGGTCGAACTATGGTAAGACAAGTTTGCAGAGACTAAAGGTGTCATATAATGATGCCATGAGAACACTGCTAAGGAAACCTAGATGGTGTAGTGCCAGTAATATGTTTGCGGCTGCAGGAGTCAGTACTTTAGAAGCTTAAGAAATCATATGTATAAATTAATTTGCAGGATAAATGACTCCTGTAATGTATAATTTATGTCTTGTGCGAGGGTACGCATGCGCTGGAGGAGACTCATGGTGGCGTCCTACAATAAAGAAGCTTGTTAGTTTACTCCTGTATCTGAGAGTTCTTTTGAGTCAGTTCCAAGTACCCAAAATACACTACAATTGGTGACGAGGATGGGATAGAGTTTGTGAACTCACCCACAGGACTGTTTTGCAACACGCAGGATTGTTTAACAGTTTAAACTGTAGATACGGAGTTGTGTCGCAGTTGTTTGTGAGCGGGACAAGAGAGGCCTGCAGATCCCTCTATGCCGGGGACGGCATTTAAAACATCAGCTGTACAAGTTGGCGAGTTTTGTGAGGCTATCTCTATGTTGTGTCTACGTGGCAAGATGTCGTCCATCGGATTGTTACTCATTTTAGACTGAGCTTTCCTTTTGTCAAATTCCTCAAGCTGAATAGTCTTTGCATAAGTTTTAGGTGAATTGTTACACCAAAACACATAACAACAGCACGAAGAGGATAAAAAAACAGAAAAGGAAAGAAGGACTGTCAGAAAAAAAAAGGTTGTGTTTGGAAACAAAGTGGAACGGCACCAAGCCAAAAGATTTGGAGCCAAATGGTTTTGAATTGGCGCCAAAGAAAAGAAAGGTCGGAACAGGAAGCAAGGTAAACAAGTGGGGCAGAAGTAAGTGTCACCGAAGAAAGCAGCGGAAAGCTGGAAGCCTAACCAGCAGTACAGCGACGGTGCCAACTTACCTGGAACATTTTCCAGGTCTGTGTAGCCAAGGCAAAGGGGCAGAAGAGGCCCAGCAGCTGCCACTGACTTCGGACGTTTTCCACGTCTGTGTAGCCCACAGCCAGGCCCAGGAGCCGCCAACGACATCGAGTGAGGGCCTAGTACCGGGTACATCACGGACAGGTCCAGTGAAGCCGCCGATGAAACGGAATCAGCCTGGCTGGGAGAAGAGTCAACCCGGTCGAGGGAGAAAACCGGCCGCGTGAGAAGCGGACCAGCAGCGAGAAAAAAAGCCCGGCCACGCGTGAGAAGCGGACCGGCAGAGTAAAAGATAACTGGCCGCGAGAGAAGCGGACCGGTCGTGAAAGAAAGTCCAGTCGGGAGTAGAGTCAGCCCGACCGTGAACAGAAGAGAGGGTCCGGCCGCGCAAGAGAAGCGGACCAGCCGAGGGGGAAAAGCCTGGACGTGAGAGGAAGTCCGGCCGCCAGCAAAGAGTGGGACCGCACGAGAGAAGCAGGACACAGCGCTCAAGCACTTCAGCCCGGTCGGGAGTAGAGTCAGCCCAGTCGTGAGCAGAAAGTGGAAAAAGCCCAGTCGCGAGAGAGAGCCGGCCGACGGAGAAACGGGTCCGCGCGAGAAAAGCGCAAACTAGCAGTAGTCGACTTGGCAGCGAGCCAGCGGCAGCAAAAGTAACAGTGAAGCCCGGAGGAGCCAGCAAAAGCAACAAAAGTGGAGGTCTGGCGAGGCCAGCAGCTGGAGTACCGGTGGGGACAGCTCAAGGAGCCTGAACTAAACAGGGCAGAGAGTCTCTCAAAGGACCAAGGTCAAGTGCAAAAGGACAAAGGTCAAGTGCAAAACGACGAAGGTCAAATGCAAAAGGACAAAGGTCAAGTGCAAAAGGACAAAGGCCAAGTGCAAAAGGACAAAGGTCAAGTGCAAAAGGACAAAGGTCAAGTGCAAAGGGACACAAGTCAAGTGCAAAGGGAAACAAGTCAAGTGCAAAATGACACAGGTCAAGTGCTAAGGGACAAAGGGCAAATGCAAAGTGGCAGAAGTCAAAGGCAAAGAGAAATTGCCATCCAAAGGGCAACCATAGCTGTTCAAGCTGCATTCAGGGGTATGAATGTACGGAAAGAAATCCGGAACAAACAGAAGGCAGCAACGGTAATACAAGCAGCATTTAGAAGGCACAGAGTATACCGTCAATACAAGGCAATGAGATTGGCAGCTATAATAGTACAAACCCATTATAGGGCACACCTTCAAATGGAAAGTGATCGCAAAACTTACATGAAGGTACGCAGAAGCGTTGTACTGCTTCAGGCAGCCTACCGTGGAATGCTTGTTCGAAGGCAACTGCGGGGCATGCATAAATCTGTCAAGGTCATACAGACTTATTATCAGATGTATAAACAGCGTCAGTATTTTAAGAAACTACGCTGGTCTGCCATTGCGGTACAGCAACGATACAGAGCATGCCAGATAAGAGATGTCCAAGTGAGACAGTATAAGAGTTTGAGAGAAGCAGTGGTGTGTATTCAGGCCTTATACCGCGGGATCAAAGCCAGAGTATTGGTAGAGAAAACCAAGGCAGCACGCTGTATTAAGTCATTCATAAGAATGTGCATTACTAGAAAGCATTTCTTGATGCAAAAGGCGGCTGTAGTCACTCTGCAAGCTGCATACCGTGGTTACCGATTAAGGGTACGGTACAGAGCTATGCGACAAGCAGTCATTTCGATCCAGAGATGGTACAAAGCATGTAAAATAGGGCATTCCCAGTTTGTGCAATATCAGTCAATGAGGGATGCAACTATTACCATTCAAACTGCCTACAAGAGTATGGTGGTTAAACAAAAGAGAGCTACTGTAAAAGTGCAGTCAGTACTCCGTATTAATTGGTATAGGAAAGACCTAAGGAGACAAATAGACGCACAACAGAAAAGGCTGGAATGATCTGCATGGACTCCGTGGGCCGAAGGGCCTGTTTCCACGCTGTATCTCTAGACTAAACTAAAGTTACAGTAGGTAAGGATTTCATACTTCTGTTGCCAGTACAAAACTAGAAGCAATATTCTTCCCCCTCCATTTCTATATATCTCAGGAAATTAATAGGGAACCCTCGAGGTGACAAAGGTACTTGAAAGCTCATAACACGATTGAAAAGCCTGGTTTTGAAATGGCCCACTCTCCCTCTACCTCCTCACTCTGTGCCCTGCCCTCTAATCAAGTGGAGGTGTATTTGCTTCTCTCTCTCAGCAGAAATGTGAACTTACTTCTGTGGTTCAGTAGGATAATACAAACATTTCCAAATCCACCATGGCAATAAACAGATGTAGGGAAAATCAGGACATTATTGACCTTCACTGTCTTTCTGAATAAAACTTCTCAGTTGGTTGTAAGCATCTATAAAATAAATGCAAAAGCTACATCGCTAGATGTCCAGGGAAAGACCTCGTCTTTGGTTGGTTATTTATCTGTATCTTCAGCACAACTAGAGTCTGAATCAAAACCTATAACTTCTCCAGCAATTTAAGATAACAATGATCCTCAAAACTGCATGGTAATATAAAAAGGAAACAAAATAATCCCGTGAGAGTATCCCTCCCAAAAAATATGAATGTGACAATTTGATCTGATAGAAAGAGACCCTCAGGGTTCCATTTGAAGCTTCATTGAGAGTTACACATGAGGGGCTCCTTGACATAATCTACCCTGATGCTGAGGAAGTGGTAGCTGCCTTCAGGATGGAATGTCTCACTTCTTTCAAGATTATTTACCCGACCCGTGACTGATAACGCACTGACAGTAGATCAGAAAGTAATCAGAATGTGCAAAGTACAAATACACTTTGAGGTCAAGTTCTTCCTTTAAAAGCACAATCTGAATAAAAAGTCACAAGTGGAAACGCCTTCTCCAGGCAGTCCTGTCATCTCTTCCAGCTATGCAGTATCTGATCCTAAATTTGGATTTCGGCCAAGTTCTTTAGTAAACTATTAAGACAAAATATTTTGCAAAAGAAGTGACTCAGCAGCAATGTTTTATGGACCTTTACACATTGAACGGAGAAAAATATCCTGTTATAATTTAGCTGGATTCGGACTAAAACTTTGAAAAGTTAACGTGTTGCTGCTAAGCTGCTAAGTCGGGGTATCACAGTGCTTCAGTAAAACTACTGGCCACCAACAATGTTGTTCCCATGGCATCGCTACTGTCTCTTCCAGGCTTTCCTGAGGAACTGCAGTGTCAGAGTGAGCAGATCTTACTGCTTTAGTCTACCTTTTATTATATATAAATGAGGCTGTTGCTGTCTGCTGCAGCTCACCAGTGGATGTTAACAGGCTGGTTACCTTTAGAACATGAAACTAATTTGGTAAAGACATTTAAGCACATTCTGAAAACAACAATCCAAGATATTCAAGTCTGTGACTTAATGACTCTTAATGGTCATTAAAAAAACTGCAAGGAGGTTAGATTAACGCCGCACTATATCTTTTGCTTCTCTTCTGGCTCGGCGAACAATCCTGCTCAGGTAGACGGAACCTATCCTGCCCACTCATACTCAATGGCTGACAGATATTATGTCCTGCCTAAAGCTCGAGAAAATCAAGTACTCACTTCAACATTCAAATGGAAGGTTTCAGAATGCGTGGGGACCTTTTTTAAATGCATTCCAGACTTTATAAATGCTTGATCATCAAGCACAGTTTAACAGTCTACCCATTCATTTATCGTGGATTATTGTTGTGACAGGCTGATATTTGCATATGCTCACTGGCAGTGACTGGGGAGGGATTATTTTTGGTATCTCATTTTTCTTTTATTGTTGTTGTCTTGTTATATGTTAGCATAAGTTGTTTTTTATTTATTCTTTTCGTACACTCTGTCTGTAACAAATAGACAACTTTGCACCTTGTTATGTCCTGAAAACTAAATAAAAAAGATTTTGATTAAAAAAAAACAACTGCAAGTTTAAAATCCCCCCACAAATTTTCAATATAACCCAGTAGTGAAGAACTAAACAAATCATTACCCTTCATTCCAAAGGGATTTCTAGATTGGCTCCACAGGCCTCCACAGACTATTGCTATAACCCAGAGAACAGCCGCTTGCATGATACTATGTTTACCTCCCCCTCTTCCTTTTTAGCTGTAACTTGTGATTGAAGATAACTCATTTCAGTTCTTTGGGTTTTGAGGTGGCTGAGAATAAGTGAGATTCTTCTGCATGCTCCAGCCAAACACATTTGAGGTTCTCAATACCATCGCAAGTGCTCTTCTTCAATTTTGACTGTTCGTGGGCAGAGGTTTTCACAAGTAGAAGTGTTTTTTCTACTTTTTCCTAGGAGGCTTTGAGGACAATATTGAGTCATTTCCTCTGTCCGTTTCACAACCTCCTACCCGCTAAGGGCATGGAAACGCAGACTTTGTCTTTGGAGTCTGGGTTCAGGCATGCAAACAACCAGTCCTGCCCATCACAGCTGGCTGAGTAGATTTAAAGCATCAATGCTGAGCATATTGGACTGGGAGAGAAGGCAGATGTTAGTTAATTTATCCTGTCAGTGAATGAGAGGATTTTGTGGGTGGTATTACTCCAGTGCCTTGAGATGCCTTCTAT
The DNA here is from genome assembly GCF_028641065.1 of Leucoraja erinaceus. Lineage (NCBI taxonomy): Eukaryota > Metazoa > Chordata > Chondrichthyes > Rajiformes > Rajidae > Leucoraja > Leucoraja erinaceus. The sequence continues at coordinate 53,620,691 of NC_073379.1, forward strand.
CGGAAAGGTCTCCTGCAAGATGTGGGAAACCAGGAAAACTTCCAGTGTTCCTGAGGTCTACACCTGTTGGAAATGCGCACAGCTGCGGTTCTTGGCCGACTGCATTGGGGAACTGAAGCTGCAGCTGCATGTCCTCAGGATGTGAGAATGTCACAGATAGGAGTTATAGATAGGTGATCACACTTAAGATGCAGACAGAAAGTAGCATGGTGCCCAGCAGAAAGGGTAAAGGGAGCAGGAATCCCTTGTGATCATTCTATTTGAAAACACATATACCCTTTTGAATACTGTTAGGCAGAGGAAATCCCATTCAGGAGAAAGCAGCCAGCAGTCAGGTCTGTGGAACCAGGTCTGGCTCTGAGGCACAGCAGAAGAGGGTGAAGTCAAACAGGGCTAGGAAGTTAGAAAGTGAAAGGAGAGTTGACAATTAGAGGGCAGACAGGACATTCTGTGGTAGCAAACAGGACTCCAGGGTGGTTTTGTCTGCCTGGTGCCAGGGCCCAAGTTGACTCGGAGCGGCTGCACAACATTCTCAAGGGGGCGGCTGAGCAACCAGTGGTCATTGTGTACATCTGTACCATTGGCATAGGTAGGAACAGGGATTGAGGTCCTGCAGAGCGCCATGTGCTGGTCAGTGCAGGGATAGATAGGCCCGATGAATATGTGGCTTAGGAGTTGGTGCAAGGGCTCAGGGTTTTGGATCATTGGGATGCTCTCTGGTGCAGTGCTAACCTATACAAGGGGGATGGGTTGCACCTGAACTGGGGGTAAACCAATATCCTGGGAGGGGGATTTACCAGTGCTCCAGAGGAGGGTTTCAACTAGATTGGCCCCAGAGCAGAAACAAAGCAGATGAAAAGTGGGGGCAAATACTGTAGTCAAACCTAGCAAATTTGGCAAACAGGAGAGACAGATGTATGGCAAAGAGAGTAAACAGTATGAATGAATGAATAAGTATGTTGGCCAAGTATTCACATACACGAATTTGCCTTGGTGCTCCACCCGCAAGTGACAACATAACATACAGTGACACAGTTAGGAATGACACATAAAACATTAAACATTAATAATAAAACATTATCAATTAAACATGTGAATTAAATAAAATACTAGAGCAAAAGGAGGCTACAGATTTTTGGTTATTTAGTAGAGCTACTACTCGTGGAAACAAACTGTTTTTATGTCCGGCTGTGGCAGCTTTGACAGTCCGGAGTCGCCTTCCAGAGGGAAGTGATTCAAAGAATTTGTGGCCAGGGTGAGAGGGTCAGAGATGATCTTGCCCGCTCACTTCCTGGCCCTTGCAGTGTACAGTTCATCAATGGTGGGAAGGTTGCAGCCAATAACCTTTTCAGCAGATCGGACAATTCGCTGCAGCCTCCGTATGTCGTGTTTGGTACCTGAATGTTTGTATAGCCTCCGAGAATATCGGATGAATTTTTTGCACGGTTCCTGTATTGTATATATTTATTACTTGAATAAAGTCTATTTTGAAATTTAAAATAAACGATAATGTTGTACCTAATAGAATTAGTTTTTAAGTAGTTATGGAGACTAGGACTGTCCCACAAGGTCCTAAATTGGGGAAGTGCCAAGTTTGGAGGAATTAGGCAGGAACTTGCAGAGGTCGACTGGAGGTATTTGTTTGTAGGCGAGGGGACAGCTGGCAAGTGGAAGGTTTTAAAATGTGAGATAGAAATAATACAGGGACAGCATGTTCCTGATGGGTGATGGGCAAGGTTCACAAGTTTGGAAAACCCTGGTTGATTTTAGAAGAGGAAGTATTAGAAATATTGGCTCAAATTAGGCTGGATAAATTCCCAGGACCTGATTGAATCAATCTCAGGATGTTAAGGGCAGTGAGGGGGGGGTAGATTGCTGGGGCTCTGACCGAGATATTGCATCTTTGTTAGCCATCGCTGAGGTACCAGAAGACCGCACCACATCTAATGTTGTAACTTATTAAAAAAAAGGCAGTGGAACCTGGAACTTTCAGACTGGTAAGCCTTACATCTGTGGAGCGGAAGTTGCTGGTGGAAATTCTTTGGTACAAGATTTACGATCACTTGGAAAAGCAGAAACTGATTTGCAGTCAACTTAGCTTTGTGAAGTGGATATCATGCACAGATCCAATTGGCATTTTTGAGAAGCAAACTGAGAAATTGATAAATAAAGAGCAGTAGACATGATCCACAGAACCTTACTACGGGTTTTGATAAGATCCTGTGCAATCGGCTGTGCTGAAAATTAAGGCACAATGGATGCGAGATTTATTCTGTGCTGTTATCTACTGAACCCTGCTGGCTGTACCTGGTACTTTGCTGAAATGTGCTCCCTGCTGATCACTGCCTTCTGGGAACTTGCAGATTTACAGTACAATCTATTTTAATGAGATGAGAATATGGGTGCATCCAGGAACGTTTTTTCAGACAATATGTAGGTGGCCCCATGAGAGAAGAGGTTATTCTCAACCTCTTAGGGGTCAAGGATGGACAAGTGGCTCAAGCACCAATGGTGGCCCATTCAGATCAGTGCCATAATCCTATTAATTTTAAAATATTTATGGTAAAAGGTAGAACTGGTCCATCCATTAATCTCCAACATTGAGGAGATAACATTAGACAAGTACTAGCAAAGGTTGATTGGAAGTAACTGTTAGCAGGTAAAGGGGTGTATAGCAAGTGGGAGACTTTAAAAAGTGAGATAGGGATATTTCCTGTTGGAGTGAAGGGCAAGGCTGGAAGAATTAGAAGTCCCTGGTTGATGAGGAATATTGAGGATCTGTTCAGGAAAAAAGAGGCATGGGTAACGTACGGATACTGGGATCAAGTGAATCCCTAGAGTATAAGGAATGTTGGATTACACTCAAAGATGAAATCAGGAGGGCATAAAGATATCCTTGACAGAGGAAGTAAAGGAAAATCTAGGGAGAGAATAGGATCACTGTGTTGCAGCCACCAGGGATGGGCAAGGTCTTAAATGAACATGTCTCATCCTTATTTAGCACGGAGAAGGTGATGGAAGGTATTGAATTCACGGAAATGAAAGATAAGGTTCTGAAATATATTGATATTTGAAAGTGGTAGTGTTGGCAGTTCCGACACATAAAAATGTGCAAATCTGCAGGGTCTGACCACATGTACCCTAAGACTATGTGGAAAATAAAGCAGAAATGGTTGTATCTTTATTAGCCATATGTAAGGTACAGGAAGACTAGAGAGTGGCGGATTCTGTGTCTTTGTTTAAGAAGCGCTGCAAGGACAAGCCAGGAAAATAAAGTCCTGGGAGCTATCATCAGTGGTGAGAAAGTTACTGAAGAGGATTCTGAGAGACTGGATCATTCTGCATTTGGAAAGTCGAGGGCTGATTAGGAATCATCAACATGGCGTTATGTACAGTAAATCATGTATATTACACATTTGATTGAGTTTCTTTGAAGTGGTGGCCATGAGGATTGATGAGGGGCAAGGTGGTAGATGTTGTGTACATGGATTTACCAAGACCTTTGACTTACATGGTGGACTGTTTTGGAAGGTTAGATCACATCAGGTTCAGGGTGAGTAAGCTAAATGGATACACAATTGGTTGGTGATAGGAGTCAGAGGGTGGTAGTAGAGGTTTGTTTTTTTCAGATTAAAAGCCTGTGACTAGTGTTGTGCAACAAGGATGAGACCAGGGAGGTGTTGTTTGTCATATATATTAACAATTTAGGATGAGAATATCTGTGACATGTTCACTAGGTTTGTGGATGACATCAAAGTTGCTGGTATAGTAAACAGTGCAGAAGGTTGTCCAAGGTTAAATCAGGATCAAAATCAACTTAGAAAGTGGGCAAGGGAATGGCAGGTGCAATTTAACACAGATAATTGCAAAATTATACATTTTTGGAAGTTAAACCAGGGCAGGACATATGCAGTATAGAGGGGTGTTGTACAAAATCTTTAGGGTACAAGTATATAACACTCTGAAAGTGGTGATACAGATAGACATTGTGGTGAAGGTGACATGTAACATACTTGCCTTCATTAGTCTGGGCATTGAGTATAAAACATAGGGCACCATGTTACAGCTGTACAAGGCATTAGTGAGACAGCACATGGGAGCATTGTGTGTTCTGGTTACAATGCTAGAGGAAGAATATGACAGTCCTTTCAGGTTAGACGGAGGTTCACTTGCGCCTCCTCTAACCTCATCTACCGTATCCATTGTTCAAGATGTGGACTCTTATACACAGGTGAGACCAAACGTAGACTGGGCGATCGTTTCGCGGAACACCTTTGTTCAGCCCGCCTGAACCAACCTGATCTCCCGGTTGCCCGACACTTTAATTCTCCTTTCCATTCCTACACAGACCTTTCTGTCCAAGGTCTCCTCCGTTGTCAGAGTGAGGCTAAACGCAAATTGAAAGAACAGTATCTCGTATTTCGCTTGGGCAGCTTACAGCCCAGTTGTATGAATATTGATTTCTCTCACTTCAGGTAGCCCCAGCATTCTCTCTTGCTTTCTATCCCTCCCCCACCCAAGTAGAACTAGCTTCCCGTGTCACCCGACAAACAGCTAACAATGGCCCGTTTCCTTTATCATTGTTACTTTTTTGCATATCTTTTATTCGTTGTTCTTTATCTCTCCACATCATCGTCTATATCTCTCGTTTCCCAGAGATGTTGCCTGTCCCACTGAGTTGCTCAAGCTTTTTGTGTCTATCTTTGAAGAATAGGATTAATCAATTAGCCAAGAGAGGGTACAGGAAAAAATTCACAAGGATGTTGGTGGAACTGGAGGGCTTGAGAAGGGACTGGGTAGAGTGGGTTTGCTTTCCCTGGAAGAAAGAAGGCTGAGCAGTGCTCTTATTGCAGTTTATGTAGTCATGGGGGGCATAGATAGAGTTGACTGCCAACAGGTTAGTGTAGTTTAGAACTAGAATTCATAGGTTCAAGGTAAGAGGGGAAGTATTATAAGGGGACCAAATGACAAGATTTTCCACACAGTGGGTTTATGGAACAAGCTACTAGAGAAAGTAGCAGAGCTGGGTACAATTTAAAGGACATTTGGACAGGTACGGGAGTTTAGAGGGACCTTGGTTACCATTGATGATTTGGGCCAAGGAGCCTGTTTCAGAGGCATGGGGCTGCTGAAAAACTCTGAGATCATGACTGATCTGTGATCTGACTCCATGATTTAAATTATCTGCCACAGATTGAGATGAATATAGTGTCAGCTGATGGAAAGTTCCAAACCTCCAACATCTTTTGCATATATAAGGTGATCCTAACCACTCCATCTGGCTCTTTTTATTTTTAAACAATTTTCCCTACTCTAAGCTTTCTCAAACTGACAAAATATTTATTTTTAGACAAATTCCCAATCAGACCATTCCCAATGTGACCTCTCTGTCCTGTGGCTCCTCCATTGCCAGATTGAGGCCCAGCGTAAATTGGAGGAATAGCACCTCATATTTCGCTTAGGTAGTTTACAGCCCAGCGGTATGAACATTGACTTCTCTAACTTTCGATAGCCCGTGCTTTCTCCCTTCCTCTCCTCTCCACCTTCCCAGCTCTCCCACAAAGCCTACTGTCTCCGCCTCTTCCTTTTCCCGAAACGTCGCCTTTTCCTTCTCTCCATAGATGCTGCCTCACCCGCTGTTTCTCCAGCATTTTTCGTCTACCTTTGATTTTTCCAGCAACTGCCGTTCTTTCTTAAATATTTCTTTTTAATCTGTTCATCCAAAATTACTAAAACCTTTGGTCACATCACACACCAAGTTCCATATTATGTCTTTTTATAATTGAATCCTTTGTGTTCGGTACCATGTAACAGACCATTGTTTGTGCTCCATTGTTTGTGTTCCAAAAACAATATATCCTTCCTAAGGTGTAAAGCCCCAAACTTCACAAACTACTCTAAAAAGCCGCTACTGAATGACATCCTATAGTTTTCATATTTTCATATATCACCATAACAAGCCTTTTTACCCATCAAGTTCATGCCCGCTCTCAAAGTGAAACCACTAATCCCATTCATTCCCCTGTAATCTGTTCTCTCACATTCTCATCAACTCTCCTCTGATAACCCTACTGGCCACTTGCACTTGAGGTAAACCAGAGTGGTCAGCTAATCTTCTAGCTAACATATCTGAGAGGAAGGAAAGCTAATGGAAACGTGAATTAAACAAAACTAAACAAATGACTGAAAGAAAGAACAAAAGAATAGAGAACAAAGAATGAAAAAATAATTTCCTTGCATTAACATGACTGCTTTTTCAGGGCAATGGTTAAAATAAATGTGAGTGTTTCAATTGTTAAGACTGACAACCAATGGAGGAGAATGAACCGGCACATCCCAGAAACATTTAACACTAACATATGTTCTAGAACATGGCAACTATAGTTTTGCAATGTTATTTAAAATATAAATATCCTGTCCTCGTTTCCATTGATAACTTGATGCATTGCATCCGGCTTGCAGGATGCATTGATCCTGCAAGCCGGATTTCCAATATTGAGACCAACTTCCATGTTAGCCGGAGATTCATAGAAAGTTATGATAAAAGCAGAAAAAAGGCCCAGGTCAACCAGACAGCAATCAAGTCTTATCCTATTTCCCTGCCTTCTCATAGGCTTGTATATTACAGCACTATGTCTCCCATTCAGATCCTTCATTTTCTTTTGCTTGGGTCTCAGGTGGGTCTGTTGAAGAGTCAATGGTGCTGCCGTGGCTGACATCAGCTATTCCAACGACATGTGGTGCTGTTGAGCTACAATTTTACTATGATTCTCCATGCTCCACTAGTTACAGGTTTCCGCCAACTGATAGCAGCTGAAGAAATCTATGTAACATTTTTTACCCGACACGTTTTGCTTGAATTATTTAACACAAAGTGTCAACGCTGTGATTGCTGAATTCTTGCAGAAATTTGAGCTTTGATCTACAAAATCTCATCATGTTAGTATTAAAGATATGGCATGCAGTTATGGTTTACATTGAGTTCTGAATTGTGAAGCCAGAGGAAGAAATGTAGGGGGAAGGGAGAAATAGGTGCGAGTCTAGATGGGGCATAGGAAAAGGAGGAGGCCATTATCAGTATACCTCCTCGACCAGTAATTGCTTGGAATCAGTAGTCTAGGTGATGTTCAAGAACTCAACAACAGACATGAACCATTATTCCATGGTTGTTAACATTTGGATAAGGAAATGTAAAGGACCATCAAGACCGAAGAAGGGGTCTCGACATGAAACATTACCTATTCCTTTACTCCAGAGATGCTACCTGACTCACTGAGTTACTCCACCTTTTGTGTCTGGTCCTATCAAGAGTATACTGGTATTCCCTAACCAGATGTCTCAGATGAACCCGAAGATCTGCAATCTCTTGACAACCAGATCCGCAGCATTCAATTCAAGCGGCCCAGGGTCATACAAGGAGTCCAGGCATGATCTCTAGAAGCCTCTCGTGATTGCAATGACATTGTTGGACTTAACTAGATGCTCAAATGGATGCTCAGAAAATGTGGCAGGGCCTACATGCCATTACATTCAACAAGGTGAAACCAAGTAGCTCGTGATAGCAATGCATTACTCTCGGATGAATAATGCTCACTTCGAAAGGGAGAACAATGATGTACCTTTATAGGCTTCCACAGCCCCTGAAACCCTGCAATCTCAGTCTCCTATGCCAATGTCAGAATATCCTTCATGAGGGCAAACACTTGGATAATGCCCAGCCCAGACCGTGTACCTGACTGCCCTGTCAAAACCGGTGCAGACTAAATTGCTGGATGTTTCACTGACATCTTCAACTTCTCACTATTATAGTCTGTTATCTCCAGCTGCTTTAAAAGGACATCTACAATAGCAATGCCCAAGAAAATCAAAATGACATATCTTGCCGTCATTGACATGCAGTTCTTCGAGAGTTTGGTTCTGACACAAATCATCTCAATAATGACCCGGACTCATTCCAATTTGCTGATTCTCCACTCTGCACTGGCTCACATTGACAACAGGAATACACGCATAAGGTTGCTGTTCATTGATTACAGTTCAACATTAAACACCATCATCCTTTCCAAACTCATCATCCAAATCAGGGAATTGAGTCTCTGCTCTTCTGCATACAATTGTTTCCTTGACAGACTTCAATCAGTACAGATTACCAACACCTCCTCCTCCCTAGGGTCTCAACCCCGAACGTCACCCATTCCTTCTCTGCAGAGATGCCTGTCCCGCTGAGTTACTCCAGATTTTTGGTTTAAACCAGCATCTGCTGTTCCTTCCTACACACCTCCTCCTCGTTGACCATGAGCACAAGGGCTCCTTAGGGCTGTGTGTGGGGTGAAAGATTGCAACCTTCACGTGGTCCGCCCTGCTTCGACTAATGCAATCGACGTGCACATACAGATCAAATAGAACAAGTTGTCCTACAACTTTAGGCTGTGCATGCCACACGAAAGAAGAAGGGCTGCGTGTGCAGTCCCTTGCTCTGCTCTCTTTTTACCCATGACTGCAGCCTGACAGCTCCAATAGCATTTTTACATTTGATAATAATACCCACTTTCACTGGTTGAATGTTAGGTAACAATGTTGGACTAATGGAGGGAGATCCATAATCCCATTGAGTAGTGCTAGAACAAGAATCTTGCTCTCAGCATTAGCAAAATCAATGAGCTAATTATTGACCTCAGGAAAGGAAAGCAAAGGGAAAATGCATCATTCTACACTGGTGGGATGACAATGTAGTAAGCCAACAGTTTAGTGTCCCTGGGCGTATACGTCTTTGATGAACCTCTGGGCAAAACATATTCCTCAGAAGTGTGAGGAGATTTGACATGTTGCCAACTTCTGTAAGTGTAGGGTTTAAAGCATACTGACTGTTTGCATTACAGCCTAGTTTGGTAATGTGGAACCTCAAGGTGCTGCAGAAGGTGGTGGACATTGCCAGGTCCATCACAGGTACTGATTCTTCACAGCATTCTACATGAAGCGCTGTTTCAAGACAATTAATATCATGAAAGACCCACACTACCCTGGTCACACTCTCTTCTTGCTGCCACCATCACAACAGTACAGTAGCCTGGGAATCATGACCTCCAAATTGAAGAACAGCTTCTTCCTATCAACCATCAGGTTCTCAAACCATCATGTACAACCCTGCCTCAGCACCTAACCATTACAACTTTGTACAACAATGGGCTGCATAGTGCCCTCCATAATGTTTGGGACAAAGACCCATCATTTAATTATTTGCCTCTGTACTCCACAATTTGAGATTTGTAATAGAAAGAAAAATCACATGTGATTAAAGTGCACATTGTCAGGCCATTTTTTTAAATAGATTTTGGTTTCACCATGTAGAAATTACAGCTGTGTTTATACAGTCCCCCCAGTTCATGGCACCATAATGTTTGAGACACATGGCTTCACGGGTTTTTGTAATTGTTCAAGTGTGTTTAAATGCCTCCTTAATGCAGGTATAAGAGAGCTCTCAGCACCTAGTCTTTCCTCCACCTTTGGAAACTTTTATTGCTGTTTATCAACATGAGGACCAAAGTTGTGCCAATGAAAGTCAAAGAAGCCATTATGAGACTGAGAAATAAGAATAAAACTGTTAGAGACATCAGCCAAACCTTAGGCTTACTAAAATCAACTGTTTGGAACATCTTAAGGAGAAAGAGACCACTGGTGAGCTTACTAATCGCAAAGGGACTGGCAGTCCAAGGAAGACCTCCACAGCTGATGACAAAAGAATTATTTCTACAATAAAGAAAAACAAAACAAAACACCTGTCTGACAGATCAGAAACACTCTTCAGGTGTGGATTTGTCAATGACCACTGTCCACAGAAGACTTCATGAACAGAAATACAGAGGCTACACTGCAAGATGCAAACCACTGGTTAGCTGCAAAAATAGGATGGCCAGGTTAGTTTGCCAAGAAGTACTTAAAAGAGCAACCACAGTTCTGGAAAAAGGTCTTGTGGACAGATGAGACAAAGATTAACATATCAGAGTGATGGCAAGAGCTAAGTATGGAGGAGAAAAGGAACTGCCCGACCCAAAGCATACCACCTCATCTGTGAAACACGGTGTTGGGGGTGTTATGGCTGCTGAAGGTACTGGCTCACTTATCTTCATTGATGATACAACTGCGGATGGTAGTAGCATAATGAATTCTGAAGTGCATAGACACATCCCATCTGCTCAAGTTCAAACAAAAATGTTTGAACTTGGGAAAAATGTTTCCAATGTTGGGCCAGTCCAGAACCAGGGGCCACAGTCTTAGAATAAAGGCGAGGCCATTTAAGACCGAGGTGAGCAAAAACTTTTTCACCCAAAGTTGTGAATTTGTGGAATTCCCTGCCACAGAGGGCAGTGGAGGCCAAATCACTGGATGGTTTTAAGAGAGAGTTAAGATAGAGCTCTAGGGGCTAGTGGAATGAAGGGATATGGGGGGGAAAGGCAGGCACGGGTTATTAATTGGGGACGATCAGCCATGATCACAATGAATGATCACAGGCAGGCACTACAACAGGTGGTGAAAACCGCTCAGTACATCATCAGTGCCCCGCTCCCTGCCATGGATGCCCTCCACCGAAAACGGTGTCTGAGACGGGCCGGGAAGATCATCAAAGACCCCTCCCATCCCAACCATGGACTGTTTGCCCTCCTCCCATCAGGGAGGCGGTACAGGAGCCTCAGGTCTCGTACTAGTAGGGTGAGGAACAGCTTCTACAACAACACTATCACATTGCTGAACTCGGAGTCCCGCCGATAGATTTATCCAGTCTCTTCGTACACATTGTTTGCTTATTCTGTATTTTTTAATTCTATATTGCACTATTACTACAGACTGACGCTAAACTGCATTTTGTTGTACCCATACTTGTATCTGTGCAATGACATTAAAGTTGAATTGAATTGAATTGAATGGCGGTGGTGGCTCAAAGGTCCTCCTCCTGCAACTATTTTCTATGTTTCTAAATGCCTCAAAACTCATTGGCCGGCAGATCATTCTACAGCAAGACAATGATCCCAAACATACTGCTAAAGCAAAAAAGGAGTTATTCAAAACTAAAAAATTGTCAATTCTTGTGTGGCCAAGTCAATCACCCAATCTGAACCCAATTGAGTATGCCTACTATATGCTGAAGAGAAAATTGACGGGGACTAGCCCCCAAAACAAGCATAAGCTAAAGATGGCTGCAATGTAGGCCTGGCAGAGCATCACCAGACACCCAGCAACTGGCGATGTCCATGAATTGTAGACTTCAAGCAGTCATTGCATGCAAAGGATATGCACCAAAATACTAAACATGACTACTTTCATTTACATGACACTGCTGTGTCCCAAACATTATAGTGCCCTGAAATGGGAGGACTATGTATAAACAATGCTGTAATTTCTACATGGTGAAACCAAAATGTATAAAAAGGCTTTTATTAAAATCTGACAAAGTGCACTTGAACCACACGTGATTTTTTTCCATTAAAAATCTCAAATTGTGGAGTAGAGGCAAACAAATAAATGATGGGACTTTGCCCCAAACATTATGGAGGGTACTGTACTTTTGGATTTACACAATCATCTGGTTTGCTGTAACAAAAGCTGTAACAAGAATTCCATTGTTTTGCCTCATTTTCAGTGCATATGACAGATAAACACTCTTGGAACTTTTAACACTGGTTGATGAAAAAACACATTGCACCCTGTACTATTCAAGACATGCCAGAACATATGCTATTGTTACCCCCTACCACTTTTCATTCTTTAAAAAAAATTGGTGGGCCAATTGTCCTTGATTCAATACATCTTGATACCTTAACACAGCTGAAAAGATTAAAAGGAAATAATTTATTTCATTGTCAGAAGCAGGAGCTCGAAGAATTATTGAGGATTCTTTTGGTATTCGCATACCAGCAGCATATTTATTACCTCCAGTCATCACGGTACTGTAAAGCAAACACATAAAATCTGACTCAAATCATGTGACAGAGTAACAGGTTCCCTTCCCAAAAGGACATTAGTGTAATAATTGGGATTTTTATAATTATACAGCAGCTTTCATGGTAGTGATTTTTCTGGGAGAGGGCTGCAAAGTGCACAATTTATTGATTTTATTTGGAATTAAAAATAAAGTGACATATTATATATTACATTAAAGTGATGCAACAAATTAGATCACCCAAAGATGGAATTTAAAAATCATACTCAAATCCAACCAAGATGGCCAATCTAAGCTAGTCCCATTTGCTTGTGTTTGGACCATATCCCTCCAAACCTTTCCCATCCATCAAGCTGTCCAAGTGTCTTTTAAATGCTGTTAAATAATCTGCCTGAACCAGCTCCTGTGGCAGCTCGCTCATATACCCTCCACCCTCCAAGTGAAAAAGTCACTCCTCAGGTTCCTATTAAAATTTGCCCTCTCACCTTAAAGAGCCCCTGGTTCTTGATTTCCCTATCCAGGATTAAAGACTCATTTACCCTATCTATTCCCCTCGTGATTGTATACACCTCTATAAGATCACCCATCAACTTCTTGTGCTCCAAGGAATAAAGTCCTAGCCTGCACATCCTTTCCCTGTATCTCAGGCCTTCAAGTTCTGACAATACACTTGTAAATCTTCTCTGCACTCTTTCCAACTTAATGGCATCTTTCCTATAGCAGGTTGACCAAACCCGAACACAATACCACAAATAGGGATTCACCAACATCTCGCACAACTGTAATATAACGCCCCAACTTCTGTACTCAATTCCTTGACCGATGAAGGCCAACATATCCAAAGCCTTCTTTACCACCCTATCCATCTGTCAATCTGCCAATTTCATGGAAGTATGTACCTGTACTCTTAGATCCCTTTGTCTTTAATAAATTCCTCTGAGCCCCTACCATTCACTGTGAAGGTCCTACACTGGTTCAATTTCACAAAATGCAACGCCACTCAATTAACTACATTAAATTCCATCGGCCATTCCTCTGCCCACTTGCCCAGTTGATCAAGATCCTGCCATAATGTTTATTAACCATCTTCACTGTCTGTAATACCACTTACTTTAATGTCATCTGCAAACTTACTAATCAGCAAAGGGCCCAGTGGTTTCTTGAAACTATATTCAGCAACAAATTAAACTACTTCTAGATTAAAGTTGAGTCAGTAATTGTCTGCCATCTATGAATGACTACAGTAAGGGATCAACTTTAAGTCTTTGTTTTAATTACGTGTTGGCATATTTTAGTGTAGAAACAAGTTATCATTATAAACAGGTAAATTGCACATGGGAGAGTTGAAATAAACAGTGCATCGAAAATTATACAGTACAATAGATTTACCAGTCAGTCCGGATCTATAACTGATCATGTAGTAGGATAAGATGTTGCTGGGCTGCTGCAGCAGGGTGAGTGACGTTGCATGAATCTGCCTCCACCTGCCATCAATACCTGTATTGGAGGTCCATCATCCACTTACAGTTCACCTAATCAATATTAAGCAGGCAATTGGAGTTTGCAGCTGGGAAATATGCGAGAAACCTTCGACTAGGAACCGGCTCTGGGAAAGGGCAAGTAGCTAGCAGCTGGAGCATTGTTGAAAGAGTGGGGGGTTGGAGGAGAGCAAGGGAGATGGGGGGTGGGTGGGGTTGGAATTGGGAAAAGGGGACAGAGGGAGATGAGAAGATGTATCGAGATGAAGATAAGAGCGAGATGTTGAAAGTGGGCAAGGATTGGATGTGGATATTTTTGTGCATATGTGCATGCATGTTTATAGCTAGAATGCAACCCCAGAAATACCATGGACAGGGGATCTTTACTCATTTAGTGTCAAGAAAGCAAGTTATCCTCACTGCCAAAGGACAGCCAATTAATCAGCATCAACAACAGCTGCGAGCTTCCAGATACAGGGTTAACGATGTTTACATTTTAAAAAATGTCCATTTTGATCCAAAGGATGGCGATTCTGACATAAGGGGTTTTAATTTATATCTGAACATCTTGGCCACCTTCCATCTTCAATGATGCTTCTATCAATTCTTCCAATTTAAAATCATTGCAAGCATACTTTCCAACCTCCCGAACCCAAGTTTAATGACCTTTAATCGTTTCCCGTTTTGTGTCATAAGGAGTAACATTTTGATGAAAAAATTGTCTGAATAAAATCAAATGAAAGACAACTTGGTTTTGAGAAATCAAACTAAGAATTACAATATATCAAAACTTACTCTTCAAAGATGCTATATATCCTGTTGATTTTTTTCTAACATTTTGTTTTGATGTGTTTTACAATCCTTGGTCTTTAAACAATTTTTATAACTAGTGTTCATAATTAAGGTCAAACCATTGGGTTTGTGAAGGGGCACCAGCAATTGAACAGAAGGCTGATGAAAAATAGTAAAAATGCTACCTAACTAACCTAGACACTAGTATAATTCTGGACTTTAATGTCGTTAAATGACAAAGACTAAATTTGCAGAACTAACTTATATACGTTGAGAGGCTATTCAGGATCTTCTCCTCTGCAGTACACATAAAAAGGAAAAAAAACGTTGCCTACTTTATTGGAACAATTAGTAAGAGACATGGAGAACAAAGAAAATCAAGCCCATTTGTGAACTTCAGTTTCACAAGGAATACTTGATCCGTAAAAAATTATTGAACAATGCTTTATGTATTATTTATTCATAAAGGTGCTCTGAGAGTAATTTAAAAGTATGTAGATAAATGGCAATGCTCAGTATACAAATTGCAATAATAAATTCACTTGATTGGAAATTAACAATAGTTGGCTAATAATTTGTCATAAATTGTTTTCAATTTCTTTTGTTGAAGCATTAAAGAAAAAATCACTGCAGACAAGGGGCATCTTCATCCCATTTCAACTCATGAAAGCCTAGATTGCTTCCCTGGACTTACCCTTTCTGACTTTTTTCATTCCTTCTCCAGGCCCAGATTTTATTATTTTCATTCTATGCATCACCAGCCCTTTGAGAAAAAATGTATTAAACATTTTGTAATTTTAAGCATACCACATTGTATGGGTTTTGGGAAAGTGCTACAATGAAAAGTCAGGTTATAATAATGTTTTCCTTTCAAGAGCATTTTGGCACCTATTTTCAAAATAATTTATCATTAGTCTTCACATTTCCCCTTTATAAAACATTATATTATTTTCCAGATTGAAAATTACCCACTACTTGAAAATTAATACTATATTGCGTCCAACACAGCGAGGTTCCCAATACTCAATGACCAACAATCCATAATTCCCATTTAGCTGCTAATCATTTTCCTTGTGTATTATCATTGGAATTCTGATCATTTTGAGAAGCTTGCGTATATGGAAGTTCATGTTTATGATACCAAAGTTGATAAATTTACATAAATTATTTCCATCAGTTATGGGCATATTGCTGCAAACTGTGAAAATTTAGCTAAGAATGATGGTTTGAATATTGTAGTTGCAACCTGGCTGGCACAATGATATTCCACCAGACATTTGTTGTTATCCTCAGCTTCTGACAGATGACCCTGTTATATAAACTGCTTTATAACTTTCCATGCAAAGTAGTATCATCACCAGTAACATTAAATAATTGATGTTGCTTGATTTCTTGCGCATGTAAAAAGTTTAAAAATTATAGTTTATATAAAACATGTTAATTTTATAATTTATTTGATAACAGGCAAAGATAATTAGCTCAGACTGCGTTCATGGTAATTCCATAAGATAGAATGAGGTGGGCTAATTTTTAAATTTGATTTTTATAATATAATGCTCAGAGTATTCTTGTTCATTTCCAAAAACATAAAGTGAAATACCAATTTAAAATTTCACAATAAGTGCTAAAAATGCTTATTGCATTAAAATTAATGTGAATCAATGAACAACTGTGACCAGTTTGGAAAATTCTGAATGCACTAATGAATTCTCTTTTAGAAGGCTTGATTTTTTTGTTATTGAGAAATCTAAACCAGTGATGCAAAGGTAAATGCACAGTGAAGTAGACATAAGCTTTGAGCGTAAAGAAAGACGATCAATGTAGGACTACTGGTAAAGTCATGAAAAGCTGTGCGCAGTTTTATTTTCTTTGTATTCTATCTTTACATTCCAAAAAAAACGCAGTCCCTGGCCTATAACCATTATGAAACTTTTCTCACAAATTCATTGTACATCTCATTTTTTTTACATATAGGATTAATAGTTTAGGCATGTAGGTGGCATGATTTCATCAAAAAGGCTAATTTTCAGGTAAATCAAAAGATAATAAATAAAAAGGTGCTAACTTTAGCATTTAGACTTCAAATTCTTAGATATAATATATATACTGCACACAACGTGATACCAAATCCTCAAGCTCTCCAGATGATAACTCTCTACAACTATTTTAAAGCATATAAATGTGAAACCTTTAGTGTGTGTGTGTGTGCGTATGTGTGTGTGTGTGTGTGCGCGTGTGTGCGCGCGTGCATGTGTGTGCGTGTTTGTTTGTTTGTTTTTGGAGAGAAAGAGAGAGAGAGAAAGTGAAAAGGGGAAAGAGAGGGAGAAAGATCGAGTAAAGATTGGGGAAGAGAAATTAAAAGCTTTAAAAACCCTAGCAAAATAGATTCAAGATCTTTTTTTCAAAAAAGTGATTAAACATAAAAATGTCTATAACTAGACAGAGCAACTAGATCAGCAATATTTAACAAAATTAAAATCATTACAACAAAATAGTCAAACAAAATGTATTATTTTTCTTTTCTTTCACCTAGGGCAAACTAACAAGACCCAAATGTATTAAAGTCACTACACACTTGCAAATGGGCCATGTCATCTTCTGGTGTATCAGGAATATGGAAGGAGAAAAAAAAATACAGCATTCAAAAGCTGAAATGTTACAAGATGATTCAACAGTCACCATGGCAATGGTAGACTCAGAACATTAACAAAGGATGGCATTGCGGAGCTTGCATTACAAGCACCATGATAAACAGCTGAGTAATGAGGTGTTTAATTATCCATTATTCAAGAGCTACAACGCGTTTGAAAAACAAGCTCTTTGTGATTGCTAGTCATTTCTAGACAGGTAACCTTTAAATATCTTTTAGGAAAGCTTTGGGATTTTCTTTTTTTGAAATGACAAGGCTACTAAAACTCATGCACTCCGCAAAAAACCTCATGCAGTAGTTAAGGTAAACCATCCAAGCAGTTTTATTCATTAATATTCATAAATACACACAGCAGCTTCATTAGAGATTTTTCAATTTGTTTTCCTCTTCGGTTGAATGTGGAGTATTAGGAGAGCCTTTTGTATGTCAAGGTACAGGAAGCAGAGATTGCCTCTGGCACTGCTACCTACATTTACCTGCTAGAAGTAAAAATTAGTAAGTGGAATCAATTATCTTATTTTTTTTTCTTCCTTGAATGTACACAATGTAACAAGAGTGACAGACCTGAAATTACAATCACCAAACAAACCCAAAGATAGCTGTTGTCCACTTTCATTGGCAGTTACAGCACAGAGGACATTGTCTGCAAAGTGGGACATCATCAAAGAGGATGTGGCGGAGGCTCATTTCCTTTATTACTCTCTTTTAAATTTAGATTTTCTAATGCAACATCTAAAGGCATAATATCTACACAGCCAATAGCACCAAAATCTGTGAATTCCCCTCGCTCATCCTCATCTGAGGATGAACTTTCTTCTCGCATCAGGGTGGAGAGAAGAAGCTCCTGCACAAACAGGCTGTGGTCTGCTCGCTCACTTTCCAGTGATTGACGTTCTCCTTCAGACATCTTCGGCTCATTCAACCTGTTGATAGCATCAAAATATATTTTATTCCCTGACAAAAAAATGTTTGACACAAACTTCATACAGTGTACAGATTTCCTTCAACCAAATTTTCTTTGCCTGGTCAAATGTTAATCTTAAAGCTTTTTTTTTGCACAACACTGGAAGAATCCCAGGCAAATTCAGGATTCAAACTCACATTTCTGATTGCTTTTTAAATGAAGGAAAAAAAACTTTTCATGACAATTTAATGGTCAACAGACTGAATGAAACGAGTAACTTTGCTTCTCAAAAAAAATAAATGCAATCTCATCAGAGGATACCTGCATTTCTGGTGAAATAATTTTCAGAACTAAAACTACTGCAATAAAATAAAACAAATAGCAACTGGCATATATTAAGCTTCTATCCAGAATTATCCTCTATTTACTTTTAAATCGGCTGAACAAACTGCTTTAATCACCAAAATAAATATCCAACAGGAAAATAAAGCCAGTGGTGCCCACCAATTTAGTTTTGATTAAATACCTGCAATGATTACGATAAAAATTATTAATTTATTTATACACCGATATCACATTAATACTAAAATCTGAATACATTATGACACAATGATAAAAACGTTGACCTGTTAAGGTAGTGGCCATTTGGCCCATCGGGTGTATTCCAGAATATGAATCCCATCAGTCCTTTTCAATCACTCTTTCCTCATAGCCCTGCAATTATTCTTGTGTCTATTCAATTCACTTTTGAAAGCCTTGATGGATTCAGTTTCTTTACTCGTACAGGCAATTAATTCCAGATAACAACTAATCTCTCCATAATATGTTTGCCTTCAATCTTTTGGCAGTAACATTTTAAAATCTAGTCCAGAAACTATCAGCTTCCTTCTAATCCTATCTAAATAAGTCATAACCTACATTAGACTTTTTCTCAATCTTCTTTATTCCAAAAAAAATCTTAGTTGGATGTTTTTTGCACACCAGAGAAGTCTTAATTCAATGACAAGGTTGTCCAACGGAAAGCCAGGTTCTGCCTCATAGCCCGAGCAACCACACATGTGCAGACACAAACATTGCAAGCACATACAGTGCCCTCCATAATGTTTGGGACAAAGACCCATCATTTATTTATTTGCCTCTGTACTCCACAATTTGAGATTTATAATAGAAAAAAATCTCATGTGGTTAAAGTGCACGTGGTCAGATTTTAATAAAGACCATTTTTTATACATTCTGGTTTCACCATGTAGAAATTACAGCAGTGTTTATACATAGTCCCCCCATTCCAAGACACCATAATGTTTGGGACACAGCAATGTCATGTAAATGAGAGTAGTCATGTTTAGTATTTTGTTACATATCCTTTGCAAGCAACGACTGCTTGAAGTCTGCGATTCATGGACATCACCAGTTGCTGGGTGTCTTCTCTGGTGATGCTCTGCCAGGCCCGTTTTACAGCCATCTTTAGCTTATGATTGTTTTGGGGGCTAGTCCCCTTCAGTTTTCTCTTCAGCATCTAAAAGGCATGCTCAATTGGGTTGAGATCGGGTGATTGAGTTGGCCACTCAAGAATTGACCATTTTTTAGCTTTGAAAAACTCCTTTGGTGCTTTAGAAGTATGTTTGG
This sequence comes from Leucoraja erinaceus, assembly GCF_028641065.1. Taxonomy (NCBI): domain Eukaryota; kingdom Metazoa; phylum Chordata; class Chondrichthyes; order Rajiformes; family Rajidae; genus Leucoraja; species Leucoraja erinaceus. The sequence continues at coordinate 53,640,076 of NC_073379.1, forward strand.
GATTATTGTCTTATTGTAGAATGAACCACCAGCATTTGTTTGAACTTGAGCAGATAAGATGTGTCTATACACTTCAGAATTCATTATGCTACTCCCATCAGCAGTTGTTCCATCAATGAAGGTAAGTGAGCCAGTACCTTCAGCAGCCATACATGTTCAGGCCATAACACCCCCACCACCGTGTTTCACAGATGAGGTGGCATGCTTTGGATCTTGGGCAGTTCCTTCTCTCCTCCATACTTTGCTCTTGCCATCACTCTGATATAAGTTAATCTTCGTCCCATCTGTCTACAAGACCTTTTTCCAGAACGGTGGTTGCTCTTTTGAGTACTTCTTGGCAAACTGTAACCTGGTCATCCTATTTTTGCGGCTAACCGGTGGTTTGCATCTTGCAATGTAGCTTCTGTATTTTTGTTCATGAAGTCTTCTGCGGACAGTGATCATTGACAAATCCACACCTGACTCCTGAACAGTGTTTCTGATCTGTCGGACAGGTGCTTGGGGATTTTTCTTTATTATAGAGAGAATTCTTCTGTCATCAGCTGTGGAGGTCTTCCTTGGACTGCCAGTCCCTTTGTGATTAGTAAGCTCACCAGTGCTCTCTTTCTCCTTACGATGTTCCAAACAGTTGATTTTGGTAAGCCTAAGGTTTGGCTGATGTCTCCAACAGTTTTATTCTTATTTCTCAGTCTCATAATGGCTTCTTTGACTTTCATTGGCACAACTTTGGTCCTCATGTTGATAAACAGCAATAAAAGTTTCTAAAGCTGATGGAAAGACTGGAGGAAAGACTAGGTGCTGAGAGCTCTCTTATACCTGCATTAAGGAGGCAATTAAACACACCTGAACAATTTTTACAAACACCTGTGAAGCCATGTGTCCCAAACATTATGGTGCCTTGAAATGGGGGGACTATGTATAAACACAACTGTAATTTCTACATGGTGAAACCAAAATGTATAAAAAATACCCTTTAATAAAACCTGACAATGTACACTTTAACCACATGTATTTTTTTCTATTACAAATCTCAAATTGTGGAGTACAGAGGCAAATAAATAAATGATGGGTCTTTGTCTCAGTTATGAACCATTCTTTCTATATGAGCCCCATAACCTTTATTTTGAACCCTTCCTCCTTTCCTCAATCAGATTTTGCACCCAAGCCACTTCTCCTAAATACCTCCCTCCCCTTCACTCAAATAATTTCCCTTCAGCCAAGTTCCTTTTCCTTTCCTTCTCAATCCCCCAACTCAACCACCCTCCCCCAAGCACTTCCAACTGTTCGCATCTTTGAAGCACGGCAACACACACGCTACCCGTTTTCTTCAGGTCCATTCCCTGACTGCCTGCCTGCCAGTCCTAGCAGCCATGCTTCCCAAAACATAATGCTTAGTCCAGAGCCTAGCACCTCCCTTGAAAACCTTGGAAGAATCTTCAGCCACTGACCCTTGCAGGCATAATACCATCTACGATACTCTGCAGATGGTGAATCTCGATGCACATGCCCAGTTGATTCATGCTATTCATTCCTCAGGGGCAGGAACATCTCAATCAGCTGCCAGCATAACTCAGCATATATACAATGACTAAATCCATGGGATCCATTACCAGCAGTCAATCTGTGAAGGAATATAACACCACATCTACTTGAGTAATCCCTAGGCCATCACCAAATGAAATGGGGAAAGAGCACTTGGGATAGCATATAAAATCTCAAATCTACTTATTGGCGGCATGCGGAAACTCAGAGTACATGTCAGAAAGAGCATACCATCTCCCACACTAACTCCATCTCCCCCCCAACCCCCCATTCATTAAGCACCTCCCACTCCATCTTTGGCAAAGTCTGCCGGTCCCACATTAGCTTAACCAGCCACCTCATAACCCATAGAACAAGTAGAAGCTAGTCAATCTCAAACCGAAGGGATTCTTTGAGGGGAAGACTTAGACAAATAGGAGCAACACTGCAGCTGAGGACTTAACTTACAAGTAAGCAGTAGGAAAGAACTGCAGATGCTGGTTTAAATCGAACGTAGACACAAAATGAATGAATGAATGAATAAGTTTATTGGCCAAGTATTCGCATACAAGGATACACAGAAAAGCTGGAGAAACTCAGCGGGTGCAGCAGCATCTATGGAGCTATAGATGCTGCTGCACCCGCTGAGTTTCTCCAGCTTTTCTGTGTAACCTTCGATTCTCCAGCATCTGCAGTTCCCTCTTAAACACTTCGCATACAAAGGAATTTGCCTTGGTGCTCTGCCCGCATGTGACAACGACATACAGTGACAGTTAGGAATGACACATAAAACATTAAACATTAATAATAAAACATGTTGGAGTAACTCAGCAGGACAGGCAGCATCTCTGGAGAGAAGGAATGGATGACATTTCGGGTCGAGACCCTTGTCTTGCTGTCTCCGACTACATTCTATCTGTCCCGCCCACTACCCTGACATCAGTCTGACGAAGGTCTCGACCCGAAACATCACCCTTTCCTTCTCTCCAGAGATGCTGCCTGGCCCACTGAGTTACTCCAGCATTTTGTGTCTACCTACAAGTAAGCATTGAAAAAATGAACAACACCAAGGGAAGTACTTTAAATGTCATACAGGAGGAGCAATGTGAACTGTTTAAAATACAGTCTACAGAAGAAAAAGGAGTGACAAATCAGCTCAAGGTAAAGAATAGGTTTAACACAGTGATTTAGCAGCCGATGCTTCCACTTAATCTCTAATCATTTTGGGGAGATTTAAAGAATACCTTCTACAGCCTCTGTGCACAATGATATTAAGAGGCAATGTAACAGAAAGACAGAAGTGAACTATCAATTGTCACAAGAAAATAAAATCCTCCATTTGGATGTCATGCACACATAGACCTGAATCATTGCTACAATTCTCTCTGCCTTTAGCACCATCATACCATCCAAACTTATCACCAAACTCGTGAGACTTGGTGTCGGCACTCATCTCTGCAACTAGATCCTCGACTTCGTGACCAACAGACCGCAATCAGCGAGGATAGGGGACAAACATCGCCTACGATAATCCTCAACACTGGTTCTCAGTCCCCTTCTATACTCCTTGCACACACACAACTGTGCGGCCATGTACAAATCTCAATTAGATTTTCTAATTCACAGACGACACCACCACTGTCGGCCGGATATCAAATAATGATGAGACGGAGTACAGGAAGGAGATCGAGAACCATCAAGACCCAGTTTTATCTTCTCCCCAAAATTCATAAACAGTACTGCCCTGGCTGACCCATTGTTTCTGCTTGCTCCTGTCCCACTGAATTAATGTCCACATACCTCGATTCCATCCTATCCCCCCTGGTCCAATCCCTCCTTACCCATGTCCAAGACACCTCACATACCCTTCTTCTCTTCAATCACTTATGTTTTCCAGGCTCAAGCTCCCTCATCTTTAGTATGGATGTTCAGTCACTCTACACCTCAATCCCCCACCTGGAAGATCTTAAATCCCTCCATTTCTTCCTCGAACACAGAACCAGCCAATTTCCTTCTGCAAACCCTCTCCTCCGCCTAGCAGAGCTGGTCCTTACTCTTAACAACTTATCTTTCAACTCCACCCACTTTCTCCAAATCCAAGGTGTAGCCACGGGCAGCTGTATGGGCCCTGCAAAGACTCTATCCCCTACTCCCAATTTCTCCGTCTGCGCCATATCTCGGCCCAAGATGAGGCGTCCCATGTCAGGGCATCTGAGATGTCCTCATTCTTTAAGGGAACGGGGGTGCACCTCTTCCATCATAGATGAGGCCCTCGCTAGGGTCTCCTCGATATCCCGTAACTCCGCTCTTGCTCCCCCTCCCCCCTGTCGCAACAGGGACAGTTCCTCACCTTTCACCCCATCAGCTGTTGCATACAGCACACAATCCTCTGACATTTTCGCCAGCTCCAACGAGATCCCACCACTAGCCACATCTTCCCATCTCCACCCCTTTCCAGAGACCGTTCCCTCTGCAACTCCCTGGTTAACTCGTCCCTTCCCACCCAAACCACCCCTTCCCCAGGTACCTTCCTCTCCGACTGCAGGAGATGGAACACCTGGCCCTATACATCCTCCCTCAACTCCATCCAAGGACCCTAACAGTCTTTTTAGGTGAGGCAGAGGTTCACTTGCATCTCCGCCAACCTCATCTACTGTATCCGTTATTCCAGGAGTGGATTCCTATATATTGGTGAGACCAAGCGCAGGCTCGCCGATCGTTTCGCTGAACACCTCCCTCAGCCTGTCTAAACCTACCTGATCTCCCGGTTGCTAAATCTTCCGGTTGCTAAATTCCCCCTCCCATTCCCACATTAACATATAAGTACGATTACAAAATAATAGCGGGAAGAAAATGGATAAATGTTACGGTTTATCTTGTTTCATAAGGCAAAACTATCTTGTTAAATTCCTTTACATCTGTTATCCCAATGGGCTTACTTACCTCGTGAGCAAGAACTGGGAATTTTGGGAGGCTTGGTGGCTGTTTTCTGTGGTGATTGTGTTGTTGGTCACTGTAGTCTGTGTGACTGTGGTGCTGAGGCTGCCGGTGTTGGTGCGTCTTGTTGCATTACGTGCAGACTCCAGCTGCTGTCGTGCTGCCTGTGCCTGCTGCCTCTCCAACTGCAGCTGCATTTGCAGCTGTTGTAATTGAGAAGCAGAAGGGCCAGAGGAGTTTAGTTGTCCTCCAGCAGAGCGTCTCACACCTGATAACTGCGATAACAGTTCTGCAACCAATACAAATAAATTATTTAAGAGCAAGTTGATAAATTGTCAAAGATAAATAGAAAACAGTAGAACATACATTACAGATCTATCAGAGCCTGCAGAGAAAGGTAGTGGTTCAGTTGAGTCAAATTGAGGATGACTCGTTCGTCCTAAAGAACGCAAGATGCTCGTGCCCGATTTCTTTATACATAGAATCACTAATGCACATCGGCTACCACATGGTGCTGGTCTACAGATGCACCACACCAAGCATACTGTCAGGTTGCATCACAGCTTGGCTTGGTAACAGCTCTGCCCAAGACCATCAGAAATTGCAGTTGTGGATGTAGCCATGTCCATCACACAGACCAGACTTCCCACCATTGAGTCCATCTATTTTTCAAGCAGCCAACAGAATCAAAGATTTGTCCCAACCCGGTCATTCTCCCTTCTCCTTGCTTCGGAGCTTGAAAGCGCGCAGCACCAGACTCAGGAACAGCTTCTTCCCCTCTGTCATCAGGCTTCGGAACAGTCCTTCCACAAACTACTGTGCTGTTCGATTCACCTCTACCCAATTGAGGAGATTGGACTTTGATTATGAACTGTAGTTCTACAATGCTCAGAACTAGATTCTGCACTCTTTATCTATCCCTTTGCACTATTATATTTTAGTTTTAACTGATTGTATCTACATGGTATATCTGATCTCCCGGTTGCTCAGCACTTTAACCCCCCCTCCCATTCCCAATCTGACCTGGGCCTCCTCCATTGTCAGAGTGAGGCCCAGCGCAAATTGGAGGAACAGCATCTCATATTTTACTTGGGTAGCTTACACCCCAGCGGTATGAACATCGACTTCTCTAACTTCAAGTAGCCCTTGCTTTCCATCCTCTCCCCCTTCCCAGTTCCCCCACCAGTCTTACTGTCTCCTACTACATTTTATCTCTGAACCGCCCACTACCCTGACATCAGCCTGAAAAAGGGTCTCGACCCGAAACGTCACTCATTCCTTCTCTACAGAGATGCTGCTGTCCCACTGAGTTACTCCAACATTTTGTGTCTACCTTCAATTTAAAAGAAACGAGTTCTTTTCTAGACATATGGTATATCTGATCTGTTTGGATAGCATGCAAACAAAGCTTTTTACTGTACCTTGGTACATGTGACAATAATAAGCCTAAACCTCCATGAGGAAGAGGAGTGTGGAGACTCAGAGAGGTCTATCAGTGGACACAAGTTTATAGAGTCAGAGTCATAGAGTGTTGAACGTGAAAACAGGTCCTTCGGCCGAACTTGCCCACATCGACCAACATTTCCCAGCTACACTAGTCCCATCTGCCCGCCTTTGGCCCATATGCCTCCAAATCTGTCCTCTCCATGTACCTGTCTAACTGTTTCTTAAATGTTCAGATAGTCCCTGCCTCAACTACCTCCTCTGGCAGTTTGTTCCATACCCCCATCACCCTTTGTGTGAAAAAGTTACCCCTCAGATTCCTATTAAATCTATTCCCCTTCAACTTAATCCTATGTCCTTGTCCACGATTCGCCTATTCTAAGCAAGAGACTCTGAGCATCTACCCAATCTATTCCTCTCAAGATTTTATACACCTCTATAAGATCACCCCTCATCCTCCCGCGTCCCAAGGAAAAGAGTACCAGCCTACGCAACCTCTCCCTATAGCTCAGACACTGGTCGTAAATCTTCTTTGTACCCTTTCCAGCTTGACATCCTGACATCTTTCCTATAACATAGTGTCCAGAACTGAACACAATACTGTAAATGTAGCCTCATCTGTGTCTTATACAACTGCAACATGACCTCCCTATTTCTAAGGCCAATGTGCCAAAAGCCTTTACGACCACCCTATCTACCTGCGACTCCACCTTCAAGGAGCCATGCACCGGCCTTCCAAGATCCTGTCTTCAGGCAGATCACACTGAATCTGTCTGAAGATGGGTCCCGACCTGTCCATTTTCTCCAGAGATACTGCCTGATCTGCTGAATTACTCCAGCAATTTTTTGCCTATCTTTGGTATAAACCAATATCTGCAGTACCTTTTAATTATATACTCAACATCATGGTGTGCTTGGAACTCATTGAGGTGTGGGTGCAACATTTCAGATGTGTGGCCTCTGCTGAGGATAGACTAATCAGCATTTGAGAGGGAGAGGCCGGGGGGTGGATGACGAAGATATAACTGGGGCCACGAGTAGCATCAGAAGTGACCACGTGAAAAAGGAGTTCAGAGGAAAGAGGGGAGAGAACAGATTTGTATGTTGTCAAAGATTGTGTTGAAGCTTAGTTGGAAGATTTAAGCTTGCATTGGCTTGGAAACCAAACATGACAAACATACTTTGTGTCTGGTGCAAGAGAATGTGATTAGGACTCAGATAGAAATGTTGAAGCTGCGTGTAGCAGTAAATTTTGCAGTAATGCTCGATCACCAGATCCTTCCAGAGTAACCAGAATTGAAACATTTATATTATTTTAACAGGTTGTATAAGCTTTGGTTTTACATCCTTGCACTAGGGGAATTGGGGGAATTCAGCAACTTAAAATGTCTCAACCAGAATCTTCACCTATCATTTTCACCTGACCTGCTGAGTTACTCCAACTTTTTGTGTCTATCTTCAACTTACAATAGAAAATGGATACAAATAAAAATAACAGTTTCCCCTAGTAGGAGAATCCAGAAAATGATGATTTTTTGTCAAGGGCAGCAGTAAATATGATTCAAAGTCAAAGAAATGTAGTTACAATTATAGGCAGACAAAAATGCTGGAGAAACTCAGCGGGTGAGGCAGCATCTATGGAGCCAAGGAAATAGGCAACGTTTCGGGTTGAAACCTTTCTTCAGACTGATGTGAGGGTGGGGGGGAGGGGGTGGAGTGGGAAGAATAAAGGAAGAGGTGAAACCAGTGGGCTGAGGGAGAGCTGAGAAGGGAGGAGAAAGCAGCGACTACCTGAAATAAGTGAAGTCAATGTACATACCGCTGGAATGCAAACTGCCCAAGCAAAATATACGGTGCTGCTCCTCCAATTTACAGTTGTCCTCACTCTGGCCATGGAGGAGGCCCAGGACAGAAAGGTCGGATTTGGAATGGGAGGGGGAGTTGAAGTGCTGAGCCACCGGGAGATCAGGTTGGGAACCGAGCGGAGGTGTTTGGCGAAGCGATCGCCAAGCCTTTGCTTGGTCTCACCGATGTAGAGCAGCTGACATCTAGAGCAGTGGATGCAATAGATGAGGTTGGAGGAGATGCAGGTGAACCTCTGCCGCACCTGGAAAGACTGCTTGGTTCCTAGAATGGAGTCAAGGGGGGAGGTAAAGCGACAAGTGTAGCATTTCCTGCGGTTGCAAGGAAAAGTGCCCAGAGAGGGGGTGGTTTGGGTGGGCAGGGACGAATTGACCAGGGAATTACGGAGGGAGAGGTCTCTGCGGAAAGCAGACAGAGGAGGAGACGGGAAGATGTGGCAAGTGGTGGGATCACGTTGGAGGTGGCGAAAATGTTGGAGGATTATTTGTCGTATGTGAAGGCTGGTAGGGTGGAAGGTGAGGACAAGAGGGACTCTGCCCATGTTACGAGGGGGGGGGGGGGGGGGGGGGTGGGGGGGGAGTAAGAGCAAAGTCATGGGGTATAGAAGAGACCCTGGTGAGAGCCTCATCTATAGTGGAAGAGGGGAACCCTCTTTCCCTGAAGAATGAGGACATCTCTGATGTCCTGGTATGGAACACCTCACCCTGGGTGCAGATGCGGCCTAGACGTAAAGTTATAACCAAGATCTAACTGAATAGTAGAATAGGCCCATGGGGTTAAATGACCAATCCCTTTTCCTATGCCAAGGAAATCTTTGAATGAATCAGCTGATCCAAGGATAAAGAGGTGAGATGTATTCATTCTGTCAAGAGATTAACTTGCAAGAGTCCTGCAAGCAGAGAAACACTGCAAAAATCTTCAATTTTACATACAATTCCAGAAGTTGATATGGGTTGGTATTAGGCCTGCAAGATTCTACATATCTCGAGGCTGATACCTCAGAACAATATGAAACATGACAGTTCAAAGGAATTACTTCCTCTCACATAACCTGTATGTAATGAGATGGCAATAATTATATCCACATGGGGGTTCAGTGAATAAAGAATTCATGGCTCCAAAAGCTACACGACAATAACAACGGAACAGAGTTGAAGCACCACCCAGCAGAGCGAGATGTCCGTCAGGGAATGTTGCCGGCTGGCCCGCTGCAGACTGCAGGAGTACGTGCTAAGGAACTCACTGAAGCTTGGTGCAGCCAACGCCAAGGCTCGGTGGGGGAGCCACAGTCTAGGGTCCTTCCGCTGCTGGACATTGGGGGCACAGTATGGTGGAGACGCCCATCAAATTAAGGGAAGGTATCCCACGCCAGGGGGCCACATGAGTGGCACGGGTGGGGGACTTTTTCGTGGAATTTAAAAGATGTATAAACTGTATTGAACAATTTGTATAGCCTACGAAAATATCGGATGAATTTTTCGCACGCACTGTATATATTTATTACTTGGACAGAGGCCACAGAGTGGCACGGGTGGGGGACAGTTTGGTGGAATTTGGCAAATGTAAAAAAATTGTATTGAACAATTTGTATAGTCTCCGAAAATGTCGGATGAATTTTTTTCGCATGGTTCATGAACTGTTTATATTTATCAATTGAATAAAGTCTATTTTGAAATTTAAAAAAAAAAGGAACAGAGTTGAAGCAATTTACAATACCACTGCTAAATTCAGATGCTTTGTGCAGCTGAAGAACAGCGTTTGAAACAAGTGCTCAATATTTAAAATAAATACATGAAACCTTAAACAAGCCAGCCAGCAAAGGTAAGGAATCAGGTAAGTGACAACAGACTTGGCAACTAATTGACTATTAATTATGCACAGCCTGATCTGTTTAACATGTAAAGAGAATTTAAACAATCAAAAAGAGATGCAAACTAGTTTCCAATGATAGCTAACGTTCATAATTCAGATTCCAGATTTCAAGATTTCATGGCTGATCGTCCCCAATCAATAGCCCGTGCCTGCCTTCTCCCCATATCACTTGATTCCACTAGCCCCTAGAGCTCTATCTAACTATCTCTTAAATCCATCCAGTGACTTGGCCTCCACTGCCCTATGTGGCAGGGAATTCTATAAATTAACAACTCTCTGGGTGAAAAAGTTTTTTCTCACCTCAGTCTTAAATGGCCTCCCCTTTATTCTAAGACTGTGACCCCTGGTTCTGGACTCGCCTAACATTGGGAACATTTTTCCTGCATCTAACTTGTCCAGTCCTTTTGTAATTTTATATGTTTCTGATTTTAACTTTCCAAGTTGTCATGAAGAAATCTGAACTTGTGTCTTTAATCTAGCCTCTCAATTACTATTCTAGCACTTACCCATTGTGTACAACTGCAATAATCTTGTAACAGTCATTCATTTTCTTTTACATTTTTCAAATATTTACTCCTGACATTTGATTGCAATGAATATAAATTGAATTGTTTGCTAATAAACATATCAGCACATTGCATTCAAGAATCTCAGTCTTATTTTATAATGACCTTACCAGCTGTGAACGTGCAGCACCCTATCCACTTCTGATCAATCTTGATCTTATCATTAAACCTGCAGACCATGGAAATGCCGTGGGAGTCTGGCACAGGATCTTTACCTTGCAGAGGCCAGACAACAGCTTTGTCTTTCAAGTCAGCTATCTCGTACTGTATTTTTAGCCCAATATCATTCTGTTATTATATACATCATTAGAAATTTACACTTACCAGCTATTGGATCCATAGCTTCCCTATTGCTTGGAGAATATGAACTTTGTGAGGACGAAAGTCCACCAGTGGAACTGCTAGTAAAGTGCATGTTTGATCTACGAGCACGCGGTCCTCCAAGGCCTCGGCCAGGATGAAACATCCTACGTACGTGTCGAACACCACTGGATTCATCATAAATAATCATTAAGGAAATGCAATAAATGGGAATGAAAATTTCCAACAAATTAAAATTGATAGAGTAATTATTATATTGACTATATCTCCTGCATTAGAGCACTGAGTGTAAGAAAATCACCCTTTCAGAATCTGCAAATCACTACCAAAACATTTGAGATACGCATCAAAGTTTCATTTTCAAGGAATTGACATACATGTATGTAAACACAAAGATGTATATACAATGAATAAATTCTGTAAAAAGATCCTTCATCTAGTCTGTCAAGCCTTATAAAATATTTTAAAGCCTCAATTATTTCATTCTTTTCAACTCTAAAAAATATAGTTCCACTCTAGTCAATTTCTCCACATATACCAAACCTGCCATCAATGGGACCAGGCTAGTAAATCTTCACTGTACTCCATCCAGGACAAGCACATACTTTCTCACATTGAGACACAACTGAAATGAGACTTCCTTGCTCCTGTATTTAAATACTTGTATTCAACTACATTTTTATCAAATAATGTAATATCCATTTAACAGGCTGGCTCTCTTTTTTCCTGGAGCACAGGATGTTGAGGGGTGAACTTGGAGGCATATAAAATCATGAGGGGCATTGAAAAGGTATATGGTCCATCTTTTTCACAGTGTAGGGAAGTCTAAAACTAGAGGGCATAGGTTTAAGATGATAGGGGGAAGATTTAAAAGGAACTTGATGAACATTTATTTTTACACACAGGGTAGAGCATATATCGAACGAGCAGCCAAAGGACTCTGAGAAGCAGGGACAATTAGAATATTTAATCAGGCATTTAGACAAGTACGTGGATAGGAAAGGTTTAAGAAGGATATGGGCAAATGCAGGAAAATGGGACAAGTGCAGCTTGGCAACTTGGCCAACATAGACAAGTTGGACCAAAGGGCCTGATTCCATGCTGTATATCTCTACAATTCTAGTCAAACATGATTTTCGCTTCATAAATCCACATTTACACTGCTCAATTAAATTATTTTCAAGTTTGGTTATTATATATTTCATTGTAATTTGAGCAATTTCCCTGACACTGGCATTAAGCCAACAAGTAAAACTACAGTGCATTCAGAAAGTACCCCTTCACTTTTTCCACATTTTGTTACGTTACAGCCTTATTCTAAAATGGATTAAATTCATTTTTTTAAATCATAAATCTACACACAATACCTCATGATAATAATAAAGCGAAAACAGGTGTTCAGAAATTTTTGCAAAGTAATTAAAAATAAATAAATGAAATATCAGATTTACATAAGTATTCAGACCCTTTGCTATGACACTCAAAATTGAGCTTTGGTGCATCCTGTTTTCATTAATTATCCTTGAATTGAGATGTTTCTACAACTTGATTGGATTCCACAAGTGGTGAATTAAATTGATTGTACATGATTTGAAAAGGCACACACCTGTCTATATAAGGTCCCACAGTTGACAGTGCATGTCAGAGCAAAAACCAAGCCATGAAGACGAAGTAATTGTCCATAGACCTCCGACACAGGATTGTGTCGAGACACAGATCTGGGGAAGGGTATAAAACTATTTCTGCAGCATTGCAGGTCCCGAAGAGCACAGTGGCCTCTGTCATTCTTAAATGGAAGAACTTTAAAACCACCCGGCCAAACTGAGCAATCAGGGGAGAAGGGCCTTGGTCAGGGAGATGACCAAGAACCCAATCATCACTCTGACAGAGCTCCAGAGTTCCTCTGTGGAGATGGGAGAAACTTCCAGAAAGCCAACTATATCTGCAGCACGCCACAATCAGACCTTAATTGGTGGCCGATTGGGAAAGGGGGAGATGCAGCGAGACCTGGGTGTCATGGTATACCAGTCATTGAAGGTAGGCATGCAGGTGCAGCAGGCAGTAAAGAAAACAAATGGTATGTTAGCTTTCATTGCAAAAGGATTTGAGTATAGGAGCAGGAAGGTTCTACTGCAGTTGTACAGACCACCCGCTTGGTACAGTTTTTCTCCAAATCTGAAAGACATTATTGCCATGCAGAGACGTTCACCAGGCTGATTCCTTTCTGGTCTGATGAAACCGAGATTGAACTTTTGCACATATAATTTCATGAGTTTTATGTCTGATTTCTATGTAATCTTTGGCCTGAATGCAGCGAGATTGTTCCCGATGTTAGGGAGTCCAGCGTCACGCCTAAGGGAGGAAACCAGGCTCACGCAGAGAGTGGCACCTGGCCAATACCATACCTATGGTGAAGCATGGTGGTGCAGCATCTTGCTGTGGGATGTTTTTCAGCGGCAGGAACTGGGAGACTAGTCAGTATCAAGGAAAAGATGAACGGAGCAAAGTACAGAGAGATCCTTGATGAAAACCTGTTCCAGAGCATTCAGGACCTCAGTCGGGGCAGAGGTTCACCTTCCAACTGGACAACGACCCTAAGCACACAGCCAAGACAACACAGGAGTGGCTTTGTGACAAGTCTATGAATGTCCTTGAGTGGCCCAGCTAGAGCCTGGACTTGAACCTGATCGAATATCTCTGGAGGGACCTGAAAATAGTTGTGCATCGACGCTCCCCATCCAATCTGACAGAGCTTGAATGGATCTGCAGAGAAGAATGAGAGAAATTACCCAAATACTGGTGTGCCAAGCTTGTAGCGTCATACCCAAGAAGACTTGAGGCTGTAATCGCTGCCCAAGGTGCCTCCACAAAGTACTGAGTAAAGGGTCTGAATACGTATGTAAATGAGATATTTCAGTTATTTATTTTTAATTACTTTGCAAAAATTTCTAAACACCCGTTTTCACTTTTTTATTATTGTATATAGATTGATTAAAAAAAAGGATTTAATCCATTTTAGAATAAGGCTGTAACGTAACAAAATGTGGGAAAAGTGAAGGGGTCTGAATACTTTCTGAATGCACTGTAATTGTTCTTTCTCTCCTTTTCTTAAATATTGAGACCACATTTGTTGCTCTATAATCCACAAGAACAAGATTTTGGAATGATCATCAAAATATCCATCTATTTCAAAAATAAACAGGCTTCTCCAATTACATGTCAGCTTCCAACACACTTCGAAACAAAGTTGCAAGAGAGGAACACTGAACTTTTCACTGCTACAGCAGGCAGGGGAGGGCTGCAATCTTACATTTGGGAACGGGCTCAGTTCCAATGGAGGAGACGGGTGCATGGTGGAATATTGGGTTGGGGGATCACACCATTGGGGGAGCAGACCCAACGGGTCTGCACTTGGTCTAGTCATCTATAAAATCACCCCCTTCAAAACATTAGGATGATCAAGTCCTTGGGATTTATCAGTTTATAAGCTGTTGTGACTAAAACCAAGTTCCTTAATTACCTCACTTTCACTAAATCTCTTAATCAGCCGATTCTTTTGGCGAGTTTCATATTCTTCCATGAAGAAAAAACAAGGTATTTGCTACAAGGGGGAAATTTGTGCTCATTTGGCCGTTTTCTTTTTACATCAGGACACAAGATCTTTCTGATCAGTCTACTCTTTTATTTTATTTTTCCTCTATTAATATTCCACATAGGTGGATATATGTAAAGAGCTGCCAGAGGAAGCTGCAGAGGTGGGTAAAGTTACAATTGTTTAAAAGGAATTTAGAGAGGTACAAGGCTAGAAAAGAGTTAAGAGGGATATGAGCCAAATGCAGGCAAATGTAATTAGCTTGGATAGACAGCTTGGGCAACATAAACAAATACTTTTAAACTCTTAAAAAAGAGTTCCACTCTAGTCAATTATTCCACATATATCAAACCTGCCATCAATGGGACCAGACTAGTAAATCTTTACTGCATCCAGGACGTGCATTCTTCCTCACGTTGAGATTAATCAGATGCACTGGTCTAGGAGATTAAACAAACCCATTGAGTTGCTCCAGCACTTTTTTAGTTGAAAGAATTCATTGAAGTCAAGGAAGGCCTACAAAGGACTTTAATACATGACTACATGTAAGCAAATTTGTTGCTTTAGCTTGTCCAGCACAGCAAGATCACACAGACTTCAGAATCAGAAGAGATCCATATGTAATCTGTTGGAATTGTGGAGAAGAATGATGTTCAGAACAGTTTGGCTAATAAGCAGTAAGACGTCTGGACATACAATGCCCTCCATAGTGTTTGGGACAAAGACCCATCATTTATTTATTTGCCTCTATGCTCCACAATTTGAGATTTGTAGTAGAAAACAAATCACATGTGGTTCAAGTGCACATTGTCAGATTTTAATAAAGGCAATTTTTATAGATTTTGGTTTCACCATGTAGAAATTACAGCTGCGTTTATACATACAGGGACACATGGCTTCACAGGTATTTGTAATTGCTTAGGTGTGTTTAATTGCCTCCTTAATGCAGGTATAAGAGAGCTCTCAGCACCTAGTCTTTCCTGCAGTCTTTCCATCACATTTGGAAACTTTTATTGCTGTTGTCAGATTTTAATAAACAATGTCAGATTTTAATAAAGGCCATTTTTATACATTTTGGTTTCCCCATGTAGAAATGACAGCAGTGTTTATACATAGTCCCCCCATTTCAGGGCACCATGATGTTTAGGACACAGCAATGTCATGTAAATGAAAGTAGCATGTTTAGTATTTTGTTGCATATCCTTTGCATGCAATGTCTGCTTGAAATCTGCGATTCATGGGCATCACCAGTTGCTGGGTGTCTTCACTCGTTATGCTCTGCCATCTTTAGCTTATGCTTGTTTTGGGGGCTAGTCCCCTTCAGTTTTCCCTTCAGCATATAAAAAGCATGCTCAATTGGGTTCGGATCTGGTGATTAACTTGGCCACTCAAGAAATTACCATTTTTTAGCTTTGTTGCTTTAGAAGTATGTTTGGGATCATTGTCTTGCTGTATAATGAACTGCTGGCCAATGAGTTTTGAGGCATTTGTTTGACTTGAGCAGATAAGATGTGTCTATACACTTCAGAATTCATTCCGCTACTACCATCAGCAGTTGTATCATCAATGAAGATAAGTGAGCCAGTACCTTCAGCAGCCATACATGCCCAGGCCATAACACTCCCACCACTGTGTTTCACAGATGAGGTGCTATGCTTTGGATCTTGGGCGGTTCTTTCGCTCCTCCATACTTTGCTCTTGCAATCACTCTGATATAACTTAATCTTCGTCTCATCTGTCCACAAGACTTTTTTCCAGAACTGTGGGCAAACTGTAACCTGGCCATCCTATTTTTGCAGCTAACCAGTGGTTTGCATCTTGCAATGGAGCCTCTATTTCTGTTCATGAAGTCTTCTGCAGACAGTGGTCATTGACAAATGCACACCTGGCGCCTGAAGTGTGTTTCTGATCAGTCGAACAGGTGTTTGGGGATTTTTCTTTATTATAGAGAGAATTATTCTGTCATCAGCTGTGGAGGTCTTCCTTGGCCTGCCAATCCCTTTGCGATTAGTAAGCTCACCAGTGCTCTCTTTCCCCTTAAGATGTTCCAAACAATTGAGTTTAGTAAGCCTAAGGTTTGGCTGATGTCTCTAACAGTTTTATTCTTATTACTCAGTCTCATAATGGCTTCTTTGACTTTCATTGGCACAACTTTGGTCCTCATGTTGATAAACAGCAATAAAAGTTTCCAAAGGTGATGGAAAGACTGGAGGAAATACTAGATGCTGATAGCTCTCTTATACCTGCATTAAGGAGGCATTTAAACACATCTGAGCAATTACAAACGCCTGCGAAGCCATGTGTCCCAAACATTATGGTGCCCTGAAGTGGTGGTGAGCTGTAATTTCTACATGGTGAAACCAAAATGTATAAAAATACCCTTTATTAAAATCTGACAATGTGCACTTTAACCACATCTGATTTTTTTTTCTATTATAAATCTCAAATTGTGGAGAACAGAGGCAAATAAACAAATGATGGGTCTTTGTTCCAAACATTATGGAGGGTACTGTAAATTGTATAGCTACATTATCCTTCAGAATTGCATCTTGCCGATAATTTAGCATCTGAATTATTTAGCTCTGGGCATCAATAACAACATCTCAATTTAGATGTAATACTTTTTTTGAAAATCAAGTTGCATGAGTATGCATGAAGCTAACAATGTAGCTGAAAAGAGGAGAAATATTATTTTTGAATATACAGGAATTACATCGCTAATTTGAAAAAAAATCATCACAGGAGACCATTCTTACAATATTCTCAATAGGCAAATTATGTGATCCAACCAATTATGCAAGCAAATCCAATAACAGAATGGTTTACAAACATTTCTCAAATAAAAAAAGGTCATGGTGTAATGCAAAAATTCAACACCTCATAATGGCACAAGCAGACTGCATTCACCACAAATTCTATTGTTTTGTTATTTACTGTTCATTGCGACATTGTTGAGAAAATACACCATTAAAAGTTCCCAACTTAAGATGTTTGTAAACAGGTGTAGAACAGTTTTCCTTTACGCACGTACAATAAATGTTATACTCAAAGAAAGGATATTAAATCTCTAGGAGCCCTGTGTTCAAGTGTAAGATGAGCTGCAAAGTCGTCTGTGACATGATTAGGATCCCCGCCAGGTAATGCTGCACAGATTGGACAAACCTGCAACACATTAAAAAAAGTTAAATGATCACTTATAATTATTATGAAGTCCAGAGTTCAGGCAAGTGGATGCAAACAAGCTTTGGGATGAAGAAATAAAGAAAGCCTTAATTTGAATATTCAGAAAAGGAACTGAACTATCTTGAGAAGTGCAGCAAAAAGTAAGAGTGGATGGTTCATGACAAATCCACTGTTTCCATCCTTCTACATTAAATACATACAGATTATATGTTAGAGTAGGAAAGTTGGCCCTTTGTACGAGCACTTTCAATAGATTATGACTGATCTAACTATAACCTTAACTGCACATTACTGCCAATGAATGCCCAATGATCTTTCAAGAGTCACGAGTCGAGAGTGTTTTATTGTCATATTCTGAAATGGAACAATGACATATTTACTTGCAGCAGCACAACAGATATGTAAACATAGTACATTGTAAGCACCATAATAAACAACAAAAACCACAAATAAACAAAAACAGTGCAAAGGCAAAAACAATGCCCCCAAATCTATGTAGTTGGGATCTTCTTTGGAGTTTGTTGCGTTTAATAGCTTGATGGTTATTTGGAAGATGCTGCTCCTGAACCTGGATGTTACAGTTTTCAGGCTCCTATACTTCTTCCTGATGGCAGGAGCGAAACGAGTGTGTGGCCATGGTGGTGTCCAGCATGTTTTTCCCCCTCACTTTCAAATGTAAAATTCGTAGATCTTCCAAATTCATTTGATATACAGTAAACCCTAGTTTTAACTGACCCCTTTACAACGCAATTCAGCAGACTGACATGCTGATGCTTCCCAGGTCGCACTGCCTCTTGGCCGCTTGGGGGCCTGGCATCCGACTAGCAAGGTGCACCACCGAGCCCTTCTTCACCCATTGCACGGTCCAGTTCAAGCAGCTATTGTTGTGGCTCACTTTGTATCCTGGGGTCAGCGCTTTCTTTGGCAGGAGGTCACAGCCACCATGGGGCTAACTCAACCTCCCACCTGCTGCTGCTTCTTCCTGTCGGTCGATGCTTTGTCCGTCCCAACATGACCACCGCCGCCTCCTGCTCCCATCGTCTGTCCACTCGGTCTCTTCCCTACTCTCCCTCCCCCTATTCCCCCCCCCCCCCCCTCCCCCCCCCCCCCCCCCCCCCCCCCAACCCCCCCTCCACCACCTTTCCACCATCACCAACTTCTCCTTCTGTCTCAGAGTCCTCAACATCACCTTGGAAGCAGCAGCAGATGAGAGGTGAATAAGCACATCTTGCATTAACAGCGGCCTGAAGAACGCACAGTCCCCAGGGGCTACAATGTGAGCTGTAACAACGGTCGTGCCACTGGAACATGCGGTGGGTTAAGAAGAGCTCCCAAGTGCAAACCAGCAGCATTAGTGCCTAGTTTTACGGTGAAATGGCATAAAGTGTTGGCTGAATCAGTCTGAAGAAGCATCCCAGCGTCACCTACCCGTGTTCTCCAGCGATGCTGCCTCATCTGCTGATTTACTCCAGCACTTTGTGTGCTTTTGTGTATTATCCGCCATCTGCATTTCTTTGCATTATTTATTGTTGGCCAGTGGTCTTTTAACCCATTAAAGACCACAATAAAACAGAATACTCAGGTCAGGTAGCATCTGTGCAAAGAGAAGCAAAGTTGATCTTTCAGGTCGAAGAAGTTTCTTTTGTCTCCTTCCCCAGCAAAAGGTCTTTAGCCTGAAGCATTAACTTTGTTTCTCTGACCTACTATTTCCAGCATTTTGTATCTTTATTTTAATGTGCAGCAGGTTTGATTTCCAATTAAAGTTCACAATGTAAAAGTGAGGGAGAAAGGAAATCCCTTTTACTGAACACTGCACACAGTGATTTATAGCCAAGCATCAACCGGGCTTTTTTTCTTACAGATGCCAATGAGCTTATTGCATTTGTTTAATGCTATAACAGTGTCAATGGACTGACATGAGGATGCTTACCCCTTTCTAGGATATTAAAAAACAATCATTATCAGTTGTCGTGGACAAAGAATAACGGCTGTTTTGGGTGATGGGAAACATATTGATGCTGTTTTAGTTACAATTAGTGGAAATATCCAGTTAATATAACTAACCAAGGACTAATGCATTAAACCCATGTCAATATTTCATGATCAAAAAATTAAATGTGTATAAGCAAAGCAACACTGCCCTCAAACGATCATGTGCAGTGAGCTCAAATCCCTCTCACAATTGTTACCAAGGTTATCATTTATTCGACCATAGTGCAGAGATGCAAGACTGAGAACAGCAGAAACAATGTTGAAAAACTGTCCTTTACAAAACTAATTTTGTTTCCATTGGAAAGACTGACAGAGTTGTTTTCCAATGTGAAGACTCATTTTATCATTGCAACACATGCTAACACGTAGCAAATAAAAGAAAGTGAAGAACCTGTATAGAAACATTTATGCAAACAACCTTGGAAATGATTAAATGCTTGTCTTGCCTACTCCTTAAAAATATTATAAGACTGCATTGTAAATACTCCAAAGACAACTTTGTAAACCTTCCTACTTGGAAGCTTTAAACAAAGTTTATCTTGCACTAAACCCGTTATACCCTTTATCCTGTACTGTACATTGTGGTCAGCTTGATTGTAATCATGTATAATCTTTTAATTGACTGGATAGCACGCAACAAAAAGTGTTTCACTGTATCTCAGTACACGTGACAATAATAAATATATTAATATCAATTTTTAAATAATATATACAAAAGAATATATATCAGCTAGACATTAGCGGAGAAATTGCAGATGGAGATTCATCTGAGCAAGTGTGAGGTGTTGCACTTTAGGAAGTTGAATGCAAGGGGGAAGAGTGCAGCAAATGGTAAGACCGTTAACAGCATTGATGTACATAGATATCTTCGGGGCCAAGTCCATAGCTCCCTGAAAGTGGCCACAAAAGACACAGCAGTAAAGAAGGCGTGTGTTACGCTTGCTTTCATTTTTCAATGCATTCAGTATAAGAGTGAGGAAATTACATTGCAACTTTAGAGAGTTTTGGTTCCCATGCATCTTCTGGATCAGCCCACCTTATCAGACATTGTTCAAAATAAAGTTTTAATTAAGATTGGCAGTCAGTCACTTCTGCACAACTTCTGAGAGTGGATGCTGAAGAAGGGTAAATAATTCCATGTGATGGGCTCTTTCCTATCTCCATGGTAGAAAAATCAACTGGAATCACAATACAATCAATTGAATGAAGAATTATAATGGCTGCACAATAGTGTACCTAGCACTGCTGCTGCTTTGCAGCGCCGCCATGTTCAGTGCTGACCTCGGTTGCTGTCTGCATGGAGTTTGCACATTATTCCTATAATGGTTTGGGTTTCCTCCGGGTGCTTTGGTTTCCTCCCACATTCCAAAATTGTGCAGTTGATAGATTAAATGGCCACTGTAAATTCCCCCTCGTGTGTAGATGTTTGGTAGATCTGGGGGCAATTTATGGGAATGTAGGGATAATTTAAAATGGGATGAATATAGATTAGTGTAAATAGTAGCAATGTTACAAAATTTTGAGATTTTAAAAATCAAGTCTGCAATTTATCCCATCAGATAAAGCATAAAAAGAAGTTTAATTTGACACCTAATTCACTTTCATATCTCAAGTATTTAAAAGTTATGGCCATTTTCATACTCGGAAATTAGCATCTTGTTCCCTATTGATTTTCTATGGACATAACAAAAAAGCTGTGATCGTGGACAGTCAAAAGCACATAACTTTCTTAAAAATTAAGAGAACTGAATGACATTTTCAGTTATCATAGATTGAAGCATTCTGAAACAAATATAAAATAATCTTACTTGGATGACCTGAAATTAAAGCATATAATTAGTTAGTTACCCAATTGTAGCTAATTTCAACCTTCAATTACTAGATCTAAATTCCCAGAGGCAATTCGGACTGTAAACGCCTATCTCACCAGGGACTAACTCTACTGAACGTTTTTCCTTCCATTATTTATTATGTAAAAGAATATGTGTGTTATGATTGTGTTTATAATTTGTTTGGTTGTTTTGTTGTTTGTCTTTTGCACAAAAGTCCGCAAGCATTGCCACTTTCATTTCACTGCACATCTCGTATGTGTATGTGACAAATAAACTTGACTTGACTTGACTATCAATTTCTTAATAAATGATTAACATTTTTAAATAGCCTAAGTGTCCAAATAATATTCACAAACAATTCACAATAAAACATGATTTTTAAATCTCATTTACATTAATTTATAGGCCAAATGGAAGGAATTTAGTTTAATTGCTGTAAATTAAAGTCCATTTAAATCAGCTTTCTAGTGGGATCCTGTGAACGCGCTGGTTTAGAACGTTCACATTGCGGTAGATTTGTGCCGTCAAATGCCCAGAAAAATACTGCGGGATATAATGGGGCCCAAATTAGCTACTCGCAACATTAAACTTTGTATAAAGGGATCTTAAGAAGCCCTTTTTAATGTAAAAATAAACAGCCTACCTTCTGTTGTCCGCTGTATGAGATCCGGCCGGTTGCCGGTGGTCGCGGGTTTAGAGGTTAATTTTTAAACTACTATAACGATTAAATAAAGCCCTTAAAAGTAATAATAGCTAACGCGACGGAATCTTCCAGCGATTTTTCGTTAATAATTAACTAGGCTGAACATCCTCGATTTGAACAGCCTAGGGAAAATCGCGTTTTAAACCCGCCCCCCTCTAAACGGTGCCAAAATCGCGCACACCCACAGCGACAGATTTTCAGCGATGCTTCAGGTACGCTTTGCAACATACCTATAAATAGAGGATAGTTGTCAAGATGGATTTAGAGATCTGTGCTGTTTCTTTCTATACAAGTCTAACATATGCAAATGAACCCCATGGGAGAGTGGGGGTGTTTCCAAGGATAAAACAAGGCAGCAGGGTGGAATAGCGGTAGAGTTGTTGGCTTACAGCACCAGAGACCCGGGTTCCATCCCGATGACGCGTATTGCCTGAACGGAGTTTGTACGTTCTCCTCGTGACCGTGTGGGTTTTCTCAGAAATCTTTAGTTTCCTCCCACACTCCAAAGTCGGACAGGTTTGTAGGTCAATTGGCTTGGGTTTGTACACTTGATATAAGTGTACATTGTCCCTAGTGTGTTCAGGACACTGTCAATGTGTGGGGATCGCTGGACCGAGGGCCCGTTTCCACGCTGTATCTCTAGACTAAACTAAACTGAGAAAAGAGCAGAACATACTATTTGTTTTGTTTTTATAAATCGTACAGGTTTGACTTTTGAGCAACAAATTGCCAAATAAACATGTACCATCCTATTAATACCCCATAAATCACAAATATAGTTTTAAACCTCTTCTACCATGACAAAATATTTGACCTATAAACCTCCTGCCATGTGTTTGCTCTTTAATGTACTGGAAAAAATTATGGATTTCCAGTATTGTTCAACATAGGAAGAATGTGACTGACATTCACTTGCCTGGATAAGTACAGCTCCAACAACTCACAAAAAAGATCAGCGCCATCCAGGACATTGTAGTCTGCTGTTTAGGACTCAAACACTCAAAACATACATTCTCTCCAACACGAGATGACTGTAGCTGTTGAGGTAATCTATAAAATGCATTGCAGTTACTAGCCCAGGTTACTCTGAAAGCACTTCTCAAATCCATGGCCTCTACCACTAATAACAAGGGTGGCAGGCACATGAGAGCACCACCACCTGCAGGCTCCACCCAGGGTTGCACATCATCATTGTTGTGTCTAAATCCTAGAATATCCTCCTCAATGGCACCAAGGGAATATCTTCTCCAGAAGGACTGTTGTTAAAGAGGTGGCTAAAATCATTTTGAAAGCAACTGGGGCAGCGATACATGCTTGCCTTGCTAACAACACCTCGATCCCAAAAATGAATACTTTTTTATTTTACTAGACTTACCTTTCAGACTGTCAAACATGACTGCATCCCAACAATTAAATCCAATCAACAGTTTCACTAATTTTCCCCTCAAGAAAATGTTTTAATTATATCACAAAAAAAATTAAGCCTAACCAATAAAGCGGATCAACTTTTTCTCCATAAGACGAAAACAGCGATATCCTGAAGCATTTAGACATTATGAAGGAGGTGTTGGTGCATAAAGATAGACAAATCCCCTGGGCATGATCTAGTGTATCCTGGGGTGGCGTGGGAGCCAAGTGGAGGAAAGATAGCTGGCAGCGAAATCTGTATCATTGTTAGTCATGGGGGAAGAACTCGAAGGCAGGAGGATGGCTGTTGTTGTGTATTTATTTAAACAGGGCTGCAAGGGCAAGTCAAGAAATTACAGGCCTGCAAGCCTTACATCAGTGGTGGGAAGGTTATTGGACGGAATTCTAGGACATTGGATTTATTTGCATTTGGAAAGGCCAGGACTGATCAGGAATAGTCAGCATAGATGCAACAGATGAGGCTGGATTGCATTCAGTGCTCCCAAAGTGGTCTCCTCTACATTGGTGAGACCAAACATAAGCTTGCCAATGCCTGCTGGGGGTCCCGGTTGACAACCATCTTAATTTCCTTTCCCATATCTACCTTTCTGTTCGTGGTTTCGTCTGGAAGAAGAGCACCTCATATTTCACTTTAGCAGCTTACAACCTAACAGTATAAAGATTCAATTCACCAATTTCAGGTAATGCCCTCCCCTCACCCCAGTGCGCACACATTTCTGCCACTACCTCCAACCACACCCATCACTCTGCTCCCTTCTCCTCCTCCACATGCTCATCACCCATCCTCAAATACCATCCATCTCTTTTATCCTGTCTCTTACCCCCCTCACTGTCACCTTCCACCCATATCCTTCCCTCTGGTTTACATGTTATGCTGTTATTTTCTTATCCAACACCCTTTTGTCCTCTTTTCACCTCTAGCATTTGTCGTTTGCTCCACCCAGCTGCTTATCATCCCGTCACGTATCCACCTATCACTTTCTAGGTTTTGTCTCACCCTTAAAATGAAGCTGAAGTATATTTTAGAATCAAACAAGGGGAGGCACTCAAAAGGTGTTGGTGCCTCCAGAGCAAATGTGACCAACCCGTGATTTTACAGAATAGACACAAGGAACTGCAGATGCTGGAATCTTGTGGGAAAAAACACAAGGAACTCAGCAGGCCAGACAGCATCCTTGCAGAGCATGGTTACGCAATATTTCAGACTGGTTTCCTTCTTCAGATTGATTGTAGTAGAGGGGCAGAAAGCTTGGAGGTGGGGGCAGGACAAAGGTAGGAAGTGATAGGTGGATACAGATGAGGGGGGGGGGGGGCTTGATTGGCAGATGGGTGAAAAGGAGATGAAAAAGAGAAAAAAGGCTGAGCGATAAGGAGAAGAGGAGTAAATTGTGAGGCTAGAGGAAGGGATGGAGATGGAAAGGGACATACTTTTACAATATATACAGAGATATATAGGTAATAATTGTACACCTCCATGACAAAACTCTCCCATGAATACGTAATATTCCCAAACCAATGACAGGAGAGAAGAAATACAGATATAGAAATTAAAGCTACCGGAATGGGGAGGGGACAGAATAAAAGTGGTATTGAGAAAGGCCAAAATAAGGTCGATAGAAATCATGAGTTTGTCTCTGGAAAAATAGCGAAAATACACATACAGTTAGATACAAAGTTAATTCTGAAATCGCATGGACATAGCAAGATTGCAATAGAGATGTCCATAGTGCAAACAGATAATGGAAATTCTGAGCATGCAGATTTAATGTCACAAGGTTCTGCACTAGAACTGTTGGTTGGTAAATGGAACTAATTCATAGTAAACTAATGGTTATTGGAAAAGTACTCATTGGTTAGAAGTTCACACGTTTTGAAATTAAACTTAATACACCTTAAACCACAATGAAAGCCATCATTTTATCAAGTAAAGCCAAATAGTCATTAATGTCCTTTATGCAAGGCACGATCACCACTACCCAGTCGGTTCTACATGTAACTCCAGTCCTACAATTAGTGGCTGACTCAATTTCATAAGGACATCTGGAGATGGGCCATAAAGTAGCCTTGTCAGTCTCATCCACAACATAAAACATTTGTTTTCAAAGTCCTAGATGCCTCTTACCACTTCTGTTGATGTTTCTGCATGCTCTGAAGTAACATGTTCCTGGAGAGTTGTTTCAGTGAACCCCATTTTCCCACAGTAAGGACAAGTAAAAGACTGTGGCTGTTCAACTGACAAGGCTTCCCCACCGTAATACAAATCTGCAAAACAATAACGTATAGATCAATACATACAATTGCCTATTTCATGTGTGCAAATACCATAGGATATTTGTTCACCCGAAAATAACCCTAACCTGGATCTACACAAAAGTATTAAGCAAAGTTGAAAACTCAACTGTGAATACATAATGCAATTTTCACATATTTTAATATTATGAATCCTACAGCAATTTCTGAAAATATTCTCAATTGTTATGTACAAAAATAAAAATATATCCAATATTTCAAGCCTTTTAACTAGAGTAAAAGAGAATAGGGTGGGATTTGATGGACGTGAAATTACGAAAGACTGTTGAAAGAAAGGCCGAGGAAGAATAGATTAAAATAATGAAGCCTTGCAATGCACTGCCAGAGTAAATATCCAAAGCACAGATTCAATGTTCAAGAATAAATTAAATAAGTGGTTGATGGAAAAGTGTAAATGGGAATATGATACCCTGGTGTATACTTATTGTTAGGACAGAGTGGGTGGGCAAATTTTGAGTGCCTTATTGCTCATCTAATGCATTATCTACACCACACCACAAAGGGAAATTATTGTGAAAATGGGTGTTGTACAAGTAGTTGGCACTTAAGGTAATATATTTGCGCTGATAAAAAAAAAAAAAATATTTCAGTAAGGCAACCTATTAAAGCCTTTAAAAAATGACAAAGTGCTGGAGTAACTCAGCGGGTCAGGTGGCATCCCAGGAGAGGAGACATTTTGGGTTGGGACCCTTCTTCAGACTGATTATGGGAGGGGGGAAGGGGAAGAGAAAGTTGGAAGAAAGGAGGGGCAGGACAAAGCGTGGCAGGGGTTGATGGGCAGATGGTTGGGCAAAGGAATGAAAACAAAAAAAAGAGACAAAGGGATTTAAGAGTTGTGAATTATGAAGTTAGACGGAATGTGGGTGGGGGAGGGGTGAGGGGGTGCAGATACAAAAGGGGTGTATGGGAGAGAAAGGGGAGGGTGAGGGGGGTTTCTTAGAGGTTACCTAATATTGGAGAATTCAATATTCACACCTTTGAATTGCAAGTTACCCAAGCAGCATATAAGGTGCTGTTCCTCCAGGAACTGGAAGAAAGGTCAGTATGGGAATGGATGGGGATGTTTTTGTTAAATTGTAATGTATCTTTCATTGTAATATGGATTTGACCTCAAATTAAGAGACTCATGCACTAATTAAATAGTCCAGCTGAAAATGTTTCACCTGTTAGACGTTTATGAATGTATACCTCTGAATATAATCTAAAAAGGTTTCTGCTTGCTAAACAATTTTTCATGAGTGAACCAGAATGACTGGTAGTGAGCAGGTTTTAATCACAGCATCAATGATGACACCAATGCGAGTTGCATTAACGTCAAGTCATGAGAGTTTATTGTCATGTGTCCCAGATAGGACAATTAAATTCTTGTTTCTGATCCAGCACTGAATGCAGTAATGGGAGGGTACAACACATGAGCTTCAATATTTCAATTCAAACACCAAATTAATTGAACTTCCCAGACCAAGAGAGAAAGGTACAAGAGAGCTGGTGGAAAGCCAGGCAGGCATTAAAAACATAGTGAAGGTTAATTTAGTGTGTGCCACTGTCAAATTATTTTAATTTAAGACTTTATAGTTTCTAAACCTAATAATTTAAAAAGGAGCACTGCAAATATTCCTTATATGTTAACTTTAGAAAACATACACAATATACTCACCTCTTACGGTTTTTTATGACATTACAAAATGATTGAGACAGTCAAGAATATTCAGCAGTAGAGGCCGTTTAAATTCAGACATTAATATCTTATTGTTCAAGAATCAAAGCCGTGTATAACATTCTCTAAAGCATGATGTTGAATAATATTTTGGAATTAAGCTGGGAAATGGAAAATGAGCCAACCATCAATGGTGAATCAACCTTCCACGGTGTGGCAGAGTAGACTGGCCAACCTCTCATTGTGAGAACGTTGGTCAGCTGTCAGTGACAGCTGCAAGGAAGAGTCAAACTTAACTTCAGATATTTCTACAGGATGCAATCCTAACATGTAAAATGCTCCCAGATGCACATGCAGTGGTTGCTTAATTCATGCTCTGTGCGGATGCAAATGTGTAATTCTAAACCCCAGATGCACCTCATATACATTTGTTTCTTATTAAGCTGTGCACAAGCCTTTTGATTAACTATGTTTCTATTGAGAATTATGTTGTACACCATACCATTTACACGCATCTGTCAAGCTTTATCAACATGTCTTGCTTTGCCAAAGATATGATGGAAATTGCTTAATACGTTAGATAAACACAGCACTTGAGGTCCAAATTGCTGTCGGGAGACTCTTCTGCTGTATTGCAAGAAATCACTCACAACACATACATCTAATCTGAATGTCCAGTGATGTGGTGTTTTGACACCTTTAAACATATTACCAAAAGAACATTTGCTGCAGTTATGTCCTTTGGCCCTCTCTTGTCAGTTAGTGTAATGTTTAACCTGTCAGATGGGTATAGTCAGTTTTAACAGCTATTATCATAAAATGCCTTTAGACATTTTCTTGCAACCTGTATATTTTGTTATGGATAAATGATGTGGGAAGCCAGAGTGATTCTGTGCCAATAGCAATAACGACCCATGCTATGGCCATGTCATGATAATTTTTGTTCCTTCACAGAAAACATGCTTGCATAATCCAACCACATTTTTGTTTGGAAGTGGAAAGAACTAATAGAAATTGCATTAATTGCAATGTGTAAAAAGAGTTGAGATACTGGATTATAATTTTGCTGCATGTCATTGTGGTATATATCCTGTCTTGATTGGTGAATATGTTTAGTTTGTGACTTTATTTAAAGCAGAAATAATATGTGAATGCTTCATTGAGCATAATTCCGACTGGTAACTACGCACTTCGTCCGAGCACATTATCGCACGCGTCATGCAAGCCGTCCTAAATGACCACCTAAACTGTCATTTGACAACCTGAAAAGCTGCCTAGGTTGCCCGGCTGGCAACAGGGAAAAAAAGTTAAGTGAGAGCCCTGAGCTATTGTCCTACAACTGAGACACAAGCAATTGCAGATGCTAGTTTATAAAAATAAAATTGCTGGAGTAACTCAACAGGTTATGTAGTATCTCTGGTGAACATAGGTGACTTTTCGGGTTAGGACCCTTCTTCAAACTCAGGAAGAAATTCTTCCCATTATCAGGCTTCTGAACAGTCTAAACTATGGTACTGTCCGACTCACCTCTACCACATTGTGGACATCGAACTTTGTCTATGGAAATATTGTGCTACAATGCTGAGAACTATATTCTGCACTCTGTACCTTCCCCTTTGCTCCATCTATTGTACTTGAGTTTGACGTGATTATCTTTATGTACAGTATATGCTCTAATTGGATAGCATGCAAAGCAAAGCTTTTCATTGTACCTCGGTAGACGTGACAATAAACCCAAAACAAAATTGTCTGGCTCCACAAAGATTTTTCTTTTGGTTCATTTTTGT
The DNA here is from genome assembly GCF_028641065.1 of Leucoraja erinaceus. Taxonomy (NCBI): domain Eukaryota; kingdom Metazoa; phylum Chordata; class Chondrichthyes; order Rajiformes; family Rajidae; genus Leucoraja; species Leucoraja erinaceus. The sequence goes on from NC_073379.1 coordinate 53,669,083, forward strand.
TTCAATTAACCTCTTGTCCTTACCTATACTTTAAAAAATGTTGAGATTATCCTTACTCTTGCCTGCCAGTGATGTTATGTCACCTACGATTTATTTTTAAGTATCCGCGCGCGCACCCCCCCCCCCCCACAAGCTTTTTGAGTCAAGTTGACTTTAGATTGACAAAAGAACAAACTATGAATATTTCATGAAATAAATGACATCATACAGCTAAAAAAATCTTTACAAAAAATGTTACCTGAAATGTCTCTTTGCCGAGAACTGTGTTGGCTGAACTAATTTTGGCTGCAGCCATCTTCTGCATCAATAAGGGAAGCTGGTCAGTGATTGGCCGAAACACCCCTCGGAGACTGCGTCTGATTGGCCGCTGAATGGCCGGCGCATTATGTGATTGGACACAACGCCCTTGGAGACAGCAGCTGATTGGACGGCAGGAGACCGATTTGTTGATTGGATGGGAATTTTAAGGGAAGCCGGTCGGTGATTGGACGCAACCCCCTTAGAGACAGCGGTTGATTGGCTGCCAAATAATTGGGCACAAAAAATTGAAAAACAGGAAAACAAAAAAATCGTAATTCCGATTTAAATCGGAAGAATATCATGCCTGATATATGTCAATAGGAACAGCTCATCGATCACCAAGTCCTCTACTACTCAACTACTCGAACAGGATATTATTACAAGGTCAATTGCATCTTTTTCTAAACCTTCTAGGCCAACACACGGCCCATCCAACCCTTCTTGGTAAATGCACAAGGAGGCAGATGATTGACTCATCTACACTGTGGCCATCTTGAAGACGGCACATGGTAGGAGCAACTCTCCAACCAAGCAGGATCGTTCTGACATGGAGACCATTAAGTCTGGTCTTGATGCATGTTTGTGAGTTCTGCTGATGACAGATGGCTCAGAAAACCATCTCCCAGGATTCGCCAACTGCTTCTCCTACAGACCCTAAGCCATGTGTCAAAGGTGTTTCTCTGCAGAAGCTTTTCAACAAAATTCAGGTGGTGCAGCAAGGTCCAATTGAATAAAACATTGTGTAGCAACATGGCTAGGCCCATCCTTTGCATTGATGAAGCCGAATTTTAGTTAAAAATATAAGAAGATATTAAATTGGCTTCTGGGCTAGCTTACAGCTTATATTTAGTGTCAAATTAGGCTTGCCTTAGGTTGGGGTGTGTGAGATAATAAATCCTGTAACATTGTCTCCCAAGTGACAAGCAGAGAGGAGAAGCTAGAGAGATCTCTTTGATGTAAGATGCCATAAACCAAATGGCCTATGTTTATGAGGGGCGAAGTGACGAGAGAGGAACCAGGGAAGTGGAAAGATAAGATGCCATAAACCAAATGGCCTGTGTTTATGAGGGACCAAGTGACAGAGAGGAAGCAGCGAAAGAGCTAGGGTGATCTCTTTGGAGATAAAACGACCCAAAACAAATGGCCAATGTTTTTAGTATATCTTGTACCATGTAAACAAATGCCTTTGATGTGATGCATTCTGTGGAAACCTTTTCCTGTACCTCTGACCATGACTAATGTATGTGGAATGTGCTAAGGGGACAAAAAACCCTATTTAAGGCAATGTAATTCTGTTGTTCAGGGAGGTGGACGGAGAACGGTCAAGTGTCTGCAATGGTCACTTGACTGGAATTCTCCCTCCCTTCTATCGGCCGATAATAAGTAAAGTTTTGAACTGGTCTACCAAACAGTTTGTGTGGTGTCTGTTTATTAAGAAGCGAACCTGGTTTAGTAGTTAAGAAAAATAACTTTTTCAGCATCATCAGAGAAGCAAAAACCTCAGCATGAAATGAGAATTGGTGTTTGCATAATCAGCCTCTACATATACCTTGATGCAAAGGTGGCTATCAGAATGAGTGTTATGTTAGATACATTCTATCCCCTACGCTTCCCCACTTTTTCTGAAGATCTGTACATCACAACCTGAATGACATGACCCACTGTGGATCTCCAGATGTAACAGAAGACAGCTCACATGACTGCTGCAGTGCTGAAGCAGTATATTGCACCTGCACCAGATAATAGCACCTTGCACCACATCAACAGGCGCTTACCCGCCATTAATAGGGAGCAAAGCATCCGCATTCACTTTGGCTATTAACTCCAGCTAATTATTTCCATATGTAGACATGTGACAAGTGTATGCTATGATATTAATGATTAGGATGACAATGTTGTTAACATGGTTAGTATGCTTGCAGGTAACAGTCGACATTGAAGGTGGTTGTGAAAAATTACAACAGGATATAGATCATCTGGGGAGAAGGGCCAAGAAATGGCAGATGGATTTAACTCGGACAAGCAAGAAGTGTTGTATTTCAGAACGTTAAACCAGGAAATGACTTGCACAGCAAATGGCAGGGTAATGAAGAGTATAGTAGAACAGGGAGACCTAGGGGTGCAGGTACACAGTCCCCTGTATGTGACGACACAGATTGACAGAGCGATGAAGGTAGCGCCTTGCTGCGGCACATAATCTATCTATCTATAAATAACTAAAACTTGTTATCTTCTGGTTTGTGTGGTCTTTCCATTTGCGCAAAAATGGTTCACGATAGCGCTACGATTTTTTACCAGTTCTCTCACAGTTCTCCTGTGCTGCGAGTGCACCAAGTTTTGTTCCGATCGGTTGAATGTCGTAAAAGTTAGTGAGGTTTAAAAACCTTAAAAACCACGCGTGCGCAGATCAATCTCTTCTCCTCCCTTCCAGCGCCGTGCGGGTTAGTCTCTTCCCCTGTCACTCACCGGGACGGTCCGCCTCTTCCTGCGCCATCTCGTCTTTACCTGAGCTGAGGATGGCCAGTGGAGGTTTCCAACTGGACACAATTTTCAGAGGGACACGAAACAGCCCAGCCCCAAGCAGCCCAGCGTCGGAGACCCAGCCCAGCGTCGGCGACCCAGCCCAGCCCAGAGTCGGAGATGTTGCCAAACGGAAAGCGAAGACTATGATCCCGGTGGAGAAAGACCAGCGACCAGCGCCCACTGTGAGTCCCCATCACACTGCCAATTCCAGCCACTACCCCTCTGCTCCCTCTTGCTGGCCTCCTCCCCCGTGATGCCCCCCTCTCGCTGACTCCTCCGCGTCTTTTCTCCAAGCTCACTCCCCCTCCCCCCGCCCACACGCCCCTCTGCCCCAACTCCCCCCCTCGCCCACATACCCTTCTCCCCACAACTCCCCCCGCCCACACCCCCTCAACCCCCCAGCCCCCACACCCCTCCCCCCCCCCCCCCCCCCCCACACATACCACTACACCTCCCCGTCCACACACACCCCTTCTCCCCTCCCACCCCACACCCCCCTCCCACCCCACACCCATCCTCCCCTCCCACTCCATACCCACCCCCCGTCACACACCCACTTCCCCCCCCTCCCCTCCCACACATGAAGAGGAGTGGGAGGGAGTGCTCAGGGATATGGGGAAATGAGCCGCGCCTGTGCAGTTAGGGGCTATGGGTGAGAGGTGGAATATTGCGTTGGGGAATGGGTTGCGTTGGGGGACCAGGCCTCCCGTGTGACTGGGACCCATCGGGTCCCACTTAGTCTAGTCCACTAAAAATAACCATACAGACCCCTGGTCTGTACATCTCGGCCATGGAAAACACCCATTGTCACATTTACCGTCAAGCCCCACACTCATTTTCATGTTTTAATGAGATCATACTTCATTCTTCGGAATTTGAGCATCTGCTTAATATCTCCTCACATGACTAAACCACCATCTCAGGAATCAATCTTCCTCACCTATAGCCTGCCCTTATGCTGTTGATTTGGATTCCACTACACAATTCAGCTCCAGATTTCATTAAATCTGGCCTGAACGTGGACAAATGCACTGAACTCTGCAAGTAAGGCATCCATTTTAAGCATCAAGATAGCAGTTTATCAAGTGCATCACCAAGCAGACAGGTGAATATGAATGAAGCTCAGGGACAGCTTTTCACTGACTAGAATCATAATTAACATAAGCTTTGATGGCCAACTCTGCTGCAAGCCACAATCAATGCCATCTCAGCCAAAGTATACCTAAAAAAATAATTATTTATGACATCAATTGCTTCATCAATTAAATTTTTTTTGAGCTGATGGGCATTCGATTCACAATTTCGCAATTTAAATGTTAACAATCCTATAGTTCCCCAGGAGAGGCCATGTGAATAGCTATATGTCATGTGTTATTTTGATGACTGACATCAAGAATGCATAGCTAATATTCCACACTTTTCCCCCATCTCTGTTCATGACATTGGTGGCCAATATTTCAGCCCCGAGTCCAGATCAACTCACCCCCCCCCCCCCCCACTCAAAATTCTGCCCCTTACCTACACACCAGAGGCCAAGGCAATTTTGCAGTGGTCAATCAACCTGCATGTGTTTGAGATGTGGGAGAAGACCAGAGCATCTCAAAGACACCCACAGAATCACAGTCAGAATATGCAAATTCTACACACACAGTACCAAGGGTCAGGTTTGAACAAGGGTCACTGAAGTCTTGAGACAGCAACTCTTATTAGCTGTGGCACTGTACTCATTACTAACATGTTCCCGGAATGATCACATATATCGGAGGATCCACCGAATAATACGTCCTATATCAAAACAATTGAAACTTATCTTGTAAACTCATCATGAATTCAAGATAAATGCATCTACAAGTGTTTCCACCAAGAATACTCATGAAACAATTGACAAACCGCTCAGCCCTCAAGATATAATCAACCATTATGACCATTTTATTGACAATATACCCTTCCCAACATAAATGTATTTCTATGGGCATATCAAGTTTAAGTAAATTGCTCATCCTTTCAGTGAAAGCGATAGGTACTCAGAAATCTGATTTGAGTTCTCATGTTTGTATGTATCCAAAGTCAGGTTAAAATTATGCTATTTTCTAGATTACAAAGAAGAGCAGCAAGGCAAATTTCCTGGACTGATGGTGCCTTTTCTATAGTATGCCTCTTCTGATTTAAATAATTTTTATAACAGTCAATGTGGCACTGGATTAGATAACATAACAATCATGAAATAGCATGCATCAAAAAGGGGCAAAGGATGAGGCGCAATTATGTTAAAAAAAAAAAAGGAAAGGGTGGGGGAACAAATCTAATTTTGTTGATGATTGCAATCCAGTAATCCCAGTTAGATAACATGTGGATGTGAACAGGAATAAACTGGGTATGGGATCACCCAAGTGCTTTGAGAAAGTGGTAGGTTGCCATCTAGAGTGTTTTAAGTCCCTAGGTGATCCGCTAGGCCACTCCATCTATCTATACATAACTAAAACTTTGATCTTGTTATCTTCCGGCTTGGCAGTCTTTCGGTTCGTAGCGCTAGAGGTTTGCGATAGCACTACGATTCTTTGCCAGTTCTCTCCTGTTCTCCTGTGCTGCGAGTGCACCAAGTTTCATTCCGATCGGTTGAATGTCGTAAAAGTTAGCGAGGTTTAAAAATCTTTAAAATCGCGCATGCGCAGATCGATCTCTTCTCCTGCCAGTCAGCGCCGCGCGGATTAGTCTCTTCCCCTGTCACTCCCCCCCTTCCAGTCCCATCGCATCTTTACTGGAGCTGAGGATGGCCGGCGGAGGTTTCCAACCGGACACAATTTTCGGAGGGACCCGAAGTAGCAGCCCCAAGCAGCCCAGCGCCGGAGACCCAACCCAGCCCAGCGTCGGAGACCCAGCCAAGCCCAGCCCAGAGTCAGAGGCCCAGCCAGCCCGTAGTCGGAGATGTCGCCAAACAGAAAGCAGAGACTGATCCCGGCGGAGAACGACCAGCGCCCGCTAATTCCAGCCACCACCCCTCTGGTCCCCCTCGCTGGCTCCTCCCCCCTCTCCCCCATGGCTCTTCCCCCCTTTTTTCTCTGAGCTCACTCCCCCCGCCTACACACCCCTCTCCCCGCACAACCCACCCCAGCCACACACCCCTCACCCCCACAAGCCCCCCAGCCCACACACACCCCCCCCGCCCCCACAACTCCCCCCTCCCCGACAACTGCCCCCCCCCCCCCACACTGCGACAAACCCCCCCCCACAAACAGTTTATAATAATTGACAATGGTGGATTTAAATACAATTCAGATCTGATAAACCTTCCATGAAATAACGGGGAAGGCTAAATGATGTGTATACTGACATTCAAAAGACCTTCAAGTGTTTCTAATTGATGAAGCCATAACCAAAGCCCCTGGTAATATGGATTCGTAATGCACTGCGAGCTGGCAGAAGCAAACAGTGGTTTATCATACTGGAGGGATAGGTGTTCTTTTTAATACATATATTTTGATCCATATTTTGAACGAGACTTTGGCAGATCATAATTAATTTCAATACTTTAAAATAATACAAAGTCAAAAGTGTGATGGTTAGCACCAGATGTCAGGAAGATACAGGCAGATAAGTGGCATTTAAGTTTTAATGCAATAAATTAAGGAGACAAAAAATGAAGAGAAGCTATTGCAACTTTAAGAAAACAATGGAACTCTGGCTTTACAGACACATGGAATACAGAAGCAAGGGAGTACATGGAAAACGTTTACTGATTAGGCTTCTGCTGTAGCATTATCCAATTTGGGGCTCAACATTTACCAACATACTGAAAAGGATAAAGCAGAGATTTACCAGAATGGCATAAGCAATGAGTGTTTTGAGACAAGAACAGCTGGGAGTGTAAGTTAACGGGGGTTCAATAGACAATAGAAAATAGACAATAGGTGCCAGAGTAGGCAATTCGGCCCTTCGAACTAGCACCGCCATTCAATGTGAACATGGCTGATCATCCCCAATCAGTACCCCGTTCCTCTCTTCTCCCCATATCCCATGACTCCGCTATCTTTAAGAGCCCTATATAGCTCTCTCTTGAAAGTATCCAGATAACACTGGCCTCCACTCTGAAGCCGAGAATTCCATAGACTCACAACTCTCTGTGTGAAAAAGTGTTTCCTCTTCTCCGTTCTAAATGGATTACCCCTTATTCTTAAACTGTGGCCCCTGGTTCTGGACTCCCCCAACATCAGGAACATGTTTAATAATCTTATATGTTTCAACAAAATCCTTAATAATCTTATATGTTTCAACAAGATCCCCTCTCATTCATCTAAATTCCAGAGTATACAAGCCCAGCCGCTCCATTCTCTCAGCATATGACAGTCCCACCATCCCGGGAATTAACCTTGTAAACCTACGTTGCACTCTCTCAATAGCAAGAATGTCCTTCCTCAAATTAGGGGACCAAAACTGCACACAATACTCCAGATGTGGTCTCACTAGGGCCCTGTACAGCCTTAGAAGGAGCTCTTTGCTCCAATAGTCAACTCCTCTTGTTGCAAAATCCAACATGCCATTCGCTTTCTTCGCTGCCTGCTGTACCTGCATGCTTACTTTCATTGACTGATGAACAAGGGCCCCCAGATCCAGTTGTACTTCTCCTTTTCCCAACTTGACACCATTTAGATAATAATCTACCTTCCTGTTTTTGCTACCAAAGTGGATAACCTCACATTTATCCACATTAAACTGCACCTGACATGCATCTGCCCACTCACGAAACCTGTTCAGGTCAAAATTGTCCGGGTTCAAAATTATAAATTGATACAGAAACCAGCCAGATGCATATATTGAGATAACTGGCAAAAGTATTGTTCGGGGAATTAGGCGACGGTGGGAGAAAGAGCACGAAGGGTTTTTGTGATGGGTAAATGAGAAATTGTTTTAAAGTCACTTTTTATAACAAGCAGAATGCAATGCCATGAAACAAATGGAATCGTCACCAATAGCAATTTTTAAATGGGAATTATATGTATAGGTAAAAGGGAAACAAGAGCAACGGAAACAAGAGCAACGGAAAGGGAGCTTTTAAAAGAGTCAGTGGCAGGTGCATGGAATATGTTGCTAGAGGTGGTGATGGAAGTCGATATGATATTGGAGTTTAAAAGGCTTTTAAATAGGCACATGAATATCAGGGAAAAGAGGGATGTGGATCACATGCAGGCACAGGAGATTAACGAGTTTAACTTGATATCATGTTCAGAATAGACATAGTGGGCTTAAGGGCCTATTCCTGGTGTGTACTGTTCTATGTTTAAGATGCATTCGTATATAGCCCTCCCATGTGGCATTTTCAACTTTTCTTCTTTGTATAGGAGTAGCTCATAAACAGTCTTTTTCAATTTAGAATATATTTCCTCGGGTATCAATTTGATTCCAATCCATGGAGGAGAACTAAGTAAATCAATATGCTTTACAATCCAAATAACCCAAGGTTTCAAAAACAAAAGTCTGAACTTCTTGGCAATCTTTGGGTTTACTGGTGAACTTTTAATCTTAAATTTGAAAAGATTAAAATGTGTACATATATAAACTGAGGCCCAAAAATGCAAATTGAAATTTGAAGCACAATTTTAGTTAATTCTACTTTTCTTGATCCAATTAGTATGTCAATCATCTGCAGAGAAGGTGACTACAAATAGAATTTCTGTTTTTCAACAATACCCACAGAAAATGGTTTACCTTATTATTATTTTTGTATCCATCGTTTATATGCTGCATTAAAATTATATTCACTCTATGAAAACTAACCGTCCGGAATTTCAATATTTCTAAACACAACCAAGTAATCTCAATGTTCAATGGACAATTTTCAGAGAGAAGATGCGCACACTAAACAGACAACTTTTAAATACGATGATTAAAAACATGGTCATTTAGCCTTGAAGAGATTAAGATTAGCTGGCATTTTTTTTACAGCCCTCCATAATGTTTGGGACAAAGACCCATCATTTATTTATTTGCCTCCGTACTCCACAATTTGAGATTTGTAATAGAAAAAAAATTCATATGAGGTTAAAGTGCACATTGTCAGATATTATTAAAGGGTATTTTTATACCTTTTGGTTTCACCATGTAGAAATTACAGCTGTGTTTATACATACAGGCATCATAATGTTTGGGACACATTGCTTCACAGGTGTTTGTTATTGCTTAGGTGTGTTTAATTGCCTCCTTAATGCAGGTATAAGAGAGCTCTCAGCACCTCGTCTTTCCTCCAGTCTTTCCATCACCTTTGGAAACTTTTATTGCTGTTTAACAACATGAGGCCCAAAGTTGTGCCAATGAAAGTCAAATAAGTCATTATGAGACTGAGAAACAAGAATAAAACTGTTAGAGACATCAGCCAAACCTTAGGCTTACCAAAATCAACTGTTTGGAACATCATTAAGAAGAAAGAGAGCACTGGTGAACTTACTAATCGCAAAGGGACTGGCAGGCCAAGGAAGACCTCCACAGCTGATGACAGAAGAATTCTCTCTATAATAAAGAAAAATCCCCAAACACCTGTCCGACAGATCAGAAACACCCTTCAGGAGTCAGGTGTGGATTTGTCAATGATCACTGTCCGCAGAAGACTTCATGAATAGAAATACAGAGGCCACATTGCGAAATGCAAACCACCGGTTAGCCGCAAAAATAGGATGGCCAGGTTAGTTTGCCAAGAAGACGAAAATTAACTTATTTCAGAGTGATGGCAAGAGCAAAGTATAGAGGAGAGAAGGGACTGCCCAAGATCCAAAGCATACCACCTCATCTGTGAAACACAGTGGTGGGGTTGTTATGGCCTGGGCATGTATGGCTGCTGAAGGTACTGGCTCACTTATCTTCATTGATGATACAACTGCTGATGGTAGTAGCATAATTAATTCTGAAGTGTCTAGACACATCCTATCTGCTCAAGTTCAAACAAATGCCTTAAAACTCATTCGCCGGCCGTTCATTCAACAGCAAGACAATGATCCCATACAGACTGCTAAAGCAACAAAGGAGTTTTTCAAAGCTAAAGAATTGTCAATTCTTGAGTGGCCAAGTCAATCACCCGATCTGAACCCAATTGAGCATGCCTTTTATATGCTGAAGAGAAAACTGAAGGGGACTAGCCCCCAAAACAAGCATAAGCTAAAGATGGCTGCAATACAGGCCTGGCTGAGCATCACCAGAGCAGACACCCAGCAACTGATGATGTCCATGAATTGCAGATTTCAAGCAGTCATTGCATGCAAAGGATATGCAACAAAATACTAAACATGACTACTTTCATTTACATGACATTGCTGTGTCCCAAACATTATGGTGCCCTGAAATGGGGGGGGGGGGGACTATGTATAAACACTGCTGTAATTTCTACGCGGTGAAACCAAACTGTATAAAAATGGCCTTTTGTGGCGGGGACTGGCAGGAGTCCAGCCAAAAAGGTTGTGTGCTCTAGAATTGTTCATTCTTCTGCATACAGCTCCCTACTCCTCAGCTGAGACGGGCGTTGCCCGGCCTTAAATAACAACTCAGATACCGACCCCATGACTCGCGCCTCCCCCACCAAGACGCCGCCCTCTAGAGCCGATGGTTCGTCGTGACCTTGGGTTGGTATAAGGTGCCGCCACATGACCCTCCCCAGAACCAGAGGCACCGAACCGCACAGGACGTCGCACGAGGCGGCCCGAATGCGTAAATACAATCCCGCACCCTGGGGGCTTGCTCGGTTCGGGAGATTTTCCGGGTGCCCGGGACGACAGACGCCCGCGACGGGGAGGTTGAGCCACATGGACTAGCTCGCTCAGGTCCAAGTGGTCCGGTTTCAAACGACCCACAGACACGTCAACTTTGTCTATCCCTCTCATCATTTTAAAGACTCTATCAAGTCCCCACTTAACCTTCTGCGCTCCAAAGAATAAAGCCCTAACTTGTTCAACCTTTCTCTGTAACTTAGTTGCTGAAACCCAGGCAACATTCTAGTAAATCTCCTCTGTACTCTCTCTATTTTGTTGACATCCTTCCTATAATTAGGCGACCAAAATTGTACACCATACTCCAAAATTGGCCTCACCAATGCCTTGTACAATTTTAACATTACATCCCAACTTCTATACTCAATGCTCTGATTTATAAAGGCCAGCACACCAAAAGCTTTCTTTACCACCCTATCTACATGAGATTCCACTTCCAGGGAACTGTGCACAGTTATTCCCAGATCCCTCTGTTCAACTGCATTCTTCAATTCCCTACCATTTACCATGTACGTCCTATTTTGATTTGTCCTGCCAAGATGTAGCACCTCACACTTATCAGCATTAAACTCCATCTGCCATCTTTCAGCCCACTCTTCCAACTGGCATAAATCTCTCTGTAGACTTTGAAAATCTACTTCATTATCCACAACCCCACCTATCTTAGTATCACCTGCATACTTATTAATCCAATTTACCACACCATCATCCAGATCATTGATGTACATGACAAACAACAGTGGACCCAACACAGATCCCTGTGGTACCCCACTAGTCACTGGCCTCCAACCTGACAAACAACCATCCACCATTACTCTCTGGCATCTCCCATTCAGCCACTGTTGAATCCATCTTGCTACTCCACCATTAATACCCAACAATTGAACCTTCTTAACCAACCTTCCGTGAGGAACCTTGTCAAAGGCCTTACTGGTCCACATATACAACATCCACTGCTTTACCCTCATCAATTTCCCGAGTAACCTCTTCAAAAAATTCAAGAAGATTAGTCAAACATGACCTTCCAGGCACAAATCCATGTTGACTGTTCCTAATCAGACCCTGTTTATCCAATGCTTATATATATTATCTCTAAGTATCCTTTCCATTAATTTGCCCACCACTGACGTCAAACTAACAGGTCTATAATTGCTAGGTTTACTCTTAGACCCCTTTTTAAACAATGGAACAACATGCGCTGTACGCCAATCCTCCGGCACTATTCCCGTTTCTAATGACATTTGAAATATTTCTGTCATAGCCCCTGCTATTTCTACACTAACTTCCCTCAATGTCCTAGGGAATATCCTGTCCGGACCTGGAGACTTATTCGCTTTTATATTTTTCAAAAGTGTCAGTACTTCCTCTTCTTTGAATCTCATAGTTTCCATAGCTAGTCTACTTGTTTCCCTTACCTCACATAATTCAATATCCTTCTCCTTGGTGAATACCGAAGAAAATAAATTGTTCAATATCTCCCCCATCTCTTTTGGCTCTGCAGATAGCTGTCCACTCTGACTCTCTAATGGACTAATTTTATCCCTCGTTATCCTTTTGCTATTAATATAGCTGTAGAAACCCTTTGGATTTACTTTCACCTTACTTGCCAAAGTAACCTCATATCTTCTTTTAGCTTTTCTAATTTCTTTCTTCATTTACTGCACCTCATTTACTCCATGCTGCCTATAATTATTGTAGATCTCTCTCTTTTTCCGAACCTAGTGTCCAATTTCCCTTGAAAACCATGGCTCTTTCCAATTTTTACTATTTCCTTTCAACCGAACAGGGACATAAAGATTCTGTACTCTTAAAATTTCACCTTTAAATGTCCTCCATTTCTCTTCTACATCTTTCCCATAAAACAAACTGTCCCAATTTACTCCTTTTAAATCCTTTTGCATCTCCTCAAAGTTAGCCTTTCTCCAATCAAAAATCTCAACCCTAGGTCCAGTGCTGACCCTCTCCATAATTATATTGAAACTAATGGTATTGTGATCACTGGTCCCGAACTGTTCCCCAACGCATACCTCTGCCACCGGACCCGTCTCATTTCCTAACAGGAGGTCCAGCACCGCCCCTTCTCTAGTAGGTACTTCTATGTATTGCTGCAAAAAACTATCCTGCACACATTTTACAAACTCCAACCCATCCAGCCCATTTATAGAATGTGTTTCCCAGTCTATGTGTGGAAAATTGAAATCTCCCACAATCACTATCTTGTGCTTACTACTAATATCTGCAAACTCCTTACATATTTGCTCTTCCAATTCTCTCTCCCCATTTGGCGGTCTATAATACACCCCTATAAGTGTCGCTACCCCTTTCCCATTTCTCAGTTCCACCCAAATAACCTCCCTAGTCGAGCCCTCTAATCTATCCTGCCAAAGCACTGCTGTAATATCTTCCCTGATAAGCAATGAAACACCTCCACCTCTTGCCCCTCCAATTCTATCACACCTGAAGCAACAAAATCCTGGAATATTTAGTTTCCAATCACAGTCCTCCTGCAACCATGTTTCACTGATCGCCACAACATCATACTTCCAGGTGTCAATCCGGGCTCTAAGTTCATCCACCTTTCTTACAATGCTCCTAGCATTAAAATATACACATTTAAGGAACCCACCCTCTCTTATTCTGTTTATTGTCTTTTTCTTCTCTCTCCCCTACATTTTGGGTCAGAGTGCTACCATTCTCTGCCTCCTGCCTCACACACTGACTGCTAGCTTTCCCAATGTGAGTCCCTCCCCCCAACCATACTAGTTTAAAGTCTCCCCAGTAGCCTTTGCAAATCTCCCCGCCAGGATATTGGTCCCCCTCGAGTTCAAGTGCAACCCGTTCTTTCTGTACAGGTCGCACCTTCCCCAAAAGAGGTCCCAATGATCCAGAAACTTGAATCCATACCCACTGCACCAGTCCCTCATCCACTCATTTATCCTCCACCTCGCTCCATTCCTACTCCTACTGTCGCGTGGCACAGGCAGTAATCCTGAGATTGTTACCTTTGCAGTCCTTCTCCTTAACTCTCTACCTAACTCCCTAAATTCTTCTTTCAGGACCTCTTCTCTTTTTTTTACCTATGTCGTTGGTACCTATATGTACCACAACCTCAGGCTCCTCTCCCTCCCATTTCAGGATTTCTTGGACACGTTCAGACACATCCCTGACTCTGGCACCAGGGAGGCAAACTACCATCCGGGACTCCTGTCTGCGTCCACAGAATCGCCTATCCGACCCCTGACTATAGAGTCCCCTATTACAATTGCCCTCCTCTTCTTTTCCTTACCCTTCGGAGTCTTTGTGCCAGAGGCCCGGCCGCTGTCGCTGCCCCCAGGTAGGCTGTCTCCCCCCCCTTACTCAAACATGAGTACTTATTTTCAAGGTGTACAGCCACCGGGGTACTCACCAGTCCCTGCCTCTGCCCATTGCCCTTCCTAACTGTGACCCAGTTTTCTGTCTCCCATGGTCTTGGAGTGACCACCTCCCTGTAACTCCTTTCTATGACCTCCTCGCTCTCCCTGAACAGACAGTCATCGAGTTGCTGCTCCAGGTTCCTAACACGGTCCCTTAGGAGCCCCATCTCGACGCACCTGGCGCAGATGTGGACGTCTGGAGGGCACTCAGACTCCATGACCTCCCACATCTGACATCCAGAACAGTAAACTGCGTTTGTTGTATACTCCAAAATAGCTGCCAGCTGGCGCTGCTGACGGGCAGACCAAGGATCCGAAACCTTCGCTAACGCAAATGTGAGGGGCTTGTGGTCCGTGAAGGCTACAAATGAACGGCCCTCGAGGAATTACCGGAAGTGTCGCACTGCGAGGTGTAAGGCGAGCAACTCCCGGTCGAAAGCGCTGTAGCTCTGCTCCGCAACCCTCAGGTGCCGGCTAAAGAAGACGAGAGGCCGCCAACGGCCATTAACGGACTGTTCCAAAATGCCGCCGACCACAGAGTCCGAGGCATCCACAGTAAACGCTGTGGGGGCGTTGGCCGACAGATGCACGAGCATAGTCGCCCGAGCCAAGGCCTCCTTCACCCCTTCAAACGCCGCCATGGCAACAGCGTCCCACTGTGTCTCCCGCTGCTTGCACGTCAGCAACTGAAAAAGCGTCCGCAAAGGTTCGGCAGCCGCCGGAACAAACCGGTGGTAAAATGTGACCATCCTACGAACTCCCAGAGGCCACGTACCGTATCTGGCCATGGGAACTGGCAGATTGCCTCAACCCTGTCCGGCAGAGGCACTGCTCCGTGCCGTGTCACCCGATGCCGCAGGAAGTTGATGGCCCGAAGGCCGAATTGGCACTTGCCAGGGTTAATTACGAGGTCATGGTCACTGAGGCGCTGGAAGAGTAAACGCAGGTGGGCACAGTGTTCCTCACACCAGCGACTTGCCACAAGGATGTCGTCCAAGTAGACAAACAGGAAGTCGAGCCCGCGCACCACGGTGTCCATCAGGCGCTGAAAGGCTTGCACATTCTTGAGGCCGAAAGGCATCCGCAGGAACTCGAACAACCCGAATGGGGTGATAATTGCCGTCTTGGGGACATCCTCCGGTCGCACGAGGATCTGGTGATGTCCCCGGACTAGGTCGATCTTAGAGAAGAACCTAGCACCGGCCAGATGTGCTGAGAAGTCCTGTATGTGGGGACTAGGGTAACGGTCAGCGGTCATGGCCTCGTTACGGCGGCATTAGTCCCCGCACGGCCTCCAACCGCCGGACACCTTCGGCACCATATGCAGCAGGGAAGCCCATGAGCTGTTGGAGCGTCGAACGATACCCATGGCCTCCATACTCCGAAACTCCACCTTTGCTATGAGGAGCTTGTCAGGAGCTAGCCTACGGGTGTGAGCGTGGAGCGGTGGATCCGATGTCAGAATATGGTGCATGACACCGTGCCTCAGACTGGCCGAGCCGAACTTGGGGGTGACAATGTCCCGGAATTCAGCCAGTACCTGGGCGTAGACATTGTCCACCATCGCTATGGGGTTGCTGACCGGTGCTGTGGGTGCAGTGGGGCGCAAGGAGATCTTCTCAAAAGTTGGCACGTGGATGAGACGTTGGCCCTTCACGTCCACGAGGAGCGACTGCGTCCGCAAGAAATCTGCCCCCGCAGCGGCTGGGCCACGTCCGCGATGATGAAAGGCCAGGTGAAATGGCACGCGCCGAAAATTACAGGAACTGTGTGGATTGAACTGCCATTCGCAGAAGTTAATGGGGGGCCCCCCTTACCAGCATGAAGATGGAGTCCAGATGGGGGCAATACGCTGACCTCCGCCCCCGTATCCACCACGAATTTAAGCCCCGAGCGTCGGTCCCAGACGTATAGTCGATGGATCCTGCCGGCCACCGCAGTGACTATCGGCGGCCGGCGCTGCCGTTTCCCGGAAACGAACATGGTTGGCGGCATTTGCGAGCTGCTGAACCTCTGCGCTGGTGGTAAAAACACCACATTCTTCTCATTGGATCTCCTGAGTCCTGCTCAGCCATCTTCCTCTCCTGTGCCATTTGTCTTGTCTGTGGCTCCTGTGGGCGTGGCCCTCTTGTGAGCGTGGTCCTGGGTCTCTGGGCCTGCCAGGTCGTGGTCCTGGGTTGCTGGACCAGCCTGGTTGTTGAATCAATCCGGTCCAGCGATTCTGGGGGTTCCAGCGGCTCCAGGTATTGCAGCGTGCCCACCTGTTGCTGGTCAGAGATGCACACTTCATCAGCACGGGCCGCTAGCCGGATGGGATCATCAAAGCTCTCCCCCACGAACTGCTGGCGGAGGTCTCGTGGCAACTGCTGCAGGTAGGTGAATTCAAAGAGCGGACATGGCAGGTGGTCGCCCATGAGCGTAAGCATCTCGCTCATGAGGGCCAAGGGCATCCGGTCGCCGAGCCCGCCCATGTTTAGGACCTGACAGGCGCGCTGCATTCGGCTCGGCCCGTAGATCTGGAGCAACAGCTCCTTGAGGCTTGTGTATTTCCCCACGACCGGCGGGTTATCCAGGTAAGGAATGACCCGACCAGCCGTCTGCTGGTCAAGGGCGCTTACCACATAGTGATAGCAAGTCTCGCCAGCTGTAACGCCGCGGTTGTGAAATTGGGATTCGGCCTGTCGAAACCAAACCCTCGGCTGTGAGGTCCAAAATGTAGGCAGCTTCAGGGAGACTGCGTTGAGTTCGGCCTCGTTGGCCTTGTAGGCGGCAGCAGCAGAATGCGTTAAAAAAAAAAAAATTATTTCCGTTCCAGGATTACACTCCTGGACGCCTGGAGTCACCAATTGTGGCGGGGACTGGCAGGAGCCCAGCCAAAAACTAGTCAGACACAGGTTGTGTGCTCTAGACGTGTTTATTCTTCTGCATTCAGCTCCCTACTCCTCAGCTGACACGGGCGTTCTTGGTTCTTGGGTCCTCCAAAATATTCCAACTGGAATTTAAACTGGAGGTGGTGAAGGGAGGGATTAAGCCAAAAAGGGAATAAAGAACACACACTATAGAATTTAACATAAAACATCCCCACACAGCAGAATCAAAGTTTCCCACTGTGTGGGAAGGCACCAAAGTCAGTCTCTTCCTCCACTGTTCCTCGTGGTCAGGGCCTCCCCAAGCCCTCCGCAGTTGCAGCTACGGGCGGCCCGATGTCCAGGACCGCTCGCCGGGGTGATACAAGGCGTGGACACCAGAGTCGGCCCCCTCCTACCGGAGTCGGCGGCTTCCAAAGCCCGCAGGCTGCGCCGGGTGGAGACTGCTGCTGTAGGCCCTCTGCAAGGCGCCCCAGGACTCCACGATGTTGTTCAGCGCCGCCCGCGTTGGAAGCTCTCCGCACCAGAGCTCCACGATGTTGGAGCAGCGGCCCAACGCTCCGGAGCTCCAAACGGCGACCCAGGTAGGCATCGCCCGCTCCGCGGTGACTCCAGCGCTGCGCCGCCGCTGTAGCAGCCCTGGTCTGGTTCCCGGTCCTCGGCAGGAAAGGCCGCTCCAATCCAGCTGGTAGGCCGCGAGTTGGGGGGCGAGGACGCGACTCAGAGAAATAGTCGCGTCCCCGCCAGGAAGAGACTGGGAATCAGTTTCCCCCTTACCCTGCCCCCCTCCCACACATAGAAAAGTAAAAGTTTCCCCAACACAAAACTTTAGACTAACTAAAAATAAAAAAAGATTGAAATAACAGACAGGCTGTGGGTAGAGGCTGCTGCAGTGCAGCGCCCCCTTCTGTTGCTCGGCGTTGTCCGGCCTTAAATAACAACTCGCGCCTCCCCCACTAAGACGCCGCCCTCTAGAGCCGATGGTTCGTCGTGATCTTGGGTTGCTATCAGGTGCCGCCACTCTTTTTTAAAATCTGACAATGTGCACTTTAACCACATGTGATTTTTTTCTATGACAAATCTCAAATTGTGGAGTACAGAGGCAAATAAATAAATGATGCGTCTTTGTCCCAAACATTATGGAGGGCACTATACCCATTCAATACCCATTCTCTCAACCAGTGGCACCACTATGGCGGGAGTTAAATACTAGCTATCTATCGGATGTACAACAACATTCTTCAAATAGAATAATACTCTCTCCAACCTCAATCGTAGAGACCATTATTGAAAGATAAAACCTTGAAGTTGGCCACCAAATATTTGACAATCCAGTCTGCACCCATTGAAACAAAGATCTCAAAATGTTTGATTTGTTTAGTTTAATTAACTGCCACTACTATTCTGAATATTTACGTTTTAAGCTGCCATAACGTCCCTCTTTTGAAAGTTGATAGAAAGTCAACTTTTAAGAATTTAAACATAAATTTGAAAACTGCTCTTTTAATTATTCCAAAAAATTATCTCAAGGCTCCATGTGACATCCAACAGTAGGTGGCACTGCAAAGGTATTGAATGAAAATATCATGATTTCATTTTTCGGTACTATACACTCCAACAGCACCCAGCTAAAACACCCCTGCAATTCCTTTATAAACTGACGATCAATTGTTGCTCCCTGAAACAATTAAAACCAACAGAAACCATTGCCAATCGAAATCAGTGTTCAGCTAATTTAAAAATTGAATTGCTGGAGAATGTCTTATAGGGCAGTCAAATAATTATTGCAGTAAAAATTGTATTAAAGAAAAATCAGACATAAGACTGAACCTTGACTCTAATGAGACTTTGCTGCTGACAAAAAGAAACAATACATAACAGTGTAACTATAGAAGTATAGTTTGAAGTACAATTGAGTGTAAAACACAGCACAGCATATTTATTGGCATGGGTGGAAGAAACACCAAAACAAACCAAGACCCCAAGCCCCAACTTTGGGTAATCTACACCAACAATAATATTTATTTACAAAGTAATCCTCTCCTCATCCCCAATGTTGCGAGAAACTGATGTCACGCATGCTCAAGGCTTACATATAATGGCAACCATGAACTCCGCCGCCTCAATCCAAACACTCCATCAGAAAGCATGAGCAATAGCCATAAGAAGAAAACTTTCATGGAACACAAATGTATTCTTAGTATCGCTAGTAAGGATTTGTGTTGCATAAGCATTATGAACAACTCCAAAAATCCCAAATGCTAACTCTACATAGTTTACTGCAATAATTAACCATCCTGCAATGAGAGAACTGCAGATGCTGGAAAAATCGAAGATAGACAAAAATGCTAGAGAAACTCAGCGGGTGAGGCAGCATCTATGGAGAGAAGGAATAGGTGACTTTTCGGGTCGAGACCCTTCTTCAGACTGATGTGGGGGTGGGCGGGAACAAGAAAGGAAGAGGCGGAGAGAGTAGGCTGTGGGAGAGCTGGGAAGGGGAGGGGAAGGAGGGAGAAAGCAAGGACTACCTGAAATTGGAGGTCAATGTTCATACCGCTGGGGTGCAAACTACCCAAGCGAAATATGAGGTGCTCCTCCAATTTGCGGCGGGACTCACTCGGGCCATGGAGGAGGCCGATGACAGAAAGGTCGGATTCAGAATGGGAGGGGGAGTTGAAGTGCTGAGCCACCAGGAGATCAGGTTGTTTAATGCGAACTGAGCGGAGGTGTTGGGCGAATCGATCGCCAAGCCTGCACTTGGTCTCACCGATGTAGAGCAGTTGACACCTAGAGCAGCGGATGCAATAGATGAGGTTGGAGGAGGTGCAGGTGAACCTCTGCCTCACCTGGAAAGACTGCTTGGGTCCTTGGAGTCGAGGGGGGAGGTAAAACGACAAGTGTAGCATTTCCTGCGGTTGCAAGGGAAAGTACCAGGGGAGGGTGTAGTTTGGGTGGAAAGGGACAAATTGACCAAGGAGTTACGGAGGGAGCGGTCTCTGCGGAAAGCTGAAAGGGGAGGAGATGGGAAGATGTGGCCAGCGGTGGGATCCCGTTAGAGGTGGCGAAAATGTCGGAGGATTATCTGTTGTATGTGACGGCTGGTAGGGTGGAAGGTGAGGACAAGGGGGACTCCGTCCTTGTTACGGGTGGGGGGATGGGGAGTGAGAGCGGAGCTATGGGATATAGAGGAGACCCTGATGAGAGCCTCGTCTATAGTCGAGGAGGGGAACCCCCGTTCCCTAAAGAAAGAATGAGGACATCTCCGATCCTGGGTGCAGATGTGGTGTAGACGGAGGAATTGGGAGTAGGGAATAGAGTCCTGCTGTAATGAACAGTTCTTAACCTCCATCACCCCCTACTAGCCCTAACTCCAAGAAGAAAAATCCAATAACTGTCATGCAGGAATCACTCAAAATACAGATGCCCCTCTGGCCATGACCTAACAAAAATCACAAACGCCAATTCCTATCAAGGTTTCACCACATGGTGCATTCAGTAGCACTTTCATTGTAGCTAACGGATGCCTATCTCACTCTCCCTACTTGACCCTCCACCTGTCACTCCTCCTTTAATGGTTTAATCCAGTACAATTATCTGTCTCCCACTAATTTACTATTTTGAACATTAATTTCATTTTGCATCAAATAAAACTAACTGATAAAATAAAATATATTTAAATTTGTCACATTTAAAATGCTACAATAATATTTGAGCCTGAAGTTCTTAGAGGCAAGATAGGTTTGTGTGAGGTACATAAGATGTTAAACCCTAACTATCTTGCTATCAAAAGAATTTTATTAATCCCAAACTTTTTATTAATTACAATGGAATCTGAACATAACCAAACATCCATTATTCTCTCAATACTAAAATTATTATTTTCCATTTAGTCTTAAGGAATGATTATTTTATTCATACAAAAAAATGCCCGCAAGGCCATTCTCAAAGATACATACCAAAGTCTACTCTTGTTAATATGCACTGCATTGGATGATCAGTTGTGTGCCTTGTAGTAGTAGCCCCACTTTCATAACAAGATGCACACAGGTCGTAGTCGTAACAAATTAAGCACTTATATCTGCGGCCTCGAAAATTTCCTTTTAAACATGCATCACAGCTGACACCTGGAAAACAAGAGGAACCAGAGAAAATGTCAATTTTCCATTTACATTTTTTTGTCAGTTTTCTAAAGAGCTTATATTTAGCTTGAACAGAAAATAGACAGTCAAATATTTAGATATTAAGTATTGCATTCACTTTTCTCATTTATAATCCCAAAATCCTGGTTGTTCTCCAGTGGAACTTATTGCACAGAGAAAACCAAACATAGCTTTAAAAATATATATATATTGCTGTACAATTGTTCATAGCTTCATGTAAAGTATATTCATAGCTGTTTATCTGATTATTAACAAGCACATTAGCAGAAAACTAGCATTAAGGGCCAAAATATTTGTTATGCTGAAGCTGGAGTATCAGTAAGCAACTCTGCCTCACAGATCCAAGATCCTGGATTCAATCCAGACCTTGGGTGCTGTCTATAAAGAGTTTGCATATTCACCCCGTGTCCATGTGAGGGTTTTTTTTCTGGGTACATGGGTTTCTTGCATGCCAAAGATGTGCTGGTTGGTAAATTAATTGGCTACAATAAATTGCTACCGGTGGAGCTGTTTGGGAAAAAAACTGAAGTGATGGCCGTGTGAGAGAACAAGTTACTAAGGCAGTTCCAGCACAGACTAAATGCAGAATGGCTCCTATTGGCTGCTACAAGAGAGTCAAATTGTTCCAATAGTGTTCATAAAAAGTCAACAATTTTAAGCCTCTTTTGTACAGCTGCTACTGCCTTAGGTATTAGCACAGATATTGTCTTGGCTGTAGGGATAAGTAATAAGTACTATGTCTGAGCTTCTTGCACATAATATGTTCAATTTACAACAGATTTTTTTAAAGTAAATTTTA
This sequence comes from Leucoraja erinaceus, assembly GCF_028641065.1. Taxonomy (NCBI): domain Eukaryota; kingdom Metazoa; phylum Chordata; class Chondrichthyes; order Rajiformes; family Rajidae; genus Leucoraja; species Leucoraja erinaceus. The sequence goes on from NC_073379.1 coordinate 53,690,893, forward strand.
TTTAAACATTTTGAAGCAATGTGAAGCGTTCACAAATAAAAAAATAAATTGTTGTACATTGAACTGAGCAATGATTCCCAGTGATGATATGGATTTACTCGTGCAGGCTTGCAGGCCTATACAGAAAGCAGAGACCACTATTTCTTACACAACTTAAAAAAAAATTATGCTGTAGATTATTTTGTTTCCACTCTTTTGAAAGAGTTCAGAATGGTCACAGAAGACTAAAATACCTTTGATACAAGAATATGGTACTGAAAACTAATACAGTGACTGTAAACACAAAGACAAAGCAATTTGTATGATAGTCAGGGTATCACACAAATAATTTGATCAATAAAACTCTCCAGAAGTGCTAGTTAAACAAAACATGGAGTTCTGTAAGACACAGTGGATAATTCAACATCTTAAGACTTCTTCAAAGATCACTTTTTTGCAAAGATCATTTTTTTCCGAAAACAAACATAAATGAATATTCGACAAAGAAATGTAACTTAAAACATTTACTTCAATAGCTGGATTTTAAAAAGTAATTTAAACCAATGAACTTCATGTTTGGGTAATTTTTATTAAACCTTAAAACTTCAGAAGAAAATTGAGTTGTAAAAAGTAATGAAATAATTGGGATTGTCAATGTGCCTGCTTTTTTAAGTAATCGGAATACCATGCTGCAAATGAAAAGTTACACAGGCTTGTGAATCAACATATATTTTGAACACAGAAAATATTTCTCATGCAAAAAATGAAGGAATCCATTTAGAAGGAGGGCCCATTTACGAGAATGACCCGGGGATGATTGGGTTAACATATGATGAGCGTTTGACGTCACTGGGCTTGCACTTGCTGGGGTTTAGAAGCATGAGGGCGGACCTCATTAAAACTTACCAAACAGTGAAAGGCTTGGTTAGAGTGGAGATGTAGAAAGGAACTGCAGATGACGGTTTACACCGAAGCTAGACATAAAATGCTGGAGTAACTCACAGATAAGGAAGGGTAAGGTGTGAAAAAGAGACATCAAAAGAGATGTAGATCAAAGAAAATGTAGAATAGAACATTGTTAGCTAAGAGAAGGTTACAACAAAGCAAACAGAGATAAAATGTAATCAGCGGGACTGTCAGACTGGTCAAAGAACAGGGAAGGAGGAGGGATGGAGAGAGAGAGGGAAAGCAAGGGTTACTTAGTTAGAGTTAGAGATCAATATTCATACCGCTAGATGTAAGCTGCCCAAGCGAAATACCGTACCCATTTTCACACCTTACCCCTCCTTATCTCTGTGTGTCTCTCGCTCCCCTGACTCTCAGTCAGAAGGGTCTTGACCCAAAATGTCACCCATTCCTTCTATTCAGCGATCCTGCCTGTCCCGCTGAGTTATTCCAGAATTTTGTGTCTATCTTCTGGATAGAGTGGATGTGGGAGGGTATTTCCACGAGTGGGAGAGTCTAGGACCAGAGGGCACAGTCCTAGAATAAAAGGATGTACCTTTATAATGGAGATGAGGAGGAATTTATTTGGTCTGAGGAAGGTGAATCTGTGGAATTCATTGCCACAGACGACAATTCATTGCGTATTGTTAAGGCAGAGATTGACAGGTTCTTGATACCAAGGATGTCAAGGGTTATAGGGAGAAGACAGGAGAATGATGTTGAAAGGGAAAGATAGATCAGCTATGATTGATTGGCAGAGTAGACGCCTAATTCAAAGCCCACATGAAAAAAGGTTGCCTGGATTTCAACACAGGCCTGGAGATTCCTGTTGCTTTCTGTTTAATGAAGAAAGGTAAAGAATGTGCATGTGTCTAACAGGAATCGTGATTAAAAAAAAATAAAATTGTTATTTGTAGAATAAAATGTTGTGTTGGGAACAATTATTCACATAAAATAATAAAAACTTACAGTACTGTAGTTATCCTACAATTCAGGCCCATTATATTTTCCATTAAAAAATCTTACATTCAAACTTTTCCAAAAATTGGGCCATCTTATGCCTGGCCCATAAGAGCAGATATATTTATATTCTCTCAACACCGAGTTCAAACAGTCAAGGTAAAAGATTTTCTAGATGACATGGCCACTAGATTGTCTGCATTATATATAACATGTATAAACTTCAAATTAGATAGAACACAGAACATCCATCCATCTCTCACCCTCCCAAGTCGAAAGCTTTGGTCGTCATGAGTCTCATTGTATATCGCTCTTTTTCATCTAACACTCAGGATGGGAATGCTCTTTACTTTCATTCAAGATTCAAGATTCAATTTAATTGTCATTTGGACCCCTTGAGGTCCAAACGAAATGCCGTTTCTGCAGCCATACATTACAAACAAATAGACCCAAGACACAACATAATTTACATAAACATCCATCACATCGCTGTGATGGAAGGCCAAAAAAAACGTATCTCTCCACTGCACTCACACTGCATTCATTTCAGTTTACAATTGTCACACCCCTTTTCCTCCCCTTCAGACTCCTTCCAATCAGAGCACTAAGGTTTACATTCCCACGAGAACGTCTCGAACGCCTCTCGACGTCAAAGTTACCTCCCACATCATGCATCGCATGTGCATTTAAATGAGGCATCTTGTCATAGTGGGTGTGTGGTAATATTCATGTTCTTCATCAAGCCTTCGCATTTCTAAGGGTATACCTTCCAACTCTGCCTTTATCATTTAATTCTGTAATGGCCTGTTTCCTTTATCATTGTAACTTTTTTGCATATCTTTCATTCATTTGTTCTATATCTTTCTACATCATTGCCTTTCTCTCTCGTTCCCCTTTCCCCTGATTCCTAGTCTGAAGGGTCTCAACCCGAAATGTCACCTATTCCTTTTTCTCCTGACCGGCTGATTTACTCCAGCTTTTTCTGTACATCTTCAGTTTAACTCAGCATCGGCAGTTCCTTCTGATACAAAACAGTTCAACACAGGAACAGGCCCTTTGTAGACTTCCAAACATGATGCCAAACTCTAACCTGCCTGCACAAAATTCATACCCCCATTCCCCATGTGCTCATCCAAATAATCTTGAGTTATAAAGTGGGTAGCCTCTAGATATGTTTTCCCCTTAGAGATGACTAAAACTAAAGATTTAGGGTAAGTGGTAAGAGATTTAGAAGGACCTGAGAAGGACCTTTTCTCCAAGGGAGTAGCAAGTACTTGGAATGCACTGCTGGAGTGAAAATAGAGTCCCTAACAGCATTTAAGAGAAGTCTAGATTAGCACATGAATTGCCTGGACCCAGTGCCAGAACATGGGATTAATAGGGTGCCCATTGGTCTGCAAGGACATGGTGGGCTGGATTTCATGTTTCCATGCTGACTCCAAAACTTCAATTTTTCACATACGCATGGCTCAACTGTCTTCATCTTCCAGATATCATTCTCAATAGCATTAAATGCTATCATTTCTTTCCACATGAGCATTATTTAGGTTGTTTTTTTTAAGTACAGGGTGCACCTTAAACAGGAAGTACAGTGCGATTTACTGGATTGTTCCACATCCTAAATGCAATAAAAGAAAATGTCTTTCAGGAAAAGATTGACATGGTTTGATTAAGTTTTCAAAATTCACTTGAGAAAAGAGATTCAGGTTAATCCTGCAATGATCATACAAGCTCATCTATAATAATTGTGGGTTATCACCAACATCCTACTAAGAATAAATTAGTCCTAAACTTACAATTAATTATAACATTAACATTCATGTACACTCAGTACACTTACAGAATCAAGAATGTCTTCCAACATACAAACACGTGTTAATAAGAGACAAGTATGATTCACATCATAAAAGCAATGATGATCTCCAATGAGAGGGTGCTTACTCACCTAGCCATCACATCTAATGATATTACCAGAGTCCCCTACCATAAATATCCTGAAGTTAACCATTGACCAGAAACTCAACTGAACTAAACCTATATATACTACAGCTACTAAAGTAGCAAATGGCTCACCTCATGCCACACTAATACATTTTTATATGGGAGTCTGATGGAATATTTTCCTTATGTCTGAAAGCTATTCCAACAAAACTGAAACGGCCTGACACCATCGAAAAAAAGTTATCAGTTTGATAGGCAGTGAAGAAAGCGAATGGCATGTTGGCCTTTATAACAAGAGGAATCAAATATAGGAGCAAAGAGGTCCTTCTGCAGTTGTACAGAGCCCTAGTGAGACCACACCTGGAGTACTGTGTGCAGTTTTGGTCTCCTAATTTGAGGAAGGACATTCTTGCTATTGAGGGAGTGCAGCGTAAGTTTACAAGGTTAATTCCCGGGATGGCGGGACTGTCATATGCTGAGAGAATGGAGCAGCTGGGCTTGGACACCCTGGAGTTTAGAAGGATGAGAGGATATGTCATTGAAACATATAAGATTGTTAAGGGCTTGGACACGCTAGAGGCAGGAAACATGTTCCCGATGTTGGGGGAGTCCAGAACCAGGGGCCACAGTTTAAGAATAAGGAACAAGCCATTTAGAACAGAGATGAGAAAACACTTTTTCTCACAGAGAGTGGTGAGTCTGTGGAATTCTCTGCCTCAGAGGGTGGTGGAGGCAGGTTCTCTGGATGCTTTCAAGAGAGCTAGATAGGGCTCTTAAAAATAGCGGAGTCAGGGGATATGGGGAGAAGGCAGGAACGGGGTACTGATTGGGGATGATCAGCCATGATCACATTGAATGGCGGTGCTGGCTCGAAGTGCCAAACGGCCTACTTGTCAGGGCACGCCTTTAATCATTCATGCCTCTAACCATTCAGAATGGGTGTGTAAACTATTGAACATAGAGCCCAGAGGGTAGCAATGAGCCAAAATGAATTCTTGAATTCATGTTGATCCTCGCATGAAGCATATTCTAAAGTGGAGAACAAAGACATCAAACTGAAGTAAATGACATGATTCAGAGCTCAAGATTACAATTCAGTTAACCAATGCTCAATGAGGAGTGAAGATCATTACAAAACAAAGTAGGCATAATTACAGCTAGACAGCGGGGATATAGTAAACAGACATGGTACTGAATCTCTCAGGATAGAAAATGTATTTCATGGTGGCATTATACTAAAAGTGACAAAAATGGACAATATTCCTTGGAATATATAAACTAATGAGATGGAAGACAAAAATAATATAGTTCTGAGTTAGAAAAGGAGTTACCGTATTTCCTGGCAATGAAGACGCACCTGCATCTAAGACACACCCACATTTTGAAAAAAGGCTGGCGGGACAGGATCATGGGTTTGGTTTAGTTCAGGGGTCGGCAACATTTTTGCATAGGGGCCAGGACCCATGTTTGTGAGCGGATGGCGGGCCACATCTATCGCCATAGTTAATAAATGGAGGTAATAATACTTACTAACTAAATTAGTAATAATACATACTAATAATACATAGTTTTCACGTGTTTTTCAATTAGTTTTCTGCGGTTTCCAGATCGCCTGCATACCCCGGGACAGGCTGCAGTTCCAAGATCCCTCGTGTCCCCGGGACTTGCTGTAGCGCCCAGGTCGCCAGCGAGACCCGGGATTAGCTGCAGTTCCCAGGTCGCCTGCGAGACCCGGGATTAGCTGCAGTTCCCAGGTCGCCTGCGTGCACCGGGACTGGCTGCAGTTCTCAGGTCGCCTGCCCGGGACTGGCTGTAGCGCCCGGGACTGGCTGCTGTTCCCAGGTCGCCTGCGAGACCCGGGACTGGCTGTAGCGCCCAGGTCGCCTGCGAGACCCGGGATTAGCTGTTGTTCCCAGGTCGCCTGCGAGACCCGGGACTGGCTGTAGCGCCCAGGTCGCCTGCGAGACCCGGGATTAGCTGCAGTTCCCAGGTCGCCTGCGAGTACCGGGACTGGCTGCAGTTCTCAGGTCGCCTGCCCGGGACTGGCTGTAGCGCCCAGGTCGCCTGCGAGCACCGGGACTGGCTGCAGTTCTCAGGTCACCAGCGAGCCCCGGGTCTAGCTACAGTTCCGCTGTCCGGTCCTGGCGGCCGTTCGCAGCCACCCGAGCTACTGAGTGAGTTGCTGGCATGATCCCCGACCCCCTCCTTCTCAACGCTCTTGCCCTTCCCGCAACTTTACCCCTGGCTGCACAGCCGTGCTGCCCCGGGCCACATTCCCCACATGCTGTGGAAGGAACTCTGTCCCCCCCCCAGCAGTGCTGTCCTTTTACAGCCGCTGTACTGCGGGATAGCCAAGTCTATCTTTCTTGGCCAACAATCTAACTTTCGGCCTCCAAGACGCAGGTAAATTTTCAGGCCTTATTTTAGGGTAAAAAATAACGTCTTCATTGCTGGGAAATACGGTAGGTTGACAGAATGTGGTATAAGAACAGGTGCAACATAGGGAATGGACTTGAATCTCGACATTCAGAATGAAATTATTTGTTTTGTTTTTTGGGACGTTGGCATGAGTGCCAAGATCAGCATCTATTAACAACCATTTTAGCACACACAGAGTGGTCCCATGTACTTTTACCCACGGCCTTCTTAGATGTAGAGTTCACAGGATTGGAAGATGTGACTAGTGCTGTGATCCCATTGGAGGTGGCAAAAATGTCGGAGGATTATGGGTTATGTTGATGGCTGATGGGGTGAGTCACTAGTCATATCTTCCCATCTCCACCCCTTTCCGCCTTCCGCAGAGACCGTTCCCTACGCAACTCCCTCATTAATTCATCCCTTTCCACCCAAACCACCCCCTCCCCAGATACCTTTCCCTGCAACCGCAGGAGATGCAACACCTATCCCTATACGTCCTCCCTTGATTCTGTCCAGGGATCCCAACAGTCCGTTCAGGTTAGGCAGAGGTTCACTTGCACCTCCTCCAACCTCATCTACTTTATACATTGTTGAAGATGTCGACTCTTATACCAAACGTAGACTGGGCGATCGTTTCGCTGAACACCTTCTCTCAGTCTGCCTGGACCTACCTGATCTCCCGGTTGCGAAACACTTTAATTCTCCTTCCCATTCCCACACTGACCTTGCTGTCTAGGCCTCCTCCATTGTCAGAGCGAGGCTAAACGCAAATTGGAGGAACAGCATCCCATATTTCGCTTGGACAGCTTACAGCCCAGTGGTATGAAAATTTATCTAACTTTAAGTAACCCCAACATTCCCTCTCTCTCCATCCCTCCGCCACCCAAGTCGCGCCAGCTTCTCGGTTTCACCCAACAAACAGCTTACATTGGCCTGTTTCCTTTATCAGCGTTACTTTTTTATACATCTTTCATTCATTGTTCTATATCTCTCTATTCATCATCTATATCTCTCGTTTCCCTTTCCCGTGACTTTCAGTCTGAAGAAGGGTCATGACCTGAAACGTCACTCATTCCTTCTCTCCAGAGATGCTGCCTATCCCGCCGAGTTACTCCAGTTTTTTGTGTCTATCTTTGCTTTAAACCAGTATTTGCAGTTCCTTCCTACACATCAAATAGTATTTGATGATTTTCAGACAAGAGGAAATATTTTTTACTTAGTACATGTTAAATTACTTAAAGTTCTGCCGCAATATTGGAGAAAGAATTTGGACTCGGGGATAGTTTTTGATAAAGAGGGTTAAATGTACGCATCTTACCTACCATTTTCTTTTCTTTACTAAGAAATATATTGAATTTTCAAGAAAACATTTTAATTTAGGCATTTTGAGAACCCATTTGAATGTTACAATCCTTTCATAATTGCTAGCCATTTGAACAGTACAACCACAGACAAAATATCATGCAATCATTTTGATTGCTAAACACATATAAAATGTAATATTCCTCAGTTTCAATTCTTACAATTGTATGTGGTTCTTTGAATGTAGAATCTACAATTCTTTTGAATAAGAAAATTACCATGAAAATTCCTAATTCTTTTTGTTTAATATCTTATGTACACAAACACTAGTTATATTCAGTTTCACCATGAGATTATACTGTCTGTAACAATCCAACAGAGGGAATGGGGCTTACATAAAAATAACAAATCCTGACATGCTGTGTGTGCCTGGCCATCAATCAAAAATCTCTAGAAGATGTCTGCATAGGTGCTCCTCAGGGGGTAACCTTTTGGCTCAAGTATGTTCTGTTAACAGATGGATTTGAAGAGCTTAAAAAATGAAATTCAATTTCAGTTGCAGATTTTCAATAGGAATTAGTACTGGCATTTAAAATGTAAAAACATGAGAACATCAATGCTTAAAGCCAATGAGGTATAAATTCTGTAATTTGTCATATTTACTAGGTCACAAACATAGTTTCCATTCTTGAAAACTCAACATAGCAGCAAAAGCGAAACAATGGGCAATGGTATTTTAAATTTGAACAGACTACTCTGAGCAATCTCATTAGCTCTTGTTCAGGTATGTAGTCTTTTCATATGATGCATAGTTGATCTGTTTCCATCTCTAGTTCTGTAACAGACTTTTGATTTTTCTATTACTGCACAAAAATTTCCATTTCATAACAAATTAAAATTGGAGCATCATCAAACAAAAAACTGACACCAATGTCAGAGAATAGAAACATAGTCAAGAAGTGAGGTTTTAAACCATGTCTTAATTAGAGAGACATATAAAGAGGCAGGGTTATAGGATGGCAGAAAGCTTGGATAATAGCAGTAGACTTGGATAATTAAAGTCAGAAACACACAGAAGCAGCATGGAGTTTTCAGGATTAGGAGGCTGGGCAATACAAAATAAATAAACCAAATCCATAAAATTGTCTGAAAACAATGAGTATTTGAAATCGAGGCATTGCCAAGAGTGGTCAGTTAAAAGAACGTAATGCAAGTTATAATACTAGCTGATGAATCTACACAGAATGAAAAATTACATAATTGGCCATCTCGACTACGACTTGATGGGAAATTGAGGGCCTGTCCCACTTACACGATTTTATTGGCGACTGCTGGCACCTATCACTAATTACCGTCCACAGGGCCCACGGCTGAAGCCTCCAAAGCCTCGCGTGTGTGAGTGTGCGCATGCACCCGTGGCCGCCAAGAAATTGTGTCCCCCGGTCCACCCCATGTTTTCATAGCGATTTCTGTGCCTGGGACTAGGGAGTAGCCAATATAACTTCACTTTTTAAGAAAGGAGGGAGAGAGAAAACGGGGAATTATAGACCAGTTAGCCTTACATCGGTAGTGGGGAAGATGCTGGAGTCGATTATTAAAGATGTTATAGCAGCACATTTGGAAAGCAGTGACAGGATCGGTCAAAGTCAGCATGGATTTATGAAGGGGAAATCATGCTTAATTTTTTTTTTCAATACTTTGAAGATGTAACAAGTAGAATGGATAAGGGAGAGCCAGTGGATGTAGTGTATGTGGACTTTCAAAAAGTCTTTGACAAGAGCTTAAGGGCCTATCCCACTAACGCAACTTTTCAGCGACTGTCTTCGACCTTCAAGGTCGAAAAACCTCGAGCTGGATCGACCGTAAAAAAAAAAAAAACACAAAAAAAAACACACACACACACACACGGGGGCCAGGGAAAGCGGGAGAGCACTGTCTGAAATTCACACCCGCGATGAACAGCAAGGTAAAAGACGGCTACCACAGTGTACGCAAGTCCTTTAGAGAGCGCGGAGGGGGGAGAGAGGGGGATAGAGGGGGATAGACGGGGAGAGAGGGGGAGAGATTCAGATTCAGATTCAACTTTAATTGTCATTGTCAGTGTACAGTACAGAGACAACGAAATGCAGTTAGCATCTCCCTGGAAGAGCGACATAGAATATGATTTCAATAAATAAATCTATTTGCAGAGGGGGAGAGAGGGGGAGGAGCAGGAGTGGAGACACTTTTAAGCCAGACAACTTATAGTAAAGTTTAGCAGGCATTTAACATTACCGGTCGGTTTTCCTTGGTCCTGAAAACTCCATTGAGCCAATTAAAATGCCCGGTCAGCAAAGGAGATTCCCTCCATGCACTACGAGTTCAAAAGAACCATGCCGACCAATTTTTACTCACGGAAATTTTTTCAGCATGCTGAAACATTTTCCTCGACCAAACTGAGGCTGCAAGTAGGCAGGAACTTCCCTCGAGCATGAAGGAGCGTTCCAGTCACCTCCTAGTACCACATGTCGACCAAATTAGGTCGCCGCAGTGCGACAGGCCCTTTAGTGTGCAAAATTAGAGCACATGGTATTGGGGGTAGGGTATTGACATGGATAGAGAACTGGTTGGCAGAGAGGCAGAAGTAAACAGTAGGAATTAACAGGTCCTTTGTACTTCCTAGGGCAGCTGAGGAAGCACAATCTGCCACAGGCAATGATGGTCCAATTCTACACGGCCATCGTAGAGTCTGTTCTCACCTTCTCCATCATGGTCTGGTTTGGCTCAGCCACCAAGCACGACACCTGGAGGCTGCAGCGAATCGTCCGATCAGCAGAGAAGATTATTGGCTGCAACCTTCTCTTCATTGATGAACTATACATTACAAGGGCCAGGAAGCGAGCGGGTAAGATTATCTCTGACCCCTCTTACCCTGGCCACAAACTCTTTGAATCACTTCCCTCTGGAAGGCGACTCCGGATTGTCGAAACCGCCCCAGCCAGACATAAAAACAATTTTTATCCATGAGTAGTTGCTCTACTCAACAGCCAAAAATCTGTAGTCTCCCTCTGATCTGGTATTTTGTTGGTTCACATGCTTGATCAATGGTGTTTTATCATTAATGTTTTATTACTATTAATATTTAGTGTTTTCTGAGTCATTCGTAACTGTCACTGTATGTCATGTTGTTACTTGTGGGCGGAGCACCAAGGCAAATTCCTTGTATGGGAATACTTGGCCAATAAACTTACTTACTTACTTTTCAGAATGGCAGGTAGTGACTAGTGGGGTGACGCAAGGCTCGGTGCTAGGACCCCAGTTGTTTACAATATATATTAACGATTTAGACAAGGGAATTAAATGTAACATCTCTAAGTTTGCGGATGACACAAAGCTGGGTGGCAGTGTGAGCTGCGAGGAGGATGCTATGAGGCTGCAGAATGACTTGGATAGGTTGGGTGAGTGGGCAGAAGCATGGCACATGCAGTATAATGTGGATAAATGTGGTGGCAAGAACAGGAAGGCAGATTATTATCTGAATGGTGTCAGAGTAGTAGATGGGGAGGTACAACGAGACCTGGGTGTGCTTGTACATCAGCTACTGAAAGTAAGCATGCAGGTACAGCAGACAGTGAAGAAAGCTAATGGCATGTTGGCCTTCATGCGAGAGGATTTGAGTTTAGGAGCATGGAGGTCCTACTGCAGTTGTACAGGGCTCTGGTGAGACCGCACCTGGAGTATTGTGTGCAATTTTGGTCTCCAATTTGAGGAAGGACATTATTGATATTGAGGGAGTGTAGCGTAGGCTCACCAGCTTAATTCCCGGGATGGCAGGACTGACATATGATGAAAGAATGGGCCGACTGGGGGATTGGACAGGGTAGATGCAGGAAAAATGTTCCCGGTGTTGGGGGAGTCCAGGACCAGGGGTCACAGTTTAAGAATAAGGGGAAGGCCATTTAGGACTGTGATGAGGATAAACCTTTTCACCCAGAGAGAGGCAGTGGAGGCCAAATCACTGGATGTTTTCAAGAGAGTTAGAGTTAGGTCTTGCGGCTGAGGGAATCAAGGGATATGGGGAATAAGACAGAACGGGGTACTGATTTTGGATGATCAGCCATGATCATATTGAATGGTGGTGCTGGCTCAAAGGTCTGAATGGCCTGCTCCTGCACCTATTTTCTATGTTTCTATGTTTCAAGCGAAATGTAAAGTCCTGGGACCAACGCAGAATGCCAACTTGGTCGGCTTGGACTAACTGGGACGAAAGATCTGTTTCTGCGCTTTGTAGCTCTACAACTCCCAAACAGAACTGATATCAGTGAAGACAGGCATTGAGCAAGATTTCATCATCATTCCCACACTTCTCAGTCTTTCTTGCCACAAGGCTACACATCACTCCAAATGCTATTCACAGGGCAAAGGGGAAAACTGGCCAATCATGTCATTCCAACCCCAAAACTGATGTCACCCAACCCGATTTTGATCTGCAGATTACGTTTCCATAGGGCGCAATTGGTGGCTAAGATACCAACACATTTACTGACACATACAAGAGAATGGGCCTCATTCGTAACTTATATAAAATAAATTCCTGTACCAAACTGGTCTTGCTGGCAGCACCACTCTGACAATAAAGATCTGCAATAAAATATTGGACCACAACTCAAATGATAAGAATCACTTTTTAAGATGCACATCAATACTTAAATTCACTATTTCAACTTTTGGTTGTGTGAGAAAAAATGTTTGAAGATCAGGAACTCAAACCTAGCTCAAAGCTTAAGATCCACTGGGTGATCACTACCCTTTTTTGCACTTCGGCATTGAACTGCCTACAACAAGCAATCTCAAGGCTCTAGAAAGTTAGCACCAAAAGTAAGTTTGTTTTTTACCATATTCTTCAAATCCACTAGCAAAGAGTACATTCTCCTTGGCCAATATACCCCAGGAGTGAGGCACTAATTTTAGTGTTGCGTAGTGTTACAAGCAAGAACAATTTAGTAAACAATTTAATCGAATCAAAAGGTTCAAGGATGCTCAAATGACAGCACAAGAAAATTGAGGCCTGCACAACAAGTTCAAGATCATGAGTTCAAGAGAGTTTATTGTCATGTGTCCCTGATAGGACAATTAAATTCTTGCTTTGCTTTAGCACACCAGAACATAGTAGGCACAAATAGTAGGTCCTGATGGTATACCCCAAAAAAGCAGCTGCTGCAAGCAGTTAAGAAAGCAAATAATCCATTTGCTTTCATAGCAAGTGGATTTGACTACCAAAGCAGAAGTGCACTATTACAATTATACGGACACAGTGACACCACATTTGGAGTATTGCATTCATTTTTTGTTTCTCTACCCAAGAAAGGAAATACTTGCCATGACAGTCCTGTGAAGATTTATCATAAATGATTCTTGGGATTGCAAGACTGCTGAAGCTTAGGTTAGGTTTATTATTGTCATGTACTGAGGTACAGGAAAAAGCTTTATTTTATATGCTATCCAAAGAGATCAGATATACCATACATAAATAGGATCGTCAAACTCTAGTGCAATAAATCAAAGGGGAAGATACAGAGTGCATAACATAGGCCAGCATTGTAACACGTCAGTTCTATAGACAAAGTCAAATGTCCTCAATGGGGCAGAGGTGAGTCAGACAGTACCCCATCTTATGGAAGAATCTTCAGAAGGCTGACAACAGAGACAAAGAAGCAGATCCTGAGTTTGGCGGTGCACGTTTTCAAGCTTCTGTAACTTCTGCCCGAAAGTAGCCGGGAAAAGAAGGAATGACCAGGGTGGGAAAAGTCTTTGATTATGTTAGCTGCTTTTCCGAGGCAGCTTTAAGTGTAGATGGAGTCAATGGTAGGAAGTCTGGTCTATGTGATGGACCAGGCTACATCTACAACAATCTGTAATTTCTTGCAGTCTTGCGCAGAGCTGATCCCAAACCAAGCTGTGATGCAACCTGACAGTAAGCTTTCTATGGTGCATCTGTAGAAATTTGTAAGAGTCACTGCTGGAAACATGCTGAATTTCCTCAGTCTCCTCTGGAAATAAAGACGTTGGTATGCCTTAATTGTTGTCGTATCAATGTGGTTGGTCTACAACAGATTATTGGTAATATCAACGCCAAGGAACTTGAAGCTCTCAATCAATTCCACGTCGGTGATGCTGATTGGGGCATGTACTGAGAACATATTCTTGCAGGGAATGAGGAGAGATTGAGTTAACTATGTTTGCATTCACTACACCTGAGAAGAATGAGAAGGGATCCAACAGAAACATTTAAAATTCTGACAGCTAGATGGGAAGGAGGTTTTTCCTGGCCTGGGTGTCCAGAATGGGTGGTCACAGTCTCAAGTTACAGGACAAGAGGTTAGAGCTTAAAAAGGTACAAATGTCTTTAACCAGATGGTGGTGAACCTGTGGAACCCATTGCCATAGGGCTCTGGAAACTATATCACTGAATGTGGAGAAAGAACATGGTATTGAGATAGTTGATGGGCTATGATTGTAATGAGCTGCAGAGCTGGCCCAGAAGTCAAATGGCCTATTAATTTCAAAGTTTCCATCACCAAGATGTTTGATAATCCACCAATGCAGCACAGTAATACATTCTACGATATTAAGGACAATAATATGGTTGCTGTTATAGTAAATATAGCATTAGATTAAGAGAGTGTAAACACCCAAATCTCATATCAGCAAATAAAGAAAAAAAATGAATTATTTAATAATTGAAGGGCTTCACATTAAAAAAACTATGATAGCTGCCTGATGGTTATACAAACCTATTTGGTTACTAATGCGTCAAGGAAGAAAGCCTGGCAATTATATCTAATGTTCCTCATTTGTGAGTTCTGCCACAAACGGTTTGTGTCTTAACACTCACTGAGCAACTAGGTTTGGACAAATAAATATAGTGATCATTTGAGAACAAATAACCTTTTCATTACGTAACAAAATGCATGTAATCCTTTCATATCCATGATAGTCTCACTTGGGAATATATATTGTTTCAATTCCAGTTACATGATTTTAAAGAAGAAAAGGACTAGCAACTTAACATTATAGGTATAAAAGTATCAGGTGTGATGGGGGAATGTGGGAAGGGAGGTGAAATGCAAAAGGAGCCATTGCATTGGTGTTCAAGGGAACCCGGAGTTGGTTCATATTAAGCCACATGGGTGCAAGTTAGTTTAAAATATACTACTTACCTCTAACAATCAGTAGAAATAGAGTAACAGATATGTAGGCAAACCACAGAGAGATGTAACAGGAATTGGGCAATCTTGGTGGGGATTTCAACTTCTCAAATATTAAATGTGATCACTTTAGAGGAAAATAGTCAGACAGGGTGTAACTTTTAGTGCATTCAGAATTTTTTGTGCTCATACGTAGACAGTACTAAAAGGGATGAGCAGTGCTTGACAAAATCCTAGGAATTGAAGTCAGGCATTTGGATAAAATATCGCTTTTGGGAAAGTGACCGTAACTCAGTAAATGGGGGTTGATTGGCAGATTAGTGGAGATCTGCCCCTACTCAAGCTCCTCTTCCACCCATATAATTTTCTAGTGCCTCAATTCCTTTTTATACCCACTCTTTTTCCTCCCCCGTCTATTTCCACCCACATCTCTTGGACTTTACATTTCACTTCTCCTCTCTCCTTACCTAACATCCAGTCACCTCTGGCCTTTGTCAGTTACTCCACCCATCTGCCAATTAATCCCCCTCCCCCTAATACGTATCCACCTATCACTTGCCAGGCTTTGCTCCACCCCACATCTCTTTTCAAACTTTCTCCCGCCCCCCTGCCCCCACTTAATTCAGTTTGAAGGGTCCCATCCCAAAACTGTTTTCTCCCCACCCCATCCCCAGATGCTTCCTGACCCACTGTGCTCCTCTAGCACTTTGTGCCAATGGGAGAGGTGGGGTAGGTGGGGGAGGGCGGGCTGGTTTGTTTGACGGACTGGGCTTCACTCCCAACACTGCAATTTCTTGGTATGAAAGGGTTTGATACAGAATACAAAATATGGTAATTAGAAAGCACTGAAACCTTGGAAACCTCCTCGAGAGTACAAAAAATTAGAAGGGCAAAGAGGGGCCACAAAATATTGCGGCATAAATGATTGAATATTCCAAGGTAGACACAAAATGCTGGTAGTAAACAGGCAGTATCTCTGGAGAGAAGGAATGGGTGACATTTCCAGGTGCCGAAGCCAGAATTCGTCAATTCTTCAGAATTGAAAATTCCAATGCCTTTTGTAAGTATATTAAGAGGATAACCAGGGAACGAATGGGGCTCAGAGACAGACTTAAGCAAGATCTTAAATAAATATTCTTGAACTGAATCATGGAGAATGACATTGATTGTAGATGCAAATGGTGAAATTCTAGAGCACATTAAAATTGTCTTGCTAGGCATAAAGTTGGATAAATTCCCATGGTTTGATGAGATGTATCCCAGACTGCTAAGGGGAGTAATAAAGGAGATTGATTGATCCCTAGCAGAGATATTTAAATCTTCACTGTTAACAGGGGAGGCATCTGATGACTGGAAGATAGAAAATGCGATATCTTTATTCAAGAAGGACAAGAGGACAAGTAAGTCCAACAATAGTTGCGGGGAAACTGTTGACTGAAAGTAATTCTGGTTTTAATCTACACTGGATTGAGCAGGAATAATCAAAAGAGATTTGTTGGTGAGAGATCCTGACTGACTAATTGAATAGAGTATTTTGAAGAAGTGACTTCACATGTTGACAAAGGATCCAAAATACTGTTTGTTATCTACATCAATTATTTGGACGAGAACGTACATGACAAAATTAGCAAGTTTGCTTATGATACAAAAGTGGGTGGTTTTATAAATAGCGAAGATGGTTATGAAAAATTGCAGCAGAATATTGATTGATTGGCCAGGTGGGTTGAGGAATATTTGATGGAATTTTAAACAGAGAAATGTGAGGTGTTTTGGGATGTCTAACATGGGCAGGACCTACACAGTGAATGGCAGGACTCTGGGGAGTGTTGTTGAACAGTAGTACCTAGGTGCAGGTGCATGGTTCCTTGAAGGTGGGAGTCGCCGGCAGATAAGGTGATCAAAAAGGCTTTTGGCACATTGGCCTTCATCAGTCAGAGTATTGAGTATAGAAGTTGGGAGGTCATGTTGCAGTTGTATAAGATGTCGGTGAGACCGCATTTGGAGTATTGCGTTCAGTTCTGGGCACCATGTTATAGGAAAAATGTTGTCAAGCTAGAAAGGGTACAGAGGAGATTTACGAGGATGCTGCCAGGACAAGAGGGTCTGAGCTATAGGGAGAGGTTGAGTAGGCTGGGACTCCAATTTCCTTGGAGCACAGGAGGATGAGGGGTGATCTTATAAAGGTGTAAAAAATCACGAGAGGAATAAATCAGATAGATGCAGAGTCTCTTACCCAGAGTAGGCAAATCGAGGACCAGAGGACATAGGATTAAGGTGAAGACAAAAGATTTAATAGGAATCTGAGGGGTAACTTTTTCATTCAAAGGGTGGATGTATGGAACAAGCTGCCAGAGGAGGTAGTTGAGGCTGGGACTATCCCAATGTTTAAGAGATAGGTACATGGATTGGACACGTTTGAAGGGATATGGACCAAACGCAGGCAGGTGGGACTAGTGCAGCTGGAAAATGTTGGCCGATATGGGCAAGTTGGGCCGAAGGGCCTGTTTCCACGCTGTATCATTCTATGCTTTGATATAACTTTATGGCATTTTAGTTAAGCCACAGCTGGAATCTTGCTACCAATTCTGGTCACCACAATGCAGGAAGGGTGCTATTAAGCTGAAGAGGATGCAGTTGAGATTCATCAGGATAAAATGTTGCTGTTATAAGCACAGACTGGAATAGCTAGGCTGGTTTTCCACAGAGTAAAGGAGACTGCAGGGGGAACTGATAGTGGTAACGAAAATTATGAGAAACATGGATAGCATCCATAGACAATAAGAAGCATTTCCCCATTGCAGAAGCATTTAAGGCATAGTTTTAAGGGGAGGAATAAGAGGTTTAGAGTTGAGCTGAAGGTGTTTATTTTTACCCAGAGAATACAATGCCATCCATAATGTTTGGGACAAAGACCCATCATTTATTTATTTGCCTCTGTACTCCACAATTTGAGATTTGTATAGAAAAAAATCACATGTGGTTAAAGTGCACATTGTCAGATATTAATAAAGGCCATTTTTATACATTTGGGTTTCACCATGTAGAAATTACAGCAGTGTTTATACATAGTCCCCCATTTCAAGGCACCATGATGTTTGGGACACAGCAATGTAATGTAAATGAAAGTAGTCATGTTTAGTATTTTGTTGCATATCCTTTGCATGCAATGACTGCTTGAGGTCTGTGATTCATGGACATCACCAATTGCTGGGTGTCTGCTCAGGTGATGCTCTGCCAGGCCTATATTGCAGCCATCTTTAGCTTATGCTTGTTTTGAGGGCTAGTCCCCTTCAGTTTTCTCTTCATCATATAAAAGGCATGCTCAATTGGGTTCAGATCGGGTGATTGGCCACTCAAGAATTGACCATTTTTTCAGCATTTTTGTCTACCTTCGATTTGCTAGCATCTGCCGTTTCTTCTTAAACATTGTTGCTTTAGCAGTATGTTTGGGATCATTGTCTTGCTGTAGAATGAACTGCCGGCCAATAAGTTTTGAGGCATTTGTTTGAACTTGAGCAGATAGGATGTGTCTATACACTTCAGAATTCATTATGCTACTACCATCAGCAGTTGTATCATCAATGAAGATAAGTGAGCGTACCTTCAGCAGTCATACATGCCCAGGCCATAACACCCCCACCACTGTGTTTCACAGATGAGGTGGTATGCTTTAGATCTTGGGCAGTTCCTTCTCTCCTCCATTCTTTGCTCTTGCCATCACTCTGATATAAGTTAATCTTCGTCTCATCTGGCCACAAGACCCTTTTTCCAGAACTGTGGTTGCTCTTTTAAATACTTCTTCAAAACAATCAATCAGATTTGTGACACACGGCCTCCCACGTACAAAACCATGCTGACTATCCTTAATCAGACCTTGCCCATCCTAATGCCTGCATAACCTATCCCTCCGAACACTCTCTGGTAACTTTCCAACTACAGATGTTAAGCTCATTAGCCTATAGTTCCCAGCATTTTCACTGCAGCTCTTCTTGAAAAGAAACACAACATTTCCCATCCTCCAGTCTTCCGGCACCTCTCCTGTATTTAAGGACGACTTGTAAATTTCAACCAGGGCTCCCGCAATTTCCTCCCTAGTTTCTTGCAATGTCCTCGGATATATCTGATCAGGCCCTGGAGATTTGTCTACCTTCATACACGACAGTACCTTCAGTACTTCTTCGACCGTAACACTGACTGCTCTCAAGACACTTCAAAGATTCAAGATTCAAGGTAGATTTAATTGTCACATGTGCCTGATGGCACAGTGAAATGAATTCCCATACAGCCATACAATAAAAATAAACAGGACACAACACACTATAGGGTTTGACATAAAACATCCCCACACAGCAGAATCAAAGTTCCCCACTGTGTGGGAAGGCACCAAAGTCAGTCTTCTTCCTTCACTATTCCCCGTGGTCAGGGCCTCCCCGTGCCCTCCGCAATTGCCGCTATGGGCGGCCCGATGTCCAGGACCGCTCGCCGGGGTGTTGTAAGTCCGACGTCGGGGCTGCGGGACGTCCTCAGCGGCGTGGACACAGAATCGGCCCCCTCCTACCGGAGTCTGCGGCTTCCAAAGTCCGTAGGCCGCGCCGGAGGGATACTGCTGCCAATGGATACTGCTTCCATTGGCCTTTATAACAAGAGGAATCGAATATAGGAGCAAAGAGGTCCTTCTGCAGTTGCACAGAGCGCTAGTGAGACCACACCTGGTGTATTGTGTGCAGTTTTGGTCCCCTAATTTTAGGAAGGACATTCTTGTTATTGAGGGAGTGCAGCGTAGGTTTACAAGATTAATTCCCGGGATGGCGGGACTGTCATATACTCAGAGAATGGACCAGCTGGGCTTGTACACTCTGGAGTTTAGAAGGATGAGAGGGAATCTCATTGAACCATATAAGATTGTTAAGGGTATGGACACGCTAGAGGCAGGAAACACGATGTTGGGGAGTCCAGACCCAGGGGCCACAGTTGCTGCTCCGGAGCAGCAGGAGTAAGCCATTAGAACGGAGATGAGGAAACACTTTTTCTCACAGAGAGTGGTGAGTCTGTGGAATTCTCTGCCTCAGAGGGCGGTGGAGGCAGGTTCTCTGGCTGCATTCAAGAGAGAGCTAGATAGGGCTCTTAAGGGGAGAAGGCAGGAACGGGGTACTGATTCGGGGTGATCAGCCATGGTCACATTGAATGGCGGTGCTGGCTCAAAGGGCCAAATGGCCTACTCCTGCACCTATTTTCTATTGTTTTGGGATTGTTCTTAATGCTACCCGCCGGAGTTATCTCCTGGCCCCTTTTTGCCCTTCTGATCTCCTTTTTCAGTTTACTCCCTAGTTCCCGAAACTTCTCCAGGGATGCACTTGATCCCAGCTGCCTATATACCTGTCCCATGCATCCTTCTTGTTTTTGACCAATGCCACAATTTCCTCGTCAGCCAACCTTCCTTACGCTTGTCTGCTTTGCTCTTCACTCGAATGGGGACGTACATATCCTGAGCTTTCGTTAGCACACTTTTTAAAATATCCCACTAGGCCAATGTTCCTTTCCCCTCAAATAACTTGCTCCAGTAAACTTGAGACCTTCTCTTAAACCCTCAAAGTTGGCCTTACCCCAGTTGAGCATTTTAACACGTGGACCCTCACAGTCCCTATCCATAACTGTCTTAAACGTAATCAAACTGCAGTCACTGATCCCAAAAGGCTCCTTCACAAACACTTCCTTAACTATCCTTTCCCAATTTTCCCAATACTAGATCCAGCGTTGCCCTCTCACATGTGGAAGCCTCTACATACTGCTTAAGAAAACTTTCTTGAACACTTTTGAGGAATTGTACCCCATTTAAACCCTTCACACTATGATTTTCCCAGTCTAAATTGGGAAAGTTAAAATCCCCTACTACAACAACCTTATTTGACCTGCAGCTATCTGCAATCTCCTGGCATATTCATTTTTCTCATTCCCGTTGACTATTCAGGGGCCTGTAGTACACCTCCAACAAGGTGACCATCTTTTTCTTTGTCCTCCACTCATATAGCCTCACTAGACTAACCGTCTGTAATGTCACCTCTGATCACTGCTGTGACATCCTCTTTAACTAACAATGCAACCCCCCCTTCTCTTTTTTCCTCACCCATGTCTCTCCTGAAGCTCCTGTACTCTGGAACATTGAGCTGCCAGTCCTGCCCCTCCCTTAACCAGGTTTCAGTCATGGCTACAACGTCCCAGTCGATCGTACCTATCCACGCCCTAAGCTCATCTGCCTTACCCGCCAGGCCCCTTGCATTAAAATATGTGCAGCTTAAACCAACACTCCTTCCTCGCCCTCCGACTTTCACCTGCCTATTATGTCCACTAACCTTTCCCACACCACCCTCTATACCAACCTCTAGCCTCTCACATGCCTCTGTTCTGTACAAGATCCCACCCTACTGCCAATCTAGTTTAAACCTTCCCGTGTAGCATGTGTCTGTTTAAATGCTTTTTAAACGTTGTAATTCAATCTGCTTCGACCACCTTCCCTGGTTATATGTATCATTCATTGTGTAAAGAAAAGCTTCTTTAAACTTTCCCCTCTCTCACCTTAACTCTACGCCCTTCTCGTATTTGACATTTTCACCCTGGGAAGGACTATCTGTTGTATCTAGGCCTCTCAATTGTATATACTTCTATCAAGTTGCCCCTCAGCCTTTGACATTCCACTGAAAACAATCCAAGTATGTCTATCACAGATAATATATTCCAATCCAGACAATATCCAAGTGAACTTTGTCTGCACCATCTATGAAGGATTCACTTCCTTCCTATGTGTCAACCAGAACGGCACACAATACTCACATTTGGCCTTCACATTATATAGCTACAACATGACTGCTCAACTTTAATACTCCATCCCCCAACTAATAAAGGCAAGCATGTCAATAGTCATCTTTATCACCCTATCCACTTTCAGGTAGCTATGGGCTTGCACCCAAGATGCCACTGTACATCATTACTCCTTAGAATCCTGCCATTTACTCTCTCTTCCTCTTGCATTTAACCTCCCAAATTGCATCACCTCATAATAAACCCCATCTGCCGTTTCACCACGCAAATATGCAACCCCTTCCACATGGCTTCTCTAATGCCACCAGTTACCGTGTCATATGTACTGATCCTTGCAGAATACCATCGGTCATACACCTTCAGACAGAAAAACACCGCAGCCCCCCCCCCCCCCCCCCCACCCACAACCCCCCTCTATCATCTATAACCGTCAGTTTACCAGGTTACACGTGACGTCATGTTTAGACCAGCCTATCTGGATGGCCCTTGTCAGTTGCTTTAAAGTCCATGCAGACAACATCCGCTGCCCTTACATCATTAAACATCTTTCTCATCTCCTCAAACACAATTATAATTGTAAGACAGGATCTCCCTACACAAAGCCATGTTAACTGTCCCTACCAAGTCCGTGCTTTTCCAAATGAAAATAAACCTTGTACTCAGGAATCTTGCCCAATAGGCCCATTCTTTGGAAAGTGAACCAAAATGTCACACATGTGACCAGAGGTCATGACAAAGTGATATATAAAAAACATTATTGTAAGAGGTTAATCTTATTCATTGCTATTTTTCTACCTATATAACTATAATGCATGTCTACTAAAGATATGAACAATCTAGCTATTTAAAATTCAGTTTGTAAAATGCTTCCATGTGATGTCACACACGTGACCAGTCATATTTGACCTCTTACCCTAAACAAACATTGTCACCATCTATATTACTAAATCTCTGTTCTTAACCGCTTTTGGCCTTCTGTGCTGCGATTTCCGAGAGAACGCCGCCACCTACGGCCGTCATTTTTGGCCACCTTGCTCAGAGCCCCCCTCCGCCGCATGTGTGCCGAGGATTTTTCCCGTCGATGAAAAATGACGGAGATATTAATGTTTTTACAAAATTCCCCATTCTCTCTGCTGCCCCTGCTGGGGGGAGGGGGAGGGACTATAAAACCAGGAAGTGGTGTGCCTCAATCAGTCTCTCATCAAGATGGAGCTCTGTCAATTAGTCTCTGTCACTCTGAGCTCTGAATGACACTGAACAAATTTCTTCACACCTGTGAGTAAGTACCCTTAATGTGGTTTGAAAATGAAAATATGGTTAGTTTGAAATAAAAAAAGCACTGCCTGCAAATGGTTGTTTGGGGGGGGTTTGGGTTGAAGTAAAAAGGCACTCTCTTTCTCTCTCCCCACCTCTCTCTCCCTATCCCTCTCTCTTTCTCTCTCTCTCTCCCCCATCTCCTCTTCCTCTCTCTCTCTCTCTCTCCTCTCTCCCCATCCCCCTCTCCTCTCCCCCCTCTCTCCTCTCCCCCCCTCTCCTCCCCCTCTCCTCTCCTCTCTCCCCCTCTCCTCTCCGTTCCCGCCTCATCTTCTCTCCCCCTCTCCTCTCCTCTCTCCCCCCCCCTCTCATCTCTCCTCCCTTCTCCTCTCCTCCTCACCCCTCCGCTCCCCTCTCCCCCCCCCCTCTCCTCCCTCTCCCCAGCCTCTCCTCTCTCCCCCCTCCTCTCCTCTCCCCTCTCTCCACCGCTCACCCCTCTCTCCCTCTCTCTCTCTCCTCCCCCTCCCCCCCTCCCCTCTCCTCCCCCCCCCCCTCCTCCTCTCTCTCTCTCCTCCTCCCCTCCGTCCCCTCCCCCACGTCCCTCCCCAAAACCCCCCTCCCCTCCACTCGGGGGGGGGGGGGGGGGGGGGGGGGGGGCGAGGATAGTTAGTGTGTGTGACGCTGCATGCCACCTCCCCCCCCCCCCCCCCCCCCCCACAACCGCACATTGGGGGAACAGACCCAACGGGTCTGCACTTGGTCTAGTAACATATAAAAATTTCACTTGATAAACCGAAATATCACTTGATAAACATGACATCCCACACCTCGAGGTTTAAGAAATAGCTACTCTCCTATAACCATCTTGACCCAACCTGTCCACCTCTTGCACTTTCATGGACTTGTTTTTTTTCCAATTGTGTTTTGCGCTAATATCTTGGTGGCTTTTTTTGAGTTCTTTCTTATGTGTAATTTATGCATGAATTGTTTTTGTGTGTTGTCTGAGTCTATGCCTACGATGTTGTTGCAAGATTTTCATTGTACCCGTTCCTTACAATACGTGCACAAGACAATAAACTCAACTTGATTTGAAATACTAGGTTGCTGGCATTAAAGTATGTAATTTACATGGCAGCAGGTATTTGCAACTTTAATGTAAAACTACCTTCTATATTCAGCTTCACTGGAAATTTATTAAATCAGAATCCCAAACACGAAAATTTACTAGCAACCATCGTTATTTTGTATTTCTCAGCACAGAATTTTGACAGATTTAATTCCCAATCATAATCTAGAAGTTGCATGAATACTACAAGATGCTATTCATTAACAGTTCTTGGCTCCTGAAAATTATCAACTCACTGTCCTTTTTTTGGTAAGAACAAAATGGGGCCAAATCAACTAAAAATGAACACATACGACTCTGCTTCTGGGTTTCCTTTCATTGCTAACATATCTGCAATTTGTAGACTCCCGACAGAGTGCAACCAGTTCAGTCAAGTAAACATGCTGAGATAAGTCGTAACAAGTAGATTCTCTCACAGCATGTCCATTGCAGCATTAGAATGACATATGTCTACTTATGTGTCATCCTGTTGCTGTTTATTTGATGTTTTTTTGTTTGCTTAAGACAAGGACGGATAGGACCCTGCTACAACAACATGGGTCTACATTTATTCCAAAAGGGCGAGATTTTAGATTCAAATTAGGGATTCAACTAAGAACCAGTTTATATCAAAAAGCTTACACTCGTATTGCTTTCCTGTTAAGTCACCTAACTGATGCTGTTTGGAAGAAATGCCTTCAGTCAATACAATTAGCCTGTTACATGGAGCTCCTCTTCTTACAGGCCTAATTAATTTGTTAACTTGCATTATGTGTTATTGTACTGAAAGTTAAACTCTATAGGAAAGTATTCATGATAATGATCCTAATCTAATCCCTTTCCATCCATCTGAAATGGCCAAGATAAACCAACTCACTACAGATTTCAGCCAACAAAGGAGCACTGTTATTTATTGTCATATGGTGTACAAGATTTACAAATTCACACTACTGGGACACTTGTTTTTGCCAATGAATTACTGCACTAAGTTACGCCGCTACACATGGTAAATGAGGAAGAAGATTGAATTTTATTGCCTTCCATCACTGAGGAATGTGGGGAATCCGCTGTGCTGGATGTTTATGTTAACTTTTATGTAGTTGTGTGTCTTGTTGCTTTTTTTTTTAGTATGGCTGTATGGTAAACAATAGGTATACAATTTTGTTCAGGCTGAAATGTCTGAATGAGAATAAAGGTTACTTTACTTTACTTATGGTAATTCGAGTTTCACTGTACCTTAATTGTACGTGACAATAAACTGACCTTTGACAGTTTGAACTTTTTTTCTCTGATGCCAGCCGGGCAACCTAGGCAACTTTTTAGGTTGCCAAATGACTGTTTAGGTGGTCATTTAAGACGGCTTGCATGACGCGTGCAATAATGTGCTCGGACGAAGTGCGTAGTCACCAGTCGGAATTATGCTCAATGAAGCATTCACATATTATTACTACTTTAAATAAAGTCACATCTAAACATATTCACCAATCAACACATGATACATACCACAATGACAAGCAACAAATGGGACTCAACTCTTTTACACGTTGCAATGAATGCAATTTCTATTATTTCTTTCCACTTCCAAACAAAAATGTGGCTGGATTATTCAGCATATGATCAACCTCGGTGAGACCAAGTGCAGGCTTGGCGATCGCTTCGCACAACATCTCCACTCAGTTTGCAATAACCAACCTGATCTCCCGGTGGCTCAGCACTTCAACTCCCCCTCCCATTCCGAATCAGACCTTTCTGACCTTGGCCGGAGGACAGTATCGAACACAGATCTCTGGCGTGTGAGGCAGCAAGTCTACCAGGTGTGCCACTATATTTTGTTTTCCAACACACACAAATTTATACGTTGATAACTTTGGTTACTAAAAAAAATAAACTGTCCATTTTCAGTCTTAAATCTCTAAGTCACGCTATGTCCCCTTTACAGCTACTGTATGTTTTAATTTAGTTCAAGACTACGGGACAGTACATTGGCCATAAAGTTGCTGCCTAAAAGTGCCAGAGACCCAGAATTGATCCTGAATATGGGTGCTGTCTGTATGGAGTTTGCTCCTTTTCTCTTTGATGGGTTTTCTCCGTGCTCTTGTTCCTTCCACATTTATGTGTGCAGGAACTTTTTTCAGACCCAACCCAAAATGTAATATTTTCCTTTTGTCCAGAGATTCTGTCTGACCTGTTGAGTTACTCCAGCATTTTGTGTCTATCTTCGGTTTAAACCAGCATCTGCAGTTCTTTCCTACACCCACGATGCTATATGATAGAACTTTATTAATCCCAGGAGGGTAATTGCGTGTGTGTGGTTATATATTATACACACACACACTTTTATATTATAGATAGATATATATTTACATAATTATATATTCATATATAAATATACACTGTTTTGTTTTCTCGTTTAGAGACATTGTTTACAGAGTACTATGTTTACATATTCTGTTGCGCTGCTACAAGTAAGGATTTCATTGTTATAACTGGGACTTGAGAGAATAAACGCTCTTGACTCTTGACTTACGTTGCTAATGTGTGGGAGAGAACTAGTGTATGGGTGATCAGTGGTCGGCGTGGACTCGGTGGGCCAAAGGGCCAGTTTCCGCACTGTATCTTTAAATTAAACTAAAAACACTAAAACCAGAGGGTCTAAAGAAGGGTCTCTACCCAAAACGTCACCCAATTTCTTCTATCCAGAGATGTTGGCTGCTCCATAGAGTTCCCCCGCACAATTAAAGCATGAAATAGTCTCCACCGTACCATAGTTACTCAACCAGGCGCAACAAAATTTAAGGTAGACAAAATATGCTGGAGAAACTCAGCGGGTGAGGCAGCATCTATGGAGCGAAGGAAATAGGCGACGTTTCAGGTCGAGACCTTTCTTCAGGCTGAAGTGGGGGGGGGATGAAGTAAGGAAGAGATGGAGACAGTGGGCTGTGGGAGAGCTGGGAAGGGGAGGGGAAAGAAGGAGAAAGCAAGGACTACCTGAAATTGGAGAAGTCAATGTTCATACTGCTGGGGTGTAAACTACCCAAGCGAAATATGAGGTGCTGCTCCTCCAATTTACGGTGAGCCTCACTCTGGCCGTGGAGGAGGCCCAGGACAGAAAGGTCGGATTCGGAATGGGAGGGGGAGTTGAAGTGCTGAGCCACCGGGAGCAGGATGGTTATTGCGAACCGAGCGGAGGAGCTGGGCGAAGCGATCGCCAAGCCTGCGCTTGGTCTCACTGATGTAGAGCAGCTGACACCTGGAGCACCGGATGCAATAGATGAGGTTGGAGGAGGTGCAGGTAACCTCTGCCGCACCTGGAAAGACTGCTTGAGGCCTTGGATGGAGACGAGGGGGCAGGTAAAGCGACAACAGAGTTCTCACTTAACTTTTTTTCTGTATCCAACCGGGCAACCTAGGCAGCTTTTTAGGTTGCAAAATGACAGTTTAGGTGGTCATTTAAGACGGCTTACATGGCGCATACGATAATGTGCTCGGACGAAGTGCATAGTTACCAGTCGGAATTATGCTTAATGAGTATTCACATATTATTTCTGCTTCAAATAAAGCCACAAACTAAACATATTCAACAATTAAGACATGATATATACCACAATGACATGCAGCAAAATTATAATACAGTATCTCAACTCTTTTTACATGTTGCAATGAATACAATTTCTATTATTTCTTTCCACTTCCAAACAAAAATGTGGCTGGATTATTCAGCATATGATCAACCTCGGTGAGACCAAGCGCAGGCTTGGCGATCGCTTCGCACAACACCTCCACTCAGTTCGCAATAACCAACCTTATCTCCCGGTGGCTCAGCACTTCAACTCCCCTTCCCATTCCAAAGCCGACCTTTCTGTCCTGGGCCTCCTCCATGACCATAGCGAGGCCCACCGTAAATTGAAGGAGCAGCACCTCATATTTCGCTTGGGCAGTTTACACCCCAGCAGTATGAAAATCGGCTTCGCCAATTTCAGGTAGTCCCTGCTTTCTACTCCCCTGCCCAGCTCTCCCTCAACCCACTGTCTCCGCCTCTTCTTCCCGTCACCTCCCACCCTCACATCAGTTTGAAGAAGGGTCTCGACCCAGAACGTCGCCTATTTCCTTAGCTCCATAGATGCTGCCTCACCCGCTGAGTTTCTCCAGCATTTTTGTCTACCCATTCACACAAGTTCTGTTATCCCACTTTCCTCACCCACTCCCGACACATTAGGGGCAATTTTACAGAGACAAGGTAACCTACAAGGCCAATGCGTCTTTGGGATGTGGGGGGAAACCCACACGCTTGCAGGCAGAATGTGCAAATTCAACACAGACAATGCCCGAGGACAGGATCAAACACAGATCTCTGGGGTGTGAGGCAGAGTTTCTGTCTGACCTGTTGAGTTACTCCAGCTTTTCGTGTTTATCTTCAGTTTATTTTTTTTAATTTTATTTTTAGTTTTTTTTTTATTAGAAGCAAATGTACAAGAGTAGAACCAACAGCATTTAAATTATACAGTTATTGTACAGCTTCAATTTTAACTTTTTAGCTTTGAGTTGGAAGAAAAGAAAAGAGAAAGAGCAAGAAAGAGAAAAAGCGAGATGTGCAAAGATAGGACCCCTAGACTACCAAAGTAGTGTAGCCAAAGAGTGAATAAAAGAAAGAAAGAAAAGAGGAATAGAAAAAAATAAAAGGACAAAAAGAAAAAGAGAAAGAAAAGTGGTGGTATACCTGCCTCTCATCCCTCCCCACCCACCTCACCCAACCCATAGTTAGACTTAAATTAAAGTTGTGTTGCACCATAATCCTTGTAAGAAATCAGTAAAGGGTGTCCATTCCTTGGAAAAATGATCTGGTTTTTCTGCCAGGACAAGTCTAATGTTTTCAAGATGTAGTGTCTCGGACATGTTCATAATCCACATCTTAAGAGTAGGGACCGATGTATGTTTCCAAAATTTAAGTACAGGTGCACAACCTTTTATCCGAAAGCCTTGGGACCAGACACTTTTCGTAATTCAGAATTTGTCGGTCTTCGGAATGGAAATTTTTTAGCGTAGATTTTAATGGCTGGCTCAGTGGTAGAGTGTTCGGCTCATATCCGCAAGGTCGCGAGTTTGCGCCTTGATCCAGGCAGTTACTCGGTCGCGAGTTTGAGTCTTCAATGTCGTTTTTTCTTGCAGAATAAATGTTTGTATGAAATGCAGTGTAGGAGAGGTGTACTGACTGTGTGGGCAGAACTTTGGAAGTGATTGCCCACCAGTCTAAAAAGCCGCTGTGTCTCCCTGTCCCTGGGATAGCAGGGGGCGATCAAACAGCACAATACCCCCCTCCCCCTCCAACTCCAGAGGAATCCTCTCCCTGATGGGCCGCTACGGCTACAAGTGACAGTTCGCCCACAGCCCGAGCTGCGCCACCCCAAGAACAAGAAGTACCTTGCACACCATCAGCTTCTGCCCCTACGTGTTCCTCTGGAGTTGGAGCGGGGCTGGGCTGGAGTTGCTGCTGGCTGTGGGTCTCTGGGATCTCCGTGCTTGCAGTGGGCCTGGGGGTCGCTGTCCCGTTGGTCCTGACGTCTCCGGCCACCCCCCTGGACTGGAGCTGAGACTGGGAACTGTACCGCCCTTGCCCCCTCCCTCTGCAACTGCAAACAACCCCACTCTCCTGCAAGGGCGGTACAGTTCCCGGAGGATAGCAGGTGGCCGGAGACGTCAGGACCAACAGGAACCCGCTCCCCGATGGGCCCCTACGACGCCCCGAGCTGCGCCCCGTCATCCGCAACCCAGGTTCCTCTGTAGTTGGAGCGGGGCTAGGCTGCTGTTGGCTGTGGGTCTCTGGGTTCTCCGTGCTTGCGGTGGGCCTGGTGGTCGACGTCCAATTGGTCCTGACGTCTCCGGTGACTGCACTGACCTGCAGCCATCGCCGACTTGAAGACAGTGCAAAGCCCCCGCGCCGGTGCAATGTTAAAAAGTTCCCACGCTAGACTCACGATAAACTGTGTATCGTGTCTACCGTGGGAACATTTTAACTCAGCGGGCAGGTAGCAGCATATTGTCAATTATTAACCCTCCCGCGCAATATACCCTCACCTTCTCTTTTATGAATGGGGATTTAATTCCCCTTTCTTCGAGGACCGACCGGAGGTTCCGCTGTCACCTCTGCGGGCCGCCCTCGGTGAACGTCCTGTCTCCCTGTCCCTGGACTAGTAGGGGGCGATCAAACAAGCTGGGCTGCAGTTGCTGATCTGGGATCTCCGTACTTGCATTGGGCCTGGGGGTCGGTGTCCCGTTGGTCCTGACGTCTCCGGTGACTGGCACTGTGCTGCTAGCATCGCGACGTGAAGACAGTACAAAGCCCCCGCGCCGGTGCAATGAGCGGGGAGCTGGAGAGGGGAGGGAAGGGGTCACACACATGGCCGGGAAGCAGAGGGGTGTAGGTGGGGTGAAACTGAAGGGAGCGACAATCTATTGCTGCCTGCACGCTGAGTTAAAAAGTTCCCATGCAAGACTCACGATACACTGTGTATCGTGAGTCTACCGTGGGAACTTTTTAACTCAGCTGGCAGGTAGCAGCATATTGTCAATTATTAACCCTCCCGCGCAATATACCCTCACCTTCTCTTTTATGAATGGGGATTTAGTTCCCCTTTCTTCGAGGACCGACCGGAGGTTCCGCTGTCACCTCTGCGGGCCGCCCTCGGTGAACGTTTTCAAGGACCTTTCTTCAAGGACCGAAAAAATGTCGCTATTCGGAGGTTTTCGTTATTTGGATCTTCGGATAAAAGGTTGTGCACCTGTATTAGTTTTTTCGTCGTTATCAGGCCATAATTAAGGAAACGTCTTTGAAATAGTGATAGCTCAGAACAGGCTTCTGAAGTACCTAAAGTGATCAGATCCGTGTTGGGATCCAATTTTATTGTTAAAGTTTTAGAAAAAATTTCAAAAATTCCTCTCCAGAAAATATGTAACTTTATACATGACGCAAAGGAATGGGTTATAGTTGTTTCCTGAAGGAGACATTTATCACAAATAGGAGATACATTTGGAAAGATTTTATTCAGTTTAGACTTTGAATAATAGTCTGTGCAGTATTTTAAATTGAATTAACGAATGCCTAACGTTAAGAGAACAGTTGTGTATATATAGGTTTTCCTCCCATCTGTCTTTAAAAAACTTTAGGCCAAGCTCATCTTCCCAAGCTCTTCTAAATACTTCTGACGATGGGGTTTGTATATTTAAATGAGTATTATACAGATATGATATTTTGTTTGAATCCGAGTTTCTATTCATACATTCGTCTAGTGTGTCTGGCAGTCTTGGATACGATTTCAGATAGTCTCGTATTTGAAGGTAACTAAAATATTGGCTACTTTTCAGATGATATTTCTACTGTAATTTTTGAAATGATAGAAGAGTTCCCATCTCATACGTCTTTGGGATGTGGGAGGAAACCCACACGCTTTTACAATCATCCCCTCCAAGCTGGTTACCAAACTCGCAGAACTGGGTCTCTGCGCATCCCTCTGCAATTGGATCCTCGACTTCCTCATTCAGTCTGTTCGTATTGGTGGAAATGTGTCAAACTCGATAACAATCAGCACGGGAGCACCTCAAGGCTGCGTGCTCAGCCCCCTGCTGTACTCACTCTATACTCATGACTGCGTAGCCAGTCACAGTGTGAACTCTATCATCAAGTTTGCTGACGACACCACTGTTGTGGGACGTATCACTGATGGGGATGAGTCAGAGTATAAAAGAGAGATCGAGCAACTGTCCATATGGTGCCAGCACAATAACCTGGCCCTCAACGCCAGTAAAACCAAGGAATTGATTGTGGACTTTGGAAGGAGTAGGATGGGGACCCACAGTCCTGTTTATATCAACGGGTCGATGGTGGAAAGGGTCAAGAGCTTCAAATTCCTGGGCGTGCACATCTCTGAAGATCTTTCCTGGTCCAAGAACACTGATGCAATTATTAAGAAAGCTCATCAGCGCCTCTACTTCCTGAGAAGATTACGGAGAGTCAGTTTGTCAAGGAGGACTCTCTCTAACTTCTACAGGTGCACAGTAGAGAGCATGCTGACCGGTTGCATTGTGGCTTGGTTCGGCAACTTGAGCGCCCTGAAGAGGAAAAGACTACAAAAAGTAGTAAACACTGCCCAGTCTATCATCGGCTCTGACCTCCCTACCATCGAGGGGATCTATCGCAGTCGCTGCCTCAAAAAGGCTGGCAGCATCATCAAGGACCCACACCATCCTGGCCACACACTCATCTCCCTGCTATCTTCAGGTAGAAGGTTCTGGAGCCTGAAGACTGCAACAACCAGGTTCAGGAATAGTTACTTCCCCACAGCCATCAGGTTATTAAACTTGGCTCGGACAAAACTCTGAACATTAATACCCCTTTATCTGTTATTTGCACTTTATCAATTTATTTATTCATGTGTGTATTTACGTATATCATGGTATATGGACACACTGATCTGTTTTGTAGTCAATGCCTACTATGTTCTGTTGTGCTGAAGCAAAGCAATAATTTCATTGTCCTGTCAGGGACACATGACAATACACTCTTTTGACTTTGACTTGACTTTGCAGGCAGAATGTGCAAATTCAACACAGACAGTGCCGGAGGACAGGATCGCGCACTAATCTCTGGGGTGCGAGGCAGCAAGCCTACCACAGAGATTCTGTCTGACCTGTTGAGTTACTCCATCTTTTTGTGTCTATCTTCAGTTTAAACCAGCATCTGCAGTTCCTTCCTACACACACAACACTATACGATAGAACTTTTAACATTGTTTACAGAGTACTATGTTTACATATTCTGTTGTGTTGCTGCAAGTAAGGATTCCATTGTTCTAACTGGGACGTGAGAATAAAACACTCTTGACTTACGTCGCTAATGTGTGGGATAGAACTAGTGCACGGGTGATCGGTGGTCAGCGTGGACTCGGTGGGCCGAAGGGCCTGTTTCCACGCTGTATCTTTAAATTAAACTAAAAGCACTAAAACCAGAGGGAGTCTAAAGAAGGGTCTCTACCCGAAACATCACCCAATTTCTTCTATCCAGAGATGCTGCCTGCTCCATGGAATTCCCCCACACAATTAAAGCATGGAATAGTCTTTGCCCTGGCATTGTTACCCAACCAGACGCAACTAAATTTAAGGTAGCTCTTCTTTCCCCAAGAACCCTTTTTTTGCTTAAGTCAAGATTCAAGAGAGTTTTATTGTCATGTGTCCCAGATAGCACAATGAAATTCTTGCTTGCTGCAGCACAACAGAATATGTAAACATGATACAGAACAGGAGATAAAAGTTCAGTGTGTCTATATACCATATATATATACACCATAAATAAACAGATAAAGTGCAATAGGATGTTATTGTTCAGAGTATGGGGTTTGGTGTTGGACCCTCCACCACTTCCAGTTTAAATTCCATTTGGAATATTTTTGGAGGATAGGGAAACCAAGATGCAAGAGTTACTCCAGGGAGTTACTCCAGCTCCAGGGAGTGATTCTGCATTGGTTTTCTGCGGTCGGGGCGAGGCGGCAACCGGACTGCAATGGCGGCCAGATCTCCCACAATGCAAAGGAAGGGAGAAAGTGCCCGGCGCCGACCAGTTGCCATGGCAATGTGCATGTGCAGGGCAGCCGATGATGTGCTGGCTGTGATTGTGCGCATGTGCAGGGGGAGGATGTGCAGGCCGTGGCAGTGCACATGTGCCCGGTGACCCGGTGGCCCGGACAAGGATGGCAGGCAGAGACGGAGAGTGACAGAGAGAGACAGCTAGAGAGGGGGGCCCCGCTCAGAGTTGAACGATAGGTATCCCAGGTGCTTGCCAAGCCGGGCAAAATGACACGACTTTTAGGTTGTCCAGCGGGACTTTAGGTGGCCATTGGCACCCGGGCAACTGTTAATTTCGAGCCCTGGACAAGTGTAGCTATTCCTGCGGTTGCAAGGGAAAGTGCCAGGAGAGGGGGTGGCTTGGGTGGGAAGGGACAAATTGACCGGGGAGTTACGGAGGGAGTGGTCTGTGCGGAAAGCCGAAAGGGGAGGAGATGGGAAGATTTGGCCAGTGGTGGGATCCCGTTGGAGGTGGCGAAAATGTGGGAGGATTATCTGTGACGGCTGGTGGGGTGGAAGATTAGGACAAGGGGAACTCTGCCCTTGTTACGAGCGGGGGGGATGGGGAGTGAGAGCAGAGTTACAGGGTAGAGAAGTGACCCTGGTGAGAGCCTCATCTATAGTGGAAGAGGGGAACCCCCATTCCCTAAAGAACGAGCACTTATTCAATGCCCTGGTTTGGAAGCCAGTGGTGGGAAATTTAAGGTAGCTCTTTTTTCCCCCCCAAGAACCCTTTTTTGCTTAAGTCCACCCTCCACCACCTCCAGTTTAAATTCCATTTGGAATATATTTGGAGGATCAGGTAACCAAGAAGCAAGAGTTACTCCAGGGAGTTACTTCAGCTCCAGGGAGTGATTCTGCATTTGGTTTCAGCGGTCGCGGCGAGGCGGCGACTGGACAGCAATGGCGGCCAGATCTTCCACAATGCAAAGGGAGGGAGAAAGTGCCCGGCACTGACCAGTGGCCGTGGCAATGCGCATGTGCAGGGCAGCCGATGATGTGCTGGCTGTGGTTGTGCGCATGTGTAGGAGGAGGATGTGCTGGCCGTGGCAATGCGCATGTGCATGGGGAGGTTGTGCAGGCCGTGGCAGTGCGCACATGCAGGGCACCCGAGGATGTGCTGGCCATGGCGGTGCGCATGTGCAAGGTGGCTGGCCATGCCAGCGGATGAGGAGCGGCCGAAAAACGGAGACTTGGCGGCCCGGACACGGATGACGGGCAGAGACGGAGAGTGACAGAGAGAGAGTTAGAGAGGGGGACAAAGTGGGCAAAATGACACGGCTTTTAGGTTGCTCGGCAGGACTTTAGGTGGCCATTGGCAACCGGGCAACCGTTAATTTCAAGCCCTGTTTGAAACTTTGAAATAGCCAGACACCACCACAAAAGAGCTTGTATGCATCAATTATCAGTCTGAAACACCTTGGTTCAATCTCTGAATTGTGATCACCAGGAGTATAGACATATCTACAAGACTTGCAAATTATTATAAAATCTCAGGTTAATTATAACACCACCATACTGGTGTAATAATGCTACTTTTATCTTCACCAAACAAATACCGGCATTATTTCCAGAAATATGGTTGTGCTTGGTGCCATTTGTGGAAGAAATTATCATGTGACGTTTTCTATGACTGCACAGCCAGCTCCTGTTAATGTCTACAATTAGATCGAAAATTGCATGGCTACATACGTAAATGTACAGAAGGTTGGCCAACTGGAAAATGACACCATCCATATAGGAAAGGACTAAGGACGTTCGGCAGCCTCCAACAACTCTTACCAACTTCTACAGATGCACCACCGAAAGCATTCTTTCAGGATATCTCACAGCTTGGTCTGGCAACAGTTTGACCCCAAACCACGAGAAATTGCAGAGAGGTGTGAATTTATTCGTCCATCAAACAAACTACCTCACGACCTTCAAATCATTCTAAGCTATACGTTGCCTCAGGAATGCAGCCGACATAATGAAAGACCATTTTCAATCCAGCCATTCCATCTTCTCCCATCAGGCAGAAGAGACAAAAGCTTGAAAGTACATCCAACCAGATTCAGAAAATAGCATAGAAAAATAGGTGCAGGTGGGCCATTCGGCCCTTGAAGCCAGCACCACCATTCAATGCGATCATGGCTGATCATCTATAATCAGTAATCCATTCCTGCTTTTTCCCCCATATCCCTTGATTCCTTTAGCTAAAACTAACTAACTCTCTCTTGAAAATATCCAGT
Source organism: Leucoraja erinaceus (assembly GCF_028641065.1). NCBI lineage: Eukaryota > Metazoa > Chordata > Chondrichthyes > Rajiformes > Rajidae > Leucoraja > Leucoraja erinaceus. The sequence continues at coordinate 53,726,643 of NC_073379.1, forward strand.
GAATTGGCCTCCACTGCATTCTGTGGCAGATAATTCCCCAGAATCACAACTCTCTGGGTGAAAACGTTTTTCCTCATCTTATTCCTAAATGGCCTACCCCTTATTCTTAAACTGTGACCTCTGGTTCTGGACTCCCCCAACATCTTGAACATTTTACCTGTATCTATCCTGTCCAATCCTTTAAGAATTGTATATGTTTGTATAAGATCCGAGTTACACAAGGTGGCACTGTCAGCAGTGGCTGCCTCTCCAACTGTCTGGCTGTCTGTCCTTTTTTATTTTTTTAATTTTTAGTATGTGTTAAAAGTATGGTTTGGTGTGTCTATGTGGGGGGTGGGGACATTTATTTTCAATCTCTTACCTCGACAGAGATGCGATTTTTCCGTATCGTATCTCGGTCCCCACTACAGCCTAACATCGTGGAGTTGGCGGCCTTTCCTGGAGACGGGCACTCCAAGCCGCTGGAGACACTTTAACATCGCGGTTCTCATGATCCCTTTGCCGGGGATCAAAGTTGGCTTTAACATCGTGAAGCCTGCCTTCTCTGGTAAGAAGAGGCAGAGTCGGGAGCCCCATGTCGCGGAGAGTTTCAACCGCCTCGACTGTGGATGGTTTGACTGCCCCGACCGCGGGAGAACAAAAGGAAGAAGACTGAATTTTATTGCCTTCCATCAAAGTGAGGAATGTGGAATACACAGTGAAGGATGTTTTTGTTAACATTTATGTGGTTGTGTGTCTTGTTGCTTTTCACTTAGTATGGCTTAATGGTAACTCAAATTTTGCTGTACCTTAATTGGTGCATGTGACAATAAACTGACCGTGAAACCTTGAGATCCCCTCTCATCCTTTTTAAATTCCAGCAAATACAAGCCCAGTCAACCCATTTTTTAATTATATGTCAGTCCCGCCATCCCAGCAATTAACCTGGTGAATCTATGCTGCACTCCCTCAATAGCAATAAAGTCCTTCTGCAAATTAGGAGACCAAAATTGCACACAATACTCCAGGTGTGGTCTTACCAGGGCCCTGTACAACCGCAGTAGGACCTCCTTGCTCCTAAACTCAAATCCTCTCCCAATGAAGGCCAACATGCCATTAGCTTTCTTCACTGCCTGCTGGACCTGCATGCTTACTTTCAGTGGCTGATGTACAAGCACACCCAGGTCTCGTTGCACCTCCCCATCTCCTAATCTGACACCATTCAGATAATCTGCCTTCCTGTTCGTGCCACCAAAGTGCATATCTCACATTTATCCACATTATACTGCATCTGCCCACTCACCCAACCTATCCAAGTCACCCTCATAACATCCTCCCCGAGGCTTACACTACCACCCAGCTTTGTGTCATCCGCAAACCTGGAGACATTACATTTAATTCCTTCGTCTAAATCGTTAATCTATATTACTAAAACTCTGTTCTTGACCGGTTTCGGCTTTCTGTGCTGCAGTTTCCGAGAGTACGCCGTCATTTTTGGCCACCTCACTCAGAGCCCCCCTCCGCCGCGTGTGTGCCGAGGATTTCTCCCGTCGATGAAAAGTCACATGAGATATTAATGTTTTTACAACATTCCCCATTCTCTCTGCTGCCCCTGCTGGAGGGAGGGGGAGCGACTATAAAACCAGGAAGTGGTGTGCCTCAATCAGTCTCTGCAAGTGGTGTGCATCAATCAGTCTCTGCAAGTGGTGTGCCTCAATCAGTCTCTGCAAGTGGTGTGCCTCAATCAGAGCTTTGAATGACACTGACAAATGTCTACAGCACTGTGAGTACCCTTAATTTGGTTTGAAAATTAAAATATGGTTAGAGGTAAAAAAGCACTGCCTGCAAATAGTTGTTTGGGTTGAAGTAAAAAGGCACTCTCTCTCTCTCCCCCCCCTCCCCCCCCCCCCCCCCTCCCCCCCCCCCCCCCCCCCACCCCCCCCCCCCCCCCCCCCCCCCCCCCCCCCTCCCCCCCCCCCCCCCCCCCCCCCCCCACCCCCCCCCTCTGTCCCCCCCCCCCCCCCCCCCCCCCCACCCCCCCCCCCCCCCCCCCCCCCCCCCCCACCCCCCCCCCCCCCCCCCAGATGTGACTGCAACTTGGGGGCTATGCGTCAGTAGATAGTGTGGTTATGGGGTAAAAGGGGCAAATTAATAATATTAATATAATATCAAGGGGGGTAATTAGCGTGAGTGCGGGTGGGGATAGTTAGTGTGTGTGACGCTGCATGCTGCCCTCCCCCCCCCCCCCCCACAACCGCACGTTGGGGGAACAGACCCAACGGGTCTGCACTTGGTCTAGTATGCTCTAAATTTGCACACTAATCTCTCACGTGACCTTCTGAAAAGCTTTTTGAAAGTCCAGATGCACCACATCCACTAGCTCTCCCTTATCCAATCTACTTGTTACATCCTCAAAAAATTCCAGAAGATTAGTCAAGCATGATTTCCCCTTCATAAATCCATGCTGACTATGACCGATCCTGTCACTGCTTTCCAAATGCGCTGCTATTACATCTTTAATAATTGACTCAAGCATCTTCCCCACTAAGGCTAATTGGTCTATAATTCCACATTTTCTCTCTCCCTCCTTTCTTAAAAGGTGGAGTTACATTAGGTACCGTCCAGTCCACAGGAACCAATCCAGTCTATAGAACATTGGAAAAAGATCAGCAGGTTCCCCACCGAATGGTCCTCCCCATAAGCTAGGGTGCAGTTCTAATCTTCCAACCTACTTCATTCCAGATTTTTTTCTTTCTTAAATCTGCACTCTCTCAATAATTGGAACATTATAACGCTAAAACACTAGATTCTGCACTCTGGTATTTTTCTCTTTGAACTAATTATTGCACTTCTGTATAGCTTGATTATACTTGTCTAATTTGACTGGATAGCATGCAAACAAAACATTTCACTATCTCTGTGCACGTGACAATAATAATAATAATAAAATGTGACACTGTGCACGTGACAATACAATAGAAGAGAAAAATTGAAATAGGAATAAATATAATCTCGGATCAATCATGTCCTCCATTTATTAACGATAAGCAATTCATGCTAATAATGCTCCCCTCCATTCTTTTGGCCTCGCTATGGATATCATAAGTACATTGATCAGAAAAATTACAGTTTGAAAATAATACCCAGAATACTTAAAAGAACGGAAATTTGAAATGTACTGCAGAATTGTTAAAAGTACACTCGTTTCACCTGACCACTGGAACAAACTGCAAACATACAGTGCCCTCCATAATGTTTAGGACAAAGATACATCATTTATTTATTTGTCTCTGTATTCCACAATTTGAGATTTGTAATTTTTTTAAAAACATGTCGTTAAAGTGCACATTGTCATATTTTATTAAAGGGTATTTTTATACATTTTGGTTTTACCATGTAGAAATTACAGCTGTGTTTATACATAGCGCCCCTCCCCCCCATTTCAGGCCACCATAATATTTGGGACACGTGTCTTCACAGGCGTTTGTAATTGTTCAGGTGTGTTTAATTGCGTTCATAATGCAGGTATGAGAGAGCTCTCAGCACCTAGTCTTTCCTCCAGTCTTTCCATTACCTTTGGAAACTTTTATTGCTGTTTATCAACATGAGGACCAATGTTGTGCCTTTGAAAGTCAAGTAAGCCATTATGAGACTGAGAAGCAAGAATAAAAGTGTTAGAGACATCAGCCAAACCTTAAGCTTATCAAAATATTTGGAACATCATTAAGAAGAAAGAGAGCACTGGTGAGCTTACTAATAAGCAAAGGGACTGGCAGGCCAAGGAAGACCTCCACAGCTGATGACAGAAGAATTCACTCTATAATAAAGAAAAATCCCTAAACACCTGTCCGACAGATCAGAAATACTCTTCAGGAGTCAGGTGTGAATTTGTCAATGACCACTGTCTGCAGAAGACTTCATGAACAGAAATACAGAGACTGCACTGCAAGATGCAAACCACTGGTTAGCTGCAAAAATAGGATAACCAGGTTACAGTTTGCCAAGAAGCACTTAAAAAAGCAACCGCAGTTCAAGAAAAAGGTCTAGTGGGCAGATGAGAAGAAAATTAACAAATATCAGAGTGCAAAGTATGAAGGAGAGAAGGAACTGCCCAAGATCCAAAGCATACCACCACATCTGTGAAACACGATGGTGGCGGTTTTATGGCCTGGGCATTTATGGCTGCTGAAGCTACTGGCTCATTTATCTTCATTGATGATACAACTGCTGATGGTAGTAGCATAATGAATTCTGAAGTGTATAGACACATCCAATCTGCTCAAGTTCAAACAAATGCCTCAAAACTCATTGGCCGGCGGTTCATTCTACGGCAAGACAATGATCCCAAACATACTGCTAAAGCAACAATGTTTAAGAAGAAACTGCAGTTGCTGGAAAATTGAAGGTAGACAAAAATGCTGGAGAAACTCAGCAGGTGAGGCAGCATCTATGGAGCGAAGGAAATAGGCGACGTTTCTGGCACCAAAGGAGCTTTTCAAAGCTAAAAAAATGTCAATTCTTTTGTGGCCAAGTCAATCACCCGATCTGAAGCCAATTGAACATGCCTTTTTATACGCTGAAGAGAAAACTGAAGAAAACCGCAAGAGATGCAACATTTGTCCCTTTACCTCCCCCCCTCAACTCCATTCAAGGAGCCAAGCAGTCATTCCAGGTGCGACAGAGGTTCACCTGCATCTCCTCCAATCTCATCTATTGCATCCGCTACTCTAGATGTCAGCTGATCTACATAGGTGAGACCAAGCGGAGGCTTGGCAATCGTTTCGCCAAACACCTCCGCTCGGTCCGCAATAAATAACCTGACCTCCCGGTGGTTCAGCACTTCAACTCCCCATTCCGTATCCGACCTCTTTGTCCTGGGTCTCCTCCATGGCCAGAGTGAGCAACACTGGAAATTGTAGGAACAGCACCTCATATTCTGCTTGGGGAGTCTGCATCCTGGGGGCATGAACATTGAATTCTCCCAATTTTGTTAGCCCTTGCTGTCTCCTCCCCTTCCTCAGCCCTCGGGCTGTCTCCTCCTATCCCTCAGCCTTCAGGCTCCTCCTTCTCCTTTTTCCTTTCTTCTCCCCGCCCACCCCCCATCAGTCTGAAGAAGGGTTTCGGCCCAAAACATTACCTATTTCCTTTGCTCCATAGATGCTGCTGCACCCGCTGAGTTTCTCCAGCATTACTGTGTCACTTCGATTTTCCAGCATCTGCAGTTCCTTCTTAAACAGAAAACTGAAGGTGACTACCCCCCAAAACAAGCATAAGCTAAAGATGGCTGCCATACAGGCCTGGCAGAGCATCACCGGGGTGGAAGATTGCAACCTTCACGTGGTCCGCCCTGTTTTGACTAATGCAATCAACCCGGCGTGCACAGTCAAATAAGATCAAATAGAACAAGTTGTCCTACAACTTTAGGCTGTGCACGCCATACGCAAGAAGAAGAGCATCACCAGAGAAGACACCCAGCAACTGGTAATGTACATGAATTGCAGATTTCAAGCAGTCATTGCATGCAAAGGATATGCAACAAAATACTAAACATGACTGATTTTATTTACATGACACTGGTCTGTCCCAAACATTATGGTGCCCTGAAGTGGGGAGGAGGGGGGGGACTATGTATAAACACAGCTGTAGTTTCTACACGGCGAAACCAAATCTTTAACCACATGTGATTTTTTTCTGTTACAAATCTCAAATTGTAAAGTACAGGGGAAAATAAATAAATGATGGGTCTTTGTCCCAAACATTATGGAGGGTGCTGTATGACACAATTACAGACTAATTTTGAAATTTGATATTTTAGAATATAATAACCAGGGCATCAGAAATAAGCATATCTTCCTTGCTGAATGACAACATGGGGATGATCTAAACAGTTATTTTATTGTGCATCTTATAACAATGACAGGGCACGCATTTATTTATAATAATTACCTAAACATTAGCAGTTTGAGTATGTTTTAGACTTTTTGGACATTAGACTTGAGATACACCATGGAAACACGACCTTCGGCCCAGCGAGTCCACTCCATCCCCATCCCCAGCTCCCTCAACACCCCTCTCAATCCAATGGTAATAGGTAGTGCTGCTGCCTGAGAACTACAGTAACCCAGATTCAACTCTGCTCTCAGGTGCTGTGTGAATTCTCTGGAATTACGTGGGTTTGCTTCAGGTTTCCTTCCATATCAAACAACATGTTGATTTGTAGGCTACAGTATACGATCCCTGGTGTAGTTGGGTGGTCAGAGTTCACAGCAAATTGATGAGCACGTGAAAAAGAATAGGAGAAGGTACAAGTGAGGGGAATGGGATTAATATTTTGCTCCAAGAGCACATTCAATGAAATGAAAGTCTTTTATATTGAAAAAAATATTAACAAAATTATATCAAAAACTGAGTCAAGAATAAGAAGGAGGCATGGGGCTGGTATAGTGCGTCCCTGGAGGAGTTTTGGGAACTGAGGAACATGCTAAAAAGGAATTCAGCAGGGCAAACAGGGGGCATGCCATAATTCTGGCAGATAATATTAAGGATAATCCCAAGAGATTTTATAAATACATTAAGGAGAAAAGGGTAACTAGAGAGAATGGAGCACTTCAGGAATCATAGTGGTTAACTCTTGTGTGGAGCTACAAGAGATGGGCAGAGTCCTCAATGAGTATTTCTTCTCTGTTTTTACCAGGGAGAAAGACATGAAGATGGGATTATTTAGGGCAATCAATAGAAGTGTCTTGAGGGCAGTCAGTATTACGGTTGAGGAGGTGCTGAAGGACCAAAATTGCATGAAGGTAGATACATTTCCTGGGCCTGATCAGATATATGCGAGGACCCTGTTGGAAGCTAGAGAGGAAATTGCAGGTGCCCTGGTTGGGATTTATGAGTCTTCATTAAATAGGAGTGAGGTGCCCAAAGACTGGAGGATGACAAATGTTGTGCCTCAATTTAAGAAGAGTTGCAGGAAAAAGTCTGGGAACTACAGGCAGTGAGTCTAACATCTGTAGTCAGAAAGGTACTGGAGAGAATTCTGAGGGATAAGGTATACATGCGTTTAGAGGCACTGGGGGTGAATATGGATCGTCAGCAAGGTTTCATATGTGGGAGATTGTGTCCCACTAATCTGATTTAAGTTTTTTTGAAGACGTGATCAAAAACATTGATGATAGCAGGCCTGCATATGCAGTATATATGGATTTCAACAAGGCATTTGACAAGATTCGGCATGGTAGGCTGTTCTGGAATGTTAGATCGCATGGGATCCAAGAAGAGCTAGCCGACTAGAGCTAGCAGCCAATGTTCAGTGGGATCCTGTTGGTAGACAAAAAAGCTGGAGAAAATCAGCGGGTGAGTCTATGGAGCGAAGGAATAGGCGACGTTTTGGGTCGACATCCTTCTTCAGACTGATGTCGGGGGGGTGGGGGAAGAAAGGAAGAGGCTGAGACAGTAGGCTGTGGGAGAACTGGGAATGGGAGGGGAAGGAGGGAGAAAGCAAGGACTACCTGAAATTGGAGAAGCCAATGTTCATACCGCTGAGGTGTAAACTACCGAAGCAAAATATGAGGTGCTGTTCCTCCAATTTGCAGTCTGGCCATGGAGGAGGCCTAGGTCAGAAAGGTCAGATTTGGAATGGGAGGGGGAGTTGAAGTGCTGAGCCACAGGGAGATCAGGTTGGTTATTGCGAACTGAGTGGAGGTGTAGTGCGAAGCGATTGCCAAGGCTCCACTTGGTCTCACCGAGGTTGATCATACGCTGAATAATCCAACTAGATTTTTGTTTGTAATTGGAAAAAAATAATAGAAATTGCATTCATTGCAATGTGTATAAAGAGTTGAGATACTGGATTGTAATTTTGCTGCATGTCATTGTGGTATATATCATGTCTTGATTGGTGATTATGTTTAGTTTGTGACTTTATTTGAAGCAGAAATAATATGTGAATGCTTCATTGAGCATAATTCCGACTGATAACTACGCACTTTATCCGAACACATTATCGCACGCGTCATGCAAGCCGTCTTAAATGACCCTCTAAACTCTCATTTGGCAACCTAAAAAGGCATCCGAGAAAAAAAAAGTGAGGGCCCTGGTGTGTCCATCTTCATAAGTTTGAAGATTGTTTTGAATAGGATGAAGGCTGGACCTTGTGGGGAAAAGTCTTAAATTGGAGTAAGCTAAACTCCAGCTTTATTAAGCAGGAACTCAGGAGGGTACACTGTAACAATTGTTACCGGGTAAATCTACATCTAACATGTGGAAGTTGTTTAAAGACCAGTTGATTGGAGTTCAGAACAGCATGTTCCAGTGAGTAGGAGGGATTAAGATGGTAAAGATTGTAAATTTGGTCAAACAGAAAAGGAAGTGCATTCAAACTTTAAGAGGATGGAATCAGACAGAGCCTTCGAGAAATATAAAGGTGGAAAAACTCAATCAGGTAATTAGAGTCAAAAGGGACCACCACATAGCTTTGGTGAGTCAAATTAAAGAAAATTCCTAAATTTTTTAGACCTATATTAAAAACAAGAATAACCAGGGAAAAGATAGGACTGCTCAAGGAAGAAGAGAATTTGTGCATGGAGCCTGGGGATGTAAGAGAAATATTAAACAAGTACTTTGCATCTGTTTTCACCAAGGAGAAGGACATGGAGGACAGTGACATCAGTGTGGAAAATACAAATATGCAAGGGCAGCTTGAGATTAAGGAGGTGGTGTTGGGGCTGTTGAAGAACATTAAGGTGGACAGATCTCCAGGACCTGGTGGAATTTATCCTAGGTTATTGAGAGAAGCAAGATAAGAGATTGCTGGAGCTTTATGTCATGAATGATAGGAGCAGAAATAGGCCATTTGGTCCATCAAGTCTGCTCCGTCATTCAATCATGGCTGGTCTAGCTCTCTCTCCCAACCCCATAATCCCTGACACCGTATTAATCAAAAATCTATTTATCTCTGCCTTAAAAATATCCATCGACTTGGCCTCCACAGCCTTCAGTGGAAAATAATTCCACATTCACCACCCTCTGACTAAAGAAATTCCACCTCATCCCCTTCCTAAAGAAACGTCTGTTAATTCTGAGGCTATGACCTCGAGCCCTAGACTCTCCCACTAGTGGAAACATCCTCTCCACATCCACTCTATCCAAGTCTTTGACTGTTAGGTAAGTTTCAATGAGGACCCTCCATTATCCTTCTAAACTTCTAGTGCCCAGTGCTGGCAAACGCTCATCATTAATTCCTGGGATCTTTCTTGTAAACCTCCTCTGGACACTCACCAGAGCCAGCACATCCTTCCTCCGATATGGGGCCCAAAATTGTTCACAATACTCCAAGTACGGCCTGACCAGCTCCTTATAGAGCCTCAGCATTACATCCCTGTTTTTATATTCTAGCCTTATTGAAATAAATACAGGCTTTGTGCTTGCCTTCCTTACTACTAATTCGACTTGTAAATTAACTTTTTGGGAATCCTGAACCAGCACTCCCAAGTCCCTTTGCGCCTCTAATTTCTGGATTCTCATCCCATTTAGACACTAGTCTAAGCCTTTATTCCTACTACCAAAATGCATGACTACACACTTTGCTACACTATATTCCATCTGCCACTTCTCCGCCCACTCTCCCAACCAAGTCATTCTGCAAACCTTTCTCAAATACCTGCCCTCCACCTATTTTTGTATCATCTGCAAACCTGGCCACAAAGCCTTCAATCCTCTCATCCAAATCAGTAATATACAACTTGAAGAGTAACGGCCCCAGCACCGACCCCTGCCACCTTCAGCCCCCTTTATTGCCACTCTTTGCCTTTTACCATCCAGCCAAGCTGCTATCCATGCTAGTGTCTGCCCTATGATACCATGTCATCTCATCTTCTTTAGCAACTTCACTTTCTCAAAGGCTTTCTGAAAATCTAGGTGATTTTCCACTGTCCTGCAAAAAATTCCAGCAGATTCTTCAGGCATGATCTCCTCTTCACAAAACCATGCTGACTTCGGCCTATTTTATCATGAACTTTTAAGTACTCCATAACCTCATCATTTATAATGGACTCTAAAATCTTACCAACCACTGGTCAGACTAACCAGCCTATAGTTTCCACTATTCTGCTTTGCTCCCTTCTTCTCCGTGGGTAATATTGGCAATTTTCCAATCATCTGGAACCACTCCTGACTCTAGTGATTCTTGAAATATCACTATTAATGCCTCCACAATCTCTGAAGGCTACTTTCAGAACCTTAGGGTGCAGTCAATCCGGTCCAGGTGACTTATCCACCTTCAACCCTTTTAGCTTCACAAGCACCTCCTCAGTAATAGCCACTCGACTAACTTCCACCCTCTCACTCACTTGAATTTCAGGCACATTGCTGGTGTCTTCCACAGTGAAGACTGATACAAAAAAGTTATTCAATTCTTCCATTTCTTTATTCCCAATTATCACCTCTCCTGCATCACTTTCCAGTGGCCCAACATCCACCCATGCCTCTTTCTTACTCTTTATATATCTGAAGCCTTAATGAAGATCTGTCTGTCTTATCCAGCTACAGGCAAGGCCCCGGAGGACCAGAGTGTTGCTGAAGTTGTTCCTTGATTTAAATTTAATGACAGCATTTAATTAGATCATATCATTATGGATCTGTAAGTTTCAGAAGATTTTGTTGAGCAAAAAATATCAAATATTGAAAATTGCAAATAAACAATTCTAAGCAAAATGTTAGCACAAATTTCCATTACCTTTTGTATGAAGCATCCTGATGTCACCTACTCGATATAGCAATTAATTATAAAACATGAATGGAAGAATGCCTCTGTTACATAAAATATATTCCCTAGATCTCCTCATTTATAGAAACTGACTAGACTAAGTGGGACCCGTTGGGTCCCAGTCACACGGGAGGACTGGTCCCCCAATGCAACCCATTCCCCAGCGCAATATTCCACCACTCACCCGTTCCCCCAATACAACCCGTTCCCTCAACACAATATAGGGGGGGGGGGGGGGGGGTTGTGGGGAGAGGGGGGAGTTGTGGGGGGGGGGGGGCTGTGGGGGGAGGGGTTGTGGGGGGAAGGGGGTGTGCAGACGGGGGGGGTGTTTGGGGGAGGGGGTTGTGTGGGCAGGGGGCAGAGAGAGCTTGGGGAAAAGACGGGGGTTGTGGGGGATATCACGGGGGATGGGGAAAGGGGGGCAGGAGCCAGCGAGGGGGACCAGAGGGGAAAGGGCTGGAGCTGGCAATACGTTGGGGACTCACAGCGGGCGCTGGGCGCTCTCCTCCGTCGGTATCAGATTCTCCGCTTTCCATTTGGTGACATCTCCCGTGCTGGGGTCGGTCCGGTTCCGGTCACTCCGAAAAACTGTGTCCAGTTTGAAACTTCTGCCGGCCATCCTCAGCTCCAGTAAAGACACGTTGACGCAGGAAGGGGCGGACCGTCCCGCGGAGTGACAGGAGAAAAGACCAATCCACTCGGCGTTGACTGGCAGGAGAAGAGATCGATCTGTGCATGCGCGTTTTTAAGATTTTTAAACCTCGCTAACTTTTACAATAGACCGAACGACTTGGTGCACTCGCAGCACAGGAGAACGGTGAGTGAGCTGGCAAAAATCGTAGCCCTATTTTTGCGCAAATAGAAAGATCGCGCAAACTGGAAGAGCACAAGATCAGAATTTTAGTTATGATAGTATAAGAGACCAAATTTAAAAACGAACAATGACAAAGTACAGAAGATGTTCTGAAGGATGGGATATTATGAAGTATTAAAATATTTCAGAAACAGTTTGAATTCTTACTAGCTTGCTTGATTTGTTGCAAAAATATATTTGGTATTAATTTGTTTTTTGTGAACATAAAAAACTGCGAACATAATTATCCAGATCATCCTATCATAATTCACGAATGCTTTACATTTTCATCATTCACATTGGACAAGCATCTACTTAACCTTCATGATTGGCTCGGATCCCTCTATAGTATAAATTAAATTTAGAAGAACAATAACCCTCTAACTGTATTGGTTCACATTGAGATAAAGTGAATCATATTTTGAAAATTTTCATAACCAACCAAAATACATTAATGTGGCTGGATTAGAAGATTATAGCCATGATATTAAATCCCAGACTGTGATTACTCATAACATGTTAATCACATTTATATTATTGAAGGTTGCTTAAAAACAAACCTTGCAATGTCATCTATTTGAAATTATTAACATTTAAATAGATTGAGAAGTATATTAAATAGATACATTGTTAAATTATCTTATATTTTACTGGCATCAATTTGATGCAGCTGAATTTTCATTACAGATGCTCCTCATTTACAATGCTTCGACTTACGATATTTCGACTTTACGATGGTGCAAATGCTCATCAACGGCAGTGGGCCGCAGGTCACTTCCGGTCACGTGAGCGCATTGTATTAAGTGCCTTTTTAACGTAATATTTTTGATTTACGATGGGTTTATTGAAACGTAACTCCATCGTAAGTCGAGGAGCAGCTGTACATGGATGATTGTTAAAAATATATAGGTATGGTGATTTTCAATTTTTAGTAAATAATAGGACTATATCACAATCACATCGGTAGAGTGTAAAATTAAACCACTGGCATCAAATTGTATTTATCTAGCAACTTTAACGTAAAAATTACCACAATACCCAAGATAACATCATGGTTGCTTGATTTTAAAGTGCTACTTAAAGAAAAAGGGAGAGAGTGGAAGGCACAGTATCTTAAGACGCAGTACCTTAAGACGTGGGTTGGCGGCGCGACCGACGTCGCGGCGGCCTCTGCAGTCCGTCTGTCTTTTTTATTTTATTGTCCTGTTGAGGGTACAGTTTGCGGTGGGTTTTGACTGTGTATGTGTGGGGGGCGGGGGGGAACATTTAGATCTCTTCCCTGTACGGTGACCCGACCTTTTCCCTGTCGGGTCTCCATTGCCGTTGGGGCCTAGCACCGTGGAGCGGCCTCCAACCGGAACGACCTGGGAGCTCAAGTCATGGAGCTGCGGACCTACCATCGTGGAGCTGGCCGGGTTCGGAGCGTGGAGAGCTGCGGTGGCGCGCTGCTGCGACCCGACACCGGTGGATGGTCACACCGGGAGCTCGCGGGTCCCCGGTGGGAGACTGCTTTGCTGGGCACCGGCAACGGCAACTTCTCCCGCTCAAATTGCGGGGTTGAGAGTGACCCGGAGCAGGCTTTACATCGCCCGGCGCGGCTTTAAATGGTCGCGGACTAGCTAGCGCCCGCCGGGGGCTCCGACATCAGGACCCAGAGCAGGGCCTTACATCGCCCGGCGCGGCTTTGAGTGGCCGTGGGACTTGCTAGCGCCCGCCGGGGGCTTTGACTTTGGGAGAGGAATGGAGAGCAGGGGAGAGACAAGACTTTGCCTTCCATCACAGTGAGGAGGAGATTCACTGTGATGGATGTTTGTGTAAATTGTGTTGGTGTGTGTCTTGGTTCTTTTCTTGTATGACTGCAGAAACCAAATTTTGTTTGAGCTTCATGTGAGGTTCAAATAACAAATAAATGGTATTGTATTGTATAGACAACTTAGATTTTGTCAATTACAGGACAATGAACACAGATTAAATGCAGGAGAGTAAACCTAAAGGATCAAAGATAATAGAAGATTGCAGAAGGTTATAGACATGAGGATGAACAAAGTTTTGAAAGAATCGAAATGCAACAATGAGCATTTAAATTTGAGGCAGTGCTGGAGTATGAAACATTAATTCACCGAGCATAGAAAATTTAAGTGAACAATAGTTAGCATCAGATAGAAAACAGATAGCAGAGATTTGCGTGACCGCAGATTTAACAAACACATGACCAAAGTCAGGAGAAAAAGTCAGTAATAAAGTTGAGAAAAAACTAAATCATGAATGAATAGCCTGTGACGGATAGATGATACTGCAGAGATGAAAGTAGGCATCCTACTGTTGGTAGTACAGTTCAAGGTCAGAAAGGGCATACAATCCAGGGGATAAGACATTGGCTGGGAAGAGAACAAATTAAGTATCTACCTAACAGAGTATATAGCACCAACCAAAGACAATAGCTTCAGTTTTACTAATTATCAACCTAAAGAAGCCTAAAAAATAGCACGACAAAACAAATTTAATTGAAGGTTATGCGGTCAGACTTACACAGCACAGAAACCTGCTCCTTGGCCCAACCATGTGAACCCTTTTGCCCATCTATACATCTTATACCTTTCTGTGCCTTGCCTATTTAAGTGTCTTTCTAAATGTCCCTTAAACACCGTGATCGTATCAGACTCCATCATCTACTCCGACAGTAAGTTTGAGATTTCACACACTGTATTTTTACTTTCTCCTCGAATCTCCCTTAAAGCTCTCACCTCAAACCTATGCTCTCACATTTGTGATACCTTGAACATGTGAAAAAGATTCTGACCATCTACCCTTTCTAGACAACTTATAATTTTATATACTCTCTCAGGTCATCCCCAAGCTTCCCCTTGTTCCCCATATTCCTTATGACCTTATGATCACAAGTATGACATCTATAACTCCTGCAAACAAATAAGAATTTTTAAAAATCAAGGCTCTGCTACCTGCCAAGGAAGGTAAATACACAGAGCAAAGAGTACATGGAACACTGTGTTTTAAGTTAAGTCAAGTCAGCAGAGTTTGGATTAACTCGAGTTTGAAAAAAGTAGAATACGTGGGATGCCAATCAGGAATACTTTAGAATAGTCTAGAGTATCCACTTAACTTTCTTGTTTGACGTTGATCATTTATTAGAGTCATAGAGTGTGGAAACAGGCCCTTCGGCCCAACTTGCCCACACCGGCCAACATGTCCCAGCTACTCTGAACCCTTTCAAGCTTGACAATATCTTTCCTGTAACATGGTGCACAGAACTGAACATAATACTCTAAATGCGGTCTCACCAACGTCTTATACAACTGCAACATGATCCTCCCAACTTCTATACTTATTTATTGTTAATAACTATATCCCTCCCACAAAGTCCTTAGAAACTTTAGAAAAGTTTGCAGGTTGCACTTCATTAAACCATATTGAATAAATATTCAGACCTACACAATTCGAACCACCTTATAGAAATGAAGTCCACTTTTTGCCAATCAAATTACTCCTTAAATGCGATAGTGTGTATAAATTCAGTTATAAACAAGAATTCAAAAGGTGTTAAAATGCAAATGACATGTGATTTTAATCAAATTTCAATCTACTGATAAAAGAGCTAATAACTTATTAGTTCGAAATGATATTACACGTCTATAAACTATTAAAGAAAACATTACTTTGAAAACATGATTTTGAAGAGAACAAATGTCACTGGCAGTGTATTAACAATATCCACTGGCATCATTATCAGCACAGATCAAACGAATATCTAAAAAGTGTCTTAAACGTTTAGTAATGATTACAGATAAAAAACAATCACACCAAGACAGTCTATCGTTTGTACAGTTGAGAAAATAAGTATAAATTGTAACTTATTTTCAAATCAGATTTCATGCAAAAATCCTAATATACAAACAAATAGCAATGACTGACCTAGATTAATACTGAATACGATTGTTGGTGGCTCTTGTCTTCAATATTAATCTATTTGTATACTTTTTTACTTTTAATGCAAGGCCAGGCTATGTATCTGTATGCATATTAGTGGCAACACTAGATAGCAATAAATAAATGGGCATCTTTGAGTGATTAAATGTTTTAATGTTTCTCAAAATATCATTAATGCATCTGTTTCACTACTTTTATATATTTGGAAAAGAGTGTGATCATATTTATCTGTCCTATCCCTTGTTTTCCTTCATCAACTTAACTTGCAGTGTTGCATGCAGATAGTTTAAAATTAATTTTAAAAATAAATTCTCAATTCTCTTTCATTTGTTATAAACCTCGTTTTAATTGTCATGATTTATCATTTACAGGCTTCTCTCTCTGTCCTATCCTTCCATAATTTTAAACATATGTCATATTTCTTCATTAGCTTTATTATTGTAGCAAATATATAACATTATACACAGATTTTTTAACCTTTTTCCTGAATATGGTAAAAGCTTTGTTAAAATGACTACTAAGTTTCTTTTTGGCCATTTCCTTAAAGAAATAGATTTAAACGCTGCTCGTCAAAATGATAAATCAACACTTTTATCTTGTGATAGCTGATTTCCGAAAGTATTGATAAAATCTGGGCGAAAGGAAGGGTGTGAAAAATTAACACATTCATTGCTACCTCCAAAAAGCACAAAACTCCTTGTAAATGTTTATAAATATATAGCTTTAAAGTTTTACCACAAATGATTTAACTCAAAACTTCAATAATTCCGACTTGCCATATTTTTCCATTCCACACAGGTCGGAAAAGTTGTCACTATAATAGAACCTTTAACGTGCAAATCAGATTGGAAATGCTGGTTACAATTATAGTAAACTAATGTGCACGGGTTGGAAAAGTGAAAACAGAACATGTAGAAAGAACACAATTTAAGACATATTCTTCAAATCAGATTCCCAAAAAGGAATGAGCAAGTGTCATCCTAATGTTATTCAACCGACAACAAATCCAAATCTGTTTAAACTCCTGTAACACTTTTAACAGTTTAATAAACTTTAATAAACTGTAATAGTTTAATAAACTGCCGCCATGTCAGCCTCCTCTCAGGTGATTATCTGTCACACTCACCGGGAAAGGGAGGATTTCACTTAATAATAATAATGACTTTCAGGCCTTGTATTAATAGGGATCCAGTTCCAATCGAAGCGGGTTTCCCAAGGCCTACAGATCAGAGGCACTGAACAGGCAATTTGCTTCCCATCCCGGTGACGAGCTGTCAGTTCAGCCAGTCTCCGAGACGAAAGGTAACACCAGGCTCCAAGGGTAGGCCCGCAGCCTGCCTCAGGCCGCAGGAAGGGCCGGCCACCTTGATGACAGTGCAATCATACGGAGCCGGGAGGGAGGGAGAATCAGACGAGGTTGGTGGGGGCGGGCAATGAACGATACCCGGGATCAGTGAGAACATTACTAGGCCGCAAACCAGATCAACACTCGCCCCGACAACACAACAACTGAGGAGCTCCGCCTCGCCCAATCCCGGATTCGCTCTCAGCCTCAGAAGCCAGGCCTAGCGGTTATGGCGGCTCCCCGATCTCTCCCACGGAGAGAGGCCGAGGGCAACAGAGGGCCTAGAGTCTCACTCACCTTCATGTCGGGACATCCTACACACACGATTACAGCGGCCCCGCGGGCTCCCACGCAGCGTCTCAACACCGGGCTCGGACAACAACAACTACCGTGCCAAACGGTCATGAAGCTGGTCGTGGCCGTGGCGCTGCTGGGGTGGATGGTTGGGGGTGGGGGGGGGGGAGGAGGGAAGAGGAGATAAAGGAGAGAGAAGTGGAGGAAAAGAGAAGGAGGAGGAGGAGAAGAAGGAGGAGCCGCCGCTGCCGCCGCTCCTGTTGCTCAGCCTGCGCGCTCTCTCTCTCTCTCTCTCTCTCTCTCTCTCTCTCTCGCTCGCTCGGTCCGATTTTTTCCCCTCACACTCTGAGCGCGCGAGCCGCGTAGACTGTGAGTGACGTCGGCCTCCCAACGAGGACGCAAAAACGGGCGCCACCGCTCGCGCCCGGCCGACTCTGCGCGCGCGCTCCCCGCGTCATCGTGCGCGACCTTCGCGCACTCTCGTCCAAGCTCATTGGCTGATGCGCGGTGACGTCACCCGACGGCCGAGATCAAAGCCGAGATCTTTGGATGAAATGGGGAGCGCGCAGCCTCAGTTCCCTCAGTGCCGGGCGGCCCGGGCAGCAGTGAGGTGGGGGTGCAGCGCTCTGTTCCCTGGTGATGGCGGCCCGGGCAGCAGTGAGGTGGGGTGGGGGTTACAGTGCTCTGCTCCCTGGTGATGGCGGCCCGGGCAGCAGTGAGGTGGGGGTACAGCGCTCTGCTCCCTGGTGATACAGTGCTCTGCTCCCTGGTGATGGCGGCCCGGGCAGCAGTGAGGTGGGGGTGCAGCGCTCTGCTCCCTGGTGATGGCGGCCCGGGCAGCAGTGAGGTGGGGGTGCAGCGCTCTGCTCCCTGGTGATGGCGGCCTGGGCAGCAGTGAGGTGGGGGTACAGCGCTCTGCTCCCTGGTGGCGGCGGCCTGGGCAGCAGTGAGCGCTCTGCTCCCTGGTGATGGCGGGCCGGGCAGCAGTGAGGTGGGGGTGCAGCGCTCTGCTCCATGGTGATGGCGGCCCGGGCAGCAGTGAAGTGGGGGGGGGGGTACGGCGCTCTGCTCCCTGGTGATAGCGGCCTGGGCAGCAGTGAGGTGGGGTACAGCGCTCTGCTCCCTGGTGGCGGCGGCCTGGGCAGCAGTGAGTGGGGGGTACAGCGCTCTGCTCCCTGGTGGCGGCGGCCTGGGCAGCAGTGAGTTGGGTGTGGGTTGCAGTGCTCTGCTCCCTGGTGGCGGCGACGGCCTGGGCAGCAGTGAGTTGTCAAGATGGAACTGCAGATGCTGGAAGATTGAAGCTACACAAAAATGCTGGAGAAACTCAGCGGATGCAGCAACATCTATGGAGCGAAGGGAATAGGCGACGTTTTTTAGTCTGAAGAAGGGTTTCGGCCCGAAACGTCGCGTATTTCCCTCGCTCCATAGATGCTGCTGCATCCGCTGAGTTTCTCCAGCATTTTTGTGTACCTGGGCAGCAGTGAGGTGGGGATACAGCGCTCTGCTCCCTGGTGGCGGCGACGGCCTGGGCAGCAGTGAGGTGGGAGTGACGGCGGCCTGGGCAGTGAGGTGGGGGTACAGCGCTCTGCTCCCTGGTGGTGGTGAGGGCGGCCTGGGCAGCGAGGTGGGGATGCAGCGCTCTACTCTCTGGTGGCGGTGGCCTGGGCAATGAGTTGGGGGTGTAGCGCTCTGCTGGTGGTGGTAACGGCGGTGTACCTGGGCAGTAAGTTTGGGGGGGCAGCGCTCTGCTCTGCTGGTGGTGGTGACGGCGGCCTGGGCAGTGAGGTGGGAGTGCAGCGCTGTGCTCCGCGGTGGCTTGGGCAGTGAGGTGGGAGTGCAGCGCAGCACTCGGATCCCAGTGCTCAGCTCTCAGTGCTGGGCAGCGAAGTGGCAGCGCGGCGCTCTGATGGGAGCCTGGGCAGCGAAGTGGGAGCTTGGCGCTCAGCTCTCTGCTGGACATCATCTGAAACATGTTGGTGTCCCAGGAGAATGGAGTATAGGGTGATTTCACTAAAGGTCACTGGAGCGTGGATCCGCACCCACGTGACCAAAATTCTCAAGTGGAGGACACTCGAGGGTCCCGGTACATGTTAGTGGATGGGGAAAATCGCATTTTCCCACCCGTTAAAAACATAGAAAACGGCGAGGTTGAGAGCTGCAATTTACTGTGCCAGTCGGGGTGACTGTGAGGCACAGCTACCTAGATTTACAGGGGGAAAAAAAGATAGCAAGTAAGGTAAATTCAAGAGGGAACTGAAGGTGCCAATCCAGCGGAAGTCAGCAGCCGACATTTGCCGTGGATATTTAAAGGTCCAAAATATCGGGAATTATCGCGTTTTCCCGCTGAATTTCATCAAAAGTAAGGCATTATATACTTTTTTATCTTTATTCATTTGTTAGATGAGAATTTTTAAAAGTGAAAAATCACTCAGTAAAAGTTCAAAATCGGCCATGGTTCTCAGGTTGGTTTTAACATGCAAAATCAAAACGCTTCTGAAGCTGCATTTACCATTTAAATAATGATAAACTATCAATGCATTTTTAAATAAATTTCACTCAGATGCAAGCTAAGGAATGTGATAATTATCAGCTGTCAGTTGGACAAAATTAGGACATTTTATTATTTGCCAAAATATATTTCTCAATGTTTCTTGTTTAAAGCCTGCACATTCACCCAAACAACTTATGTATTTATTTCTTTATCATCTAATAACAGACAAGCCTGCAGCATGGAATGATGTCTACAATCCTGGTTGGGCACCCACTGTGAGCAGGATAGACATTGCACGTGCAACAAGAAGAGAGTATTAAAGCAGATTTGGTTGCAGCTCAAGCATCTATAGCTCTGCAGATGCTGAACTTTTAACCGGTGCTGCAAGTACACCGTCAACTTGACATTTTTGGGAGGTTATAGGGAGGTTTCACGAAGCCCAGGTCTCGACCGTGACCCGCACTGTTGCCACGCAACGGCAACTTGATTACATGCTCTTAATTGCAGACACACGTTTAACATGGATTCAAGTGTAGCGGGGCCGTCTTCTGCCCCCGTATCCGTCCAATTGTCTCAGTATTCCTCAAATCTATCAACTGAGGAGTACGAACGGCATGTGCAAAAGATATCCTTGATAGGTATTGACCCTTATTTAGTGCCTGAAGCTGAGAGATCCCATGAAATCTCACAATTGCCAGATGTTAATTCCATGGACATCATGGCCTACCTCATCACAACACCCAGTCCGTACACATCTAAGAATTTTAAAGCCTACAAATCATCTGAGGCTTACAATCAGTTCGCAAATGGCTGGTTACACGACACAAGTGTATATATCCCTAAGAATCATCCAGACATACGAGTGGTGTGTGGAAAAGTAAGCTTTCCATCATTATGCTATTAATTGTCTATATAATTTATTAGTTTTTATTAATAGTTTATATTTTAAGTTTTTATCACAGTCTTGAATTGTAATTTATATTATCCTAATTCTACGGGTCCTGCACTCACAAGCTGTAGGGGTGACATCTAAGACATTGATGCCGTGGGTTATTGTGAGAAAGAACCAGATATGTAGTGCCCACTGCGATTGCAAGGCAGGTCTGGGTGAAGTTTGTACTCGCATTGCGACGCTTCTCTTTGGTATTGACGCGGGAGTACGGATTCGTGAGACTAAAACAGTCACCCAGGTCAAGGCTTATTGGATGGAGCCAACAAGAAAGCAGGTGAAAGCGGCGCCTGTCACCAATGTTGACTTCTCTTCAGCAGCAATGAAGAAAATATTGCTTGATGCTGCCATAGATGGGACTGAGCCAAGACAGCAGCAAAAAGATAGAGATTAAGCCCCATCATTGCCATCTGCTTCGTATCGAGCATCGGAGGTGCTGCAGGACAAATTACTGAGTACACTTTTGTTACGCCTGTCACGGATCACTACAAAGGCGGCCATATTCAGCTCTGTGGAGCCTTATGCAGCAACATTTGTTCCTGCTGAGACCGTTGTAGCATTTCCACCTATTCTTACGGACCTAATGGACAAAAACACATTCACCCTGACGTTTGCTGAACTTCTAAAGATATGTGAAGCTGTTAATTATTCTGTTACAGAGGAGGGGGCAAAGAACGTGGAGGCGCACACTCGACAGCAAGCAAAATCAGAAACCTGGTTTCGGTATCGGGCCGGACGCATTACAGCGTCAAAAATGAAAAGTGTTTGCACCACAAATGCAGGTTCCCCTGCAATTAGTGTTGTCAAATCGGTGTGTTACCCCAATCTGTACAAATTTAGCACTGAGGCTACAAGATGGGGCTGTGATCAGGAAAAGCGTGCAAGGCAAGCCTACGCGGCTTATATGCGCACTGAACACTCCGGTTTCATGATGAGAGACTCGGGTCTCATTATAAATCCCAAGTACCCTCATTTGGGTGCAACACCGGATGGACTTGTCGAGTGTGCTGAGCAATGTTGCGGGGCTGACCGCCTTGGTCTATGTGAAATAAAATGTCCATTCAGTAAGAAGGGCAGGTCTTTAATGTCCGCTGCACAAGACAAGACATTTTGTCTTCAGAATTCGAATGGTGAGCTTCATCTGTCCAAAAAGCATGCTTACTATTACCAGGTCCAGGCCCAAATTTTTGTCTCGGGGAGATCATTTTGCGATTTTGTGGTTTGGACCAGTGATGACGTCAGTCCTCACATAGAGCGCATAGTAGGTGATAATCCTTTTTGGACAGATGCTTTAGCTGCAGCCTCTCAGTTCTTCAAGTTGTGTGTGTTACCGGAGCTTGTTGGGAAGCATTTTACCAGCCCTCCAAAACATATGTTAGAGAATGTCGTGGAGAGCCATGATCAGGAAGAGCAGAAGTGGTGCTTCTGTAAGGAGGGTGAAAGTGGGAAAATGATTATGTGCGATAACAAAGATTGTCCATGTTCCTGGTATCATTTTGAATGCCTGAATTTGCCTGATGATTACAAAACGCCAAAGAAATGGTTTTGCCCCGATTGTAGGCTCATCAAAAAATCTAAAAGAAAAGGTCCAAAAAAAAGTTGATTTTAAAGTTTTCTGCTGAAAATGTTTATGTTAAATACAAAGTCTCTCATTTGTATGCCACGTTTACCTTGCACTGTTTACAGCCACGTAATGGGCATTTTTTTTTTGTCACTTTAAAACACAACAGTCACTTTGTGAGACAGTTCTATTTAAGTCTAATGTTAAAGATTGTGAAGTGCACTTTTGCCACAATGTTTGTTATTTAATGGTTCGCCAAATACTAGCAGTTTCATACTTAATAAATGCTGATGAGCCAAGAAACTGTGTTGAAAGTTTTTATTGTTCGTATTTGCACAACATGCTAAAGTACAATTGTCTGCATCTACTGTGACATTATGGACTCATTTAAGTTAAAAAGTGCACAACAGACCCTTGCAATTTTATCAATTTTGGGTACTTGATTTTCAGAGTTGGTAATCATGTACTCCAATGGCACAATATGACTTAGAAATGGGAATTTTTGCCTGACCCCACCAATGACACGCTCTACATGAGTGCGTAAATTAGCTATTTCACGAGTTTTTTCAACATCCAGCGCAGATAGTTGTGCTTTTCCTCTTGCAAATGCAGGGATTTCTGCTTGACAACCGTGAAATCCTGCAGCATCTTTTATGTCAAAACCGCGATCAGCTAAAATGACATCTCCAGGGAGCAGGTTGTCCAAAAATTGTGATGAAAGTGTAATTGTTTTATCTGTGCCTCTGCCCCCCCCCCATGCTGCAGATAGAAATGAAATAGCACCACATGGTGTAATACCTATCAAGAATTTGATGGTGTTATGGTGCTTATAGTTAGACCAAGTCTGTGCGCGCGCCTCTAAACTCGTAGGTCTATCAAAAAATATTTCAAAGCAATCTATGATCACTGCCACACGCTTTCCAAATGTCCGCCGAAATTGCATGGGCATGGTTTTCCACAGAACATCTCTTTCAGGCCAAATAATTAACTTGGATATGCCGTGAAGGGCATCAATCCCACTAGTGAATACACGCGATAGTGTGGCATTACTAACAAGGAATCGATATGCAAGATCCTCATGAGGCACTGCAAGTCGCAGCTTCATCAAGACGATCAGCAACTGCTGAAAATGTGTTAGTGAACGTCTTTTGGTGAGCTTGTCCTTAACATAATGGTAGACCAGCATCAAAACTGCAAATGTTGGTAAACCTGTGTAGAACCTAACCTTTTTGTCATCCTTGGAAAGGCTTTCTTGTGTTAACTTAATTTTTGCTGCTTCTTGTCTAGCTTTGGTGAGCTCTTTATTTTTTTGGTATAGTTGTGCTTCCAGTACTGTTATGTCTACTCCACACATGTCTGTTTGTGTTGATGTGTCCATTGTCTCTTTGACTGGTGTTTGTGTTTCTATGTCAAGTTGACGGTGTACTTCCAGCACCGATTCAAAGTTCTCATAATCATCAGCCTGCTCAGCATCAACTTGCAGAGCTACAGATGCTTGAGCTGCGACAACATCTGCTTTAATACTCTCTCTTCTTGTTGCACGTGCATGGCGTTCTTGTGCACGTTGTTTATCCTGCTCATTGTCGTCGCCGCGTCCCATATTCACAGTGGGTGCCCAATCAGGATTGTTGACATCATTCCATGCTGCAGGCTTGTCTGTTATTAAATGATAAAGAAATAAGTTGTTTGGGTGATTTTTATATAACAAATGAATAAAGATAAAACTTCAATAATGCCTTACTTTTGATGAAATGCAGCGAGCAAACGCGATAATTCCCAATTTTTTCTATCTTCATATCTCCACGGCCAATGTTTGCTAACCACTTCCGCTGCTGTTGCCCCTTCAGTTCCCTCTTGTGTTTACCTTCTTCTTTCTTTACCTTTGGAACTCTAAAGTAAGATAACTGTGTCTCACGGTTACCGCGACTGCCACAGTTATTTACAGCGCAAAAAAGGACCATTTTAGCTGTTTTAAACGGGTGCAAAAGTGCGCAATGTCTATCCTGCTCACAGTGGGTGCCCAACCAGGATTGTAGACATCATTCCATGCTGCAGGCTTGTCTGTTATTAGATGATAAAGAAATAAATACATAAGTTGTTTGGGTGAATGTGCAGGCTTTAAACAAGAAACATTGAGAAATATATTTTGGCAAATAATAAAATGTCCTAATTTTGTCCAACTGACAGCTGATAATTATCACATTCCTTAGCTTGCATCTGAGTGAAATTTATTTAAAAATGCATTGATAGTTTATCATTATTTAAATGGTAAATGCAGCTTCAGAAGCGTTTTGATTTTGCATGTTAAAACCAACCTGAGAACCATGGCCGATTTTGAACTTTTACTGAGTGATTTTTCACTTTTAAAAATTCTCATCTAACAAATGAATAAAGATAAAAAAATATATAATGCCTTACTTTTGATGAAATTCAGCGGGAAAACGCGATAATTCCCGATATTTTGGACCTTTAAATAGCCACGGCAAATGTCGGCTGCTGACTTCCGCTGGATTGGCACCTTCAGTTCCCTCTTGAATTTACCTTACTTGCTATCTTTTTTTTCCCCCTGTAAATCTAGGTAGCTGTGCCTCACAGTCACCCCGACTGGCACAGTAAATTGCAGCTCTCAACCTCGCCGTTTTCTATGTTTTTAACGGGTGGGAAAATGCAATTTTCCCCATCCACTAACATGTACCGGGACCCTCGAGTGTCCTCCACTTGAGAATTTTGGTCACGTGGGTGCGGATCCACGCTCCAGTGACCTTTAGTGAAATCACCCTATAAGTGAGCTTCGTATTGCTTTTGTTGCAGCAAGGTACGTGAAGGTTTTGTTTCCCCACCGATGGGAAGGTGGCAAAATTAAAGCACTTGTTAATTAAACTGTTTTCTTTGTTAGCTATGACCACTGACGCCAAAACCCAGGTTATTGCATTTTATTCTTGTCAGTCTTTTAGCTTTGTCAATCAGTTTCAAGGCGCCAACTTTCGGCTTCGAATATGGAAGGTGGATCAGAATAGAAATCAGTCACTTATTCTATTGGATAGGTACAAGCTGTATGTAGGAGCAGTCCAGCTAGTCCTACTCCCTACTACTAACCTGAATAATGGTCTCGACCCGAAAAGTCACCTATTCCTTTGCTCCATAGATGCTGCCTCACCTGAGTTTCTCCAGCATTTTTGTCTACCTTCGATGTTTCCAGCATCTGCAGTTGCTTCTTAAACATTCCCCACATATCACTTGATCTTTGGTTAATCGCTATCTATCATTCTGCCTCCCCCCCCCCCCCCCCACCCCCCACACACACACACACACACACACACACACACTCACACTCACACTCACACTCACACTTGACTCCTTTGGCAATGGGAACAGTTTTTAAATATGATTAGACAATAGGTGCAGGAGTAGGTGCTGGCCCTTCGAGCCAGCACCACCATTCATTTTGATCATGGCTGATCATCCCCAATCAGTACTCCGTTCATGCCTTCTCCCCATATCCCCTGACTCCGCTATTTTTAAGAGCCTATCTAGCTCTCCCTTGAAAGCATCCAGAGAACCTGCCTCCACTGCCCTCTGAGGCAGAATTCCACAGACTCACCACTCTCTGTGAGAAAAAGTGTTTCCTCATTTCCGTTTTAATTGGCTTACTCCTTATTCTTAAACTGTGGCCCCTGGTTCTGGACTCTCCCAACATTGTGTTTCCTGCCTCTAGTGTGTCCATACCTTTAACAATCTTATGTCTCAATGAGATATCCTCTCATCCTTCTAAACTCCAGAGTGTACAAGCCCAGCTGCTCCATTCTCTGAGTATATGACAGTCCCGCTAACCCGGGAATTAACCTTGTAAACCTACGCTGCCCTCCCTCAATAACAAGAATGTCCTTCCTAACTGCACACTGCTCCAGGTGTGGTCTCACTAGGGCTCTGTACAACTGCAGAAGGACCTCTTTGCTCCAATATTCGATTCATCTTGTTATAAAGGCCAACATGCCACTATCTTTCTTCACTGCCTGCTGTACCTGCATGCTTACTTTCATAGACTGATGAACAAGGACCCCCCAGATCCCGTTGTACTTTCCCTTTTCTCAACATGACGACATTTAGATAGTAATCTGCCTTCCTGGTTTTGCGACCAAAGTGGATAACCTCACATTTATCCGCATTAAGCTTCCTGCCGTGCATCTTCCCACTCCCCCAACCTGTCCAAGTCGCCCTGCGTTCTCATAGCATCCTGGGTTCACACTGCCACGCAGCTTTGTGTCATCTGCAAATTTGCTAATGTTACTTTGAATCCCTTCATCGGGTCACCGGGGTGTGATGCACGGAGCAGCTCAATCTTCCTGGAGGGCATGGCAGCCTCCGGCATACACTGTTAACACACGAAACATGTACTTTCCTACCTGTTTAAAACTTGTGGGTGACTGAGTGCTCTGAACCAAATACTCTGGTATCTTTGCTCTGAACCAAATGCACCAAGGTGTAAGCGGCCCCGAAGGGGTGCGTCCCTCGAGACAGTCCCCACTCCCCCCCCCCCCCCCCCCCCCCCGGGGTCAGCGCTGTCCAGCCATGGCCGCCCTCCGCCCCATCTCCACAGTGTCACGGGACCGGGTGGAGCAATGCCGCGGTTCCGGGCAGCGGACACGCAGGGATGAAATCCCGGCAACATCCCAGTCAGCTGCAGCAGACCAGCATCCCGTCAGCTGCAGTAGAGTTGGGGACAGGCTGGTCCCTCCACCCACCCAGAGTGCACTGGCACCCCGACCACCCCCCCCCCCCCAGCCGCGGGTTGAGGACGGGCCCGCTGCACTGTCGGCCATAGTAAGTGTTTACCTGACATTCACTGCTTGTACTCCAGATGGTGTTGCGAGGCAGCAGTACGGGTCATGGGTCGTGACCTCGACTGTCGTGTACCCTCCCTATACCTCTGTCAGATCTTCTCGCAGCCTCCCCTGTCTATCCATATAACTAAAGTTACTCTTATGTGAATCATTGTATGCACCCTTCTTCCTAAAGGGGTATTTTCAAAAATGTACTGTCCAAGACTGAATGCAATATTTCAGCCGTGATCAAACCAGTCTTTTATAAAAGTTCATAAGTGGGACAAGGTGACAGAGGAGGTTGGGAAGAGTGATGAGAGAAGCAAATGGAATTTCTCTTGTAACTTGAGAAAGCATAAAGTCAAATGGGTGGATAAAGGATAGAAGTGAAAAGTAGATAATGCCGTGAGGTAAGGAGAAGAATTGTGAGGCCAGAGGAAGGGGTGTTGGTGGAAGGGGAGGGTGGGGAATGGGTGTGCATTCAAGTGGGGCACAAGGGAGGGAAAAAAGGAAGGTGGAGTGTTATATCTATCTTTGTCTTTAATAAACTCAGTGACTGAATCTACAATCCTCTTGGGTAGAACATTCTAAGGACTTCCTTCCCCTGGTGAAGACATTTTCCCTCTGCTGACCTTGTTCTTTGAAACACTGATCCCGCGGCTTCAGACACCACAGCAATGTGAAACATCAACTCCATATTTACCATGTCTAATCCTTAAGGGTTTTTTTATGTTTCAATGAGATGGTATCACTATCTTCTAAATTCAGGAGTCTCCTTAACATGCCCTCATTTGACAATTCTATAATTTCAGCAATCAGTTGGAACTTTTTCTGCAATTTTTCCATTGGAAATATTCTTCCTTGAGTAGAGAAGCAAGACCTGTACAGCTTCTGGGGAAACAAGGGTTGAACAAATGTACCCACAATCACCTCGGTCTATGAATGTAAAATAACTTCCTGACTTTTTTTGTAACTTAGGTCATTAAAGATTAGTCATTCTCATGATCTGGAAATAATGTAACTAAGGATTGTTAAATGTATTAATTGCCTATTTATCACCTTTATACCACGAATAGATTAATTTAACTTGTTGAATAGCTGGAAGCTACTATGCTGGGAGTATATTAGTTGCCCTGCCTAATGGGGAGGGGGAGGCGAGGTGGATGGGGGAAGTGTTGAGAGAAATCTGATTTGTATTTGGTTGTAAGTCCTTGTGATACTGTGTTTACAAGCTGAAATTGTCACGACAACGAGGTTTTACACTGCCTGGGACAAGGCAATAAACAAATTTAAGATTCAATAAATAATCTGTAAAATAGAGTAGTTGGCAAAACTTTGCTTTCTCACGTTGTGCTTCTACATTGATCCATAAACTATTGTTGCTCTTTTTCTGGTTTTAGGTGGGCTCCTGAGGTGAAATCAACTTCTGATTATTTCACCAACATTTTAAATCTGGGTTTTTCTTTGTAATTTTATAATGTCGAGAGAGGTACATTGTCAGTCGACATTGATTTCCGTTTCTCTGTAATTTTACAAGCTTGGATATGTGGCTTTATATTCCTTCATCTATGTGTATTTTCTCTCTTGAATTCCTTTGCAAATTTCTAACCATGTCATTAATTCACTTTAATTCCATGTGATTCAACTTTTAACTATTTCTTCTGTGGTACTTTATCAAATGCTTTCAAAATTCCAATAGTAAGATTTGTATGCATTCCCCTGTCCAATGCTTTAGTCTGCCACAGATTGCACCTGATCTAATTCCAGACATAACTGGAATAGAGTAAGCCTGGACTTTGCCTTCTACTCCACCATCCTTTGCATTCAAGGAAACCATTCTTCACATTTTCTTCCTCTTCAAAATAAGATTCCAGCACCCTTTATCCCTTACGGTAATTATAGAACCACAACTCCCTAGTCTATTCTCTCCCCTCCAACCACTCCAGTTCTTGTATCAGTTTACAAAGCAAGTGCAGGAAATGTCACACTATCCACGATCCAGCCCTTCCAGGTGATGCAGTATGTCACTTGCAGTTCTTCCACCATTATTTTCCATAGTTTCTTTCTAGACTTTTTATCCTTTTTAGAATTCCTTAAGTCTCGTGTGAAGATTTTTCTAAATCAAACCAGACTTTAGTGCCAATTCCATTTTCACCATTAAGAATTTTCACCAACCAGTTACTGTGAAGATAGAATTTATTTGTGAATAAGTCAACTATGAACAAACTCTGAAAAGAATTACAGGAGACCCTACTGCAAGAGACTGCAGGTGCTATAATCTGACACACAAACAAACTGCTGGAGGAACTCAGTGGGTCAAGCAGCTATGAGGGAGGGGTGGGGGGGAGAGAAAGGAATTGTCAACATTTTGCTTTGGGATCCTGCATCAGGGCTCTATCAAATATTCTGTTGGAATAAACTATATATATATAGTATATGCATCAAGTTGTAGCTCTATGATATGTGGCAGGGAAAGAAAGTGAATTATAATAATAATAATAATAATAATAATGGATGGGATTTATATAGCGCCTTTCTAGATACTCAAGGCGCTTTACATCGCATTATTCATTCATTCCTCAGTCACACTCGGTGGTGGTGAGCTACTTCTGTAGCCACAGCTGCCCTGGGGCAGACTGACGGCAGCGTGGCTGCTAATCTGCACCTACGGTCCCTCCGACCACCACCAGTCATTCACACACAGGCAGAGGTGGGTGAAGTGTCTTGTCCAAGGACACAACGACAGTATGCACTCCAAGCGGGATTCGAACCGGCTACCTTCCGGTCGCCAGCCGAACACTTAGCCCATTGCGCCATCTGTCGCCCCAAATTATGGCAATTTCTATTTCGGCCTTTCTAATCATTTATAGGTTTTGTTTTCATTTAGGGTTTTGGAAGAAGTAGCTTCAAAAGAGACAAATTTAAGAATGACTTTCAACCGGAGGAAGAAGATCTATTTTGAAATTCTATTAGTGAAGTAGAATATTAAAATACAATAAACGAAGGAATGTAGTGTTATGAATAAGAGTACATGGTGACACCTCTGTGACTGAAGTGTGAAAAAATGTGATTCGTTCAGTTGTATAGTAGTGGGGAAGATGCTTTTCTTAAAGTTGGATATCTAGTTTTCTTTTTCACATTTATTGTGGATAAACTTGTAAGTGATTTCAAACAAGACTAATGCACAGTGCCTGTGCGTGCAGACCATATAGTTACAGGTGAGATGATTGAAGTAATGTGATCTACCATTAGGTATTAGTAATTCAAATTATTGTGGATTGCTCAAAATATGGCTCTAGATTTTTTTTCACAATAACAATACAGGGAAAATGTTATCTTGCTTACTTTCTCTGTCGCACCTTCGATGTGTGCCCAATGAATGTTGCTGCAATTTAACACTTACAGGACTGGTCCCAGTGTGTTAATCCGTGTGTGAAGAACATGCTGTTCTCCCAGTATATTAAAAAAAAAAACAAATAAGAGAAAAACGTGAATCAAGATTAATGTAATCGGCTTTCACCCACAAAAGAAACTATGGCAACTGCGATTGTTTCAAAATTATTTGTGCATTATTTTAACACCACAGCCTACAATGGCCACACTGCATTTCCATGCCACTTCTTGTGGATGGTGTTGCTGAAACTGGCAGGGATGTTCGTTCAACTTGAGGCTTTTCCTTAAAATCATGATATTAATATGCGTTTGCTGCCTTTCACTTACAAAAAGTAACAATCATTGCATAAATTATACAGCAACACGTAGCATTTATATAGCAGCTAATAACAGATGGAGAGTTGTTTTGCAACAGAGAAGATGCAAGAGAATTTACAGCCTAAATTCTGTGGCTTTGTTATAGTTTTTAATAGAAAAAACAAATTATTTCCGTGTACAGCATTTAACGGTAAATGCTCAAGTGTTCCTTATCAGTGATGGAAGAGACTTGCCTCTCTGTTTCTATTTACTACCATCTTGTTAAAATCAGCTAGACAAATATAACAATTGCATCATGACTAGGTATTCATTTGGGTGCATGATATAGCTAGTGCAGTGTAGCTTTCAGTTGCCATTTTCTGGGAAATCGATTTCCTCATTTATGATTTTACTCCGTGCATGTCTTATGTCAGTACTGCTATGTATTGTAGGTATGCATTTGTTTGGGTTTTTTTAACCGTATTTGGTTGTTGTAAATCTTTATTAAAATGCTGACCCTGATTTGACAATGAAATAGCAAATATCTACATAAGTGAAAAATTATTGGGATGCTCAGCGGGTCATGTGGCATCTGTGGAGAGAAATAGTGTTAATATTCCTATTTTCAGTGGACTGGAAAAATGTGGCATTAAGTTGCAGAAAAGGGGAGAATAAAAATGTTCAGTGAGATGGAGACCAAGAGAAGATGAAACACTGATAATATTCTCACCTGGGAGTCTGAAGATCAAAGATTCATTCAAAATTTGGTAACAAAATCAACTTTGGCCCTAGGAGCATGCTCTCTATCATAAGAGTATCATCTTTCAAGTAATATTGAAGAAATGTTCTCTGGCAGATGTAAACAACCCTTGGCCTTTTTCAAAGTAAGCATGGAATTGCCTGTCTCCCATTTTAATATTTATATCACCAGTAAAACTAAATAAAGGAGTTATTTGCTAGATGTTACTGTCTCTTATTTTCTGTTGTGATTTCTATTAACACAGTAACTAAATTAAAAATCTTTCAAAACATTTCACATTGGTAGTGAGAAGCTTTAAATAGTGAGTAGTGCCAGATCATTGTAAATCCTTTTTGGAATAAGAGCTTGAGGATGTCTAAGTTGTGTTCTATAATTACACAAATTGACTTTTATTGGTAGGTTTCATCTTACAATTTTCTCCACTATGGCATACAAGGCAGGACATTAATCAATTGTTCTTTGACCAGTGTCAAACAAGCATTCGTCGTGGCCCGACTGCAATGTTGTCCAAACCTGCTAGAAAGGAAGGGGGCGATCAACCAGCAGATGGCAGTGTGGAATTGTTGATTTAAAAATGCTGTAATCTGTTATTAGAGCCGTCTTCATAGAGGGAGTAAACCGCCAACATTATGCCATTCCATGAGAACTGGGAAAATATAACCAATTTTATTTGATAGAGGTAGGGTTGGGAATATGGATGATTGGAATATCTGGGCGATCCAATTTGAGTGGGGAGTGGCTCCACAAGTTGGCCTGTCGGTCCCTGACCCATGGCAGATACTTCCTGCCAATTACATCACAGGATCCTGTGATATTAACGGGAGGGGACAGATGCTGTGGTGGGAGCAGTGTTGAGGTGGCAGCAGAGGATCTGAGAGAAACCACCTTTTGTACTCGTGCTATTTGAGATTAGACGATGGAATAATCAAGGGTCTGGGAGTATGGTCCAGATAATGAGGTCCAGATAATGAGGTCCAGTCTATTTGCATTATCTATATTGTAGCATTCGTACCTCATGACCTGTCATTTCTCATTTAAACTATTCCTGTACTACATTTTCTCTTTACAGATCACTGCCCATTTTCTGTTTCCTCCCTTTCACTTTTTCTACTGTCACATGTTCAATTCTCCCCTCTTTTCTCTGAATATTTTCCCACTGACGTCCATCTCTACTCTGCAGCCGTCACATGGTCTTAAGCTATCATGCAACACCACTCATTCTCTGCTTTGTCTCTTCAGTTGAATTCTTCACTCTGCCATGCTGTTTTCTATGTTCTATTCCAATCAACACCCTCTGCTCTTTTTTCATCCCCTTTTGGTTCGCTCTCTCCGATATCAGTTATCTCATAGGGTCAGGGAACGATATGATACATCATTACTGAGCTCATGCCACTAGAAAGGTATCCTGCAAACCTTCCTGTTCTTTTTCCTTCATCATCTGTCTAATCCTCACTTTCTAAGGATCTTTCTCTGAGACCCATTCTTCAAGCTACATTCCATAATCCCCACTCCTTAACGATCATTCTCCAAGGTTTTCTTACCAAGACTTCCTCAGCTGATTCTCAGTAGGAAAAAAAAAGTCAATTTGTGGAGATCCCCGCGCATTAACACTAACCTACATGAGGGACAATTTACATTTATATCAAGCCAATTAACCTACGAACCCACACTTTGGAGAAAACCCACGGTGAGAACATGCAAACTCTGTACAGACAGCACCCGTAGCCTGGATCAAACCCGGGTCTGTGGTGCTGTAAGGCAGCAACTCTACAACCAAAGATCCTATAGCAGAGCTGTTATAGGATCTTTGTACAACAGTGCCACCTTGCTTCCCTAAATCTCTTTTACAGTATTTCTGCAATCCTTTTCTTGGATTTTGAAGCTCCTGGAGGAAACCAGGGGACCTAGGGCAAACCCATGCGGTCACAGGGAGATTGTGCAAACACAAAGATAGCACCTGAGGTGCAGATTGGACCTAAGCTTTGACACAGCAGCTCTACAGAGTGTGCCACTCTTGCCTGTGGTAATGTGAGAATAATAGTGCTGCAATTAAAGAAAGGATCTGATTAAGCTGTTTAACATGTTAGAAGGATTTGATGGCATAGTTACAGAGAAACTTTCTTTGGGAGGGAATCTGAGCAAAAGGAAAAACTGGACTGTCAGAATTTGCTGGCTCTTGTTGGGAGATGAGCAAGCACATGGTCCACATTGCTCCTTCTGGGCCCCCACTGTGATCAGGTGGAATCTCCAGCCCTCCTGTCAGCAGACAATCTCCACGAGCAAACAAACGGGTGTAAGAATGAGTCATCACACCTCGCCTGCTAACCAGCAGGATGCCTTCAAGACCTCGGAACCAGAATGTAATCATTAGGCAGCTCTTTCCTGGGTCAATTAGGCTCAACTTCCTTTGTTTCAACCCATTTTATTTGACCAGTAAATTCCTGTGAAATATCCCCCACTGCAGTCTGCATAATTTGCAGTCATATACTGCGATTCCAGTTGCACATATTTTATTTTAAAGAAACACAAATTCCAAATTCACAAAGATTCCCATCAGACAAATCTAATGTCTGAAGAAGGGTTTCGGCCCGAAGCGTTGCCTATTTCCTTTGCTCCATGGATGCTGCTGCACCCGCTGAGTTTCTCCAGCATTTTTGTGAACCTTCGATTTTCCAGCATCTGCAGTTCCTTCTTAAAGACAAATCTAATGCTCTGAAGTAGAGATGGTTAAGATAATGAACATTTGTAAAGTGGTGCATCTTCCAGTATTCAGCAAGGCACACCATTCACACTCTATACAGGATCTAAAAAATCAAAGTTAATTGGAATTTGAGTTCCAATATTTGTTGGGAGGTACCTCAGGACTTACCTTGTCTGCACATCTGGATGCTCGCAACGGCGGCTGCGGAGGGTTGTGGTCCCAACCACGGGGGGGAAATGGAGGAGGACTGACCAAATTTTGTGCCTTCCACCACAGTGATGAATGCTGCAGTGGATGTTTGTGTTAAATTTTTATTGTGTATTGTGTGTTTTTTTTTTTTGTACCGTTGCTGCCAAATTCATTTCACTGCACTTTATACGTGACAAATAAAACTGACTTGACTTGAAAGCTCATGAGGGATAGGGAGGTCTGTGAAGAGCACATATGTCAAATCTCAATGAATGGCAAAGCAGGCTCAAAGGGCTGAGCATGCAATAGCTCATCTATCCATGGTCTATTGTCAATTCATTGTCTGTCCATTTGTCTATCCATTTCCCTCCACAGATGCTGCCTGGCCCACCAAGTACCTCCAGCACTTTGTTTCTGGCTCAAGTTTATAGCTTCTGCTGTTCCTTGTGTCTCCGTGGCTTGGTAGCAATATTATTAAACTATAAATTCATGTTTCTATCGTTACCACCAAGCACTAAATTAATTTTCTTCCAAGAACCGGACCCGTGAAGATCCCTCTCCAATCCATCATAGAGAATAACGGCCTTCACCCCTCGCCTCTCACACGACGATGATCCCCTAAATCTCAAAATAAACTCTCTTGAATGGTATCTCCAGATTTCTGAGTAAATATCAATTATTAAGCGGTTTAGATGGATATAGAGGATAGTTGATCACTCTTCATTTTGAGGGTAAAGAAAGGAAGTGATTTTTTTTTGGTAGGTGGATTCTTGTTTGTCAGTTTGCTGTTCTGCAACTAGGTGTGACTGTCTGGAGAAAGCAATGACCCTTTGTACCTGCAACTGCCATTTCCAAGCTGTCCCTGGCAGGTTGCTGTTCCATCTCCCACTGCCTTCCTGTAATTTGCACTTAATGTTTGTCCTTTCTAATTGAAGTTTGTTGGTGCTGGCTTTGAGCAACCTTTTCGTTTACAAACAAAATGCAGACTATCAGGAAGGAAACTGTCCGTAACAATCCTTTCAGCCCAGTATCTGCTTTCAACCCCTGAGGTGCGGGCTGCCTTTCAGAATCTCTACTTTGATTTTTAGATTGACAAACCTGTGCCAGAAGCTGAGGAAATACAGGGTGCAGTGGTAAAGAGGTAAGAATGGGGACCCTGGGGTTGTTTGTGAACAGCAAAGATTGAAATTTATCAATAAATAGTAAAATAAATTGTGAATTTCGGAAATTTTAAATAAAAACAGAAAATGTTCAACAACACTCAGTCAGTCAGTCAGGTAGCATCTGTGGTGAACGAAACACAGTTAGCTGCTGGGCAGACTTGGATGGCCACAGTTTGATAAATGCTTACATCATCACCCAATGGGTTCCAGCTTTAGCTGTAAAATTACCACACCTATTCAAATTACAGAACTGAGTGATGGAGCTCAGAACTACAGCTCCCACAGTATCTCTGCCACTAGTGCTGAATGTTTCCAGCCTTTACTGATTTAATTAATATTTGTCCAGTTCATTTGCTCAGATCATTGCATCAAGATTCTGCACTAGTGTCCATGGGTGTGGTTTGCTTTGAGTTCAAGTTCCACATTGGCAGCTTGCAATTTATAATCAAGTAGAGAATTAGATCTGGAATGGAAAGTTAGTATCAGGAAAATACAGCCTTTAAAGCCAACCTTGTCCAAGGAAAATACTTTACTTTAGATTTTACTTTCGAAATACAGGGCGGAAACAGGCCCTTCGGCCCACCATGTCGACACCGACCAGTATTCACCCTGTACGCCAGCCTACACACTGGGGACAATCTTGCAATTTTCACCGAATCAATTTAACCTACATGTCTTTGGAATGTGGGTGGAAACCGGAGCACCCGGAGAAAACCCATGTGATCGTAGGGATAAAGTACAAACTCCATACAGACAACAGCCATAGTCAGGATCGAACCTGGGTCTCTGACGCTGTAAGGCAGCTACTCCACCGCCCCTCAATCGGTCATTCTCACACAGGAGGTTCTCTGTATGGCCCCACAGCAGCAATAACGTGATTGTTTTGTAACTGGTTCTGAAATGATTTTGCAAACTGCTCCGACTGGGGACAGGTAAAGGCCCAGCCAACAATACTTACACCCGATGAAATAATGAATAAAGAGTGGAGGCAGGCAATCTCTGCACCCTAATAACCAACTCAAAAACCAGGACCATAGACATGTGCGCACGTTAACCCACTCCCCATCCCATCAAATCAAAATTAAAGATGTGCCCTTGAAGAGCTTGCAAATGTAGATTCCTGCATTACCCGATCATTTGGGCAAATAGAGGTAGTAACTTTTGATTCCATTCCATTATAGTTGATCAGGAGAATCCAATAGTCTTACAATATTTACTTCAATCTACCTCATTGTAGAATGAATCAGCCCTACAATATGTCTGAATAATTTCAGGCGGATGTCTTTATGCCAGTTTTGGT
Organism: Leucoraja erinaceus; assembly: GCF_028641065.1. NCBI lineage: Eukaryota > Metazoa > Chordata > Chondrichthyes > Rajiformes > Rajidae > Leucoraja > Leucoraja erinaceus. Next base: position 53,763,445 of record NC_073379.1, read on the forward strand.
GCTACATCACGCAGTTTTCTCCTATCTCAGCTCCTCCCTGTGCAACTCCTGGAGCTCTCCCCAGCCATTGTTCAGGCCACATAGGCAGGTAAGGGTTAACAACCTCCATTCCCTCTGTGAGGCCCTGCGGCAGGCAACTAGCCTGCCAGTGTCACTGCTCCACAGCCCCAGTTATGAACAAGAGGAGTAGTGAAGTGAAGAATGAGTCACCATGAAAACAACTTCCTTTACTACATTCAGACTTTCCGATCATCTTGTAGAATGATTATCACTGGCAAAAGCCATCTTATGATATTCAAAATTAATGGAGTTTGACCACAGTTAAAATGCTTCATATAGAGTAATTCTTTTGTCGCTGTTTATTTTCCTCCATATATAAACAATGAATCCAGGACCTGCTCACTGTTACCTGCATGTTCAAGCAGTCAGTCCCAGTCATCTATTTGACCAAGGTTGCCTCTACAGAGAGATTGGATCGTCTTCTTATCCATTATACACTCAATTCCTCACATTCACACCTGAATACTGGTCAATATTTTTCCTGATTCTTCCCAGCAGAAAAGCTCAGTACTTTTGGTCGAGTCGGGAACAACAAAATTAGTAAAGACTGAGAATCAAATCTGTGCCCTTCCTGCTCTGCATGTGTCAGTATTACATTACATATTGTTCAAGAAGGAACTGCAGATGCTGGAAAATCGAAGGTACACAAAAATGCTGGAGAAACTCAGCGGGTGCAGCAGCATCTATGGAGCGAAGGAAATAGGTAACGTTTCGGGCCGAACCCCTTCTTCAGACTGATAGGGGGTGGCGGGGAGAAGGAAGGAAAAATGAGGAGGAGGAGCCCGAGGGCTGGGGGATGGGAGGAGACAGCCCGAGGGCTGAGGAAGGATTGTTCGACGTTGTTCAATACGTACCAAGGCCCCATCCCGACCTCTACCTCCGTTACATCAACGACTGCTTTGGGGCCACCTCCTGCACCCACACACAACTGACTGACTTCATCCACTTCACCACCAACTTCCATCCGGCACTCAAATACACCTGGACTATTTCCAACACTTCCCTACCATTCCTTGACCTCACTATCTCCATCGCAGGTGATAGACTTCTGACTGACATCTACTATAAACCCACTGACTCACATGGCTATCTGGACTACACTTCTTCCCACCCTGCTTCCTGTAAGGACTCCATCCCCTACTCCCAATTCTTCCGCCTATGCCGCATCTGCTCCCAGGATGAGGTGTTCCACACCAGGACATCTGAAATGTCCTCATTCTTCAGGGAATGGGGGTTCCCCTCCTCCACCATAGATGAGGCTCGCACCAGGGTCTCTTCCATACCCCGCAACACCGCTCTCTCTCCCCATCCCCGCACTCGCAACAAGGGCAGAGCCCCCTAGTCCTCACCTTTCACCCCACCAGCCGTCACATACAACCAATAATCCTCCGTCATTTCCGCCACCTCCAACGTGATCCCACCACTCGCCACATCTTCGCATCTCCCCCTATGTCTGCCTTCCGCAAAGACCGCTCCCTCCACAACTCCCTTGTCAATTCTTCCCTTCCCTCCCGTACCACCCCCTTCCCGGGCATTTCCGTTGTAACCGCAAGAAATGCAACACCTGTCCCTTTACCTCCCCCCTTGACTCCATTCAAGGACCCAAGCAGTCGTTCCAGGTGCGACAGAGGTTTACCTGCATCTCCTCCAACCTCATCTACTGCATCCGCTGCTCTAGATGTCAAATGATCTACATCGGTGAGACTAAGCGGAGGTTGGGCGATCACTTCGCCGAACACCTCCGCTCAGTCCGCAATAACCTACTTGAACTCCCGGTGGCTCAGCACTTCAACTCCCCCTCCCATTCCCAATCCGATCTCTCTGTCCTGGGTCTCCTCCATTGCCAGAGTGAGCTACACCGAAAATTGGAGGAACAGCACCTCATATTTTGCTTGGGGAGTCTGCATCCTGCGGGCATGAACATTGAATTCTCCCAATTTTGTTAGCCCTCGCTGTCTCCTCCCCTTCCTCAGCCCTCGGGCTGTCTCCTCCCATCCCCCAGCCCTCGGGCTCCTTTATCCTTCCTTCTCCCCACCATCCCCTATCAGTCTGAAGAAGGGTTTCGGCCCGAAACGTTACCTATTTCCTCGCTCCATAGATGCTGCTGCACCCGCTGAGTTTCTCCAGCATTTTTGTGTACCTTACATTACATATTGCTTTTGTTATATACCCTTCATTCTCTGTAGTTTTAAGACAACAGACATTCAGTGCTGCTCCAACCATTTGCTCTGGAGAATACTGCGGCTTCCATGGATTGGAATGTGCTGACAGCAGAAGGTCATCATCTAGTGTAAAAGATTCAGTTTGTGAACGTACCTTCACTTTACACACAGCTCGTGCATCCGATTGCTGTGGTTGTCTTTGTTTCCTCCACATTCAGTTGAGGAAGTTCAAGGGAAGTGAATGAATAGCTGAAGTTTATATCACCATTTTTAGTTTGCCTTGAGCCATCTGCTTTAGTACAGCACTCCTTGAGGTTGAGGGCTTTGATCAACTGCCTGCAACCCTTTGTGGTCAGAGAATCCAACCTCCAAAGAAAATACTTTCTGGATTGCTAGAAAAGATAAAGATCAGTGGGAGTCACTGTGAGTTTGTGGCAATGATCCCACCAGCAGCATGTAGGAAGTGAGTCAGGGGATGGCTAACACATATGGCCATTTATCTATCACAACTCAGATGCAGAATGTAGATGTGTAACAGTGATTTCCAAAACACAGGACAACAATGGCTACATCTGTTTGCCAAAAATCATGAAGTTTGTGCTCAAGATCACAACCTATTAGCCAGACCTCTAGCTGGAAGTGAAGGAAGAATTACAAATTCCTTTGTCCCTGAGACCCGTCCTGATGGAATGTAACTCTTGCTGAGTCACAGCAATCAGGCATTGGAGCCAGATGATGGCCAGTCCAGCAGTCGCCATACCGAGTCCTGTCACTCTGTCCATTTACAAATACTCGTAATTATGGAAGTGATCCAGATACACACCAAATCTTGCACAGATTGGCCAATATAAACATCCACCAAGGAGACCTCTGATCTGATGGATGTGATCAGTCTCACTGTCTATGAACAGATGTCAGTGGATGGAGGGGGCATATCATGGGACAACACAGGCACAGGAGACTCAATGTAATTAACTGTGAACAGAAACTTACATGGTGGCAACAGTCCATAACTCATTCTTTAACTGTTGGGTCGTTATTCCTGAAGTCGTCATTTTCTGAATATATGGCCATTCAAGTGGATGAGCTACTTAAAGAAAACTAATTGTTCTGAAATAATGAGAAAGAAGATGTTTAAAATGTGTTGCTCTTCATATTCCTAAACATCAACCCATATCTGTGTGTAAGAAAGAACTTCAGATGCTGGCTTAAATTGAAGGTAGACACAAAATGCTGGAGTAACTTAGCGGGTGAGGCAGCGTTTCTGGAGAGAAGGAATTGGCGAAGTTTCGGGTTGAGACCCTCCTTCAGACGGATTCAGTTGAGGTGCAAGCAGGCCTGGGTGTCCTGTTGCAGCAGCCACTGAAAGCAAACTTGGAAACGCAGCAAGTAGGTAATAATGCAAATAGCATTTTGACCTTTATGGCAATGGGTTCTGAGTACAGTGGTAAGGTGGTCTTGCCACAATTATACAGGGCCTTGGTAAAACTGTATAGTATGCAGTTTTTGTCTCTTTTCATAAAGGACGGTGTATGTGCCATGGAGGAAGTGCAGTGAAAGTTCACCATGGTGGGACAATTATCAGAGGAGAGCCTGGGTGGACATGGCCTGGATCGATTGGAAGTTAAAAGAATGAAAGGGATCTCATTCAAGCATATAGAATTCTAATAGGGTGATAAGACTTATGTGGATGAAATGGTTTCACGAGCTGAAAGGATCCAAAACGAGGGGACACATTCTCTTAGTAAGGCATTTAGAACAGAGAAGAGGAGAAATTGATTCCAGAAGGTGAACAAGCTATGAAATTCTCTATCACAGATAGCGATGAAGTCCAAAGTGCTGAAAATATTTAACAAGGTAGATACATTTCCGAAAGCAAAAGACATCAAGTTCCTTGATGATAGTGAGATCATGGGGGCGTGATATTCCAAGGCATATTGATATTAAGAACATAGAATTAGTTCAGCATAGTAACTTTATCTGTTTATTTATTGTATATATATGGTCTATGGTATATAGACACACTGAACTTTTATCTCTTGTTCCGTATTATGTTCACATATTTCATTGTCCTATCTGAGACACATGACAATAAAACTTTCTTGACTCTTCTCTTGACTTGACTCTTGAGTTGCAAAGTTTAAGAGATAATAGAGTGAATGTCCTACTCCTGCCATTTTCTATTATTCGATATAATGGGTGATTTAGTGACATAGTTGAAGGAACATTTTACCACTTCCACACTTTTGTGTTATAATGTTAAAAGCAGTTAAGAACTGTGTCAGCATAGTAGCTGGAGTGTGATTGTCTGACATGATTTTATTTGCAAACAATTGCCGTTGCAAGTACTGCAGTTTAGATTGATATCCATTCGTCTATTTTCCACATAATGACTGTTACATCACGCGGTGCTTCATACTCATACACTTTCTGGGTCCTTATTGTAGTGTGTTCTACCTAAGGTGTGTCTCAACATTTTATATTTTATCTTATCTTCCTCGAGAAATACCTTACATATTGATATTGTATCAATATCCAATTGTAACCCAACCCTGCAAGCCCAAAACCACTCAAAATACCAAAACTAAGACTGACCATATCCTAACTTTAATGTGGTCTTATAATATAAGCATTGAGCCGCTCAACCTAATCCCAGGGAGTATAGATGATGGAAAGTAAAGATAGATAAAAACAATGCAAGTCGTAAGGCAAACTAACATTGGGTCAGGCAGTGTAGGAAGGTCTGCAGATGCTGGTTTTACACCGAACATAGACACAAAATGCTGAAGTAACTCAGCGGGACAGCAGCATCTCTGGAGTAAAGGAATAGGTGACGTTTCAGGTCGAGACCCTTCTTCTGACTTCTTCAGGGCCAAGCAAACTTGAGAAATGAGAATAAGAGGAAGGAAGGGACAATTGCCTTGCCAACTTTGTATGTTTAGTTATTGGAATTATTCTCTGATTTCATCTTGATTTAATAGGTTTGTGTCACACAATGAAACTAATTGATTTTATGTGTAAGATAAAATTCTACATATGATGTGTAGCGGAGTTTGAATGCAAGAATTGCCACAATGTCCTCATGCACAAACACGTTTTTTAAAAACAGATACAATTAAAATTCTCTGAACTCTCTGAAACAAACATAATGAAAAGTCGCTGTTTAATGTGAAGCCATTTTTTGGACACATTCATATAAAAAATAATGACATGTTTGTGCCGAGTGCAGAATTAGCTTCACAACTTCTGTTACTCTAGCTTTATTGGACTCTTTCTCTTTCATTACCTCCTCTTTCTGCACAGCTCTCACACACATTCCTGTTATCTCTTTTTCTGTCTCTAGATTTTCTCTGACACCATATCTCTCTTTGTCTCAAAGCTTTCCTCTCTTTTCTTATTTGTTACTCTATCTGTCTGCCCATCTATCTTTCTCTTTCACACAATGAAAAAAGGATTTATTTTAAATAAGCCTCTATGGCCTGGTCATGGTCCAGTCAGAGTTGCTATGGGAACACCTACGTGGATTTTCCAGCAATTCTGCACACATACACAAAATGTCAAGGTGTCTGATTTCATTCTTGGATAGATCTAACAGCCGGACAAGTGTCTGCTAAAACTGAACCATCTAGCGATGTGATTTGTATTATTTCTTTCTGTTTTTCTAGGTGGGGACATTTTCTGAACTTGTTGCCTCAGTCCTGTCACAGTGACCAAAATGCTTCAGAAATTAACAAGCTGCTTTTCACCCCAGATGTCTGTGCTATCCACTTGCTTTGAAAATATTTAAACTATTTGCAATAAATTCACCCATTGTACTCTCCTCATACTGATCTATCTTTTAGTTTATTACTTTACCCAGTATGGATTTTTTTTTTAATGTTCACATTCCTTCCCTGAATGTGGGCAAGCCTGTCATTTATTGGCTTTTTCTAATTGCCCTTGAAGAAGTGGTGATGAGCCTTGTTTTTGAAACACTGCAGTCTTGATGACAAACCCCCCATTGGATTATAATCCGTAAACTGGATGTTTGAGTCACGGTGACAGTGCAAAATTTACTCAAATTAGGATGTTATGTAACTTTGAAGTTGTGGTGTTCCCAAGTGTCTGCTGCCATTGTCCCTCTTGATGGAGGTTATGACTTTGGAATGTGCAGTTAAAGAACTATTAACTAGTCCATTCGTTGTGAGATTACTTAGCTCTATCTGCAGCCTATTGTTTCAGTGTTTAGCATCCTGTGTGTAGCTTTAGTAAACTGCATTACATTTTCAGTGTGGTGCTATCCTCAGCACTCTTTCCCACACCATTCATTGAAGCAGAATTGTGCAGTTTTGAGGCTCGTAGATAAAGGTGAATGAAGATTCAAGATTCAAGAGAGTTTATTGTCATGTGTCCCAGATAGGACAATGCAATTCTTGCTTCGCTTCAGCACAACAGAATATAGAAGGCATGAATACAGAACAGATCAGTGTGTCCATATACCATTATATAAATATATACACACATGAATAAATAAAACAGATAAAGTGCAAATAAATAGATAATGGGCTATTAATGTTCAGAGTTTTGTTTGAGTTGAGTTTAATATCCTGATGGCTGTGGGGAAGAAGCTGTTTCTGAACCTGGGCGTTGCAGTCTTCAGGCTCCTGTACCTTCTACCTGAAGGTAGCGGGGAGATGAGTGTGTGGCCAGGATGGTGTGGGTCCTTGATGATGCTGCCAGCCTTTTTGAGGCAGCGACTGCGATAGATCCCCTCGATGGTAGAGAGGTCAGAGCCGATGGTGGACTTTTTGTAGTCTTTTCCGCTACTGGGCGCTCAAGTTGCCGAACCAAGCCATGATGCAACCGGTCAGCATGCTCTCTACTGTGCACCTGTAGAGGTTAGAGAGAGTCCTCCTTGACATACCGACTCTCCGTAATCTTCTCAGGAAGTAGAGGCGCTGATGTGCTTTCTTTATAATTGCATCAGTGTTCTCTGACCAGGAGAGATCTTCAGGAGAGATGTGCACGCCCAGGAATTTGAAGCTCTTGACCCTTTCCACCATCGACCCGTTGATATAAACGGGACTGTGGGTCCCCATCCTACCTCTTCCAAAGTCCACAATCAGTTCCTTGGTTTTGCTGGTGTTGAGGGCCAGTTTATTGTGCTGGCACCATTTGGTCAGTCGGTCGATCTCTCTTCTATACTCTTACTCGTCCCCATCAGTGATACGTCCAACAACAGTGGTGTCGTCAGCGAACTTGATGATGGCGTGATAATGGGTCATGGGTGAAAGAAGTGGAACATACGTTGAAGTTGAAGACTCAAGAATGTTTATTGTCATGCCCCGAAACAGAACAATTAAATTCTTACTTGCAGCAGCACAACAGATATGTAAACATAGTACTGTGTAAACATTATAATAAACACCAACAAAAGTTCAGCAGATATATTTTATGTACTGTGGTAAGAAAGTCCAGGATTGCATGGGAGTGCTGTTTCTTGCCGTCAGGGTGCATGTGCAGTGCCGCTGATGATCTCGGGCTTGCCCGGCAGCTTGGTCCTGATCTTGAAGGAAGACGTGTGGCTATCTCAGACTTCTCCCTGCAGTTCAGCCTTGCCTCAAGAGGAGATGCTGACGGTCTCAGGTTTATCGTGGCGGCTCAGCTTTGCGGGTTGAAGAAGCAGTGCTGGTGGTCTCTGGTTGCTGAGGCACGCACTGAAGCTCGGTGCAGGCAGCACCAAGGCTCGGTAGGGAAGGACCACAGTCTAGGGTCCATCCGCTGCTGGACATAGGGGGGCAAGGTGTGGTGGAGATGCCCCTCAAAATAAGGGAAGGGATACCACGCCAGTGGGCACATGAGTGGCAAGGGTGGGGGATAAATTAGTGAAATTTGAGTAATGTAAGTAACAGTATTGAATGTTTTGTATAGCCTCCGAAAATATCAGATGAATTTATTGCACGGTTCATGTATTGTACTTATTTATTACCTGAATAACGTCTATTTTGAAATAAAAAAATCCTGGCCACTCAGTCTTTGCCGCTGTGTGTGGGCAGTCTCTTGTTCTCGGTGGGTAGGAAGAGGTCCTGGCGTCTCCGGTTTGCCCCGGCCACTCACTCTAAGCCACAGTAGAGACACTGGCTCTCTCACCCTCTCCCTTCTCCCCTGTGGCTAGAATGCCTGGGTTTTATAGGGACTAGGCTGACGAGGTTCAGGTAATCAAACCAATATCAGCTGAGGATTGGCCTCTCCTGGTTAGTCACCCAGTGATAGGGATCAGAGCGACATCTGAGGGCGGCGTCACAATATATGTATATTCGCCACTTTTTGTAATCTTCTTCATTCTTCTTTAAATTGCCAAACCAGGCTGTCTGTAATGCAGTGACTGATATTCACTTTCCAAACCAAAGGCTTGTTCACTTCACAGACCCCAATGCTTTTTACTAAACTTAGCTTTTTAGCGCAACAACTGTCCAAGGTTCAAGATGTTTGGTGTTCCGTAGGTTAGGAATCTAATCACTACATACCTTGCTCACCCTCTTGGTTTAATCAAGAGAAACAATAAGCCAAGGCTCAAGATGATTGTTGTTTACTAAGTTAAAGATCTAATCAGTACACAGTTTGCTCACGTTGGTGCTCACTCAAAGAAAGAATGGGTCCAAGGTTGGCCTAACAAACACTTCATCCTTCTGACCGAATCAAGGTATTTCAAGGACATTGCATGAGGATGAGGTCAACTAGGAGAGAAACAGTATAAATGTTAGAAGAAAGCCAGGATTGGTAGGGGTTAATTAAAATGGAATAAGAGTGAGGAAATACAATCCACTCCTCGGCCCCACTCCTCTTTCCCCATCTTCTGCCGAGGACAACTTGTTCGTCTGCAACTCATTGGTATGTTATCCTAAATTAAAAGAATTGTACTTGTGTTTTGCAAATCCTTTGTAAACTATGATCTCCCGTTAAAATTATTCCTCAGAATTAAACGTGATTCATTTAAATATATAACTGTTTATTCTGCTTTGTTAGCTGGAAGTAACTCCTCTTTGGTTGGGAGGAGGGACCCACCGCTCAAAATAGTGATTATTGACAGATAAACTCCTTCAACAGGGACTAGAGTAGTGAATTAAGTTTGTCTTTGAAATATAGGTTGATACAATATAATCTCATTATAGTGAGAGTACTTGTAGATGCTTACTGTATAACAGATAAGACAAAGTCTTGACTCAAGTTTAGGGCTCTTGGATGGGTAAACTCAATATCATCACAATGCAACCAGCCAAGATGCTCTCTACTGAACACCTGTAGAGGTTCAAGACAATATTTGGTGACATATCAAATCTTCTCAATCTTCTAAGGAAGTAGAGGTGTTGATGAGCTTTCTTTATGATTGCATCAATGTGCTGGGTCCAGGACAGATCTTCAGAGATGTGTACACGGCTGTGAAGAAATTGCAGAGGGAGACCTGACAAAAATGGTAGAAGAGGGAAAATTAAAGAAGGGAGAATTACAGAAGGGGGGGGGTGGGAAGATAATAGAGTAAAATGAGTGTTGTTGCAGGGCTAATGAATAAGCTATAGGAAAGCATGCGTGTTTGTGTTCAAGTGATGTGATTGGAAAGAGTGAACTGCATGTGGTTAGCTTGGTTTTTGTGTGTGCGTGAGTGAATGTGTGAATGTATGGTGTGTGGTTAGTTAGTTCAGCAAAACTTGGTCTCCAGGTGTCATGGGCCTCCTTTTCATTGGAGTCAAAGCTCACTCTGTCAGGAGTGTCTGATAGCTGTTATGCTACACCCACGTTGAAAGGTGCCCATAATAGGCATCTACTGCTCTTCAAAAGGCTGGCAAAAATGCAACTCATTTAGTTTTACTTTAATTTAGTTTAGTTTATTGTCACATATACTGAGATACAGTGAAAAGCTTTTGTTGAATGCTAACCAGTCAGCGGAAAGACAATACATGATTACAATCGAGCTATTCACAGCATACATATATATGATAAAGGAAATAATGTTTAGTGCAAGATAAAGCCAGTAAAGTCTGATCAAAGATAGTCTGAGGATCTCAGATGAGGTAGATAGCAGTTCAGGGCTGCTCCCTAGTTGTGGTAGGGTGGTTCAGTTGCCTGATAACAGCTGGGAAGAAACTGTTCTTGAATCTGGAGGTGTGCGTTTTCACACTTTTATACCTTTTGCCCGATGGGAAAGGGGAGAAGTGTGAGTGGCCAGGGTCACATGCTTCCTTGATTATGCTGCTGGCTTTGCTGAGGCAGTGCGTGGTCTAAATGGAGTCAATGGAAGGGAAGTTGGTTTGTGAGATGGTCTAGGTCGTGCCCACAATTCTCTGTAATTTCCTGCAGTCTAATGCCCCTGTCCCACTTAGGAAACCTGAACGGAAACCTCTGGAGACTTTGCGCCCCATCCAAGGTTTCCGTGTGGTTCCCGGAGGTTGCAGGTAGTGGAAGCAGGTAGGGAGACTGACAAAAACCTCCGGGAACCGCACGGAAACCTTTGGTAGGGCGCAAAGTCTCCAGAGGTTTCCGTTCAGGTTTCCTAAGTGGGACAGGGGCATTAGAAGGAGCTGTTTCCAAACCAAGCTGTGATGCATCGCGATGTAACTCTCCTTCGTGCTCGAGAGAAGTTCCCGCATACTCACGGCCAAGGAGTATTTTTTATCATGCTGAAAAATTGTCCGCGAGTAAACATTGGTCGGCATGGAAAAAATCAATTTTGTTTTACTTGAAGGTTAGTCGAAGTGGGTCATAGTAGGTCGGCATTTTATTCGTAGGTAATCAAAGGCAATCGAAGGTAGTCGACGGTAATCAAAGGCAGTCAAAGATAGTCGTAGATCGTGTTAGTATAGTCGAAGGTGGTCGTCTTCACTCTCCACTATTCGGTGTCTAATTTTCCAGAGAGCATCGGCGAGTAAATCGTAGATAGTCGAAGCAAGTCTTCAACATAGTCAAAGGAGATCGAAGGAGGTCTTCTACATGGTCGTAGGAAGTCTTCAACATATTCGTAGGAGGTTCTCTACATAGTTGAAGGAGGTCATAGGATGTGTTCTACTTCAGCGATACAAGAGCGGACACTCTCCTTCACTCTCCTAAACTCTTCTAAACTCGCAAATTAGGTCCCCGCAGAGGGACAGGCCCTTAAATATTTTAAGTTGTTATCCTTCAAATATCATCTCGCAGCCATGGATATAATTTCTCCTGATCTGCATGATCAAAACCATGTATTAACCTTAAATAAACCTTTCCTTAATCTCTGCTATTCTCCAAGAAGAACAATTCTGGCTTTTCCACTCTCTCTCCATAGCACCAATATAGAAGCATCTTCTACACCCCAAACAAAGCCATGACATGGAAGCCAGAATAGGATTCAGAACATCAGTCGATATCAACCATGTTTAGTTATCTTATTTTTTTAACATTATTGAGGGTTTATTTTTCCAACTATTTATTATCAGTGATTACTATTCACTGATTCTTGAAGAGATGATAATCTTGAACATTGCATTCTCTCTCTTTCCAAAAACCCACAAGGATTGAAATCTGTAGCAGCGGAACAATAAGGATCTCTAGTTCCTGAATAATAGATCTCTCCAGCTGCTTTTGCTTTAATTAAATATTTATTTAAATGTCAATTTTGCAGTTGATGGCTTAAGTAACATTGTGTGTTCAATGACTGAGGGCTCTGAGGTGAATTTTGAAATGCAGTAGCTGACCAAATCCTTTGTTACCAACACCAGGTCACTTTGCCCTGGTATAAAGATCCATCTGTAGAGTGTACACCTGAAGCTATGAAGCCCTGCCTACACATCAACACCAGGCTGCACGTGTCCCAACTACACGTAGCACGGTGTGCCAGGGCTGAGAATTCAAATCCCAGGACAAATCTCCAACTGGAAATTGATCATGATCCAAGGACACATATTTCAAGAGTAACTCCATCACATGTGATTCTCTTAAGGGTGAGTTCTTCATTTATTAAGATAAATGCAAAACAATATGGAATCTGGTACATTTTGACTCTGACCATACACAATGGCCTTATGTTAATAAATAACAAAACAGAAAAACAATGATTTAGTTTAAAACAGCTTCAAAATGAAATCATGTATGAAATATAGGGAGGCAAGGTGGACATCACACAGAATAAAGCCAGACCAGAATTGCACTGGATGGAACCTCGTATTCTGCCGGGGTTGTCTACAAACCTAATGGCATGAGCATTGAATTTGAATATTATTATTTTTTTTTATTTAAAAAAAACATTGAATTTTCACACCATGAACCAAATTGTTCTATAATATTTAGAACATTTGGAATATTAACTTGCGGATTAGTAATGTATAAAAGTACATCATCTGCATATAACAAGATTTTATTGGTGGTATATTTGGTATTGTATCCATAAATGCCTGAATGGGACCTGATAGAACCAAGAGGTTCTGTGGCTAAAGTAAATAACATTGGAGAAAGGCACATCCTTGTCTGTTACTCCGAGATAAATAAAATTTAGGTGAAAGCATTTGATTTGTCAGTATGCTAGCTGTTGGATTAGTGTGTAAAAGCTTCACCCATAAAGTAAAGTTTTCTCCCAATTGAAATTTTTCCAACTGTGAAAAGATAAGACCATTCCACTTGGTCGAAAGCTTTTTCTGCATCTAGAGAAATAATTATTAGTTCTTCATTTGGCATTCATATTCATCTGCGAATATAATATGTTAAACAAACGTCTCAAATTATAAAACGAGTGTCGTTTAGGTATAAACCCAGTTTAATCTGGATGTATTAATTTACCAATAACCAAGCTTAATCTACGAGCCAAAGTCTTAGCTAGTATTTTCTGATCTGTATTTAAAAGGGCTATTGCCCTATAGGATCCAGGCTCCTTGAGATTTTTATCTTTTTTTGGAATTAATGTAATAGTTGATCAGCAAGAGTTTGTGGTAAAGTCTGTACTTTAAATGCTTGAATATAAAGGGCTTGTAAGCATGGAGAAATTAAATCATTACATTTTTTATAAAATTTGTTACTAAACCCGTCTGGGCTAAGAGTTTTGTGGGAGGGGGAAAGAAAGTTGTAGGAGAGGAGGGCAAGATAAAGCCTAGGAGCCAATAGGCATATATAAGGGAGGTTATTTGATATGCAGATGTTTGGACAAAGACAGAGATGAAAAGGCTGAACAAGTTGAAGAGTTGCAAATTGTGAAGCTAGAGGAAAGAATATTAGTTGAAGGGGAGGGGAGTGCGAGTCCAGGTGGAACACAGAGGAGAGGGGAGGGGAGGGTGAGTGGAAAGAAGGGAGAGTAAATGGGGAAGAAAGGAGAGGGGGAGGGATATGCAGTTACCTAAAATTGTACAATTCAGTGCTCATAACATTGAGTTGTAAGGAGTGGAATATTTGATGTTCCTATTTTGCATGTGGTCTCATGGTTTGGACAAATGGCAGAGATAAAAAAGGCTGGGCGATCCTGAACAAGTTGAAGAGTTGCGTTTGGTGAAACGGTCTTGTGAAGCTGAGATGTATGCCACATCAGGAAGACGAGGTTACAAGATGAAGTATTGTTTCAGCTGGAAGGACAGCTGAGATCCCTGGAGTCCAGGAACTGGTGTTAATCACAGAGAATGTATCTGAAGTGGGGGGGGGTGGGGGAGGAAGTGATGAGTGGAAAGAAGGGAGAGGGGATGTGACTTGCAGGGGATCTCAAGAAATGGGAGAGTAGGGGAGGGGGATATGCAGTTACCTAAAATTGGGGGTAGTTAGAATTCAGTGCTCATCAACATTGAGTTGTAGGAGAGAGCCCTATGCAGTCCAAGTGGAAAGTAATACGACGGGGGTCAATGTACATCTGGAACAAGGACACTTCTAACCAACAAAAAGTCAGGCATGTGATCTCGACCCTGGCTACACCTTTAACTGGAGGAGAGGCCCAAAGGAGGACAGAGGAATGGCCAAAGGATTGGGTCTCTGTTCAAGATCTGGTGGGTGGGGGGGGGGGGGGGGGGGGGGGGGGGGGGGGGGCTAGGAGGTAAAAGAACTGGACGAACATGGTAAAGATGGACATGGTGATCATTGAACAAGAATGTTCAACTTTGGGGGTCAAGATCAAGTGGTGGCTAGGAGGAAGTGTCCAAGACATCGCCTATCCTCGGCAAGGTAGAGGTCAATATGCTTCTTGTGTGTGGTACAAGTGACATTTATTTCCCAAGCCCAGTTTCTGAAAGAGTTTAAACAAATACTGTGCTGTTGTTTGCAGGAGACGGACACCCCAATACATAGGAGGGTGATTCTTCATCATCAGGGAGTCATGTTCATTGTTGGGTAGTGAAGCACGAGGGGAGGTTTTTCTCTCCTCCAAACAACAGCATGAAACTCTTCCAGAAACTGGGCTTGGAAAATAAATGTCACGTACAACACACCAAGAAGCATATTGACCTCTATCTTGCTGAGGATATTTTACAATATTACAGCAATCAATTATTCAGTTTACAGAACAAAGCTAAACACTAAGTGCAATTTGCTAAATTGCAGCCTTCACAGTCATATTTTTAATAAGGAAGGAAGAATGTGATTGTATAAAGAGCAGGCTAATGTGCAGTGTATAGAGAACAAGCTGGGCAGAGAACAAGACTCTCCTACCTTAGAGAACTGAGAGACTGCTCACCCCTGATTGTGCCATCCAACCCAAGAGCTACTCCCTTCACCAGATGGACCGCATGGCATCATGCAGATGTTCTATCAATCGGTGTTCAAGAAGGAACTGCAGATGCTGGAAAATCGAAGGTAGACAAAAGTGCTGGAGAAACTCAGTGGGTGAGGCAGCATCTATGGAGTGAAGGAAATAGGCAATGTTTCGGGCCGAAACCCTTCTTCAGACTACCTTCTATCAATCGGTGGTAGCCAGTGCGATCTTCTTTGCTGTCGAATGCTGGGGTAGCAAGGCGAAGGCCGCAGACGCCAACAGAATTAACAAGCTCATCAGGAAAGCTGGCTCCATCCTGGGGGATTCACAGGAGATGGTCTTGGAAGGGAGGATGCTCCCCAAACTGCGGAGCATCCTGGACAATACACCTCACCCCCTCCATGACACACTGGTCAACCCGAGGAGCACCTTCAGCAACAGACTGATTCCACCAAGATGCAGCACTGAACGCCTCAGGAGATCCTTTTTCCCGGTGGCTATCAAACTGTACAACTGAAGGGCCTCGTCCCGAAACGTCACCCATTCCTTCTCTCCAGAGATGCTGCCTGTCCTGCTGAGTTTCTCCAGCATTTTGTGTCTACCTTTGATTTAAACCAGCATCTGCAGTTCTTTCCTACACAACTCCTCCCCTTCCGTTGTGGGGTAGACTGGCTCCCCTTCCCCCTCCTTTCCCCGCTCCAATCTTCGCACATCCCAAATCCTGGACTTTCCATTCGTCACTTTAATTTCATGTGTCTTGTGTTTTAAGACTATTGGCAAATCAATTTCCCTCCTGGGATAAATAAAGTTTTATCATATCGTATCTTCTGGTAGGTTTAGAAGTGAAGGGGTCTGCTTCCTAATCAATACCTTGCGGTCTTTGTGAGCTCGTGCTCCCCAGGCCTGGAATATCTAACCATCACTCAAACCAACCTCCGTGTCATTGACTTCATCTATACTTAACAATGCCTTGGCAAGCTGCCAGCATAATCACCCTGTCTCACCCTGGTCACTCTCTCTTCTCCCCTCTCCCATCAGGCAAGAGGTACAGCAGTTTGAAAATTCATACCTCCAGATTCAGGGACAGTTTCTTCCCAGCTATTATCAGGCAACTGAACAGTCCTCTCACCAGCTAGAGTGGCCTGGCCTCCCATCTACCTCATTGGAGACCTTTGACTATCTTTAATCAGATTTAGTTGAACATCTTGCACTAAATGTTGTATCCTTCATCTGTGCAATCATGCAGAATCTTTCCTTTGACTGGATAGCATGCAAACCAAAGCTTTGCATTGTACCTTGGTATACGCAATGATAATAAACTAAACTAAACTATAATGTAGGACCTCTAGTTTCAAAGCTGTCCAACAGCGAGGATCTGTCACAAAGTAACTTCAATACTTCAGATAGACTGCGGGAATTTCTAGTTTAGTAATACCTTTCATGATCAACTATTATCTGATGCAATGATATCCATTATTTCCTTTCAACCAATTCTGAACTAATCTCTAAACCAAGAAATCAGTTTGTATACGGATGTACAGGAGATCCAGGAGAGTTTGAATATTCCATAACTGTGATGAACTGGGCATTTGTTTATGGCCTTATGTCAAGTGAATATCACAACAGTGAAATAGCCACATCCAGTATCTTTGACCTATGCAGTCTATGAGATTCTAGGGGCTTGATTTCATAGATGGTCTCGTGTATTCATGAAGGTCCCCCAGGTTTTGGCAGTCGTGCCTTTGGTTTTACAATTCAGTATAAATCACATTCTCTCGTCAGTTCTTCCCACCTCACCTCATTGAATCTCAGCATGAAAAAAGCATTTTTTGTTTAATAATCTAATGTTGATTTCTTCCCCAAGTGTCTGCACCCACAAGTAGACACTGAAGACAAATTGGAAATCACACAACATATTTTGTGACTTTTAGATGAATCACCTGTAAAATCATGACGTGAGCTCATTTCCCAACCCTGAAAACAAGTTTCACTTACACTGATGTAACCAGAGCACAATCTGGAAGATATTAACAGTGAAGAGAATGGCATTTGGAAACCACAAAGGGCCTGACTTAATTCATTGAACGTATTCCACCAAAGCAGCTATCTTCTATTCCAATCATTCTGTGCCTTGCCAATTTAAATGTCAGACTAAGTGCTTCTCAAATGTAGCAATTATATCTGATTCCACTACCTCCTTTGGCAACATGTTCCATTCATCAACTACGGTGGCGGAGCAGTAGAATTGCTGCCTTATAGCAAATGCAACACCGGAGACCCGGGTTCGATCCTGACTACTGGTGCTGTTTGTACGGAGTTTGTACCTGCGTGGGTTTTCTCCAAGATCTTCAGTTTCCCCCCACCCTCCAAAGACCTATAGGTTTGTAGGTTAATTGGCTTGGTATAAGTGTAAATTGTCCCTATTGTACGAGACGAGTTAATGTACGAGAATCGCTGGTCGGCGCGGAATCAGTGGGCCGAAGGGTCCATTTTCACGCTGTATCTCTAAACTAAACTACTCAGTGTTAAAAAACTTACCTCTCAGATTTCCTTTAAAACTGCTTCCTCCCCTTAAAACTATGCACCCTCGTTTTTGATGTCCCAACCTTAGGAAAATATTTTGACCCTATGCTGTCTACGCATCTCAATCTTAAATACGTCTATCAGGTTACAACTCGGCTTACTTTGCACTAGTTTATCTAAACTATTCCCATATCCAAATCCCCCCCAATCCAGATAATATCCTGACATCTCCCTGCACTCTAGTGCAATTATATCCTACATATTGTGGCAACCAGAACTGCACACAATATTCTAAGTGCAGCCCAAGCAGCATTTTGTAAAATTGCTGCATAACATAGTCACTCTATTATATGTTCTAACCAGTGCAGACACGCACCTGATCTGTGCTTGTCTCCACTGGTTAGAGCATATAATATAATGGATCAGTGATGACACTTTCAGTGGATTATGGACTTGAATCTCATGGCGTCTCGATTCTTCAACATTTCTTAGTACCCTGCCAATTATTGAATAATTCTAACCCTATTTGACTTCTCAAAATGCACCATTATATACTTGTTAGGATTAAATTCCAATAGCCAATGCTCCATTCAACTTTCATTATCTATATCAGGCAACCGTCCTCATTTTCACTCCACCACCAATTTTCATGTAATCTGTAAACTTACTAATCATACCTCCTACATTCACATCCAAGTCATTCATATCACAAACTTTAACAGTCCCAACACTGATCCCTGCTGTACACCACTAGTCACAGACCACCAGTGGGAAAAAAAAAATATCAGTACCCTCTGCCTCGTGTCATTAAATAAATTTTGGATCAAATTCATCAGCCCACCCTATCTGCATTAACCTTCTGAACCAGCCTACCATGCAGGAGCTTGGCAAATGCCCTAAAGTCCAAAAAGTCCAACATATAAAAGCTCTAGGGATGCTGCACTGGCAACAGCCTCTCTGTCATTCCTATCTTTTTTTTTTCCCAGTTAGTCCAAAGTCTGTTTTAGGGGGAAACTTTTACTTTTCAATGTGTGGGAGGGGGGCAGGGTAAGGGGGAAACCATCTCCCAGTCTCTTCCTGGCAGGGACACGACTATTTCTCCGAGTCGCGTCCTCGTCCCCCACCTCACGACTTACCAGCTGGATCGGAGCGGCCTTTCCTGCCGGGGACCGGACCATGGCTGCTACAGCGGCTGCGCAGCGCTGGAGTCACCGCGGAGCGGGCGATGCCTACCTGGGTCGCCTTTTGGAGCTCCGGAGCGTTGGGCCGCTGCTCCAACATCGTGGAGCTCTGGTGGCGAGAGCTTCCAACGTGAGCGGCGCTGAACAACATCGTGGAGTCCTGGGGCACCTTGCATATGCCTTTCCAACCCTCCACAATGTTTTTTATTTTTATTATTTTTAAATCACAACTTCCAATGCAATCTTTCCTATTATCTAATCTACATGGTCCTTCGTGTTTGCAGCAATTCACTTCTTACTTCCAAATGCATTTGCTGCTAACATTGAGGGGGTGGGATGGGGCAAGATAATAGCTGGGGTGACTATTTTTGCACAATATCTCAGTCAGTCCTTAAGGGCTACCAAGTTTTAAGTCTCTGGTCACCAATTCCCCATCCTATTCCAACGTCATTCTTTGACCACCCAAATGCTGATCAATACAAACAAGGTACAGCATCTGTAGCAGCATCTATGGAGTGAAGGAAATAGGTGACGTTTCGGGGGAAACCCTTCTTCGGCCCGAAACGTCACCTATTTCCTTCGCTCCATAGATGCTGCTGCACCCGCTGAGTTTCTCCAGCATTTTTGTGTACCTTCGATCTTCCAGCATCTGCAGTTCCTTCTTGAACACAAGGTACAACATCTGACTGGGTGCAATGTAGCCTTCAGGGAAGGTTGTCAAACTTGATGCCATCTTTCTGATGACAGATCCTTGACCCAAAACAACCACCACTGGATTCTGCACAGATACAGAGAGCTCCTGGAATGGGGCAGAAACTATCACAGGCACAAGCACATCACTTTCTTCAACACAAGCAGCCTGTAAACCACAAAAGACCCAAATAAAGTTTATTCTAAGGGGACTTTAGTCAAGTGCAGAAGAGAGGCAAGTTGCAGTGTTAATGTTATTTTTTTTTTAAATTCTGCCTACTTTCGATTTTTAGCATGTAAAATTATCTTGAATTATAGTTTAAGCAAAGTCAAGGCAATATTGTGCAAATTGAATTTTTATTCATTTCCTTTACAACACTGGATAAATCACAGCCATGGTCCAAAAGGTATCAGAACCAGCAGTCATTTAGCAACGCTCTGCCCCTTCAGTAGTTCAGTTCACAGTAAGAATTGGAATTCATTTCTCGAAATAAAACCGAGCGATTCCCTCCGCCATGGATACAGTATAATTTCAGCAACTAGCTGCTCTCTCCTTTCTTCTCCTGATCAATAGCTGGAAAATAAATCAAAATAAATTCAGGTCAAAACTCAAAACCAATTGAGAGTAGAGGCAGCGAATATAAATTGGGAGACTAAAGGCCCTTCCTTACTTTCTTTTGTGGGGAGTGTGTTCTTCACTTGTGTGTCCGTTTTCTTCAATTTGGTCTTGTCAAAGGAAGCCACCTCACTGAAGTCTGGTTTGTCTGCCATTTCAGTTCAATCTATTAAAGAAAAAACTAGCAGTCAGTTCGACTACAATGACGAAACTCAGATATGAGGAGAGAACGCGTGCAGTGTAAATCACTGAATAACTAGCACGTTTAACGTGGAATGAGAAAAAGGGGCAAAATGAAAAATCATTTGTTAGCCGCACATACACACTTAATTCCCCTTTCTATCACATTGCAAACCTCCCCAACCCATGTGCAGTCATTCCCAAGTTTTCACTGCACTATAAGCTACTTCTTATAACACGAGCTAAGAGCTCATTCCATCCATTCTACCATCCTTATCTCGATCCTCTCGCCCACCGCCCCACAAACTCCTCTAACGTATTCGAGCCCCCTCCCCCCTCCTCCATCGCCCCTGTTCTCCACCGCCGACCCGCTCTCGCCGCCCAATCCCAGAGAGCACGAATAGCGGACATGACTGCGACAGGTTGTCCCTTTTCCCTCCCTCATTCTACAGTCTCTGCGCGGTAACAATCAAAGCTCGATGATCTTCGGTTACAACTGCAAGCAGCGGCTGCCCGTCCTGCCCACGCCGTACCTCTGGCCGCGTCCACCTCACGCACTGCCTTCCCTGTCGAACAATAGCCGCGGATGCCGCCTCGGCATCTTTATAGCGGCCACCGCCCAGCCCCGCCTCCCCGCCGCAGCCCCCCTCCTCCATTGGGTTCCAAGTTGAGGAGGTCGGGCTGATTTGTTCACGCTGGTCGAGACAAAGAGGGATGGAGTGGCGGCGGCGTTGATGCTGGTGCTGGTGCTGGTGCTGGTGCTGGTGCTGGGGCTGGGGCTGGTGCTGGTGCTGGTGCTGGTGCTGGGCTTCTGCCGGTGGCTGGCCGTCCTGCGGCCAGGGTGGGCCAGCAAGAGAGCCGCACCCTAGAGCGCAGTCTTTCTTTGTGGTGCGGCCCAGCGGCTCAGGGGACTCTCGGTTGGGCGGGTGCCGAGCGTCAGGGAATGGTGGGGACAGCAGGATAAAACGAGCCTGACGAAGGTTTCTTTTGTTCGTGGAAGGTCTTGATATTTGGGGGTTTGTTATCTTTTAGATTAACTCGATCGTGATAATTAGTAGATCCTGAAAATAAGTTATTTATTTAATGAAACCAGGTAATATATAAAGCTGGGTTATGATAGGATTGAATTGTTCGGCTGACCTTTGTGTGGTATCAACTGCTCTAGACTATGCAGTAGAGGAAAATGATTCTTAATTGAAATGCCCCAAGTCTCAATTGGATTCGTCCTTAATTTTCCATCTATTTAGTCGATCTCGGGAATCAAAGATAGTTTGCATCCACTTTGTGGGTTCTGAACAGATTGTCAGTCCCTACCGCAAGTGGCTTAGTGATGTTCAATAAGACAAGTGGAACATTTGGGAGGCTGAGTGCACTTTCCACTAATTGCACTTGGTTGTGGTGTATTCTCACATGTACACAAAGTGTTCAGTGGCTTCCTAGATGCTCTGCTATTAGGAGGATTCTGATATTTTTCTAGCAAGTTTTGAGTACATTGTCAAGTCAATAGTGTTTATTGTCATATGTACACGGATTGTGAGGTACAGGTACAATGAACATTTTGCTTGCAGTAGCATTGCAGCCACATAAGCACAGACATAAATTAGTCATACAGTGTGGAAACAAGCCCTTTATCCCAAATTGCCAACACCAGCCAACCTGTCCTATCTATACTAGTCCCATCTGCCTGTGTTTAGCCCATATCCCTCTATACCTATTCTATCAATGTACCTGTCTAAATGTTTCTTAAATGTTGCATTAAATGAATTGTATAAGATAATAGAAAGAAAGACTGCAAGATGATAGATGTCATCTTAGACCATAGAACGGCGCGGCACAGCACAAGAGCAAGTCCTTCGACCTACAATGTCCACCCCGAACATAATGCCAAGATAAACTAATCTCTGCCACCAAGTGATCCATATCCCTCCATTCCCAGCATATCCATGAGCCTATCTAAAAGCCTCTTAAATGCTACTATCATACCTGCTCCCACCACCACCCTGGCAGCTCGTTCCAGGCACTCATCACTGTGTAAAAACCTTGCCCCTCTCACCTTAAAGCTATGCTATTTGGCCCTTGATATTCCACCCTGGGAAAAGGTTCCTGACTGACTACCACAGACTCAGACAAGAGAATGTAAAGAATAACACTGCAAAATACATAATTAGAAAATGGTCGTGCAAGAGGTGATCCTGTATTGTTCTCGTGATGAGGTAGAATTAGGGTTTTGCAGGTTGGAATAAGAATCTGATAGCTATATGTAGGTGGCCTGAACCTGGTGGTGTGGAACTTCACGCTTCTGTAGCTCCTACTCAATAGTAGCAGTGAGAATGGTGGGGATCCTTGCTGATAGTTGTTACCTTCAGACAGTGTCTCTTATAGGTGCTTTTGATGGAATGGAGGGCTGTGCCCATGATGGACTGGAGCTGAGTCCACCACTCTCTACAACCTCTTGCATTCCTGAACATCAGAATTGCCATACCAGGCCATGATGTAACAGGGCGGGATACTGTTTGACCGTTTTTCTGCCCAGGAAATCTGTTATAACGCAGCTCAAAGTTTAATAGCTGTTTCAAAACGTGTGCATCAAGTTGAATGTGACCAGAGCCACTGCAGTCATTGCTGGTGCTGTTATGCTGGGAGAGAATGCAGATGACCAAAAAATGTGCACAACGTTAATGATACTTTAGTGTTTTGAGATGCCTCCTGTAGATTGTCCATATTTTTGAAGCATGAAGGAGGTCAGGGATCATTGTTGCTTAATAGACTGTGCTTTCATGTTTTAGTGTTTGAAATTTCCTTTCCTCTGTTAGCCAGAGGAAATGTCCTTTCCTCTGGTAGCCTCTGTACTGCTGCTCTGGAAGTCATGGTGAGTTCTATCATCGACATCTGTTTTGGCTAAAATGTGGCACCCAAGATATGGGGAGTGATTCATGTGTTCCAGGGTGCTTCGTGAAACAGAAATGCTGGAAGTATCAGCCAGTCAAATAGGGTGTAGAAAAATAAACTGGTTAATGTTTCATGTCAGGGACCCTTCCTCTGAACTGGGGGTAGAACCATAAAGTATAGAAACAGGCCCTTCAGCCCATCTTGCCCATGCCAACCAAGGTGCCCTATCTACACCTGCCCATGTTTGGCATATATCCCAGTCCAACTTTTCCTATCCATGCACCTGTTCTAACATCTTTTAAATATTGTGATAGTTTCTGCCTCAACTGCATCTTCCGGCAAAATAGAGAAAAAATGCTGGATTAACTCAGCGGGCCAGGCAGCATCTCTGGAGAGATGGAATGAATTATGTTTTGGGTCTAGACCTTTAACGTCACCCATTCCTTCTCTCTAGCGATAGCGATGGCCCGCCGAGTTACTCCAGCATTTTGTCTGTATCTTTGGTCTCTAGCACCTGCAGTTCCTTCCTACACATACGTCTTCCGGCAGCTCATTCAGTATACCCACCACCAGGTGTTAAAGGTTATGGGAGGAAGGCAGGAGAATGGGGTTAGGAAGGAGAGATAGATCAGGCATGATTGAATGGTGGACTAGACTTGATGGGCCAAATGGCCAAATTCTACTCTTATTATATCTGACCCTGTGTGTGAAAAGGTTCCCTTCAGATTCCTACTTAATCTTTCCTCTCTCACTTTAACCTATGTCCTCTAGTTCCTGATTCCCCTACTCTCGGTAAAAGACTCCCGTAACCTTATACATCTCTATAAGTTCACCCCTCATCCTTCTGTACTACAAGGACTACAGTCCTAGCCTGCCCAATATCTCCCCATAGATCATAGAAACATGGAAAATAGGTGCAGAAAGAGGCCATTGTGATCATGGCTGATCGTCCCCTATCAATAACCCTAGCCTGCCTTCTCCCCATATCCCTTGACTCCACTAGACCCTAGAGCTCTATCTAACTCTCTTAAGTCCATCCAGTGATTTGGCCTCCACTGCCCTCTGTGGCAGGGAATTCCATAAATTCACAACTCTCTGGGTGACAAAGTTTTTTATCACCTCAGTCTTAAATGACCTCCCCTTTATTCCAAGTGTGGCTCCTTGTTCTGGACTCGTCCAACATTGGGAATATTTTTCCTGCATCTTGCTTGTCCAGTCCTTTTATAATTTTATATGTTTCTATAAGATTCACCCCTCATCCTTCTAAACTCCAGTGACTACAAGCCTAGTCTTTTCAACCTTTCCTCATATGACAGTCCCGCCATCCTAGGGATCAATCTCGTGAACCTACGCTGCACTGCCTCAATCACAAGGATGTCCTTCCTCAAATTAGGAGACCAAAACTGTACACAATACTCCAGATGTGGTCTCACCAGAGCCCTATACAACTGCAGAAGAACCTCTTTACTCCTATACTGAAATCCTCTTGTTATGAAGGCCAACATTCCATTAGCTTTCTTCACTGCCTGCTGTACCTGTAAGCCAACTTTCAGTGACCGGTGTACAAGGACCCCCAGGACTTGCTGTACCTCCCCCTTACCTAACCTAACCCCATTGAGATAATAATCTGCCCCCTTGTTTTCGCCGCCAAAGTGGATAACCTCATATTTATCTATATTATACTGCATCTGCCACGCATCTGCCCACTCACTCAACCTGTCCAGGTCACCCTGCAACCTCCTAACATCCTCTTCACAGTTCACACTGCCACCCAGCTTTGTGTCATCCGCAAACTTGACAATAAACTCACTTGAACTTGAAACTTGAAACTTGCTCGTGTTGCTCCTAATTCCAATTTCCAAATCATTAATATATATGGTAAACAGTTGCGGCCCCAACAGCGAGCCTTGCGGCACTCCACTCGCCACTGCCTGCCATTCTGAAAAGGACCCGTTCACTCCTACTCTTTGCTTCCTGTCTGCCAACCAATTTTCTATCCATGTCAACACCCTACCCCCAATACCATGTGCTCTCATTTTAGTCACCAGTCTCCCGTGCGGGACCTTATCAAAGGCTTCTGAAAGTCTAGATACAGACACAGGTTCAGATTCAATCTTTATTGTCATTGTGCAGTGTAAAGTACAGAGACAACGAAATGCAGTTAGCATCTCCCCAGAAAAGCGAACATATAATAATGAGCAATAAATAATATGTGCATACAGTAGTAGTAGTGCAATTTTTCTGGGGAAGAGTGGCCATGGGGGGGGGGGGGGTGACTGGCAGCCACTAAGGTGCAGAGTTAAGTAGAGTGACAGCCGCAGGGAAGAAGCTGTTCCTCGACCTGCTGATCCGGCAACGGAGAGACCTGTAGCGCCTCCCGGATGGTAGGAGGGTAAACAGTCCATGGTTGGGGTGAGAGCAGTCCTTGGCGATGCTGAGCGCCCTCCGTAGACATCGCTTGCTTTGGGCAGACTCAATGGAGGGGAGTGAGGAACCGGTGATGCGTTGGGCAATTTTCACCACCCTCTGCAGTGCTTTCCGGTCAGAGGCAGAGCAGTTGTCATACCATACTGTGATGCAGTTGGTAAGGATGCTCTCGATGGTGCAGCGGTAGAAGTTCACCAGAATCTGAGGAGACAGATGGACCTTCTTTAGTCTCCTCAGGACCTTCTGAAGTCTACAATGAGCTCCTTGGTCTTCTTGGAGTTAAGGGCCAGGTTGTTGTCAGCGCACCATGCTGCTAGGAGCTGGACCTCCTCCCTATAGGCCGACTCATCGTTGTTGCTGATGGTGCCAGTGACCCGGTATTGCCGGATCAGTATGTGGTAGGGATGCAGACTTCCAGCAAAGACAAATATTACCAGCACAGCTGTTTCTTTTTTTCGGAACATTTAATTTGTTTTTGATGAGAAATAAAAGAATCTTTTGTTTAAAAAAAAAAATCAAAGCTTGTTCTACTTCCACTGACAACAGCATCACAGCCCCTGTATTGTGCGTTCCCCTCTCACCAAGAGGGGAGGGGTCCCTGCTATCGTGATGAAGTTGCCAGCAATGGATAAAAAATAATACTGAATTAGAAAAGCACATTCTTAAAGTAAAACGATACCTCTTTAAGCACGGTCAATATATACGCATATTAAAAGCATATTTTATCTCTGTACTCTGCAACCATCAGACTCCTCAAATGATCTACAAGTGTACCTTATTTCATGATCTTTTTCTCCTCTGTATTCTATTGCAGTTGTAAGAAACATTGTCCGGTATCCTACATGACAGGGAGATATTCCGGACATGAAGTTTCATCAGTGAATGATACCATTGTACCTGAATGAAATGTCTTTATTTCCTTGCAACACCCATTTATATCACATTAACGAGAGTAGCCACCTTCAATATAAACACTTCATGCAGCACAGCCTCAACATTCTGTAGTTAGATCCTTTTGTATCAGAGGGCAGTTTTAAAACCTCTTCATTCCACAAAGAGTTCTCTCTCACACACACCCTCTCTCTCTTTCTCTCTCATGCTCCCTCTCTCCTCTCTCACTCACACACACTCTCTCCCTCTCACACACTCTCACTCTCTCACATGCACAGTCCCCCTCTGTCTCTCTCACTCGCACACACTCATGTTCTCACACAATTTTTCACACACTCTCCCTCTCGCTCACACACACACACTCTCTCACGCCCACTCTCTCTTTCTCTCACATGCACTCTCCCCCTCTCACTCTCTCTCTCTTTCTCACACACACTCACTCTCACACACACACCCTCTCTCATTCAAACTCTCTCACTCACTCACACACACACTCCCTCCCTCACTCACACACTCCCTCTCCACCTCACTCACTCTCACACTCACCTTCCCCTCTCTCCCTCTCCCCCCCCCCCCCCCCTCTCTCTCTCAGGACAACTTGAGTATAACATCATGGCTATTATAGGGGCATTGACCACTCTCTGCGGCATTGCCACACTACATCCATTGGCTCCCCTTCATCCATTTTACTTGTCACATCCTCCAAAAATTCCAGAAGGTTAGTCAAGCATGATTTCCCTTTCATAAATCCATGTTGACTTGGACTAATCCTTTTACTGCTATCCAAATGCCCCATTATTACCTCTTTAATAATTGACTCCAGCATCTTTCCCACCACCGAAGTCAGGCTAACTGGTCTGTAATTCCCTGTTTTCTCTCTCGCACCTTTCTTGAAAAGTGGGATAACATTAGCTATCCTCCAATCCACAGGAACAGATCCTGAATCTATTGAACATTGGAAAATGATCATCAATGTGTCCACTATTTCTAGAGCCACCTCCCTGAGGACCCTGGGATGCAGACCATCAGGCCCAGGGGATTTATCATCCTTCAGTCCCATTAGCCTACCCAATACTATTTCTCGCCTAATGAGAATTTATTTCAGTTCCTCTATCCCCTTAGATCCTCTGTCCTCCAGTACTTCTGGGAGATTCTTTGTGTTTTCCTTAGTGAAGACAGATCCGAAGTACCTGTTCAACTCTTCTGCCATTTCCTTGTTGCCCATAATAATTTCACCCATGTCTGCCTCCAAGGGACCCACATTTGACTGCTGTTCTTTTTCCCTTAACATATTTAAATAAGCTTTTACTGTCCCTCTTTATATTCCTGGCCAGCTTCCCCTCGTACTTCATCTTTTCAGCCCGTATTGCCCGTTTTGTTTCCTTCTGTTGTCCTATGAAAGTTTCCCAATCCTCTGGCTTCCGGCTACTCTTTGCTGTGTTATACATCTTTTCTTTTAGTTTTATTCTATCCCTAACTTCTCTTGTCAGCCACAGTTGCCTCCTACTCCCCTTAGAATTTTTCTTCCTTTTTGGAATGAAATGATCCTGCGTCTTCCGGATTATGCCCAGAAATTCCTGCCATTGCTGTTCCACCATCATTCCTGCTAGGATCCCTTTCCAGTCTACCTTGGCCAGCTCCCCTCTCATGCCTTCATAGTCCCCTTTGTTCAACTGCATCACTGACACTTCCGATTTAACCTTCTCCTTCTCAAATTGCAGATTAAAACTAATCATATTATGATCACTATCTCCAAGCAGTTCCTTTACCTCAAGTTCTCTTATCATATCTGGTTCATTGGACAACACTAAATCCTGAATTGCCTTTTCTCTGGTCGGCTCCATTACAAGCTGCTCTAAGAATCCATCTCGAGGCATTCTACAAACTCTCTTTCTTGGGGTCTTGAACCAACCTGATTTTCCCAGTCTACCTGCATTTTGAAATCCCCCATCACCACAGTGGCATTACCTTTGTTACATGCCAGTTTTAACTCCTGCTGCAACGTACACCCTACATCCGGGCTACTATTTGGGGGTTTGTAAATAACACCAATTAGTGTCTTCTTGCCTTTGCAATTCCTCAACTCAATCCACAGTGACTCTACCTCATCAGTCCCTATGTCTTCCCTCGCAAGGGACTGAATTCCCTCCCTCACCAGCAGAGCTAATCCCCCCTTCCTCTGCCAACCTGCCTGTCCTTCTATAGGATGTATAACCCTGAATATTAAGTTCCCAGGCCCGATCCTCCTGCAGCCATGTCTCAGTAATCCCCACAATGTCATATCTACCAACCTCTATCTGAGCCTCAAGCTCATCTACTTTACTTCTTATACTTCGCGCATTCATATACAATACTTTGAATTCCTTACGCATCTCACCTTTCACATGGATCCCTATTACACTTGGCCATACTCTCCTATCCCTTTGTGAGCGTTCTTTCCCGTTTATTCTGGGGGTCATTAACCATCCATTTACTCTCTTTCCCTTTAATTCCATCCTCGACTATCCCATTTGACACCCCACCCCCCCAATTCAGTTTAAAACCACCCGTGTAGCAGTGGCAAACCTGCCTGCCAGAATGCTGGTCCCCCACCTGTTAAGATGCAATCCGTCCCTTTTGTACAGTTCCCCCTTACTCCAACACAGATCCCAGTGATCTAAGAATCTAAATCCCTGCCCCCTGCACCAGTTCCTCAGCCACACATTCAGGTCCCATATCTCCCTGTTCCTGCTCTCGCCAGCACGAGGAACAGGAAGCAAACCGGAGATAACAACCCTGGTCCAGCTTTTCAGCATTTTTCAGAGCTCTCTAAAGTCACGCTGCAGAATACTCATCCCCTTCTTTCCGACATCGTTTGTGCCGACATGCACTACCACTTCTGGCTGTTCACCTTCGCCCTTGAGGATTTTCTGCACTCTGTCCGTGACATCCTGGATCCTGGAAGGCAGCACACTTGCTGCAGAAACCCCTGTCCGTACCTCTCACAATGGAGTCTCCAACTACAATGGCGTTGCCTGACGTTGGCCTCTTTAGTTTTGGCTCACCAACCCTTTTTGCTTTGCAAGCCAGTTCGCCGCTCGGTGTAATAACGTCTTCTGTCCCGACAGCTTCTAAGTGGGTGAACCTGTTCAGAAGAGGTACAACACCCGGGGATGTTTGCATTCTATGTTTCCCTCCCTTTCTCACCATCACCCACCTTCTCTCTTCCAGTACCTTAGGTGTAACAGTCTTACTGTAGGACTTGTCGAGGAACAACTCAGTTTCTCGGACGAACCTGAGGTCATCCACTTGCTTCTCCAGTTCCCCAACACGGTCCTTCAGGAGCTGTACCTGGATGCACTTCTCATATTTGTAGCAGCCAGAGGCACCAGCAGTGTCCTTGACCTCCGACATACTGCAAGAATCACACTGAATCAGCTTACCTGACATCTCCTTCTTTCGTCTCTCCCTCTCCAGTGTTTTGCGTAGCCTCCTCGCCGAAGACTCTCGAGCCAAAGACTCGCACATTACTCAGAAGGCCGCTCCCTAAGAGCTGTCTTGATTATATTGACTGATAAATTGCCTAATTTACCAATTTACAAACCAAATTCCTCAGTTTTAAACTGTTTCCCCCCTCTGACTCACTTCTAACACTCCACCCACTCGGGCTAGAGCCTATCAGTGTTTTCTCCTGCTTCTCTTTGTTGCTGTTGCTTCAAAATCCACAGGAGCTCTGAGTAAAGATCAGGCTCTCAAGTCTTGGCAAATCCTCATAAATCATCTGTGCACTCTTGCCCATTTACCACAATCTTTCCTTAAAACAGGGTGACCAATATTAAAGAAGTCATTATGAGATTGAGAAACAAGAATAAAACTGTTGGAGACGTCAGCCAAACCTTAGGCTTACCAAAATCGACAGTTTGGAACATCGTTAAGAAGAAAGAGAGCACTGGTGAGCTTACTAATCGCAAAGGGACTGGCAGGCCAAGGAAGACCTCCACAGCTGATGACAGAAGAATTCATTCTATAATAAAGAAAAATACCCAAACACCTGTCCGACAGATCAGAAACACTGTTCATGTGTGGATTTGTCAATGACCACTGTCCGCAGAAGACTTCATGAACAGAAATACAGAGGCTACACTGCAAGGTACAAACCACTGGTTAGCTGTGAAAATAGGATGGCCAGGTTACAGTTTTCCAAGAAGTACATAAAATAGCAACCACAGTTCTGGAAAAAGGCCTTGTGGACAGATGAGATGAAGATTAACTTATAACAGAGTGATGGCAAGAGTAAAATATGGTGGAGAGAAGGAACTGCCCAAGATCCAAAGCATACCACCTCATCTGTGAAACACGGTGGTGGGGTTGTTATGGCCTGGGCATGTGTGGCTGCTGAAGATACCGGCTCACTTATCTTCATTGATGATACAACTGCTGATGGTAGTAGCGTAATGAATTCTGAAATGTATAGACACATCCTATCTGCTCAAGTTCAAACAAATGCCTCAAAACTCATTGGCCAGCGGTTCATTCTGCAGCAAGACAGTGATCCCAAACCTACTGCTAAAGCAAAAAAGGAGTTTTTCTAAGCTAATAAATTGTCAATTCTTGAGTGGCCAAGTCAATCACCCGATCTGAACCCAATTGAGCATGCCTTTTATATGCTGAAGAGAAAACTGAAGGAGACTAGGCCTCAAAACAAGCATAAACTAAAGATGGCTGCAATACAGGCCTGGCAGAGCATCACCAGAGAAGGCACCCAGCAACTGGTGATGTCTATGAATCGCAGATTTCAAGCAGTTATTGCATGCAAAGGATATGTAACAAAATACTAAACATGACTACTTTCATTTACATGACATTGCTGTGTCCCAAACATCACAGTGCCCTGAAATGGGGGGGGGGACTATGTATGAGCACTGCTGTAATTTCTAAATGATGAAACCAAAATCTATTAAAAAAATGACCTATATTAATACCTGACAATATGCACTTTAACCACATGTGATTTTTTTCTATTACAAATCTCAAATTGTGGAGTACAGAGGCAAATAAATAAATGATGGGTCTTTGTCCCAAACATTATGGAGGGCACTGTAAAGGTAGAGTGATTGAGATCTGTTTACATGCAAATGGACCAATCACTGAAATCAAGCATACAGGTGTAGACAACTGCTGAAGAGGGAATGGTATGTTGGCTTTCATTGCAAGAAATTTGGAGCACAAAAACAAGGAAATCTGTTTGCAATTATACAGGGGCATGGTGAGACCACACCTAGAGTACTGGGTGCATTTTTTATTTCCTACTTAAGAAATGATGTACAGGCCATAGGAAGTACAAGATTCCCCAGGTTGATTCCTGGAATGACAGGACCACAAATCAGGAAAGATTGAGTCAACCACACAATGTTGATTTTTGTAATGAAGAATGGGAATTGATTTCATTAAAAATGTACAAATTAATGAAAGGAATAGACAGAGTCCATCTCGGCCACATATATCCACAGGTTTGTGGGGTGGGGATGGTTGTAAAATCAGGGTCATGGTTTCAGGATATGGAGCAAGAACTTGAGGACTGAGATGTGGTCTTTACTCAGAGGCTGTGGAATTCTCTACTGCAAAAGGTGATTGACCCCAATTGTAAGTATTGAAGATGTGTAGATTTCTAGACACTAAAGACACCAAGAGATATGGAGAGAGAGTAAAGTAAGGGTAAGGGGTAGAGGATATGCAATGATCAGATTGAATGGAATTGAATGCAATGGTATTGAACGCAATGATCAGATTGAATGGAGAGAGACGGGCTAAATGGTCAGGGTCAGATTCCGACAGCTGGGAAACATGCTTCAATCCACTGAAATCTGCACATCTTCAAAACTTGCAATAATATGACCTCCATCGCCTTCTGCAGTAGAATTCTACAGTTTGTCAACCTCTGAGTAAAGACCTCATCTCAGTCCTCAAGGTCTTGCTTAGACAACTGAGTCCACGCCAACCATCAAATACCCATTCACACTAATCCTACACTAATCAGATTTTATTCACCGAATCAAAAGCAGTTGAAGAATGTTGTAAATTTCAGAATTATGTGATTATACAATGTATATAGT
Source organism: Leucoraja erinaceus (assembly GCF_028641065.1). Taxonomy (NCBI): domain Eukaryota; kingdom Metazoa; phylum Chordata; class Chondrichthyes; order Rajiformes; family Rajidae; genus Leucoraja; species Leucoraja erinaceus. Next base: position 53,795,820 of record NC_073379.1, read on the forward strand.
CGTATAATTATATGGAATTCTCAACAACACTCCAATTTTTGTAATCACCACTCACAAATTGTGTTTGCCAAAACCCTACTTAGTTAATTGGCACTGTGGCAAAATCCCATGCCAATTTGCATAAACTAATATCCCGAACTTGCACTGGTCTAACCATTTAATGTGTGAAAATGTCAGTTTTTTCTTATATAGGCAGTCTTCTTTGCAACAGATTATTTTTAATTGTTTGCTTTGGCAGCAAACCAAGAACCCAGAGTGTACTCTTTATAAGTAGATGCTGAAGGAAATCCAAAAGTACAGACATGGAAAAACAGAATGGACAAAGGATATGCAGAGAAAAACATTTGATCCCAGCTGTGAGCCACAGAAATGCCACTAAATAACAAATAGTTATACCACATTATTTATCATTATTCATGAACAATCTGGGTGTAGCCAGAATTGATAATGCGACATCTGCTTATCTGGACTAATGTCCACATGGTAATCCTTGATCTTAATTACTGGATAACAACATAATGGCCTGGTCCTCTTACATGTTTCTGACCCTGTCCAGATTACTAACGCTTTCCCCCCCTGTACAAATGTTGCCAAAGTTTGGCATTATTCCATCTTTACTCTCCACTTTGTAAAGTTCATTTGTATTCCCTCGACTTTAAACTGATTATATTACTCACTCAATCTTCTAAAGTCATAAAAGATTCTAAATGGAAGATGCAGGGAGACTATATCCTCTGGTGACAGTATCCACACAAAACAGCTAACTATTGAAATTTTTAAAATGGTAGCAGAAATCTCGAATTATTTGCTTCAATAAGGAGATAAGGCTGGATAAAATAGAACTTTCAAAGCTCAGTTTGATACATTTGCATGGTACACCAGTCATTGAAGGTAGGCATGCAGGTGCAGCAGGCAGTAAAGAAAGCGAATGGTATGTTAGCTTTCATTGCAAAAGGATTTGAGTATAGGAGCAGAGAGGTTCTACTGCAGTTGTACAGGGTCTTGGTGAGACCACACCTGGAGTATTGCGTACAGTTTTGGTCTCCAAATCTGAGGAAGGACATTATTGCCATAGAGGGAGTGCAGAGACGGTTCACCAGACTGATTCCTGGGATGTCAGGACTGTCTTATGAAGAAAGATTGGATAGACTTGGTTTATACTCTCTAGAATTTAGAAGATTGAGAGGGGATCTTATAGAAACTTACAAAATTCTTAAGGGGTTGGACAGGCTAGATGCAGGAAGATTGTTCCCGATGTTAGGGAAGTCCAGGACAAGGGGTCACAGCTTAAGGATAAAGGGGAAATCCTTTAAAACCGAGATGAGAAGAACTTTTTTCACACAGAGAGTGGTGAATCTCTGGAACTCTCTGCCACAGAGGGTAGTTGAGGCCAGTTCATTGGCTATATTTAAGAGGGAGTTAGATGTGGCCCTTGTGGCTAAGGGGATCAGGGGGTATGGAGAGAAGGCAGGTACGGGATACTGAGTTGGATGATCAGCCATGATCATATTGAATGGCGGTGCAGGCTCGAAGGGCCGAATGGCCTACTCCTGCACCTAATTTCTATGTTTCTATGTTTCTATTAAGCAAGAGTTTTGGGGGTTATGGGGCAAAACCAAGTGCATGGAGTTCAAATGCAGATCTGTGATGATTGAACCGAATGATAGAATAGATGCGAGGAGATCCTGCACCTGGGATCGTCTCCCAGCAAACACCAAGACCTTATGGTAATGGACTTCTTTAACAAGGGTATAATCTGCCTGGCTGTCTCCTGTACCATAGCCCTACAGTCAAATATTCACCCAGCTTTAGTGCTGGACCTTCAAATTTAGGAATTAGGTGTGGAGTAGACTACAAGGTTCCTTGAGCTGGCTCCACCATTCATAAAATCATGGCTAATCTGACTATAATGGGAGCTCTACATTTCCGATCATCTGTGGTAACCTTTCACCCTCTTGTTAACAAGAATCTATTTATTTCTGCAATAAAAATATTCAAAATCTCTGCATCCATTGCCTTTTGAGGGAGAGCTTCAAAGTCGCAATTGTCTGACAGAGAGAAGCAGAAAAAAATTAACCTAATCCAATTTCTTTGAGATATATAGATACAGTATAGTAGGCAGTAGAGTGATGTGGTGGCAAAAGTACTATGGTCGGAGTTAAAATATTGTGGGACACTTAATTTTCAATTATATAAACTAACTGCAGATGCTGAAAATATGAAATAAAAATAAAGAATGCTGGAACCATTTAGTTCAGAGAACACCCTTGGAAAGAGAAATAGAGTTTCCTTTCACTGTATAAATTAATTTTGTTTCTCTTGGTGCAGCGACATCACAGTACTGTCAAATTCCTGCTCTCCCAACCTTGAATTATTCTTTATAAACTGCACATCCTTCTACTCTCCGAGGGAATTTAACTTATTCTCGCTGGAGTTTACATCCCCCCCTCCCAGGCCTGTGTACGTGAGGCGCAAACGCATCTCGCTGACCAGGTAATGAGGGTAGAGAGTGACTTCCCGGACACCATGGTCATTGTTTTGGGGGACTTTAACAAAGAAAACCTCAGCCATGACCTTCCAAAGTACAGACTTCATGTTACCTGCCCCGCTGGTGCTGCCTGATCAGAGGAGCGTGCCCAGCATTTTTTGTTTAGTAATTTCTAGAATAGGCAAAATATAAAAGGAGCAGTGTAGCCTTAACGTTAAAAGATGAAACGAAAGCAGTAAAAAGTATCTTTGTCAGAAAATCAAGTAATAGAATCAGTTTAGGTTGAGCTATGAAAAGGCAAGGAATATAAAATATTGGGGTGGAAATTATTGATAGGTCCCTGAACAGTGATGTTTAGCATGTTATAAATCAGGACATAAGATTTGCATGTAATAAGGGTAATACAACAACCCGAAGAATCTTTAAAAAAACAAACCAAACATGAGTATTAATGGTATGGGGGATGAATTCATTGGAAAGTATAGAATATCCTAAATCAGTAAATTGAGGATCTAGTGAGGGAATGGATTATTTTAGATAGTATTGTTCAACAAGAAAAGGTTAATTAATAATCTGCTGGTTAAAGATCCTTCAATGAACACTGGTGATAGAGCTTTGTATAAAAATTGAAAGTGTGAAACTAGGATTTAGAATCTGAAACAAAGCAAAGTACGAAAGCAAGAGTTGGCTATGAAATATTGGGAAAGTACATTCAAATGTAAACATGCAGAGGCTAACTTTTAAATAATTAATAGATAATTTACAAGTATATACTCTTAAGTTAAAAAAATTCCAATAGCAAAGCCAGCTGTGGCTATTTGACAAGTATTCAAACAAATGAAACAATGCATGATGCTGCCAAAAAGGCAGTAGACCAGATTAAGAAAATTTAAGAATTCAGCAAAGGATGGAAGCATCAATAGGAGAAAGTAAGATATAACATTAGCTGGCAAAAAAAAACCCAGAAGCTCTTGCACTCTGTATTACGTTAAAAGCAAAATAAAGCTAAAAGTGGGCCCCAAAACATTCTGCAGAAGTTACACTGGGGAATAGGGGAATGGAAGAGATTTTTTTTTTCTTGTTTGTCATTATGAAAGAAGTAAAAAATAACCCAGAGATAACGATTAATTATAAGATCTAGAGTGAACAGCTCAATTAAAATTGTGCCAATAAATGCAAACAAGCACTAGAGAAATTAATAAAGAGTACCTTTAAACCTATCTTTGCAGCATCAGCAAACATGGATATATTATGTTCAATCCTCACTTCATAGCTACAGATTGCGAACAGTTAGGGGTCCTCAGTGGTTGTAGCCGTTGAACCGGAATAGCTGATACGAAAGGTAATGTATTCCAAGGACTCTCCATCCAGCATTGTAGGCGTTTGGAGGCAGTCGTCTATGTACTGGTTGTTATCTTCCAAAATTCCAAAGATTTTTAAAGGTCCCCACAGTAGCCACACTAATGAAGGATCAAGGAAGGTAATGTGATAATGTGCAGATAATCGGGAACTTTGACATCTGCAGTACAGAAAATACTGAATCTATAATGAAGGAAGTGAAACAAGGGCACAGGAAATAATAGGATTGATCAGAATAAATCATATTTGACAAGTCTATTACAATTTTTGAGGTTCTAACTATCTGAACAGCTAATGGTGAACCAGTAGAGCTAGTCTAACCTTTGAAGAATTTATTGCGCTAGAAGGCTGTGGAGGCTCACATTCTCAATTTATGCAAGGAGGAGATTGATGGATTTTTAGATATTAATGGAATATGTTATGTTCTGATAGATAGTCGGCATTAGTGATGCAAAAGGTTTTAAACTCGGACAAATTAATTATGATCCACCAGCAAAGACTTGGCTACACTGACATTTTTAGTTTTGTTTGAAAGATTGTTCTAAATCCGTTGATGGAATGTATTACATTGTTCCCATTATCTTTTATTCCTAAAAATTACACGAATACCCAAGATTTTCAACTCTGAAAATATAATTTTTTTAACTCATCCATTGACATCAAAGACAGATACTGCAACATCTTTAAATCAATAATTAACTACAGGGGTATTAGAAATAGCATTTAAATATATTTTATCCATCGCTTACATAAAAATAGTAATATTATGCACCTTAAAGAACCTATAAAACCTTTCATGACATTCAGAGGACATGAGACGTTTGCAGTCAATAAGCACTATTGAGATATAGTCAGTGTTTGATGATGAACAGTGCATGCAATAGGTTTCCAAAACTACAATGAAGTAATAACAAGATTAATGTTCAATTAATTTGAGGGGGTCATCTGGGAGGACTTCCATTCTCTTTGAATAGTGCCACGGGATCTTTTATAGCCACGAGAGTGTTATCACGACATCAGTTTAATTCTTCACCCAAAAGGCAGCATCAATATAGAAACATAGATCAATAGTGCTACAGAATGATATACTCCTGTCTCTGGATTTGAACCCACAACCTGGTTTAGTTGTAAGGGCTAAAACAAAGATTTTTTATCTGACCTGGATATATGTCAAAGTCAAAGTCCATTTTATTCATCACATATGTTGTCCTATGTCAGCTCTAGGTTTGAATTCTGCAACTCTTACCCAATAGCACTATGAGAGTTCCTTCAGCAAGACTGTAGCAGTTCCAGAAGTTGGCTGGTCAACAACTTTTCCTGGGCAGCTAGGGACGAGCAGCAACTGGATCTTGAAATTATCCCCACAAATTAATGTAAAGTGCAGATTTCATTTTGTACCTTTTACATTTAGTCAACATTGTAAACTGTGCCACCTGGTGGAATCATTGACAAAAATCATACCTATTTCTTCTAAACCTGTAATCATTCTACAAATACGAGAACAGATCATTATTTTAGAATTAGTTTTATGTCACCCCAGAACAAAAAAAAGCCTAATTGTGCAGTACTTTTTATTTTATGAAGTATTTCGTAAGGTATGGAATTGGATGACTTATTAATGTGCCGAAGAGCTGTGAGAAATATTCTGTTCTCACTAGCATTTGAACTGCAATTTTCATGATTTATCTATTGCAACATTATTTATCACAAAACAGTGTTAAATACTCTCATGTAGGAAAATTAATGACATTAAATTGGTTCAGGAGAGAAACTGCATTTCAGGATATTTCACTCCATAGCATCACAAGGATTCTTGGATATACATCACACCAGGATTACCGAGTGCTGATAGATTTCAGGCCTTTAAACGTGCCAAATTGTTAGCAGATCCTTTAGGGTTGTAATAGTAGACGATTTGAACTTTCCCCATAGTGTAAAGGAATTGTACGAAGGCAGAATTTGGTCAGAGTTTCCATGACACTTTTCTGAAGCAATATATAGATTACCCGAATCAAGAAGGGGCTACTCTCTACCTCCGCTTAGGAAATGAGGCTGGGCAAGTTCATTCGCTCGTGTGTCAGACGACGCATAGCTCGCTGTTGGCTTCCATCGTCGTCCAACATGTTGACAGAATTGGTCGCCCGACGCGTCACAAAGTGCATCGTGCGTCGTTTCCAGGGATCGCCACACGGAGGCTTCTGTCATGATCCCCAGCCCACAGTTAAAGTCCTGAATGAGGGCAAGGTTAATTTTAATGGTTAAATAGGAACTTGCAAATGTTGGTTGGCAGAGGCTGTTACCAGGAAAAGAGACGCCTGGAAGTAGGAGACATTTAAAAATGAGGTTGGCAGTGTTCAAGGCCAATGTGTTTCTGTAAGAGTGAAAGGCTAGGCTGGCAGGATTAGGGTACCTTGGTGGACTAGGCATATTGAGGCTCTTATCATGAAAATGGAGGTGCATGTCAGGTTTCAGCAGCTTGGTTCAAGTTTGTTTCTTGAGGAGTATAAGGGAGTACACTTAAGAAGAACATTATAAGGGCAAAAAGGGGACATGAGATGTCTCTGGCAAATATGGTAAAGGATAACACTAAAAGCTTGAGATTATTAAACACAAAAGGGTAACTAGGAAAAGAGTAGGTCATCTTAAGGATCATTGTGGTTATTTATATGTGAAGCCTCAAGAAAGATCTTACCTGAATGCTTCTTTATTCACATGAACTTTAGCGGGATCTTTGACAAGGTCCTGCATGGGAGACTGGTCTGGAAGATGTGATCACAGGGTGAGTTGGTCAATTGGATACAGTTAGCTTGGTATCAGAGGGTGGTAGTGGAGGGTTGTTTTTCAGACTGACGACCTGTGGCATGCTGCTGGGACCAATGCTAAGTACCCTGTTGTTTGCCATTTATATTAATGATTTATTTGAGAATGTCATTAGCCTGATTTGTATGTTATTCATATAACACCAGAATTGGTGGTGCAGTGGACAGTGAACAAGGTTTTCTAAGATCACAACAGGATCTACAACAACTGGGAAGGTGGGTCAAGGAATGGCAGATGGAATTTAACTTGGACATGCTTGCGAAAGTGCAGTGATGATTCACCAACATATTGTCTGGATTGGAACATTTCACTTACAAAGATGAGAATGGTTAGGCTTGGTTTGGTTTTGCTGGAGCAGAGGAAGCTGTGACGTGACATGATAGAGGTAAACAAAATTGTGAGAATAGATAAGGGACATCGAAAGATGTATCAATTTGCCTCATCCACCAAGGGACCCTAATCCTATGCTCTAACAACATGGTGTCTGTCCATTCCCTCCACAGGTGGCTGCCTGACCCGCAAAGTTCTTCCGCAACTGTGTTTTGCTCAGGATTCCAGCATCTGCCGTTTCTTGGGTCCCAACAATAATCTGGCCTTGTCGTTGATAACCATTGTGAAAAAATATCAAAATGATTGAATGGTACGTAAAATCAACTTGTTTGTTTTACTGTTTTAAGTGTAAGAACTGCAGATCGTGGTTTATACTGAAGATAGACACAAAATGCTGGAGTAACTGGAAAGGGACACATGCGGGGATGACGTTGGAACAGCAATGGCAGGTATTTCTGGGAATAATCCAGAAGATGCAGGATCATTTCATTCCAAAGAGGAAGAAAGACTGTAAGGGGAATCAGAGGCGACCGTGGCCGACAAGGGAAGTCGAGGAAAGTATAAAAATAAAAGAGAAGACGTATAACATAGCAAAGATGAGCGGGAAGCCAGAGGATTGGGACACCTTTAAAGATCAACAGAAGGTAACTAAAAAGACAATATGGAGAGAAAAGATGAAGTACGAGGGTTAGCTAGACTAGAATATAAAGGAGGATAGTAAAAGCTTCTTTAGGAACGTGAAGAGAAAAAAATTAGTTAAGACAAATGTGAGTCCTTTGAAGACAGAAACAGGTGAATCTATTATGGGGAACAAGGAAATGGCAGACGAGTTAAACAAGTACTATAGTTTTCAGTAAGGAAGACACAAACAATCTCCTAGATGTACTCGGGGACAGAGGACCTAGGGTGACTGAGGGACTGAGGAACTGAAGGAAATTCACATCAGTCAGGAAATGGTTTCGGGTAGACTGATGGGACTGAAGGCTCAATGCTCTTCAGACAGTGGAATTGATTGTAAACTTTAGGAGAGCTCCCCTCCCATCCCCCACTCACCATCAACACCACAGGCACTCTATGGAGTAATTTAAGTTCCTTGGAACCATCATCTTTAGGGACCTTAGATGGGAGGCCACCATCGACTCCAGTCAAAAAGGCCCAACAGAGGATGTAATTCCTGTGGCAGCTGAGAAAACAATCTGCCACAGGCAATGATGGTCCAGTTTTATACTGCCATCATTGAGTCGGTCCTCACCTTCTTCATCATGGTCTGGTTTGGCTCAGCCATCAAGCATGACATCCGGAGGCTGCAGCGCATCATTCGATCAGCCGAGAAGTTTGTTGGCGGCAACCACCCTCCATCGTCGAATTCTTGAATTTTTTGAGGATGTAACAAGTAAGATGGACAAGGGCGAGCCAGTGGATATTGTGTACTTGCTTTTAGAAAGCCTTTTATAAGGTCCCACACAGGAGATTAGAGGGCAAAATTAGAGCACATGGTAATGGGGGTAGGGTATTGTCATGGATAGAAAAGTGGTTGGCGGACAAGAAACAAAGGGTAGGGATTACCAGGTCCCTTTCAGAATGGCAGGCAGTGAATAGTGGGTTACCGCAAGGCTTGGTGCTGGGACCGCAGGTATTTATAATATACATTAATGATTTAGATGGAGGAATTAAAAGTAACATTAGCAAATTTGCACATGACACAAAGCTGGGTGGCAGTGTGAACTGTGAAGAGGATGCAGGGTGACTTGGACAGGTTGGGTGAGTTGGCGGATGCATGGCAGATGCAGTTTAACGTGGATAAATGTGAGGTTATCCACTTTGGTGGCAAGAACAGGAAGGCAGATTATTATCTGCATGGTGGTTAGGGAATGGGGAAGTACAACGAGATCTGGGTGCCCTTGTACATCAGTCATTGAAAGTAAGCATGCAGATACAGCAGGCAGTGTAGAAAGCTAATGGCATGTTGGCCTTCATAACGAGAGGAGTTGAGTATAGGAGCAAAGAGGTCCTTCTGCAGTTGTACAGGGCCCTGGTGAGACCACACCTGCAGTATTGTGTGCAGTATTGGTCTCCAATTTGATTTGAGGAAGGACATTCTTGCTATTGAGGGAGTGTAGCGAGGTTCACGAGGTTAATTCTCGGGATGGCGGGACTGTCATATGAAGTAAGAATGGAGCGACTGGGCTTGTATTCACTGGAATTTAGAAGGATGAGAGTGGACCTTATAGCAACATATAAAATTATTAAGGGATTGGACACGCTAGATGCAGGAAATATGTTCCTGATGTTGGGGGAGTCCAGAACCAGGAGCCACAGTTGAGATGAGGAAAAACGTTTTCACCCAGAGAGTTGTGAATTGGTGGAGTTCTCTGCCTCTGAAGGCAGTGGATGCCAATTCACTTGATGCATTCATGTTAGATACAGCTCTTAGGGCTAGCGGAATCAAGGGATATGGGGAGAAGGCAGGAACGGAGCACTGATTGTGGATGATCAGCCATGATCACATTGAATGGCGATGCTGGATCGAAGGGCCGAGTGGCCTACTCCTGCACCTATTGTCAATGTATCTATTTATCGAACTCAGCAGGACAGGCAGCATCTCTGTAGAGAAGGAATGGATGAAATTTCGGATCGAGACCCTTCTTCAGACTTTTTAAAACATATTTTATTTTATTAGAAGTAAGTACAATCATATGGCACCAAAGTGCTTAATATATATTTTCATAATACATTTTATGTACAACTTCTTACTTTTTTTTGTTATAATAAAGAGGAATAAGAATAAGAAAAATAAATTAGATAGTAAAGGATAGAAAGATGTGAGATATAGTCATTGTTATATGGTTATATGGTTATAGTGTGTGAAGAAGAAGAAAAAAGAAGAACGAATGAAGAAAGTTGAAGAAAAGAGAATAGGAAAAAGAGAATAAGACATAAAGAAAAGAAGTAAGGAGATCATTGTTTATAATCTTGACCATCCCTCGTCCTTAATTAAACCATAATTAAAAAATAAATTTTGAGATGTGTTCAATTTATTCCCATCTTCCATTACTCCAAATATAATCATTTCAGTATTAGGTTCCATTCTTATCTTAAATAATTTTGTAAATATTTCAAAAATATCACTCCAAAATCTATAAGGTTTTATGCAGGAAACAAAAGAGTGTGTTATAGTTGCGTTTTGGGATAGACATTTATCACAAATGGAGGATATATTTGGATAGAATTTGTTCAATCTTGCTTTTGAATAATATAATCTATGTAAATTTTTAAATTGATTTATATTGTCTTACATTAATCAAACATTTGTGACTATATATCAAACACTTTTCCCATGTAACCTTCATAATTTTTATCATTAATTCCCGTTCCCACTCTTCTCTAAGTACCTCTGTTGATGACAGGTCTATATTTAAAATACTATTATGTAAATATGATATTCAATTCAATTCAATTCAATTCAACTTTAATGTCATCGCACAAATACAAGTATGAGTACAACGAAATGCAGTTTTGCGTCAGTCCGTAGTAGTTGTGCATAAAGAAATATAAAAAAAATAGAAAGAGAGAAGATACAGAATAATCAAAAAATACAGAATAATTAAAAAATGGGGACGGAGGGACCGGAGAAATCTATTGGCGGCACTCCGAGTTCAGCAATGTGATTGTATTGTTGTAGAAGCTGTTCCTGATCCTACTAGTACGTGACCTGAGGCTCCTGTACCGCCTCCCTGATGGGAGGAGGGCAAACAGTCCATGGTTGGGATGTGAGGGGTCTTTGATGATCTTCCCAGCCCGTCTCAGACACCGTTTTCGGTGGAGGGCATCCATGGCAGGGAGCGGGGCACCGATGATGTGCTGCGCGGTTTTCACCAACCGTTGTAGTGCCTTCCTGTCCGCAGCAGTGCAGCTGCTGTACCATACCGTGAAGCAGGTGGTCAGGATACTCTCTATGGTACAGCGGTAAAAGTTGGTCAGGATCCGGGGGGACAGGTGGGCTTTCTTGAGCCTCCTCAGGAAGTAAAGGCGCTGCTGTGCCTTTTTGATTAGCTTGGAGGTGTTGAGGGACCAGGACAAATCCTCTGAGATATGTACTCCGAGGAATTTATAGCTGGAGATGCGCTCCACCTCAGTCCCGTTTATATGGATGGGGGTATGACTGCCTCCTCTGGTCTGCCTGAAGTCAACGATAATCTCCTTCGTCTTCTTGGAGTTGAGGACGAGGTTATTGTTGGCACACCAGGCTGTCAGGTGCTGGATCTCCTCCCTGTAGGCTGACTCATCGTTGTCGCTGATCAAATATTAAAGTCAGCTTTAATATTAATTGCATCTTCCAATAGATCAGGAGTTATTTTTTGATATCCTTGTATGTATTTTTTCATGAAATCGCAAATCTGAAGATATTTAAAATATTGGTTGTTTTTCAATTTAAATTTTAATTGTAATTGTTGGAACGATAGTAGGTTTCCCATTTCATACATATCCCCAATCCTTTTAATTCCGAAACTTTCCCATTGGTTAAATGTTTTATCAATAAGAGATGGTTTAAATAAAGGGTTATTCGCAATTGGCATTAACAATGATAAATTTCTTAATTTTGAAGATAATTTTATTTGTTTCCAAATTCTTATTGTATCATGTATAATTGGGTTCTTCTTATATATTGTGTTGTTCAGTTTTTTCGGGGAGAAGAGGATCGTTCCTATATTACAATGACTTAAGTGACGTGTTTTAAGTGACATATGTGGTTCAATAGACATACTGACACTTCCGATTTCCCTTTCTCCCTCTCGAATTGTACATTAAAACTTATCATATTATAATCACTACCTCCTAATGGCTCCTGTACCTCGAGTTCCCTTTATCAAATCAGGTTCATTACACACCATTAAATCCAGAATTGCCTTATCCCTGGTAGGCTCCAGTACAAGATGTTCTAAGAATCCATCACGGAGGCACTCCACAAAGTCCCTTTCTTGGGGTCTAGTACCAACCTGATTTTCCCAGTCTACCTGCATGTTGAAATCTCCCATAACAGCCGTAGCATTATCTTTGAGACATGCCAACTTTTAACTCTTGATTCAACTTGCACCCTATATCCAGGCTACTGTTTGGGGGCCTGTAGATAAGTCCCATATGGGTATTTTTACCCTTACAATTCCTCAGTTCTATCCATACTGACTCTACATCTCCTGATTTTATGCCACCCCTCGCAAGAGCCTGAATTTCATTCCTCAACAACAGAGTTACTCCACCCCCTTTGCCCACCTGTCTGTCTTTTCGATAGGACGTATACCCTTGAATATTCAGTCCCCAGCCCTGATCCTCTTGCAGACATGTCTCTGCAATTCCCACAACATCATACTTGCCAATTTCTAACTGAGCTTCATGCTCATCCACTTTATTTCTTATACTTCATGCATTCATTGAAAACACTTTAACTTTAGTATTCACCTCCCCTCTCACACTTCTCAAACTATCCTTCCCATTAATTCGAGAATCTTTTGTAACTTTTCCTGTACTCACTTCCCCTTTAACTCCATCTTTATACTCCCAATTAGTCAATCCCTCCCTCCCCCCACCACTTAGTTTGAACCCACACGTGTAGCAGTAGCAAACCTGCCTGCCAGGATGTCGGTCCCCCTCCAGTTTAGGTGTAACCCGTCCCTTTTGTACATGTCACCCCTACCCCAGAAGAGATCCCAGTGGTCTATAAATCTAAATCCTTGCTCCCTGCACCAGCCCCTCAGCCACACATTCAGATCCCCTATCCCCCTGTTCCTGCCCTCACTAGCACGAGGTACTGGAAGCAATCCAGAGATAACCACCCTAGAAGTCCGGCATTTCAGTCTTCTTCCTAACACTCTAAACTTGCGTTGCAGAATCTCCTTCCTCTTCTTCCCGACGTTGTTTGTGCCTCCATACACAACTACTGCCAGCTATTCATCTTCCCTCTCAAGGATGTTCAGAATTCGGTTTGTGATATCTTGAACCCTGGCACCAGGGAGGCAACAGACCATCCTCAAGTCTCATCTGCCGTCACAGAATCTCCAGTCTGCTCCTCGGACAATGGAGTCACGATAGCTCTGTCCGACGACAGTTTCGCTGGTCGAATTTCATCGCTAGGATTGTAGCCACCAACCTTCCCGCCGCTTGGACTGGAAGTGTTGTCTGCCCTGACAGCTCCTAAAAGGGTGTACCTGTTTTAATTTGGCACAGCCACTGGGGTCTCCTGCACTCCACGATCACTCTTCCTGTATCCTTGCTACGACAACCTCACTGTAGGTCATGTCCGCGAAACTCTCCGATTACCCGGAGGTCATCCAGCTGCTTCTCCAGTTCCCCAACGTTCATTCAGGAGCTGCACCTGGACACAATTTCCGCAGGTGTAGTCTACAGCAGCTCCAGACGTGTCCCTGACTTCCCACATTCTGCAGGAAACACACTGCACCAACATGCCTGCCATTTCTTCAGTGGACAAAAATCACAAACATCAATCAAGTGTAGCCTCCTTGCCTCAGCCTCCTCGCCGAAGATTCTTGATCCAAAGACTCGCACTTTAGAAAGAAACACTGAAAAAACTCCAAAGAGCTTACCTCTCAGCCAATCCCCGCACTCCTTCAACTGCTGCTCCGCTTCTGACTTTGAAGGTATGTGTTCCTTGGTATTTAAATTAGTTGGGTTCCTGTGATGCTGACACTTAATGTTCTGGTGCTGTTTGTTGGTATTTATAGATCCAGGTCATACTGCATGTTGCTTTTATATTACTAAAGACTATCTTCTGATTTTACTCACAATTAGTAGCGAGGAATGCAGTATCTTTCATGAGTTTGTTTGAACAGCAAGGATAACATCCCCTACTTACCATTTTGTGAATGAATCAACACAAATAAATGTAGTTTTGTACAAGTGGCATTTAGTTATTTACAACACTGTAGGGTGTCCAGGCCACTAATTGCATTGAAAAGAGAAGATAAATAAATAATAAGATTACCTCAGCCAATAATAATCTGATAATTTGTAATAATTCCTTTTAGGGAGTATCAGCTCTGGAAATATTGTCAGCCTCTCCAACACCCCTGAAAGCAGGGAAATGCAATATCTTCAGAACCAGTTCTCAAGGCAGTGTAAGCAACAGTGTAAGGCAGGGTACTGCCACTGTCACCAACAACAATTAAGTCAATAAATACAGAGTAAAGAATCCCAAACCAGTTAAATAGAAACATGAATCTGAGGGAGTTTTTGGACTCACTTTTCATACTTGTGGTTCCCAATCTGAAAACTAAAGTAATAATTAAATTCTTATATTCTAAAGCATAGGAGCAATTACATCATTCTATGTTAGTGGACTATGAAATCAAACACTATTGTGAGATTTTCTATTACACTCATTGTCCCTTGAGTTTCAAGAGCTAAATACGACTGGACACTGTTATTCAATAAATCCTGGTACTTCTCAACACTTCGTTCCCCTTTATTCCCAATTCCAGTCAAAGAAATATTAATATATGCAAGCTTTCTCTTTCACTCAAGTGCTACCTTAAAATCCTTTGCTGTCTTCCTAGTTACAGCCTCATTCATCTTCCATTGCTTTTCCTAACGAGAGAGAAAGAGAGCTTGGTGTGTGCGGGTGACAGGCAAACAGGAGAATCAAATACTCAGAGGGGTGTTATTTTGTATTGTTACTTTATTGATAGTGTTTCTGTTTTACTTGTATTTTGCTTTAATAAAGTTAACTGTGCTCTTTAGCATGTGCCTTCTCAATTTATTGAACCGAATCCTTGAATCCTGCATACATTTCATTACAATAACAGAATTCTGTATTATTTGAATTAGCTTTCAGATTCAGATTCAATTTTAATTGTCATTGTCAGTGTACAGTACAGAGACAACGAAATGCATTTAGCATCTCCCTTGAAGAGCGACATAGCAAACGATTTGAATAAAAAGAATAAATAATAAGTGTCCGGGGGGGGGGTGATTGGCAGTCACCGAGGTACGTTGTTTAGTAGAGGGACAGCGGCCGGAAAGAAGCTGTTCCTCGACCTGCTGGTTCGGCAACGGAGAGACCTTAGCGCCTCCCGGATGGTAGGAGGGTAAACAGTCCTCTTAACAGAGCGGAGACAGCGCTTGCTTTGGACAACACATAGGGGAGCGTGATCCTCTTCTGGCCGCATTTAGGCCTATTCCTCCAGATAGCATATAAAAGGGATTTTTTAAGTAACTTTCCCTCTTGCCTTACATTCCCATAGCTAGTCAAGATAATAATCTTAAGGACTCTTCAACTCCCATAGACTAACAATTGAAGTTTAAATAGAAGATGTTTCAAATACATTACAATATTAAGGAAAAAATCCTGCTCACTTCTAATTCTCATATTCCACCCCAAGCCTCTAAATTTACTCTTGACCAAAGCCATCATCTTCTAATACCTGGTCACTTTTTCCTTCAATCAACATTTAACATCAGATACTTTTGTTATTATTGAATTACTATTTGTGGGATCTTGCTATGTTCAAAATGGCTACTGTCTCCAAATATTAGAATAATAAGGACACCTCACCAGCACTGAAGTGATTTTGGAACATCTCCAAGTCGTCAGAGATCCTAAATAAGTTATTTTTGTGTATCTAAGTGTATTCCTTGCTACACCTTCTGCATTGGCATTACTATCAAAACCTATGAAAGACAGTTAGTGCTCAAATCATTCATCACCTTTAGTATTAACAACCCTTTTTATTAACAAACCACGATAGCAGCTCCGCCGGCAGCCTGTTGGTTTTTTCATCTTTTTTTTATTTTTAGTGTTTGTTAAAAGTTTGTTTTAATGTTCTCTGGTTTGTCTTATGTGGGGGGAGGGGATCGGGGGAAACTTTTTTTCAGGTTCTTACCTTTCCGGAGATGTGATTAATATTCGGATCGCATTCTCCGTGCGCTCTGCGGCCTTCCATCGATGGAGCTGGAGGCCTCCTCGGACTGTCATGAGCCCCACCACGGGGCGTGAATTTAACATCGGAGCTGATCCCTTGCATGGTATGGCTCCAACCTCGGCCTGCGGATTTACCATCAAGGGCTCGCAATCTCGGGGGAGACCGGGTCGGGAAGCTCCAACAACGCAGAAGGTTCGACCAGCCCCATCGCGAGGTTCGATCGCCCAGCGCGGGGGAGCTGACATCCCCCCGATGCGGGAGCTGATCGCCTCGACGCGAAGGGCCTGAACGCAGCTGGCTACGGGAGTCAAGATCGTCCCGTCAACGGAGGGCGCGAGGCCCCCAACCGCGGGAGAACAAAGGGAAGGGACTTGAACTTTATTTTGCCTTCCATCACAGTGAGGAATGTGTAGGAGTCACTGTGGTGGATGTTCATGTTAAAATGTGTTTTGGGTGTTCTGTTGCTTTTTATTTGTATGACTGACTTGGCAAATGAAATTCCTTGTTTGTTGCAAAACATACTTGGCAAATAAAGTTATATTCTGATTCTGATCTGTCACTGTCTAAGCATTAGAAGACATTCCTCATGAGTGTGGAACATTATGTAATATGATTAATGTTACATGGCTTAATATATCCTGAACTCACTGAAGTGTGCATATTAACACTCTGTCGTTCACTCAAATCTATTGATTCCAAAGTGCATTCTTCATCCTTCCCTTAATCTTCAGGTACATAAATGCAGACATACTACTACCAGTCAGTGCACCAGTGACAGGTAACTTTTACTGTATTCGTCTTTTAGTTTAATATTGTCTTGTGCATCTACAAGTATCCGAAATATTTGACATCAATAGAAAAAATGTTCACTGCTAAGGCAATAACTCTTCTGGTCTCTACGTTAGATGGAACGTGACGGTGTAATTTTCACATAATTAATCCCCTCATTCTAGCCAACTCCCGCAGTTGCCCATATTTTTATTGTTTACTCACTCTGTTCCATCTAATCCACTTCTGTTCCCATTACCCTATTTAGTTATATCAGTGATCAAGGCAATCTCAATCCGAACCCTTGTCTTACAATATTTCTTTATCACTTCAAAGTCACTAGAAAAGGTATCCCATCACTCTCAATTATATTTTCTTAAAATTTATATAATGCCTAGTCCAGTTAAATTATATATTTTGCTTCTATGTATATATTTTTTTAATTCTAGTTTCTATTAAATGATCTTTCAAGCCATATCCTTACTCGACATCTAGATTCAAGCTATTCCATTGAAAAGTAAACATAAAATGCTGGAAACACTGTTGGTCAGGCATCTATGGAAAGAGAAAAAAAGTTGTTGGAATTTCACAAATGACTTGTGGGCTGAAAACCAAATGATGGGCAGAACAGTGTCACAGTGGTGCCAAGTTAAATTCTTACATCAGGTGTTGACTCTGTATAGTTTACATGTTCTCCCCATTTCCTCTTATATACAATACAATACGATAGAACTTTATTTATCCCAGGAGTAAAATTGATCTGCCAACAGTCATAAAAAACACAAAATACATGAAACATGAAATTACAGCGACGAGTGGAAAGGCTTGGGGGATGTGCAAAGATTGAGGGGGGGGTGAAGTTGGAAGGGGAGTCAGTCTCGGTGTACCCCACCGACCCACCCTGTTGTATGGAGCCTAGTCATCGACCACAGCAGGCACCTGAGAGCCCTGGAACAATACCATCAAAGGTCCTTACAAAAGATTCTGAGAATCAGCTGGGAGGACAAACAAACCAACATCAGCGTTTTGGAGGAAGCCAACATGACCAGCATCACCACAATAATGCAGCACCAACTTCGATGGACTGGCCATGTCATCCGCATGTCCAACTCACATCCCCCTAAACTATACTCTCAACTGAAGGAGCCCCCGGCGGGCCAAAGAAACGCTTCAAGAACAACATCAAGAACAGTTTGAAGAAATTCCACATCACATCGCGCAACTGGGAGCAAAATGCACTGGACAGGCGCTCCTGGAGGAAATCCGTGCAGGAAGGAGCTGCGCGTCATGAAACGGAGCTACGCCATGTCGCAGAGACAAAGCAACAGCACCGTAAGGAGAGAGAGAGAAGGGGGCTCGACGACTACCAACCACCGCCAGTCTCCACTACCCACGTTGCACCAAGGTGTGTGGATCGTGGATTGACCTCTACAGACATCTGCAGACCCACAAGTAGACGACCCTATGGAGAGGAGAGGAGTCGTGCTCGTTTTGAGTGACTGCTGATGATGATGACCCCACGGCAGAAGGGGGAGGAGTTGTAAAGTTTTGTAGCCACAGAGCAGAAGGATCTCCTGTGGGATTCTGTGCACTTGGAATATTTAAAAAATGGGCATGTTGATAGGTATAATGACCATTATAAAATATCCCTTGTATGTAGAATGGTAGAATTGGTGGGGAATTGCTGAGAAAGTACATAGGATGGTGGTAAACAAATGCTGGCTGGTGGGCACCAATTTCCATGCTGTATGACTTGGTGACTGATGGAAATCCAAAAAAAACACAAAGAGCTGCAGTCAGCTAGTCAGGCAGTGGAAAGCAAAACAGAGGTCATGTTTCAGGTTGGTCACTCTTCAAAATAACTTTTTGTTCCTAAATCAGAAAACGTTCTTAACGAGCAGGGTACAACATTCGGAAAAGGAGTGTGGGGGATAGAAACAAAATTGTGATGGGTTATGTCCTAACAGCAATTTGCATTCAATAGATCTAGAAAGATTAAGAGACCAGAGCAAGAGGTCCAGAGTAATAAGAATTCTGCAGGTGTAGGAAAAGGTTTGCAGTTTGAGATGAAGATTCCTGGCCAAAGAAATGGGCACAGAGAAGGTGGTGAATTCATTCAGATGAGAACCTGGAGGCCAAAGTGGAAACATTTGCTCAAGATGGGTTTGGATCAGAAAGGAGAGGATTGGAAGAGCGATGAAACTAGAGGGGAAGATGGAGACAGAGGAAAGTGAAAGGCTAGAAAGCTTACGATGGATATTGGAATCTATGAGCTATTGAAGTTTGCGATCTTTGATGACCAAATGGAAGGAAAATGTTTTATCTGTTGCAGCACAATACAGCAGATAATAAAGTGGAACTATGGCAACCAGTTTTGAGAAAGAGTTGGTGTTATTAGAGCCAGAGCATTATAGCACAGAAACAGATCCTTCTGCCCATCATATTCAAACAGACTATCAAGTACCTATCTGTATTAGTCTCATATGCCAGCACTTGTTTCATAGCGGTCTATGCTGTGGCAATTTACATGCTCATCTCAACACTATTTAAGTGTAGAGTGTATCTGTCCTCTTGCCCACTCAGGCAGTGGTCCAGATTTCAATCATCCTGTGGGTGAAAAAGGGATTTCTC
This sequence comes from Leucoraja erinaceus, assembly GCF_028641065.1. Classification (NCBI taxonomy): domain Eukaryota; kingdom Metazoa; phylum Chordata; class Chondrichthyes; order Rajiformes; family Rajidae; genus Leucoraja; species Leucoraja erinaceus. The sequence continues at coordinate 53,815,149 of NC_073379.1, forward strand.
AAATCCCCTTTAAACCTCCTATTTCTTACCCAGAAACCTTGCCCTCTACTTTTCAACACCCCTGCTATGGGAAAAGTTTCCTACTATCTGTGCCCCCTGTAATTTTGAACAACTCTCATCAAATCCTCCTCAGCTTATCTGGTCCTAGGAAAGAGACACAGACTATCCAGTCTCTCCTCATGACGGAAAATGCTTTATCCCAGGCAGCATCCTGGAAAACCTCTACTCTGCCATCTCCAGTACAATTGCATCTTTTCTCTAGTGTGGCAGTAAAATCTGTACATTGACCTATCCATTATTTTTTTAAGTTGAACCATAACATCCCTGCTCTTAAATTTCATGCTACATCCACTGAAGGCAAATGTATAATGTACTGCTTTCACCACCTTATCTACCCATATATTTCAATGATCCTTGGACATTGAGGTCCCTCTGTTCCTCAACACTCCCTAGAGCCCTACCATTTCTTTTGTATATTCTAACCTACACTTCACCTCATGCATATCAGGATTAAATTATATTGATCATTGATCTGCCCATCTTACAACCAGTATTATCCTGCCACCTATAACTCTCTTCTCACTGCCAACACTACCTGCTTCAAGTCAAGTCAAGTCAACTTTATTTGTCACATACACATACAAGATGTGCAGTGAAATGAAAGTGGCAATGTCTGCGGATTGTGCAAAAACTACAGAACAGAATAGAACAGAATCAGTATTTACATGTTAGGAAAAAAACTATAATTTTAAAAAGACACAACACAACAGTAAATTAGTACAGTGAATTAGTCCCTGGTGAGATAAGAGTTTACAGTCCTGATGGCCTGTGGGAAGGAACTCCGTTTCATCCTCTCTGTTTTCACAGCATGACAGCCGAGGTGTTTGCCTGACCGTAGCAGCTGGAACAGTCCGTTGCTGGGGTGGTAGGGGTCCCCCATAATGTTGCTGGCTCTGGATCTGCACCTCCTGATGTATAGGTCGTGCAGGGGGGCGAGTGTAATTCCCATAGTGCGTTCGGCCGAACGCACTACTCTCTGCAGAGCCTTCCTGTCCTGGGCAGAGCTGTTCCCAAACCAGATTGTGACGTTGCCAGAGAAGATGGTTTCTACAGCCCCAGAGTAAAAGCACTGAAGGGTCCTCAGAGAGACTCTGAATTTCCTCAGCTGCCTGAAGTGGTAAAGGCGCTGCCTTGCCTTACTCGCCAGTGCGGCAGTGTGTGTTGTCCATGTCAGATCCTCTGTAATGTGGATTCCCAGGTATTTGAAGCAGCTCACCCTATTCACGGTAGCCCCATTTATCTCCAGTGGAGTGTACATCCTCGGATGATGTGCCCTTTTAAAGTCCACAATCAGCTCCTTAGTTTTTATGACATTCAAGAGGAGGCTGTTGTCCTGACACTAGTGCCAGATCAGCCACCTCCTCCTGGTAGGACTTCTCATCGTTATCTGAGATCAGGCCTACCACCACAGTGTCATCAGCAAACTTGATTATGGAGTTAGAGCTGAACCTGGCCACACAATCATGTGTGTACAGGGAGTACAATAGGGGGCTGAGGACGCAACCCTGGGGCGATCCTGTGCTCAGGGTGAGGGTCTTCGATGTATTCCCTCCCATCTTGACCAGTTGGGGCCTGGCGGTGAGAAAGTCCAGGACCCAGGCACACAGGGTGGTGTTGAGCCCCAATTCCAGTAGCTTCTCAGCCAGTCTGGTGGGAACTATCGTGTTGAAGGCTGAACTGTAGTCAATGAACAGCATCCTCACATAGTCCCCCTTCTGGCTGTCAAGGTGAGAGAGAGCGGTGTACAGAACCTGGGAGACCATATCATCCATGGATCTGTTCGGACAGTATGCGAACTGTAGCGGGTCCATGTTGCGATGAAGGGAGGCACAGATGTGGTTCTTAATCAGCCTCTCTAAGCATTTCATGACCAGCGACGTGAGGGCCACCAGTCGGTAGTCATTCAAACAAGCTGGAGAGGCATTCTTTGGTACAGGTACATTGGTGAATCTTTTGAAGCAGGCAGGGACCATGGACTTGGCTAGGGAGAGGTTTAATATTGTGGTGAGCACTGGAGCTAGCTGAGTAGCACAAGTACTCACCCAGATATACCATCTGGGCCTACAGCTTTCCTCGTGTTCACATGCGTCAGAGCCCACCTCATGTTCTCCAGCAACACCTCCAAGCTGATCAAAAAGGCGCAGCAGCGCCTTTACTTCCTGAGGAAGCTCAAGAAAGCTCACCTGTCCCTCCAGATCCCGACCAACTTTTACCGCTGTACCATCGAAAGCATCCTGATCACCTCCTTCACGGTATGGTACAGCAATTGCACCGTAGCGGACAGGAAGGCACTGCAACGGGTGGTGAAAACCGCTCAGTACATCATCGGTGCCCCGCTCCCTGCCATGGATGCCCTCCACCGAAAACGGTGTCTGAGACGGGCCGGGAAGATCATCAAAGACCCCTCACACCCCAACCATGGACTGTTTGCCCTCCTCCCATCAGGGAGGCTGTACAGGAGCCTCAGGTCTCGTACTAGTAGGATGAGGAACAGCTTCTACAACAACACTATCACATTGCTGAACTCGGAGTCCCGCCGATAGATTTCTCCAGTCTCTCCGTCCACATTGTTTGCTTATTCTGTATTTTTATTTCTATATTGCACTATTACTACGGACTGACGCTAAACTGCATTTCGTTGTACCCATACTTGTATCTGTGCAATGACAATAAAGTTGAATTGAATTGAATGTTGTGCTCGGAGAATGTGTGCACATCCCCAGCGATGGACCTCCCTCCAGCCTCGCTAGCCAGCACGCTGATGGTGTTGTTGTTAGCCGGCGAGCTAGGGGTCATGTTGCCCATCTCGAAACCAGCGTAGAAAGAGTTCAGGTCGTCAGCTAGGGAGGTGTCGGCACTTCCGGCTGTGAGGGGGGGGGGCTGCTCTGGTAGTTAGTTACAGCCCGTAGCCCCTGCCAAAGGCGACTGGTGTCGTGCTGCTCCATCTGCGACTCCATCCTGTCCCTGTATCTCATTTTTGCGTCCTTCACCGCCCTTTGCAGCCTTGTAGTCGTCCATATATCCGGATGCCAGGCCGGAGTTGTAAGCAGTGGTGCGAGCATTCAAGGCAACGCGAATGGATCTGTCCCCCCAGGGTTTTTGATTAGGAAAGATGCTAACCCTTACTGTGGGGACGATGTTATCGGCTATTGTAGCAATGTGACCGCGTCCGCAAACTCACTGACGTCACTGGAACTTACTTGGAACATATTCCAGTCGACATCGCTCAGTGCATCTTGCAGCATGGCCTCTGAATGGTCGTACCACCGTTTTGGGTCCCTCGTCTCTGCCGCTTCCCTTACTATCCATTGTTTATACTCCGGCAGCAGGAAAATGGCAGCGTGGTCAGATTTTCCAAAAGGAGGGAGTGAAACGGCCTTGTAGCCTTTCCTGAACGGCGTGTAGCAGTGGTCCAAGGTTCTTTCCCCATGGTGGCACACGTGATGTGTTGGCAGGTTAGGAATGACCTTTTTGAGATTTGGCATTAAAATCTCCAGCCATCACCATAGCTGCATCAGGATTCTTGTTTTGGTGTCAACATGGAACATTGTGTAGGGCCGATAGTGCCACGTCGGTGTCCGCATGCGGTGGAATGTAGACGGCTGTGATGATCACTGAGCTGAACTCCCGAGGAAGGTAGAATGGACGGCATGATGCTCCAGGTCAGACGAGCAGGAATGAGAAAGCGTCTTAATATTTCCAGGGTTGCACCTGTTATTATTGGTCATGAAGCAAACTCCTCCATCCTTGGATTTCCTGGATTCTTCCGTTCTGTCGGCACGGTGGACAGTGAGGGACACGGTTACGCAGATTACCTGATCCGGCACCAGCGAGGTCAGCCATGTCTCGGTCAGACAGAAGATGTTGCAGTCTGTTATGTCCCGCTGGAATCTGATCCTCGCCCTGAGGTCATCCAGCTTGTTCTCCAGGGACTGGACGTTCGCCAGAAGAATGCTGGGCAGAGGTGGACGGAAGGCTTGGGCTCTCAGCCTATTCCGAATCCCCCCCCCCGCTTACCCCGATGTTTTCTCCGGCTTTTTCCCGGAGCCGCGCTCCCATTGTTGTTGCCGCGGCGCGTTCGGTTGAACTCTGCCGGCAACGCTGGATCGGTGAGTAGTATTTAAAAAGTCTCCGGTTACATTAAAGTTTAGTTTTACGAGTGTTTCCCGGTTGTGCGTTGTTAGTGCTAGTGTGTTAGTACTTAGAAATAAATTAAAAATGAACATACAAGTTAAAAATATGCAGTCTCCGCGGAACTACCACGAAGGCGACTGCACCTGGCCGTGCCTTCTTGCTTCATGCCATCTGCAAGTGTAATATTAATTTGTCCTACATTTAGATCAAAATTGTTAATGTACATGAAAAGTATGCCAGCAATGATCCTTGTGTCATACCACATCATAGGGTTCTAATCACAAACAACCCTCCACTATCCGCCCCTGCTTCCTTGAACAAGCCAGTTTTGGATCCAGTTTGCCTTCTTGCCTTGGTCCCCATCAGCACCAACCTTTTACCAGATTCCCATGTGGGACCTTCCCAATGGCCTTACAAATTCCATGAACACTACACACTCTCCTTAGCAATACATCTTGTTAGCTGTTTAAAAATCTCATTCAAACTGGTGAAACAGAATTGCACCCTTGCAAAGCCATGTTGACTATCTTTATTAATCCCTAACCTTCCATGAATAATTGAATCCTTTCCCTCAGATTTATTTTCCTGCATCTTTCCGGCTACTGAGGCAAGACTTACTGGCCTGTAATTCTCCTTGCTGTCTTTCCTAAATAAAAAAGGTATCAGGTTTGCTGCCCCTAGTTATCTAACATCTCACCTGTGGCTGGGGAAGATTAAAACAAATCTGTCAGAGCCCAAGTAGCCTTCTCCTTTGTCACTTGTAACAGCCAGGAATATAGATAGAGCATCAAGCTCCACCTATGTGTCCACTATGACATCTAATGCCACTTTTTTAAATGTTAACCAGCTCTAGAATTTCACCGTCCACCTCCCCAAATTCTCCAACTACATTATCCACCATCCATGTGAATACATATGTAGAGTAACCATATTGTTGCAGAGAATGGTTAAAGAGGCTAAACACAAAAAGCTGGAGTAACTCTGCGGGTCAAGCAGCATCTCTGGAGAAAAGGAATGTGACGTTTTAGGTTGAGACCCGTCTTCAAACTGAGAGTAAAGGGAAAGGGAAACAAAAGATATAGACGATGATATAGAGAGATATAGAACAAATGAATGAAAGATATGCAAAAAAGTAACGGTGATCAAGGAAACGGTTCATTGTTGGCTGTGGGCTGTGGGCTGTGGGCTGTGGGCTGTGGGCTGTGGGCTCGGTATAAACAAGTTGTACAATGAAACTCACCAGGACAACAGTGAAATGATTAATGTGTATGAAAGAACTGCAGACGCTGGTTTAAATCGAAGAGACACAAAATGCTGGAGTAACTCCGCGGGCCAGGCAGCATCTCTGGAGAGAAGGAACGGTTGACATTTCGGGTTGAGACCCTTCTTCAGACTGAAACTAAGGTGGGGAAGGGACAGGGGATGAAAGGGTTACTTGAAGTTAGAGAAATCAATATTCCTACTGCTGGGGTGTAAGGTGCCCAAGCGAAATATGAGGTGCTGTTCCCTCCAATTTGCGTTCGGCCTCACTCTGACCATGGAGGAGACCCCGGACAGAAAGGTCGGAATGGGAATGGGAGGGAGAGTTAAAGTTCCCTCCCATTTTTTATTTTGGAAAGGTAGCAAGGATAGGCCAGGTAATTACAGGCCAGTAAGTCTTGCTTCAGTGGCCGGGAAGATGCTGGAAAAACAAATCTGAGGGAAAGGATTCAATTACTCATGGAAGGATAGCGATTACTAGAGATAGTCAACATAGCTTTGCAAGGGTGCAATTCTGTTTCACCAGTTTGAATGAGATTTTTAAAGAGCTAATATAATGTGTTGCTAAGGAGAGTGTGTAGTGTTCATGGATTTTGTAAGGCCATTGGGAAGGTCCCACATGTTCTTTAATACACATTAATTGTTTATTGCTGTCCTGGTGCGTTTCATTGTACAACTTGTTTATACCGAGCCCACAGCCCACAGCCCACAGCCCACAGCCCACAATGAACCATTTTCTTGATCATCGTTACTTTTTTGCATATCTTTCATTCATTTGTTCTATATCTCTCTATATCATCGTCTATATATTTTGTTTCCCTTTCCCTTTACTCTCAGTTTGAAGATGGGTCTCAACCTAAAACGTCACATTCCTTTTCTCCAGAGATGCTGCTTGACCCGCAGAGTTACTCCAGCTTTTGGTGTTTAGCCTCTTCACCTTTCTCTGCAACAATATGGTTACTCTACATATGTATTCACATGGATGGTGGATAATGTAGTTGAAGAATTTGGGGAGGGGGACAGTGAAATTCTAGAGCTGGAAGATCATGTAGACCCGGGAGGACTGATCGAAGGTGTTCAGTGAAACGACCGCCCCTGTCTACATTTGGTCTCGCTGGTGTGTTATATCATGTGAGTGCACATTATTCCCTTCTTCATTTGCTGTGATTTTTATTCAGCTCTGCAGACTGACAGTGGTTCTGTTTTCCACACTTTCTACAAGTGGTTTCAAAGGCTGGGCAGTTGGTTTTATCACTGAACACATGCAATCTGCCACTATTCCTGCATATTTGCAGTTAAACTTTGGTTGGGGATTGGGACATACCCATACCTTAGATGTTTGGGTCTATACTGTGTATAGGCCTTCACTGCATTGACTTTCCTGCCTGCAAGACACGTTTGCCTATTTGTAGCTTCATGTCCTCGTGCTATGTCAATGGCATCTTGGAGAGTCAATTGCTCATCCCTTCCAATGAGAGACTTCTGGACCTCTTTGTGGAAATTTCCCCATATGATTTGGTCAAGCACTCTGTCATTTATCTCTTGACTATCTCTGAACTTACATTTCGATGCAGCATTCTTCAGCTTTGTGAGCGTCATCCACAGATTCATCACTGGTTTGCGTGAGCCCTTGAAAAGAGTATCGATGTATGTGATCGCAGGGCTTCGGTTCAAGGTGTCTTTCAAAGGTATAGAAGATTTATCTAAAATAAATGTTGTCTTCTCTGTCCTCCTCTTGCTTAAATGTCCAGTTGTTGTACGACTCTAGTCCCTTCTCTGCTGACCAGAGAAGCAGGTAGCTAGCTTTCTCACTCTCACTAGCTTTCTTGAACACACTGTTGAACAATAGTCCACATTTTTGTCTAAATCTGACAAAGGCATTCATTATATCAGCTGCTTCCCTGTCCATTAGTGGCGCTAGAACAGGCGTGTTTGTTGCAGTCATATCTATGCATACAGTGTTGCCGTTCCATTGTACGTGCCAAGTTAATCAATCAGTTATAAATATTTAAGTTTGCAGTGTGGTTACTCACTCATCCTTCACTAGCATCGAGCGACAAAACAAAGTCATCTTTTGTTGAACATTTGCGTCTTCAGTAGCTGATTAAAGAATATTTAACACTTGTGGGTCGTAGACCGCTGTCACCATGTCATGTTTTGTGTTGCTTTGAAGTCCGTCTTCAAGATAAAGAACGGAGACAGCACTTCTAGTTGTAGTTTCCTTTATTAGTAGTGTTCTACAGGTTCTCATTCTGCAACTGTTTGTGCTATCTAGATCACGACTTAACTATGTCATGATGAAATATCAGTCTCTGCACCTGGAACAATAGATATCGAGTAGATGAGGTTGGAGGAGGTGCAAGTGAGCCTCTGCCTAACCTGAAAGGACTGTCGGGGTCCCTGGACAGAGTCGAGGGAGGTGGTTTAGGGACAGTTGTTGCATCTCCTGTGGTTGCTGGGGAAGGTACATGGGAAGTGGTTTGGGTGGGAAGGGATGAGTTAAGCAGGGAGGGAGGCCAAATTGGAGGAACTGCATCTCATATTTCACTTGGGCAGCTTGCAAACCAGCGGTATGAATATTGATCTCTCTAACTTCAATTAACCCCTCTCACTCTGTCCCTCCCCCACTATAGTCGTACTAGTTTCACTGTCATCCTGGTAAGTTTCATTATCTATACATCTCATTTATAGTTGTGAGGGGATTTTAAGTTGCTATCCACGTCAGATAAAGGGGAGATTGATAAAAATGCATCTATTGATGCTCCTGAACACATCACCAGTGATAGACATCCCCGATGCAGGAGCTGATTGCCCCGATGCGGAGGGCCAAAAAGCCGCCCGCTACAGGAGTCAAGGTCGTCCCGTCAACGGAGGGCTCGAGGCCCCCAACTGAGAGTATAGAAGGAAAGAGATTTGAACTTTTCTTCACCTTCCATCACAGTGAGGAATGTGGAGGAGTCACTATGGTGGATGTTTATGTTAAAATGCATTTTGTGTGCTCCATTGCTTTTAATTTGTATGACTGACTTGGCAAATGAAATTCCTCGTATGTTGCAAAACATACTTGGGTAATAAAGTATCATTGTGATTGCGAAAGACATGTAGCTGTATATACAAGACCAGAAGTGAAATAAATCTCTGTGAACGAATAGCAAAAGAGATGGATATAAATGCTGCTGAAGACCAAAAGAGAACTTCATATGGAAGAGAGGAACTAGTAAATACAATATTACATTGGCTGAATGGCAGATGGCAGAAGAGTATGAATAAAGGGTGCTTTCTCTGGTTGGCTGCCAGTGACTATTGGTGTTCCGGAGGAATTGGTGTTGGATCCGCTACTTTTCATGTTGTATATTAATGATTTTGATGATGGAATTGAGGGCTTTGTGGTTAAGTTTGCAGATGGTACAAGATAAGTGGAGGGGCAGGTAGTGTAGAGAAAGCAAGGACTCTGCGGATGGACTTGGACACATTGGGATAGTGGGCAACAACGTAGCAATGTGTGTGGTCATGTACTTTGGTAGTAGGAATAAAGGCTGTATTCTAAATGGGGAGAGAATTCAGAAATCGGATGTGCAAATGGACTTGGGAGTGCTGGTGCCGGATTCCCAAAAGGTTAATTTGCAGGTTGAATCAGTAGTAAGGCAAATGCAATGTTAGAATTTATTTCAAGCCGACTAGAATATAAAAGTAGGGATGTAATGGCGAGGCTTCATAGGTCACTGGTCAGACTCCATTAGGAATTTTGAGCAATTTTAGGCCCCATATCCAATGGGGGGGAATCGTTTGACATACGAGAGGTTTTCGTGACTGATCTCGGGGTTGACAGGGTCCTTGAAACTTACCGAATAATGAAGGGCCTGGATAGAGTAGATGTTTCTACTAGTGGGAGAATATAGGACCAGAGAGAATATAGGACCAGAATAAAAGGACATACCTTTATAAATGAGATAAGGATGAATTTCTGTAGCCAGAGGGTGGCGAATCTGTGGAATTCATTGCCATAAACAGGTGGAGGTCGTCTTTGGGCATTTTCAAAGTGGATTATCATTTGTGATTATTAAGTGTGTCAAAGTCACAGGGAGAAAGCAGGAGAATGGGTTTGAGAGGGAAAGATAGATCAACCATGATTGAATGGCAGAGTAGACGCGATGGGGCCAAATGGCCTAATACTGCTCCTTTGCCTAGCAAAAACAAGAATTCCGGATACTTAAAATACAAACTAAAAATTCTGCACATGCTTTTTTTTTTTTTTTGGGGGGGGGGGGGGGGGGGGGGGGGGGGAGGAAGGAAGGAAGGGCAGAACATTGGTTATAATTTACTGCATCCCAATTGAGTTTGCCTCAATAACCACGTTTTACCAAAATAAAATATCTGTTTAAATCATTAATTACTTTTAAGCAACAGAAAAGATACACAAAATTGAAATAAGCACTCAGTATCCATATTCTTTAATAGAATTTTCAGCAAAAAGGTGCAAAAATTGATTACTCAACAAGATAAAAATGTGATTCTTATATACATAGAACAAATTAAACCTCTATGGGGAAGATTGCTGAAGCAATCAGCGTTATGGTGGACTGCTTCACATGAATAAGTACTCACGGGACCATTAACTTTGTACTTGAATGCAGTACTGTCTAATCTAAAAAACATTGTGGTCACTTAGAAACAGTAGTTTGGCAAGGAAAACGGTCAGTCTATATCAGCACGTGATAAATAATAGTGGCAACAACAGCACAAATGTAACAGCTGGTAATAGAGCATACAGACAGGGAACTGTTCGAATTGTCGCACGGGTAAGCAAAAATTGATGTGACAATGTTACCCTAAACACCTCAATGATACACTGTATAAACCATGTTAAAGGCAAGTTGAAATTGTTGAACATGTGGTTTATGACAAAATTAAAAAAGCAACCAGTTAGTAATCAATAAAACATCTCTGAACCTTGGAAAAAAAAAATCATATTTTAAAAAAAATAACTGAGGCTCTTTTAGAAACGGACAAAGTTTCAAATCATAATGCAAGTTCTATACAGAATCTGAGTGAAATGAAGATTAAAGACATAAAATATTAACTACTTCCAAGAGTTCAGAAGAGATACGAACCATCCTCTTTGAGGTAGGTTTGATGGAATAATCACTTGTATCCATCACCTGGTTTGTGATTTTTACTCTCCCTCTTACTTCAATAGTAAATGAAAACCAGGTAACTCCAGAATATACTCAGATTTGGTCATTAGTAGATACCAGATCTCTTCCTGCCCCATGCATTAAATAAGATGGGCAAAGTGCATTTGATCCATGGAACTGAAGGGAAATTCTGCACAATTGGTGGCGCAGGGGATGACATCAAATACCAAAACAAAATATGCAGCTCCAGCTAAGGATCAAATTTTAAAATACTGTCAGATCAATTTAAGCAAAATTTCATAGGTTGCATTGATTATGCCCCATGATAAAATTGACCGGTGATAATTGAGGTGCCATCCTCGCATTACATTGGATAGTTTGCCATCCCTTTCCCTCCAAATTGTCATGAAGACTTTTGTAAAAGATTGAAATTCTCCTCCAACTTGTGACTGCATACGTGCTTTCACTACATTAATCGGATAAAACATTATTCCAAGCATTGAACCCAGACTTGCTCCACAGATGAAGTCATTGAGCACATTAGTACTGTACGTAGTGGCTTCCGGTAAGGATTCTTTGATAGGCCCTCGCAAGGCAAAGAACAATGCATTACTAGGTCCATTTCGGAGGAGAATTGGCAGAAGTCCTCTGTAATATTCCCTAAAACCATAGGCTTTCAAAGCTTTAAAGGCATCAAACGTATTGGTGAATCGCCTATGATGTCTGTGATCTTGCAGCAAAGTCTGCACTCTCTCAAATGGTGTCAGCATTGCCTCTGCTGTCCCTGCCAATACTGCAGAAACACTACGAGTCAGAAGTTCTGGACCATCAGTTGTTCTCTTCAAGAGGCATGAGAAGTCCTCATACAAGCCAAACATCAATGCCACAGTTGTTGTCTTTTGGAGGAGCGGAGGCAGAATACCCCGGTACAGAAGGCGAAAGCCATCCTGCTTTAACTGACGGACAGCCTCCAATGTCTTTACTCCATATAGCTGCTGCCGAAACAACGCTTTCTGTATAGGGAAAGTGGTAGCAATATTAGTGAAGGCTGCAAAATAGCCACAGATATAGTACTTAGTCGGGCCCAGACAAGAGATCTGTTGCGCCAAATCCTGCTTAGATCCGGGTAAGACAAGGTCCTTTGATCCGTTTTGTGCTTCAGTATCCATGTGTTGCAAGTGCTTATCCTTCAAGGTACATGATACTATTATCAATTAGCCACATGGTCCTGTGAGAAGAAAAATTGAACAGTGAACAGCTGAATTCATATCTGTGAAATAAAGACAATAATTTCTGCCCTAGCCTTAAAACATAATTTTATATTGAGCGGTCACCGAGTTTATAAGTAGAATACAAGATACTGTCGTCTCAGTTTGAAGGTCATAGGTTCGAGTTCCAGTACCGAGGCTACAACACATAATCGACAAAGACACTTTAAAGCAACATTGTATTCGTACATGGCGCAGATTTTTATAGAGGACATTAAAAAAGACTTGTTGTTCTCTGGAGGTAGGCACAAAAAATAATATCGGCACTGTATTAAAAGGGGGAAGTTCACCTGCCATAAAATCTGAATACTGAAAGCATTCAAATATAACAAGCATACTCCATTACCAGGATCAGAAATGGAAGCTATAGAACAATTGTTAATACAATATTACGCTGAAATCACCATAATTTTGCTGGATGAGATATCAATGGGTATGCAGAAACTGCAGATGAAGATGTGGTGCAAATTAAACATGAACATGTACCTTTGCCACGACTGTATTGATCATTTCTTACACTATTTCCGACCAAAAAGTATGATGATTTGTTATACCTTTGCTAAAATCTGCACAGGAGCATAACCTTCAATTTATAATGGCTTTAAATGTTTGAAAACATTCCTAGGTACTTCATGGACACAAAGGTTATCAGACACTGCATCATGAAAACATGAAAGTATGATTCATCAAAATGCATGTTAAGAAGGTGACTTTTAGGCAAGCCTTCAAGGAAGGCAAGGTGAAGCAATCAAGGGCTTTGAAAAGAATAAGCGAGTTCGGTATTTCAACTGTGCATGCCCAGGTCATAGGTCACTGGAGATAAACATTCTCAGCGGCTGAGTTACTCCAGCTTTTTGTGTTTAACTTCGGTGTAAACCAGCAGTTCATTCCGACAGAAGTGTTTTTACTGTTCTGTTTATTTGGTGAATTACAAAGGCATTGCTCTGCTGAAGTTACCGTATTCCTGATCTGAAGAAAGGTCGCGATCTGAAATATAGTCTGTCGCACATCACAGATGTGTCGCCTTACCCGCTGATATCCCCCAGCACTTTGTTTTTCACCTTCCCCCTTGCTGCTTACAATTCCTCCCAAACGCTCAACTACAATTCCTACCAAACGCTCAACCTCACAGTGCCTTATTGTTGAAGGGCATTTGGTGGGTTCCGTTTCGCATAGTTTAAGGCACCATGCACTTCTGTACCGTAGACACAAAATGCAGGAGTAACTCAGCGGGCCAGGCAGCACCTCTGGATAGACGACCCTCCGTCAGACTTCTTACACATTATACTTCTGTGCCGTGGTTGACCCGGGGAGTAGAGGTGTCAGTTCTTCCAGCTGTGTGTGGAGAGGCACCAGCTACCGCAGGCCGCTCACCTGTCAGGTGCTGCCTCCTCGACCCTACTGCTCGGCAGCGGCCGGCTAGGATTCCAGAGCATCGCCGATGCCTCACATCACCTCCTGATCCCCCACCGCCTGTCTGGATAACATGACCGACGTTGGCCGAGCTGAAGATGGGATCCAACCACTCTCACAGAACACTGTGTATGGCGAGGACGGGGACAGAATAAACACTCAGTTCACTCAACACAAACTTTAGGTCATTTGTTCCTTGCGCCCGCGGAAATCTCCAGCGCTTGCCACCCCTTCCAGAATAACTTTTCCAAAGAAAAAGCTTGTGGGTCTTCTTCGGTCTGCCCTACCCTAGGCTGGCTTGCTCAGGGTGGCGTTTCCTAGTTGCTCTGGGGCTGGCTGACTGGGGAACAGTTATCTGTGCAGAGAGTCGATGGCATCACTGTATCACCATGGAACTGCCTTGTTGGTGATATGTGGGTGATACACATCTTTACAATCGTTCGGATTTTGGCGTTGGCTAGGAGCTGGAAGTTCAGTTGTACGTGCAGTGCCGCACAAGAGACCAGTTGCAATGACTTTTATCTCATTGCTGCCTCTCCGTTCGCTCACTGGCTTCGGAATAAAGCCATGCGGTCAAGACAAGGGGGTTCTGAAGTTGCATTCTCTCGATTGAAGACATTTTCTTGACTCTCCTAGAAGCAACGAGCTATGGCTTTACCAGTGGCTGTCTGTCTAACTGAAACCTCTCTCGTCTCCCCACGCATGTCTTTCACCCCCCTTCTCTCTCCCCTACCACTCACCATCTCTCCGCCGGTCCAGTCTCTACCCGTATCCCACTCGCATCTGCCACCTCGCTCTCGCTGTTACACCCTGCTCTCCCCCACTACCAGGCACCCCCGTTCCCTTTTTTTTCCAAATGACCTTTGACAAATCCCATGATTCCTTGCGTTTTTCGGAATGCCAAACTCGCTTATTGGAGCTTTGGGTCCAAATACTCACAAATTAGGGTAAAAGCATTACAAAATAACAGGGAAGAATGAAAGGAATAAAAAGATAACAATGGAACAGGGAAGTTTTTTATAGCAGCTTACTTCAATTTGTACATGGTCATCTGAGTTAAGTTGTGAATGCAGATTGAGCTGTTAGCTGTTTAGTTTTCTCTTTAACAATATACTCAAGGACTACATTAATACAGGCAGCAAGACCAGATGATTCCAATGTATTAAGAAAATTGCTTTAATGAGGTTTTTAAAACTACTTGGAGAAAAAAAGCAAATAGCCTTACCTCTTGGGGCATTTGTTAAATAGCAAGCACCGCTGTTTGTCTGAGAAAACACTTTGATCTCTCGTTTTCACACATTACCCTTCCATATCTCTCATATCCATCTTCCCCGATTCTTTGTTTGTAGGGTCTCGACCCTAAACATCACCCATTCCTTTTATCCAGAGATGCTGCCTGTCCCGCTGAGGTACTCCAACATTTTGTGTCTATCTTCAGTGTAAACCAGAAACTGCAGTGCCTTTCTACACTGATGATTGAGAGCTTTCAGGAACTATGGTTCATTGAGCATTGGTAATGGTAAACCCAGCAAAACTAATAACACTAAATGATAACAATAATAATAATTGGAGTGCTTTAGTACAGTGTCCAAGAGACTGTGGTTCAAAGCCAGAACACAAGTATACTAGTTTACAAGCTTGTCCTACAGATTTTCAAACTGGGTCCTGTGAAATACTCAAGTCCTGTCCATTAATATTAAAAAAGCAAAAGTTCTGAAACACTCATTGGGTCAGACAGAATCTGTTGAAAGATAAACAGTCAACATTTTAAAACTAGGACCCATCATCAGAATCTGTGTTTTGATGAAGGGTCGTAGACCTGAAATGTTAACCGTTTATTCCAAATTTCTAGCATCTGCAGCTTTTTTGTGTTTCAGTTCCTGTACATAAATGTTAGCCACATAGAATGTCATACAATGAATTGCTTCTGGAACAGCGAACTCCTGGACCCGGCCTAGAAGCAGATACTTAACCAGGAAGTGTGAAAGACACACTGGTCTGCAGGCGAGACTGAAACAACGTGGTCCGTACCCAGCATACTGCAGACCAGTGTGTCTTTCACACTTCCTGGCCCTTAACTCCAAGAAGACCAAGGAGCTCATTGTAGACTTCAGGAAGTCCAGAGGCGGCACGCACACCCCCATCCACATTAACGGGACGGAGGTGGAACGTGTTTCTAGCTTCAGGTTCCTGGGAGTCAACATCTCCGATGACCTCTCTTGGACCCACAATACCTCTACTCTGATCAAGAAGGCTCATCAGCGTCTCTTCTTCCTGAGGAGTCTGAAGAAGGTCCATCTGTCTCCTCAGATCCTGGTGAACTTCTACCGCTGCACCATCGAGAGCATCCTTACCAACTGCATCACAGTATGGTATGGCAACTGCTCTGTTTCCGACCGGAAGGCATTGCAGAGAGTGGTGAAAATTGCCCAACGCATCACCGGTTCCACGCTCCCCTCCATTGAGTCTGTCCAAAGCAAGCGCTGTCTGCGGAGGGCGCTCAGCATCGCCAAGGACTGCTCTCACCCCAACCATGGACTGTTTACCCTCCTACCATCTGGGAGGCGCTACAGGTCTCTCCGTTGCCAAACCAGCAGGTCAAGGAACAGCTTCTTTCCGGTGGCTGTCACTCTACTAAACAACGTACCTCGGTGACTGCCAATCACCCCCCCCCCCCCCCCCCCCCCCCCCCCCCCCCCCGGACACTTATTTTTTTTTTATTCAAATCGTTTGCTATGTCGCTCTTCAAGGGAGATGCTAAATGCATCTCGTTGTCTCTGTACTGTACACTGGCAATGACAATTAAAATTGAATCTGAATCTGAAACTACAGGAAAACGTTCAATCAATTAAAACAAGCTGGATGAACCTAAAGCTACACTCACCTACCTTAGCAAACTGAGGACAGAGATAAGGCTCACCCCTGCTTCATCTGACTGTCATACAACCCAAGTTTAGTTTAATGTATAGATACAGTCTAGAAACAGGCTCTTCAGCCCAAGGTCCATGACTACCATCAATCACCTGTACACTAGTTCTGTTACCCCATTTTCACATCCTACACATTAGGGGCAATTTACAGAAGCCAATTTACATAAGCCAAGTATCGCTCACCAACCACCAACCTGGACACACTGCAGCAGAGCCACTGTTGTGTCGCTGCCGATCGGAACGCCTGTTGAATGTTTAGTAGAGTGTTAAATTTGTTCATGATACATGTATTTTTATTTCTATTTATTTTTAATGCACACTGAATGGACACTGGTTGAGCAACTTTTTTTTGTTTCCTCTGGGTATGTGAATACTCAGGAGATGACAATAAAGATATACAATACAATACAATACAATTTACACACCTGGAGCTTTTTGGAACATGGGAGGAAATCCATGTGGTTACAGAGAGAAAGTGCAAACCCGCATAGACAGCACCCGTAGTCAGGATCGAACCACACATGGCAGTCCCATGCGCCATACCTAGAATATCTATGATAAAGCGCTGTCCCTACTATGTGCCGCAGGAATTCACTTTGGCTATCCTTATAGTAATTTACATCCCGTGCAGTGCGACAGGAAGCTTGTACTGAATGAACTGTACACCGCAACAAATAGCCTTGAAATAGAATATCCTACCTCATAGCCAGGGCCTTCAACTAGGCCAATCTCAAGATTGTGCAACCAAAATTCTATCTACATTTTTCTTGTATCACAAGAGGTCCAAAGACTCCCAATCACAGCAACACGAAGATGTCTACCTGCTCCATTCACCCATCTGCATTTTGGAAAGTCAGACTTTTAGACTGTGCTCCTTTTCCCTGCTCACAAGCTGACAATAAAGTGTGAGGAACTGGTACAGAAAGTCACATGGAGAAACAGATGATCTCGTACATAACTGCTTTGAGTTGGTGGACTGGTCCATATTCAAGAACGCAGCAGCCAATCTAAATGTGCTCTACCTGTCACAGACATCAATCTGTGTGTTCCCCAACTGGAAACCATGCGATTCATTCCTTATTGAAGTCCAAGTATGAGGTATAGGGGGGTTGCACGAAAGGTCACTGGGTCATAGAGCTCGACGCATGGAGCCGCTAAATCCAACTGGAAGACATCCGTCACTTCCGGTATATGTTATTAATGCTAGAAACGCGTACTTTCCTACCTGTTAAAAACCGCCAAAATGTTGAATTTTTGTGCTGAAAAAAACTGTGGGAGTCGGGGTAAGTGTGAGAGACATGTACCCAACTTTAGAATTCCAAACATGAAGTGAAATGAAGGTATAGAGAAGCGAGAACTGAAGGGACTACAGCAGCTAAAGTGCTTGGTAAACATTGAAAATATTGTGAATTATCGCGTTTGATCACTGCATTTCATCAAGTAAGGCATTATTTGTGTTTTTTCTTGATTCCTTTGGTATCTAAAACTTCTCAGAAGTGATAAATCTGGCTGTAAATGTTTCTTCAGATTTTTCATTTTGTATGTAAAAAATGTAAAAAAATTCTGAAGTAGGATAAATGTCTCACACGCTTATCCCGATTTCCATAATTATTTACAGAGCAAAAATTGACAATTCAGCGAGTTTTAACGGGCCTGCTATGCTGGAAACAATGGTAAGTGCCTACCTGCAGTACATCGCGTGTAATCCATTTGGAGTAGCGTAGCAACAGTACGGGTCATGGGTCGTGTCCCGACTGCCGTGAAACCTCCCTATTCATATTGGCTGACCCCAACCTGTGGAGGAAATCTAGATACCATCTTCACAAAACTATCAAGGATACCAAGAGACAGACTAACCACGCAGACACCCATCAATTGTAGCAAGGCTTGCATGTTATAAAGAGGTACAAAGTGAAGTCGGTCAAAATCGCTAGCAACGATGTATCCCTCCCCACCAGTAGCAATGACAAAAGGTCTTTAGAATTGCATCACCCACCCCACAAGTCACAGGTGCAGCTGCACGCATCATGGTCACAGTAGCAGTCAGATAGAGTACCCGCAGCAAGTAACTATCGCAGATTAGGCTAAACAAAAAAATGTCAACAACAAAAGGCAATTACACCGCACCTATAATGTCACGAAATGTCCCAAGGATTTTCAGGAAACAATTTGGTAAAAACGTCTAGATATTAGGGCAAACATAAAAACATGAATAATCAAAGAAATAAGGTTTGAACAACACCTTTAAAGAGGAAAGAGTAATGAAGCAGAGCTTTCGGGAGGGAACTTGAGAACTTAGGATCTAGGCTACTGAAGATATGGCTGCCAATGGAGCAGCAATTATAATTAGACATGTGTCAATGATCAGCATCAATAGAATAGACTCTTTGAGCCTTGTGTATTACCAGACTACATGATAATGCAAGGCAAAAAGCACAGGAGAGATGGGCAAATGTAATATGCTGCTACATAGGATGCAAGCTTAGTTATAAACTATATGGGTAGTGAAGTTAGGAGGCAAAACTATAGTAACAGAAAAGTCAAATATAGGGTGAAAGGGAGGATGCGACTTATAACAGGAGCTGCCCTGAAGCAGAATTGAAATTAAACCATGGACAGAGATGGAGGTATGGACTTCCTTGGGCAGCAGAGATGGAGCAGCAGTAGAGTTGCTGCCTTACAGCATCAGGGACATGGGTTCAATCCTGACTACGGGTGCATGTCTACGTTCTCCCTGTGACCTGTGTGTGTTTTCTCTGAGAGTTCCGGTTTCCACCCACACTCCAAAGATGTACAGGTTTGTAGGTTAATTGGCTTAGATAATTGTAAATTGTCCGTAGTATGTGTAGGCTAATGTTAATGTGCGGGGATTACTGGTCGGCGTGAACTCAGTGGGCCGAAGAGCCTGTTCCCGCGCTGTATCTCTAAACTAAACTGAACTAAAAAGGATGGTCTTGATGATGGTGGTGCCATACTTCAGAATTTCACCACCAGGTCAGCCTCAGTAGCTAAGAAGGAATGATTGTGTGAACGACAAGGTTTGATTCAGCTATACAGTATTTGGTTGGTTAAATTTCCCAAAAAAGCACACCTGACATTTCTCAAATTGGTGAGGTCTGAAATTGGTTTACACATCAAGCCAGTAGATTTGGAGAGCCCTGCATGATATTTAGTGGGATTTCTCCAGAGTATTAAGGTGTGTGTTACTGGTAATTAATGACTCAGTATACAGGAAAACCAGTTGATTACAAATTTTGCAACTTTGATCTATAAATAGATCTACAAATATTATTTTTCTTGGGGAGCCCTAATATGTACTGGCACAATGAATGTGATGGTGAATTTCATCAAAGTGTGCCTTCACTAAAAGGTCATTCTGAAGATATGGGCTCTACATTTTCTTGGTATCGCTAAAGGTCTTTATTGTTGAAGAGCAGCATTAATATAACCAGAACAGGATAAAAGAGCATCTTTGTTTTATAGATGTCAAATAGGTCTATTCCCTTGTATGCTTTAGTGAATGATTCAATGACTTGGAGCTCAACCCCTTAACATGCACAGATACAAAGCACCGTCTCTGTACTGCAGCTCAAGTTGCTATGACCTTGATACTGAAGCGAGGGTGACATACACTGAACAGTTTCCCTTTCAAAATTAGCACCACTAATGCAGATGGCTGCTAGAAATATGATGCAAAGTTAAAGAAAAGTGCTGAGTCATTGGGGGTACACAAAAAAGCTGCAGAAACTCAGCGGGTGCAGCAGCATCTATGGAGTGAAGGAAATAGGCAACGTTTCGGGCCGAAACCCTTCTTCAGACTGATCGGGGGCGGGGACAAGAAAGGAAAAAGGAGGAGGAGCCCAAAGGCTGGGGGATGGGAGGAGACAGCAGGGGGACTGAGGAAGGGGAGGAGACAGCAAGGACTAACAAAATTGGGAGAATTCGATGTTCATGCCCCCAGGATGCAGACTCCCCAAACATTGAGTCATTGGGGGAATTGCTTGACCAGACTTTACTGAGACTAGATTTATCAGACCCATTTAAAAAAAAAAAAATTAGTTGTTTTAACTGCATCTTGTGCATGAGACACAAGATGGAGACAAGTTTCTGCAGGCAGCTAAACCCAAGCTGGGTGCTGTTGACGAATAGAGTCAATGGCTTTTGTGAAGTTACCATCAAGCTCAAGATTATTGCTTCCCTAGGTGGATGGAATCCATTCAGAGAACAGATCACAGGAAAAAATGGTTTGGGATCCTGTTGAGGACAACTGAATTTGGACGTATCTTCATTATTGACCACCGGGTGGCGCCACGATGGCAGCCTCACCAACAGTCTGTCTGTCCTTTTGTCTTTTTTTGTTATTTCTAGTGTGTTTTAAAAGTTTGTTTGAATGTTCTCTGGTTTATTTTATGTGCGGAGTGGAGGAGGGGGTCAGGGAAACTTTGAGCCCCACCGCAGGGCGTTGACACCATCTGGGTCCGATCTCTTGCCTGGGATCGACACTCCAACAGTGGCCTGCTGATTTCAACATCGCGGAGCTCACAGTCTCAGGTAGAGACCGAGTCAGGAGCTCCAAAGTCATAGAAGGTTTCGACTAGCCCTGACCCGGGGACCGATTGCCCGGTGCAGGGAGCTGACAACCCCCCAAAGCAGGAGCTTGATCGCCTCGACGCCGAGGGCCTGCCGCCGACTGGAGTCAAGATCATTCTGTCAACGGAAGGCTCGAGGCCCCCGACCGAGTGAGAACAATGAAGGAAAGAGAATTAACTTTTTTTTCACCTTCCATCATGGTGAAGAATAAGGAGCAGTCACTGGCGGATGTTTATGTTAAAATGTATTTTGTGTGTTTTGTTGCTTTTTATTAGTATGACTGACTATATGGCAAATGAAATTATTTGTATGGAGCAAAACATACTTGGCTAATAAAGTATGATTATGATGATTTTGCAGATTTTTACAATTATTTCATTTTTAAAGCATTCCCAATGTTGGTGAATGTAACTAGAGGAATTCTATTCTGACCTTATAAAAACCCCAGCCCAAAATGGCACCAAAAGCTGGTGACTCTTGCATGCGGTCTCAGTGGACTATTTCAAGATCCTCTGTAAAAATGAAATTGCCCCAAATGTGTAGCAACTCGTTAAAAAGTTAGATAACATGCAAACAGTGTGAAAGGGTGATCGATAATCATTGTGGATTCTGTGGGCAGAAGGGCCTGTTTCCATGCTGTATTTCTACAACTAAAACAATCCTCTGGCAAGCTGTGATTGTTAATGAGATAGAGGGGAAAGTCAACTCCAGGAATCTTTTACCTGTCAAAATGCTCAAAGCAATCTTGTGACCATACTGTTTCACAAATGTCTTTACAGGTTACAATGAACACTGGGTGATCCACTGCCAAACTTGCTCAGTAATTCCATTAGCCTGGCCCAAAAACAACAGCAGCAAAACAAAACATTGCCTTAGGAAAAAAATGTCTCATGAATTCTGCACATAAAATCCAGACACTACCTCACAGATAACCTGAGAACCCCCAACCAACAAGCTCATATGTTGATTATTCTGGTTCATCCTAATTAGGAACTGTGAAGAACACCTCCACCAGTAAATATCAGGACTGATTTGAGATGAATCAGTCATGAGGCAAATGAACCGTAGATATAAAGCATTCTTAGATCGGAAACTCCATCATGCCTGAAAGGAAAAGAAGCAGCTTTACAGGCATTTGCAGATCAAGGTTTCACAGAATATCCATGACATAAAACAATGGTATATGGAATGGAGGGTCAGAAACTTTATGATAACTGCAAGGTGCACATTCTTCAGCACTAAGAAGGTAATCTAAAACACTCAGCACCTCACCCAGCTTGTCAGACAAGTTGAAAAGGCCATACACCAACTGAAAACCAAGGCCTCAGGACCTAACAGTATAGGGGGGGTTGCACGTAAAGTAATCGGGTCAAAGGGCATGAAGCACGGAGCAGCTCAATCCTTCTGGAGGACATGGCAGCCTCCAGCATACACTGTTAACACACGAAACGCGTACTTTCTTACCTGTTAAAAAACTCCCATATGGTCAATTTTTGCGCTGTAAATAATTGTGGAGGGTGCCTGAGTGCTCTGAACCAAATGCTCTAGTATCTTTGCTCTGAAACTGAGCACCAAGGTGTAGGCGGCTGAAGGAGCGCATCCCTTGGGACAGCCCCTACTCTCCCCCCGGGGTCAGCACTGTCCGGCCACGGCCGCCATCTGCCTCGTCTCCCCCTGTGCGGCCACACTGTCACAGGCTGCAGGTCGGCGGCGCTCACACTCGGGGCTGGATGGAGCTGGGCTGCGGCTCCGGGCAGTGGACACACGGGGACGAAAACCCGGCAACGTCTCCATCTGCTGCAGCAGAGTTGGGGGACAGTCTGGTCCCTCCGCCCACCCAGAGTCACTGACGTCGCTGCACCGGCACCACGACCCCCCCCCCCCCCCCCCTCCCTCCCCCACCCCCACCGGCACCCCGACCACCACCCACCCCCACCCCACCCCCGATCACACGGCAACGTCCCAGTCAGCTGCAGCTGAGTTGGGGACAGTTTGGTTACTCTGCCCACCCAGAGACCACGCTGCACCAGCACCCCGAACAACCCCCCCCCCCCCCCCCCCCCCCCCCCGACCGCAGGGACAGACGGCCTGGGGTCCGCAAGTGTGCAACCAGTCAGCGTGGAGTCCAGATGCTGGGACAGAAGAAGGGCCTGCTGTACCAACAGCCATAGTAAGTGCTTACCTGACGTTCACCACGTGTACTTCAGAAGGCGTTGCATGGGAACAGTACGGGTTACGGGTCGTGACATCGACTGCCATGCAACCTCCCTATTGAGCACTTGATATATGAGATGCCATTCTGCTCCTACTTTCTTAGGATCAGTACTAAATTATTAGAGTCACCCTAAACTAATCCCATTAGTTAATTCTTTATTAACTTGAAACAAAGTTGTTTTTGCTCTTTCAAATGACTCATATTAATTCCAAACATGCTGGTACTCTAACGCCTGTCATTCTCAACAACAATGTTGTTGTCTTTCAGAACCCCTGTGAGTCCTATACACTTTAGGACGATTTCAACAGCAACGTCTTCGGCCAAAAGCGGGTGACGCGAGCATAGACTCAGCGACTGTTCTACTGAACCTTTACACTCGGTCTGCCAACTAGTCTAACTCCCCTTCCCATTCTGACCTTTGTCTTGGGCCTCCTCCATTGCTAGAGCAAGGCCACACACAAACTGGAGGAACAGCACCTCATATTCCACTTGGGTAGCTTACAACTCAATGGTATGAACATTGAATTCTCCAATTTTAGGTAACCGCTAACAAACCCACCCACATCCCCTTTCTCTCCCACACCCCTTTCTCCCTCCTTCCAACCATCAGCCCATCAACCCTCCCACTCGTGTCCACCTGCCACATGTTGTCCTGTTTCTCCCCTCCTCCGCTTTCTTCTCCCTCCAGTCTTAAGGAACATCACCTATCCATGTTCTCCTTTTCGGACAACATACAAGACCACCACTTCCAATTTTCCCTCCAAGCCTTACTCCATCCTGACTTGCAAACATCAGTTATTTCATCATGTCTAAATTCTGTAACTCCAGAATCACTACTTTCATCAGGAAGAATCCAACGTTTTACGACAACAATTTGTTGTCAGTTTGTCAAGGGTGGGTAATGAATGCTACAAATGAACTACTACAATGTCACTGTGTTAATCAGACAACAGAGTAGCCAGTATGCAATTTGCAAATTCGCACAAATGAATGTATTATTTGATATTTCTTGTGGGATAAATAGTGGCCTGAACACCAGGGTGAGGTCACCTGTCATTAAAATGATGCGATGGATTTTGTCCATTTCCATCTGACAGGGTGGCTACGTTTAAACATGTCCGAGAGCACAGCATTCCCTCTGCCCAGCCTCGCCGACGTGTTCAAATCTCTGTGGAGGAAGTCGAATACATTCTGCTAATTCAGTGACACCTTATCAAGAGTGCGGCGCAAACCCCAGCCCCCTCTGCCCCGTGCCTGCTCGCTCCCTTGCCTTGCGCCCCACTGCAGCGGCCCGGGCTGCGATCCACGACCAATGGCTGCGGTGACTGCCGGCTGCTGCTCACCTGCTCTCATTCACCAGGCCGCGCAGACAGACAGACAGGCCTTGTCCTTGCCTCCGCCTCCCGGAATCCAGGCGCTCGAACCGCTCCCTCCCCACCTCAAGGCTCACGCGGACACTGCTACAGGGCCACACCTCTCCGCGATGGTGGTCGGTGATGCTGCTGCTACCGCCACCAAGTCACGGCCAAGCGGCCAAGTGCTTCTCTCCACCGCCTCCCTCCCCTCACCCTGGGATCGCACTGCGCCTCCACTGCGCCTCCCCGGCCCCACCCACACAGCGTAGCGCAGCCCCGCCCCCACGTACATAGCGTAGCGCAGCCCCGCCCCCACGCACGCAGTCCCGCCCCTATGCGCACAGCGTAAGCACAGCCCCCCCTCCCCAGGGGCGTGACGTCAACGCGACACGCCACATCCAACCAAAGATGAGTGTACACAGTGTTAAAGAGGGAACTGCAGATGCTGGAGAATCGAAGGTTACACAGAAAAGCTGGAGAAACTCAGCGGGTGCAGCAGCATCTATGGAGCGAAGGAAATAGGCAACGTTTCGGGCCGAAACCCTTCTTCAGACTGATCAGGGGTGGGGGTGGGTGGGGACAAGAAAGGGAAAAGGAGGAGTAGCCGGAAGGCTGGAGGATGGGAGGAGACAGCAGGGGAGCTGAGGAAGGGGAGGAGACAGCAAGGACTAACAGAATTGGGAGAATTCGATGTTCATGCCCCCGGGATGCAGACTCCCCAAACGGAATATGAGGTGCTGTTCCTCCAATTTCCGGTGCTGCTTGCTGTGGCCATGGAGGAGACCCAGGACAGAGAGGTCGGAGATGGAGTGGGAGGGGGAGTTGAAGTGCTGAGCCACCGGGAGGTCAGCTTGGTTATTGCGGACCGAGCGGAGGTGTTCGGCGAAACGATCGCCCAACCTCCGCTTGGTCTCACCGATATAGATCTGCTGACATCTAGAGCAGCGGACGCAATAGATGAGGTTGGAAGAGATGCAGGTAAACCTCTGTCGCACCTGGAACGATTGCTTGGGTCCCTGAAAGGAGTTGAGGGGGGAGGTAAAGGGACAAGTGTTGCATCTGCTGCGGCCGCAAGGGAAAGTGCCCGGGGAGGGGGTGGACCGAGAGGGAAGGGAAGAATTGACAAGGGAGTTATGGAGGGAGCGGTCTTTGCGGAAGGCAGATATGGGGGGAGATGGGAAGATGTGGCCAGTAGTGGGGTCACGTTGGAGGTGGCGAAACTGACGGAGGATTATTTTTTGTATGTGATGGCTGGTGGGGTGAAAGGTGAGGACTAGGGGGACTCGGCCCTTGTTGCGAGTGCGGGGATGGGGAGAGAGAGCAGTGTTGCGGGGTATGGAAGAGACCCTGGTGCGAGCCTCATTTATGGTGGAGGAGGGGAACCCCCGTTCCCTGAATAGTGAGGACATTTCAGATGTCCTGGTGTGGAACGCCTCATCCGTGGAGCAGATACGGCGTAGACGGAGGAATTGGGAGTAGGGGATGGAGTCCTTACAGGAAGCAGGGTGGGAAGAAGTGTAGTCCAGATAGCCATGGGAGTCAGTGGGTTTATAGTGTATGTCGGTTAGAAGTCTATCACCTGCAATGGAGATAGTGAGGTCAAGGAATGGTAGGGAAGTGTCGGAGATGGTCCAGGTGTATTTCAGTGCCGGGTGGAAATTAGTGGTGAAGTGGATGAAGTCAGTCAGTTGTGTGCGGGTGCAGGAGGTGGCACCAAAGCAGTCGTCGATGTAGCGGAGGTAGAGGTTGGGGATGGGGCCCTGGTATGTATTGAACAAGGATTGTTCGACGTAACCTACAAATAGGCAGGCATAGCTGGGGCCCATGCGTGTGCCCATAGCTACGCCTTGTGATGCTCCTCTAGGATCTTTGCGACATTCAATGTGGTCATGGGTGATCCAGCATGGGATCTTATTGCAGTAGAGAGAGTCCTGAACTACTATCTACCTCATTCATTGGAGGTAGATTGACGAATAAAATTTACTTTAACTTTTACTTTGATGTTGACTTTGGCCCTCGGACAATCCGTGATCGGACTTTAGTGGCTTTATCTTGCATTAGGTAGCAATGTTACAAAATTTTGAGATTTAAAAAATCAAGTATGCAATTTATCCCATCAGATAAAGCATAACAATAAGTTTAATTTGACACCGAATTCACTTTCATATCTCAAGTAATAAAAAAGTTATGGCCATTTTCATACTCGGAAATTAGCATCTTGTTCCCTATTGATTTTCTATGGACATAACAAAAAAGCTGTGATCGTGGACAGTCAAAAGCCCATAACTTCTTAAAAATTAAGAGAACTGAATGAAATTTTCAGTTATCATAGATTGAAGCATTCTGAAACAAATATAAAATAATCTTAGGTTACACAAAAAAGCTGGAGAAACTCAGCGGGTGCAGCAGCATCTATGGAGCGAAGGAAATAGGCAACGTTTCGGGCCGAAACCCTTCTTCAGACCGTCTGACCTTCAGACCAGCTTTTTTGTGTAACCTTCGATTCTCCAGCATCTGCAGTTCCTTCTTAAACATAAAATAATCTTACTTGGATGACCTGAAATTAAAGCATATAATTAGTTAGTTACCCAATTGTAGCTAATTTCAAACTTCAATTCCTAGATCTAAACATCTATCCATTTCTTAATAAATGATTAACATTTTTAAATAGCCCAAGTGTCCAAATAATATTCACAAATAATTCACAATAAAACATGATTTTTAAATCTCATTTACATCAATTTATAGGCCAAATGGAAGGAATTTAGTGTTCAATTGCTGTAAATTAAAGTCAATTTAAATCGGCTTTCTAGTGGGTTCCTGTGAACGCGCTGGTTTAGAACGTTCACATTGCGCTGGATTTGTGCCCTCAAATGCCCAGAAAAATACTGTGGGATATAAAGAGCCCAAAATGAACTACTTGCTATAGAAAACTTTATATACAGGGTTATATACAAGCCCCATTTAATGTAAAAATAAGGTACATACCTTTAATTGTTTGCTTTATAAAACCCTGGGGCTGCGAGAGGTTGCGGAGTGAGAGAGTGGTTTTTAAACTACTATAACTATTATACAAGGCCATAAAAACTAATAATACCTTTTGCGACGGGGTCTTTCAGCGATTTTCCGTTAATGATTTACTAGGCTGAACGTTTTCGATTGGAACAGCCTAGTAAAAATCGCGTTTTAAACCCGCCCCCTCTAAACAGCGCCAAAATCACACACACGGGGGTAGGGCAGATGCTCAGCCACGATTCAGGTAGGTTTTGTAACATACCTACATTAGGTGTTCCCTCATGTATCTGTTGTACACTATAAATCAAGTAAAGTCAAGAGAGTTTATTGGCATGTGTCCCAGATAGGACAATGAAATTCTTGCTTGCTCGATTGTAATAATATATTATCATTCTGCAGACTGGTTATCACTCAACATAAGCCTTTCACTGTATCTCGGTACCAAACGAATGACTAAAGACTTAATAGTGTTTATGGTTACAGGCTTTTAGGGAGTGGAAAAAATCTTGGCAGCTGGTGGAAATGTTCACACAGAGAGTGGTGAATCTCTGGAATTCTCTCCCGCAGAAGGTAGTTGAGGCCAGTTCATTGAGTATATTTAAGAGGGAGTTAGATGTGGCCCTTGTGGCTAAAGGGATCAGGGGGTATGGAGAGAAGGCAGGTACAGGATACTGAGTTGGATGATCAGCCATGATCATATTGAATGGCGGTGCAGGCTCGAAGGGCCGAATGGCCTACTCCTGCATCTATTTTCTATGTTTCTATGTAATATGGGGATGAGGCAAACTGGAGGAAAAGCACCTCATATTCCGTTTGATTAACTTTGGTAGGAACATTGAATTTCCTAATTTTAAGTAACTAACCTAACATCCCCACGTCTTCTCTGAGTCCGACCAGGACACACCCATTTCTCCCACTCAGTACGAAGAACGATCCCAACCTGAAATGTCACCTATCCACATTCTCCAGAGCTGCTGCCTGACCTGCTGAGCTACTCCAGCACTTTGTGCCCTTGAGTTATTTGTTTCTACATTTCTCCCACTATCCTGATTCACTATCTCATCCCCTTCCACTGATATCCCTCTAGCATCTCATTGCACACATTTTCTTTCCTTATCTCACAGCCTTTGCTTTTCATCTCTTCCCTTTGAACAACCATCTGCCAATAAAACCAACTCACCTATATACACATATCACTCCCTAGGCTTTGCCCTGCCCCCACCTCTCTTCCAGTTTCCTTCTCCCTCCCCACTACAATTAGTGTGAAGAAGGGTTCTGATCCAAAAAACATCGCCTTTTCATGTTCTCCAGAGATGTTGCCTGACCCGCTATGTCACTCCATCACTGTCTTTTTTTAAAAATGGGAATCAGTTTACACTGATTGGCATATTCTTGAAGGTTTCCTCTTTCTCATTATGTAATATAATCATATACAAATACTATCAAACTTCAAATTTCACACTCAATCAAGACAAGGTACTCTGTCATTTGAAATCTAAAATTATAAGCAGAAAACAAATCTGAAATTTTGGGCAAGTCAGGCAGCATCTTTAAGGGTCAATGTTCCAGTTATTGATTAATTATCACCAACGGAAAATATTTAGCAGGTTTTAAGCAAATTCATAGGAAAAAAGGTGACAGAAGAGGGGAATAACCTGATGGTCAGAAAGAAATACAATCTGGAAACAGACCCTTCAGCCCATTGAGTCCACGCCAACCATCAAGAAGCTATTTTAGTGTGGATGGCGACATGATTTAACAATATTTGTAATAATTACCTGCAACTGCTATCAAAGAAAAATGTGTTTCATTAGAAATTGCTGAATTGTTCAGGTATTCCTTGCCTGGCAACATTCTTATGTATTCAGTAGAAGCTTGAGATTCATTTTTATTGCCCAATCTTTCCTTTTCTGCACCATTGCTATGAATTC
The DNA here is from genome assembly GCF_028641065.1 of Leucoraja erinaceus. Taxonomy (NCBI): domain Eukaryota; kingdom Metazoa; phylum Chordata; class Chondrichthyes; order Rajiformes; family Rajidae; genus Leucoraja; species Leucoraja erinaceus. Next base: position 53,844,455 of record NC_073379.1, read on the forward strand.
ACCTAATCCTGCTTTATTTTTTATTTACATGTTGTCTCACTGTAATTCCGTGTCCAGCAGTGGATTTGCAGAAATATCTATAACCAAATAATGGGAAGACCAAAGTCATCCTGTTCTGCCACAAATTCCATTTTCTAGGCATGTTTGCTAACCTCCCTAACCACTATCTGTCACTAAACAAGACTGTGCAATATCTGAACACACCTCAATTCTATCATCATGTGAGCATTATATTCCTGTTTCCAGCCTTGACGCAGCACATTGGCAGCTAAAAGTCTCATTCTTGCCTCTGTTACCTCTGCACTTGACAATTCTATTGCATTCATCATACAGTGCATTCAGAAAGTGTTCAGACCCTTTCAATTTTTCCACATTTTATTACATTACAGCCTTCTTCTAAAATTGATTACATTTTTTTCCCATCAATCTACACACAATACCTCATAATAAAAAAGGGCAACCAGGTATTTAGAATTTTTTTTTACCAAGTAATTAAAAATAAATAACTGAAACTAGTCTGTGAGTTCAACGAGCTTCAACGGGATGACTGGTCCCCCAACAAAATATTCCACCTCTGCACCAATTCCAATATTGCTGGCCAATGGGGGAGGGGGGGTGTGGGGGGGGAGGTGTTGATTTGTAGTCCTTATAATAACAGGTCCAAGCAGAGCCTTTGTGTGTGAGATGGTGCAATGAGGCTGATATTTCACTGAAATCTGGAATTAATTTGCTCAAATAGTTCGCCATGGAGGAGGGATTGGCCAAGGAACCTCTGCAAGCTGGGCACATCCGTGGGTGCTGGAAGTTCATTAATAACATTGGTTTTCGCTGGATCAGTTTTCAGGCCGTCCTTGGTAAATATATGGCCTAGGTATGTTACCTCATTCACTCTGCATTTTTTGGGATTTAGTTTGCGATGGATGGCCTCGGCACTCTTCAATACATTTGGCAGATTGGCATCGTGTTCCTTGATCGTTTTTCCAGCAATAAGGATATCGTCCACTACGATGGAGCATGGGTATCTGGCAAACAATTGCTCCATGAATTGTTGAAATACTTCACTGGCAGAACCTATACTAATGGGCATCCTCAAATATTTATAACGTCCGAACAGGAGTGCTGAAAGTTGTCAGCTTGGAGAATTTACGTGGAATCTGCCAGAATGAATTCTTGGCATCTAGCATTGTGAACATAGTTGCATCGACCATCTGCGCCGCAATCTCGTCCACCGAATGCATTGGATAGCGTGGTCTCTTAGTTGCTGTATTTAAGTCCTTGGGGTTAATACAAATCCGTATCTCATCTTTATTCTTCTTAGTAGCGACAATCATTGAGGAGAGCCAGTCTGAGGGTTCAGTTACGGGAGTAATCACGCCAAGAGCCACCATTCTGTTAAGTTCACTTTGTTCACGATCCCGCATAGCATGGGAAATCCTGTGAGCCGGCCGAACACCTGGGATTGCCTCAGGGTCAATAGTAATCGTCTATCTCACAGGCAACCTGCCCAGCTAGTCGTTAAACAAATCCTTGTATTGTGTTAAAATGTGATGTGTAACATCACAGTCTAAAGTCAGTGGACAGACTGAAGGGCTGAAGGAAATCAAATCCATGTCATGGCTCAACTTATGCAACATTTCCCGTGACCCTGCCTTGGATTCACCTGCTCAACGATTATTGTCAAGGCAGACCCGCACCCCATTGCCCATAGCAGAGCAAACATTAATCCCACTTCTGACACCATGTTGATTTGTAGTCCTTATAATAACAGTGGCCTCACACCATGTCAGGTTATATAGGGTTTATTAGGAACATGCAATACAAGTTCTCACTTGAGAGTTCACTTTAAGACTAACGGAATGCAGCAGGCCACGACGCAAACAAGCTAGTGGGTGTAACTACAAATGCATGACTCATAGCATGAGTCACTAATCTACGGGGGGGGGGGGGGGGCTTTTTGGGTGCTAGCATGGGTGTTGTGGGTCAAGTCAAGCACAGTGAGTGCAGAGCCAACAATCCATTTGAATCCATTTCAAGTCAAGTCAAATCAGTCAATTTCAAGTCAAGTCAATCAATTTCAAGTCAAGTCATAGAAACATAGAAAATAGGTGCAGGAGTAGGCCATTCGGCCCTTCGAGCCTGCACCGCCATTCAATATGATCATGGCTGATCATTCAACTCAGTATCCTGTACCTGCCTTCTCTCCATACCCCCTGATCCCTTTAGCCACGAGGGCCACATCTAACTCCCTTTTAAATATAGCCAATGAACTGGCCTCAACTACCTTCTGTGGCAGAGAGTTACAGAGACTCACCACTCTCTGTGTGAAAAATGTTTTTCTCATCTCGGTCCTAAAGGATTTCCCCTTTATCCTTAAACTGTGACCCCTTGTCCTGGACTTCCCCAACATCGGGAACAATCTTCCTGCATCTAGTCTGTCCAATCCCCTAAGAATTTTGTAAGTTTCTATAAGATTCCCCCCCTCAATCTTCTAAATTCTAGCGAGTACAAGCCGAGTCTATCCAGTCTTTCTTCATATGAAAGTCCTGACATCCCAGGAATCAGTCTGGTGAACCTTCTCTGTACTCCCTCTAAGGCAAGAATGTCTTTCCTCAGATTTGGAGACCAAAACTGTACACAATACTCCAGGTGTGGTCTCACCAATACCCTGTACAACTGCAGTAGAACCTTTCCCTGCTCCTATACTCAAATCCTTTTGTTATGAATGCTAACATACCATTCGCTTTTTTCACTGCCTGCTGCACCTGCATTCAATGACTGGTGTACCATGACACCCAGGTCTCGTTGCATCTCCCCTTTTCCTAATCGCCCACCATTTAGATAATAGTCTACTTTCCTGTTTTTGCCACCAAAGTGGATAACCTCACATTTATCCACATTATACTGCATCTGCCATGCATTTGCCCACTCACCCAGCCTATCCAAGTCACCTTGCAGCCTCCTAGCATCCTCCTCACAGCTAACACTGCCCCACAGCTTCGTGTCATCCGCAAACTTGGAGATGTTGCATTCAATTCCCTCGTCCAAATCATTAATATATATTGTAAATAGCTGGGGTCCCAGCACTGAGCCTTGCGGTACCCCACTAGTCACTCCCTGCCATTCTGAAAAGGACCCGTTTACTCCTACTCTTTGCTTCCTGTTTGCTAGCCTGTTCTCTATCCACATCAACCTGAACCCCCAATACCGTGTGCTTAAGTTTGTATACTAATCTCTTATGTGGGACCTTGTCGAAAGCCTTCTGAAAGTCCAGATATAACACATCCCCACTGGTTCTCCCTTATCCACTCTACTAGTTACATCCTTGAAAAATTCTATAAGATTCGTCAGACATGATTTACCTTTCGTAAATCCATGCTGACTTTGTCCAATGATTTCACCACTTTCCAAATGTGCTGCTATCCCATCTTTAATAACTGACTCTAGCAGTTTCCCACTACCGATGTTAGACTAACTGGTCTGTAATTCCCCGTTTTCTCTCTCCCTCCCTTTTTAAAAAGTGGGGTTACATTAGCTACCCTCCAATCCTCAGGAACTACTCCAGAATCTAAAGAGTTTTGAAAAATTATCACTAATGCATCCACTATTTCTGGGGCTACTTCCTTAAGTACTCTGGGATGCAGCCTATCCGGCCGTAGGGATTTATCGGCCTTTAATCCATGCAATTTACCCTTCGATTCCCGGCTAACCTGGATTTCACTCAGTTCCTCCATCTCATTTGACCCGCGGTCCCCTGCTATTTCCGGCAGATTATTTGTCTTCCTTAGTGAAGACAGAACCAAAGTAGTTACTCAATTGGTCTGGCATGTCTTTGTTCCCCATGATCAATTCACCTTTTTTCTGACTGCAAGGGACCTACATTTGTTTTAACTAATCTCTTTCTCCACATATCTATAAAAACTTTTGCAGTCAGTTTTTATGTTCCCTGCCAGTTTTCTTTCAAAATCTATTTTCCCTTCCCTAATTAAGCCCTTTGTCCTCCTCTGCTGGACTGTGAATTTCTCCCAGTCCTCTGGTAGGCTGTTTTTTCTGGCTAATTTGTACGCTTCATCTTTTGTTTTGATACTATCCCTGATTTCCCTTGTTACCCACGGATGCACTACCTTCCCTGATTTATTCTTTTGCCAAACTCGGATGAACAATTGTTGTAGTTCATCCATGCAGTCTTTAAATGCCTTTCATTGCATATCCACCGTCAACCCTTTAAGAATCAATTGCCAGTCAATCTTAGCCAATTCACGTCTCATACCCTCAAAGTTACCTTTCTTTATGTTCAGAACCATTGTTTCTGAATTAACAATGTCACTCTCCATCCTAATGAAGAACTCAACCATATTATGGTCACTCTTGCCCAAGGGGCCACGCACAACAAAACTGCTAACTAACCCTTCCTCATTACTCAATACCCAATCTAGAATAGCCTGCTCTCTCGTTGGTTCCTCTACGTTGGTTTAGAAAACCCGCATACATTCCAAGAAATCCTCTTCCTCAGCACCCCTGCCAATTTGATTCACCCAATTGAAGTCACTCATTATAACGGTTTTACCTTTGTTGCACGCATTTCTAATTTCCTATTTGATGCCATCCCCAACTCCACTACTACTGTTAGGTGGCCTGTACACAACACCCACTAGTGTTTTCTGCCCCTTAGTGTTTCGCAGCTCTACCCATATCGATTCCACATCCTCCAAGTTAACGTCCTTCCTTTCCATTGCGTTAAACTCCTCTCTAACCAGCAACGCTACCCCACCTCCTTTTCCTTTCTGTCTATCCCTCCTGAATATTGAATATCCCTGGATGTTGAGCTGAATATCCCTGGATGTTGAGAGTCAAGTCAATTCATTTCATATAACATATAACAAATTACAGCACGGAAACAGGCCATCTCGGCCCTTCTAGTCCATGCCGAACATTTATTCTCTCCTAGTCCCATCTACCTGCACTCAGACCATAACCCTCGATTCCTTTCCCATCCATATACCTATCCAATTTATTTTTAAGTGATAAAATCGAACCTGCCTCCACCACTTCCACTGGGAGCTTATTCCACACAGCTACCACTCTAGTTCCCCCTCATGTTACCTCTAAACCTATGTCCCTTAATTCTCAAATCATGTCCTCTTGCTTGATTCTTCCCTACTCTTAATGGAAAAAGCTTATCCACGTCAACTCTGTCTATCCCTCTCATCATTTTAAAGACCTCTATCAAGTTCCCCCTTAACCTTCTGCGCTCCAAAGAATAAAGACCTAACTTGTTCAACCTTTCTCTGTAATTTCAAGTCAAGTCAAGTCAATCCATTTCAAGTCAAGTCAAGTCAATCCATTTCAAGTCATTTCAATCAAGCAGAGGAGGACTGTGAGTAAGATGGCCAAAAATCAGCGATATAGGGTAGCGTTTTTTCTAAAATCAATATACAGCACAGACAGGAAGTGGTCAAGATGAGACTTTTAGTTATATAGATATTACATTTCCATAAGTATTCAGCCCCTTTGCTATGACACTCAAAATTAAGCTTTGGTGCATCCTGTTTCAATTGATTATCCTTGAAATGTTTCTACAACTTGATTGGAGTCCACATGGTAAATTAAATTGATTGTACAGGTTTTGGAAAGGCACACGTCTGTCTATATAAGGTCCCGCAGTTAACAGTGCATGTCAGAGCAAAAACCAAGCCATGGTTTCTACTTAACCTTATCCACTGCCTCAAGGATATAAAGTGTTGGATGGCCCAGAACTTCCTCCAGCTAAACAAGAGTAAGTCTGAGGTCATCCCTGAACATCTTCCCTGAAGATGGAGGCGCGTTCAGACGCAGCGGCTTTGCGCTCCCAAGTCCGAGTCAATTCGGAGCAGCCCGGTACCGAACGCGGCTGTGAAAATAAGGTATTTAAAACCTCAGAACCCCGAGAACCCCTAGAACCCCTAGAAACCCCAGTACCCCCAGAAACCATAGGAAGAAACTCACCTCCAGGACGAGGAAATCCAGGACCCACATCGCAATCCCGACGGGTCGCACATGGAGCCGCACGGAACTGCTCAATATCGGACGTGGCTGCGAGAAACTGGCTTGTGAGTACTACAGCACCCTCACCAAAATCCCGATGGAGCTGGGCAGAACAGCCCCCTGGATCACCACTCCGGAGGGTAGGAGACGGAGCAAGCGCCGGGAGCGAAAGCAGAAACGTGGAAGGCGAGCGGGGGTGCAGGACAGGCTACGGAGGCTCCACAAAGACCATCGCTCCCAAGCGTCTTTCTCGCGAATGTCCGGTCACTCACCAACAAGCTGGATGAGGTAAGGCTCTGGATCAACACCCAGCGATCCCTGAAAGACTGCTGTGTGCTGATCTTCACAGAGACCTGGCTCAGTGCGCTGGTTCCCGATGGGGCTGTGGACCTAACCAACCGGTCACTGCATCGTGCTGATAGAACAAAGGACTCCGGTAAGAGCAAGGGTGGCGGGCTCTGCATCCACATCAACAATGACTGGTGCATCAACCACACTGCAGTAGAGAGCTACTGTTCTCCAGACCTGGAATACCTACTGCTTAAATGGAGGTTGTTTTACCTGCCTCAGGAGTTTACTGTGGTTATCATCATGGCCATATACATCCCACCACAGGCTAATGCTAACCTAGCACTAGCACAGGTGCACTCGGCCATCAGTAAGCAGCAGGATGCTCACCCCGACGGTGCCTTCATTGTTGCAGGGGGCTTTAACCAGGTCGACCTACGAGCCGCACTCCGCAAATTCCACCAGCATGTGCAGTGCCACCAGGGGCTCAAACACGCTGGATAAAGTGTACACCAACATCAAGGACGCCTACAGAGCTCTCCCCTGCCCATCCCTGGGGCAATCCGATCACCTCTCACTGTTTCTACTCCCTGTATACAAACCCCTTATCCGCAAGACCAAACCTGCAATAAGGACGGTCAAAATATGGCCCGAGGACCGCACTCTACAACTCCAGGACTGCTTTGATCGCACCGACTGGGACCTGTTTGCACAACAGGCAACCAGTGGTACAGAGGTAAACTTGGAGGAGTACACATCCACTGTGCTCTCCTACATCAACTGCTGTGTGGAGACTGTCACAGTGGACAAGCAAATTAAGATGTTCCCAAACCGGAAACCCTGGATGAACAAGGAGGTTCAGAATCTGCTAAGGGCACGCAACAATGCCTTTAAATCCAGGGACACTTCTGCCTTCAGTGCGGCCAGGTCGAACCTGAACAAAGACATAAAAAAGGCCAAAGACATCCACAGGCAAAGGGTGGAAGACCACTTCAATACCGCGGACACCAGAAGCATGTGGCGGGGTGTCAGGGACATCACTGACTACAAGAGCAGCACCGCCTGCCCCCACGGTGATATCACACTGGCCAACGAACTAAACACCTTCTTTGCCCGCTTCGAAACTGGCAACACCACCAGGGGTGGATTAACCCTGGCCATGGCGGAGGGACAGGCCTTAACACTGAGCACTCAGGAGGTACAGTGCGCTCTGCGTAGGATTAATCCACGCAAGGCTGCAGGCCCGGATGAAGTCCAGGGAAGGGTACTAAAGGACTGTGCTGTACGGCTGGCAGAGGTTTTCAAGAGAATCTTTAATTTGTCTCTATCTCTGGCAACGGTCCCCAAGTGCCTGAAAACAGCCATCATAGTGCCGGAGCCGAAAAAGTCTAAAGTCACCAACCTGAACGACTACAGCCCGGTTGCCCTAACTCCAATCCCAATGAAGTGCTTCGAAAGGCTGGTTCTCTCGCACATCAAATCCAGCATCCCTGCCTCACTGCACTCTCATCAATTTGCATACAGGACAAATAGATCGACAGAGGATGCCATCTCTCTGGCTCTTCACACTGTCCTGACTCACCTGGACAGACGGCACGTACGTGAGGATGCTCTTCATTGACTATAGCTCTGCATTCAATACGGTCATCCCCACCAAGCTTACCACCAAACTCCACCAGCTGGGCCTTAGCTCGCCGATATGCGATTGGATCCTGAACTTTCTGATGGAGCGACCGCAGGCAGTGAGACTGGGCCCGCACCTGTCCTCCACTATCACCCTGAGCACCGGCACACCACAGGGCTGTGTACTAAGCCCCATGCTCTACTCCCTCTTCACTCACGACTGTGTTCCTGCATTCGACACCAACACCATCGTGAAGTTTGCAGACGACACAACAGTGATTGGGCTGATCACCAACGGTGATGAAACAAAATACAGAGGGGAGGTGCAGAACCTGGCGGACTGGTGTGCACGTAACAACTTGTCACTAAACACCTCCAAGACCAAGGAGCTGATTATTGACTTCAGGAGGTCCCATAATGGAGAATACGTCCCAATCTCCATTTACGGGGAAAGTGTGGAGAGTGTCCAGCTTTACGTTTCTGGGCACTCACATTTCAGAGGACCTCACATGGTCCACCAACACCACTGCGCTGGTCAAGAAGGCACAGCAACAACTGTTCTTCCTGAGGACATTAAAAAAGACTGGTCTGCCCCAACAGCTGCTGACAACGTTCTACCGCTGCACCACAGAGAGCATATTAACGTATGGCATCTCTGTGTGGTATCTCAGCTGCATGGAGGCGGAGAGGAGAGCTCTTCAGCACGTCGTCCACAGAGCGCAGAGGATTATTGGGACACAGCTACCAGCCTTGGAGGGCATCTACCACACACGGTGCCTCAGGAAGGCTGTCAGCATCCATAAAGACTCCTCAAACCCTTGTAACGGACTGTTCGATCTACTTCCCTCCGGCAGAAGTTACAAGGCCTTATACGCCCGAACCTCCAGACTCAGAAACAGCTTTATTCCCAGAGCTATAGCGGCTCTGAACCGGCCCTGCTGAGTGCCCCCCACCCACCCCTGGACTGTCTCCCTCGGATGGTCACGTCACACAGCTTATTTATTTATTTTACTTTTCCTTTACATCGGTTGGAAGCTGCATACTAAATCTCGTTGCACTGATGTGCAATGACAATGAAAGATATTATTATTATTATTATTATTATTATTATCCTTCTCGGCCCCTCGGACTCAATCAAAATGATAGCAGGCAGCCTTGGAAGCCTTACCCCATTACTCAAACCTCACGTCAAAAACCTTGGCATGATATTTGACTCGGCATTGAAATTTGACAAACAAGTCAATGCCGTGGTAAAAGCTAGCTTCTTCCAGCTTCGAACAATAGCTAAAATAAAACAATTCCTCCAGTTAGATGACCTCGAAAAGATCATCCACACATTTATCTCCTCCCGCCTCGATTACTGCAAATCCCTTTACACTGGCATCAGCAAATCTTCCCTGTCCCGCCTGCAACTGGTCCAAAACGCCACAGTGAGACTCCTGACGGGCACCCGAAAAAGGGACCACATCACCCCGACTCTGGCTTCTCTCCACTGGCTCCCTGTGCGGTTTTGAATAAATTTCAAGATCCTTCTTTATGTCTACAAAGCCCTTAACGGGCTTGCCCCCACCTGCATCAAAAGCCTGCTTACCCACCACACCACCTCCAGGTCCCTCAGATCGGCCGACTTGGGGTTACTGAACATCCCGCGGTCTAGGCATAAGCTCAGGGACGACCGCGCCTTTGCGGTTGCAGCTCCTAGACTGTGGAACAGCATCCCTCTTCCCATCAGAACTGCCCCCTTCATCGACTCTTTTAAGTCGAGACTTAAAACTCATCTTTACTCTCAAGCCTTTCTTGACATCCTCTGAGGGAGGACTATAAGTATGTATTTATGTATGTACTTAATCTATGAACCAATGTTGTATAACGTTAGTACCTCCACCAATGTAAAGCACTTTGGTCAACAAGAGTTGTTTTTTAAATGTGCTATAGAAATAAAAGTGACTTGACTTGATGAAGACGAAGGAATTGTCCGTAGAGCTCCGAGACAGGATTGTGTCAAGACACAGATCCGGGGAAAAGTACAAAACAATTTCTGCAGCATTGCAGGTCCCAAAGAGCACAGTGGCATCCATCATTCTTAAATGGAAGAACTTTGAAACCACCAGGACTCTTCATAGAGCTGGCCGCCCGGCCAAACTGAGCAAACGAGGGAGAAGGGCCTTGGTCAGGGAGGTGACCAAGAACCCAATGGTCACTCTGACAGAGCTCCAGAGTTCCTCTGTGGAGATGGAGAAATTTCCAGAAGGACAACTATATCTGCAGCATTCCACCAATCAGGCCTTTATGGTAGAGTGGCCAGACGGAAGCTAGTAAAAAGCCGCTTGGAGTTTGCCAAAAGGCAACTAAACAAGATTATCTGGTCTGATGAAACCAAGATTGAACCCTTTGGCCTGAATGCCAAGTGTCACGTGTGGAAAAACCAGGCACCTCTCATCACCTGGCCAATACCATACCTATGGTGAAGCATGGTGGTGGCAGCATCATGCTGTGGGGATGTTTTTCAGCGGCAGGAACTGGGAGACTAGTCAGGATCGAGGGAAAGATGAACGGAGCAAAGTACAGAGAGATCCTTGATGAAAACCTGCTCCAGAGTGGTCAGGACCCTAGACTAGGGCCGAGGTTCACCTTCCCACAGGACAACGACCCTAAGCACACAGCCAAGACAACGCAGGAGTGGCTTCGTGACAAATCTGTGAATGTGCTGAGTGGCCCAGCCAGAGCCCGGACTTGAATCCGATCGAATATCTCTGGAGGGACCTGAAAATAGCTGTGCATCGACGCTCCCCATCCAATCTGACAGGGCTTGAGAGGATCTGCAGAGAAGAATGGGAGAAATTGCCCAAATACAGGTGTGCCAAGCTTGTAGCGTCATACCCAAGAAGACTTGAGGCTGTAATCACTGCCAAAGGTGCCTCAACAAAGTATTGAGTAAAGAGTCTGAATACTTATGTAAATGTGATATTTCAGTTATTTATTTTTTAATTACTTTGCAAAAATTTCTAAACACCTGTTTTCACTTTTTTATTATGGGATATTGTGTATAGATTGATGATAAACAAAATGAATTTTATCCATTTTAGAACAAGGCTGTAATGTAACAAAATGTCGGAAAAAGTGAAGGGGTCTGAATACTTTCTGAATGCACTGTATAGTATACTTTCTTCCTTTATTTTTTATTTTTTATTTTATTTTTTTTAATTTTATTAGAAGTAAGTACAATAATGTGGTACCTTGTAGATACCTAATATATATTGACATGTTAAATTTTATGTACAACTTCTTATTTTTTTTAGCAGTAAAAGGAAGAAAAGAAAGAGAATAGTAGAAAATAGAGTAGTGCGTGATATTGAACAGTGAGGTATGGTATACTTTCAGCCACCCGGTATTCATAAGAAATGGCAATGACAGTTGCCTTAGTATGCCAGTGGCATGAAGAATGCTCAAATGACTTTGCATTACACGGGAGTATTCTGTGCATAAATTTTTAAATAAAGTAAAGAATGTTTATTTGTCTTATACAACGGATATGAACCAGAAAAATGAAAATTTTACTTAGGTTTATCGGCACAATAAATGCAATAATAAGAAAAAATATACAATAAAATAGTCTAGGTAAACTAGACCTGCACAAAAGCCAAAGTATGTAGAGCAACCATACTAGTCTGCAAAGTTTGTAATGCTTCAATGCTGAGGTAAGGTTGTGGCTGGCATAGTGTAGGGTAGTTGAATAATGTTTCATGTGCAGAAATTGTTCTTGACCCTGGAGATAATGGTTTTCAGGCTCCAGTCCTTTTCCCCCGATGGTAGCAGTGAGAAGAAGAGGGCACTGCCAAGGCGGTGTGAAACCCCCTTTTCACGGGGTGACTTGACGCAAGAGGTAACCAGAGTTTAACATCGTGGGAACCTCGTGCGGTAACAGTACGGCATTCGTGGACCACCGTGGCGCTAACGGCAGGTAATCGTGTAACTTGGGTACTCGGGAGAAAATTCAAACATGTTTGAATTTGTCCAAGAGTGACTTGTACACTTGTGGTTGAGCATTGCAACATTTTATGAACGTAGTGGCCAGTGCAATATCCGTAGTAACTCTTGCGGTTACCGTGGGAACTCCTGCGAACGGTGAACCCGGAAGTTGGATAGAGTGAATCCAGCCAGTTTGCTATTTACATACAAATCTAATAAAACTAGCTAAGCATTTCATTAATGTCAGTGTGTCTCTTTTTGTCTGAAAGATGGGGGTGTCTTCATTTACTGGCGGTGGGTGTCTGTCACTGAAACAGGCAGGTGAGATTTCGCATCCACCTTGTGTGTGCCTCTCTCTCTCTCTCTCTCTCTCCCTCCCTCCCTCTCACACAGGCATGAATGGAGGAACTCCACGGGCCAGGCAGCATTTACGGAGGGAAATGGACAGGCGACCCATTCTTCAGGCTGCCTTATGTCTCTCTCCCCCCCCCCAACTCCCACCCACACACGCGAATGCTGGAGAAACTCCGCGGGTGCAGCAGCATCTATGGAACGAAGGAAATAGACAACGTTTCGGCCCTGCTGCACCCGCTGAGTTTCTCCAGCATTCGTGTGTGTGGGTGGGAGTTGGGGGGGGGAGGGGGGGGGGGAGAGAGACATAAGGCAGCCTGAAGAATGGGTTGCCTGTCCATTTCCCTCCGTAAATGCTGCCTGGCCCGCGGAGTTCCTCCAGTCATGCCTGTGTGAGAGGGAGGGAGGGAGAGAGAGAGAGAGAGAGAGAGAGGCAGTCCTGGTCAGTCCTTTGAAGATAGACACCAGTTGCTTGGAGCAACTCAGCGGGACAGGCAGCATCTCTGGAGAGAAGGAACGGGTGGCGTTTTGGGTCGAGAGCCTTCTTCAGACTGAAAGTTTCACCTCTCAGTAGATCATAAAATAACACAATCATCACGGTCAATGTGAGACACAGTCTTTATTCATATTTGACAAAATAAAAAGACGACATTGAGAGAAGGTGCATCACACCAAACACCATTTGTCTAAAAAAACACAGATTATTCTTCAGCTCATTAAAGAGCTCAGGTGAAAAAAACCAATATAGTGTGTGACAACAAAGTAACATCATTTGTGCCACGTGATTAACTACACTACAGTCCACGATGTTCATTCACGATTAATGGGAAAGATCGGGAGACGGACAAGTCACTCGCAAAAATGACAGAATTGCCGAGTACCGTGGGAACTCTTTACTCTACCCCCGTTATATCGTGTGATATCGTGCTAGACCACGACCACTCCACTCTGGCTACATCTTGCGTCAAGTCGCCCCGTGAAAAAGGTCTATGAGTCTTTGATGATATTCACTGCTTTGTTGAGGTCATGCTTCCTGCAGATCCCTTCGATGATGGGGAGGTCAGTATCCTGGATGGACTAGGCAATGACCACTGCTTTTTAGAATCTCCTTTGTTCTTGAGCATTTGAATTTCTAAACCAGGCCGTGATGCAACCTGTCAGTATTCACTCCATTATATACTTGTAGAAGTTCAATAGAGTCTTCAGCAACATGCAACATCTCTTCTAACTTCTGAGGAAGTGAAGGTGTTGGTGAGGGTTCTTTGTAATTGCAATCAACAATGAGCTGGGCCCAGGACAGATCAACAGAGATATATGTACACCTGAGAATTTGAAGTTGTTAATTCTCTCTGGTGCGGTCCCACCAATGAAGACAAGTACATGATCCCTCTGCTTTCCCTTCCTGTAGTCAACAGTCAGCTCCTTGGTCTCCTAAATGTCATAGCAAGATTGTTATTCTGGCTCCACTTCACCAGATTATCACTCTCCCTCCTGAACTCTGATACATCATTACTCTTTAATCATCCTACAACAGTGATATTGTTGCCAAATTTAAAGATGCCATTGGAGCTGTGTCTGGCTCCATAGTCATGGGTATAGAGAGCAGAGCATGGATCTGAGCATACAGCCCTCAGGTACCTCTATGTTGTGGGCAGTGAGGTGGAGGTGCTGTTGCCAATCTGTACTGATTGTGGTCTGCTGATGAAGTCAAGGATCCAGTTACATGGGGAGGAGTAGAGATTCAATTCACTGAGTATTACGATGAGTTTGGAAAGGATGATGGTGTTGACCAAAGCTGTAGTCGATGAACAACAGCCTGACATGTGTTCCTATTGTCCAACTGATCCAGTGCAGAGTGGAGAGCCAGTGAGATTACATCTCTAGTTGATGGTCATGGCGGTAGGCAAATTGAAATGGGTCCAGGTCATCCAGGAGATGATTTGCACGATAACTAACCTCTCAAAATCACCAAATTCCATTCTTCTCCTACCCTTTGAAATAACAATGATTTACACTACAACTATATATTTTAAGGCTAAGATAGTTGATGTACAATACTGCAAAAATAAAGTGAATTCTCAGAATTGTTTGACTATTGCATGCGAATTCTGGATGTATAAAGTTTAGTCGCATACTTTCCACTGTCCACAAACTTAAGTTTCCAAAGTTCTGCAGCCAACATCCTAACAGTGGCACAGCCTGCAGAGCTGCTGCCTCACAGTGGCAGATACACAGGTTCAATCCTGATTCTTGGTGCTGTCTCTGTGAAGTTTGCTTGTTCCCTCTGCAATCAGGTGTTCTTGTTTTGAGACATTAAGTACTCACATTGGAAACAGGCTATTCAGCCCACCATGTCTGCACTAACTCGTGGGCATCCATACATATTAATCCCATCTTTCAGCATTTGGTCCATAGCCTCCTAGGCCTAGGCAATTCAAGTGCTTGTGTACCATGTTCTCAGTCAGTATATTCCAAGTACTCACCATTTTCTGAGAGATAAAGGTCTCCCCCCAGATCCCCTTTAAATCTCTTTTCTCTTCCTTGAATATATGTCTTCCCGTTTGCCTAGCTCTCATAACTCATATCTAAGAGTTAGATAGAGCTCTAGGGGCTAGTGGAGTCAAGGGATATGGGGAGAAGGCAGGCACGGGTTATTGATAGGGGACGATCAGCCATGATCACAATGAATGGCGATGCTGGCTCGAATGGCCGAATGGCATCCTCCTGCACCTATTTTCTATAACAGGAAAGGTTTCCTAGAGTCTGCATTTATCTATACCCCTCATAATTCAGTACACCTCAGTCACGTCCTCTCTTAACTTCCTCCTCTCCAGAAAAAACACTGACCGAGCTCATCCAGTCTCTCCTTGTAACTGAAATGCTCAATCCCATGCAACATCCTGATGACATTTTCTGTAGCCTCTTCAGTGCTATCACATCATCATACATCGCAAACACATACCACTTGGTAGGGTAATCGACCACCATAAATTGTCCCTAGTGTGTAGATGAGTGGAAGAATCTGGGGGAAGTTGCTGAGAATGTGGGGAGAGTGTAAAACGGCTTTCATGTTGGATTAGTGTTAATGAATGATTTGTGGTCATTGCAGACTGCATGGGTCGATGGACCTGTTTCTATGCTGTGTCTCTTTATGGCTTTCTTTAATATCCATTATTGTCATATCAGTATTTGTTAATTTTCAATCATGATCCTCATTTCTAATTCTAATTTTATCAGTGATTCTGATAAACAAGACTGATAAAATTCTGGTAAAAATATATTTTACCGTGAATGTTTGTATAGGTTGAATAATGGTTGTTAAAGGTTTATCTCAACTCCAAAAGGTGAACAACCACAAAACTCAACGTAAAAAAAGAATGTTTTGAAAACAAACCATTTACTTACTCTCAACTTTCAAGTATCGTTTAGACCTATAGTTGGGATGATAAAAGGTTGTGCTTGCACACTATGCAACCTCTCAGCTGTAACAATGACAGCAGAGAAAGAGATGAAGCAAAATCTTTGAAATAATTACTAAAGAGATCCCTGGAGAAATAAAAATCTGAGAGCAATAGAACTGAGCAACGACATGAATTATAAATTACACAGCATTACCCATTAACTATTTAAATTGAAAACTACAGGATACAGATACTTAACCTACACCAATATTGCTAGAAAAACTGAAATAGGATCAGAACATGGGGGAAATGTTCAGCACAGCAACCAGTATCTGTAGAGAGGAAAACTTCAGGTCCATGAATTCCACATGATTTGTCACAGCAGATCTTTCATCAATCTGAGATATATCTTTATTTTTTCCATTGATACAACCAACCCGCTAAGTATTTCCAGTATAGACAAAAATGCCTACCTTCGATTTTCCAGCATCGGCAGTTCCTTCTTAAACTCTTAAGTATTTCCAGTATCTTCTGTTTTTATTACTAACATTTCTTAATTTTGTTGACACAAGAAACTGCAGATGCTGGAATCTAGAGCAAAAACCCCCCAGTTTTGGAGGAACTCGATGAATCAGGCAGCATCTGTGGAGAAAATGGAACGATTACGTTTCGGGTTAGGACTATTCTTCAGACTGACGGAGAAGGGGGGAGTGGGAAGGAGTAAAGGGCCTGTTCCACTTAGGCGATTTTTTTGGCGACTGTCACAGTCGTAGCAGGTCACTGAAAAAGCGGCAACGGAACCCCTCCTACGACAATGTCTACGACAACCTACCACCTAGTCGATGGCAAGCTACCAACAACCGGCGACCCAATCGTTGCGACTTAGGACGTCCACCTACGACAACCTACAACCACACCTACTTCCACCTACGACCACACAGGCGACAACCTACGACAACCGGTCAACCTACGTCCATCCGCAACACACTACGACAAGCAGCGACCCTGTCGGCGACAACTGAAGACAATTCAGTTGCCGGTACTGTCGCCTGTTGACGTAGGATGAAGTAGGTTGTCGCCAATGGAATTCACCGAGGTCATCACCCGGTGACAACCAACGACACCGGGCGTCATCCTGATGACAACCTGTGACAGCAACTACGACAGGAGAAGTCAGGCAACGTCAAGCCCACTGTCGCTGAAAGGTTTTGAACATTTCAAAATCCAACGGCAACAAGAAAAAAGTTACGGCACGTGAGGAGACAACTCACGACAACACGACAGCCTATTTTCTGGCTGTCGCTGAAAAAAATTGCCTAAGTGGGACAGGCCCTTAAGGCCTAGTGAATCTCCCGGGTGTTAACCATTTTAAGTTCCCTTCCTGTTCCCATGCAGACCTTCCTTATTTTGGCCTCCTCCATTGCCAGAGTAAGACTACACACAAACTGGAAGAACAGCACCTTCATTTTCATTTGGGTAACTGATATCCCAATGATGTGAACATTGAATTTTCCAATTTCAAATAATATCCCATCTCTTTTCCTGCCATTTCCCACCCTGGTGCCTACATATTTCTCTCAGCACCGCCTACCACCCTAGTCACCCTGCTTCATTCCCCTTCTCCATAAATCATTTCCCATCCCCGTCCTATATTTCCCTTTTATCGCCCCTCTTTTACCACCCCTGCCCAGCCCATCCCCTTCCACCCGTCCCCTTTCACAGGCTTCACATTTCACTTACCTTCTCCCCTGATCTGGCATCCTTTTGTACTCTTTTTCATTTCTACCCTTTGTCACTTTCTCCACCTATCTGCCATTCATAGCTCACCTACCTGTATCCACCTGTCATTTGCCAGGCTCTGCCCCACTCCCACCTCTCTTTTCCAGCTTTCTCTCACTGTAGTCCATCACTTCAGCTTGCACTACAACGGTTAATTTATTGTATTATTTTTATAAATGTATATTTATTTGTGTGTTGTTGCATTAATGTGCCTGTAAAAGCTGCAGCAAGTTAGACATTAATTGTTCCGTTTCTGGTGCATATATGGCAATTAAACTCTTGAAATTCTTGCTTGCAACAGCATCATAAACACATAGGCTCAGACAACACGCAAAACATAAATTATACATAAGTTATTCAAGACAGTGAAAAGGAAAACAGCAAAATCAAGACATTACTGCAAAACACAGTTGAAAAACAAGTTCCATGGTAGTGCAAGATGAGGACCAGAGTTTCTGTTGCCAAGGAAGGATTAGGATTGTGTGGGTCAGTTCAAGATCCTGATGGTTGCAGCTGTTCATGATCTTGGTGTGAGACTTCAGGCTTTTGAACCTCCTGCCCAATGGGTACGGAAGAAGGCATGGCACGGATGGCAGGGATCCTTGATGATCGGTGCTTTTGATGGTGGGGAAGAATATATATGTGATGGACTGAACTAAGTCCACCACTCCCTGCACCTTTTTGCATTCCTGTGCATTGTAATTCTTGTACCAAGCCATGATGCACCAGTCAAGAAACTTTCTACAGTAGATCTGCAGAAACTTTGTCATAGTAGGTTTAGGTTTAGGTTCATTATTGTCACATGTTGTTGGAGCTCCACTCAACCAGGTGTTCTATTGCTCTGCTATATGCTGACTCATCACCACCCGTGATTCAGCCAACAACAGTGGTGTCTTCAGCGAATTTATAGATGGCATTGCAGCTGTGTTTAATTGCACAATTGTGGGTGTAAAGAGAGTAGAGCAGGGTTAGGCACACAGCCTTGTGGTGCACCTGTATTAGTGGCCAATGAGGAGGAGATGGTATTACTGATCCACACGGATTTATGTCTGCCATCTGAGGAAGGCAAGGGTCCAGTTGCAAAAGCTCCAATATATCTGCACTTTTCCATAAGGCCATGAGAAGTAGGAACAGGAATAGGCTACTCAGCCCTTTGAACCTGCTCCTTTATTCAATATGGTCACCGCTAATTCAACATTACTCAATTTACATTCTTGCTCTTTCCTCCTAACCCTTGATTCTCTTACTCATCTATCCCACTCAGCCTAAAATAGACCCATGGATTCAGCCCAACAGATCTTTGTGGCAAGGAATTTCAAAGACTTGCTGATGAGGTGCTGCTTTTATGGTTTCTTCAGTGTCAGGACTAGTACGCAACTCCAGGTCATAGAGCTGGACAAAGATACAGCATGCACAAGGCTCTTCCATCACCAGGTCTGAGCCAATCATCGAGGACCCATATTTACTCTAAACCTTACCGATTTTATGCTCTTACATTTCCATCAACTACTTGCATATTCTACCACAGATTTACACCCTAGGTCAACTTACAGAGGACAATTATAACCTACCAACTTGCACATTTTAGGGATGTGGAAGGAAATCAGAGGACTCGGAGGAAACATGCAGTCACAGGGAGAATTTACAAATTTTAAGCATTGAAAGTCAGGATCAAGCCAGGTCTGCTGATGCTGGGAGGCAGCAACTCTACTAACTGAGTCACTGTGCCTTCACAATGTTTTTGTAAAGCAAAATGCAGAAGATGATCACATTCATTGTTGATTGTACGATCATTCACTTTTTTATTCTGTGCACCATGGATGCCATTTCAATTCTAACAATCGCACATTGCAGTGAATTAAAAAATGACCACTCAAGATTTTCATCACACAGACTAAAGTCAACATAATTATTTGCAAACTATTGGTACCATCATCTTCTTGGCAACTTATGAGTAATTTAGAGTCATGTTGGCCTCCCGTTTTAGCTTGGATGTATGAAATAAAAAAGACCCCAAGTTGTTTTGAGTGCTGGTGTTATTTCCTACCAATGGCCAGAGCGGAAATAAAAATCATAATGTAAGAAGCAAGACCCTTGAAATCCATTCTTCGTCAGCTAATGGAGAAAAATGTGCCTGGTGAAAAGCTTGTTAGACTTCATGCAGCCAAAAGCAATGCAAATCTTTGTGGTGCTAACCAAACAATAAAATAATGATAGATGAAAACTGCAGGTCAGACCAGGGTGAAATATTCTCAGTCACGACCTGAAACATCACCTATTCCTTTTCTCCAGAAATGCTGCCTGATCCAGTGAGTTACTCCAGCTTTTTGTATCTGTCTTCGGTTTAAACCAACATCTGCAGTTCCTCCCTACACTGAGATATTTGGAGTTGGATGTGGTACTCATATAGTTCATAAATTGGACAGCAGTTGACTGTCTTCCACTTGGAGTGCTTTGTTATGGATCTATAATGCACTTTCAAATTTACACTGATCATGTTGCAGAACTGAAGGAGTTGCTAATCTGTGAGCCTTGAGTGTGCCACCACACATCATATACTGCCTATCTCTTGGACCAACATCAGACAGGGTTCAAACAATCTGCTGGAGGAACTCAGCAAGTTGAACAGTGTGTCAGGGAAAGGAATTGTTAATGTTTTAGGTCAAAACCTTACATCAGTGTTTCGATGGAAGAGGCTACTGAGAAAAATGAATAATTGGTGACTGAATTTGTATTGCAAATCCATCTTTTTTGAGAGAATTTAGCAGAGAGGCTCAGAAATATGTTTGTCACGTATGTTATAATGGCATCCTCTTGCAATTTTGGTTGAGGATAGCGAAATTCATGAAGGGGAATTACAGAATGCAGTCCGTTTTTGCCCTCAAATGCTTTGCGTTACCTGGTCATGTAGAAACCAACTTTTCAGTGCTCTGATAATAATTTGAGTCGGCCTTCAGGATGAGCATAACCAAATAGATTACCACTTTCCACGCAGGAATTGCCAACCCATGTTTAATAGACTGGAATTGTCAATTTTTTTAATGAACGTTGCAAAACGAATAAACCCTTGACCAATGTCTCTGTGAAACCCACACAAATGGGTTTCTGAAGGCTGAAATTTTTTTTTTTAAGAAATGGATAGAAATGCTCAGTGAAATGCTCAGATCAGGCAAAGGCAAGTGAAATTTGAGACACCGAACGTTGAAATCTAGGACCAACCACACAATCCTCTGTCCATATTGTGTCTACCTGGCAACATACTGCCATTGTGACGCTTTTTAATAATGAACATAGTACGGACACCTGAAAAGTTACATATCAATGAGGAATATTTTCTTGCAGGTAAATTTTGAACTTGGCTGTATACCCCTTTATGATAAAATTTTGAAAGACAAATTGACCTTTTAAAATACAAGCCACTAGAAGCCATGCAAACAGATGACACAAAAGCAAAAAGGCAAGTCTTTTCAAAGAGCAATGGCTACATAAGTATTGCCATTTTGCTCTTGTATTAACATTGTGATACATTGGAATAATTAACAGAGCTATTTCTTTGTAATATTTTGATGTTGGATGGAAAGGTTTGTTTAATTTCTGTGTTTTTCAACAATTTGTGCAAAAGGAGAGAGTCAGAGGATTGCATGTTCGGTCGGGATACTCTTTCCCTGCCTTGTGGTTGCCTCATATTTCAACAATGGAAAAATCCCAGTAACACCCGATAGCCAATGTCAGATGGAAACATATGTCAGATCCATATACAACTCGCAGGGATATCTGTTTACACCCATTTAAATTTTATTTTCAATGGAAGGTTCCTTGATAATTTCAATAAACCTAAGTCTTATTAAAGGAGAAAGCTCAGGACAACTAACAGCAGTAGCTTATACATAGAGTAATGTGTTTCAAACAATTGCTTAGCAAACATGTTTTGTAGCAAAATATATAATACTATAAGGAGGACATTCAAATGAGCATAATTAAAATATGCTCTAAGAATCTAAGATATTTTAGTGTTCATTTTTGCTCCACAGCCTATAAACAATCAATGAACAATTTTATAATCACATTACCAATACAAAGTCGCACTAAATACCTATTTTATTATCAAGACGAATTCTCAAGCTTGGTAGTGTGCCATACAGGTGTGACAATGCTGTCTCTTGGATCAGTTCAATAGGAAAAGGTGCAAAGTGCATTGTATATTCACAGGCAAATTAAAGTCTAAAAATATTTTACCATGATTTTGACACTCCAATGCATTCTTTCATTCTCATTTAACTGTTGTAATGAAAGACTTCAGTGGTGCAAATTCCATGGCAATATGTCAGGTTATCATATAATAGACTGCAGAAGCAAAGTCTAGGAAGAAGAATCAAGCTTCAGTTAGTGAACAGTAAAATCACACGCACATAAATAGGATCTAATTTTACATTTCATACTTTTGCATAGATTTTCTCTTATAGATGCTAAATGCTTTCCAAGTGCAATCAATTTGGATTTTAGTTCTTTACTACTTGTTTGGAAAATCCATTTGGATTTGCTGCTAGTGGTTATTACCCTCAAGGGATTAAGTTTATTTGGTGAAAAACATGATCAATTTCAAGTCAGTTGTAAGTTAAGTATGCAGTGAAGAACTTTAAGCCTGAGCAGATTTTGCTTGAATGGAAATGTTGAATGAATGAGAAACCTATTTTGTAGCCAAGTTTTAGGCAGGAGAGGATTTCTGGAGTTTCTGGTGCTCCTAATGGCTGTGCCACAGACCAATGTGGGGCACAGGCAAATTGAGAAGCAATTCTGCTGTGATTTTTGGACAGGAGAAATTTCACCAGAATTAAGGACAACTTCCATTCTCTCAGCCATTGATTCAGTAGATTCAGGACAATAGTAAGGTAAGGTGGACGCATAATGCTGGAGTAACTCAGCGGGACAGGTAGCATCTCTGGAAAGAAGACATTTGGGGTCGAAGGTGACCTGAAGGTGACGTTTCGGGTCGAGACCGTTCTTCAAACAAGGTGACAGAAATCAGTATCTGAAGCAAGTAGAATGAGGTACAGCATGAGGTTTAACCTGCTCTCAGACCACATGTTCATACGGGAAATGAGCAGGGTATTCAAAGTAATTTGATCTCCAAAAGGAGAATCTTTCAGAGTAGTAAAGGTATGATGTGATCTGTGATGTGACCTGGTGACATTGATGACTCATCTTTTTTTTGGAGGTTGTACTCTGAGGAAACAATCTTTCACCGATGGTCATTCGCAAGCTCAAGGCTAGTTTCCAACAAATGGCATTCTTAAGGAGTTGATTACAAATATGGGCCACCGTTTGCAGCGGAAGACTTGTGTGGTTGTTATAAGATTATTGGAAAACACCAGTTCATCTTGCACAAGGTAAAAGAAAGTAAGAAAATGCTGTGAGTTGGCAAACAACTTGCTGAAGAAGACTAAATCATCGGTCAAACCCAATTTCATCATCATAGCCTTCTGCAATATCCCAACTCAGGGGGGTGGTCCTTTGCAGCAATTCATGTCTCTATGGACTAGAACTGTGCAGGACTAGAACTCTACACACAGAAAGGCCCAAGAATGGGAATGACAGAGACATGGAGGAAGAGAGGTAGCAGAAGTGGATGGGAATATCACTATAACAGGGGATTGCAGCTATAACAGAGGCTGGGTTGACACGACACATATCATCCCAAGCACTGGAAATGGTTGGAAGGGATCGAGTAACATTCGATAACAAGCATTAAGTAACATTCTTGTTTTTAACTACCCCTCTCTTGCCTCTTTTCTGCAGTTGGGGATTAAGACCTGACACTGCCAACAACAGAAGCAATGGTCTCAGCACAGGCTATGGTCCAATGCTCACTTTAAACCCAGCCACAGAACATCATCCTGTATTGCAAGAATGGGCTTTTACCATTCCCATAGAAACCAAAACAATGAATTCAACTTGCTTTTATTTAGTTGTGTAACAAAAGATCATTGATATGAAATGGTATCTCCAGCTCTATTTTTCTCTTTCTCCCCTCTCTCTCTCTCTTTCTTTCCTGACCTGCAGCACAGTCCTAGCAATTCCATTTATTTGCATCTGTGCCTTTAGCAGAGTAAAATATCTATAGACACCTCAAAGGAGCATTAGCACAGTGAATAATTAAGCTGAACTAATGGAGAAAGCAAGGGGATAGCTGAATTAAAACTGCAAGAAAGAGAGAAGTTAAAGCTTGAGAAATAGAGGAATGTTGACAGCTAGAGAGATCTGGAAGGAATAATAGATGTTATGACCGAGGTGGCTGAAATACTGCCTGAATGGTGGAATAATACAAGTGGGCAAAACACAAGTAGACAAAGTGGAGTGTGTGGCTATGATCATACAGTGGTTTTTGCTCTGCATTGCAGTCACAGCAACCCAATCGAATCAAATCACGGTAGACTGTTTATAAATTAGGATGTCACAGTGCCTCTGCAGGTAGTGCAACTATTTCGCAGCTCTAATAGATTGGACTCTGTCTTCTGGTGCTGTTTTTGTTGAATTTACATGTTCTCTTGAGTGCTCTGGTTTCGTTGTGCATCCCAAAGAAATGGTGTCTGGTAGGTAAATTGGCTGCTGCAGATTCATCATAGTGGGCTGTTAATATATATTTATATTATGGTATATGGACACACTGATCTGTTTTGTAGTAAATGTCTACTATGTTCTGTGTGCTGAAGCAAAGCAAGAATTTCATTGTCCTATCAGGGACACATGACAATAAACTCACTTGAACTTGAACAAACTTAATTGGCCTGTGTGGGATTAAAAGTTACAAGGAAATATGTTGGGGATTGGACTCATAGGCTTGCCCTAAGATCCACGCAGCAGACTCAACAGGCCCCGTGTTGAGTCTATGTGTCACAATAAAAGATGGATGCAGAGTTCACAGAGTAAAGGTGGAGGAGGTTACTAAGGTAGGGGGGACTAGGGCAGTGCGGATGTTCAAACATGGAGATGAGAACTAAAACAATATTAATGAATAATGTGATATTTACTTTTAGTGTCACTTTGTGCTGAATAATAAATAGCCATATGCTTTGCAAAAACAGAAAATATTGCAAGCACCCATAATCAATGGGGAAAGAAACACAAATGATGTTTCAATTTGACCTTTCCCTTTACCTTGTTAATAATGTGCTACAATACAAAGGCAGTGTGAAAATGTAATGGCCATCCATAGGACAGCATGAAGAGACAATAGAGACGTGATGAATGTTGACTGCATTTAATGATGCTTCTTCGTCCATAATCCCCACTGTAAAATACTGAGCAACTTAGGTGAGGATGGTTTATTATATATAGCCTCAAACCCGTGATCTGCACAATGGAGAAGGCTTGGGGTTCATAATTTGAATTAACATTGAACGCAGAAAAGTACAGCACAGGAACAGGCCCATTGGCCCATATGTCTGTGCCGAACATGCCAAGATAAACTAATCTCATCTGCCTGCACATGATCCATATCTCTCCATTCCTGGCATATCCATGTGACTATCTAAAAGCCTATCTAACACCACTATTGCATCTGCCTCCACCACCACCCCTGGCAGCACGTTTCAGGCACCACCACCCACTGTGTAAAAAACTTGCCCAATACATCTCCTTGATACTTTACCCCTCTGAACTTAAAGCTATGCCCTCTATCTTTGGCATTTATACCCTGGGAAAAAGGCTCTGATCGTCTACCCTATGACAATTTTGTTTACTTATATCAGGTCTCCCTTCAACCTCCTGCGTACCTGAGAAAATCTAAGTTTGTCCAACCTCGACTCAATGGAGCAACTTTCTGCAAGAGATCAAAACCCTTGTCTTTGTAAATGTAGTGAAAGAATAGGAAAATCCTGGAACAAGCTGTGCAAGCATGTTGCCTGGGTTTCAGCAACTAAGTTACAGAGGAAGGTTGAACAAGTTAGGGCTTTATTCTTTGGAGCGCAGAAGGTTAAGGGGGGACTTGATAGAGGTTTTTAAAATGATGAGAGGGATAGACAGAGTTGACGTGGAAAAGTTTTTCCCACTGAGAGTAGGGAAGATTCAAACAAGGGGACATAACTTGAGAATTAAGGGACTGAAGTTTAGGGGTAACATGAGGGGGAACTTCTTTACTCAGAGAGTGGTAGCTGTGTGGAATGAGCTTCCAGTGAAGGTGGTGGAGGCAGGTTCGTTTTTATCATTTAAAAATAAATTGGATAGTTATATGGATGGGAAGGGAATGGAGGGTTATGGTCTGAGCGCAGGTATATGGGACTAGGGGAGATTATGTGTTCGGCACGGACTAGAAGGGTCGAGATGGCCTGTTTCCGTGCTGTAATTGTTATATGGTTATATTATATGGTTATATAACCATATAAAATAACCATATATAAGTCACAGTGACTTCCAGGGAATTGGGAGATAGTGGGAAACTACACTCTGGAAATTTACTGAAAATAAATGCAACAGCACATAAAGAATCAGCATTTAAATTATAGGGACAAAAGTCTATTTGTTTGAATTAATGTTGAAAGAGAAAATAATTCTCTATTTAATGTACTACTGCACCACTGAGTTTAGAACAACAACAATATTTACTGTATACAATGATGGAATTATTTTCATTTTATTTTATAATGTTTTGAGGAGATTGTAGGACATTTGAGTAAATGAATGAAAAACAAGGAATATACTTTATGCTTTTATGCCTTTAGTAGAATTTCTGACATTCTTTAGTAGAATATTCCATAGAGCACCACAAATAATTCACCACTCGCCATCCCATATAGTGGCTGGTATTTGAAGGCAGAAGAGGTTGGGAGATTGCAGTTGATGTAACATGAGGGGGTACATTAGGGGTAACATGAGGGGGAACTTCTTTACTCAGAGAGTGGTGGCTGTGTGGAATGAGTTTCCAGTGAAGGTGGTGGAGGCAGGTTCGTTTTTATTATTTAAAAATAAATTGGATAGTTATATGGATGAGAAAGGAATGGAGGGTTATGGTCTGAGCGCAGGTATATGGGACTAGGGGAGAATACGTGTTAGGCACGGACTAGAAGGGTCGAGATGGCCTGTTTCCGTGCTGTAATTGTTATATGGTTATATGGTTATATGATGTTCTTGTTACTCCATTCACAGTTAGAACATCCTGACCTTCATACTGTATTCAACAACATGGCCATAAATTATATGCTTAAATCATGTCTGGTTCACATACATCACAAAGTCACCCCCAGGCTCACAAATTTTAAGGGAAACAACAGAAGAATCTCTAACATTTTCACAATGTTTCCTGATAAGTAGAAGCTTCTATCAAGATCTAACCATCGGCTTGAGATTAGGAAGTGGTTTTCAGACCAAATTATTCATGGAACAACAATTTCCATCCATAAAGATGAAAATCCACTTCACTTTCCATATTGACCTAAAATGAACAAGATCTTTGCCCATTTTCATGAAGCTGTACACACAATCACATGACTTATATCAACTCTTTGGATAAAGCTTTCAGGTGAGTCTTACCAAGTGATGGGAAGCACAGCTTGTTCCATTCCTCAGGTGGAAATCCATTCTCTACCATTCAATGAAATTAAATAGAAATAGGAGCAGTACTTTGTAATTGTCATATTTATCTCCAGTAAAACGAAAGGTGTCAGCATCAACATGTGAAACATTCTTTCTCTAGGTTATTACACATATTTCTATTACCAAACACATCAAGAAAGAGAGCATCTAAGTTAGTTGCTGACCAATAAAGCCGTATTCCCTCTATTTTGCCTATTTTCACAATAACTCACCACCATTACTGTCAGACAATGCAACTCACACACCCACATCCATATAGACATCATTGTAGTCGTAACCACACACATATGCACTCGCACACATACGCACACACATGCTCAGACTCATGCACACAGGTGGATGCTTGTGCACAGACACACGCAAGCGGCAGACAAATATTGCATGCTGATTCATTCCAAATGTTAAGGAATTTTACGGCATGACCTATTTTCCTTTAGGAACAAGAATTATATCCCATAAAACATAATAACTCTAAAACCCTTACAATCAGAGCTGGGAAGAAATGTTCACCCTAATTCAATGGATTGAACTCAGAACTCAGTTTATATGGATGAAAGGTCAGCATCTTAGTAATTAATCACATTTCCTATGATGTACATCGAAATTCTGCATGAGCAAGCAGCTACTGATAAAACTATGTTAATATCAAAATATGACATTGTCTTCCATCTTTAACAATAAGTCCTTATTGGCACAGACCATATGACTTTTAGCACAGTGTCACATTGTATGACACACACGTTGCCTGCAAGGATGGGTAGTGTACCACTCTGTTATCTTTTAGGAATTGCAATTGTATTCTCCCATGTCGACAATACCTTCTATTTTAACAATGAATTAGTTGTGAACAACTGGTTCAGACTGAAAACCCTTGCAGATATAGCAGCACATTGCTCAGCCAGACATTTCATGCTTAAATCATCTGACATTTTGCCACATGCATCCTCAGAGGCTTGCGCAAAGATTTTATAAATCATGACAACTTTTCTCAAGTTACTGTTCACTTCTGCATGGGCATTTGCACAATGTAGGCAGCTTGTAAGCTGGAAGCATGTCCCGGTTAGCTGTGAGAGGGCCCGGAAACTTTCTGAAACCCCAAGGATCATCTCATCAGGAGTCTGATTTACTTTCACACACTTTTGACAGGCAGACATTAACTTTCTGCACTCACTATAGAGTTTCTGTTTGGTAAATGAGGGAAGTGCTGTACAAACTTCCTCTGCATGTCTTTCTCTGGGACATTCCTTCAAAATATTGAGCAACTCCACAATATCATTATGCACCAGCCTGAATCCATTGGGCATGTTGTATATTTTATCTTTTAGTAGTAACAAGGCCAGACTTGCATTCTTCACAGCAGTGTCACCTTCAGGAACACCAAAGTAATAGTCGGCTGCCATGCTTTCTTCACCTTGTTTAATAGATGTAGTGAAGATTTGAGGCAATGGGTTTCCTGAATCAGGTGGGGTGGTCCTTGGAGAAGGTCGCTGTTTGAGACTTTCTACTTCTTTGCTTTCATTATTAGCATCAATGCCTAATGCTCTGAAACAATTCCCATATACCACCTGGCAGCTACATGCTTCCGTTCCACTTGTTGAGAGCTCTTTACTCATTGTATCCTTCGGAGCCATGACCAATTCTCCACAGCTCAGACCTAGCTCCTCTTCTGGTTCTTTGTGGCTGTTGGCTTTACCAGGGGGACATTCACTTACTAGTGCTGGAGATTTCTGAGTTGCTGAGTAGTCTACTTCATAAAGTAGCTTTGATTTATGTATTTGTGAGATTCCTTTATAGGAAGCATTTTCATCCCCTGGGGAAACCAGTGTTGCATTGGGGTTATCTATGTTTGTTTGTGTGGGATGTACAAGTGACTCAAGCTGTTTCCAGCAATTCCATTCAGATTTTGATTTGTTCTTTTCCTCATGTTCCCCGTGAAAGCTAGAACTGTTTGAGGGCCTCACTGAGAAAATTTCCATATTTGGTTCCAAGGTTGGTGATGCCAAATGTTTGACTGTGCCAAATGTCTTTAAGGACATGCAATTTAAATTCAAAACCAATCTGTTCACGTCAAGAGAATGCACATTTATGTCTCCCATGGAGGAGTCTCTCTTGTCAGATACTTCCTCTCCCAATACTGACATTTCTGGGAAATCTTCTTGATATCTGTTGAACATCACCAAATGTTTTTGTGAAGTTATACTGCGATTGCTTTTTTGATAACATGATTCTCCTTTGTCACATTTGTCAGATTCTTCCTTGTAAGTGCCTGTATTCTGTTTGAGGTCTGTTTCATATGTTGCAAGTCTAAGTGCAGTTCCATTTTGATCTAAGTCTGACTGTGGGCCATACGTATAATCTACCTGTTCCAGGACTACACTGCTTTGGACAATAACAACACCTTGGTCTTTGCTTATCATGTTAACTGTGTTCAGGGTTCGTTGTTCATCAGTACAGGCTGCAGTGCCAACAAAGTGTGCCTTATCTTTTATCGAGTTGTGAACGGATAAGTCTCCAAGCTCAACAATTACTTCTGAAGAACTTTGAGATTGCTCAATATTGGAACAAGCTGTTGTGGGTGGTTTCACATCAGTGAAAGGTTCACTTATACTTTCAACCATTTCAGAACCATCTGTTTTTGAAGTGTAGCCAATTTTAGAGCCTGTATCACATGGGTAGCGTGTAGCTGAAACTGTAGTGATGACTGTTATTGCTTCTGTAACTGATTTAATTTCCATGCTATCAGGCTCCATTTCCATTAAGTTAGGTGCTGCCTTTTTATTGATGCTGACAGAGCACGGCTTCAATGGCTTATGTTTCAATAAGGCAGCTTTGGTCTCCATACCTGCCACCGAAGAGGGAAATGGCAATTGCTGCTTTCTTGATACAAGATCATCTCTGTCATGACAACACATGAGATCTTCAACTTTGTTTGAATAAAGCTGGGATAGTTCAGGTTGTACATCATAAATGTCCTTAGGATCAAAGTGTCCCTTTTTTGTATTCATTACATGTTCTGCTACTTCATTTGTATCCTTAATACTTTCCGCAGACTCAATGCCATTTGTGCTCTCATAATAACTTGGAGGTGTCTGCATATTCCATTTCTCTTCAATCCCCTTCATACACGCAGACTTTAAATCTACCAAAAAAGAAAGAAAAACGTAAATATTTTATGTAGCAATTCCTGCAAATGCCAGTAAACATGTTTGATTGTTTTGTAGGTAATGCTGTTTGAATTTTTCCAGTGTTGCAATGGAGATTAGTGGCAAGTTGACATTCCTGCGAAACCACCTCACTTGGCTCCTTATATAATCTATGTGCTCAACATCCTGCAATTGGATTTTCTTCTACACACACCTCATTATGCTCTTAGATATTTTCCAATCATTGTTACTTGATTTCATAGTATATTTGGAAGTGTTGTAAAAACTCTGTGCATTTACTCTGTATAATTTACTTCATAATTTTATAGACATCTGTAAGGTCACTCCTCAGCTTCCTGCACTCCAAGGAATAAGGTTCTAGCCTGCCCGGCCTCTCCCTACAGCTCAGCCCCTCAAGTCTGGCAATATCATCATAAATCTTCTCTGCATTCTTTCCAGCTTAATGACATCCTTCCTATAGCAGGCGACTGAAGCTGATCACAGTGCTCCAAATGTGGCCTCCCCATCTTGTACAGCTGCAACATAATATCCCAACTTTTATACTCAATTTCCTGTCATTTGGAGGCCAATATACCAAAAGCGTTCTTTACCATCTTACCTAACTGTGACACTACCTTCACAAAAGTACGCAGCTGCACTCCTGGATCCCTGCTCTACAACACCTCCCAGGGCCCTAACATTCACTGTGACGGCCCTGTCCTAGTTTGACTTCCCAAAATGCAACACCTCACATCTATCTGAATTAAACCCCATTTGCCATTCCTCAGCCCACTTGCCCAGCTGATCACGACCCTGCTGTAATTTTTTGATAACCATCTTCTATATCTATGATACTACCCACTTTTGTGTCATCTGCAAACTTACTAATCATGCTGTACATTCTGATCCAACTTGTTGATATGAACCACTAACAGCAATGGATCCAGCACCGATCCCTGAGGCACACCACTTGTCACAGGCCTCCAGTCCAAAAACACGCTTCCACCACCACTCTCTACATTCTTTCAGGAAGTCAATTCTGCATCCAGTTTACTAGCTCTCCCTGGATCCTATGGAATCCAGTGGTGGTGCAGAGAGTCAAAAACCTTAAATTCCCGGACGTGCATATATCTGAAAATCTGTCCCGGACCCAACATATTGAACCAATCATAAAGAAAGCCCATCAATGCCCCTACTTCCTTAGAAGATTGAGGTGATTTGGTATGTCAGCAGATACTCTCTTGAACTTCTACACGTGTAGAGTAAAGAGCATTTTGACTGGTTGCGTTACAGCCTGCTTCGGCTATTCAAATGCCCAGGAACAAAGAAGATTGCAAAAAGTGGTGAACACTGCCCAGTCCATCATGGGTACTGACCTCCCCACCATCAAAGAGATCGGCTGGAGTCACTTCCTCAAAAAAACAGCCAGCATTATCAGAGACCCACACCACCCTGGCCACACTCTCATTTCACTCCTGCCATCAGTAGGCATGTATAGGAGCCTGCAAATTGTAATGCCCAGGTTCAGATCTTCCCTGCAACCATCAAACTATTAAATACCACAACCTTCAAATAAGCTCCAAACTACATAGACTTGGGGGCATTGTTTTTCTTTGCACTATTATTGTTTTTTTTTAATGTATATATTGACATTTTTTGTTGTTTAATATGGTATTTACAGAGTATTATGTTTACATATCTGATGTGCTGCTGCAAGTACAATTCCATTGTTCCGTTTCAGGGATTTATGACAATAAAACACTCTTAACTCTTGACTCTTGAACCAACTTTCCGGAGTAACCTACCATTCGGAACCTTATCAAAGACCTTGCTGAAATCCATATAGACAATGTCCACGGCCTTGCCCTCATCAACCATTTTGGTTGACTCAGAAAAAAAACTCAATCAAATCAAAATACATGATCTCCAAAATACAAAACCATTCTGACTATCATTAATCGGCCCTGTCTATACAAATGCATATATATCTTATCCCTCAGAATACTGTCCAGTAACTTACCTATCACAAATGTTAAGCTGACTGATCAGGTTTTTTCGTGCCATCCAATTTTCAATTAAA
The DNA here is from genome assembly GCF_028641065.1 of Leucoraja erinaceus. NCBI lineage: Eukaryota > Metazoa > Chordata > Chondrichthyes > Rajiformes > Rajidae > Leucoraja > Leucoraja erinaceus. The sequence continues at coordinate 53,876,698 of NC_073379.1, forward strand.
CTTTGGGCTTGATTGCTTCAACCCACTCCCTTGTGTACCTTAGGACATGATGGCAGGGACATAAATCTCGTGTAATATGTTGCTATGATTTTAACCTCTATTGTATTGGGCAAATGGACATTTCCTAACACAATAAGGAAACTTCACTTTATCATCACCAGTAAGTAGTTTTCCAAAAGCCATTGTGAACATTTTATTAATTAAACTAGCAAAACCGCAGCTTTGATAATGATGATTTTTATATCAGCTATGGCTCTGTGGTGTAACCCCATTCTAGACACTAATGTATGAGATGAGACATAAAGCCATGGTCCCTTCTGCCTATTCAGATGGCTGTAAAAGATCCTAACATTCTGTGCCGTACAGTTAGGGAGATGTCTCATTGTTCTGATCAATACTGATCTCTCACACAGCATCACCAAAACAGTCTGATCATTTATGTTACTGCTGTTTGTGAGATTTTCTGTTAACAAGTTGTCTTCATAATAAAACAAAGGCCAAACTTTACAAATATTTATTTCATTGTGAAGTTATAGAACCATAGACACCTGCAACACCAAAGAGCCATCTGAGTTTTGGAATATCCAACATCATGAAAGACAACTTAATACAAGCATTTTTTTAATTCCCAACAGCTTTGACAGAAGAGTGCACTTTTTTATTTTATAATTTGAACTTATTTTGTGGTCATGGAATGTTTGTTAGGTCCATTAGTAAGGTGTACCAAAGTGTGGCATCATGGTGAGAGGAATAAAGGCAAAGACTATTCTTAAATGGGGAGAGAATTCAGAAATCGGAGGTGCAAAGAGACTTGGGAGTATTGGGGCAGGATTCCCAAAAAGTTAACTTGCAAGTCGAATTGGTAGAAGGATGGCAAATGCAATACTAGCATTTATTTTGAGAGGACTAGAATATAAAAATAGGGATGTAATGCTGAGGCATTGGTCAGACAGTATTTGGATTATTGTGAGCAATTTTGGGCCCCATATTTTTAAGATATTTTAAGATAATCTTAAGATATTTTAAGGCAGAGATAGATAGATTCCTGATTAGTATTAGTGTCAGGGGTTATGAGAGAAAGCAGGAGAATGGGATTGAAGGGGAAAGATAGATCAGCCATGATTGAATGGCATAGATGGGGCGAATGGCCTTATCCTGCTCCTACAAATATTCCTACATAATTTGCAGTATGAAAGAATAAATACTTTCTTCCACTCTACCAATACACTTTAGTTCCAGCCTAAGAAATCATTAACTACTGTAACAAAGCCAATTTTTATGCTTCTCGTGATTACAACTTTACCATCTTGGTCAGGTGCCATACTGGAACTATAGTTCGCTCTTTCTACTACAATAAACTTTATGGGATGAGGTTAACAAAGCAATATAAAATTGGTCAACTTTTTTATGTTCTTAGTGGGTATAAGATAAATATGAGATAAAGCTGATGTAGATTTAAAAAAATACTTTGAAAATATTACATCAGATCAGAGTATATAGCAAAAGAATTAGTAATAGAATGAGAATTAATCTAGTTTTGAAATGGAAAAGAGAGAGCTAGTGAGGGTAAGCATCAGATATTCTGGTGGAAAGTGGAAATGTTGTTCCATTGGGAAAAGCGTTTCAAGCATAGGCATGTTCTGCATAGACAAATATCGTTCAATGTAAAAGTCCAAATTATAATGCAAATTGGAAGTTGTAGATAATGAAGATTTTAGCATTATAAAAGATATTGTTAAAGTTGCAGGATTAGATGTATTGGCAGATGGGTTTCAATAAAGGCAATATTGAGGTGGGAAATGCTGGTAGGAGGATTGGGGCAGTTAAAAGTGTGAAAAGAATGCCCAGAAATTATATCTGTTTGCACCTGTTTTATTACACAGATAACATGGATAGGTGATGTTTCAGGTTGGGACCCTTCTTCAGATTTTTTGTAAGGTGGGGGGGAGAAGAAAGCCAAAAGAAAGGATGTCCAGGATAAAGCCTGGCAAGTAATAGGCAATTACAGCTTATAATCCTCCAACATTTTTGTCACCTCCAATGTGATCCCACAACTTGCTACATCTTCCCATATCCCCCCCTTTCTGCTTTCAGCAGAAACCTTTCGCTCCGCAACTCCCTGGTCAATTTGTCCCTTCCCACCCAAACCACCACCTCCCCAGGTACTTTCCCCTGCAACCACAGGAAATGCAACACCTGTCCCTTTACCTCCCCCCTTGACTCCATCCAAGGACCCTGATAGTCTTTTCAGGTGAGGCAGAGGTCCACTTGCACCTCCTCCAACCTCATCTACTGTATCCGCTGTTCCAGGTATCAACTTCTGTACATCGGTGAGACCAAGCGCAGACTCGGCGATCGTTTTGCTGAACACCTCCTCTCAGTCTGCCTTAACCCACCTGATCTCCAGGTTGCTCAGCACTAACCCCCCCTCCCATTCCCTGACCATTCTGTCTTGGGCCTCCTCCATTGTCAGAATGAGGCCCAGCGCAAATTGGGGGAACAGCACCTCATATTTCACTTGGGTAGTTTGCACCCCAACGGTATGAACATTGACTTCCCTAACTTCAAATGGCCCTTGCTTTGCCTCGCTATCCCCTCCCCTTCCCAGTTCGCCCACCAGTCTTACTGTCTTCGACTACATTCTATAATTGTCCAGTCCACTCCCCTGACATCAGACTGAAGAAGGGTCTCGATCCGAAACGTCACCCATTCCTTCTCTCCAGAGATGCTGCCTGTCCCATTGAGTTACTCCAACATTTTGTGTCTACCTTCGATTTAAACCAGCATCTGTAGTTCATTCCTACACATTAATAGGTTGATACAGGTGAGGATGGTTTTTTGATAGGCAGATGGTTGGACAAAGGACTGACATGAAAAGACAGAGAGTGTGATACAAAAGGCTTGTGAATTGTGAAGCTGGAGGAGGGAATGCAGGTGGTGGGGGGAGGAGAGAAAGAGAAGCGATTCCAGGTGGGCACACAAGAGAGGAGAGAACACGGGGGATGGGTTATATGGAGGAAGAAGGGATAAGTAGGTTATGTAGTTACCTAAAATTGGAGAATTCAGCATTCATACTGTTGGGTTGTAAGCTACCCAAGCGGAATATGAAGTGTTGTTCCTCCTATTTGCATATGGCCTCACTCTGAGAATAGAGGAATCCCAGAGGTCTTCCCAGCGGCTGTCACTCTACTCAACAACGTACCTCGGTGACTGCCAATCACCACCACCCCCCCCGGACACTCCTCCCACAGGAAAAACACTATGTCTGTATATATGCTAATGTAAATATTTATTCAAATCATATGCTATGTCGCTCTTCCAGGGAGATGCTAAATGCATTTCGTTGTCTCTGTACTGTACATTGACAATGCCAATTAAAGTTGAATCTGAATCTGAATCAGAATCAGAATAGAAAGGTCATATGGGAATGGGAAGAGGAGTTAAAATTGTTAGCAACTGGGAGATCCAGCACACCATGACAAATAGTGCACAGGTGTTCGGCAAAACAGCTGTTGAGCCTATCCTTGGTCTCGTCAATGTATAGTAGGAGCCCATGAACACCAAATGCTCTAGATGAGGTCAGATGAGAACCTCTGTCTCACTTGGAAGAACTGCTTGGGTACCTGGATGGAATTAGATGGACATTGCAGAAGTATTGTTGAACTATCAATAAATAGCCCACTGCTAAAAAATAGCCCTCTCTGACTATGAGATTGTGCCACAAATCATCGCCTGGTCCAACATTGGACTTGAGCCCAATCCCATACTCTTGTAACATCAGAGTACTTGCTCCCTCAGACCCATTCCCACACATCCAGCTCCAACATCTTTGATGTCCATCTAACTCCATCATAACACTCTCTTCCCCAATGCCTTTGCAGCATTTCCCTCCCCAGCCCATCCCATTACTGTTTCTGGCATTCCCCTGACCCATCCCAGGCCTCATTACTGCATTCACTGCCTGTCGTGATCCATCACACCATTCCACAAGTTCACAAGTTCTTGGAGTAGAATTAGGCCATTTGTCCCATCAATTCTACTCCACCATTCAATCATGGCTGATCTCTACCTCCTAATCCCATTTTCCTGCCTTCGCCCCATAACCCTTGACACTGATTTTAATCAAGAATTTGTCTATCTCTGCCTTAAAAATATCCACTGACTTGGCCTCCACAGCCCTCTGTGGCAATGAGTTCCACAGATTAACTACCCTCTGACTAAAGACGTTCCTCCTCACCTCCTTTCTAAAAGAGCGCCCTTTAATTCTGAGGCGATGACCTCTGGTCCTAGACTCTCCCACCACTGGAAACATCCTTTCCACATCCACTCTATCTATGCCTTTCATTATTCTGTAAGTTTCAATGAGGTCCCCCCTCAACCTTCTAAACTCCAGTGAGTAGAGGCCCAGTGCTGTCAAACGCTCATCATATGTTAATCCACTCATTCCTGGAATCATTCTTGTAAACCTCCTCTGGATCCTCTCCAGAGCCAGCACATCCTTCCTCAGATATGGGGCCCAAATTTGCTCACAGTACTCCAAATGCAGCCTGACCAGTGCCTTTTAGAGCCTCAGCATTACATCTCTTTTTTTTGTATTCCAGTCCTATTGATATAAATGCTAGCATTGAGTTTGCCTTCCTTACTACCGATTCAACTTGCAAATTATTTTTTTGAGAGTCCTGCACTTTGTTTTACACTGTATTTCATCTGCTACTTCTCTGTCCACTCTCCTAACCTGTCCAAGTCCTTCTGCAGAGTCCTTGCTTCCTCTACACTGCCTGCCTCTCCACCTACCATAGCATCATCTGCAAACTTGGTCACAAAGCCTTCAATCCCCTTATCCAAATCATTAATATACAACGTGAAGAGCAGCCCCAGCACCGAGCCCTGCAGAACTCCGCTAGTCACTGGCAGCCAACCTGAAAAAGCAAAACTTTCCCAGCCAACCAACTATACATACTAGTATCTGCCCTTTAATACCATGGGCTCTCATCCTCCCTAGCAGCCTGACGTGCAACACCTTATCGAAGGCCTTCTGAAAATCTAGGTAAACAACATCTACAGCCTCCCCTCGGTCTATCCTGCAATTTACTTCCTCAAAGAACTCCAGCAAATTCGTCAGGCAAGATCTTCCCTTAACAAAACCATGCTGACTTCGGCCTATTTTATCGTGAACTAAGTACTGCGTGATCTCTTCCTTTATAATTGACTCTAAAATCTTACCTACCACCGAAGTCAGGCTAACTGGCCTATAGTTTCCGCTCTTCTGCTTCGTACCCTTCTCGTCCAGCAAGGTAATATTTGCAATTTTCCAATCTTCAGGAACCTTTTGTAGCACAGTCTCATTGGGTTGCTCTGCAGTTCAAGGGCCAAAGTCTCAATTTGTCCCTCTTCCCAGAATCAACCGCTTAGATCACACATATTTATTCTGTTTCTTGCATTCGCTTTGGCTCGTGGAGAGATCTTTATAAGAACACTGAGACATTTCCTTTTGGTCGGCATGTGAGCCAAGCAAACAGTAATGGCTAAATTAAAATGTATTTCTTCAGAGTAACACTTCAGTGCATTTTAAATTTTAGAAACAGGTCCTCTGCAAAAGATTGCACACCACCGATCTAGAAATTATCAGATCTTAATCCTATTATTATAGAAATAGGGGGCTATGTGCATTACACCTCTTAATATATAGTGTTTGAAAAAAAAATATTTGGGTTTCAGATCTCAGACCTAATCAATCCATATCCTCTTTCAAGGCTTTCCATTACTTGTTTATGGTTTAAGAGTTGAAGAATCATAGAGGGATACAGCACAGAGACAGACCCTTTGGCCAACTGATCTGTGCCAAACATCTGGTGCCCATTTTACAGTAATCCCATCCTAAACCACTTTATTCTCCCACAAGGGATGTGGAACAAATCCACAACACCCAGAAGAAACTTCACAGCAAGAACTTGTAAACTCTACGCAGACGGTACTGGAGATCAGGATTGAATTCAAATTGCTGGAGCTGAGGAAGCAGCTCTATTCACTGTGCCACTCTGCCACTGCGCCACCCACCTTTGCCAAGTTATCTGAATCAGACCCTTTCACAATTTACTAAAACCTTCCCACCTCCAGCTGAGTTGTTGTACAGGTATTGTCTTTTTATCTCAGGAATTCTGCTCTCTGTTTTAACTTTCTGTTATTGAAAGCGTGGATTAGGATAATTGAAGGCACCTACTTCTGGTGCCTGTCTGCAAATTGTCCCCATATTTGCCATCTACCTCGTTTCCTCTAATTTGAAGCTTATAGTGTACAACCAGCAGGATAAAGGCTCCATTATTGTTCCTTTCATTCGAACCAACCACTAAATATCTTTCCAATGATGTAACAGTTCCTTTAACCAATAGTCCAATTTTATTTCCCCATCTTTCCTGAATACAGGTCCTTCCTGGTCATGAGCACTTATGTTCAACCTGTAGATACAAACAAGCATCTGGGAGACTGGCCGGATGGATTTGCTGATTATTGCTAGGCTATGGGCATCAATTTGATTAGTACAAATGTCAGAGGTTATGGGGAGAATGGGGTTAAGAGGGGAAAATAGATCAGCCATGATTGAATGGTGAAGTAGACTTAATGGGCTGAATGGCATAATTCAACTCCTATCACTTATGACCTGATGATCTGCAAACTTGGTTGAATGGTTATCTGAATGGTTGTTAAATGCCTAGGTTTAACTTCACATTGCCCTCGGTTTGCCTATGTTTTTATTTAAATACTAGACCAAGTGGGACCCGTGAGGTCCCTGTCACACAGGATCCTGGTCCCCCAACACACCCCGTTCCCCAACGCAATATTCCACCACTCACCCATTCCCCCAATGCAACACGTTCCCCCCAACGCAAATATTCCACCACCTGCGAGGGGAGGGGGGGGGGGCTGGTGGGAGGGGACGTCACACGCACTAACCCACCCCCACACACACACTAACTTCCCCCCGCACACACGCTAACTATCCCCCTTGATATTATATGAATATTATTAATTTGCTCGTTTTACCCCCATAAACCGCCCTATCCACTGATGCATAGCCCCCAACTCGCAGGCACGTCTAGAATGGGGGGGGGGGGTGGTCATGAGAGAGTGAGGGCAGAGAGAGAATGGGGAGAGACAGAGAGAGAGAGGCAGAAGACAGAGGGGGCAAGAGACAGAGGGAGAGGGGGTGGAAGGGAGGAGGAGGGATCACTTAGACCTGGGAGGACTTGGTTGAGGTTAGAGGAGAATGGAGGTTTAACTTCACATTGAGGTTTGCCTGGAGAGGGGGGGGGGGGGGGAGGGGGGGGGAGAGAGGAGAGGGAGAGAGAGAGAGGGAGAGGGAGAGAAGAGAGAGAGAGGGGAGAGGGAGAGAGAGAGAGAGAGAGAGAGAGAGAGAGAGAGAGAGAGAGAGAGAGAGAGAGAGGGAGAGAGAGAGAGAGAGAGAGAGAGAGAGAGAGAGAGAGAGAGAGAGAGAGAGAGAGAGAGGGAGAGAGAGAGGGGGAGAGAGAGGGAGAGGGGGAGAGAGGGAGAGAGGGGGAGAGAGAGAGAGAGGGGGAGAGAGAGGAGAGAGAGAGAGAGAGAGACAGAGAGAGAGAGAGAGAGGGAGAGAGAGAGAGAGAAAGAGAGGGAGAGAGAGATGGAGAGAGAGAGAGAGAGGGTTCATATGATATAGAGCGACACGTAGAGTTATAAGCTCTTTACTAAGGACTGCCAAAAGCTTCTGCCAGCATTATGTAAAAATTTCCCCATTTCGGCATCTGGTTTTCGAGGAGATACGTTTCACAGGAAAAATGACACACACGCACACACGCACGCACACACACACGCACACATGCACGCACACACACACACACAGTTTTTAAAGTATACTTGACCAAGTGCAGACCCGTTGGCGCCTCTGACCTCGTGATCTGCAGAACAAAGATCCTATAGCGGAGCAGAGCTGTAGGATCTTTGCTGCAGAACTTTCTCGATCTCTCTGCGCCTTTTGAAGAACGGGGGGGGGGGGTGTGGCCTAACGTACCTCGTGGAAAACTGCGCATGCGCGTTGACAGCAGCTGCATTAATCAAGAGCGGCGCGGGGCGCGGTGTGGGGCCACGAGGAAAGGCATTGTGAGGTCAGCAGTTGGGCAACCTTAATATTTTTTTTAAATGTCAGTTTTGTGATAAATGTTAGTAAATACCTCGGGAAATAATGGACCAAATTTATAGGTTGGATTTTTGAAATCATAAGGAAATTTTCGACCAGAAGATGTAAAAATGTCACTGTTATTGTAACGTCAGTAGCTGAGCAACGGTCAGATTTTAAAAAAAGGTCAGATTGGTCAACAATTTCAATTAAAAAGTCGGGAAAATAATGTATCAAATGTACAGAGGAGTGGATTTCTAAAATCACAAGGAAAATCTCCACTGAAATATGTAAAAATTTCCCCATTTCGGCGTCTGGTTTTCGAGGAGATACGTTTCACAGGCAAAATGACGCTCACACGCTCACACACGCGCACACACACACGCGCACACACACACACACTTGTTGATTGTAACCGGGATGGCTTCAATGGTGGTTTATTGGTGTGAATCGTTAGATCCATCATATGACTCCAAATCCTCATCATCACCATCACCAGTCACAAATTAAAATTGATGATATTTAAAGTGAAGAATAAGAGGTTGCAAGTAATTTCTCTAATGTATATAAAAGTGTGTCTGCTCCTTGTTCAAAATAACTTTCCCCGAGATGAAAGAAATCTGATGAACAATATACATAACTAATTGTCATCATCGTGCAGACCTACCTGCTCCAGTTCCAGTGAATTTTGCATCATCTGGGAATTCAACTGAGGTAAATCTTTCAGGTGCATCAAAAAATTCATCCTCAGAACTGCTGTCTCGAAAGCCAGGGGGAGGGTCCAGAATAGGGATGTTTAGAAACTCACCGGATACATCCCCATCATCAACTGGGGAAGGAATGGGTGGTAACTCTGTGGCCATATTGTGGTATGTCAAATTCCAAAATATGTTCCCTTGTATGGTGCTCCCATCCACATCTTCGGCACACTGATCCCAGCTTTCTGCAGCGGAATGATCCTTACTTGGACTGAGGTCGGTTGAGTAACAAGTCACCAATTCCTTCATATCAGTTTTGTCACACTCAGAGGTCGGAGTGGAGGTCAGAGATTCAATTGAAAGCTGAGGAAAGCTGGTTTTAGATTGCAATGTACAATGCTTCTTCATAACTGGCTCACTTTCACTCTCGGCAGTAGCAGAATCTTTATCATCCTCTTCGGACAAGTCATCGTACGAATGCAGACCTGATATGCTGCTCGTTGAAGTCTCCATCTGTAATTCTTCCAGAGAGTCAACAGAACAGCTTGTTTCACAAGTGTCACCTCCCTGACTTGTTTCATCATTAAGGTCTGATCCTATACTGCAACTGGTCTCTTCCAGGACATCCTCCCGCATGTAATCACTGTCGGTAGCCTCACTTTCTGAGTTCTTGGCATCTTCATCTTCTTCATTCAGCGACTGTGTGAACCCATTTCTTAGTCTGTGGACAGATGTGTCCAGCGATGTGTCAATGTCTGATGATGACTCTGAATCGCTCAGTCCTCGGGTCTCATCACCTGCAAGCGACACAGTTACATCTCGTGTTAAAGAGAGAAGATACCAGCAAATACTATTGATAATAAAAGTGCAACAATTTTAAAAAAGCAGCCATTAGTGTCTGAGAGCGTCTTCTCCTGGTGGTTTACAAAACGAAGGTGGGATCCAGCAGAGCAGCCAATTTGGGAGAGGCTGTGTTTTGCGGTTGCTGTGGTCGAGGGTAAGTGCTGAGGATTGGCTCGAGCAGCTTCAGTGAAAAAGCTGAGCGGAGGTAAAAGGTATAAGCTAAACCCAAAAAGCTGGAGTAACTCAGCGGGACAGGCAGCATCTCTGGAGAGAAGGAATGGGTGATGTTTCGCGTTGAGACCCTTCATCAAACCTGAAACATTCCTTCTCTCCAGAGATGCTGCCTGTCCTGCTGAGTTACTCCAGTTTTTTGTGTGTATCTTCGATTTAAACCAGCATCTGCAGTTCCTTCCTACACGTAACATAAGGTAAGGTTTTTTTCCACAATACCTCTCTAATCAGTGCAACAGGGATGAGAGTTCAGGAAGTGGTGTGCTCCTCCTGCAGGATGTGGGAAATCAGGTGTCCCTGTGGACTACGTCTGTGGGAAGTGCATCAGCTGCACCTCCTGACTCACCGCATGTAGGAGTTGGAGCTGGACCTAGACATACAAGGGGGATACCGAGGGCTTCATAGTTAAAGGCTATAATAAGGTGGCCGTGTGGTGCAGGCAGAAATAACCAGGAGATCGCCAGGAAAGGGAGTAGGCAGATAGTGTAGGAATCCACTGTGGCCATTGCCTTCAAAAACAGGCATACTCTTTTGGATATCATTAGACCATTCAGCAGAGAGCAGTAGCAGCAGTGACACTTAGTCTGGCCCTGAGGCACAGCAGGGAAGGGGGAAGTCAGTCAGAGCCGTTGTGGCAGGACAGTCATTAGGGGGACAGACAGGAGATTCTGTGGTGGCAAATGGACTGCAGGATGGTGTGTGGCCTCCCTGGTGCCACGGTTCAGGATGTCTCAGAGCAGCTGCAGAACATTCTCAATGGGGCGGGGGAGCAGTCAGAAGTAATTGTGTTCTCGATCTGACCCTGAGGCACAGCAGCAGGGAAGGATGACAGGGAGGTGACATGTGAAAAATGACATAGGTAAGAAAAGGGGTGAGATACTAGTGAATCTAGGAACAGTGAGTAGGAAGAAGGTTAAAACGCAGGACCACAGTGGTAGTGATCTGTAGATTACTCCCAGTGCCACATGCTAGTGAGGGTAAGAAGACAGTACAGATCAATGCTTGGCTGAGGAGTTGATGGAGGAGGCACAGATTCAGATTTTTGGACTGTTGGAATCTCTTCTGATGTAGAGGTGACCTGTACAAGAGGGATGGTTTTGCAACTGAACTGAAGGGGGGGTCAACATTCCTGGCAGACTAGGTTTGCAACTGCTACTGGGGAGGATTTAAATTAGATTATCCGGGTGGGGGGAGGAATACAGTGGAGTATTGATGTATATGTGAGGTTGGAAGTTGGTACAGAAGTCAATAAAAGCAAGTTCAGGAGATGGGTTAGGCAGACACACAGCAGGGAGTGAATAAGAATTGTTGAATTAAATTGCATTTATGTCAATGTGAGAGGCATGATGTGCAAGGCGGATGAACCCAGGGCAGGATAGGTACGTGTGACGGGACGTTAGAGACGTTACGGAAACATAACCAAGGGAGGGACACGAGTGGCATCAATATTCCATGGTTCAGCTGTTACAGCCGAGATAGAGGTGGGGGTAAAAGAGGAGGGGGAGTTGCTTTACTGATTAAGGAGAATGTCACAGCAGTAGTCCAAGATGGCATCCAGTGAGGCTATGTTGGTGGAGCAGATCAATAAAAAGGGGATGATCACCTTGTTGGAATTATATTAGGCATAATCCTATATTTCCCAAATAGAGCGGGGAATTACAGCAAAAATACAGCATGGAAAGTGGCCCTTCAGTGCAGCTTGCCCATGCTGATCATGTGCCCCATCTACACTAGTTGCAACTGCCCTACATTTGCCACATATCCCTCTGTTCATGGTCATGCACCTGTCCAAATGTCTTATAAATCTTGTTACAGTTTCTGGCTCAACTACCTCATCTAGAAGCTCATTCCATATGCCCACCACCCACTCGAGTGAAAAAGGTGCCCCTCAGATTCCTATGAAATCTTTCCCCTTTCACCTTAAACCTATGTCCTTGATTCCCCAACTCTGGGTAAAAAAGTGTGCAGCAAGCCTAATTATATTCACCTCATGATCTTATATACCTCTATAAGACCACCTCTCATCCGAGGAATACCGCCCTAGCCTGCCCAATCTCTCCCAGAAACTCAGGCCCTCAACAGTAACACGTGTAAACTTCCATACTCAATTCCCTGACTGATAACAGGCAGCAAGCCAAAAGCCTTCTTCACCACCCTTTCTACCTGTGACCCCTCAGGTAACTATGTTGTAAAGCAGAGGGACCCAGGAGTACAATTACATAGTTCCCTGAAAGTGGCATGGCAGGTGGATGGATTGTGAAAAAGGCTTTTGGCCCCTTGCCCATCATCAGTCAGGAAATTGAGTATAGAAGTTGGGATGTTGTATTACAATTGTATAAGACATTGGTGAGGCTGCACTTGAAGAATTGTGTTCACTCTGCATTAAGATGGCATTAAGCTGGAAATAATTTAGAGAAGATTTATGAGGACATGGGCCGAAACTTTAGGGAGAGGTTGGTCAAGGTGGACTTTATCCTTTGGAGTATTGGAGGGTGAAAGGTGATCTTATAGAGGCGTATAAGGTAATGAGGGGAATACATAAGGTCATTTAAAAAAAGTTTTTTCCCAAAGTAGGGGAATCAAGGTCTAAAGGTATAGGTTTAAGTTGAGAGGCAAAGATTGAATAAGAACCTGGGACAACTTTCTCCATACAGAAGCTGATGGATATATGCAACTAGTTGCCAGAGAAAGTAATTGAGGCATGTACAATAACATTTATAACACATTTAAACAGGTGCACAGATATGAAAGGTTTAGAGGCAAATGGTCCAAATGTTGGTAAAGGGGATAGGTTTAGATGGGGCATCTTGGTTAGCATGGACAAGATGGGCCAATGTCCTGTTTCAGTGCTGTGCGACTCCAATTACAATTAATGTTTGCACCTTTTTTCATTTTATATTATTAGTTGAAAATAAATAATGATTATTTCAGGAACACAAGTCATGTTGTTTAGTAGGATTTAGTCTGAAGAATCACTCAAGACTCGGGTTTAGCTGAGAACGCATGAATGATTTTGTCAGATTGCCGCATACACAACATCAACAACTTCATGCCAATCTGATTCATTTCTTGTCCCAGGCAAATATATCACGAGCTAGTTAAAGGAACTAAACACATTTTTAATAAAATATTAAAATATTAAAATTCCACACAAAGTGGAAGGTAATTTAATTTTTAACAAATATTTGAAAGGTTTCTGCAAGATTCTTTCTTCAAGCTCTTAGAGCTGCAACAATATTTCCTAAGTGTACATCACAAAACCCATGTCACAATCTGGAGCACTGAGAATGATTTATCAGCAATTGACATTCACATTTTTGGCACTGAATTCAGGCTGAATAAGCCCATTAGAAAATGCTCACTAGGTCAGAGTGACTCATGTTACTCAATTTTACTTCAGCTTGCAACATATTCATTATAGCATGAGTTTACTTTCCATTGGAATTCACTGTAAAGAGGTAATTGCTGAGCCTGATACCAAGGGAGTACAGAGTCACATAAGTGGAATTAGCTGCCAGAGGAAATGGAAGAAGCGGGTACAATTATAATGTTTAAAAGACATTTAGACTGGCTTGTGGATGGGAATGGGTTAGAGGCATAGCAACCGAATGGGACTGGCTCAGGAAGGCACCTCGTTTGGTATAGACATGTTGAACCATGGGGCATGTTTCCGTGGTGCATGATTCTATGACACACACTCTGCAGATCTAATCTCCAATACACTGACTATAATGCACTCTTATACACTGATTGCAATATCTACAAGACTTAATACTGGAACACTCAGAGAAAACCCACGCACTCACGGGGAGAACGTACAAACTCCATACAGACAGCATCCATAGTCTGGATCGAACCTGGGTCTCTGGCACTGTGTGGCAGCAACTTTACCGCTGCACCATTGTGCTGCCCGACTGAAACAATGTGGGATATTTTGAAACATTATATGCATGTAGATTGGTGTTCCTTGACTGTCTGCTTTGATTCCTCCCATATATCTGTCTCTCTTAAGTGACTCGATCTGGAGTGATCCATCCTTCGGGTAATTCTGTGTGCTTGAAGCTGGTTAGTGATTACTGGGAAACTAATTACACACCACGAACATAACACAATGCCAGAGCATGTGGAATAGACATCCCATGTGCAGACATCCCATGCTCATTAAAATAGTGGATGCATTGATCGATGTCTTTGAAAGTTCTTTGGGATCTGGAATAATTCCTACAGATTGACGGTGGCAAATGTAACCTCACGATTTAAAAATAGAAGAGAAATAAAATAAGACCATAGACTGGTAATCCTAATATTACCCATGAGGGAAAATCTTGGAAAGGATTTATATGATTGGTCAAATTCAGAATGTACTATGAAAGGGTAAACCTGCTTAACAAATCTGCTGGAGGTTTTTGAGTTGTGTAGTTGAATGAATAAAAGGAAGATCCAGTGGACATAGAAGGGGCTTTTTTAAGGCTTTTGATAAGGTCTCATATTTGAAGTTAGAAAAGGTGAGTTTGCAGGATTGATGTAAACATGAACAGAGAAATTGGTGGTAGACACTTTCTTCATATATAAAATAAAATGGGTGGCAAGTTAGAATTGCTGCCCTACAGCACCAGAGACCTGGGTTCGAATCTGACCACGGGTGCTGTCTGTACGGAGTTTGTACGTTCTCTCCGTGACCACATGGGTTTCTTTCAGGTGCTCCGTTTTCCTCCCACATTCCAAAGACGTGCAGATTGGTAGGCAAATTGGCTTCTGTAAATTGCACCTGGTGTAGGATAGAACTGGTGTACGGGTGGTCTGCATGGACTTATTGGGGAAAAGGGTTTGTTTCCATGCTTTATCCTTAAATTAAACTAAACAGGAAACATGAGAAAAGGAATAAATGAGTATTTTTCTGGGTGGCAGTCAGTGACTAATAGAATACAGCAGGGATTAATGCTTGGATCCCATAAATTCACAATGCATATCAATGATTTGGATGATAGAACAAAATGTAACATCTCCAAGTTTTACAGACGACATTGAGCTGGGAGTAATGTAGGCTGGGAGGAGGATGTTAAAAGGCTCCTATGTTTTGGACAAGTTAGGTAAGTGAACAATTGCACGATAGATGCAGTTTAATGTGGACAGACATTATCAGAAAGTCATATTATTATCTGAATGGTGATAGATTGATAAAACGGAAGATGCAAAGAGACAGTCATCAATAAAAGCAAGCATGTAGCGGATCAAGCAGTAGAAAGGCACTTGGCGTGTCGGCTTTCATTGCAAAATAATTTGAATACAAGAGCTTTATGTGCAAGTTTGATCTCCTTATTTGAGGAAGGATGTTTTTGCCATGGAGGGAGTGTAATGAAAATGTACTAAATGTAATCCTAAAATGGGAAGACGGATATATTAGGAGAGGTTAGGTTCATTAGATCTATATTCATTGAAGTAAAGAAGAATAATGTAAGGGGATCTCATGGAACCTAGGCGAATAGGACAGTAATAGAGATACAAGTAGAAGAGTCCAGAACCTGGACTCACACCCTAAGGAGACAGCAGGAAAAGAATACTGATAAGCCATAATCAAAAGTGGAGTAGGTCATGTTTTAGGTAAATTGAATGGATTAAAGGCCGATAAATTCCCAGGGCCAGATAAGTTGCATCCCAGAGTACTTAAGGAAGTAGCCGCAGAAATAGTGGATGCATTAGTGATAATTTTTCAAAACTCTTTAGATTCTGGAGTAGTTCCTGAGGACGGGATGGTAGCTAATGTAACTCCACTTTTTAAAAAGGAAGGGAGAGAGAAAACGGAGAATTACAGATCAGTTAGTCTAACATCGGTGGTGGGAAAATTCTGGAGTCAGTTATTAAAGATGGGATAACAGCACATTTGGAAAGTGGTGAATTCATTGGACAAAGTCAGCATGGATTTAGGAAAGGTAAATCATGTCTGACAAATCTTATAGAATTTTTTGAGGATGTAACTAGTAGAGTGGATAAGGGAGAACCAGTGGATGTGTTATATCTGGACTCTCAGAAGGCTTTCGACAAGGTCCCACATAAGAGATTAGTATACAAACTTAAAGCACACGGTATTGGGGGTTCAGTATTGATGTGGATAGAGAACTGGCTGGCAGACAGGAAGCAAAGAGTAGGTGGAAATGGGTCCTTTTCAGAATGGCAGGCAGTGACTAGTGGGGTACCGCAAGGCTCAGTGCTGGGACCCCAGCTATTTACAATCTATATTAATGATCTGGATGAGGGAATTGAATGCAACATCTCCAAGTTTGCGGATGACACGAAGCTGGGGGGCAGTGTTAGCTGTGAGGAGGATGCTAGGAGGCTGCAAGGTGACTTGGATAGGTTGGGTGAGTGGGCAAATGCATGGCAGATGCAGTATAATGTGGATAAATGTGAGGTTATCCACTTTGGTGGCAAAAACAGGAAAGTAGACTATTATCTGAATGGTGGCCGATTAGGAAAAGGGGAGATGCAACGAGAACTGGGTGTCATGGTACACCAGTCATTGAAAGTAAGCATGCAGGTGCAGCAGGCAGTGAAGAAAGCAAATGGTATGTTAGCATTCATAGCAAAAGGATTTGAGTATAAGAGCAGGGAGGTTCTACTGCAGTTGTACAGGGTCTTGGTGAGACCACACCTGGAGTATTGCAAACAGTTTTGGTCTCCTAATTTGAGGAAAGACATTCTTGCCATAGAGGGAGTACAGAGAAGGTTCACCAGACTGATTCCTGGGATAGCAGGACTTTCATATGAAGAAAGACTGGATAGACTCGGCTTGTACATGCTAGAATTCAGAAGATTGAGGGGGGATCTTATAGAAACTTACAAAATTGTTAAGGGGTTGGACAGGCTAGATGCAGGAAGATTATTCCCGATGTTGGGGAAGTCCAGAACTAGGGGTCACTTTTTAAGGATAAGAGGGAAGTCTTTTAGAGCCGACATGAGAAAATAATTTTTCACACAAGAGAGTGGTGAATCTGTGGAATTCTGTGCCACAGAAGGTAGTAGAGGCCAGTTCATTGGCTATATTTAAGAGGGAGTTAGATGTGGCCCTTGTGGCTAAAGGGATCAGGGGGTATGGAGAGAAAGCAGGGATGGGATACTGAGTTGGATGATCAGCCATGGTCATATCGAATGGCGGTGCAGGCTCGAAGAGCCGAATGGCCTACTCCTGCACCTATTTTCTATTTTCTATGTTTCTATGTTTCTAAGCTATGTATGGAAGTGGATAGGGAAACCTTATCTAATATTTTCCAATAAGGATCAAAGTGGGGTTTGCAACCAAGCTGAGCCTCTGATACACAAAGTGATGACCTCCAGTAAAGCCAATTAGTGGACACAACGTTTTCAATTTTGAATGGTTCCACCAAACCCAATCCTAGATTATCTGGTTAATGATCTTCCAGCAGCACGACTTCAATGTAGAGCAAGAATCCTGATTGAAAACTGCCTTTCGAGCTGCCTGCAAACCAAACCTCTGCCCTGGAAGATATCAGCTAACTGAGCATAGATCCAGCAGGGAACCTCAGGTCTTGTGGACAAGATGGCTCTTATGCCATAGAAAGATGCCTTCATCAAGGCACTATCGGAACTAGGAACTTTAAATGCAATTTTCTTCCAACTTTCTTTCCCTGCTTTGAAAAAAACATAGATATTGTTGATATTGCAGAAGAAACTTCCACAAGACTTAATGAAATATATGACCAGCGAATCTGCTTTGTTTAGTAGATAAATATTTGCAAAACACCAGGAAAATATTTCTGCTCATCTTTCGGTACTTTGGATTGGGTCGGGTACTTTTGGCGCCGTCCAGGGTTAATGCTTATCACCTAGTTCATCTTAATTCATCTAAATTTTGTTTTTAGTATGAATACGACCTTTGCACTCACACCTCCAAAACGTTAACAAAGGGTCTTTTTTACTATACTTATCAAACACATATAGATATCCATTGTGTGTAAATTTTGTTCTGTTTCTCTTGCTCAAAATATTTTCAGCCATTTCTGTTAGGGGTTTTACTACAACTAACTTTAAAGTTTGCAAGACAAGCAGTATAACAGCTATCCAATATTAAGATAAATTAACTGATTACTGTTGTCTAAACAACCAATTAAGAAGAACTAGGTGATAAGTATATAACAGCTTGAATTCGATGAATTAGATGAATTAGCAAAGGATCGGTGCCTCCAAAACGAAACGGCGCCGCCAAATGGTACCATTCCGCTTCGGATCCATCTTCATTCAGGAGGACACAAACAATCTTCCCGATGTACTAGCCAGAGGATCTGGGGTGATGGAGGAACTGAAGGAAATCCACATTAGGCAGGAAATGGTGTTGGGTAGACTGATGGGACTAAAGGCTGATAAATCCCCAGGACCTGATGGTCTGCATCCCAGAAGGTGGTGGCTCTAGAAATCGTGGATGCATTGGTGATCATTTTCCAATGTTCTATAGATTCAGGATCAGTTTCTGTGGACTGGAGGGTAGCTAATGTTATCCCACTTTTTATGAAAGGCGGGAGAGAGAAAACAGGGAATTATAGACCAATTAGCCTGACATCAGTGGTGGGGAAGATGCTGGAGTCAATCATAAAAGATGAAATAGCGGAACATTTGGATAGCAGTAACAAGATCGGTCCAAGTCGGCATGGATTTACAAAGGGGAAATCATGCTTGACTAATCTTCTGAAATTTTTTGAGGATGTAACTGGGAAAATGGACACGGGAGAGCCAGTGGATGTAGTGTACCTGGACTTTCAGATGGCATTTGATAAGGTCCCACATAGGAGATTAGTTGGCAAAATTAGGGCACATGGTATTGGGGGTAGAGTGCTGACATGGATAGAAAATTGGTTGGAAGACAGGAAACAAAGAGTAGGGATTAACGGGGTCCCTTTCAGAATGGCAGGCAGTGACTAGTGGGGTACTGCAAGACTCCGTGCTGGGACCGCAGCTATTTACAATATATATTAATGATTCAGGGATTACAAGTAACATTAGCAAATTTGCAGATGACACAAACCTGGGTGGCAGTGTGAACTGTGAGGAGGATGCTATGAGAATGCAGGGTGGGTGATTGGGCAGATGCATGGCAGATGCAGTTTAATGTGGATAAATATGAGGTTGTCCACTTTGGTAGCAAAAATAGGAAAGAAGATTATTATCTAAATGGTGCCAAGTTGGGAAAAGGGGAGGTACAACGGGATCTGGGGGTCCTTGTTCATCAGTCAATGAAAGTAAGCATGCAGGTACAGAAGGCAGTGAAGAAAGCGAATGGCATGTTGGCCTTCATAACAAGAGGAGTAGAGTGTATGAGCAAAGAGATCCTTCTACAGGGCCCTAGTGAGACCACACCTGGAGTATAGTGTGCAGTGTTGGTCTCCAAATTTGAGGAAGGACATTCATGCTTTTGAGGGAGTGCAGCGTAGGTTCACAAGGTTAATTCCTGGCATGGTGGGACTGTCTGTCATAAGCTGAGAGAATGAAGTGGCTGGGCTTGTGTACTCTGCAATTTAGAAGGATGAAAGGAGATTTATTGAAACATATAAGATTATTAAGAGCTTGAACATGCTAGAGGCAGGAAACATGTTCCCGAAGTTGGGGGAGTCTACAGAACCAGGGGCCACAGTTTAAGAATAAGAGACTAGCCATTTAGAACGGAGATGACGAAACACGTTTTCACACAGAGAGTTGTGAATCTGTAGAATTCTCTGCCTCAGAGGGCGGTGGAGGCCGGTTCTCTGGAAACTTTCAAGAGAGAGCTAGATAGGGCTCTTGAAGATAGCGGAGTCGGGGGATATAGGGAGAAGGCAGGAACGGGGTACTGATTGTGGATGATCAGCCATGATCATATTGAATGGCGGTGCTGGCTTGAAGGGCCGCATGGCCTCCTTCTATGCCTATTGTCTATTTTCTAAAATGCACACTTCCAAATTCAGTGACAGTTTCTTCCCAGCTGTTATCAGGCAATTGAATCCTGCTACCACAATCAGAGAGCGGCCCTGAACTTCTATCTACCTCATTGGTGACCCTCAGACTATCTTTGATTGGACTTTACTGGCTTTAGCTTGCACTAAATATTATTCCCTTATCACGTATTTCTACACAGTAAATGGCTCGATTGAAATCATGTATTGTTATTCTGCTGACTCGATGGCATGCAACAAAAGTTTTTCACTGTACCTCGATACACGTAACAATAAACAAAATTGAACCAAACTACTGGCCTGTATGTATACGCTCAGTTTAGGCATTAATGCATATTTTACTGATTAGGATGGAGCTACCACTCAGAAAACCTTCCATTAATCAAGATAGTTCAAGGATAGGATCAGCCTTTCCATCCACTGTGAGAATCCTCAGATTTACGACGCTGGCAAATAATTCTATCTAGGACCAGTGACAATAATTAGGAAAAAGAATGACCAAAAATCAACAGGAATTCCTATTTACAAATAAGCAATAACCAAATCATTACCTTCCTCAGTGGTAAGCAGCTGACTTTGATAATTGCCTGGCCAGGTGAATATGGAGTCTCCAGAGTTCACATATAGCCTATGAGAGCCAGCGATGAAACACACAAGATCTTTAGCATGGTGAGATTCCAGTAACAATGTCAGGGACTGTGAACAGAAGTATACAGTCAGTATATTAGCACAGTCCAAATCTTTCACTGGCTAACTCATTCTAAGTAGGATTTAAATAATATTTTTATTGAAACAAGTGATTCACTAACTTATCTCATTAGTTAGATCTATCTTCTCACCTGCAGCTCAATATTCTTATATCACATAGGAAATCTAGTACAGTGATGAATAACATGACAATGCTATGGTGTCCTACAGACAATGCTAACTAGGAGAATGAAGAGAGGGATAAAAAAAAAGACTGGATCAAAAAAGCAAATATAAAAGGAGATAGAAATCCTATTTGGGCGACACACTGACACAACTTGCAGTGCTGCTGCCTCACAAGTCCGGCAATCTGTGTTCAATCCTGAGCCCCTAGTGCTTTCTGTGTGGAGTTTGTAAGTTCTACTTATTATCAACTGGAATTCCCTCGGTTGCCCCAGTTTCCTGCCTCAGCCCAAAGAGTGCAAGTTAGTAAATTAATTGAACACTGTAATTTTCTCTTAGTGTCTGCAAGTGAGTGTCGGAACCTGGTACGGTTGATGTGAATGTGAAGGGAATCAAATTGAATTAGAAGGGGAGTGGTGTACATAAATGCTCATTGATCAGTGTGGACTCAATGAGCTAAACGGTCTGTTTCCATGATCTATGAATCCATGACTCTGAATCATATGTAAAAAAATCAATTTATGACAATTTATGTTTTTATTGGAATATTTATTTCCAACTCTGATATCTCACAAATCAAATGGCTACCTTTATTGACCCTTAGTATCTGCTGTCTGAAAAGTCTTGACCAGTGTGCCCGAGTTGTCTAAATATTGATTAAAGATGAAAACATAAGAGAAGTTTCTGCTCATTAACCGGCCAGTGATAAATCTAGCTGGAGATATTGAGAGAAATCATACAACATTTTCCCATCATACCTCCATGACCATTTTTCCTTTCTCTAGGCTTAGTCAAGGAGAACATATTGGTAAAACAGATAGGAATTCAGGATCATAGAAATAGGACGGAGTAAGCCAAGCATCCCTGCAAGCCTGTTATATCATTTAACAAGAACAACAACTACCATAAAAAACCCTTATTTTAATTTGGGGATTATGTTCAGCGTAGACATTGGAGGCCTCCTTGACGTTCCTCACCACTGTTATCAGCAAATCTAGAAATGTTTCCTTACATTCCTTTGACTAAACCATCGATACAAATCATGAATAACTGGAGCCCACAATATCCCATTAATCATGGCCTGCTAACCTGAGGAGGATCTGTTTCTCTCTATTATTTATTTTCTAGCAGTTAACCAATTCAAATACGTTAATATCATACCCTTATTTGCATGTGTTCAAACATTGTTTACCAACCTGCTGTCTGGCACCTCACTGAAACTCCTGAAAAACTAAATT
Source organism: Leucoraja erinaceus (assembly GCF_028641065.1). Lineage (NCBI taxonomy): Eukaryota > Metazoa > Chordata > Chondrichthyes > Rajiformes > Rajidae > Leucoraja > Leucoraja erinaceus. The sequence goes on from NC_073379.1 coordinate 53,898,662, forward strand.
CATCACACCCACAGTTTTCCTTTCATCTTCTTTATGAAATACATCCGCAAAGATCTCAATGGATTAGCCAAACATGATTTCCTTTCCATAAATTCATGTTAACTGTTCGACCGTGCCATTATTTTCTATTTTTTTCATATCACATCCTTTATTGAGATGTCAACATTTTTGCATCTATGATGTCAAGTTAACAGGATGGTAGCTTCCTGTTTTCCCCTTCATTCTTAACTAGAGCAGTAACGTTTGATAAATAATTTCATTGGGAGTTATGTAACTAGAATAAAGGTCAACAGAGACAATAAAAGCAGCCAAAAAGTACAAATAGTGGAAAGAGATGAGGTGAATATAAAAATGCACAAGAATGGAAAAATAGGGACACAGTCTCTTTGAAACTCGCTCCTAAATGGCTCTGTGATGGTTCAAGGCAGCTTATCACTGTCCTCTCAAGGGCAGTTAGAGATGCTTACATGCCTTTAATGAATGAAGATAAGTTTAAATTAAGGCAGGTCTGAAAGAAATATGATAACGTCTGGTACTAAGTGTTCGGCACGGACTTGGAGGGCAGAGAGGGCCTGTTTCCGTGCTGTAATTGTTATATGGTTATATGGTTTATATGGTACTTCACATGACTAGCAGCTGATACCCAGCACCATACTCTGCTTTGGGTAGATAAACAAGAGAGGTGGATATGGGTCCTGACACTTGATGGATAATATGCCAGCAAAAGGCAAATGCCATAGCAGAGTCAACTGAGCTCTTCAGTCTTGATTTGCCACGGGCATTCTGTCCCATTTCTTTAAATTACTCTGTCACTGCAATTTGGAACTGGCTGACTCTGGGAATTAGCAGAAGTAGGAAAATCAAAAATTCTCACTCACTCACCCACTGCAACTAACATTTGTGAGCTATTAAATCCAGATGAATAATCTATTATCCCCACAGCAAGGGCATGTTAACCTCAGGAAAACTGCCAGAACATTCTGCTGCATTCTGATTGCTAAAGAAAGATAAGGGAGGACTGTGCTTTTCATTCAACAAATTGTTAGATTGTTAGATCAGTCCCTTGCACTCAGCAATCGATCCTGCTGTTATTTCCTGTTTTTTGTTTGTTTATAATCCATCTAATTCCCCCATGATATTTTCAGCCATTGTTTTTTTATGGGTTGTATAGTTTAAACTGTGGGGAAGTCTCAATGTTTTTATGAGAAAATCTGTTGATTGAATTCTAACTCAACTTATCAGAATTTCACATCTGTTTGTAAAAGGCTGGGTTGAAAATACACAGGAAAGTTTGATAAAGGTTATTGCAGTTTGTCAGTGAATTATTCAGTCTTACTGAAGTATCTTACAGGGGAGTGCTGCCCCTACTACCTGTCGTGGGAATTCACTTTGCCTATTCTGACAGCAATCTGCACTCCAGCCCCGACCGATGCTAAGATTGCACTTGAGGAACTATACATTGTCACCAATAGCCTTGAAACAAAGTACCCCGAGGCCTTGTTCTTCAAAGCTGTGGGCTACAATCAGGCTAACTTCACAAGCTGCTGCTAAAATACTATCTACCCGTCGCCTACTCAAACACCCTCGACTACCACTACACAACCATCACAAACGCATATTGCTCCATTCCCAGGCTGCACTTTGGTAAATCTGACCACTTGACTGTGTTTCCACTTTGTGCTTACAAGCAGAAATTGAAGTGGGAGGATCCAGCACAGAAAGTTGTGTTGTGCTGATCCAAGTAAAATAGGAGTTCATTTACGACCAATCTTCTGTTCAGATATAGAATGCATATACTGTAGGTCCATATTCAAGGATTTTGCGGATAACCTAGATGAATGGGCCACTGGTGTCACAGACTTCATCCGCAAATGCATAGAGGATTGTATACCAAAGAAGACGATATGTGTGTTCCCCAACCAGGAAGCATGGATGAACTGCAAGGTCCATTCCAAAGTGAAATCAAATGATCCAAACGCTACAAGAAATCAATTTACGAGCTTCACTGAACTATTAAGGATGCCAAGATGGAATTCCAGACCGTTGGAGTCTCAAGTCAATGACAGGATACCCCTAGATTGTGGCAAGGTTTGCATGTTATAACGGGCCACGCTGTTTTTAAATATCTGGGAGTCCACATCTCTGAGGATATGACATGGACATCACACGCCGCAGCACTCGTGAGTAAGGCAAGGCAGCGCCTTTACCACCTCAGGCAATTGAGGAAATTCAGAGTGTCTCCGAGGATCCTCCAGTGCTTCTACTTAGCGGCTGTGGAAAGCATCTTGTCCGGAAATATTACCATCTGGTTTGGGAATTGCTCTGCCCAGGCCAAGAAGGCTCTGCAGAGAGTAGTGCGTTCGGCCGAACGCACTATGGGAACTTCACTCGCTCCCCTGCAGGAACTATACATCAGGAGGTGCAACTCCAGAGCCAATAAAATCATGGGAGACTCCTTCCACCCCTGCAATGGACTGTTCCAGCTGTTACGGTCAGGCAAACGCCTCCATTGCCATGCTGTGAGAACGGAGAGGTTGAGAAGGAGTTTCTTCCCAGAGGCCATTAGGACTGTAAACTCCTATCTCACCAGGGACTAACTTTACTGTACCACTCTACTGCTTTTTTTTAAATTGCTGTTTTTTTCCCTTTTTCCTTCCGCCCACAATATTTAATATGTAAAAGAATATGTGATCCTGTTCCATTCTGTTTGTAGTTTGTTTGGTTGTTTGTTTGTTTGTCTTTTTGCACAAAGTCCACGAGCATTGCCACTTTTCATTTCACTGCACATCTCGTATGTGTATGTGGCGAATAAACTTGACTTGAATGAGTCCCTCACTGATGAGTTCAATGTACTCTATGTCCACTTTGAACTGAAGGTTGATGGAAGAACATCACCCACCCTACCAGTCACAAGTGTGCCTGTATCAACAGTTATTGTTGCAGACGTAAGATCGGCCTTCATGAGAGTGTTTCCACTCAATGACCCCAGCACTTTTAATACACTGCTGCAACATTAACGCACTTGTCAGAAACCTCACGGGCCTTGGCAGGGAAATAAAGCTTAACAGAAGAGAGGAGCACCTCAAGTGCTGTGCTTATCCGATCATCCGAAAACCATAAACTCTTAATTAAAGTGGTAAATGACGTCGTGGAGCAGACTTAGTGGGCCAGGTGACTTCATGTGATGCCACAATGTCAATTATAAGTGCCTACCCCAGTTTCCAAACTTTATTTCCAATCAGAATCTGATGCTAAACACTCCTCTGCTTAAAGAGCTGTTTCTCATTGTGGTCTGCCACTTCAACAACTCTTTCCATGGGGGGAAATGATACAGCCTTGAAAGTTACTTATCACCCCGATTCTCTCTCGTCCCCTCATCTACTTCATCTGCCCACCACTTGCACATTTTGTCCACTGGACCCACTTCCCTCCTCACCACTGCTCACCCTTTCCCACCCCTCCCATCCCCCTGCTGTTCCCATCTGCTATTTGGTTCCACTCTTCACCTATCTTCTCTATCCGATTCCAGAATCCGCAGCCATTTGCTCTCCACTAATCTCAAGCAGCTCTCCTTAGTTTTGCTCATATTGGCCCCAAGAGCCCATATAAAGAGCTACTGGGCCCTCACAGACTAATATTCGTCAACTATTCAACATTCACATGAAAATCATAAAAAGAGCAGTGAGGGGGTCTAATTTCTCAGATGTGTACACTTTGGGCAGAGTGGTCCCAGTCACAATGGGAAGAAGCAGGATTTGCTTTGGTGGAATAGAGAGGCATGTGAGTAGGTGCCAGGTATTAGGTCACTGTGAGATAGAATGAGAAACAAGCATAATTAAAGTAATTGACTGGAAGAGAGCTAATAATCTGAATTTGACTCGTGGATTGGAATCAAAGAATGACAAATAAAGTAGAGGTTTTCAAATAGGAAATGGATAAGTATGGACAAAATACATTCTCATGAGGAAAGGAAGGTGATTTATCAGGAAACTAAAGATACAGCACTGAACACACAGATTAATAACATCTATTCTTTGGACTCTCTGAGGTATGAATTGGCTGCAATACAATAACCATATAACCATATAACAATTACAGCACGGAAACAGGCCATCTCGACCCTTCTAGTCCGTGCCGAACACATAATCTCCCCTAGTCCCATATACCTGCGCTCAGACCATAACCCTCCATTCCCTTCCCATCCATATAACTATCCAATTTATTTTTAAATGATAAAAACGAACCTTCCTCCACCACCTTCACTGGAAGCTCATTCCACACAGCTACCACTCTCTGAGTAAAGAAGTTCCCCCTCATGTTACCCCTAAACTTCAGTCCCTTAATTCTCATGTCATGTCCCCTTGTTTGAATCTTCCCTACTCTCAGTGGGAAAAGCTTTTCCACGTCAACTCTGTCTATCCCTCTCATCATTTTAAAAACCTCTATCAAGTCCCCCCTTAACCTTCTGCGCTCCAAAGAATAAAGCCCTAACTTGTTCAACCTTTCTCTGTAACTTAGTTGCTGAAACCCAGGCAACATTCTAGTAAATCTCCTCTGTACTCTCTCTATTTTGTTGACATCCTTCCTATAATTAGGCGACCAAAATTGTACACCATACTCCAGAATGCCTTGTACAATTTTAACATTACATCCCAACTTCTATACTCAATGGTCTGATTTATAAAGGCCAGCACACCAAAAGCTTTCTTTACCACCCTATCTACATGAGATTCCACGTTCAGGGAACTGTGCACAGTTATTCCCAGATCCCTCTGTTCACCTACATTCTTCAATTCCCTACCATTTACCATGTACGTCCTATTTTGATTTGTCCTGCCAAGATGTAGCACCTCACACTTATCAGCATTAAACTCCATCTGCCATCTTTCAGCCCACTCTTCCAACTGGCATAAATCTCTCTGTAGACTTTGAAACTCTACTTCATTACCCGCAACCCCACCTATCTTAGTATCATCTGCATACTTACTAATCCAATTTACCACACCATCATCCAGATCATTGATGTACATGACAAACAACAGTGGACCCAACACAGATCCCTATGGCACCCCACTCGTCACTGGCCTCCAACCTGACAAACAACCATCCACCATTACTCTCTGGCATCTCCCATTCAGCCACTGTTGAATCCATCTTGCTACTCCACCATTAATACCCAACCATTGAACCTTCTTAACCAACCTTCCATGAGGAACCTTGTCAAAGGCCTTACTGAAGTCCATATACACAACATCCACTGCTTTACCCTCATCAATTTCCCGAGTAACATCTTCAAAAAATTCAAGAAGATTAGTTAAACATGACCTTCCAGGCACAAATCCATGTTGACTGTTCCTAATCAGACCCTGTTTATCCAGATGCTTATATATATTATCTCTAAGTATTCTTTCCATTAATTTGCCCACCACTGACGTCAAACTAACAGGTCTATAATTGCTAGGTTTACTCTTAGACCCCTTTTTTAAACAATGGAACAACATGCGCAGTACGCCAATCCTCCGGCACTATTCCCGTTTCTAATGACATTTGAAATATTTCTGCCATAGCCCCTGCTATTTCTACACTAACTTCCCTCAATGTCCTAGGGAATATCCTGTCCGGACCTGGAGACTTATCCACTTTTATATTTCTCAAAAGTGTCAGTACTTCCTCTTCTTTGATCTTCATAGTTTCCATAGCTACTCTACTTGTTTCCCTTACTTCACATAATTCAATATCCTTCTCCTTGGTGAATACCGAAGAAAAGAAACTGTTCAATATGCAACAATGGCCAATGTGCAGATGTAACTGCAAGGGTAAGGATGCTTTCAATGGTTCAGGTGTAACTTTTGAACACTTGGGAGATCTGAAGACACAAGTGAATGTTGTGCAAGATATAGTGGGACATATTGATCATGATCATATTGAATGGCGGTGCAGGCTCGAAGGGTCGAATGGCCTACTCCTGCACCTATATTCTATGTTTCTATAAGCACAAGTATACTGTATGACATTTGACATCCACATCAGGCAAGGAGGTAGCACACATAATATATATTCTTTACCTTCATATTATGCAGGTAGATGTTCACCATGCTGACCTTGTCACATTCAAAGGTCAACTCCAGCTTTCTGATGTTGTTGAAGTTTGTTAACTGGTTCATAATGTTAAGCTTGCTGTTAATTATGTGGCTGATACCATATTTGGCTCCCACCAACAATGTAACAAATGATTCTCTATCCTGCAACTGAAGAAACCATATTGATTAGAAATAAAAGATTTTACCAGGAGTTTAAAGAATCTCTTCATCCTTATTGTTAGACCTACCATCAGGGTTGCATTAAAGGTCTTTCCACCATATGTTCGAAGGTTACTCAGTATGTTTAGATAGTTCAGCTGGGCCTGAGCTGTCGATATCAGTTGCTTCAAACAGAATGGGAAATACATTTTAATAAATTTTAATACATTTGTATTAACAGATACATTTTAATGACAACATGTGGGGACAATCATCAAAACATTAAAAAAATCTATTTTTTAAAAATTTCAAAATAGACTTTATTCGAGAAATAAATCTCAATACATGATCCTTACAAAACTCCATCCGACATCCTCTGAGGCTATTGATACAAACATACAGCTTCACCAAATCACAATTTTACGCCCCACCCATGCCACTCATGTGGCCCACTGGCATGGCCCTTATTTTGAGAGGCGTCTCCACCACACCCTGCCCCCCATGTCCAGCAGTGGAAGGACCCTAGTCTGTTGTCTTCCCCCACAGAGCCTTGTCATTGGCTGCACCAAGCTTCAGTGCGTTCCTCAGCACGTACTCCTGCAGTCTGCAGCGGGCCAGTCGGCAACATTCCCCAACGACATTTTGCTCTGCTGGGTGGTCAACAAAGCTCGCGCAGACCAAAGAGCGTCTTTCACCGAGTTGATGACCTTCCAGCAGCACTCGATGTCAGTCTCTGAATGTGTCCCTGGGAACAGTCAGTCCATAAATCACAGAGTACTCTGTGACGGAGCTGTTCGGAATAAACCGTGACAGGGACCCTTGCAAACCTCTCCAGACTCGCTTTACAAATCCACACTCTACAAAGAGGTGGGCAACTGTCTCCTCTCCATAGCAGCCGTCCCAAGGGCAGCGTGCGCTGGTAGTGAGGTTCCGACGTCGCAGGAAGGATCTGACTGGGAGGGCTACCCTCACCACCAGCCAAGCCAGGTCTTGGTGCATGTTGGTGAGTTCTGGCGATGAGACAAGCTGGACAGTCTGCTCTGGGGACCATGCCACAGGATCCATGGAGTCATTTCCCTGCAGTACAGGATGTTCCGTGCTGACCATTGCCCGATGGACTTGTGGTCAAAGGTGTTGGTCTGGAAGAACCTTTCCATGAACAACGGATCATAGTTAAAAATCATGGGAAGCACATGTGCTGTTTTCCATGATGTGGTCACAGTACAGAACCATGTATGTGGGAAACAACTGTTGGGACATCATATGAATACTCAGCAGCATAACTCTGCAACTTGTCAAACCCACTCTTGCATGTTAATTAGCAGCTCTTGCAGCAACTGCCCTTCAATAAATAAAATAGGATTTCCATTTTGTTTCTCACTAGGCACAATTATAGTCAACATCTGCAGATATCCTACATTTCACACTATGCTTCTGTTTAGTTTGGAGGTACAGCATGAAAACAGGCTCTTCAACCCACCAAGTCCACACTGACGATTGATTAACCGTTTACACTAGTCCCATGTTTTCCCACTTTCGCAGCCACTCCTACATACAAGAGGCAAGTTACAGGCCAATTAACCTATAAACCTGCACATCTTCGGGATATGGGAGGAAACTGGAGCACCACAGATAGAACATGAAAAGGCCACATGGGCAGCGGCTAAGGCCAGGATTGAACCCGGTCTCTGGCGCTGTGAGGCAGCAGCTCTACAATCTGCACCGCTGTGCAGTCCCTGTAATTTCATGATTTAGCGATATAAATCATCAGAACTCAATAACGCAAGCTTCCTTTCTTTAGGAAGAAATACAGGTAGGCAAAAACCCCAGATTCTGAACAAGCATTAATTTTGCAAACTCAATGTCACTGTCAAAATCGGTGACAAACCATTCCTGCTGTTAGATGCTATATCATCCAACAATGATATTGGCTAGATTTTTTCTGTCTATTACCATAGCCTGATCTTCTGGGCATGTCTGACATTCCTGCATTTTGCAACTTTTACATTTTAACACCCGTCTTCTCATAATTTTAATGATTTTTATTTTCTCTCTCTCTCTAACTGCCTTTGTTAATCCAAGTGACTAATAAACAAATCTTAAAGTACTAGAATTGACAATATAACCACAGGATTCCGTTTCTGAAAGGTACTCTGTATATTGTGATCATGTGGTTGGGTGCATTCTCTTCAGGGATCACTGCAGTTAATACCAGAGATCCTAGGAATGTAACAAATAGATAATGATTGTTAACCAGGGGCTGAACAAACTTTAATCGTATGCAGAGAAAAATTATGGAAAAGCACAAGTTGGCCCATTATCTTGGAACTGTGTTCTTTTTACGTTCCAAATGGAATTATACATGGTGAAATCTGCAATATTCAAGAACATAGATTTGTGAATAGAAATAAACTCATCTAATATGATGGGGCTGTAAACAGTGCAATTTCCCATTTCATTTCGTGGCTTTCAAGAGATTCAGAAGTGTTTTATTGTCATATGTCTCAAAACAGAATAATGAAATTCTTACTAGCTCAACAGATACTGTATGTAAACATAAACTCTATGGGTAAAAATAAAGTTTAATGTGCAAGATCAAGTCTGAAAAAATCTGATTAATGAAAGTTCAAATGTCTCCAATGAGTTACATGGGTCAGGACTGCACTTTAGCTGGTGAGGGCGATATAGTTGCCTGATAACAGTGAGGAAGAAACTGTCCCTGAATCTGGAGATTCACACTTCTTTACCTCTTGCCCCATGGAAGAGGGGAGAAGAGAGAGTGACTGAGGTGAAACTGGCCCTTGATTATGTTGGTGGCCTTGCTGACGCAGCATAAAGTGTCGATGGAGTCAATGGAGGGAGGTTGGTTTGTGTTACATCCGCATGGTCTGGGCTACATCCACAACTCTCCACAATTTCTTGCCGTCTAGGATGGAGCTGTTCCCAAACCATGCAGCCTGATAAAATACTTTCTACGGCTGATCTGTAGAAGTTGGTGAGGGTTGTTGGGCACATGCTGAACTTCCTATGCCTTTCTATGGAAGTAAAGGCGTTGGTGTGCTTTCTTGACTATAGCTTCGATGTGGCTAGTCCAGAAAAAATTGGTGGTGATATTTATCCCAAAGAACTTGAAGCTTTTGACCATCTCTAATTCAGTGTCATCAATGTGTGTACTGCTTTGCGTCCTGAAATAGAACACAATCTCCTTTATCGTCCTGACATTGAGAGAGGGATTCTTGTCTTGACATGTAGGAAAGAACTGCAGATGCTGGTTTATACCGAAGATAGACACAAAGTGCTGCAGTAAGTCAGTGTGTCTGGTACCAAAGTCTGGAGAAAAAGGATTGGGTTCATACCCTTCTTCAAACTGTCGGGATTGTTGCAAAGTGAGCGGAGGACTGTGTGTTTGGAGGGGGTGAGGTAAGGGGAGTGCAAATGTTGATATACCGCCGGCAATTAGAAATGAAACGGTCTAAGGAGGGTAGAAGGACATCTGGGGGAATCCAAGAGGGGGAGGACGGTTGGAGACAGGGGAAGGGGTCATCAGTGAGTGGGAAGGACTCATTGCCATAGGAAACAGCACAGAGGCAGAGGCCTCGGAAGAAAAGCTCCACGTCATGGCAGGCCCGGAACTTGTTGAGGTGGGGGCGGAGGGGAACAAAGGTGAGGCCTCTGTTGAGGAATGACCATTCTTCAACGGAGCGAGGGAGGGGATGGTGTAAACATGACAAAGGTGAGGATGGGGTTAGAGGGGGGCAGGGAAGTGGATGAAGGTTTAAGTGAGGTACTGTGGTGGGGTTGATGGAGGTTCAGGGGGGAGTGGGATGTGAGGTGTAGTGTATAGGTGGGGGGTAGTCAGCGTAACCTGATTAAAAGAGGCGGAAGGGCAAGCCACAGTGGAATCATTACCGAGGTTCCCTGTAAGAGGGGGGCAGCAGCAGGGCCCAGGAGAGAGATCATGTGGTGTAGGAGCCTGCAGTGTGGAGGCCTGGAGCTGAGCCTGGGACACAGGTGAGGCGATGGCTCCGACCCACTGGCGGATGGGTGGAGAGGCGAGGGTTAGTGGAGTCGCTGGTGATGGCCCACGGGGGATTGCATTAAAGGTAATGGTCGGTGGCAGCAGCGTCGGTGGCCATGGTCAGAGGATGTCCGGAGAGGTGGTGAGGGTTGGTGGCAGCAGTGTCGGTGGTCCCAGGGAGGCGGTAAAGGTTGGCGGTGGCAGCGACTTCGGTGTCCCTTGCCTGGGATTGGCTAGGGAGGCGGTGATGGTTAGAGTCGCATCGTGGCTGCGATCGCATCCTGAGTCTCAGTCTCGTGGTGGTCGGGCAGGTGACGAGGTCCAGCGGTGGGGCCATGGGACTGCGGGTGGTCCATTGGAGGAGTGTCAGTGGAGAGACCAGTCTGGAGGCGGGCAAGCTTGTGATCCTTAGCTGGAGTCCAGGTAGGCATGGAATCGTTTATTGAATGTGTGGATCTGACATAGAATGAAGTAATGTTGGGGTCCATTGCACATCTGAATGAGCTGTGGAGCCCGGAGCTGTGTGAGAGCCAGAGTGAAGGCCTGCTGGTGCTGGCACGTAGCAGCCAGTGTGGAACACAGGGTACAGAAAGGGAACTGTTGCGTGAAGCAGTGGAATGGCTGTCGGTACCTGTAATCCAGGATGGGTCCGAACTTGGAGGTCTGGAACCAGAGTTGAAAGCACAAGATGGAGGCGCAGGCAAGCGCCGAGAAAACACACGTGGCCGTGGTAGCGAGTCCGGGTTAAATTATGCTTGCAGAGCCGGTGAACAGGAGGAATCAGAGAGTTGGAGAGGTGAGGGAGGGTCTCACAGAACTCCTGTTGGAGAGAGGAGAACTTCTACAAAGTAGGCATTCATTGATGGAATTTCGCAGTGGAGCAGCCAATGATGTGAAAGGAGGAACTGCAGATGCTGGTTTATGCTAAAGACAGACACAAAGTGCTGGAGTAACTCAGCAGGTCAGGCAGCATGTCTGAAGTTAAAGGGATGGGTGACGTATCAGGTCAGTGCCCTTCTTCAGACTCTTCGGGTCGGTACACTTCTTCATGAGTCTGAAGAAGGGAACCGACCCATAATTTCAACCATCATTATTCTCCAGGGATGACGCCTGACCCGCTGGGTTACTCCAGCACTTTGTGTCTATTTTCTTGTTGTCTTGACACCAGGTTTTGAGGTTCACAATCTCCTTCCTGTACTATGTACCAACATTATTTGATATTAGGCCCACCATGACAATGCCATCTGTGAACTTGTAAATTGAGTTTGATTGGTATTTTGGCTGCATAATCACAAGTGTATAAGCGTATAGAATGCATTCTTGCAGGGTACCAGTGTTGAGGATTATCACAGAGGATGATTTGTCACCTAATTCAATAAGATAGCACAGTTCAGCGACACAGGCAGATCTTCTGGTTAATCGGATGTTATTAAGAACGTTACACAGTATTATGATAAATTCTCCCGTGAACCTTAGTGTTCGTTGAACCTAATAACAAACATTGGGATTTCAGTTCGTAGATTAACAGAATTAAATTCAGAGAGTTGGTAATATGGATGAAGGGAAAGATGTATAAAGCTGTAATGCATTAGCCATCCAGAGTAATGAGAACCTTGTAACTTCTCCAAGCAGTAATGAAGTTATCAGATCAAATAAAATCACTTGTCAATGGCCAATGTACACGATTATCAATAGACACAGCTAAGTACACAGATCTGGGCAGAGATTACTGAGCAAGGATTAACTAAAAAAAACAATCAATTGGGGAGATATATGTTTCTGTCCATGTAGATACTGCAAAGTTACACCATTTTTGATGATACTAACATTCAGAATACTCATCACAAGGCCCCTTCAGCCTTATGCCAATCCATTACATTGTTAATAGCAACCTGAGTTGTATTTACTGAAAAGTTAGGTGGAAGAATCAGCCAAACTAGTGACCAATGGGGTCAAATGAAAGCATCTTAAAGTGAATGGGGATCTCAAGTGACCCTAAACCCGGCAGTCAGTGATAAATGGGAACATCTCATGGGCTTTATGCAGAATTGACCTAAGCCAAGTCCTTCATTAAGTTGTATATCTGTAGTAAAAGATGGATGAAGAGAGTGAACCGCATCTTACCATATGCTTAAGGGGCTGCACTCATATACAAAATTACCAAGGCCAATCACCAAAATGTTTCTACTTGGCAGTACACGAGATCCTGCAAGGTATTTTGCCAGGATTTTGCCATAAATGCCATGTCCCTTTTCATACCTTTTTTGATGATTTCACCAGGATAACGCCTTTTTCACGATTGAGTGCCTAAATCAGCCTTTTTTTGCCTTTTCACTAAAAGGTTGTGCTATTTTCTCTTGTTGTACCGTGATTACAATGATGTTTTCTATGTTAACATGTTAATATTAATGTTACTATTAACGTGTTATCATAGTATTACTTACAAAAAAACTTCCACCACCAGTGCAAAACCAGGGCACCACCTACGGTCGTTCATTCGTTCGTGCTGCTGCCCGCTGGTTCACTTTTCTCCAAGATCTATTTAAGAAAGAACTGCAGATGCTGGAAAAAATGCTGGAGAAACTCAGCGGGTGAGACAGCATATATGGAGAGAAGGAATAGGTGACGTTTCGGGTTGAGACCCTTCTTCAGACTGATGTGGGGGACGAGAAAAAAAATGGAAGAAGCAGAGACAGTAGGACTAGAAGGAGAGCTGGGAAGGGGGAGGAGTGAGAAGACAAGGGCTAAGTAAACTTAGAGAAGTCAATGTTGATACCTCTGGGATGTAGACTACCCAATTGAAATACCCAAGCTTGTCTCCTCACTATGTTTACTGCTAGCTCCGGTCGCAAATCTGAGTTTGAGTGACCTGTGCAAGGCATTCATTGATGCTGGAATTCCACTGTGGAAACTGGAAAACAAATCTCTTAGAGTTTTTTTAGAGAAATAGACAAAGGAACATATACCAAGTGAGTCATCATTACAGAAAAATTATGTTGACAGCAACTTCAACATTGTTGTGCAGAAAATGAGAGATGAAGTTCCATGCAACAAAATATGGATCTCAATAGGCGAGACAACAGATGTTGTGGGGAGATATGTTGCCAATGTGGTCATCGTTACACTGGAGGCAGGTCAACCATCAAAGAAGTATTTGGTGACATCGGAAGTATTGGATAAGTCAAACAGCTCAACTATTGCTCAGTTGTTTACATCTTCACTTGCTGTACTTTGGCCAGAAGTTACAAAACACGAGAATATTCTTCTGTTGGTGACAAAGTTTTATTCCCCAAAATGTTGCATTAGCTTAGCTCAAGGACTTTATAGAATTGCCAAGCACATGTACGTAGCTTGTTTCCAAATGTTGATCGCCTAGTTTCCAATGTCAAGAAAATCCTCAGAGTACCATCACATGTGCAATTGTTCAAGGAAATGGCACCTGAGATTCCGCTACTTCCTCAGCCCGTATTGACTAGGTGGGGTAAATGGCTCTCTGCTGTACTCTACTATGCTGCAAATTTTGAAAAGATAAAATAAATCGTCAACTGTTTTGAAGAAGAATCTGCTGCAGTCAGGATCGTCAGTGAAATCATGCAGAAAAAGTCCCTCCACTGCGATCTTGTGTTTATTGCTAAAATTGAATAAATAAATAAAATGGAAAAAGGAAATGTGCTCCAAGCACAGGAGACATTTACAGGCTGTGTCAGTCCGATGCTTGTGGCAGCAACACCTGGTTCAGGGTTGCGTTATAATATCTTCTGCTCAGAAGAAGGGAAGCAATACCTGGCTCAGGGTTGTATTATGATATTTCTCACTCAGAAGAGGGGAGCATTGGAGATTCTTACATAGGTGACTCCAACTATGTGGATATCGATAAGGAAATTGAATCCCTAAACTGATGCGGGATATGCTTCATTTTTAATTATATGAAGGAGCTACCGGCTTTTGTCACATATTTGCCATTCCTTTGGGGATAGGAGATTCACTGGAGGAAGATCTGGCTAAAGTATCTGGGAAATATGCCAGTCCAGATAACTGCCAGACTTTTGGATGTTTCCATAAGTCAATTTCATCAGTTGGGATATCCCAGTGATGATATGTAGGCAACGAAATTATGTCAGCAAGTCCAAAACCACTCTGAAGTCATTACGGCCTTTTTGCAAGTCAGTAGATGGATTGCAACTCTCGGAAGTGCAGGAAATTGCATTATCACTTCTCTGTAATAGCCAGTAGGGGCTGTTGCCTTTGCTAAATGCTATAAGGCATGAGATAATTCCCAAAATGGTTCATTTTTACAGGGCCAGTAACGTGCAGCCTGCATTGTATCTCTTCAGAGAGGACTTATGTAGCAAGTTGAAGACTTGCAGGGGGAATTTAAGGCGGCTGCGGGGGTGGAGTACCATTCTAGGTGGTTAAAGCTCCAGTATTCCGGTGGGTTTTCACCCTGTATTCAAGGAGCAGGAACCGCCATTGAAGCTCCGGAAAGGGGCAGTCGGGAGTCACTAGCTGGCCTTGCAAGTACAGCTTGTTGAACCAGACTTGCAGTAACGGCAGGCCTGACCTGTCCAGTGAGTCGCTGAGGCTCCGAAGGAGCAGCTGGCCAAAGGAACAGCCTGTCTAATCTGGCTGGGAATAAACTGGTAGTGTGGCCTGCTGAATAAAGCTCCAGCAAGGCTCTAAGAGGCTGTAGGCCGAAGAGGTAGTTTGTCCCATTCGGCTCAGGAATGTTGGCAGGCGTGCCTTGCACAGCAATATCGCTTTTGAGCTCCGGAAACGAGCTGTTTGGCAAGCGTGAAGCTGAAGATGTGGTCAGACAGGGTCTGCAATGGAACTTCGCTGAAGCTCCAACAAGCAGGTTGACCCAGATTCAGAGACCCTGGCAGGTAAGGTCTCTTTATTAACCTCCGTAAAACTCCAAAATGGAGCAGTCTGTCGGCCTGGGTTTGGATTTACTGGCAGCATGGGCTGTCTAGTACCTTTCACTGTCTCTGGAGAAGATCAGGTTGATGCAGAGGCATTGGCAGGGTGCCTTGCATAGCAACCTCTGTAAGTTCCAAGTAGGAGCCGCTTGGTTACCCTGGTTCAGGGTAGACCATCTTGGAACTGGCTGGAGATATGGGTCATATTGACCAGGGGAACACTGCCTCGACATCTGTGATTGAGGTTATCAGGCTGCTCAGTAGAGTAAAGTAGTTGAAGTTTCCCTCAACTCATACCCAGTTTAATTTTTCTGCCCAGTTAGTGGATTTGCCAGTTCATTGGAAACATCATTGCCATCCTCTCTGGGATAGGTAGCTACCAGCAGGAAGCCGGTCTGGCATGTAGCATTTTTATCTGGCCTGCAGGTTCATGGTGTGAATAAAAAATGTATATATAATCTGTAGACTCTCGATACCACTATTCCTCATTGAGTGGCTGGTCGAAGAGATTGTGTTGCGCACACTGGCGACTCAGACAGGTGGTTTCAGTCACAGGACTGCGGAGCAATTCCTGGTTCAGGCTTGCATTATGCTATTTTCCACTATGAGGAAGAACGCTGAGGATTTATGGTGACTCTGACAGTCAAGAGTTGACAGGGAACTCGTATTCCCACATCGTGGATGCTGTGTTCAGCTCTAGTCATAAGGTTCTGATTATATGTTACGGGCGAAATAAATGAAGAAATAGACATGCATCTTCCGCGGCAAGAGAAGCCAAAAATTTCCATTTGTACAGTTAATAGAGGAAACGATGGTTCCAAATGGAATCAGAGACATCTCACAAAGGATGAGTAGTCTGCCCAAGATCAAGATGGGTATATTTCTGATATTTCTCAAGATTGCAGAAACGTGGAGCATGCCAAATCAGGTTAGGATTTGGCTAGTCTGATCATGTGTTTGGATACCCAGTTTAAGATTGGATGATTGGCTTTCAGCAATTTCGCGGATTCAGAGAATTAGGGCCTCTATCGATCTGGGAGATGCATACTTTGCCATATCTATCCACGAGAGGCACAGATATATCTGGTGTTTTGATAACAGAGCCAGTGGTGGAAGGTTTAGGCTCAATCTAAGGGTTGTCTTAAGGCCTAGGCTATTTACAAAGATTTCAAAGCTGCTGCTGCTCTACTCAGATCAAAAGGGCATTGTGTCATCGAGTTTATAGAAGACATGCAAAATTTGTAGCTGATAAGACTCAGGGGTTTTATCAGTAGATGCCTCTTACAATATTAAGGATGAGGCAACATGAAATTTAATAATGCCAACTTTGCCTATTCATTCAGGGTGTCCATGATAAAGGTGGCTGAAAGAAGGTCCTATTTACTCGGTCACGAGTGATGGCTGGTGCAGCCTTTTCTCGGGCAGCTAGCTCTGCACGATTGTATGGGAAGTTTGTGAACAAGACATGTGAGCTACTTGTAAAAGGAAGTAACAGAGGTTTGTGTTTCTTTCCAACCAACACAGCCAGACCCCAGTCTACAAAGAATGGACCCTGCACCCTCTCCTTCCCTTTCACCACTTCACACCTACTTAAGGCAAGACTCCAGTATGAAAAGACTGGACCCCACCTCAACTAACACTTCACACCCACTCGCAGCCTGACCTCAGTCTGCAAAGACTGCGCCTTTCTGCACCCACCCTCTTCCAGTCACCACTTCACACCCAATCACCCACACCCTCTGTGCTGCACAACATAATTTATCCAATATCAACAATAACAATAGAGGAGGTGGAGAGGCTTTTCAGAGGACAAAAGAGCCGGAAATCTCCCGAACCTGACAATGTTTCCCCCTCTACCCTTAAGCTCTGTGCCAAACAGCTGGCACCGGTCCATACAGACATTTTTAACCAATCCCTGCAAACATGTACTGTCCCTGCCTGCTTCAAAGTCTCCACTATTGTCCCTGTACCCAAAAAGGCAAGGATTACTTGTCTTAATGACTACAGGCCTGTCGCACTGACCTCTGTAGTCATGAAGATACTCGAAAGGCTTTTGCTGGCCAAGCTGAAAAATATCACAAAACCCCTGCTGGACCCTCTGCAGTTTGCATATCGGGCCAATAGATCTGTGGATGATGCAGTCAACCTGGGCCTGCACTTCATCCTACAGCACCTAGACCGCCAGGGGACTTATGCGAGGATCCTGTTTGTTGATTTTAGCTCTGCATTCAACACCATTGTGTCAGAACTACTACACTCCAAACTCTACCAGTTGACTGTGCCTGAACCCCTCTGTCAGTGGATCACCAACTTCCTGGCAGACAGGAAGCAGCATGTGAAGCTGGGAAAGCACATCTCGGACCCGCAAATGCTCAGCATAGGAGCACCGCAAGGCTGTGTACTTTCACCTCTCCTCTACTCTCTCTACACCAACGACTGCATCTCCACAGACACCTCTGTCAAGCTTCTCAAGTTTGCGAACGACCCAACCCTGATTGGACTGATCCAGGATGGGGAGTAATCAGCCATCACGTTCTCCATCATAGTCTGGTTTGGCTCAGTCACCAAGCACAACACCTGGCTGCAGCGAATCGTCCGCTCAGCAGAGAAGATTATTGGCTGCAACCTTTCCTCCATTGATGAACTGTACACTGCAAGGGCCAGGAAGCGAGTGGGCAAGATCACCTCTGACCCCTCTCACCCTGGCCACAAACTCTTTGAATCACTTCCCTCTGGAAGGCGACTCTGGACAGTCAAAGCTGCCACAGCCAGACATAAAAACAGTTTTAATCCACAAGCAGTTGCTCTACTCACCAGCCATAAATCTGTAGCCTCCCTTTGATCTGGTATTTTGTTGTTCCACATGCTTGATCAATGGTGTTTTATCATTCTTATTATTAATGTTTAGTGTTTTCCAAGTCATTCGTAACTGTCACTGTATGTCATGTTGTTACTTGAGTACCTGAGGAGCACCAAGGCAAATTCCTTGTATGTGAATACTTGGCCAGTAAACTTACTTACTTACTTACTTTCAAAAAGCCTAGACTCATAGTAGCGTGCAATGTATATCAGTAAATTATTATGCAGATATTCATGTACTGTATTCCTAATGGGAGCAGTATCCTTTAAGTTGATTATGCTTTTAGCAACTGATTTCAGCACAAAGAACACAGTCTTTACTCAATCTCTGGCTCGGTCTCTGGGTCATAACTGACATGAGGGTAGCTTGTTATGGGAATGATCTCATAAAGCAAAATGGGCATGGTTGCGTACAATTTGGAGTTGACAGCATACCCACCAGACGGAGATTGGGGGTGTTATTACGTATACAGGTACACTGAGCTTGCTAGTACCCATGAGATGAAGGATAGTTTCTTCATTGTTATTTAATAGTTTTCTCAAGAGATTGCTGATGGCTCATTAGCAGCCAATAGAATGGATATTTCCATTTGATCATTATCTTGCAACAGCAGGAGGCTTACATAGTGCATTTTCAGAAGTTATAAAATTGGTTGAATATGCCTGGATGTTTGCAGATAGAATTCTGAACAGTGTTGCATGAGTTATTGTCTAACTCAAAGCCAATTGGGACTGTGGTCCGATTAAGAGCAAAGGCCATGTATGCAAGTTATCATCATGGTGTTAATAACCCATGTTTTTTCTACCATTTATGGTTTATCTGATAAAGTGTTTCACAAACAGATTGGGTTACTGCATGAAACCACAGAGCTTTGAAGGATTCACGTAGTCACTCACGTGACTTCGATATAAAATAGAAAGATTAAACGAAAACTTACCATTTGAAGTTTTATCTTAATTTTATGAGAAGTTGAAGTGAGGGATTACGTGCCCTCCACTCCAAACCCTGATTCTCATAAAGATCATCCGGTAAGTCTAGGGTCGTTAATCTTTCTATAGTTTAAGTCCGTACAACTGGTCTGTGGCTTCATACAGTTGCTTTGAGGATTAACGCGCATGCGGGCTGGCGGGCTCTTCACGTAATCCCACACTTCAACTTCTCATAAAATAAAGATCAAACTTCAAACGGTAAGTTTATGTTTAATCTTTCTATTAATGTACAGCATGAATTGCAACATAAATCCCACATTAATCAAGACACTACAAAAAGCAACAAATGAGTATCTCACCAATGCATTGTAAACTATTGCTCATTGAGCAAAGCATCCTCTGACCCAAAGTAAAGAGATGAACTCTCTTCACATTTTCTCCAGTTAGTTTGCAATCTTTCTCAATAACTTTAAAGTATGGAGGAATATATTTTGTTGTGCATACCAGTGTTCTTGCAGACCCAGTAATTACTGCTAGCCTGAACTAAACTGTAAATGTGTAATGGTCAACAACGCTGGCTCTCTGCCCACCTTCACACAGAAGATCACGCATCAAATCAGTAACTGGCTCTGTTTATCCTCAGCGGAAACAATTGCAGCCTGTTTCATTGCTTTGCTTTATTTTTAAATCGGCTTTAAATTCAAAGCACATCTGTCAGGTAATAGAAGAGGTGAGGACCGATCGGAGGTACTCCTCAGAACCGAACATCAAATTTCACTACACCAATTGGTGTATGTGATAATAAATGTCCTTTGTATTCTTGTATCCTTTGTAAAATGTAGCAGCAGCTAATGAGGTTTGACTCTTTCGAAGGAGGAGATGGAGCAAGATCTTGCACAATCCAGAGGATGGGCCACCATCTGTCTTTACAATTTTCAGGCATGGTTCATTGGACAAATACTTTGCTCTTTGCCCTATGAACAAACTTGCCAATTAAATCAGCTTTGTTTAACTTTAAACATAGAAACATAAAAAATAGGTGCAGGATTAGGCCATTCGGCCCTTCAAGCCTGCACCGCCATTCAATATGATCATGGCTGATCATCCAACTCAGTATCCTGTACCTGCCTTCTCGCCATACCCACTGATCCCTTTAGCCACAAGGGCCACATCTAACTCCCTCTTAAATATAGCCAATGAACTGGCCTCAACTACCTTCTGTGGCAGAGAATTCCACAGATTCACCACTCTCTTGTGTGAAAAATAATTTTCTCATCTCGGTCCTAAAAGACTTTCCCCTTATCCTTAAACTGTGACCCCTTGTTCTGGACTTCCCCAACATCGGGAATAATCTTCCTGCATCTAGCCTGTCCAACCCCTCAAGAATTTTATAAGTTTCTGTAAGATCCCCTCTCAATCTTCTAAATTCCAGCGAGTACAAGCCGAGTCTATCCAGTCTTTCTTCATGTGAAAGTTCTGCCATCCCAGGAATCAGTCTGGTGAACCTTCTCTGTACTCCCTCTATGGCAAGAATGTCTTTCCTCAGATTAGGAGACCAGGAGATTAAAGATTCAGACGTGAGATGACAGTGTGCAATTTTACTTTACTCACATTTCTAATGGGACTTTGTTACTAAAGAGATAATAATGGGGCATTTGGATAACAGTAAAAGGATTAGTCCAAGTCAACATGGATTTATGAAAGGGAAATCATGCTTAACTAATCTTCTGGAATTTTTTGAGGATGTGACAAGTAAAATGAATGAAGGGGTGCCAGTGGATGTCGTGTATCAATACTTTCAGAAAGCTTTTGATAAGGTCCCACACGGGAGACTCGTGACTAAAATGAGAGCACATGGTATTGGGGGTAGGTTGTTGACATGGATAGAAAATTGGTTGGCAGACCGGAAGCAAAAGAGTAGGAGTGAACGGGTCCTTTTCAGAATGGCAGGCAGTGGCGAGTGGAGTGCCGCAAGGCTTGGTGTTGGGGCCGCAACTGTTTACCATATATGTATTAATGATTTGGAAGAGGGAATTAAGAGCAACACTAGCAATTTTGCAGATGACACAAAGCTGGGTGGCAGTGTGAACTGTGAAGAGGATGTCAGAAGGTTGCAGGGTGACCTGGACAGGTTGAGTGAGTGGGCAGATGCATGGCAGATGCAGTATAATATAGATAAATGTGAGGATATCCACTTTGGGCGGCAAAAACAAGGGGGAAGATTATTATCTCAATGGGGTTAGGTTAGGTATGGGGGAGGTACAGCGAAACCTGGGTGTCCTTGTACACCGGTCACTGAAAGTTGGCGTGCAGGTACAGCAGGCAGTGAAGAAAGCTAATGGAATGTTGGCCTTCATAACAAGTGGATTTCACTATAGGAGTAAAGAGGTTCTTCTGCAGTTGTATAGGGCTCTGGTGAGACCACATCTGGAGTATTGTGTACAGTTTTGGTCTCCTAATTTGAGGAAGGACATCCTTGTGATTGAGGCAGTGCAGCGTAGGTTCACGAGATTGATCTCTGGGATGGCGGGACTGTCATATGAGGTCAGATTGAAAAGACTAGGTTTGTATTCATTGGAGTTTAGAAGGATGAGGGGATTCGTATAGAAACATATAAAATTATAAAAGGGCTGGACAAGCTAAATGCAGGAAATATGGTCCCAATGTTGGGCGAGTCCAGAACCTGGGGCCACAGTCTTAGAATAAAGGGGAGGTAATTTAAGACCGAGGTGAGAAAAAACTTTTTCACCCATAGAGTTGTGAATTTATCGAATTCCCTGCCACAGAGGGCAGTGGAGGCCAAATCACTGGATGGATTTAGATAGAGCTTAGGGGCAAGTGGACTTAAAGGATATGGGGAGAAGGCAGGCACGGGTTATTGATAGGGGACGATCTGCCATGACCACAATGAATGGCGGTGTTGGCTCGAAGGGCCGATTGGCCTCCTCCTGCCCTATTTTTCTATGCTTCTATGTTTCTATGTTTGTCATATTACACAAGAGCTCATTGCACATTTTTGCTTTCAAGGTATGGCTATTGTTGTCAGACTCTAATTGCTCTTCAAGTGCCTCTTTATCGTAATATTGCCTTCCTCAATGATTTCTTTATTATCACATGTATCAAGGTGTAGTGAAAAACCTTTTTGATTACGGCTCAGCAAGACTGTCACCGTACATAAGCGCAATCCCCCGTTACAGAATGTACAGAACAGCCCACTGTCTGACTCTGACTCTGGCCATGGAGGAGGCCCAGGACAGAAAGGTCGGATATGGAATGGGAGGGGGAGTTGAAGTGCTGAGCCACCGGGAGATCGGGTTGGTTAATGCGAACCAAGCGGAGGTGTTGGGCAAAGCGATCGCAAAACCTGCGCTTGGTCTCACCGATGTAGAGCAATTGACACCTAGAGCAGCGGATGGAATAGATGAGGTTGGAGGAGGTGCAGGTGAACCTCTGCCTCACCTGGAAAGACTAATGATCCTTGGATACTACTCCAGTCTGATCCTTCTCATTGCTTAAATTGACTGCTGAACAGAGGATCTTTGAACAAGGGTATTTACTCCAACTCTAGCAGCAAGGAGTTTGCCCTACACATGCCAGATATAATATCCATGTTCGTAGTAGCATCACTGACCTCTGATCATGATTTATATACACAAGTAAATACATTGCCACCCCACATCTCATAGAGAATAAACACCTCATTATTTCTCCAGTAATTCACTGGAATGTCAGGCTGGATTCATGGGCTCAGGTCTTTAAGTGAGATCTCAGCCTTCTGTCCTAGATTTTTACCTTGGAAGAATTAGTTACAAAGAATTACCTTTTGTCCTGGTGGAATCAAGCTATGATTGTTCTTCAGGTGATAATTAATTGCTTTTCTAACATCTTTTTCCTTCATGTTATGAAGCAGAGTTGGCGAGACAAAGTTCTCAATTCCCCAATCCTTCCTGTAAAAAGAAATAACATTACTTCAGAATAATGTTGTAGAAAGAGCACTGTAAACATGACGTTGTAAATGCTTCAGTGATAGTTTCCTCAATAGCACGGCAGATCTGGGGAGAGAAACATGTCCACCAGAACCATTTGGAATCCTAAGAGTGCCCCACACTGCAACAGTGACAATTGGAAATGTAAGCATTAAAGTTGATCAAACATATTGACAACAGATTTTTTGTGGTCCATCACTTTAAAGAATGCTCCTTCTGAAACCTGGTTATTGAGAACAAGTTAAACGGTGTTACAAATTGTTGATTCTGTGATCCAGCTATCCCAACCAGTGATGTGATAGAACGCTGGTGAATTGGGGTTACAGTTCCACGTCAGACCTGGGCTCCCTCCTGAAGCAGCCCACTTGCTTAAAAACCACACCACAGAATCAAGGAAATGGATCTTTGTCATAAACAGCTCGCCTATGTGTTATTGAAATCACCGATGAGTCATCCTCTCCTGATTGAGACAAATACAGGTAAAATCATAGTCCTCACATATAGTATCACAGTCAGGATCGAGCCCAGGTCTGGCGTTGTGAGGCAGCATCTTTATCAGCTGTGCACTGTAACACTCTTTGATCATTTGGTCCTAAGACTTCAACTGACATTTGGAAATGTTATAATATGCTCACAACTCTGTCGTTATTGTATCGTGTGATCCCATGAATTGTTGTAGATGAATTGGATGGTTCATAGAGAACTGATACTTTGTTTTCAGATGATGTTACCATGTGGGAGCATGTAGGTAAGACATTTTAGGGAAGTTAACAACAGGTCATGAAATGACACCAGAGGTAATGGTGCAGGCATGTACAAAAAAGTAATTACTGCTCATTCTCTGAATAGCTACTACTGACAGTGTTATAAAGACTGAGAACGATAGGTATGCACTCATTTTAATGAGGAGCTAGACCAGGTGCAGACCCATTGGGCGCCGTCCCCCAAGGCAATATTCCACCACTGACCCATAGCCCCCAACTGCGCAGGTGCGCCTGACGGGGGCCGTTGTAACGCCAGAGATCCCCGTTGTGACGCGAGTCATGGCAACCCACCCCCAACTGCGCAGGCAAGGCCGGCAAGTGCAAGCACGACTGTGACATTTTTAAAGTTCAAAATATAAGATCAATGTGAATGCATATCACTCTCCTCCTTCAGTCCCCTATTCCCCTCCACCATTATCCTCCCTCTCCCCACCCTTCACCAACCCTCCTCTGCTTCCTTCCATCACCCACTCCCTCCCTTCCTTCCTCTTCCCCCTCCCCTCCTTCACCTCCCTCTCACTTCTTCTACCCTCAGTCACCCCTCCCTCCCTCCTTCAATAACCCCTCTCCCTTCCCTACCCGACTCCTCTCCCCTATCTCCCTCACTCCTCACCTCCCCCTATCCCACTCCCACTCCTCACCTCCCCCACTCCCTCTACCCCCCACTTCCTACCTCCCCCACTCCCCCTCCTCTCCCTCTATATCCCCTCCTCCTCCACTCTCCCTCCTCACCTTCCCTACTTTCCCCTCCCTCTCCCACTCCTTACCTCCCCCTTATCCCACCTCCCACAATGAAAATCGCGATTTTTTTGTAAATATGAAATCTCCCCCCATCCCACACCCCCCCCAATGAAAATCACAATGATTGTTTAATGAAATTCTCAATGAAAATCATGTTTTTTCTTTAAAATAACCTAAACACAAAGTTAGCTGTTAATGAAAACGGAAGAACGTGATTAAAACTGAGTTTAAAAAAAAACAAAATCAATGTCAATGTAAATCGTGATTTTTTAATTTAAATGAAATTCGGGATCCCATTGTGATGTCGAACGCAGCTGATGGAAAAGTAGTTTTGTAAAGTGTTTTTTGTAAAGTTCAAGATGTCAATAACTTGCAAAATATAACATCAATCTGAACGAAACTTGGCCATTGCACACCACAGGACAATGGTGAATAAGGTGGGCCAAAAATTGTAGCACTATTGTGTACCGTTCCAGAACTCACACATACAAACAACCAACCAAACAAACAAACAAGATGATAGTTTTAGTGATATATATATACTAGACCAAGTGGGACCCGTTGGGTCCCTGCCAGATGGGAGGTCTGGACCTCCAATGTAACCCGTTCCCCCAATGTAATATTCCACCTTTCACCCATAGGCCCCAAGGGAGGCCTGGTCCCCCAACGCAACCCGTTCCCCAAGGCAATATTCCACCACTCACTCATTTTCCCAATGCAATATTCTACCACTCACCCATAGCCCCCAACTTTGCAGGAGATGCTCATTTTCCCTTATTCACCCTCCCTCATTTTAAACTTTAAAAAAATGCAATTGCACTTGCTAGCTAGCAGAACTTGGTGTACTGGGATAGCAACATTGTTGCGAGCAGGGCTTTGTGAGTCCGTGAATCTCACAGAGAGTTATGAGTCTGTGGAATTCTCTGCCTCAGAAGGTGGTGGAGGCCGCTTCTCTGGATGCTTTCAAAAGAGAGTTAGATAGAGCACTTAAAGATAGAGGTCAGAGGATATGAGGAGAAGGCAGGAACGGGATACAATTGTGGATGATGATCCATGATCACATTGAATGGTGGTGCTGGCTTTAAAGGGCCAAGTGGCCTACTCTTGCACCTATTCTCTATTGTCTATTGTCTAATCCCATTGTGACATCATAGCTGTAAGCACAGGGAAGATATTTTTCTCAAATTGGGGTTTTGTTAATTAAAAAATGTTAATAACATAAAATTTAACATAAAACTGAATGAAACTTGATTTAAAAAAAACACACCACAAGTCAATTGTGAGTAAGGAGGTGCAAAAATTTTAGCACTATCATGTATCGTTTTTCAGGATCACACACACAAAAGTAAATCCAAAGGGTTTCTACAGCTATATTAATAGCAATAGGATAATAAGGGTTAAAATTGGTCCATTAGAGAGTCAGTGGACAGCTATCTGCAGAGCCAAAAGAGATGGGGGAGATATTGAACAATTTATTTTCTTCGGTATTCACCAAGGAGAAGGATACTGAATTATGTGAGGTGAAGGAAACGAGTAGAGTAGCTATGGAAACTATGAGATTCAAAGAAGAGGAAGTACTGACACTTTTGAAAAATATAAAAGTGGATAAGTCTCCAGGTCCTGACAAGATATTGCCTAGGACATTGAGGGAAGTTAATGTAGAAATAGCAGGGGCTATGACAGAAATATTTCAAATGTCATTAGAAACGGGAATGGTGCCGGAGGATTGGAGTACTGCGCATGTTGTTCCATTGTTTAAAAAGGGTTCTAAGAGTAAACCTAGCAATTGTAGACCTGTTAGTTTGACTTCAGTGGTGGGCAAATTAATGGAAAGGATACTTAGAGATAATAGATATAAACATCTTGATAAACAGGGTCTGATTAGGAACAGTCAACATGGATTTGTGCCTGGAAGGTCATGTTTGACTAATCTTCTTGAATTTTTTGGAGAGGTTACAAAGGAAATTGATGAGGGTAAAGCAGTGGATGTTGTCTATATGGACTTCAGTAAGGCCTTTGACAAGGTTCCACATGGAAGGTTGGTTAAGAAGGTTCAAATGTTGGGTATTAATGGTGGAGTAGCAAGATGGATTCAACAGTGGCTGAATGGGAGATGCCAGAGAGTAATGGTGGATGGCTGTTTGTCAGGTTGGAGGCAGGTGACTAGTGGGGTGCCTCGGGGATCTGTGTTGGGTCCACTGTTGTTTGTCATGTACATCAATGATCTGGATGATGGTGTGGTAAATTGGATTAGTAAGTATGCAGATGATACTAAGATAGGTGGTGTTGTGGATAATGAAGTAGATTTCCAAAGTCTACAGAGAGATTTAGGCCATTTGGAAGAATGGGCTGAAAGATGGCAGATGGAGTTTAATGCTGATAAGTGTGAGGTGCTACATCTTGGCAGGACAAATCAAAATAGGACGTACATAATAAATGGTAGCGAATTGAGGTATGCAGTTGAA
Source organism: Leucoraja erinaceus (assembly GCF_028641065.1). Classification (NCBI taxonomy): domain Eukaryota; kingdom Metazoa; phylum Chordata; class Chondrichthyes; order Rajiformes; family Rajidae; genus Leucoraja; species Leucoraja erinaceus. The sequence continues at coordinate 53,925,583 of NC_073379.1, forward strand.
CAGAGGGATCTAGGAATAACTGTGCATAGTTCCCTGAAGGTGGAATCTCATGTAGATAGGGTGGTAAAGAAAGCTTTTGGTATGCTAGCCTTTATAAATCAGAGCATTGAGTATAGAAGTTGGGATGTAATGTTAAAATTGTACAAGGCATTGGTGAGACCAATTCTGGAGTATGGTGTATAATTTTGGTCGCCCAATTATAGGAAGGATGTCAACAAAATAGAGAGAGTACAGAGGAGATTTAGTAGAATGTTGCCTGGGTTTCAGAAACTAAGTTACAGAGAAAGGTTGAATAAGTTAGGTCTTTATTCTTTGGAGTGCAGAAGGTTAAGGGGGGACTTGATAGAGGTCTTTAAAATGATGAGAAGGATAGACAGAGTTGACGTGGATAAGCTTTTCCCATTGAGAGTAGGGAAGATTCAAACAAGAGGACATGACTTGAGAATTAAGGGACAGAAGTTTAGGGGTAACATGAGGGGAAACTTCTTTACTCAGAGAGTGGTAGCTGTGTGGAATGAGCTTCCAGTGGAGGTGGTGGAGGCAGGTTCGATTTTATCATTTAAAAATAAATTGGATAGGTATATGGATGGGAAAGGAATGGAGGGTTATGGTCTGAGTGCAGGTAGATGGGACTAGGGGAGAATAAGTGTTCGGCACGGACTTGTCTGGCCGAGATGGCCTGTTTCCGTGCTGTAATTATAAATATGGTTATATGATACTAAGATAGGTGGTGTTGTGGATAATGAAGTTGTTTTTCAAAGTCTACAGAGAGATTTAGGCCATTTGGAAGAGTGGGCTGAGATGACAGATGGAGTTTAATGCTGATAGGTATGAGGTGCTACATCTTGGCAGGACAAATCAAAATAGGACGTACATGGTAAATGGTAGCGAATTGAGGAACGCAGTTGAACAGAGGGATCTAGGAATAATTGTGCATAGTTCCCTGAAGGTGGAATCTCATGTAGATAGGGTGGTAAAGAAAGCTTTTGGTGTGCTGGCCTTTATAAATCAGAGCATTGAGTATAGAAGTTGGGATGTAGTGTTAAAATAGGTATATGGACGGGAAAGGAATGGAGGGTTATGGTCTGAGTGCAGGTAGATGGGACTAGGTGAGAGTAAGTGTTCAGCATAGACTAGAAGGGCCGAGATGGCCTGTTTCCATGCTGTAATTGTCATGTGGTTGTATGGTTATATGGTTACATCTGCACATAGAAACAAACAAGATGAGAGTTTTAGTAATATATAGATATAGTTAATTTCAGCATAGTTTGAGGTCAGCTTTTAAGCACATCCAAAGCAAAGCATGTGGCCATGTTGACTCACTCAATATACTTCATGGAGATTTTCTGAGACTGCTTGGAGCTGAGGATGCATTCCTGAATCTGCAATGCTGCGAGGCGGATTGCAGTGTTGCATTTCATCTCCATTGCAAATTTCTCCTGCAGTACGTCATTGCAACTCTGTAAATGAGAAGTTCATTAGACATTAGCTGCCCAATAAAGGACCAAAAGAAATTTGCTGTAATCCATAAATGATATCATAAAATCAAACAACACAGAAAGAGGTAATTTAGCCCATTGTGCCTGGACCAGTTTGTTGAAAAAGCGATGCAGTTAATTCCATTACACTTGATTTTCCTGTAAAAACTGCACATTTTCTTTTTGTGAAATATTCAAGTATCTTATCATAATGATGATCAAATTGGCTGACCCCACCATTTGAGACAATGAATTTAAAACTTTGTTCTGTAAAATAAATCTTATTCTCCCCCTTGTTACTTTAGTGTTGTTTTAAAACTGCAAGCTTGAGGACCAGCACCTCACCCTTTGTCTGGAATGCAACCTTCTGGACTCAAAATTTAATTCTACAACTTGTGGTAACGAGATTTTTCTATCTGCATCAGTCATCTATCTGTGATGTTGACAACACTTGTCTTTTTCTCCCCTTTTCATCCTTTTTTCCTCTGGGAGTTTATAGCCTAAACCCAAAATCACTCTGGTATTACCCTTTTTAAATACATTTCCCCTTCCCCACATTTTAGCAGCTTAAAATACATCCTTTGTCTACTTCCCAGTTCTGACTAAGGGTCATCCATCTGAAATGTTTATTCTGTTCCTCCCTCCATAAATATAGCCTGACCTGTTGAGTATTTCCTACAATTTCTGTTTTATTTATACTTAGATTCCAGTAACTTCCACTTTTTAATACACAAAAAAAATTGTACAAAAGATTAGATAACACTTTAACACCCAGAAATAAAGCAGGGAGATTATTATTGCTAGTAGCTGAAATAGATTTAAAAGTAAAAGCCTCTAATGTTGCCAGAAATAGCATTAATATTGTGAATTGGGGAAAAATGACAGAACCATTGGAATGATCTACTGAAAATGGACTGGAGAGTTTCTGTAGATATGTGAAAAGGAATACGTCTGCAAAAGTTTATGATGCTCCTTTACAGACTCTGAATTAATGAATTATACTCGGGAATAAAGATACAAGGAACTGAAGATGCTGGATTACATGAAAAGACACAAAGTGTTCTGGTAACTCAGCGGGTCAAGCAGCATCTCTGGAGGACATGAATAGATGATGTTTCGGGTCAGGAGATGCTACCTGACCCGTTGAGTTACTCCACCACTTTGTATCTTGTTCTGGGGAAGAAGGAATTTGCATTGGGGGAAAATAATACAAAAAAGGTTAATAGGATGAAATGAAATAAAGCCCTAGCATGGCTGAATTATATCCATGTTCTTCAGAAACGCTGCCTGTCCCGTTGAATTACTCCAGCACTTTGTGTCTTTCTTTCACCTGATTAATTCTGGTTGGGGAGTGAAGTAGTGGCTTATCTTGTGAGAGGAGCTGAATGCACTGTACTCTCTTGGATGTAGAAGAATGCAAGGTGATTTCTTTAAATGTGCAAAATTCTGACAGGGTTGAACAAGATAAAAGCAGAAATTCCATTTCCTCTATCTGAAGTAAATATAACCAAGGTCATACTTACAGTGATCAAAATAAATTGTCATTCATTCATAGAAACATAGAAACATAGAAATTAGGTGCAGGAGTAGGCCATTCGGCCCTTCGAGCCTGCACCGCCATTTAATATGATCATGGCTGATCATCCAACTCAGTATCCCGTACCTGCCTTCTCTCCATACCCTCTGATCCCCTTGGCCACAAGGGCCACATCTAACTCCCTCTTAAATATAGCCAATGAACTGGCCTCAACTACCCTCTGTGGCAGAGAGTTCCAGAGATTCACCACTCTCTGTGTGAAAAAAGTTCTCCTCATCTCGGTTTTAAAGGATTTCCCCTTTATCCTTAAGCTGTGACCCCTTGTCCTGGACTTCCCCAACATCGGGAACAATCTTCCTGCATCTAGCCTGTCCAACCCCTTAAGAATTTTGTAAGTTTCTAAGTTTCAGAACAGAGCTATAAAAAAAACTTTCATTCAGAGGGCAATGAATATTTAGAATTCTGTATCCAGGAGAGCGGTGGAGCCTTATTCATCGAGTGTACTCAAGAGAGATATAGTGATTTTGAAATTAAGGAATCAAGGAATATAGGGTTAGTGGATTGAAGTGGCCCTTATGTAAAGCATCAGCCTTGATCTTATTAAATGGAGGAGCAGACTCGAGATTCAAGTGGCCTACCCCTGCTTCGATCTCTTATGTAGCTAAAAAATACAATGATGGGCGTTGAATTATGGCATCAATCTCCCACAATTAGTCTACCATAGTCCCCAATATGAGGCAAGGAGGATTCCACTGTTAGTGACCTGTAGGAACTGATAGTGTAAAGGTACCTTCTACTCCCAATCTTGCCACACTTAATGGCCTGTCCCACTTGGGCGTCATTTGCGCATCACACTGGTGATGTGCAAGGATTTCGAGAATCCCCAAATCCTGGGGCGCCGCAAGCTACCGCTCGTCACTGCCTATGCCACCACGCCTCACCACGCACCATGCACGCGTAATGCACGCCATGCACGTGCCACGATGCGCACGTCGTGCATCGTGACGCGTAAATGATGCAGCGTAAATGACGCGAAAATAACGCCCAAGTGGAACAGGCCCTTTACTGCTTGCATGTTTCAAATTAATCATGCTCTATCCTAAAAAATTAACTTCTAAAAGAAACCTCTCAAACTTTTATTTAAATAAAATAATACAATTTACTTCCATAGACACCCTTGGACCATTTTCCATAGTCACTCACTCAAATAGTATATCAACAGGTTGATTTTGAATCTGTTCCTAGCATAGTCATATTGTTTCTGAAGGGTTTACTGTGAATATTCTGCTCAAGCACATACCTGCACATAGAGGTAATTAAAGGTAACTGGATCAGCTTGTAAAACCACCAGAGGATCTCTTGGCAAGAAGCACACCCTGAAGATGCATTTATAGTCACGTGCTTCTCGCTTCTGTACGACCTATAACAAGGGCAGAAAACATTTACACTCACAAATGAATTATCACCATCACCTCCGTGAAATAATTAAGCTTTGTAATACAAAATATCCTCTCATTGGCTGAAATTGTGGCTAGGCCTTGTGTATCATCCATGACTAAATAACTCACATTAATTTATTAGAGGTTACTTTGGAAGTGAGGCCCATATTTCTTTGATACCATATAATTTTTAAACAGGTCAATGATGTTCAGATAAAAGCAATGCTTTCAGATTTGAAAAGATCTTTACTGTTTAGAAGTGGGTCATATTAAAAATACTAAATTCCATGTTGCTTAGTGGTCATTGAATGCATCAAAACTGATTTTGTCACATATTACATAGAAACGTAGAAAATAGGCGCAGGAGTAGGCCATTCGGCCCTTCGAGCCTGCACCGCCATTCAATATGATCATGGCTGATCATCCAACTCAGTACCCTGTACCTGCCTTCTCTCCATACCCCCTGATCCCTTTAGCCACAAGGGCCACATCTAACTCCCTCTTAAATATAGCCAATGAACTGGCCCCAACTACCTTCTAAGGCAGAGAATTCCAGAGATCCACCACTCGCTGTGTGAAAAATGTTTTTCTCATCTCGGTCCTAAAGGATTTCCCCCTTGTCCTTAAACTGTGACTCCTTGTCCTGGAATTCCCCAACATCGGGAACAATCTTCCTGCATCTAGCCTGTCCAACCCCTTAAGAATTTTGTAAGTTTCTATAAGATCCCCCCTCAATCTTCTAAATTCTAGCGAGTAAAAGCCGAGTCTCTCCAGTCTTTCTTCATATGAAAGTCCTGACATCCCAGGAATCAGTCTGATGAACCTTCTCTGTACTCCCTCTATGGCAAGAATGTCTTTCCTCAGATTTGGAGACCAAAACTGAACGCAATACTCTAGGTGTGGTCTCACCAAGACCCTGTACAACAGCAGTAGAACCTCCCTTCTCCTATACATAAATCCTTTTGCTATGAATGCTAACATACCATTTGCTTTCTTCACTGCCTGCTGCACCTGCATGCCTACTTTCAATGACAGGTGTACCATGACACCCAGGTCTCGTTGCATCTCCTCTTTTCATAACCGGCCACCATTTAGATAATAGTCTACTTTCCTGTTTTTGCCACCAAAGTGGATAACCTCACATTTATCCACATTATACTGCATCTGCCATGCATTTCCCACTCACTCAGCCTATCCAAGTCACCTTGCAGCCTCCTAGCATCCTCCTCACAGCTAACACTGCCCCCCAGCTTCGTGTCATCCGCAAACTTGGAGATGTTGCATTCAATTCCCTCGTCCAAATCATTAATATATATTGTAAATAGCTGGGGTCCCAGCACTGAGCCTTGCGGTACCCCACTAGTCACTGCCTGCCATTGTGAAAAGGACCCGTTTACTCCTACTCTTTGCTTCCTGTTTGCCAGCCAGTTCTCTATCCACATCAATACTGAACCCCCAATACCGTGTGCTTTAAGTTTGTATACTAATCTCTTATGTGGGATTGTCTGTATATTGTCACCTATTTAAAGTTGAGGTTTTTTCATGGAATTCTTTTCCCCTAATTGCTGGCATTCAATACTGATGCAACATTTTACAAAGGGATTAGATATTCCACATATCAGACATGGTGAGATCAACATTAGATAATATAGTTGAAAGAAGGTACAGGTAGATAAAGACAATGGGAAATCCAATTCCCCACTTTACGGAAGATAGATCTGACCCCCCCCCCCCCCCCCCTGCCCGCCCCGCCCCCCTCCCCATTCCCCCTCATGATCTGACCTCCCCCCCCCCGCCTCCCTCCCCAATGCTCTGATTTTCCTCATACCTGTTCTATTATCTCATCTTCGTGTAAGAGATAGACTTTACTAGCACTGAACCGCTCCTTCAAAACTAATGCAAAGTGTTCAATGCAGCGGATGGACAACTTTGATTTCAAGGTTAGAATGATATCCTGTGAATTAGACACGAATTGGGGATAAATTTAAATTAATTCTTTTTCTGAATTCCACAAAACACAATACCGGACAAATGCAACTACAGTATATAATCACAGGAGAAGTGCCTTTTCGGAATGAGATGTTTACATATTCCGATAGAGATTTACGCTGTGATGTCAAAAATCACCTTATCTGAAAATTTCATGCATTATTTCTCGAGTTATTTATGAAAATGTTCAAACATTTCAAATAACTTGGAAAATAAATGAGATGGTCTCGCTGATAACGTCACAGTGGATCTGACTGCCTGCCTCTGCTCGCGCTGCAAGTGACGTCACCCCTGTTCTGTCTTCTGTACTTCTTGGCTTCTTAACTTTCACTTCTTTAAATTTGTCACTTAGCGTTTTTAGACTGCTGCTCAGATCGTGCAGGAACAAAAGTGATGGTGGACACTGCCCAGTCCATCAGAGGTACAGATCTCCCCACCATGGAAGGGATCTATAGGAGGCATTGCGTCAAATAATTAAAGCCAGCAAAATCAAAGACCCACAAAGACCCTGTCCATGTTCTCATTTCACATCAGGATGAGGAATACGAATCTTAAAACAGTAACCACCAGATTTAAACCAATTTCTTCCAAACAACCATCAAGCTCTTAAACACTACACAACACTCACTGATACACTATGGACTCTCCTGGATAGCAGTAATGACTTCGGGCATTTTTTTGCACTATTATTGCAATCGGCTTTTATATTTTTATATATATAAATATGTGTATTGTGTTACAATCTTGTTATGCTGCTGCAAGTAAAAATGTCATTGTTCCATTCTCAGTACATATGATCAGTAAATATCCTTGACTCTTGACTGAAAGATTCAGATTCAGATTCAGATTCAGATTCAATTTTAATTGTCATTGTCAGTGTACAGTATAGAGACAACGAAATGCATTTAGCATCTCCCTTGAAGAGCGACATAGCAAACGATTTGAATAAATAATAATAAGTGTCCGGTGGGGGGGGGGTGGTGATTGGCAGTCACCGAGGTACGTTGTTGAGTAGAGTTGCCGCCCCCGGAAAGAAGCTGTTCCTCGACCTGCTGGTTCGGCGGGTAAGAGGAGACATTGGACTGGCTAGCCTTATATCATCTAAGTTTAGATGAATGTGAGATGTTATCATGAAACATATAAAATTCTTTGAGGCCTTGACTTAGATTAAGAAAGGATTTTTCCCTGGCTAAGGACCCCAGATCCAGGCTCAAAGTCTCAAGATAAGGAGTAAGCGATATAGGTCTGCATCTACCCCCCTCTCCCCACCTCCCCACCCACCCTGCATCACTCCATATGCTTGTAGCCAACAGCTCAAACATTGCTTTTCTGCCGACGCTGCTGGGTAGTTTACAGGTAAGATGAGCCCTAAAGCTCATCCACCCACGAAAGGGATAAAGCATCGCATTTGTGAGAGGAAAATCTGGTTGTGGTTACTGGTTGATTGCATGATTACCTGGAGAGTGTTGTGCCACCTGAAAATCTATAGGAGATGTGTAGGAGTGTGAGGGAGGCCACTCCAGCTTCCAAGATGGCTAGTGTGAAGCATGGAGCCCATCCTTTCCAAGTGGAATTGATGGCCAGCTCCAATGTCAACACTCGTAGATCAACCACAAGGCAGCATCTGATGATTGCGCTCTCAGCGTCTATTGCAGTACAGCAGGGGAAGCGCACCTGCCTGACATCAGGCTGCAATCTATGCTGATGCCAGATTTACATCCAAAGATGACACTTTGTCCTGAGTAATTCAAGTTCCTCCAGTTACTTTGCATTTGCTAAGATTTGCTATTGATAGAACCACCAACATGCTTTTGTTGCCTTAGCGATAAAGTGCATGTTCTTAGTTACTGGAAAATAACTATTCCCTGGATGTTGTCGTGAGAGAATAGCCAAGAATGATGCCATTCAATGACAAATGGAAATGGTTAGATTTTGATTCGCTGGACATTATCACTTTGACCTATTACTCCATGGTCTTATCCATATGTCCATCCCTTGGCTGTTTGTCTGAGCTTTCATTCAGTGGATTGGGATCATGGGAACTGCAGGAACTTAGGCAGCCCTGCCAGTGCATCAAGCAATGGCCATGCCAACATTGCATTCTTCTTCCTTTTCCTCTTACTTATCCTTTTCTCTTTTCCCTTTGAGGCAGTGAGGATGGGCTGAGTCATTAGTATTGGATGATGCAGATGCAGTAGGCAGGGATGAGTTAGATATCCGCTCTGAAGAGAGACCTACAAGATCGCAAGATGCCCATTCCGCAGTCCAGGAATCAAATTCTTTGTTCCGGGACTTGGAAAGTGTCTTCACTTTGTTTGTTGTGGCCCAGAGCTGTAGTCATATTAAATTCTGCAGAACTTCATATGAAGTGGTGGCATGATGGAATTACAGGCAATGCTAGCTTCTCACAACTACTGCGAGCGAGTGTGTTCAATGGTGATCACTGGCGCTGCTGATGTGCAGTTAGCCTATTCTCACTGTAATTGGCTAGCTTTACCTGGGCTTTCCTGTTCCCTGCCTCATCTCAAAGCCTAAGATGCATGCAACTTCATCTCTAATTTTCTGCACAACAATGTTGAAGTTGCTGTCAACATAATTTTTCTGTAATGATGACTCGCTCGGTATAGGTTCCTTTGTGTATTTCCCTAAAAAACCTCTGAGTAATTTGTTTTCCAATTTCCAACAGTGGAATTCCAGCATCAATGAATGCTTTGCACAGATCACTTGAAAACTCAAATTTGCGATTGGAGCCAGCAGTAAATATTGTGAGGAGCCAAGCTTGCGTATTTCCTACCTTCAGTTTATCTGCCGTCAACTTGTGTTTAGCTGTCTGTACATGCTAGGAGACGAAATATTTATTCTCATGATTCACCGCCTTTTCACAAGCTTTGCAAAACAGCACACAGTTGTCTGTAGAGAATATATCACTCCCTATGCAGGTGGTGGAAGTAGAATAATTAGAAGTACTTAAAGTGGAGGTTGATAAATGTTTAGATTGGGAAATAGATTGGGTATAGAGAAATAGCACAGAGGGCAAGTTGAGACCAGAAAAGATCACATTGAATGATAGAGTAGACTTAAAGGGTCTGGTGGCCTACTTCTGCTCCTGTTTTGTTGTGTTATTATGTGTGTGTGTGATTGTCCTATATTGTAAATAACTAGCACTTTACTGAGCAAAACCTTTAATGAAGAAAGAAAACAGCAAGGAGAAAGGTAACTACTTGCCTACCTTCACTGTTGTATTTTTTTCATATCTAAAGGCTTTAGTCTGTCCATTTTCCAAATACACCTTAAGGACATTAGGCATGAACAGAAGTGAGTTACCCTGTGAGGAAGAGAAAGTAATAACTGCCAAAGATATTCACGACAAGAACAAAGCAACGTCATACAATTATCTTTAGCTATCTCTGATACAACTGCTATATTGAAGGTGGAAGAGAGTTGGGGAGAAGGTGCAGGAAATAGGTCTCGAGCTAGCACTACTGAAATTCTAAGGATAAAATGAAATGGGAAGAGAGGGGAGCTGAAGACAATGATATTAATAAACCACAAAAATCCTACTTTGGGGGGGTGAAAGTTTCAGCAAATCCACCAACTTTCCCGAGACCCAAGAATATTCATCAGCTAAAAATAGGGTAAGACTCCTGGAATTTCACGTTCCTGACTTTACTCACCATCCTGTTGTTACGTTTCCATCTGCATCCATGGGTCCCAGAAAAGTCAGAAAATGCTGCACTGGTCCATTTGACCAATTGATATGGTCCATCCAGCGATTAAATCACTTTGAAGATACACAGCAGAGTTTGGAGTAAGGAAATGTGATTGTCCAGATATCTGTAGCTATGAGCTCAGTCTTCACCCATTTAGTGGCAGAAGACCTGTCACCCAACCTATTGCCCAGATCTCCGGACAGATAGTAAGTCTTGACCTTGTTTAGTTTTGCACGTCTATCTGGTGCCAATTCCTCTCACTGCTCACATGTGATACATGGCTGGGTCAACGTTCAGAAAACAAAAAGTAATGAGTGGTGCAAAGGGCAGTTGACCCACCTTGGTGGGAACGAATCAGTCCTCAGTGGAGGAGATACATTGTCTGTTCCAGGCAGCACGACTGGTAAAACACATGCATGGTTCCATTAAAGTTGGAATATTAATGGTCAAACATTATTTTGTATAATTTTGGAGCTCTGTGCAACCATACCCTTATTTATTTTAAACAGTTTCACTCTGGTTTGATATTAAAAGAAGTATTTCTGTTGGAGAGAATGCTCACAGTTACCTAATAATTACCATCAACCATTTTAACTTTAGGGAGCTGGGGTACATCCAGACAAAAGACCAGCATATCAAGGAAAAACTAAAGTTCTTAGACTGGAAGCATTTGGCTCTAATGGTAATGATAAAGATGAAGTCAGCAGTCAGCCAAAGACATGCAGGAGGCACAAACCTGTGTAAGGCCATTGACGATCACTTCTTCAGCAAACCGTACTTTGACTGGGTTGCTTTTCAACCTGGCTCGTTTTTCTTCAGTAATAAATGATGATTTGGGCCCCTGAATATAACAGAAGACACTGTAATCAAAATCATGGCATCGCTGTGGGGAACGTGTTGCACTGATGTTCTGGGATGAGACTGAAAATTAGAAGTCAAACTGCATTTTTAACATTAGTGTATAGACGATGATTCATGTTGTCCAAAGTTGTCATTCTAAATTGATGCTAACAAATCAAGAAAATAATTTGTGAAATCAACTCTAGGTCTTTTGCTCCCATTGAATAGACTGCACTGCTCCAAACATTCAATGACTCAACCAGACCTGTCAAGGTCAGAATAATTCACCTTACTCATGAATCTGCCTCATTTTCAGTGTACACGTACTTATTGTTATTTTAGCACCCCCATGCCTCACATTTTACACATTGCTTTGCAAATATTCGACCATGCTAAGAGAGGAACATCATGTTGTTAAAAAGTGTTTGTGTAGGTATATGACTAAAATGTTTACACACTGACATGATTCAGAATCAAACGTAATTATTTTTGGAGACTTTTCCAGTTGCACCGGAGCAACTCTGGCAGAAGTTCAGAATACTTCAGCAAAGCATTCGACAAGGTTCCACATGGTAGGCTGCTCTGGAAAGTTAGATCGCATGGGGTCCGAGATATAGCTGAATGGATAGAAAATTGGTTTTACGGAAGGAAGCAGAGGACGATGGTGAAAGGTTGCTTCTTGGACTGGAGGCCAGTGATTTGTGGTGTGCCTCAGGGTTCGGTGCTGGGCCCATTACGGCATGTCACCTATATCAATGATTTGGATGTGAACATACACAGCAAGAATAGCAAGTTTGCAGATGATACAAAAGTGGATGGTTTTGCAGATAATGAAGATGGTTGTGAAAAATCACAGCAGGACCTTGGTCAATTGGCTAGGTGGGCTGAGTAATGGTTGATGGAATTTAAAACAGAGAAATGTGAAGTGCTGCATTTTGGGATGTCTAACATGGGTAGGACTTACAAAGTGAATGGTAGACCTCTGGGGAGTGTTGTAGAGCAGAGGGATCTAGGAGTGTAGGTGCATCGTTCCTTGAAGGTGCAGTCGCAGGTAGATAAGGTGGTCACAAAGGCTTTTTGAACATTGGCCTTCATCAGTCAGAGTATTGAGTATAGATGTTGGGAGGTCATGTTGCAGTTGTATAAGACATTGGTGTGGCCGAATTTAGAGTATTGTGTTCAGTTCTGGGCACCTTGGTATAAGAAAGATGTTGCCAAGCTGGAAAGGGTACAGAGAAGATTTACAGGATTTGCAAGGATGCTGCCAGGGGTAGAGGATCTGAGCCAAAGGGAGAGGTTGAGTAGGCTGGGATTCTACTCCTTGGAGCATAGGAGGATGAGGGGTGATCTTATTGAGGCATATAAAATCATGAGAGGAATAGATCTGGTGGATGCACAGGGTCTCTTGCACAGAGTAGATAGAAACATAGAAACATAGAAAATAGGTGCAGGAGGAGGCCATTTGGCCTTTCGAGCCAGCATCGCCATTCATTGTGATCATGGCTGATTGTCCCCAATCAATAACCCGTGCCTGCCTTCTCCCCATATCCCTTGATTCCACTAGCCCCTAGAGCTCTATCTAACTTTCTCTTAAATCCATCCAGTGATTTGGCCTCCACTGCCCGCTGATGAATCGAGGACGAGAGGACATAGGTTTAAGATGAAGGGGAAAAGATTTAAAAGGAATCTGAGGGGTAACTTTTTCATGCAAAAGGTGGTAGGTGTATGGAACAAGCTGCCAGAGGCAGTAGTTAAGGCAGGGACTATCCCAACATTTAAGAAACAGTTCGACAGGTACATGGACAGGACAGGTTTGGAGGGATATGAACCAAACATAGGCAGGTGGGACTAGTGTAGCTGGTGGCCGGTGTGGGAAAGTTGGGCCGAAGGGCCTGTTCCCACAGTGTATCACTCTCTGACTCTATGACTCTAAGCTGCGGTCAATCTCAGTTGATGCGTAGTGGTTAGGAAAATACGCCCCAACAAATCAACTAGAAAGCTCTGCTCCTAATATAGTTTCTACTTACTGAGGTATTTCGAAGTACGGTGACTGCAATTGAGTTACCACATTCCCTGCAACAAACCAATGGAAAACGATTAAAACAGGATGAGTTAAAAACAGAGAAAATGGCACGAAAGTAACCTTGGGAATTAATATTCATGGCATGAAGGCATACTTGTTGGGGCAACATATTTTGTATAACAAACTTTAACTACTTGTAACATGTGCACGATTCGTCTTACATTGCATTTCTTCCTTGCACTTAATGATGTGTTTATTCCATAACGACAGCATCAGCATGGCTTCTGATTCTAGAAGCTGCATAAATGTCTCCACAATAATGACTATGAGTTTAATGAAATTTGGGCACCAAATGTTGTTAAGTTCATGAAAATTAAATTCTTAAAGTAGAGTCAAAAGGTTTGTAAATTCTATACACAAACATCATCTTCAGCAGTGAATAGTTATAGTGATGAGTATGTATTTGAATTCCAGTATGTGTATGTAAAGAAAATCAGGGCTAGATATATCATTGAGAATTCAACATATTCATGGAGTACTCGGATGGTACATGGCATGAAAAAATGAAAACGTTTTTGTCATGAGGAACTTCACTGTATGTGTTTTTGTGTAATGGAGAAATTACAATGGGTAATTTGTAAAGCAATTCTATCTTTGTAATGGAGAAATTAAAATGTTTGTGCAATGAACTAAAGAATGTAGAAATAGAAGCAGTAACAAGCCATTCAGTAAGGTTATCTTTTATTTTAATACCACATATCTACACTAATTCTATTAACCTTGATTTTGTAAATATTCAAAAATATATCAGTCCCCGTCTTAATCATATTCTGCAATTGAATCTCCACTGCCTCTTGAGAAGAGAATTCAAAAGCTCACCACCCTCTGGATGAAGAAATTCCTCCTCAACTCAATTGTAAATTAGGAGACTGTCACCCCTAGTTCTGGACAACACAGCCATCCCTGAATCTACCCAGTCAGCCCTGTATGACTTTGTACGCTTCAATCATACCCTTGACGTGTCTATGCACGTACACACAATCCTCACCTAAAGGGCAGGTGAGGGTGCGTGTTATGTTCCTAGTAAACTATCCATATCCCAATTTTCATAACACGAAGCAACATTGTGGGAAGAATTTCAAGTTGGAAAAAAAAGGTGTTTATTTACTTACATTTTTCACATAAATTCTGTGAGGGTGAGACTAATTCTGTGTTTCAATCGTTTGGGTAAAAATGCGCGAATTCTGTTAAAGTAAATTTCTGTAATCGGAACAACTGCAATACAGGGATTAACCGTATTTGGTGGTATGTGTAATAGAGTGGGGTACTCTGCACAGGGCAGAGAACTTGGCTGTGGAGATTTGGGCATATTCAGCCATATTCAGTTGCTTGTCTAAATAAGTACTGAACCGTGCCTGTATTGTAAAACAGATTTGTGTCTGTAACAAGGTACTGGGCTATGGGTGTAATGGAATATTAGACTATATCTGTGAAGTACTGGGCTTGACTAGAATGGAATGCAGGTTTATGCCTGGAATAGATTTCTAGTATGTACCTGCAAAGTATGTACCTGCAAAGGGCATTGCACTCGTAATACCGCACAAAACCTTACATGAAACAGGGAACTGTTTAAGTAGTAAATGTTTAAACTGTGTATAATAATAGAGAACTCCACTCTGAAAAACCACACCTTTTCACTTTTTATGTGATCATAATGGTTCAATTTATGAGCTCAAAGCAACATAAAATATGCATAGACTGAAGTAAAATATCCCAAGGTGGTTAACAAGAACAATTATTAAACAGAGTTTGACATCAAGCTACTTAATGAGGTAAAGGTCTTTCACATTTCTCTGGTGGGGTTGCCACCGATTCAGCTGTTGGTAAATTAAGACATCTTTCTACTCACTAAATGTGTGAAAAGGTTAATCACCTGATAATATTGTCTATATGTTCTTGGGAAATAGAATCCAGAGGTATATTGTTAATCTTTATAACCTGATCTCCTGGGAACAGCTTTCCCTCTCCTGGTCCACCTAAGGAGCAAAAAAAAACCATTAAAATGGCTGGATGCAACATTAGTTAAACATGATTGAAGAAAAATAAAAAGGAACTGTTGGAAAAGCAGAGCAGGGCAAGGTAGGAGGAGGTGATGAGATGTTTTTCATGCACTTGCTACAATATTTTTATTTGATGGAATAATCACCCTAATTCTGCCCATAATTAAACTAGTGGAATATATGCTGCATCCAGTCGTGAAAGAAAATTCGGAAACATTTTATTACTATTACTAAATGGAAAATGCTTTTAAAATTTATGTGAGAATTTGTGTAAATACATACTTCCATAAAACAATAAGAAGTCTGAAGAAGTGTTTTGGCCCGAAATGTTGCCTATCTCCTTCGCTCCATAGATGCTGCTGCACTCGCTGAGTTTCTCCAGCATTTTTGTGTACCTTCCATAAAACAAGTATTTTGTAATCCAGGGAGAGCCTTTATTACGTTGTCTACAACCATATGTGTAAATAAAATACAATGGGATTCAGCAGAAACTGAAAATGCTGGAAACACTCAACAAGCCCACTCGAGCATCATAATAAAGTCTATCAGGTCAAAGACAAAAGGTCCTTTTTTTGCCACAGATGCTGCTCAACTTGCTGATTGGTTCCAGCATTTTTCCTTTTTTTTAGATTTCCAGCATCTGCAGCTTCGCTTTTGATTTTTTAATTTCCACTTTGTTGAAGTGTTTGTTCCGCTTGGAAAAATATCGATACACTGTACAATTACAAGAGAATCAAAAGGGTGTGGCGGCACCCAGTGGTTAGGCCACTTGCTATGCGAACCCTCGGCAGTCGGGGCTAGGGTCACGTGACTGGGCAATGGCGGGGAGGAGTTGTCACATGGTATAGGGGTGTGTCCTTGTATATATAACGAACCCTGGGTCAACCTTCCCTCTCCTTTCCTCTTCTCTCTTCACATGAGTGTCCTGCCACCTCAGCAACTCAGCTCGAGCCCACGAGGCAACAGCTTTGCAGCAGCAACAATGACTTTTGTGTGCATGTAGATCTAACCTATAATGCCTGAATAAAGAAACCATTTATTCACGACGTTTGGTATCTCTACATTGGTGACCCTGACGTTCCAAAACGGATATTTTGGATTTCCCGACGCTCGCAGCCGACCACCCACCTCTACCGTGGTGACCTGATGTCTGCAGCCGACAGCTCAGCCCGATAGTGATTACTGCTATGGATGCAGCCGTCAACTCTGCGCTGCATCCTGATGCAGCTTTGGGCCCCGCCGTCGCAATCGGGCCGCTCGACTCCTGCCAGTAACGTGCCTTTTGGCCACACCGGCGCTTCCCGCCTGTGCCAGGTCTCGCCGATCGCAGACCGTCCGGGTCGATGGGCGCGATCCCGGCCTTGATTGACGGCTGCCAGCCCTCCCAATCCAGCAGGCATACCTGGGGCGGATGTCCGCTGATGTCCGCCTGCTCCTCGCGATTTCCGAAGATCGCCGGCCACTGGCGGCCCATAACCTGTTGAGCTGTGGCCGGCCCAGCAGCTTGGGAGGAGCCTTGGTCGGTCATGAATTGGTGGTCCCACAATGGATCGCTCGGCCGCTACCAGTCTCCGCCGAGGGCGCAGCAGCGCAGCCAGTCTCCGACGACATGATGGTGGGTGGAGTTCCTACCTGCAGCGGTGGGGCGAGGCCCGTCGATGCCGGCCGCCCTGCACGCATCCGGGAATCGCCTCGGTTGGCCGCCAGTAAAGGCCGCCTCAGTTGGATGCCTAAATGGCCGCCGCGGACTACTACCACATGACTGCCGCAGTTGACTGCCAAAATGGTTGCCACGGCCGGACGGAAGCGACGCTCGACCTGCTCTGACCGCCGTCAACCGCGCCACCTTCCGGCCGGATGCTGTCTCTGCAGCCTGATCGCCGTCACCAGCGCCACCTCAGGTCGGATGATGTCTCTGCAGCCTGACAACTGTCAACAATGCCTCTTCATGTCGGATGGTGTCACATCCCAGTTTTAAGCACAGCTTCTTCTCATCGTACACTGGACAATTCGAACCTTGTCCTACCCTGCTTGATTTGAACCATAGAACTTTCGGCATCTGACCATTTTGGACTTTGCTGTATGTTTGCTCACTGTAGTTTGTTTTTTCTTCATTTTACAATGTAAAGACCTAGCTTAATATTGCTATTAGTTTCATGTTATTTCTTTGTTGTTGTAATTGCATTGTTGCCGACATCTCCCAGCCGTCGCTGGCGGCCGTATTTCTCAGGACACGATCCCCTGCTGGTCGACGTGACGGGCCAGTACCTCGTCCATCCTGCAGCTTTGGCGTTGGTCTCCTCGCAACCCTCGGCATAAGGCCGGGATGGCCCACACCCGGAGCGTCGACTGCGCCCGCGGGCCCCACCGTCCCGACCCACGGCCGGGGTGCCCTTGACCCACAGCAGGAGCGGCCATCGATAAGAAGTGGCCGATTCAGAAACTCCAAGCCACTGAGAGTGTTCTTCCGTTCCAACGTCGGAGTTTCATCATGGCGGCGAGAAGGCTTGAAACATCAGGCCACCCGTAGCGGTGACTGCGGAGGGCTCAAAGTCTCCGACCACGGGTGAACAAAGAGGAAGATGACTGAACTTTATTGCCTTCCCTCACAGTGGGAAACGTTGATTCCGCTGTGGGGGATGTTTTGTTAAATCCTATTGTGTATTGTGTTCTTTTATTTGTATGGCTGTACGGCAACTTGAATCTCACTGTACCAATTGGTGCATGTGACAATAAATGTAACTTGACCTTGACCATGCTTGCACACCTTCCAGTAGAAGGTGAGCTCACTCCATCGCTTTTCAATGTCTGCCCTTACGGTCTGCCTGTGTGTTTACGAGTTCAGGCTGCCGCGTTTTGTCGGCCTGCTCGTTTTCCTGCCTCCGGTTCTGGGGGGGGTCCTGTGGCGGCACCCGGTGGTTAGGCCACTTGCTATGCGAACCCTCGGCAGTCGGGTGTACGGTCACGTGACTGAGCAATGGCGGGGAGGAATTGTCACGTGGTATAGGGGTGTGTCCTAGTACATATAACGAACCCTGGGTCAATCTTCCCTCTCTCTTCCTCTTCACATGAGTGTCCTGCCACCTCAGCAAGAGCTCAACTCGAGCCCACGAGGCAACAGCTTTGCAGCAGCAACAATGACTTTTGTGTTAGAGGACTAAACGTGTATTTTATTATTTTTTGTCTATGTTTATATGTAGTTTTTGTTATTTTATGTTGGGGTGTGTGTGTGGGGGGGTGGGGGTGGGGTGGGGTGGGGGGGGGGGGGAAACTTTTAAATTTCTCCCTGCACTGGAGACCCGACCTTTTTTTCGTCGGGTCTCAGTTGTCGTTGAGGCCGCAACGAGGAGCGGCCTCCAACAGGAAGAAGCCGGGGACTCAGGTGCCGACTCACCGTCAACGTCGCGGGGCTGGCCGAGTCCGGAGCGGGTGGAGCGGTGGAGGAGCGCTGCTGCTGCTGCTGCTGCTGCTGCTACCGGAGAGTCGGAGGCTCCAACGACAGGTCTGTGGACGGCGGCACCGGGAGCCCGCGGCTCCTTGGAGGGAGACCGCTTTTCAGGGCTCCTGCAACGGCGACTTCTCCCGCCCGAGTTGCGGGGTCGAAGAGCTCCTGGAGCGGGGCCTAGCACCACTGCCCCGCGCGGCTGGAACGGCCGCGGGACACTGCGAGCGCACACCGGGGGCTCCAACATCAAGACCCGGTGTGCGACCTCGCACCACCCGGCGTGGCTTTAATGGCCGCGGGACAATTGCCATCGCCAGCCGGGGGCTTTGACTTTGACTCTGACATCGTGGGGGGGGGGGGGGGGGGAGAGTGCAGTGGAGAGATAAGTTTTTTTTTTGGCCTTCCATCACAGCTATGTGATGGATGTTTATGTAAAATTGTAAATTATGTTGTGTCTGGGGTCTATTTGTGTGTAATGTATGGCTGCAGAAACGGCATTTCATTTGGACCTCCAGGGGTCCAAATGACAATTAAATAGACTATTGACTATTGACTATTGACTATTGAATGTAGATCTAACCAATAATGCCTGAATAAAGAAACCGTTTATTCACGACGTTTGGTGTCTCTACAAAGGAAACTTAAAGAGTGGTCATTACTGCTTTGGAAATGTGCCAGGAGCCCAGAGCATCCGTCAAGAATTTAGCCAATTATCCATTCAACATCTTTTGACAGACATAAAATTACAGGGAGGACACACACATTGAATTTCTGTTAAATACTCCGTTTAATACTCTCCTTGCCACAGAGTAAGGTAATTATGAGATTACAGAGAGTAGTGGACACCACCTGGTCCATCACAGTTATTAATATTCACACCATTAGAGGGATCTATTGGTGATACTGCCTCAAAAAACAGCCAATTTCATTGAAGACCCACACCATGAAGGCCATGCTCTCATCTCGCTCCTTTCATCAGGAAGAAGGAACAGGACCCTGAAAACCATGACAACCAGGTTCAAGACTAGTTTGTCCCCATCAGCCATCAGGCTCTTGAACATTACACACTAACCTCAGCAAATATGAACTTCTATGGACTGTGTCATAGGATGCACTATGGACTTTGTGTTATGGTTGTGTTATGGTTATTAATATATCCTATTTAATCAATAATATTTTATTATTAATGTTTAATGTTTTATGTGTCATTCCTAATTGTCACTGTATGTCATGTTGTCACGTGGGCAGAGCACCAAGGCAAAATCTTTGTATGTGAATACTTGGCCTATAAACTTATTCATTCATTCATATATTTTTTTCCATCATTATATTATCGATGCATATTGCACTTACGGAGCTGTTAAGCTGCTGCAAGTAAGAATTTCATTGCTCCGTTGTTAGTCTATGTGACAATTAAACACTCCTGACCTCTCAAGATGTAGGATAGGCAGGTTCTTTCCCTGATTCAGATCCCATTCAAATCTGTCAATTCTAAGCTTGTTTGTTTTAGGGTCTTGGGTTATGGGAATCAGACACAATAACAGCTTTTGTATAGAAATAAATTAGCCACAAATTATAGAGGTCCCAAAAGGATTCACTGAACTCTTGGCAGATGAATATTCCATTTGATGATACTTAATACGAGCCCTGAGACAGAGGCAGCAGTAAAACACTGCCCATTTCTGCTTGTGAATCGCAAATAGCTTTGATTTTGGATTTGGCTGGAGTAATGAGGGATTGTTGTTCTAAGCCACCCTCCGCACATCAACTCCTGACACAGAGTGTGTGAGGGGAAGTGCAGTCAGAGCCAAAGGCAGAAGGAAGCAAAGGTTCATATTAGTTTAGTTTAGAAATACAGCGTAGAAACGGGCCATTCAATCCACTGAAGTCCGCTCCGCCGACCAGTGATCCATGCACATTAACACTATCCTACACACATTAGCAACAATTTTTTAAACATTTATACCAAGCCAATTAATCTATAAGCCTGTACGTCTTTGAAGTGTGGGAGGAAACCGAAGATCTCGGAGAAAAACAGGTCATGGGGAGAATGTACAAACTCCGTACAGACAACACTCATAGTCGCGATCGAAACCGTGTCTCTGGCGCTGTAAGGCAGCAACTCTACTGCTGTGCCACCGTGCCACCCTAGTACATGGCTGTACCTTATATACTGTTTGTGAACAGACTTGTCAATCACACAGACTTTGTGTTACTCGAGAGGAGAAAGAATGTATGGGTCTGTTATTGGGTCTGATTCTATACTGCAGACTAGAAACAGAAGGATCAACTTGAATTTGTGTCTTGGGTCCAGTGTAGACATGACATGATGACCCCATAGGCAGCTCACCCAGCACTGGCACCTGAATCTTGGCAACGTACTTCTCTGGCACCGGCCCTTGTTAAGGCTGATTGGGGAGCTGGAGGAGCCCAGAATGGAGGGGCAGTGATCTGCAAATGTGATCCCACCCCTACCAGTGGGAGTATAACAAAGTATTCTCCATATCACATC
Source organism: Leucoraja erinaceus (assembly GCF_028641065.1). Taxonomy (NCBI): domain Eukaryota; kingdom Metazoa; phylum Chordata; class Chondrichthyes; order Rajiformes; family Rajidae; genus Leucoraja; species Leucoraja erinaceus. The sequence goes on from NC_073379.1 coordinate 53,946,616, forward strand.
TTCCGATGTGTGCAAGATTCCCCAAGCTATGGTCTGCAAGGTGCTCCATTTTTCAAGGGTTCAGCAGCTGCTTTGGAACCCATCTTAGTGCATTTAAACCAATCCAATTCCCATGACCATATACTCAGGGAAAGCGTCGGACCAGCAGGGGCCAGTGTTGCAGCAGTTTTGCCCCTCATGGGACAGAAGAATAAGAGAAGGCCACAGAACCATTTGAGGCTGTTCCATCTTCACCGTGATTTAGACTATTTAGCGATCTAACTCCTCATATCTGTCTTTGCACCATATCCCTAATGTCTTTGTATAAAAATAATCTATTGTTTTCAGATTTCAAATCAACTATTGGCCAGGCATCACTCGCCATTTCCAGGTGAGTTCCAAGTTTCTTTGTCCAGAGTGCAGCTGTGTTTCCTAACCTCTCTCCTGAACAGCCCATCTAGGGTTTGGGCTGATACTGCTTCAATGGACACAGTAGACACCAATTTCTGCTCCTTCCTGCTCTGTGAAGCAGGAGGTAGTGTTGCTGTGTCACAGCTCCACCAGCTCTGGTTGGATACTGTTCGCTGATGCTGTCTATTTGGAGTTTGCATATTCCCTTTGTGTTTCACCAGAATGCTACAGTTTCTTCCCATATCCCAATGGCGCCATGTGTAGTACCATAATTGGCTGCTGTAGATTGCCTCCATTAGAAGAGGGTGGTTTGAGAATCAGTTCATGAAGATATTTGGGAGGATAATAGGGGCAATGGGATTGTTGGAATTGTTTTGTGAGCCAGCATAAACTTAAGGGGGTGATTGGACCCCTCGATATTGTTATACATTTTTATTCAGTACAAAATGGACAATATTGTTTGGAGTCTTTGCTTTGACTCCAGTAGAAAGAAAAACCAGGCATAGGATGAGAAAGGTTGTTGTTTTTTTTTAAATTGCCCATTTTGTTTTTATTAACCAAGACAAAATGATGCCATAAAAGCAAAGATTGAGAAGTGTTGTTAGACATCTGTGTAGGTACTGGAGGAATAGCGATGGGAAATTATAGGCAGACAAAAATGCTGGAGAAACTCAGCGGGTGAGGCAGCATCTATGGAGCGAAGGAAATAGCAATGTTTCGGGTCGAGACCCTTCTTCAGACTGATGTGAGGGTGTGGGGGGCAGAAAGAAGAAGAGGCGGAGCCAGTGGGCTGAGGGAGAGCTGAGACGGGCAAGAGAAAGCAGGGACTACCTGAAATTAGAGAAGTCAATGTTCATACCGCTGGGGTGCAAACTGCCCAAGTGAAATATGAGGTGCTGCTCCTCCAATTTACAGTGGTCCTTACTTTGGCCATGGAGGAGGCCCAGGATTAAAAGGTCGGATTCGGAATGGGAGGGGAAGTTCAAGTTCTGAGCCACCGGGCGATCAGGTAGGTTAATGAGAACCGAGCGGAGGTGTTAGGCGAAACGATCGCCAATGTCTCACCAGTGTAAAGCAGCTGACGCCTAGAGCAGCGGATGCAATACATGAGGTTGGAGGTGGTGCAGGTGAACCTTTGCCGCTCCTGGAAAGACGGCTTGGATCCTTGAATGGAGTCAAGGGGGGAAGTAAAGCGACAAGTGTAGCATTTCTGCGGTTGCAAGGGAAAGTACCAGGAGAGGGGGTGGTTTGGGTGGGAAGGGACGAATTGACCAGGGAGTTACGGAGGGAGCGGTCTTTGCAGAAAGCAGACAGGGGAGGAGGTGGGAAGATGTGGCCAGTGGTGGGATCCCGTTGGAGGTGGTGAAAATGGCAGAGGATTATTTGTTGTATGTGACGGCTGGTAGGGTGGAAGGTGAGGACAAGGGAGACTCTGCCCTTGTTACGAGTGGGGTGGATGGGGAGTGAGAGCAGAGTTACGGGGTATGGAAGGGACCCTGGTGAGAGCCTCATCTATAGTAGAAGAGGGAAACCTCCATTTTCTGAAGAATGAGGACATCTCCGATGCCCTGGTGTGGAACACCTCATCCTGGGTGCAGATGCATTGTAGATGGAGGAATTGGGAGTAGGGGATGGCGTCCTTACTGGAAGCAGGGTGGGAAGAAGTGTAGTCCAGATAGCCATGGGAGTCAGTGGGTTTATAGTGGATGTCAGTCAGTAGTCTATCACCTGCGATGGAGATAGTGAGGTCTAGAAATGGTAGGGAAATTTCAGAAATGGTCCAGGTGTATTTGAGTGCCGAATGGAAGTTAGTGGTGAAATGGATGAAGTCAGTGAGTTGTGTGTGGGTGCTAGAAACATATCAGACATTAACTAAGTAAAACCTCATCCCATTCTTTCTGGCAGTTGTTTCCTTGATCTATCCACTTCTTTCCTGCTCTTCTAGATAATTACCTGCACTGATAGACTTCACACATGTTGGTGTATCTTTTGATAGAAGAAATCCGTAATCCAGCAGTGGATCTTTGTTAATCTTTACTGTCACTGTTAATGGGACGTCTAGTTGGTTTGTATTAGCAGACACATCATCAGCAGCAGCTCGATTCCTTAAATCAGAAACAAACCAGGATCTCATTTAGCAAGTATTTTGAACAACATTGAAAATAAAACCCACATTTTTTCCTCCATATGATTATAAATTCTTCATTGGAGGTCTAGCATGGATCTAGCATGGGTCTAGCATGGGTCATCCCCCTCTTTATACCTGAGGGAGAGTCAACCCGCTGGTGGATGCAGAATTCCGAAAAGGACTGCTGAGAAATGTCTTCTTCTTATCAAGTCCACACACAATATTAGATGTTCAACCAGAGCTGAACGCACTTCTCAGCATCTGCAAACAGTGGTGTCTGTCTTGTCGCTTCTTGTGCTTCTTGTGCGTGGTGGGGGAAAGATTTGTGGAAACAGGGCCGTGACGTGAACGCTCTTTCCTTGACCCCTGAGAAAATATCAAAGACACAGGAACCTCTCTGAGAATTAGTAGAATAGATGCCAATGACTCCAGAATCACCTCTGCCAGTTTTCTGAGACTAGGAGAATATAAGGCTGCATCTACAATACTGCATTTCAGCCATCACACTATTTTCCACATCCTCCTTCAAAAAATCTCCAGAAACAGGAATGAATGGGAAGGTGAGGAGGATGCTACTCGACTCTTTGGCCATGGCCCGCCTTTTAATTCTACCATTTACCCCTTTAGATATTCATACACAAAATAAATCTCTGCACTTCACTCTTGACAGTTGCAATTGTCAGAGCTGCCACACTCTTTTGAGAGGACGAGTTCCAGATTTCCTCTTCCCTTTATGAAAAAAGAGTTTCCGTCCAAAATTCCTGTCCTTAACTTTAACATTATGTTTCTTGTTTCACTATATGGTTCTTACCACAAATAGCCATATAACCATATAACAATTACAGCACGGAAACAGGCCATCTCGGCCCTTCTAGTCCGTGTCGAACACTTATTCTCCCAGTGTTAACTTCCGTGTTAACTGGCTTAACCCAGTAATATATTTTAATAAAGGAACCTGAATAAAATTGAAAATCATTTTAATTCCATTTGAATTTCATAAAAGTACAGAGGGAATCTCTGTTACCTCAATAATCCTTGTTTATGCACTTTCACAGTGCTTTTACAAAATGCTTCCATAGCCAGCATCTGCCTTCCCATTCAGAAAGATGCCCTGACACTCCCTTTCATTGCAGTGATGTACAGTGATGGGTTCATTATTAATGCAAGACCATTAATGGAAATAGACACGCTCCAATTGGAGTAGGGAATTGATTATGGAGGGACTTTAAGATAATGGTGAGCACTCTGAAATCTTGTTGTCAGTTTTCTCTTGGCAATTTGAATCAGAGATAATAGGCCTGAATTTGCTTGAGGTGGGATCAAACTGCTGTGTTGCATTTAAAAAGGACCTGAAAGGTATATCTCCACTTTTTTCTTTGTTTTTTTTTTTGTTTTGTTATTTTTTGGTTTGTATTTTTCTTCTTTTTTTTTTCCTTTTCCTTTTGAATATCTTTATTCACTCTTCGGCGACACTACTTTGGTAGCCATGGGATTCTATTTTTTCACTTTTCACTTTTTCCCTCTCTTGTTCTTTCTCTCTTCTTTTCCTTCATTTTCAGGTTAAAAGGTCAAAATTGAAACTGTACAATAATTGAATAATTTTACATGCCGAGTGTTTTATTCTTGTACAATTGCTTCTAATAAAAATAATAATTTTACATTCCGAGTGTTCTATTCTTGTACATTCACACCCGTCTTTTTATCCCTGGCCTTTGTCCAATCACTTGCCTATAAATGCCCCACCCCCTCACCTGTATCCACCTATTACCTGCCAGACATTGTCCTGCCCCCTCTTCCACCTTTCTTCCCAAACACCCCACAATAATCAAGATGTAGCACAGAACGCCACAGAAGATCCTTTTTCCCTGTGGCTGTCGAACAGTACAACTCCTCCTCTTTCTGCTGTGGACTCCGCTTCCCACTTCCCCCTCTCCCCACCCCCCCACTCATCACTTTAATTTAATGTTTCATGTATCTTGTTGTGTTTCTTGACCTTTAGCAGACCAATTTCCCTCCTGCAATAAATAAAGTTGTATCATATTGTATCATATCATAAAGAAGGTCCCAATCCGAAACGTCACCTATCCATGTTCTCCAGAGACACTTCAGGACCAACTAAGTTACTCTAGCACGTGTCTTTTTTTGTAAACCAGCATCTGCAGTTCCTCGTTTCTATATTTAATATACTATACTGTAGATTCTATAGATATGTGAAGAGGAAAAGATTAGTGAAGGCTAATGTAGGTCCTTTACAGTCAGTAACATGTGAATTTATAATGGTAACAGGAAATGCCAGACCAGTTAAGCAAGTACTTTGGTTCTGTCTTCACTAATGAAGACACAAACAATCTCCCAGACAAACTAGGGGATCGAGGATCTAGCAGGAGGGTGGAACTGAAGGAAATCCACATTAGTCAGGAAAAGGTGCTGAGTAACCTGTCAGAATTGAAAGCAGATAAATCCCCATTTTGCAATGTTCTATAGATTCTGGATCAGTTCCTGTGGACTGGAGGTTAGCTAATGTAACCCCACTTTTTAAAGAAAGGAGGGAGAGAGAAAACGGAATTATAGAGCAGTTAGCCTCACCTCGGGAGTGGGGAAGATCCTTGAGCTGATTATTAAAGGTGTAATAGCAGTGCATTTGGAAAGAACTGACAGGCTCGGTCAAATCGGCATGGATTTATGAAGGAGAAATTACGTTTGACTAATCTTCTGGAATTTTTTGACACCGGTCATCGACGGGGATGCGCACGGGGTGTTGCAGTGGCACGGCGGGTCAGGCGGTGTTGAGCTGGGGTTGGCACTTCTTCTCCGCACCGGCTGTGCGCCTGGGGCCGCTGGTGTCGTCAGTCCGAGGTCGCCCCGGACGTCTCCAGCCGTTCCCCGGACGTCTCCAGCCGTTCCCCGGATGGGGATGGGATACTAGTGGGGGGGGGCTGGGCGGTCCAGTGGCGGTTCAGCAGCACTTGCGGCGCCGGAGACCCGGGTTCGATCCTGGCTGCGGATAAGGCGCGGATCTGTGTGCTCGCTCTTCCCTGTCTCCCACTTGCATCTGCCCCCTCTCTCTCGCAGTTACACCCCGCTCTCCCACTACCTGTTCCTTTGGGGGAATGAGTTGACCATTTATGGGAGTCTCTCTGGAATCGAGAATTTCATTGCTCATTTGTATTCATAGACGAGGCTGATGAATTCCATTGCCTTGAAATTAGCAGAATAGTGAAATTCGACTCAGAAACTATCATCGTTGTGTTCCTATAATGTGACCACATGGCACTCCCTTTCCTCAGATTAAATATATTTTTACATATAGAAACATAGAAACATAGAAATTAGGTGCAGTAGTAGGCCATTCGGCCCTTCGAGCCTGCACCGCCATTCAATATGATCATGGCTGATCATCCAACTCAGTATCCCGTACCTGCCCTCTCTCCATACCCTCTGATCCCCTTAGCCACAAGGGCCACATCTAACTCCCTCTTAAATATAGCCAATGAACTGGCCTCAACTACCCTCTGTGGCATAGAGTTCCAGAGATTCACCACTCTCTGTGTGAGAAAAGTTTTTCTCATCTCGGTTTTAAAGGATTTCCCCCTTATCCTTAAGCTGAGACCCCTTGTCCTGGACTTCCCCAACATCGGGAACAATCTTCCTGCATCTAGCCTGTCCAACCCCTTAAGAATTTTGTAAGTTTCTATAAGATCCCCTCTCAATCTCCTAAATTCTAGAGAGTATAAACCAAATCTATCCAGTCTTTCTTCATAAGACAGTCCTGACATCCCAGGAATCAGTCTGGTGAACCTTCTCTGCACTCCCTCTATGGCAATAATGTCCTTCCTCAGATTTGGAGACCAAAACTGTACGCAATACTCCAGGTGTGGTCTCACCAAAACCCTGTACAACTGCAGTAGAACCTCCCTGCTCCTATACTCAAATCCTTTTGCTATGAAAGCTAACATACCATTCGCTTTCTTCACTGCCTGCTGTACCTGCATGCCTACTTTCAATGACTGGTGTACCATGACACCCAGGTCTCGCTGCATCTCCCCTTTTCCTAATCGGCCACCATTTAGATAATAGTCTGCATTCCTGTTTTTGCCACCAAAATGGATAACCTCACATTTATCCACATTATACTGCATCTGCCAAACATTTGCCCACTCACCCAGCCTATCCAAGTCACCTTGCAGTCTCCTAGCATCCTCCTCACAGCTAACACGGTCCCCCAGCTTAGTGTCATCCGCAAACTTGGAGATATTGCCTTCAATTCCCTCATCCAGATCATTAATATATATTGTAAATAGCTGGGGTCCCAGCACTGAGCCTTGCGGTACCCCACTAGTCACTGCCCGCCATTGTGAAAAGGACCCGTTTACTCCTACTCTTTGCTTCCTGTTTGCCAGCTAGTTCTCGAACCACATCAATACTGAACCACCAATGTCGTGTGCTTTAAGTTTGTATACTAATCTCTTATGTGGGACCTTGTCGAAAGCCTTCTGGAAGTTCAGATACACCACATCCACTGGTTCTCCCCTATCCACGCTATTAGTTACATCCTCGAAAAATTCTATAAGATTCGTCAGACATGATTTACCTTTCGTAAATCCATGCTGACTTTGTCCAATGATTTCACCACTTTCCAAATGTGCTGCTATCCCATCTTTAATAACTGACTTTGGCAGTTTCCCCACTACCGATGTTAGACTAACTGGTCTGTAATTCCCCGTTTTCTCTCTCTCTCCCTTCTTAAAAAGTGGGGTTACGTTTGCTACCCGCCAATCCCCTGGAACTACTCCAGAATCTAATGAGTTTTGAAAGATTATTACTAATGCATCCACTATTTCTGGAGCTACTTCCTTAAGTACTCTGGGATGCAGCCTATCTGGCCCTGGGGATTTATTAGCCTTCAATCCATTCAATTTACCCAACACCACTTCCCGACTAACCTGAATTTCACTCAATTCCTCCAACTCCTTTGACCCGCGGTCCCCTGCTATTTCCGGCAGATTATTTATCTTCCTTAGTGAAGACGGAACCAAAGTAGTTATTCAATTGGTCCGCCATATCCTTGCTCCCCAAGATCAACTCACCTGTTTCTGACTGCAAGGGACCTACATTTGTTTTAACTAAACTCTTTCTTTTCACATATCTATAAAAACATTTGCAGTCAGTTTTTATGTTCCCTGCCAGTTTTCTTTCATAATCTATTTTTCCTTTCCTAATTAAGCCCTTTGTCCTCCTCTGCTGGTCTCTGAATTTCTCCCAGTCCTCTGGTATGCTGCTTTTTCTGGCTAATTTGTACGCATCATCCTTCGCTTTGATACTATCCCTGATTTCCCTTGGTATCCACGGATGCACTACCTTCCCTGATTTATTCTTTTGCCACACAGGGATGAACAAGATTTGTAGTTCATCCATGCAGTCTTTAAATGTCTTCCATTGCATATCCACCGTCAACCCTTTTAGAATTAATTGCCAGTCAATCTTGGCCAATTCACGTCTCATACCCTCAAAGTTACCTTTCTTTAAGTTCAGAACCATTGTTTCTGAATTAACAATGTCATTCTCCATCCTAATGAAGAACTCAACCATATTATGGTCACTCTTGCCCAAGGGGGCACGTACAACAAGACTGCTAACTAACCCTTCCTCATTACTCAATACCCAGTCTAAAATAGTCTGCTCTCTCGTTGGTTCCTCTACATGTTGATTTAGATAACTATCCCGCATACATTCCAAGAAATCCTCTTCCTCAGCACCCCTGCCAATTTGATTCACCTAATCTATATGTAGATTGAAGTCACCCATTATAACTGTTTTGCCTTTGTCGCACGCATTTCTAATTTCCTGTTTGATACCATCTCCAACTTCACTACTACTGTTAGGTGGCCTGTACACAACACCCACCAGCGTTTTCTGCCCCTTAGTGTTTCGCAGCTCTACCCATACCGATTCCACATCCTCCAAACTAATGTCCTTCCTTTCCATTGCGTTAATCTCCTCTCTAACCAGCAACACTACCCCACCTCCTTTTCCTTTCTCTCTATCCCTCCTGAATATTGAATATCCCTGGATGTTCAGCTCCCAGCCTTGGTCACCCTGGAGCCATGTCTCCGTGATCCCAACTATATCATAATCATTAATGGCTATCTGCACGTTCAACTCACCCACCTTATTACGAATGCTCCTTGCATTGAGACACAAAGCCTTCAGGCTTTTTTTTACAACACTCTTACCCCTTATATAATTATGTTGAAAAGTGGCCCTTTTTGATTTTTGCCCTGGTTTTATCTGTCTGCCACTTTTACTTTTCACCTTGCTACCTATTGCTTCTACCCTCATTTTACACCCCCTGCCTCTCTGCTCTTGTACCCATATAAATTATGAATAAAGATAAGAATTTATACACAGATTCTTCATCCGGCACTTCGTTCGCATTTTCTTTATGGTGAATGACCTTTGACAAATCCCATGATTCCTTGCATTTTTCGAAATACCAAACTCGCTTATTCTCTACCACAGAATGCAGTGGAGGCCAATTCACTGGATGTTGATTTAGCTCTTAGGGCTAAAGGAATCAAGGGATATGGGGGAAAAGCAGGAATGGGGTAATGATTCTGGATGATCAGCCATGATCATATTGAATGGCGATGCTGGCTCGAAGGGCCGAATTACTTACTATTGCGCCTATTTTCTATGTTCTATGTTTCTTGGTTTCTATACCTTAATAGAGTAACATACTGACACCACACATATCCACACCCACCACTATTAATGGTTCAGGCTGACAGATCTTGTTCAGTGTTTCTCAGGCTTATCTTCAGACCCTGCTTAATGATCCTGCTGTGTCTGCAGATTTCCAATCAAGCTGTAGAAATTCCACAAGTATTTACTGCAGAAGAGCCTGGATTGCAGCAAAGAATCCGAATGGAGGAGTCATTGTTTTGTTAGGTTAAATTTAATCTGACATCAGTCTGTCAGGAGAGCTTTGTGGCATGACAAGGAGATTGAAATTGGCTTGTTCTGCAGATAAATAATTCATAAATGCTTTTACAGATTTCACAAAGGACCATCATTATTGTTTTATTATAGACAGAAGGGAATCAAACCTGCAATAGCTGAAAGTGCTCAGTGCTTTTCAAAAGGTTTTATTTCTTTATGCAACAAAAAGTGGCAGTGGTCTTCATGAACAATATTACAGAAAGTGTGCAGTAATCAAGAGGGAAGACCATGGAGGTCAAAGCAGTTACTTGATTAGTATACCATCACCCCTCAAAACATTAATTCCCTTCACCATTAGTACACAGTTGCCCCAGTATGTACCATTTACAATTGTGTTGTGGTTCCTCACCCATGGTACACTGACATGACCTCTCAAACCTACAATCTCAATCACAAGAAGGACAGGGACAACAGAAGCATGGGAAAACCTCCAGACTACAGTTCCTCTGCCAAGCTACAGGCCATCCTAACCTGGAAATATATAATTGTTCCTTCATCGATGCTGTTTTAACTTCTGGAACTCCACACCCAATGTCACTGCAGGACCTTCACCATAGGAATTGCAGTGATTCAAGAACACAACTCACCACCACATTCTCGTGAGCACTTAGAGATGAGCAATAAATGCTTGCTTTGCCAGTGACAGCTACAATGGGCAGCAGAATTAAAAAAAACATGTTGTAATGAGAGGGTTACACAGAAAAGCTGGAGAAACTCAGCGGGTGCAGCAGCATCTATGGAGCGAAGGAAATAGGCAACGTTTCGGGCCGAAACCCTTCTTCAGACTGATCAGGGGTGGGGGGGTGGGTGGGGACAAGAAAGGGAAAAGGAGGAGTAGCCGGAAGGCTGGAGGGTGGGAGGAGACAGCAGGGGAGCTGAGGAAGGGGAGGAGACAGCAAGGACTAACAGAATTGGGAGAAGTCGATGTTCATGCCCCCGGGGTGCAGACTCAGCAGATCTATATCGGTGAGACCAAGCGGAGGTTGGGCGATCGTTTCGCCGAACACCTCCGCTCGGTCCGCAATAACCAAGCTGACTTCCCGGTGGCTCAGCACTTCAACTCCCCCTCCCACTCCGCCTCCGACCTCTCTGTCCTGGGTCTCCTCCATGGCCACAGCGAGCAGCACTGGAAATTGGAGGAACAGCACCTCATATTCCGTTTGGGGAGTCTGCACCCCGGGGGCATGAACATCGACTTCTCCCAATTCTGTTAGTCCTTGCTGTCTCCTCCCCTTCCTCAGCTCCCCTGCTGTCTCCTCCCACCCTCCAGCCTTCCGGCTACTCCTCCTTTTCCCTTTCTTGTCCCCACCCACCCCCACCCCTGATCAGTCTGAAGAAGGGTTTCGGCCCGAAACGTTGCCTATTTCCTTCGCTCCATAGATGCTGCTGCACCCGCTGAGTTTCTCCAGCTTTTCTGTGTAACCTTCGATTCTCCAGCATCTGCAGTTCCCTCTTAAACATGTTGTAATGAGATGCAGTGTTTAAAAAGCAAAGTTGCTGAGCAGGTTTTGGACAGAGTGAACCATCAGGACTCAGAATAAATGTATCTGATTCACTATGTTCCGATCTTCATCCATAGTAAGAAAGATAGCAACATAGAAACAAAGAAAAGGTGCAGGAGTAGGCTATTCGGCCCTTCGAGGCAGCACCGCCATTCAATATGATCATGGCTGATCAGCCACAATCAGTATCCCATGCCTGCTTTCTCCCCATAGATATCATATCAAGGAACATATATATCAATAAAATAGTAAATGGTCTCTAAAATGTGTACATTCCTGCACACATCACCCTTACTTAATGTCAACAACATTACTCAGGTTTTGAATTTGATTACATCAGTGTGTCAGCCACCTTTATCTCTAAAGCCTCTTCCCAGACATTAACTCAGCTGTTTCTAATCAGTTACTTTTGTTTTCCCAAAGTTGTGTTCTACTCGCATAACCTTTTCTGATGTTCCACCGCTCAAATCCTTTCAAAGTGATCTTTCTTTCCCAAATGATGCTATTAATTTCCAGTTATAAGCTACAGCCATGAGACAAATCAAGTTAAGTCAAGTCAAGTCAAGTCAAGTTTATTTGTCACATACACATACGAGATGGGCAGTGAAATGAAAGTGGCAATGCTCGCAGACTTTTGTGTAAAAAGACAAACAACCAAACAAACTATAAACACAATCATAACACACATATGCCTTTACATAATAAATAATGGAAGGAAAAACGTTCAGTAGAGTTAGTCCCTGGTGAGATAGGCGTTTACAGTCCGAATGGCCTCTGGGAAGAAACTCCTTCTCAACCTCCCTGTTCTCACCGCATGGCAACGGAGGCGTTTGCCTGACTGTAGCAGCTGGAACAGTCTGTTGCAGGGGTGGAAGGGGTCTCTCATGATATTGTTGGCTCTGGAGTTGCACCTCCTGATGTATAGTTCCTGCAGGGGGGCAAGTGAAGTTCCCATAGTGCGTTCGGCCGAACGCACTACTCTCTGCAGAGCCTTCTTGTCCTTGGCAGAGCAATTCCCAAACCAGATGGTAATGTTCCCGGTCAAGATGCTTTCCACCGCTGCTGCATAGAAGCACTGGAGGATCCTCGGAGACACTCTGAATTTCCTCAATTGCCTGAGGTGGTAATGACGCTGCCTTGCCTTACTCACGAGTGCTGAGGCTTGTGATGCCCATGTCATATCCTCGGAGATGTGGACTCCCAGATATTTAAAACAGTTCACCCTATACACAGGATCCCCATTTATCCTCAATGGAGTGTACGTCCTCGGATGATGTGCCCTCCTAAAGTCCATGATCAGCTCCTTCGTTTTTTTGATGTTCAAGAGGAGGCTGTTATCCTGGCACCAGAGTGCTAGATCAGCCACCTCCTCCCAGTAGGCCTTCTCATCGTTGTCTGAGATCAGGCCCACCACCACAGTGTCATCAGCAAACTAAATTATTGAGTTGGAGCTGAACCTAGCCACACAGTCATGTGTGTACAGGGAGTACAATAGGGGGCTGAGGACGCAACCCTGGGGCGATCCTGTGGTCAGGGTGAGGGACTTTGATGTATTCCCTCCCATCTTGACTACCTGGGGCCTGGCAGTGAGAAAGTCCAGGACCCAGGCACACAGGGAGGTGTTGAGTCCCAATTCCATTAGCTTCCCGGCCAGTCTGGTGGGGACTATCGTGTTGAAGTCTGAACTGTAGTCTATGAACAGCATCCTCACGTAGCCCCCCTTCTGGCTGTCCAGATGGGAGAGAGCGGTGTGCAAGACCTGGAAGACCGCATCGTCCGTGGAATCTTGAGAGTAAAATTGTGTGTTTGGCATACATTTTGAGTTTCATTTTTCCTGTCACATTCGCAATCATATTTTGTTCATATCCCTTTACTTAACTTACTAATCTTGGCCACAACTGACAGTCTTGTTTTTGAATAGCCACATTCTGTCTCATGAGATATTCCCATATAGCTGCTTCATCAAGAATCCAGTGATATTCAATATGAGCGATATTAGATATGAGCAATATTGGTTGAAATGATGTGTGGCACAATGGACAAGTGATAGAATTTCAATCATCAATCTAACGTGATGCCCACACACTGATGCAATGATCAAGAAAGCCCTTCAACATATTTACTTTCTAAGGCATCTGAAAAGATTCAACTAGTCCACAATGATTCTTTCAAACTTCCACAGATGTACAAGAGAAAGTATTCAGATAGCATATCTCTCAGCCTAGTATGGCAACCGCTCCGCTCTTGACTTCCTGAGGGTGGTGAACCTATAGAGAACGGTGAATACAGCCCAATCCATCACTGGCTCATCACATCCTTCCATCCAATCCATCTTCATTGTGCATTGCATCAGGAAGGCTGGAATATCGTCATGGATGCCTGACACTTTGGCCTATCCCTTTTCTCTCTTCTTCCTTCTGGGAGATGATTTAGGAGCGTGAAAGCCCACACTTCCAGACAAGAGCAGCTGCCTCTCCACTGCTCTCCACGAGTGTAGGAGCAGGGAGGTTCTACTGCAGTTGCACAGGGTCTTGGTGAGACCACACCTGGAGTATTGTGTACAGTTTTGGTCTCCTAATCTGAGGAAAGACATTCTTGCCATAGAGGGAGTACAGAGAAGGTTCACCAGACTGATTCCTGGGATTTCATTTGAAGAAAGACTGGATAGACTCGGCTTGTACTTGCTAGAATTTAGAAGATTGAGGGGGGATCTTATAGAAACTTACAAAATTCTTAAGGGGTTGGACAGGCTAGATGCAGGAAGATTGTTCCCGATGTTGGGGAAGTCCAGAACAAGGGGTCACAGTTTAAGGATAAGGGCGAAATCTTTTAGGACCGAGATGAGAAAAACATTTTTCACACAGAGAGTGGTGAATCTCTGGAATTCTCTGCCACAGAAGGTAGTTGAGGCCAGTTCATATTTAAGAGGGAGTTCATATTTAGTTCATATTTAAGAGGGCTATATTTAAGAGGGAGTTAGATGTGGCCCTTGTGGCTAAAGGTATCAGGGGGTATGGAGAGAAGGCAGGTACAGGATACCGAGTTGGATGATCAGCCATGATCATATTGAATGGTGGTGCAGGCTCGAGGAACCGAAAGGCCTACTCCTGCACCTATTTTCTATGTTTCTATGCTAGCAGACGCCTGTGCCAATTACCTTTTTCACACCCAATTGCCGGTGGTGCTTCCACCTACTCTTACCTCAAACTCGTTCGATTATTCTGCTATTGTTTGTAAGTATTATTTTTTGCATTACTCAGATCCACATTACAATCTTGCACCAACCTACAGTTTTACATGTGTCATTGTATTTATTGTTGTAGTTATCATTACTGCATGCCTACTGTGTATTCCTTGAGGTTCATGTAAACTTGGCATTTCATTGCACCGCGGTGTAGATTGCAATTAACTAAATCATCTGAATCCGAATCTGACTTCATGCAGGTAGGTGCCCATTGTGCCTCCAATATACATTGGAGATCCTAAACCCAGAGGTAATAATATCTAGTATCCTATTGAGGAAGGACATTAACGCACACTGAGAAATCGTTTCACCCATCACACAGCTTTATCGACAGGCCCTGTAAATGAATGCATCCATAAATAGGAACAAGCAAAAAAAAAAGATAGATTCCTTCAAAGAATAATTAAGGTACCCACTTAGTAAACTGCATCACATATTTAGACACACTAAAACCAACGTTCATACATGTTAACTTAATGGATAATGAGTTAAAGAATAAAATGTGGCTGCAGATTTACGCCATTCTAGAAAAAGACCAGCAAGCAAGCAGCCTGATTTTTACAAACAAATCTCTCACCTCTGTGAACTATCTCGTGTAAGGCGAAGCCACTTTGATACCATTTGTTCCACTTTATGGGATTTGCGAACTTGGACCATGTTGTCCTCTGGTTCTTCCATTTAGCTGCAAAAGAATGATATTGCTCTTAATCCACTTTTTAATAATCATCTCAGTATCTGCATTAATCATAAACAGAGCAGAACAGCACAGCAATTGCTTTGTAGAAACAAGGAACTGCAGATGCTGGTTTACAAAAGAAGACACAAAGTGCTGGAATAACTCAATGGGTCAGACAGCATCACTGGAAAACATGAACAGGCTCTTTCCGCATCCAACACATCTTCCTCCGACATTTCCATCACCTCCAACGTGATAACAAAATGAGACATTGACATATCTTCCCATCTACAGCCCTTTCCATCTTTCACAGAGATTGTACCATCCACAAATTATTGGTTCACTCATCCCTTCACACCAAACTACCCCCTCTCCAGGTGCTTTCACCTCAGGGGATGTAACACCTGTCCCTATACCTCCTCTCTCATCTCCATTCAGGGAACCCAGCAACCCTTCCAGATGTGGCAGAGGTCCCCATACACCTCCTCTCACCTCTACTGCATCCGGTATTCCCCATGTGACCTCTTGTACATCGGTGAGACCAGGCGTAGACTCAGCGACCATTTCACCAAACATTTGCGCTCAATCGGCCAAGGCCTACTGGATCTCCTAATTACTAACAATTTTAACTCCTCTTTTCATTCCCACACTGACCATTCTGTCCGGGGCATCCTCCATTGCCAGAGTGAGGCCACACGCAAACTGGAGGAACAACACCTCATATTCTGCTTGGATAAGCAACATAAACGTTGAATTCTCCAATTTGTGGTAATTACATAACCCTCCTCTTTTCTTTCCCCATATAACCCCCAATCTTCTCCCCCCTCCTCTGTGCCCCAAAGGGACTCAAATCTATTTCTCTTCTCCCCTTTCCCTTCCACCGATATACCTTCCTCTAGCTTCATAATTCACAACTCTTCAATCTTTTTGTCTCACATCTTCTGTCTTATCCTCTGCCTTTGACCAACCATCTGACTATAAAAAAAAACTGTCTCCCATATCAACATGCCAGGCTTTGTCCTGCCAGATTTCTTTATGACTTTGTTTTCCCGACACAAAACATCACCTATCCATGTTAAATACGAGTAAATACTGTACAAGGAATTAAATATGTTTGCCTTTTTTTTTAAAGCAGATAGTCTCCATAATGAAAAACATTAAACTTCTGAATTGTAAATACTCTTCCTTGTTCAGATTTATATTTGACTTATGATTAACTCTTTACTGACTTCTTAGTTCAGGGGCAATTGTGGATAGCCACTAAAGGCAGGCAATGTCAACACCACAAGAATGGATACATTTTAAAAATCACTTTCCCAATGTTTCCATCACTTGTTCGCCAATTTCTGAGCTTCAGACCTACATTCTGAGCTTAGCATTCAAGTGAGATTCATAAGCATTTCAAAAGTGAAAGGTAATATCCAATTTGAACAGAAACTTAACATTAATACATAAAGAAGAGGAGCAGGAAAATGCCAATCTGCTCCTTCAGCTTGTTCTCCCTTCAGTAAGAACATGGCTGATCCAATCTTGGCCTCAACTCCAGTTTCTTGCTCTTTCCTCATATTTCCTGGCTCCCTTGTAGTTCAGGTGTTTGTTCATCTCTGCCCCCAGTCTATTCAATCAGTCCATCTTTGAAATGGCCTCCCTTTATTTTGATACTCTGCCTTCTCATTCTAGTCACGACCATGGGAAAACATCCTCTCAGCATCACCTTGTCAATTCCCTTCACTCTCTGGGGAGTCAAATTAGGAAGTGTGCTTTAGTTTCATGGATTGTGAACATCTGAATCCCTCATTGTTTCGTTGATAGTTCCTATATAATGTCCACCAACTGGAGCATTTAATTAAAACCAATGGAGTTGCAGCAGTGGCTTCTGCTGTTGTTTTGTACAATTCATGAAACATTTGTGAAGCATTAAATATCAGAGTTTACTACTTTGTCTACGAAACAAAAGATACGTCGAAGACATTTTAAAACAGTTTAAACAACCTTTTTCCTTCTGAATGTTTCATCTTACTATGCATCCATTCCAGCGCTAAGAAAAAGGTTGTTTTAACTGTTTGTTAAAACAGTTCCAGCTCTGGTAATGATCAAATTCCAAAGAAACTCTCGGAGCTACCAATCTTTTTTATTCCCACATTAGCGACACAGCTGTGAGAACTAAATGGTGTTTGGAGGTAGGGGGTCCCCAGGTAGCAGCTGAAAAGCCTGGGAGCCCGATCTCCTCCCCTGCGTGCTTCTAGCTAACATTCAACCACTCAAGAACAAGCGTGTAGAGCTCAGAGCAAGACAGCTGCTTCAAAGGGAGATCAGGGACTGCTGTGTCTTCAGAGATAGACTAAAAAAGAGAGTCGACCATCTCTCAGTGTTGTTCCTGCAGAGACTGAAGCGCAAGACGAAGAGAGTAATGCAGCCATAATCTGAGGAGGCCGTGGGTCGACTTCAGGACAGCATCGAGTCGATCGACTGGAACATGTTCAAGATCACTTCATCCGGACTGAATGAGTACACCTCAGACAACACCAATGAAATGCGTTGACAACTTCATTACAACGAAGACAATTAAAATCTATCGTTACCAGAAATCGTGGATGAACAGGAAGATTCACTCTGGGAATATCCAGAACCAAGGATTTCAAGATTTAATGCAGAAGAAGTTCAAGTATGATCTCCAAAGGACTATTGGGGATTCTCAACAACTGGCGCTCTGCAAGGATCCATTCTCAGTCCCTTTGTATGCTCCCTATACACTGGCAACTGGGCTGACCAAATTCTCCTCTAACTCCTTTTGCAGGTTTGCAGATGGCAACACCGCAGTGGGCTGGATCTCTAAGACTGACAGGGTGGACTACAAGAAGTAGATAGAGAGCTTAATAAAATGGTGTCAAGACAACATGCTCTCCCTCAATATCAGTAAGACAAAGGGACTAGTTATTGACCAGGAAACGAGGTGCTGTACACACCACAATCAGCATCAATGGTGCTGAAGTGGATATCACCAAGTGCTTCAAGTTCCTAGGTGTAAATATCATTGAATCTGTGGCCAAGAAAGCACACCAATGCCTCTACTTCCACAAAAGACTAAGGAAGTTCAGCATATTTCCAATGACTCTTACCAACTACTACGGATGCACCATAGAAAGCTTCCTATCAGGATTCATCACATTTTGTTTGGCAATAGCGTTGCACAAAATGGTGAGAAATTGCTAAATGTTGTAGATGTAGTCCAGTCCAGCACACAAACCAGCCTTCCCCGGGTTTCCCCCCCCCCCCCCCCCAATCTCATAACCTACCTCACTTTGGCCCTTGCACTTTTTCCCACACTTTCTCTGCAACTATAAACCTATAATGTTGTAACACTATATTCTGCACTCTTTTACACTACCTGATTTTTCACTGTTTCTCAGTACACCTGACAATAATAAACCAATGCCAATATCAATGCCAATATTTCCAAAACAAACTAGAGGTTCAATTATATCAAGCGGATGCCAGGCAATTGTAGCCATCATGGGATACTAGTCAAAATTAGAGACAATCTCTAGTAACGAGGTACCTCTATCAGATTAGTTCAATAGCTTTTACACCCGTTTTTAACAAAGTTCCACCCAAACGAGTCCATCCCTCCCCACTGGTTCTGTCCCTTAGCCCTCAGTGACAGACATCAGATCCGTTTTCATCATGGTGTTCTCTCAGAAAGCCTGAATGGGACAGGTTCCAAATCGTCCAAACAATCTAGACCCATGGCAATTTGTGAACAGGTAAAATACTTTTGTGAATGACATCATCTCTCTTGTACTACATACAGTTCTGGATCACCTTTACAGTAAGAACACTTCTGAGAAAATGCTATTCATTGACTCCAGCCAAACCTTCCACACCATTATCCTCTCATCTCTAAGCTTCTGGAATTTGACCTTGAGGCCTCCATCTGCAACTGGTTTCTGGACTGCCTAATCAGCAAACCACAATTGGGAAGAATTGGTCATAATAGTTCCTCTACTCTGACCATCAGCACCAGTGTCCCTCAGGGTAGTGTGTTCAGTTCCTCACGCTCTTCCCTATAAAACTATCACTATATAGTCAAGTATAATGCCAACTCGATCTTCTAGTTCCCCCAATGATGCTACTGCTGTCTGTTGGATAAACAATAATGATGAGACGGAGTACAGGAAACAGATCAACAACCTGTGTCACAGTGTCAGGATGACAATCCATCCATTAATGTCAGCACAATGAAAGAGGAAATAAATGGGTGAATACAACCCCGTCTTCATCATTGGAACTGGTCTAGAGAAGAACAACTGCTTCAAGCTCTTAGGCATCCGTATCACCTGGACCATAACCTGGTCCCATCACACTGATGCAATGATCAAGACAGTGCATCAACATATTTACTTTATTAGGTGTCTGAGAAGATTCAATATGTCCACAAGGATCCCTTGAACTTCTATAGATATGCTGCAGGAAACATTCTGACGGGATGCATCTCAGAATGGTATGGCAACAACCCTGCACTTGACCACCTTAAATGAATGAATATGAATGAATATTTATTACATGTCATTTGAACCTCAGTGAGGCTCAAACGAAACTCAGTTTCCACAGCCATACAAACAGAGACAATTCCTACAAGACACACACACAATTCAATTTGCACAAACATCCATCACAGTGAATCTCCTCCTCACTGTGATGGAAGGCAAAGTCTTTTCTCTCCCCTGCACCATTTTTCTCCCGATGTTGAAGCCCCAGGCGGGCGATGGTAATTTCCATGGCCATTTTAGGCTGCGCCGGGCGATGTACGGCCCCGCTCCAGGCCCAAAAGTCACAATGTTGGAGCCCCCGGCAGGTGTTCGAATGTCCCGCGGCCATTAAAGCTGCGCCGGGTGATGTACGGCCCCGCTCTGGGTCGTTCCAACCCCGCAACACGGGCTGGAGAAGTCGCATTGCGGGAGCCAGCCGGCCAGCCCCACGATGGTAAGTTCGCAGCTCCGCAGGCTCTGGGACTGGAGCCCCAGGTCGTTCCAGCTGGAGGTCGCTCCACGGTGCTAGGCCCCAACGACAACGGAGACCCGCCAGGAAAACGATCGGGTCTCCCGTTCAGGAAAGAGATTTTTTAAAGTTTCCCCTGCCCCCCCACAAAAACACAGTTAAAAACAGTATTAAAAAACACGAATAACTACATTTAACTAGTCAAAAAATAAAAAAAGACAGACAGGCTGAAGGGGCCTCTGCAACAGCGAGTCGCGCCACCGCCGTATCTAACCTCTCCCTAACCGTATCTAGCAACTTGCAAAGTAGTTATTCCTGAATCTAATGGATTGCAACTTCTAGTTTCTGTACTTCCTGCCCAATGGCAGCAGTGAGAAGAGGGAATTGCCCAGATGGTGGGATCTTTATTGATAGATTATGTCGTCTTGAGGTAGCGCCTCATGTAGATACTTTTGTGGGAAGAAGGGCTGTACTTGCAATGGACTGGATGGGTCCATCACTCTCTGTACCCTCATAGAAACATAGAAAATAGGTGCAGAAGTAGGCCATTTGGCCCTTCGAGCCTACACCGTCATTCAATATGATCATGACTGATCATCCAAATCAATATCCCATACCAGCCTTCTCTCCATACCCCCTGATCCCTTTAGCCACAAGGGCCACATCTAACTCCCCCTTAAATCCAGCCAATGAACTGGCCTCAACTACCTTCTGTGGCAGAGAATTCCACAGATTCACCACTCTCTGTGTAAAAAATGATTTTCTCATCTCGGTCCTAAAAGACTTCCCTCTTATCCATAAACTGTGACCCCTTGTCCTGGACCCCTCATCTGTTCCTTTACATTGGAACTGCCTAGCTGGCCATGATGCGACCAATCAGGATACGTTCTACGGTTCATCAGTAACAGTTTGTTTAAGTATTCCCCCCCCTGGCGGCCCACGCCACCCCGCTGACCACCGCTGGGGCCACGCCACCCCTGCTGACCCCCCCCGTTTGGTCCACGCCACCCCCGCTGACCCCCGCTGGGCACGCCACCCTGCTGACCCCGACGGCGATCACGCCACCCCCTGATCCCCGCTGGGCCCCGCACCCCTGCGATGGGCACGCTGCACCCCCGCTGGTGCACCACCCCTGCTGACCCCACGTTTGGTCCAACGACACACACGCTGACCCCCGCTGGGCCCACCGCCACCCTGCGTGACCCGCGCCGGGATCACGCCCACCCCCCTGATCCCCGCTTGTCCACGCCACCCCGCGCTGGGCCCACGCCACCCACGCTGATCCTCGATGGGCCCTGCCCCCCCGCTGGGCCCACGCCACCCCCTGAGCTGACCACGCCACCCCTGGGGCCCCCGTTGGTCCCCACCCTCGCTGACCCCACGCTGGGCCCACGCCACCCTGCTGACCACCGCTGGGCCACGCCCCATGGCTGACCACCGCAGGGATCACGGCCACCACCTGCTGATCCCCGCTGGGCCCACGCCACCCCCTGACCCCCGTTGGAGACACGCCACACGCCGCTGGTGCCCCGACAGCACATGCACCCTGCTGACCCCCGCAGGGATCCGACCACACCCACTGCCCCGCTGATCCCCGCTGGGCCTCATTCGCCCACCACCGCTGGGCCCACTCCACCCCCGCTGGTTCCACACCACCACTGCTGACCCCTACTGGGCCCACACCACCCCCACTGGGCCCACTCCACCCCCGCTGGTTCCACACCACCGCTGCTGACCCCCGCTGGGCCCACGCCACCCCTGCTTGCTGGTACCCCCTCAGGGTCACTCCACCCCTGCTGATCCCCCTGGGTCCCACGCCACCCCTGCTGGGACCAATAACGTCAGCACCGGAGAGCACTCTCGGAGCTCGCTGTGCGCATAGACGCTGGGCACATCCCCGATAGGCTGAGACACAACCCAGAGGAGGGATAAGGCACTATTTCTGACCCCGGGCTTGGCCGCACAAAAAAAACGGAGATACGTGTGGACCGCATAAGGACACCATCTTGCACACGATGTTGCGGGCACGCGCGACCCTCACGCATAGTGTGCTTCTAGATGCCTGGACGAGAAAATGAAAATCCGTCCCTATAGCACGCCACGCTGGCGACATGCTCGCACAGGCCACGGGCCCGGCCAATTCCATCCTAAATCTAAACAACATCAAGCAGATAGCGCCACTTAATGCTCCTTGCTGCGGCCCATCCCATGCAAGAAAACCCTGGCACAGGCCAAACGCCCACCATACGCCGCGGATAGCCGACCAGCTGGTATCACGCCACCGCCCTCGCTGTCTGTGCTGGGTACACACCCCCCCGCCCTGTGTCCCACGCGACTGCCCGATAAACCCCGCGTGGATAATCAGTCAACTTGCCATAGAAGGAGGGGATAAAAAGAGAAAGGACCGAGGAGTGGGGGACGCAGCGAGAGGGGGCTGCGAAAACGCGGAGAGACCGCACACAGAGGTTGCATCATTCTCACTGCCAGGGTCGGACATAGAGGGCTCATCAGACCCCTGCCCCACATTATATTCCGTCAGGAGACAATCCACCTGTCTGTCATAACGCTCTAATAGGATGCACGTGGACGCCGTTAGAGATGTTAGGGAATTCAAACGGTATATATCTGTGCGCCGCAGTACGCTGTTACGATGGATGACAAATAGCAAGTGAGGTCCAAGCCTTATGAGGTGCGATCTCGCACCATCACTTTCCATCTAAAGTCACACACATGGGGTCAATGGACTAATGGTCAGTATCCCAGAGGATCCACATTATGCAACGGTGACCCAACAAAACCCAACTTCAAAAAGACAAGGATCCACAGCACCGACTAATATGAGTCTATGTTATTTATGTCTATCGCTGAACGCGCGTCACGGTGAATAATAAACTAACGACCTATACAAATAGTTACTTCTTAGCGCCATACGTTTGCCTCGTTTCATCATAGGCGTATGTGGACAATGGCGTTATCTGAACATAAAACGCAAACCCTAACAGGTTACAGGACATGAAGAAGGGGGGAAAGGGTAGCGGCGCTCACTTGGAAGATGGGAAGTGTGTAGCTTCTAGAATACAGGATTGCTTAATAATATCATGATCTGTAACCAACAAACAGGGGTGTGTGAGAATTCGTATGGAAGCTGATCGTCTAAAGGAGACAAACCAATGCGCATGGATCCTGCCATGGGTAGGCTCCAATGAGGAGCACCGGGAGCACTTATTGAGGAATCCCATTCCGCGATCCCGTACTCACTCCCTTCTCTTGCATTACAGGTGGTATCGAGAAACTGTGGAGTTTAACCTAAAGCATTGTGGAGTAGATTTCGCATGTCCTTATGTGGAATAACCCTGAGTGATGAACTGAAGAGCAGCCCTGACCAGATTCAAGTTGGAATGGGATATTACCCTGGTTCGAGTACCTATCGACCTCTAGGGTTTACCCGGTGTGTGCGAAGAGTTCTCGGTGTTGCAGTTGTCTATTTTCAGTAGGAGATTTGTGTGAGACGGTGCGGTGCTGAAGCGCGGCGGTGTGGCCAGGTCGGCCATTGTAAGCCGATTTGCGTCACTCTGGATTCGTGGCTAATGTGGCCCCGCCTAAGGGAAGTCCCGCGCGTATATGTTCGTACTGTATAATCCGCTTGTTAAATCAAGATTAACTAAACATTTTTCGCCGAGGAGACGATTAGGTTTCATCTACAACAACCACACATGGATAGCAGCAAAGACGAGCTTGCCTTGTTGACTACGACTAGTGGTGCACTTTTTGCGCCAGCCGTAGTACCCAAGCTCGAGTGAGTACACTTGCGTAGACCAGCAGATTCATCGGTGTCCATCAGCCTCAGTAAATTGTAATTGGTGTATGAACAGTGATCGTAACTGACCTTACGCTTATCCTTTTAGCCAATGCACCGGCATTCATACTGTTCAAACAATACTTTACGGAGGAATGTAATCTACTGCATCGTGACATTGAAATTTTAAAACTCTCACAGCAGGATTGAGCTGCCTTGCTTGGTTAGCTTCTTGTGTGTGCAGCAATTTCGTCATGGTCACTTTACCATACCGCCCCACGTTGTGTCCCCCTCTGTCTTATCGCTCTCACGTCTCAGCCCGCCTCGTCGCCGGCTCCCCATCTCGTGCTCCTCCGCGGTCTCTCGGCATCCCAATCAGGGACTTTGGGCAGTAACAAAAATGCTGGCGAAACTCAGCGGGTAAGCTCGGGGGAATGCCTGCGCACTGAGAGGGGAGGGCCGCAGGGAATGCAAAATATGCCAGAGGAGCGGCGTGGAATTCTGCCGAGGGTAGCCAGGAGAGACTGCTGTGCACTGCACAGACTTCCGCTAGAAGACGGGCGCCAGCCGCTAGAACTTGCCGATGGTAAGATGGTGGTCACCAACTGTGCGTAACTCACAAGCTCACACAGTAGACTACTGCCGGAGGTTCGCATCGCTTGCGCGAAGAAGATGTCCCAGGGCCAGTGAGTGATCAGTACACGAAATAAACCAGTAACAGGAGGCACCTTGCTAAGTCAGCATGCAGCGAGAAGAGTCGCCGCATTCTCTAAGAAACATTTGCAAGGGTTTGGGGGGGTGGAATAAAGCGGAGAGAAGATCGAGCGGTAAGCAGCGTATGAGAGCAGAGCCTCAGCCCGTGCTCTCGGATGCGACTGATAGAAGTAAAAGTGACTTAGTGGACTCTAAGAGACACCGGTAACCACGACGGCGTGGTGCTGCCTTGCCCCGGAGTTCCTCCAGCACTGTGTGTTTTTTGTTTGGCTCTGAGTTGAAGTGACCCTCCGTGTCTACCGGTCTCAGCATGACGTGCGAGGGTCCGGTGGGGGACGGGGTACCGAGGGTGTCTCCTACTGTCTAGGGGGCTGTGACACGAACAGATGAGTGTCAGCAAAGGATGGGGCCGTGGGGCGCCGCGCGGCCTGTGGGGGTGCAG
The DNA here is from genome assembly GCF_028641065.1 of Leucoraja erinaceus. NCBI lineage: Eukaryota > Metazoa > Chordata > Chondrichthyes > Rajiformes > Rajidae > Leucoraja > Leucoraja erinaceus. The sequence continues at coordinate 53,971,505 of NC_073379.1, forward strand.
GATTAAGAGGGGGTACTCTGCCGCTCGTGGCTACCAGACACGAGTCGAACTACGTGGTATTCTTCGGCGTCTCACCACTTCGACAGAGCAGCCATAGATGACTGCTCAACCCACTGGAGCGAGGGAGAGATGAGGACCGGAGTCTCTAGGAGCGCGAACTGCATGAAGGGCTGCTGGGATGTCGTGCCTAACTTGTGTGTGCGTCTCCGCTAAGGGTGTGTCGAAGGTGAGTACAAAGTAAAAATTATCATTACTCATGGGGGTCTTATCCCTATTTTCCTAGAAAAAAACAATTTTCCATCCACTCGTGAAAGGGTTCTTTTCTGGTCAAAACCTATCTTAACCCCCACCCCACGTGTGACGACCACAAGGACCTCAATACCAGCGACGTGAGACAACATGTGAGCGGAAAGATAATCAGAACAGGTGGTTGTAGGTAAACTAATACTACAATATCGAGGAACGAAACCTGAGGAGCAGAAAAAATGAAAATGAAGCTCGGGTAGATGAAGACACCGGCAAGGTGCTGGGCAGGAATAAAAGCGACACAAAATGATAAAACAGAAATCAAGAATAGCACAAATAATACAAAGCAATTGTATTAAAACAAATAAAGAACGATATAAAAGACAAAGTAGAACTAAAGCAAAATATCAATCCAAGGCAGAGCAGAAACAAAAAAAAAAAACACCCCAAAAAGAGAAAAAATTCCTAAATCTAATCAAAACAAAGAAGCAAAATATGAAAAAAATATAATCAAAAAAAAGAGAATCAACAATAAATAAAGTCAAAAGAAATCAACAAACATTAAATATAAAACAAACACACTAGGGAAAAAAAAAACAGAGCACCCAAGAACGAGTAAACTCAAAATCAGCATCCATATAAAAGATCCGGGCCAAAAAGTACCTAGCCAGAAGTTACATGCGTAAAGGGAAAGTGCACAACACACGAAAGCATAAAGAAGAACAAGGCGAAATAATGAAGAACCAACAAAACAGAAATACCAGAAAAGGTCGTCCAAAAAAACTAAATGTTAACAGGAATAGATTGAAATCTGACAACAAAAGACGAACGCAAAAACAGGGAGACCCTACATACCCGACGTCGGAGCAAAAACTATTCGAACTAAAGACGTGACAGACCAGCAGAAAAGTCTGGGAACCGACTGAAACTCTAAAAAGACAATAAAACCAACAAGCACAAAAGCAGAAAGAACAGAATGGAAAAAATGATCTAAACCCGACAAGAAGGCACGAACCCCGCCAAGGAACCCAAGAGAAAGACAAAAAAAAACATCATCGAACCAAATCAACTTCAAAACACCACATTTAGAAAGAAAGTGGAACAAAAACATCGGGAATTCAAACTAGCCGGAACTCTAGGGCGAAGTCATGGTGCCAACAAAACTGGGGGGAACACAAAGGGTCCATAAGAGTAGTTGTAAAAAAGAGACTAATGCGAACACGGGAAGTAGGATTCCAAGAAATGAGGAGAGCAGAAAAGGGGAGTCAGGGCAAGAGCACCACGATGAAGCGAGTAACCTCGCGTGGCAAGCCGAAATTCACGCTAAAAAGTTGGAACTGAAATGGGAACGGAGGGGTGATGTATTCGGTGAACGATCCCTTGCCCGAAAGGGCTGCACCTGCCACGATCACATCGTAGGAAGCCCCTAGTGGCAGGTGAAACAAAATTTCAGGTACAGGCAAAAGCCATTCACATCGTCCACTGTCACAATCAAGGACGGTGGGTAAAGGACAACAATACCCGCAGATCGGGAAAGAGAGCTGCCATGGGAGGATCAAGCCAAGCTGAGTGGGATGTATCCAGTCGGGGCACACTAAATGGCAAGCCAACACTAATCGCTGTGAGTATGTATCCAGTGGCTGGAATTAATGACCAAATACCAATCGGTCAAGAAATTCAACGTTCATGAACAAAGCCAGTCTCGTTTAACTACAATGAAAACTACTTAAAACGCATCAACATAGCCAATGTGGTCACAGGGAGGACGAGAATAACTGGAAGAGTAGATAAGATTGGGCATTGTGGCATCAGCTCCAGTAAATGATTCAAGCTGAGTCTGCTAGAGGTCTAAGACTGGTCGGTCAAAAGGAGAGGAGGCTGGTCAAAACGGGCGAAATACAATGTGTCAACCCTGCTCCCTCCCTATAACCCATATAGCCATAGAACATAGACCAAGGACAGCACGGGGAAACCCGGCCAGCTCGGACCTACACTCAGTGCTGAACAACTTTGTGCCCTTAGTCCCACCGGCCTGCAACTCCGCCATAACCCTACCATTCGCCTTCTCATCCATATCCTAGCCAATTTATTTATTATGATAACACTGACCCTCCTCCCCCACCTTCCCTTGAACAACGCTCATTCCACCCCACTACGAAAAACACACTCGCCTCGATAAGAAGTTCCCCCGCATATGACCCTAAACGTCTTCCCGTATTCGCTAAGTCAGCCTCTCGTTTGAATCTTCCCATGCGCAAGGGCAACAGCGGTCCACCTCAACTCTTCGACCCTCCTCATTTAATACCCTATCAATCCCCGCCCCCCCTTAACCCCTCTGCTCTATTGAAAAATTGTCTAAAACTCTGAGAACGTGGTTAAACGGTGGCTTTTGAATGGCATGTTCAACAGTTTTGGGTGACTTAATGCCAATTATCACCTGGTCTTGTTGTGTAGGTCCTACAGGCACGGATCTCCCCTTGATGTGAGGGCTACAAATGGAGCTCGCATTTGTAAGTGAACAGACCCATTTTTACTCTTATGTTACAATTTAACGATAATCATGCCCAGAATCTAACTTAGAGTGGGTTACAGGCCTCAACTGATAAACTCTGTGGCATTGTAACTATTCATTGTCAAATAATATTATCCACCCACTGGATTCTTTCTATAGCACTTTTCTAGAGGTTCGAGAGCATTCTCAAAAGCTTAAGATAGTAATTAAGTTGATACATTTATTTAATCACCACATCAGTGCGAAGGGACCATGTTAGACTGCCAGTAATATGACATTAAGGACTAGGTTGTTGTTATGGCTCCTCGACGCAAGGATCTCGATCTCTCTCCTGTTCTCCGTCCCTTCGTTCTTTTAGATCTGGACGACAACAGTGATAATATTGTGAATTTAAAGATTGACTTGGCAATGTACATGGCCACACAGCATTGGTTGGACAGGGAATAGAGCAAGGGACTGAGCACATATTCCTGAGGAGCACCAGAGCTGAGGATCAGGGTGGAGGAAATGACAAGTGAACCAACTGAGGTCAGGAAGTCAGGAAGTCCAGAAGCCAGTTGCAATTGGACGCCACACGAACAAGGTCCATGTCATAGGCCTTTCTTACATATACTGTCACAATGCACTGTAGTCTCTAAACAACCCTTCAGTAATTTTCCTTGCCCTCCATTTCAGAATAATAGTGTTTTAAGTCAATAACTCGACACTAGCAGTGGCAATAACTAAATAAATAAATAAAGCACAGCTTTCCAGCCCTTATCTCATTGGCCACACTCGGCTGCAAATCAGTGTCAATCTGGTCTAAACCATCTTCCTCCTAGTCGTGGGGGTTGGATGATGGGGGGGGGGGTGGGGGCGGGGCAGGCCTCATGTGGAACAGCTTTGGGCATCTCTTCATCTAAATCCGGCCCTGACATGCAGGGACGAGAGGAAGAGAAGGATAATCACATGCTGGCTATTATATATTTACGGTAATATCACAATCTCAAATACAGGTATTTTACAGCAGAATAAGACATTCAGGACTTCGGTACAGCTAGCACTCATTCAGTGACTGTTCCTTTCGGAACATGGATAGACCAGTCCCAGTGCAGCCATTTTAAAATACTATAAATTACAAGATTGATTTGATTCAGTTTCACAGTTGAATAAGGTGGACCTGAACTTGCAGTCTCTGTTTTGTTAGTATATATATCTATATATATGACATATCTGATGTCGAGAGTTTACGGATGCAGTATCAGTCCACACCACTGTGGCCTCATCACTGTGTTTGTGTCAGTCCACTTGATGCTATATTAATCCCAGCTAACATATCAACTTTATTAGAGGACTGAATTCTCTGCTGTTAAAAATGTCTATGTCTCTTAACAGGCAATCATTTCTTTTTTCCTGCATAATTCCATTTTAACTTGTTTTGATTTACTTTTAAAAATAGCAAGAAAGAATTGTGGGGAATCAAATAAAAACTGCCAGATGCTGGAAATCCAAATTAAGAACAGAAAAAGCAAGAAATACTCAACAGGTCAGGCTGTATCCTTGAAAAGGAAACAGTTAATGTTTCAGGTTCAGGACTGTTCACTAGAACTGGGAATGAGAGAACAAGTTTGTTTTAGGGAGCAAAGAGGGTGAGAGAGAAATGGATGGAACAAAGGGAATATCTCTAAAACCACATGACCCAAATGGGTAGCTGAAGGAGGGTCTCGACCCAAAACGTCACCCATTCCTTCACTCCAGAGATGCTGCCTGTCCCGCTGAGTTACTCAAGCAACTTGTGTCTATCTTCAGTTAAAAGAAGGGATCGTTACAAAGTGCTGGAGTAACTCAGCAGATTACCGTTTAGGAAAATATTACTATCATTGGTATTATTTTGAAATCCAAATCACGACAAAAGTTACAAAAGATAACCTATATCTATTTTTCCCTCATCTGGAATTCCCTCATCAACCCTTCTTAAAGCTGTGTATTTTGATGTTTAAACTAATGACCTATTAATTAAATGCTCAGTATAATACAACGTAGATTTTCATTGCCTGGTTTATTTAGATTGGCATGATTTCCAGGGTAATTCAAGGAGAGCTGCTAGAGGAACTCAGTGAGCCAGGCAGCATATATGAATGAAAATGGACAGTCAATGTTTTAGGCCAAGACACATCAATGCGCTGAAAGAGTGAGGGCAGAAATTCAATGTCACAAGGTGGAGGAGAGGGCTGGGGCAATTGCTGGCAAGTCCTATGTGGATACAGGTGAGGAAGGTTGATCGACACTCAGCTTGGGGAAGGAGGCCAGGAGGTAATAAGTGAAGAACAGAAGGCTGCAGAGTTTTGAATCTGACAGTAGAGGAAGGTGAAGAGTGGATCCAAAGAAGGAAATGTGATGGCAGATGGGAACCATGGAAGAGAGGGGAGGAGTGTGTGGGTGATAGGGATGAGGTTGCTGGAAGGAAAGGGGTAATAGGTAGCTGGGGTATGTATTTAGGGAATATGGAGAGGACCAGGATAGATTTCAGTTCAGATGAAGGGTCTTAACCCAAAATATTGACTTCCTGTTTTCCTCCAGAGATGCTGTCCGACCCACTGAGTTTCTCCAGAGGCTCTCCTTTTATTCTCCAGATTCCAGCATCAGCAGTCTCTTCAGCAACTTTGCCAAAATAATTTCATAAGTAACATGATATTGAATGTACAGTGTGAATTATTAATGGTTCACACAAGGAGAATTTGCCATATGTAACAAGTTCATTCTCCTCATAGTGCCGGTTGATCTGCTGAAACAAACATATTTTGCATTGACCCATTTCAATTACCTTCAAAGGTACTGCATTCACTTATAAATTAGTACAGTTGCTGCTGTAATATCCACAAATAACAAAGTCCAAATAGAAAATAGTAAAGTTATCAACTGACTGTTTTGTTGAGGTATGGTTTATTAAACCACAACTGGGTGGTGCTCCTCATTCAGCTGCAAACAGGTGCTGCAGCTCCATCCTGTGCACCCCGTCAGCATTGCTCCACCTGCTTCCAGGAGGAATTATTCAATGCCATTAACCATAAACACATATGCCATGGTGCCAGCACTCAAACTGTTCCACCTGGTGCCAGTACTCCACCCATTACACCCGCTGCCTTTACTCTATCCATTACACCTGCTGCCTTTACTCTATCCGTTACACCTGGTGCCATTACTCGATGGGATACACCTGGTGCCATTACTCCACCCGCTACACCTGGTGCCATCACTCCACCCATTACACCTGCTGCCATTACTCTATTCATTACACCTGGTGCCATTATTCTATCCGTTACACCTGGTGCCATTACTCGATGGGATACACCTGGTGTCGTTGCTCCCCAGTGATGGTGACTCCACAGCCCTCTTATGGAACAACTTCCAAAGACTCACTGTGAGTCTTTGATACCCGGTATCATAAAGATACCTGGTTCTGGATAGACATCAACCGTCCTGTTAATCCATTTTAAAAAAAGTTTGATAATTTCAATAAGATCACCTCTCCTTTATTCAAACAATTATAGACATGAAATACAAAAGCATTGTATGGCTTTTTATATATTAATATCATCATCTGGTTTTAATCTATGCATTTGTATTTTCATCAGGTTAATACACAGACCTCACAATGTCCAGTCCAGTATAATATTCATAACGCAGACCAGACTTTCCACCACTAACTCCATCTACATTTCATGCTGCATCGAAAAAGCAGCCAACATAATCAAAGACTTGTCCCGCCCAGGTCATTACTTCTTCTCCCTGCTCCTGTCCGGCAGAAGGTACAGTAGCTTGAAAGCGCACATTACCTAGTGATGTTACAATACTCACCTTCAGTGGCGCTGCAGTTCTGCCACTGGCCGTGTGTGCGACTTTTGCGCCTTTGAGGGGGGAGGTGGGGGGTAATTAAAATGCCGTTTTCTCCTGCCTGTCGGAGTCGAACTTTCTCAGGCTGTTCAGCTGCTACAGAAAAATTGTTCCGCCTTCCGTTCTCAGAAGTTTTTTTAAAATATCGCGGGACAATTTAATCCCTGGAGTAAAATAAAAAAGCGACTTCTAAAGCCGTCAACGCCTACAATGGGACGGATCTCACGTAGGGGACAAAACATAAGGTAAGTCATTTATTTTACATATAAACTTGCTTCTTAGGATGATTTTAATCCAAATTTCATTGACGAAAATGTGATTTTGGCCCCATACGAACCGGCAGTGTTTTTCCTGCCGATATGGGGTTCAAATTCACTGCAACCGCAACGTTCCAATCAATTGCTTTCCACAAAAACCCACTCGCAAGATGATTAAAATGCCCATTAATTTACAGGAATTAAACATTAAATTCCTTCCATTTGGCCTATAAATTCATGACAATGAGATTTAAAAATCATGTTATATTGTGAATTTGTGTGTGAATGTTATTTGGACACTTAGGTTATTTTAAAATGTTAACCTTTTCTTAAGAAATGGATGGATGTTTAGATCTAGTAATTGAATTTTGTAATTAGCTACAATTAGGTAACTAACTAATTATATGCTTTAATTTCAGGTCATCGAAGTAAGATTGTTACATATACATTTCAGAATGCTTCAATCTATAATAACTGAAAATTTCATTCAGTTCTCTTAATTATTAAGAAAGTTATGGGCTTTTGATCACAGCTTTTGAATTAAGACAATGGAAAAGCAATAGGGAACAAGATGCTAATTTCAGAGTATTAAAATGGCCATAACTTTCTTAATACTGAAGATATGAAAGTGAATTAGGTGTCAAATTAAACTTCCTTTTATGCTTTATCTGATGGGATAAATTGCAGACTTGATTTTTAAAATCTCAAAATTTTGTAACATTGCTACATTACCAGATTCAGGAACAGTTTCCTCCCCCTCCGTCATCAGGCTTCTGAATGGTCCTTCCGTAAGCTAGGATACTGTTTGATTTATCTCTATCCCATTGGACTTAGTCGAAGGGACTGGTGCAGAGCAATGCTGAGAACTATATTCCGAACTGCGCAACTTCCCCTTTGCTCTATTGTACAAGATACATTTATTCGTCACATGTGCCAGATGGCACAGTGAAATGAAATTCCCATACAGCCATAAAATAAAAATAAGGGACACAACACACTATAGAGTTTGACATAAAACATCCCCACACAGCAGAATCAGAGTTTCCCACTGTGTGGGAAGGCACCAAAGTCAGTCTCTTCCTCCATTGTTCCCCGTGGTCAGGGCCTCCCCGTGCCCTCCGCAGTTGCCGCTACGGGCGGGCCGATGTTCAGGCCCACTTGCCAGGGTGTTGTAAGTCAGGGGCTGCAGGATGTCTTCAGCGGCGTGGCCACCAGTGTCGGCCCCCTCCTACCGGAGTCGGCGGCTTCCAAAGTCCGCGCCGGGTGGAGACTGCTGCCCAAGGACTCCGTGTTGGCGATCAGCGCCGCCCGCATTGGAAGCTCTTCCAAACCAGAGCTCCACGAGTTTGAAGTAATTGTACCTAGGTATGGTATTTTTGACCTGTCTGGATTGCATGCGAAACAAAGCTTTACACTGTACATGACAAGAATAAAACTAAACCGAAAGCTACGTTCTAGGTACAAAGCACCAAAGCCAGTCATGATTGTCTTAGAACAATACACCCGTTGAGTATTTGAGAAGCTGTTCCGCAGGACCCAGCCCGTCAATGTCCAGAGGCAGTAGCACCTTAGACTGCAGTTCCTTCCATAAAGCCTTTGCATTGAGGAAACGGGGAACTGCAGTTGCTGGTTTAGAAAAAAAGACAGAGTGCTGGAGTAACTCAGCAGATCAGACAGCATCTCTGGAGAAGATAGACGGATGATGCTTCAGGTCGAGACCTTCTGTCCCGAACAGAAGGATCCCAACCCAAAACTTCTTCCATCCATGTTCTCCAAAGATGCTGCCTGGCCTGCTGAGTTATTCCAGCACTTTGTGGTTATAATAATAACAACAAAATAATAAATTTTATTTGTTGGGCGCCTTTCAGACATCTCAAGGACACCTTACATAGATTAACGGGAAATAAACATATAATCAGAGTAAAATAAATAATAAAGACATCACAGAGACACAAACTAAAAGCAGAATTCAGTCCAAAAACAGAAAATCAAAAACACAATGTGAAGAGAGCAGCGGCAGCCAAAGCACGCCAGCGTCCACTCGCCCTTCACGGCAGCCATCTTGGACAAAGACTAACAGGATTACGTAGAGACAGAAAATCATCCCCCCACAATGGATACCACTGTGGGGGAAGGCACAATGTCCAGTCCCCAACCCTAAATTCACCCAAAGTTAGGCCTGCCACCGCAGTTGCCTACGGAGGCCCGATGTTCCTGGCCGTTCTCACCGGGTGGTGTTGCCCCGGCGTCGGGAGAGTCCTCTCAGCGGCTGGGCCACCTGGAACGTCCGCTTCCAAGCTGGAGACCGCGGCTTCCGTAGCCGACAAGGCCGCGCCGGTTTGGAGCTCCCAGACTCCCGATGTTGAAATCATATATGTTATACCAAGCTTCAGTAAATCCCTCAGTACATACCGAATGGGAATAACCGAGACAGCAGTATTTGGTTACAGACATCTCATTACATTAGAAAACCAACATGTTTCGGGCAGATTTTCCCAATTTTGGGGGAGTCCAGAACCAGGGGCTACAGTTTAAGAATAATGGGGAAGCTGGTTAGAACAGAGATGAGGAAACACTTTTTCACACAGAGAGTTGTGAGTCTGTGGAATTCTCTGCCTCTGAGGGGGCGGTCAAGGCCGGTTCTCTGGATACTTTCAAGAGGGAGCTCGATAGGGCTCTTAAAGATAGCAGAGTCAGCGGATATGGGGAGAAGACAGGAACGGGGTACTGATTGTGGCTGATCACATTGAATGGCGGTGCTGACTCGGAGGGCCGAATGGCCTACTCCTGCACCTATTATCTATGGTCTATTTTGCAGATCCTCAATGTCCATCTGCGAGGATGTTACTGCGCCATCCTCTTCCTTACGGCTGTGGATCAGAGCAACCCCATGACATTTTTGAAAGAAGAAGTGTGAAGAGCGGATCCTGGATCAGAAGGCGATTGTGAAGGATTCTGGGACACAGCATAAGGCTTCACCCCTCACATACAACCCTGCCCCTCCCCCTCAGCCCCCTCCTAAAAAAGGAGAAGGTTCTGCAGGTTTGTCTGGAGCCGACACAATTCCTGCTGTCAGTCTTTCCTCGGAACACGTCTAGACATTCTTCTTATGATTTCCTGATCTGCGTAAACCCTCTTCCATAGCTCAGGGTTGTTTGGGGTCAGCAGCTTCACATTCAACTTTCTGGTCCTCATGAGACTGATTCCAGGAGAGGTGGTTTTGCCAAAATGAAGAAAATCTGCTCAATCTCTCCCCATTTTGGCATGCCCACCATCCCTAGAATTCATCTCATGAAGTTTTCCTGAACTTCCTCTGTGGCAGGGACATCTTTGGTAGATAGGATGACCAGAGCAGACAATATTTCACATGTGCTCTCACCTGGACCCCACATAATTGGAGCAGGCCATATCTATTGTTGTAGACAAATGCTCAAGTCAAGTCAAGTCAAGAGTTTATTGTCATGTGTCCCAGATTGGACAATGAAATTCTTGCGTTGCTGCAGCACAACAGAATATTGTAGGCATAATACAGAACGGATCAGTGTGTCTATATACTATAGATCATACATACACACATTAATAAACAGATAAAGTGCAATAGGCTGTTATCGGGGAGGCTAAGCGGAGGTTGGGCGATCGTTTCGCCGAACACCTCCGCTCAGTCCGCAAGAACCTACCTGAACTCCCAGTGGCTCAGCACTTCAACTCCCCCTCCCATTCCCAATCCGACCTCTCTGTCCTGGGTCTCCTCCATTGCCAGAGTGAGCAACACCAGAAATTGGAGGAACAGCACCTCGTATTCCGCCTGGGTTGCTTGCGTCCGGATGGCATGAACGTTGAATTCTCCCAGTTTTGCTAGCCCTTGCTGTCTCCTCCCCTTCCTTAACCCTCGAGCTGTCTCCTCCCATCCCCCCCCCCCGCCATCGGGCTCCTCCTCCTCCCCCCTTTTCCCTTCCTTCTCCCCCCCACCAGTCTGAAGAGGGTTTCGGCCCGAAACGTTGCCTATTTCCTTCGCTCCATAGATGCTGCTGCACCCGCTGAGTTTCTCCAGCATTTTGTGTACCTTCGATCTTCCAGCATCTGCAGTTCCTTCTTGAACAGGCTGTTATAGTTCATAGTTTGTTTGATGTTGTATTTAGTAGCCTGGTGGCTGTGGAGAAGAAGCTGGTACATCCAGGTTCAGGAACAGATTTCAGGCTCCTGTACCTTCTACCTGATGGCAACGGAGAGATGAGTGTGTGGCCAGGATGGTGTGGGTCTTTAATGATGTTGGCAGGATGGGTGTAGGTCTTTGATGATGTTGATGTATAATAAAAGCCTTTGCTCTCCTCATCCCTTGCTGTGCAAGAACACCAGGGTCACCCTGAGCACCAATAATGTTTAACCTCTCACTAGTTTAAAAATGATATATCCATCTTTGTTTTCCAGCAAAGTGGATAACCTCGCATTCCACATTATGTTGCATTTGTCATTTATTTTTCTCTTTAACCTACTCATAACCCTTAAAAGCTCTCTGTATGACCCCCATTGTATAGAAAGCTGGCTCGGTTTCATCACTAACCCTGTTGGATTCCACTTGATCTCATCTGAACGATTGTTATAGATTTATGAACATCCAGGACCCCTACATCAATCCCCAGGAGCCTTCATTACTCAGCCTCCTGACCCCAAAATATCATATTTACACCTACTGCCTTCTTTCTGGCCAATGATACACATAAACCGTTTTGATGTGTTGGGCTGGACCATTATTTGTGGGAACTTTTCCCTTTAATGTGTTACTACCTGTTTTTATGCTCCTTGAATCCTGTACCCCTCATTTTCTACTTTTCCTTATTTATCAAGGCCTTGAATTTCCTTCACGGAATTTTGAAACCTTCCTAATCCGCAGACTCAATGCTTTACTCAGTAATATCGTACACTAGTTCCATTGATCTAATATTATAATTTCACCTGTTGGCTACAGATCAACTATCTTTCATATTGTATTTTGTTTGCCCAAAAGCAACATAGAGTAAACCTCCGATAATCCACTTTCCAGCCGTTCAGAAACCCCAACAGTTGCTTGGTCTGGCTCACCGGGTGATGTTTGCAGTACTCCCTTTGCACTCCCTGGATCCCGCACTCCCTCTAATACACCAGTTCTCCAATACTCCATCACTGAGGCCCCACTTCCTGTGCTCCCCCTCCATCACTGAGGCCCCACTTCCTGTGCTCCTCCTCCATCGGTGAGGCCCCAAATCCTGTACTCGCGTAACACTTACTAGGATAGTGATTTCTGCCTGCTTCAAAGTCTCCACTATTGTCCCTGTACCCAAAAAGGGCAAGGATTACTGGTCTTAATTACTACAGGCCTGTCGCACTGACCCCTGTAGTCATGAAGACCCTTGAAAGGCTTGTGCTGGCCAAACTTACTAACTAACCCATTTACTTTTACATCCAAGTTATTTATATATCACACAAAGACCATGGGTCCCAGCACAAATCACTGCAGAACTCCATTGGTCAGGGACCTCCAGCCTGAATATCATCCTTCCACCACAACCTTCTGTCTTTTATGAGTAAGCCAGTTCCAAATCCATGCAACCAAATTACTATTAATTCCATACATTTTAATCTTCTCGATCAGCCTACTATGGGGAACTTTATCAAATGCCTTGCTAAAATCCACATAGACAACATCCACCACCCTACTCTCATCAATCACCTTTGTCAAAAAACTCTATTAAGTTAGTAAGACATGACATGTACAAAGCCATGCTGACTGTCCCCAATTAGCCCATTCTCTTCCAAAATGGGAGTTAATCCTGAAGAAACCTTTCCAATAGTTTCCATACCAATGACGTGAGACTCACCAGCCTATAATTTCCTGGATTCTCTCTACTTCCTGTGTTATAAAGAAGAATAACATCAGCTATTCTCCAGTCCTTCATTACCTCACCTTTGTCTAGCAAAGTGGAAAAGATCTTCATCAAGCTTTCCACAATCTTCTCTCTTGCCTGGCTCAATGACCCGAGATAAACCCATCAGATCCTGGGGATTTATCTGCCTTAATGCTCTTCAAGAGCCTCAACGCCGCCTCCTTCCTAATCTCAAACTGTGCTTACACATTAGTATTCTCTATACTGACTCACCATCCTCCATGTCTTTCTCCTTTACAAAGTACTTGTTTAATACCTCGCCTTAATCTAAAATCTTCAAATTTTCTTTGATCCGACACATTAAAACCATTTTGTGACTTATTTTGGCTCTTCTAATCACCTTATTTCCTCTTTCCTTTACATTTCACAAAGGCCCCGTCTGATTTCAACGTCTTAAACCTTGCACGCTGTAATGGGTATAGCTTGGACCCAATAGCAGCACAGAGTAGTAACACAGGAATGGGTACACCGTACTCACACAAAGGCTCAGGATTGAGCAAGGGTTCCGAAGAGGGGCAGGCAGGAGACGTAGTCGGGTTAGCGGAAGGCCCGGTAACCAGGAGATCCAACACACGATGCAAACAAATCAGCGAGGGACAGACGACAGGACGGAATGGTCAGGGGCAGGCAGGTTCGAATCCGTGTAGGCAGTCGGGAAATCGCTGGAGAGTCTTGCATGAATGCTGAGAACAATCTGGCACTGTGTGAATGGTGAGGCGAGTCTATATACCGGGTTAATTGGCGATCAGAGGCAACTGAGTGCAACAGCTGAGGAGAGTTGGGCTGATGAGAGGGAAGTGGCAGGCGAGGAGAAGGAGGGACCAGTGGAAAAGTACTGGGAGGTGAAGTGGATGAGGAGAGGGCAGACTGTGACACACGCATTTCCTTTTTCTTTTTGACTAAATTTACAACCTTCCCTTACTTTGCCACTGTCGTGTCCGCTTTCCGTTGCCTTATCAAGGCCTTGCTTCTCTGCTGAAAATTTCCCAATCCTCAAATTCACTGCCTTTTGCAGCAAGCATTTGTTCAGAGTAATGAGGACTGAGAAAAAATTATAGCTGTGGTCAGATATTTTTTCCCTTTTTTTGCCTTGGAGCGACACAAGTGAATTGTAAACCATAAATTAATGCTTTAGACATCAGCCATGCAAATTCCCAATCAACTACCTATTACTTTCTGTCCCAATTTACTTTGTTTAGATTTAATCCTGTTTTCAGATGACATTAAATCACTTTCTATTATTATATAAGAATCTGTCATTACATGATAACAGCTCCCCAGAGCCCCCTTATCTGCTACATTATCAATTAACCCATCCCTGAATAAAATAGCCAGATCCATCATTGTTCCTGAACACACTGATCCATAGACTGGTCTCTAGGCTTCCACACTATTACTGCTCATTGGTTTTGCCCTTCCAAATACTGTATAGGTTAAAGACACCATGAATGTGTTATTGCCTTTGTTGCACACACCTCGAATCACCATTATTATTTGAATTATTGTTTGCAACTCCTACCAATGTTTACTGCCACTCGCTCTTAGCTTAATTTAAACGGAGTCTCTTTTATGATTTTCTAAGTTAATATTTTCCCTTCATTTTTCCTTTCTTTAGATGTCAGGGCTAACCCCGCTCCATTTCCATTTTGCATAATTCACCTAAAAGTTAGGCCATCAATGAGGTAATTCCAGAGAACATTGAGGAACTAAAGAGGAACAACGTAGGTTGGAGAACCATGAAGCCCCTCTTTCACTCTCCGATACACTGGTGGGAAGCAACCAAGGAGAACATCATGAGGTTCTGCATTCTCAAAGGGGTTCAGAAAGCAAGACAGGGTCAGGAGGAATTGTGCCAAATCCAGACAGACTTACCGGAACTCAACCCTCTGCAGTTGAGGGGGGTGGATCATGGAGGAGGATCTCCAAGAGGTAAAGAACTGGAAAGCCATGCTTAACTCACGCTTCTTCTTCCACATTTTTCACAGGGGGAGCTCTGTGATCCACAGTCTTAGGGAAGAGAATGGTTTGGTAGCATCCTTGCAGATGGATAGTGAGGATTTGCAGATCCTTCTATGCTAGTCTGAATGAGAGAAAGACCATATATAGCACAGCCTCCCAGCATTTCCTGACAGTATGGAGGTCTTGGAGGACACATAGAAACATAGAAAATAGGTGCAGAAGTAGGCCATTCGACCCATTCAATATGATCATGGCTGATCATCCAACTCAGTATCCTGTACCTGCCTTCTCTCCATACCCCCTGATCCCTTTTGCCACAAGGGCCACAAGGGACAATAAGCGGGAGAATCTAAACCAATCACTTGTCCTGAAGGAACGACAGGCTCTATCCATCCTTTGACTTGAATAAAACTCCTGGATGCCATGGCTTGCGGGCTGAGTTGTACTCGGTTGTGTGGGACTGGGTGGGCCCTGATCTGCTGGAAGTGTACAATGCTATGCTTCTGGCTGGCAGCATGCCAGACTCCACGAGGAAAGGCATCAAAACCCTCATCTACAAGAAGAAGGGGGAGAAGGTTAACATCAGGAATTGCAAACCCACCTCACTGCTAAATGTGTTCTGTAAGATCCCGTCCAAGTCCATCACCAACCATGTCAAGTCTACTCTGGGACAGTTGTTCCACCTGAACAAAACCTATGCTGTAGCTGGCAGAAGAAGCTTTATGAGAATGTTGCCTGGACTTGAGGGCCTGAACTATAGGGTGAGGTTGGGCAGACGTAGACCTTATTCCTTGGAGTGTAGGAGGATAAAGGGTGATCTTATAGAGGTGCACAAGATCAGATGGGGAATAAATAGGGTAAATGCACAGACTCCTTTACCCAGTGTAGGGGAACAAGAACCAGAGGACATATATTTAAGGTGCGAGGGAAAAGATTTAATAGGAATCTGAGTTGCATCTATTTTCACACAGAGAGTGGTAGCTATACGGAACGAGCTACCAGAGGAAGTAGTTGAGTCAGGTACTATAAGAATATTCAAAAGACATTCAGCCAGGTACATGGATTGGAGAGGTTTAGAGGGATATGGGCCAAATACGGGTAGATGGTGTGGGGATGTAGTAGATGGGGCATCTTGGTCAGCATGGGCAAGTTAGGCCAAAGGGACTGTTTCCATACCATATGACTATCTGCTAGGCCAGAGGGAAGTGCTCCACCCAATTCATTCAGCTGGTATTGCTCAACCAGCTTGGGCCAGGCAACTGTGATCAACCAACAACATACAAGCAGCAATGCCACAGCCAGTAGAGCAACACAGTGGCACAGCAGTTAGCTCCAGGATCCTTTGTTCAATTTTCAATATAAGGGGTGTGAGCAAATAAATTGCAAGCCACCCCATGACTGCACGCATCGCCTTAGGGTGCTCCAGTTTCCAATACATTTCAAAGAGGAACTAGTAGGTTAAATGATCTGTAAGTTGTCTTCTCGTGTAGACATGTGACAACTAAATCGAGGGAGACTGAATGAGCATTTGAGAGAGAATAGGTTGTGGGGCTACAGGAAACTACAGAGGTGGATATATATCTAATGGGACTGGTCAGTTGAGAGATGACATAGACCCAGTGATAAACAGGGTCCTAAGGAGTATTTTAAATTTGTCTTGTGACATTCCATGCTCAATTCCTTCTTTTTTTGTATGTATCAAAATAATTCATTTAATTACTTTCACGATACAAAATAAAACTGTGGTGACACACCCACCACCATATTACAAAATCACCAAATTATTCAGACACTAAATTTCCAAACAACTATGTTACAAATAAACTAAAGAACTACCATACAACTATGTCCCTCTCTAACACCACCCGGACACGGACGTAACCCCGGTAAAGCTCGAGCAATTCAATTATTTCTTGGCGACATTGCGCTGCACTTTATTCCTGGGCAACAATGCTCACTCACCTGCACCCAGGTAGCATTGTATGATCCAATATTACTAGGCAGCATTGTTTTATCTGTCATCATCCATCATCAGTACCCCCGCATTCGTGTGCAGGAAAATATACCTGTGTGGCATTGATGGGCGGGTGTAGTTGATGGGAAAATGTCTGATCAGCCACAGCCCTGTGAAGTTGCTCTGTCTCACACACCTCAGCACAATTGCTCCAATTACACTGGCCAACAAAGTTGATCCAACAACACGAGCGGCATGTATCTGGGCAGCCTCAATCTATCCAATCCACCTGGGCATTCCCACTTAATCTGATCCACCCACTTAGACTCACTTGAGTTGATCTACCAGGTTAACCTCTCTTGGTATGGTCTACCTAAACAGCCTCACTCAATCCAAGGAACCCAGACAGGCTTACGCCATCCGACCTACCCATGTGTCATCAAGCCATCTGGTGTTATCCAGGTGACTTGTTGGCTCAGTATTCCAATGTGACCTCACTTAGTTAAAATACCAGATGGCTTTGTTTGATTAAGTTCAAGTTCAAGTTCAAGTTCACATGTATTGCCACATGCACCAATTAAGATACAGTGGAATTTGATTTACCATGCAGCCACACAGTCAAAAAGAGCACAATACACAATAGAATATAACATGAACATCCACCACAGTGGAATCAACATTCTTCACTGTGGTGGAAGGCAATAACGTTCAGTCAGTCCTCCTCCTTTGTTCATCCGTGGCCGGGGCCATGAACCCTCTGCAGTCGCCGCTACGGACGGCCCGATGTACAGGCCCTCTCGTCGGGATGGTCGAAACTCCGACATCGGGACGGACGGACACTCCGCGGCTTGGAAGTCCCAAATCGGCCGCTTCCTACCGGAGACCGCAGCTTCCTGATGTTATATGCCGCAGGCCGGTGGTTGGAGCTCTTCTCCAGACTACACGAAGGAAAGTCCACGCCGCGTCCGGGGCTAGAAACTCCGCAGACTGCGGCTTCAGGATGTTATAGTCCGCGGGCCAGCAATTGGAGCACTTCTTCTGGCGATTCCTGGCAAGGGATCGCCTGGCTCCGCGATGGAAAGTCCGCGCTGCGCCCACTGCTGAAACTCGGGGCCCGACTCCGAGAGAGGCCGCACCAATCCAAGTTGTTAGGCCGTGAGGGAGGGAGAAAATGCGACTAGGAGAAATGTCGCATTCCACCGAAGTAAGTGACTGAAAAACAGTTTCCCCCTATTCCCCGCCAACCCCCCCCCAACACTAAAACACACTTTTAGACATACCAAAAACAAACAAAAGTCGAAAGGCCCAAGAGCGGAACTCACTATCAAAACATGGAGGGGACGGGGGACACAATTTTTTGGCGGCCACGCACGCATGCGCACACTCACACACACGCGCGAGGCTTCGGAGGCTCAATCCAGCGCTAAAAGCGGAGATTTTAAAATCGGGATCACAAAAACTTGGGGAGGATGTCTCCCACCTCTCAAAACATGGGGGGGGACGTGTCCCCTTTGCCCCCCCCCCCCCCGGGTTTTCTGCCCCTGGAAAGGCCGAACAGCTGCTGGCAAGGCTGCCGACTCACGGCGCCCCCCGATGGTTTTGTTTGATTCATTAAATGGAGGCTCTCTTTCCAAACTCACAGATAGCGTTGCATTGTACCAGGCATTGGTCACTGCTTTGAGGAAGAAGGCTGAGAAACTAACCATGTAGCCTCCATAATGTGTATAGAATTTTGACCAACCACCCTACTTTGTGCCAGTCAATTTATTTTCCTTTGACCACTGTGGAATTAGACAGATTAGGTGCTATAGTTAATTTCCTTTTGCTAATTATAGGTCTATCTCTTTTAGTGCACCTTAAATGAGGGAATGAAAATTATGAGAATTTGCACTCATTTATCACTTTTTTTCACTACTAAAGCCTCATATATTCTGTACCGTTTACCTCTCTGCGTCGTATTTCAATATGATTGATTGCATAATCTAATGATTTAAACTCTCGATAATAAGATTCCAGGACTCCCTGAAATGGCTTAACCCCAGTGGCCTGCAGTGTTTATCTGGATCACTGCATATGGTGCAGATTTAGTGTTATATAATGAGGGCAGTTTAATTCACTTTGTCAACGAATAAACAAAAGATTCATTATCGTATGAATATTCTTAGCACAAGTTTTGTCTTACATTTGAAGTAAACACTTCACTAGATCAAAGCGTATCGGAGGACATTTCAAATGCGCAGTAGTAAAACACAAGAGCTCCTAACCTCTGTCATAAATGTTTAATCAATTCTCTTCAAAGCTACGTGGATTAGCATTATGGACCGAGGCAGATGAAGATCCGTTTCAGTACAAAGCCACAGAATCTGAAAGTCATGAGTTTGTCTCACAGGAAGGAGCCGGTGAATGTTCTGACCCACCAGTAATACGAAAACCCCCTGGGGACACCACATCTGACGTAAGCAGCAAACTTTACACTTGAGATCAAATAGCTATGTTTAAGCAGCAAGCATTGCCTACCCAATTAGAGCTTTCAATTAGAGCAATAGGTCTTTGTCCACAAGGGTATCAGGAAATATGGTCAAGGGGCTGAATGGCCTTCTCCGGTTCCAAATAACATCGGAGGGACTGTAAATTGTCAATTTATTCAATCACCAGATAGTTTCCTTCATGAATAATGGAAATATTTAAAGTATTTAACAAATTTAAGGAAATAAAATGTTTAAAAATACAAAATTGTTTAAAGTGCGATTTTTTTACCATTCCAAATGTTGCTTTAAATCATTTTTCCATTGATCATGACACTTAGTTTTGTTCAGCAAGATGAGTACAGACCATTTTCCTTTACCTTTTACATGCAGCTGTTCTGCTCTCTCAGAATTTGATGGCACACAAAAATCTGACATTATGCTCAACGCCCAGAAGCACCTTTAAAATGCAACTGTGCCACCTTTAGTTTCCTTTTAATTATGCCACTGTGCTGTCATTGTGCGCAAAATAAATCAAAGGATGTTCAACCATAATGAATAAAGCATGGACATTAAACTAGCTCAAAGTGTTAGCACAAAGCAGAGTTCAGTACGATTTTTAAAAAATCACTTTGAAAATTTGTTTGAAGATTGTACATATATATTTAGAAATGATTTTTTTAAGCTCAGTACACAAGCCTGGCAATATCAAGTACACAGTATTGGCAATATCAAGCAGTCAGTCAATACTAATATCTGACTGGGTTTCGCAGTCCGTGCCCTTAGTACCTTATCAGCACATTTAGTTTTGCACTCTTTAGTACCAAAATGAAATGCTCACCTGCTATAAAGTGGGGGCTGACTTTCCATCGGCTCCGTGGAGATCCAGCTCTCAAACACAGTATGATGTACTTCCCTGAGTAATCTCCACGGCTGAAGCTCTGATTATTGGCTCTAAGGGATCTTTGTCCTTGCAAGGTCAGCAAGCATTTCAACAAATCCTCACTCCTGCAACTAAGTACTCTTGCACAGGAGCCGACTCCTTTGGTGATCTTGCAAACATCCAAGGCAGTTTATCAATTAAACAAAATATATATATTTCAGTGATGTGCCCAGCAATTGTCACAGACGTACTCCAGGGCCTGAAACACTGTTTATCAACAGCAAAAAATAACAGACTCTGTAGCATTGAAGACAGCAGCTTCTTGACTGCACGTAGAGTGACAGAAGGATGAGAGGGAATGGAGAAGCACTCCTTTAAACAAAAGCTTTTCAACACAGCGACAGAAAAGAGAAATGATCCAATTATGAGAACCTTGTGTTCCATTATGTAAAGTGCTGTCTGGTGACGTGGTACAGTGTGCAGCAACATCTTCAGTTAAATGCTTCTAATGCCTTTTTCACTTTTAGTGCTTTTATTATGGAAAGCGACTCCTTGTACCTCCTCTGAAGAATTGCTGGGCTCAGGACAAATGGCATGATATTTCTCCAAGAATGACAGATGCTCTAAAGAACCAGGTAGGAATTTATACCTATTTTGCAGAACGTGCAAAGCATATGAAATATTTTATTTTAACTTTGTAAACTTTAAAGTTAACAAACACAATATCTCAGCTGACAACAATCACAAGCAGTTGGGACCAGATTTGGAAGAAAACTGTCAAATAATCCCTTCAAGTATTTATACAATTTTCATTTGAAAGTCATGACTGAATTTTCCTCCAGCTAGATCTCAGGCAGTGCATTCCAGGTCGCAACTCACTGCAAAAATCTTTCATCTGCTTGTCCTCTCTGGAATTTGGCAGTTATCTTTAATCTGTGTCCTCAGATCATCAAGTCTTCTGCTGCCAGAAACAATTTTTCCTTATCCATTTTTTGAAAATCCTTCAGGATTTTTGAACATGTAGACTAAATCTTCTCTCAGCCTTTTCTACCCCAAGAACAACCCTAAATGCCCCAGCTTCACATCTGAAGCGGTCGGTGATCACACATAATGGGCCGTAGTTCACAGAAGATGATCTGATATTTTCTGATGACTGTCAGTTGGATCACCAAACATCACCTTATTTTCTGTAGAGCAAAGGAAAGGCATAAAGCACAGACATTTTCCAATGAACTGCTGAAGAAGATAAATAGTCAGTGTTAGATCCCTTTCAAAACATCTCAACCTTGTGCCATATCCCAACCCAAACATTGGTGAGCAATCCTGTACGGAGATGTAGGAGTCCAGTTTTGTTTAGTTTAGAGGTACAACGTGAAAACAGGCCCTTTGGTCCACCCAGTCTGCACCAAACAGTGATCCCCGTACACTAGCACTATCCTACACATTAGGATATTTTTCCATTTTTACCAAAGTTAATTAACCTACAAACCTGTACATCTTTATAGTGTGTGAGAAAACCGAAAATCCGGTCATGGGGACAATGTACAAACTCCACACAGACACCACCCATAGTCAGGATCGAACCCAGGACAATGGTACTTTAAAGCAGCCTCTGTCACCAGGCTGAGTTCCAGCCAGTTGACTGAGTCCTGATACTGATCCCAAAGGCTGAGTGCAAGTTTCTGGACACCATCATGGTACGGGTTGGGCCCGTGAACGACAAGGTATGGCAACACGGGGAAGGGAATGGATGCAAATCTATCATGTAAATCTCATTCAAAAATGAATTGACCCCCCATTCCCTTCTCACAGCATAGGCTGAGAATTCTGAAGATGGGTGGCCGATTGGGAAAGGGGGAGATGCAGCGAGACCTGGGTGTCATGGTACACCAGTCATTGAAGGTAGGCATGCAGGTGCAGCAGGCAGTAAAGAAAGCGAATGGTATGTTAGCTTTCATTGCTAAAGGATTTGAGTATAGGAGCAGAGAGGTTCTACTGCAGTTGTACAGGGTCTTGGTGTGACCGCACCTGGAGTATTGCGTACAGTTTTGGTCTCCAAATCTGAGGAAGGACATTATTGCCATAGAGGGAGTGCAGAGAAGGTTCACCAGACTGATTCCTGGGATGTCAGGACTGTCTTATGAAGAAAGACTGGATAGACTTGGTTTATACTCTCTAGAATTTAGAAGATTGAGAGGGGATCTTATAGAAACGTACAAAATTCTTAAGGGGTTGGACAGGCTAGATGCAGGAAAATTGTTCCCGATGTTAGGGAAGTCCAGGACAAGGGGTCACAGCTTAAGGATAAGGGGGAAATCCTTTAAAACCGAGATGAGAAGAACTTTTTTCACACAGAGAGTTGGATGATCAGCCATGATCATATTGAATGGCAGTGCAGGCTCGAAGGGCCGAATGGCCTACTCCTGCACCTAATTTCTATGTTTCTATGTTTCTATGTACAGGTCAGAGTCCAACGCCATCGAGACCGGCTCTCTTCCCACTAGCGGCAACAGCCAGCTGACATTGTGGACAGGTTTAAGGGTGACTTCATGATGGCCCCTGAGCAGCCATATCCCATGAGACACACACTAACTCTGGAGTAACCCTACAGAGTCCAGAGGCACGTGGGTGGGCCATTGAGGAGATTGTTGAGCAGATGAGGGCGCTTGGAGGAACCATACTGTCCTTGGCTCAGCCCAGTAGTCCAATGGCACATTCAGGTTCTGCAATGATTACCGACATCCCAACAAAGTCTCCCAGTTTGACAGCTATCCTCTGCCCCACGAGTGGATGAGCTCACGGAGAGATTAGGTAAGTCACTGTATATTTCCACATTAGACTTAACAAAAAGGTATTAGTAAATTCCACTCTCATCCTCTGCTAAACAGAAAACAGCCTTCTCAACTCCTGGCTTATGGCAGCTCACAGTTCTTCGCTTTGACCCCATGACGGCCCCACCACCTTACCTCCACCACCATTAATCTGTGGCCTACCTGCACGATGTAGTCATCCACTTGGAGGATCGGGGGGAACATCTGCTGCACCTCCAGGGTGTGCTACAGACTTTACTGTAGGCTGAGTTCACAGCCAACCCCAAAAACGACAGCATCAGACAGTCAGAGACACGGTTGCTGGGATACTGTATCAGCCGGGGTCGACTTAAACCGCAGGAACTACCCAGATATGTGCTGCCTTGGAGTTGACTGGCTATTACCACCGGTTTGTCCCACTTTTTCTCCTCAGTGGCAGCCCCCTTCTTGGATTTGTCCAAGACAGGCCAACTGGAAAAAATACAGTTGACAACAGCGGCAGAAGAAGCCTTCCAGAAGTATTTCTAATATTTTTATGTATCACTCATCTATCCTCAGACATTTTCCTTGCCACTCCTTGCATTTTACATCTCTGGCATTTTTGTATTTAGCTTCTTTATAATCATAAACCAATACTTTCCATTTCATTTTAATCTCAATCGCTTTAGTCAATTGGGAAGATCCAGCTTTGGAAGCTGTTCCTTCCATCTATCCTCCTTGAAAATGTGTCTAGTCTAAAAAGTTATTTTATTATTGGGCAGTTAATATCTATATTACTAAAAGTCTGATCTTGGCTGCTTTTGGCTCACTGCGCTGTGATTTCCGAGAAAATGCCGCCACCTACGGCCGTCATTTTTGGCCACCTCGCTCAGAGCCCCCCTCCGCCTTCCTGGACCAGAGGATATTTCCCATCGATGAAAAATCAGAGATTATAATGTTTTTTAAAAATTTGCCATTCTCTCTGCTGCCCCTGCTGGAGGGAGGGGGAGAGACTATAAAACCAGGAAGTGGTGTGCCTCACTCAGTCTCTGCAAGATGGAGGAAGCCAGAGGGCACGTCTCTCTGAGCTCTCAATAACACTGAACACATGTCTACTCAACTGTGAGTGCCCTTAATGTGGTTTGAAAATGAAAATATGGTTGGTTTGAAGTATGGTTGTTTGGGGGGGTTTGGGTTGAAGTGAAAAGGCACTGCCTGCAAATGGTTGTTTGTGGGGTTTGGGTTGAAGTGAAAAGGCACTGCCTGCAAATGGTTGTTTGGGAGGGTTGGGTTGAAGTGAAAAGATACTGCCTGCAAATGGTTGTTTGTCTAAACTTGACAACTTCCTGTTTGCACTATATTGATATAAGATAAAACGCCACCACTTAGGGCTGTGATTTTTGGCCATCTTACTCAGTTCCCTTCCGCTCATCAGGTGCAGAGGATTCTTCCCATCAATGAAAAACAAAAGTGTTATTAGTGTTTAAAAAATGTTGAGAATCTCTCTCCTGTCAATCACGCCATGAAGGCCACACCTTTTCTGGTGGGAGGGGGATGGATTATAAAACCCAGAAGTGTGGGTGTGGCTCAGTCTTTGAATGATGGGGGAGGGAGAGGTCACGACTCTGTCTGAGCTGTGAATCAACTGAACACACTGAATGTCTACTGAACTGTGAGTGTGGTGTTTTGTGTGGTTTTATGGTGGTTTTTATGATGGTTTCACCCTGCTTGAAATAGTATGAAACTGCATTTGAATGTGGTAGCCTTGCACCCTGCATGAAATGGTATGAAACTGCATTTGAATGTGGTGGCCTTGCACCCTGCTTAAAATGATCTGAAAATGGATTTGAATTTGGTGGCCTTGCACTCTGCTTGAAATGGAATTTCAAGGAATAGCCGTATGTCAACTGCCAGCCCACCAGCCGTGAGTGTGCTGCCAACACATCAGGCGTGAGGGACTGAGCAGCCACCCCAAGAATCCATTTAGCCCACAAAGTCCATACTAGCCCTCAGGAGACCAGTAGTCCTTGCAGCCAACAACACCCATACCAGCGCTCCAACTTTCTGGCTGGATGACACTGATCAGCAGCCAGATTGGTTAAAGATGGAGAAGGAGGATTGTCTAACTTTTGACAGGCTCGATTCTTTTAGGTCCAATAAATTTGAATAAAAAAACATATGCAGTAAACCCGATTATACATAGTGTTATCCGCATCAGGAAACAATTAAAATTTACTTTAAAATTGGGTAATATATCTCTTTTCCTCCCTATTGCAAATAACCCTTCCCTCAAACCGTCTGTCTTAGATAGAAGATTTGTTCAATGAAAAACTCATGGAATTAAGAGGTTGGGAGACCTTTATCAAAAGGAGATTTTCAGGAATTACAACAGAAGTACGAATTACGAAGTACGAATTACATGTTAATAATTTTTTTAGTTATTTACAATTTAGAGATTATGTAAAACTACATACACAAGATTATAGATTTAGGGGTCCAGAAATCCTTGATGAATGTCTGAATCGACATCTCAATACAAATAAATTAATATCTTATATTTATAATACCCTTTTAGATACTGACATCCCGTCATCAGTCATATAGACAAGCATGGGAGGATGAATTGGCTCAACCCAAAATGAATCACATGGGATGAAGGTTTACAACATATATATCTCTGCTCGTTAAACACTAGACATTCCTTAATACAATTTAAAATATTACATAGATGACACTATTTGAAGACAAAATTGAATAGGATCTTCCCAAGTGCTTCCCCTCTCTGTGATAAATGTCAATTTCAAGAAGCCAATTTAACATACTTTTGTAACTTGTATAAAAACGCAACATTTTTGGATGGACATTTTAAAAATTATCTCAAAGTTATCGATAATCAACTGGACCCAGATCCAAAATTAATAATATTAGGATTATCAGAACATACCACAAACCTTATGATAAGCCATAGACAATTTCTTGATTACAGTTTAATAACTGCGAAAAAACTAATACTTAAATTAAAAAAAAACAGCAACCCCCACAATTAAAATGTGGATTACGGAAATGACCGAGACCTTGCATTTGGAAAAAATAAGATTTGTATTAACTGACAAACCAGAATTATTTTCTAAAATATGGTCTCCATTTATTGAATTTTTTAAAAAAGTAAACTGGTTTAACACAAAATTAAAGTCATAACTTGAGTTGAGGGTTGGATGAACAACTATACTCAACATCTCCCGGATCTATCTCCACAATCTTTATATTTGTAACCTTTTTTCCTTCTTGCCTTTTTTTTGTTCTTTTTTTGGGTTCTTTCTCCTTTTCATTAGGTTATAGTCTCTTTTATTTCTATCTTTCTCTATTTCTTTTCTTAAAAAAAACTTTAAAATTTTAAGTTATGTAATAACTCTGTAACCAGTTTGTTGTTTATTACCATTGGTACATATGCTTTTAATAAAATGTTTAAAAAAAAAAGAAAATATGTCTAGTCTGATCAGATCATCTCATCTTTAAAAGCTTCCCATTGCACAGTATTTTTTGATCTGCCAGTCTTTGTTTTGAATCACAAAAGTGGGATACATTTTCAAAACAGTCACTTCTTTCACCTCTCCTTATTTCCTCCCTTTTCTTTCCTAAATACACCATATCCTGGAATACTATGCCCATTTCTGGCATGTACCAGTTCCCATTAAGTAATTTATAACCCTGTGCAGTTGTCGGTTGACTGGCAGTTCACCAGCATTACTTACCATTTGCTGGGTATTTGCTCAGATAAAATTCAAACTATCTCAATCTGCAATGCATGGATCCTCTATTTCAGATCTAATAATGCAATTTGTGATCTGTGCATTTTGTATCTAAGGTTTCATCCTGCTTTCTCATGGCTTCTTAAATTTCAAATCTCCCCTACATCAACATTTAATCTCCCCATAAGGAGGTTGATCTCAGCTCAGGTGAAGAGAACATGCTGGTGATTTTACTTCTGTGTAAACAAAAGAGTAGTTTGCATGTGTTTGTGATGCATTGATGTTATCTTTTGTGTAACATAAACACAAGTGCTAATTGCTGTTTGTCTAGTGAAGTGTCCATGGAGTCCATGGAAGAGAAGTTAGTTTGTGTGTTGGTCTGGGCTGCGTCCACAATTCTCTGCAATTTCTTGCAGTCTTGAATGGAGCTATTCTCAAATCATACTGCGATACATCCTGAAAAAATGCTTTCTATGGTGCATCTGTAGGAGTTGGTGAGAGTTGTTGGGGACATGCCACGGTTCCCAAGCCTTCTAAGGAAGTAGAGGCATTGATGTGCTTTCCTGGTCATTGCTTTGATATGGCTAGTCCAGGACAAATTGCTGGTGATATTTACTGCTTGAAACTCAAAGCTTTCAACCATCTTGACTTTGGTGCCTCAAATGTATGTCCTGAGGTCAATTTCACGTCCTGAGGTCAATCATATCTCATTTGTTTTACTGACATTGAGAGAAAGGTTGTCTTGAAACCAGGTTACAAGGTTCTCAATCTCCATTATGTACTCTACCTTGTCATTATTTAATATCTGGCCCACTACAGTGGTGTCATCTGCGAATTTGTAAACTGAGTTGGATTTGCACTTGGCTACACAGTCAAGGGTGAATAAGAAATAAAGAAGGGGGCTGAGAAAGCATCCTTTTGGAGAACCAGTGTTGATGATTATCATAGAGGATGATTTGTCCCCATCCTCACTGATTGTGGTATTTTGGTCAGGAAGTCAAGGGTCCAGTTGCAAAGATGAGTAACACAAAGTTCCACAAGTTTGGAGATTAACTTAACTGGGGAATAAAGAGCCAGTATTAGAGTTAACACATATTGCGATGCCCTTTATATATCCTGAAGATTATTATCAGCAGGACGCACAGCCCTACATTATTTGCTCAGAGGATACCCCCAATACACCACACAGCCCATTGAACAGCATTCTGTTGCTTCAGGTCTGAACGGATGTCTTTATGTTTCTGAAGCTCACCATCCTGCATCCTGCATTATATCTGTAACCACATATTAACCTATATTCTCCTCCTCCTGCAATCCCTGACATCTGGCACTGGGTCCTACAAATATAATTCGTTCCAGCAGGTCAACTATTTCTAGTTAGGACACAAAGTGCTAGAGTACCTGAAAGGGTCAGGCAACATCCTTGGATAACAAGGATAGGTGAAGTTTCGGGTCAGGACCCTTCTTCAGCCAATCAGTCTGAAGAAAGGTCCCAACCTGAAACACCATCTATGTGTCCTTCAGGGATGTTGCCTGACCCTTTGAGTTACTCCAGCACTGCAGTTTCTTGTTTCAACTATTCCAAATTGATTCCCTTGCTTCATCCCTATCCAACAATTGTTGGTTTCCTAATGGTATCAGGAAGGCAATAAAGACCAATGTTAGAAGATAGTTTAAGAGGATGTACTCTAGGAAACTGAGTGGCCCTGATGGGGTAGGTCGTCTGGACCAACTGACTGTGGCTTTTGTGGGCATCTTGAACTCTCATTTCTAAGGTCTGAAATCCTAACCTGCTTTAAAAGGTCATCTATAACACCAGTGCCCACGAAGAGTAAGGTGACCTGCTTCACGACTAACATGTGTGGTGATGAAATGCTTTGAGGTTGGGTATGACGCATATCAATTGTTTCCCTGGTGAGGACCTGGACCTACTACAATTCACCTATCACCACAACAGATCAACAGGGGATGCGATCTCACTGGCTTTCCACTCTGCACTGGCCCACTAGAACAACAAGTACATGTACGTAAAGCTGCTGTTCTTTGTCTACTGCTACTCGACTACCGTTCAACGCCATCATCCCCTTTAAACTTATCATTAAACCCAGAGAACTGAGTTTCTGTTCATTTGCAGGAAAATGTATCTTCGACTTCTAATCAGCAGACCACAATCAGTACGAATTGGCAACAACACATCCTCTTTGATAACCATCAATATAGGAGCACCTCGAGGCTATGTGCTCAGGCCCCTTTTCAACTCTTTCTATATCAATCACTGTGAAGCCAAATAGAGCTCCAACGTCATCTTTAAATTCACTGACAATACCACCATTGTTGCACGAGATGACAAATCAGAGTACAGGAGGGAGATTGATAATGGATAGAAATCGTTCCAAAACAATAATCTTGCTTTCAAAATTAGCAAGACCGAGGAGCTGATTGTTAACTTCAGAAGGAGAAAGCTGGGGATCCATGAGCCAGCCATGATCCATGAGCCATGATCCATGATCCATGGGTCAATGGAAAAGAGAGTCAACAGCTTTAGGTTCCTGCATATCTCTGATAATCTGTCCTGGGCCCAGCACATTGATGCAATCACGAAAAGCTCAAAAGGATTGAGAGCACTAACGTCTATGGTGATGCAGTGCTTTGTGAGATTTTGGGCTATTATGGTCCAGTTACCTAATATTACTTATTATTAATTTATTGCATTATTGATTATTCCATGTTTTATTTGTGAACTGTTGCATAAAAGGGACTGTTGAACTACTGCAAGAATAATTTCATTGTTTTGTTACCGTTACATATGTCAATTAAACACTCTTGACAAAGGCTGTAGAAATGCCTGACCATCTTCCTTGCTATTGAATCCCCTCTATTGCAAATGCATTTCTATACATTGCTGTGAACCCTGTGCATTCATTTATTCTGCAGTGCCATAGATGTGCCCAAGACTGCACATTCCTTAAGTGTTAGTCCTGAAAACTAAGGCTAATCTGGAACTCAAATAGTGAGTGTGCTTTAGGTTTAGATTTATCATTGCCACGTTCAGTTAAAAGCTTTGTTTTGCATGCCATACAGTCAGATCAGATAATAAATACAGTCAAGTCAAACTTGCATATAGAGCAAAGGGGAACATACAGAGTGCAGAATATTTTTCTCAGCATTGTAGCGCATCAGTTCCATTGACAAAGTCCAATGTCTGCAATGGGGTAGAAATGACTGGCACAATGCCCTGGCTAATGGAAGGACCGCTCAGAAGCCTAATAACAGGGGAGATGAAGCTGTTCCTGAGTGGGTGCTTTGAAGCTTCTGCACCTTTTGCCTTATGGTAGCAGGAAGAAGGAATGATCAGGGTGGGAGAAGTGTTAATTGCACGGTGGAATGGAGTATAAGCATAGAAAGGTCTTGCTAGAACATCACAGGGCTCAACTCACACCATGCACGGATCATGATTTTGGTCACCCTATTTAAGTAAGGATTTGCTAAAGATTTATTTAAACTACAGATATTGGAAATCTGAAATAAAAACCAAAAACATTGAGAACACTGAGTAGGTCAGGCTGTGGAAAGGGAAATAGTTAACACTTCAGATCTGGATGGATATATTTAGCTTGGAGGCAGAGCAGAGAAGATTTACTGTTTTGATTCCCGGAATGCACTGCCAAATGCCCAAACACCTTGGTTTCCTCTGAGATCCCCACCATCACAGAAGCCAATTTTCCAGCCAACTTGATTATTTCCATGTGATATCAAGAAATAGCTAAAGGCACAAGAAACAGCAAAGATTATGGACCAGACAACATGCCATCTGTAGAGCTGCGGACCAATGCGGCATAGCCAGCTGTGCTTTAGCCAAACTGTCTCCATACAGTTACAAGTACTTTTATGTCCTGTTCATTGCTGGGTCTAAATCCTGGAACTACCTCCCATCAGTAGAACTAAAGTACTTTCACTAGACAGACTACAACGGTTTGTTGCTTTTAATTGTATGACTGACCTGGCTAATGAAATTCCTCGTATGTTGCAAAACATACTTGGCGACTAAACTCCGCTTCCCAAAGACAATCAGGGATGGGTAAATCCTGGCCCTATTAGCAGCACCCACTTCTCAGAAATGCATTAAAATAAGGAGTTATAAGGAAAGTCAAACAAGTTAAGCCAATAACCTTTGACATTTAGAAGAATGAGAGGTGATTTACAAGACTCTGAGGGGGCTTAATAGATTAAGAATAATCTGGGGTCTGGCATTTATTACGTAGTTTGGGTGGAATAGAGGAAACAAGATTCAGGGCTGACATTTTGAGGGGTAAAGAATAACGAGATTAGGTATTGCCATAATCAATGATGAAGGTTGGGAGGTGCAGCAGATTGGTGCTTCAGATCCAATGCCCCTGTGTCAGGCAGAGGACTGGGATTCGAAGGAATTGATGGATAGGGATCCAACAGATGTAAGTCAAGTCAAGTCAATTTTATTTCGATAGCACATTTAAAAACAACTCTCATTGACCAAAGTGCTTTACTAATGTGCTACAAATAGTGGTACATAGATCAACAATATATACATAAATACATATAGCGCTCCCTCAGAGGACCTCAAGAAAGGCTTGAGAGTAGAAATAAGTTTTAAGTCTAGACTTAAAAGAAAAGAAAGCGCGGTCGCCCCTGAGCTTATGCCTAGACCGCGGGATGGTCAGTAACCCCAAGTCGGCCGATCTGAGGGACCTGGAGGTGGTGTGGTGAGAAAGCAGATTTTTGATGTAGGTGGGGGCAAGCCCGTTAAGGACCTCTGCAATTTCTTCTCTAGCTTCCTACGGAGTTCAATGATATATCTGATCAGGTCCAAGAGATTTATCTATCTCCACATGTATTAGAACGTCCAGTACTTCTTCAACTTACAAAAAAAAGTTGAACTTTTTAATTTATTTATAAAGGGCACAGCTGGTAGAGCAGTCGAAACCCAGAATCGATCTGTTAGGTAGTGTACGTGTGTAGAGTTTGCATGTTCTCCTTACAACCACATGGATTTTGTTCAGCTTGTCCAGTTTCCTCCCACATCCCAAAGACATATAGTTTTGTACGATTAATTGGCCTCTGTAAAATTGTCCCTAATGTGCATAATGCTCCACAGGTTCCAATGTTTTTATGCCTATTCTCAGCACCCTAGTCCCAAGTATGGTGTATTTTTCTTTAAAAATTATCTTAACTATTACTTCATAGGTTTAGTAGGAGTATTCAGTCTGAAAAAAAACAACAACATTCATTCCAATACAGCACTTACCAGGAATTATAAGCACATTAAAGAATGCTGTAAAAGCAATCGATAATCAGTAAACCAAAATAAGTCTTTCACGCATATTCCTAATGATACTAAGTAAGAGAAACAATCCACTGGTTATAGAAGGGTTGCTGTGTCTGCACATTACGACAGTTCAGGGAAGACTAAGTGCTTTCGGTAATTATTATCTCCTTCCATATTTCATTGGCTTCTGCAAGCAATCCGTAAAAGGAAGGGGAAGTGTTGTTAAAATCTGTGCCATCTGGTCAACACACTAACCACTTCAGCAATGGTCCATAATCTCATTCCGCTCCTTATACTGAAGCCTGAGCAGTGTTTGGTCTCAGAGCTTTGGAACCCTTATCTCCAGAGAGTGTTCCCAAAACCTATTTTATTAATCTGTGACCGGATGCATATTCATACAATTCTGAAGATTTTTGTTGGCTATGTAACAAATACAGATATTAATTTGCGCAAAAACAATAAATATCAGGTGACCTGAACTTGGCTTTAATGTTCTAGCTCACTCCCCCATTCCCTTCTGCGGCTTCAAGATCCAAATGCCATTTTATCCAGCCCATGGTTTGTGCATAAAACAGGTTTGCTTACTGCTGCTTGTTCCAGGTTCAAACTCAAAGATGACATTTTGAAATCGTGTTGGTTATCTCCCAGTATTTCCTGGAATTTTCTTCTCAGTTTGTAAAGCAGGGGGCAGCACGGTGCCGCAGCTGGTAGAGCTGTTACTTTGCAGGTACCTCGGGTGTTGTCTGTGTGGAGTTTGCACATTCTCCCTGTGACCGTGAGTGCTACAGTTTCCTCTCACACCCAGAAAACGTGTGGGTTTGTAGGTTAATAGGTGTCTGTAAATTGCCCCTAATGGGCAATGGGGTAGATGCAACATTCAGGTAACATAAAACTAGTGTGAATGATGGTCAGCGTAGACTTGGTGAGAACCAAAGGGCCTGTTTCTATGCTGTATCTTTCAATCAATCAGTATTACTGACACTATTGTACCAGTACCAGTAGTATTGGTCACTGCAGATAATATATATCCATTTTCTTTTTGTAAGATATTTTGCCAAAGGTAATTTCAGCACCACAAAATATGCCCAATTCAAAGAAAACCAAGGTAGCATGCTTTAATGACTACAGTCCAATGGCTCTTGCATCCATCATGAAATGCTATGAGAGGCTGGTAATGGGGCACATTAATTCCAGCCGCCCAAGCAGCCATGGTCCACTTTGCTGAAGGTCCATGGCAGATGCCATCTCCTGGCCCTACACTCATTACTGAAACGCTTAGATAACAAGGATACATAGAAACATAGAAACATAGAAATTAGGTGCAGGAGTAAGCCATTCGGCCCTTCGAGCCTGCACCGCCATTCAATATGATCATGGCTGATCATCCAACTCAGTATCCCGTACCTGCCTTCTCTCCATCCCCCCTGATCCCCTTAGCCACAAGGGCCACATCTAACTCCCTCTTAAATATAGCCAATGAACTGGCCTCAACTACCCTCTGCGGCAGAGAATTCCAGAGATTCACCACTCTCTGTGTGAAAAAAGTTCTTCTCATCTCGGTCACTAAAGGATTTCCCCCTTATCCTTAAACTATGACCCCTTGTCCTGGACTTCCCCAACATCGGGAACAATCTTCCTGCATCTAGCCTGTCCAACCCCTAAGAATTTTGTAAGTTTCTATAAGATCCCCTCTCAATCTTCTAAATTCTAGAGAGTATAAACCAAGTCTATCCAGTCTTTCTTCATAAGACAGTCCTGACATCCCAGGAATCAGTCTGGTGAACCGTCTCTGCACTCCCTCTATGGCAATAATGTCTTTCCTCAGATTTGGAGACCAAAACTGTACGCAATACTCCAGGTGTGGTCTCACCAAGACCCTGTACAACTGCAGTAGAACCTCTCTGCTCCTATACTCAAATCCTTTTGCAATGAAAGCTAACATACCATTCGCTTTCTTTACTGCCTGCTGTACCTGCATGCCTACCTTCAATGACTGGTGTACCATGACACCCAGGTCTCGCTGCATCTCCCCCTTTCCCAATCGGCCACCATTTAGATACCTATGGCACACTCCTATTCATTGACTCTAGTTGAGTTTTCAAAACCAAACTCATTTCCAAACTGCTGGGCATTGGAGTCCCCATCTCCATCTGCCACTGGATCTTGACTTCATGACCCATAAACCACAACCAGTGAGGATAGGTGATAAAACACCCTCCACAATAATTCTCAACAACGGTTCCCCACAAGGATGTGTTCTCATCCCCTTACCAGATTGAGCAGATGCGTCTCTGTTTTTCCAGGTAAAATAGTCCAGATATTGTGGAATTACTGTTAGAAAGTATCAGTGAGGTTATTAATCATCTCATTAATGATGAAACACATATAAGGAGAGGGGAGGGGGGTGGGCACACATGTGATTGCTGCTTTGATTTCTTATGTTCTTGTGGATCTAATTAAGGTGTTTCACCCTTTCTTTCTCTTGAACATCAAATGTAATCAATGAAATTGAAATTTCAAATAAATCCCTGCACTTGTGAGAAATATATGGGTCTCTGTCGAACAGAAATAGTTAAAAGTGTAGAAGTTGTGCCTCCAGTGACTGCATGCAATGATACCACAAGAAGGGAACAAATATTGATTGAGATGTAATCGTGAATGAAAGCATTATATGACACAAAATGTTGGAGTAACTTGGTCATGCAGCATCATCACTGGAGATCATGGGTAGGTGATGTTTTGGGTCACATTCCTCTTTGGATTGATTGTAGAGGAGGGGGGGGGAAGCTAGAAGGGTAGGGGCAGGACAAAGCATGGCAGATAATATGTGAGCTCCCGTAAGGGAGGGTGTTTGATAGGAAAATGATTGGAACAAAGAACAAAGGAATGATGGAAAAAAAATGTGTGACAGGATTAAAGAGATGCAAATTGTGAAGCCAGAGAAAGGAATATGTGTGATGGGGAAGAGGAGGAGGGGGGGAGGGGAGAAGTGGGTGCACGTCTAGGTGGGGCACATAGGAGGGGAGGGGGTGTAATGGGGGTGTAGGGGAGGAAGGGGAGAGGGGTTATTAGAAGTTATCTAAAATTGGAGAATGCAATGTTCATATCGTTGGATTGTAAACTACCTCTGAGGATTATGAAGTGCTGTTCTTCCAGTTTGCTTGCGGCTTCACCCTGGTAAAGGAAGAGGCCATGACAGAAAGGGCAGTATGGGAATGGAAGAGGAGTTAAAAATAATTCGGTAGGCCTTGGCGGACTGAGTGTAAGTAAACTTACTTTACTGTACCACTCTACTGCTTTTTTTTTTAAATTGCTGTTTTTTTTTCCCTTTTTCCTTCCGCCCACAATATTTAATATGTAAAAGAATATGTGATTCTGTTCCATTCTGTTTGTAGTTTGTTTGGTTGTTTGTTTGTTTGTTTTTTTGCACAAAGTCCACGAGCATTGCCATTTTTCATTTCACTGCACATCTCGTATGTGTATGTGACGAATAAACTTGACTTAACTTGACTGTTCTACGAAACGATTGCAAAGTCAACTCTTGGTCTCACCGATGTACAGGAGGCCACATTGGAAACACTGGATGCAGTGGATGAGGTTAAAGAATGTGCACATGAACCTCTATCTCTCCTGGAAGGACTACTGGGGTCCCTGGATAGAGGTGAGAGATGAAGCACAGGGACAGGTTGAAGGAGAAAGTACCCAGGGAGGGGGGTGGTTTGTCCAACCATGTGCCTATCTAAACTCTCCTTGCCTGTGTTCATCTATTACCTGCCACGCTTTGTCCTGCCTCTCCTCTCTTCTAGCTGTGTTCCCATACCCCACCCCCTGCCCCATTAAATCAATCTGAAAAAAGGGTCCTGACCCAAAATATCACCTACCCATGTTCTGCAGAGCTTCAGGTCAACCCCTGCAACACCGACCAGTGCTGTCATCAGGACAGCAGGTCTTTAAGGCCAAGATTAGATTCTGTACTATTAAGAACGTTGAGACTTGAAAGGCACTTAATGGCGCCAGAAGCGTGGCCACTCTTTGTGTAGTGCCTCAGTGAAGTCTACTATTCTTACACTACAATCGATGCACTATGATTGTGTTGATCTATAGTTTAGCGAATGAATTATGACAATCGGTAGGTTGGAAAATAATTTATTCGCAATCCTCATTCACCAATAACACTGGTCACAAAACACAATCGATCACAACGGTGGTCAAGGAACGACTGGCGGGCAGAGGCCATAAACCGCGCAAAACCCCAACCCCTCCCAGTCACGTGCGCGTGGCTTCCAACCGCAGGGTTCGATACTGACGAGCACCAGCAGGTGCCGCTACAATAGTATGATTTGACTAGAATGTTTGCAAAACTAAGAATTTCACTGTACCTAGGTACATGTGACAATAAAGTAACATTGAATATGCTGCCTAACCCGCAGTTATTCCAGCACTTGGTGTCTTTAATTTTGCAAACCAGCATCTGCAGTTCCTTGTTTCTGTATTATGGGACAATTTGTCTCCTTGAATTGCTGAGAGGGACAGATTTTTTGGTGGGTGGCCTCACTTTGGATGTGTTGAGGATTGTGGCAAATAATGTGGAGAGTGGTGGAGTTGAAAGTGAATGGAACCGGATCCCTCTCTGAGTCGGAATAGAGAGGATGAGGACGTGATGCAGCGAATGGATTGTGATCCAAGTCAAGTCAAGTCACTTTTATTTATATGGCACATTTAAAAAACAACTCTCGTTGGCCAAAGTGCTTTATAGTGGTGGAGATACTAATGTTATACAACAGTGGTTCATAGATTAAACACATACATAAATACATACATATACAGCCCTCGCTCAGAGAAGGTCAAGAAACAATCCAATCAATTATTGTGCAGGATAAACCACTGATGATTAAAATATTGAATCCTGTGCTCGATTTCCATTGCACGGTGTGCAAATTTTATGAATGAACTTGTCAAATTCCTCGTATGTTGCAAAACATACTTGGCTAATAAAGTATGATAACGATTCTGGAATTGTCAGTAAACCACATCTGTCACGTGATGCGGGGCGGGGTGAGCAGCGGCTCGCTTATTCTGATTGGGCCGGGCGGTCACGTGTTGGGGACTCGCTGATTGGGACGGACGGTCATATGGCGGGGGCTCGCTGATTGGGCCGGGCGGTCACGTGCCTGGGGCTGGGACTCGCTGATTGGGCCGGGCGGTCACGTGTCTGGGGCTGGGACTCGCTGATTGGGCCGGGCGGTCACGTGTCTGGGGCTGGGACTCGCTGATTGGGCCGGGCGGTCACGTGTCTGGGGCTGGGACTCGCTGATTGGGCCGGACGGTCACGTGTCTGGGGCTGGGACTCGCTGATTGGGCCGGGCGGTCACGTGTCTGGGGCTGGGACTCGCTGATTGGGCCGGACGGTCACGTGTCTGGGGCTGGGACTCGCTGATTGGGCCGGGCGGTCACGTGTCTGGGGCTGGGACTCGCTGATTGGGCCGGGCGGTCACGTGGCGGGGAGCGGCAAGCGGCCGTCGCTGGGTCAATGAGCTACCGGCCGTCGCCATGTTCAGGATGGAGGCGCTGGGACCCAAGATGGACCCGGAGGAGCTGCGCAGGACGATGAGGGCCGACGTGCTACGTTCCCTCCGCTACTTCCTCATTTACGTGGCCGTCCTGCGGGCGAGTAAGTGGCCGAGAGGTTGGGGAATGCTGCAGCTCAAGGCCTGGTCCCATGGCCCGCCCGCCCGGCGTCGCAAACTCCAACCCGCTGCCGCGGGGGAGCGGCTGGGCGTCAGGCCTGGGTGGGAGAGAGGGTTGTGCTCAGGTCCAGTCAACACCTCGTGGAATCGATGCCGGGGAGATTGGATGCGGAGAGATATTGTATTGAGCTACCTGTCAGAGTTACTTAATGTTTCAGCATTTCTATCTTACTCGTGAAGGGTAGATGGTTAACCTTGCCAATGCGATGCGCCAGATTTATTTATTTCTCTTTCCATCCTGTCCTGCTCAGCTCCTGTACAATCTCAGCCATTGGGTGGATGCACAAAAGACTGGGTAATCATAGTGATACAGCGTGGAAACAGGCCCTTCGCCCCAACTTGCCCACACCGGCCGACATGTCCCAACTACACGAGTCTCACCTTCCCACGTTTGGTCCATATCCCTCCAAACCTGTCCTATCCATGTACCTGTCTACCTGTTTCTTAAGTCCCAGCCTCAATTACTTCCTTTGGCAGCTTTTTCATACACCCACCAACCTTTGTGTAAAAAAAAAAATTACTCTTCAGATTCTTATTAAATCTTTACCCCTTCACCTTAAACCTATGTTCTCTGGTCCTCGATTCACCTATTCTGGGCAAAAGACTCTGCATCTATTCGATCCATTCCTTATGAACACAATACTCTAAATGCAGTTTTATCGTAGGTCTGCTATCTGGAAAGAGAACAACGTTTCAGGTCCAAGACCCCTTCAAACCTGATTGTACAGTTCATTTTTTAAATGTTTTTTTAGCGTCAGTTCTACAGCACTTCAGCCCTATATCATGTTGCCCAGTGTATCCATTTACATTAATTTCATTTGTCTGCATTAGGTCCATAGCTTTATGTGCTTTGCCATTAGTGCCTGTCTATATATTATTTGAGTCTCCAGTTTTATTCTTCAAGCTATACTAATTCCTGTCAATTATTTTCCAGCTCCTTTTATCCTAAAGAAATTGGATAGTATTTGAACTTCGCTGCAGATGGAAACCTAATACAAGAACGATCTTTATTGGTACAGACTGACAAAATGTGCAGAGATAATTGAAGATGTTGTTCTGACTATCACAAATGGATCTTTTATACTCAACTAATGGACACATTTTCAACCCTTGTATTTTAAAACGGTTCTATTTGTACAACTGGATTAATTGCAAATAGTGTCTCGTACAATTGTTTTGTTTCAAACATTATATTTTTTTGGTATTAATGTATAATAGTTATTCACTTACAAGGCAAACAAAGTCTCTTTAAAAATTCATTGTTTGCTGTGTATGATTTGTGGTTATTGTTTTCTGAATGTGAACCTGATTTATGTTTGACCTGGTTTCAAAAAGAGTTTTCTCTCTTGAGAATCACTGCAGCAATTATTCAGTGTTTCAAAGATGTGGAATTTAGTCTTACCCTGAAGATGGTCCCTGACTGGGTTGAATGGAAGCTTTTTTTCAATATGAATGTGCTTTGAATTTGCATGCTTTTTAAAATGCTCATGCTAAAAATTCTATATTTAAAATGAAAATCCACATTTTTCACCTGATTAAAAATTGTAAAGTCTTAAATTACTTGCACTGATGCAAAATACCAGATTTTTTAAATCTGATTTCCTTTTACATCCTTTCTGTTTTGATCTTCAGTATCTAAATTATTGGCTGAGTTGAATTCTTCAACTTCGTTAAATAACTATAAAAGTTAAATGATGCAGTCATTGAGTGAAGAATGATAGATTTGTTGGCCATTTTTTTCATTTCCCTGAACTAAGGATATATATTGGATTATATTCTGTTGAAAAAACATATTGTTTTTTTAAAAAGGGAACAAATTAATAACAATCCAGCTAGAGTTTCAAGGGACACTTTTTTTTTGTCATATTCAGACATTTCATTTGGGATAATGTCAGACAAGGTCTAAATCCAAGTGAGATGTGCAGTGGGGCACAGATAGAACAAACCCGATGAACATATCTTGTGTGGCAGTTGGGACCAAAGCAGCCTTAAACAGCTCAAGCATTCCTTGATCATACAGCAGAGGGTGACCAGAACATTTCATATCAGTCTGGGTAGAAAAGACACTTGCTGCATCCAACTGTTGTATCTGCAACTAAAAGGACATTTGTATATCCAAATTGTGAGATTGACTAGTAATACAAATTGGCAAAATCAAATTTTTTCATGCCAGTTTGAAATTTGAATTTATTTATTGGTATTGGTATTAGCAAAAGCAAAATAACCAACTTGTTAGATACCTTAAGCTTCTTGGGTACTGTTCAGTCATTGACAAGCTACGGGTTCAAACAACTTTCTTGTACGGAATTGTAGAAAATATCCTCCTATAGTTTCCATAACATCAGCTATGAATATTTATTAAGTTTAATTTGATCAGTCACAAATTGCACCGTTTACGAAGAGGGAGGAATAGATTTGGAATCCAAGGGGGAAATTACGTGATAGATTATTTTTACCTCATCAGAAGCAGCAAGGATGTGCTAAGCCAAAAAACAGATGCTGGAAGAACTTGGCAGGCCAGACAGCATATGTGGAGGGAAAAGGACCACTGATGTTTTGGGTTGGAACCCTTGACACTGATGGAGCATAGAGTATAAAGCTGGGAGAGATGAGGGGAAGGGTTGGGGCAAGAACTGACAAGAATCATGGATTCTCACATGAATCCATCACAATGATGGATTCACATGAGAAGAGGTAATTGGCAGGTGGGTGGAGATAGTAACCAAGGCTAGAGGTGAAGTGGAGACAAAAGGATGTAAATTATGATAAGATGGGGGATGAAATCTGGAACCAGACAGATGGATAATAGGTGGAAGAGACCAATAGGGAAAAAGGGGAGAAATGGGACTCAGAAGGGATGGGTGGGAAATGAGTGGACAGAGGGGGGGTGGGGGGGGGAGGGGATAAAGAACTGAATGACAATAACCGGGGAAGTATAAAGAAGAGTATGCAAGGAGGAACTCGATAGATGAGATGTGGAGGAGGAGGTTATTTGAAATTGGAGAATTCAATGATCATGCCATTGACTTGTAGGCTACCCAAGCAGTGCTGTTCTTCAAGTTTGCATGTGGCCTCACTCTGGTACTGGAGCAAGCTGAGGAGCTCCAGTAGGCCTTGCTGGATAGAGCACGAGTGTTTGGCAAAATGGTTGTCTAGTCTACACTTGGCCTAACCAATGTAGGTTAACGGAACAGAATTCAATAGACGATTGGTGGACGTGCCTCACATGGAAGGGCTAATGGAGGTCAGGGAGGAGCAGTTTGAATGTACGTTGCATCTCCTGTGGTTACAGGGGTAATGCCTGGGGAGGGACAAGCAAACCAAGGAGTCGTGAAGTGAGAAGTGTGCGGAAAGGGGTGGGAACGCTTTAAAAGCGATAGATGGGTCAGCGAATATTGTGTTGACTGCAAAAACGTGGGCTTAAAGATGAGGGCCAGGAGAATGCTATCCCTGTTCTGGTTAGGGGGAAGTGAGCGGGCAAGAGCAGAACCACAGGAATGGAGGAGACGCGTGTAAGGGTTCCATTCATACTGTACGGGGGAACCACATTTATAGAAGAAAGAATATCTCAGATATCCTGCACTGGAAAGCCACATATTTAGAGCAAATGGATGGGATGGCATCCTGTCAATAGATAGGGTGAGAGGAGGTGCTGTCAAGGTAGCTGCGGGAGTCTGGGTTTGCAGTAGATGTCAATGGATAGTCTGTTGCCTGATATAGAGATGGAGATCAGTGAAGAGAGGTCAGAAATGGTCCAAATGAATTTGAGGGTAGCGTGGAAGTTGGTGAAATTGATGAAATCAGTGAGATCTGCATAGGAGACAGTCTCAATGCAGACACAGTTATAGTAGAGAAAGTCGAGGAATGACACTAATATATGTTTGAAACAAAAAGTGCAGCCTAGCCAACAAAATGATATGCATAACTATGGCCCATGGCTACACCTTTGACTTGAAGCAAGTGCAAAGAAGATTTATGAGGAATATTGCCAAGACTGGAGGCCCTGAGCTATAGGAAGAGATTGGGCAGGCTAGGATTTTATTCCTTGGAGCGCAGGAGGATGAGGGATGAGCCTAGAGAGGTGTATAAGGTAATGATGAGAATAGATAAGGAGCTGCACTGTGTCTTGTTCAGAGTAAGGGAAATCAAGAACCAGAGGTCAAAAGTGAGGGGAAAGATTTAATAGGAACCTGAGGGGCAACGTTTTCACACTGGGTGATGTGTATGTGGAACAAGCTGCCAGAGGAGGAAGTTGAGACAGGCATTATAACAATATTAAAAGGACATTTGGATAGGTACATATATAGAAAGGTTTTGGAGGGATATGGACCAAATGCAGGTAGGTAGGACTAGTGTAGATGGGGCACCATGGTCAGCATAGGGAAGTTGGGCCGACGGCCCAATTTCTATGGTGTATGACTGAATTAAAAGAAAGTTAGTGAGATAGTGGCACAAAAGAGTGAGAACTAGTTCTGCCAAGTGTCGGACAATGTTAGTGGGTTGGAGCTGGTTGGATCTCTGATCTTGGAAGAACCAAAGGTCCCTGAGGCCTTCTTAAGGGTGAATGGAACTATGAAGGAACTGACCGACAATGACTGATGAAGTGGTGGGGCTAAAGACTTGGAAGTTCGTGAAATGGTGAAGTGGTTTTTCTGAAGAAGGTGACTACTATATTAAATTAATTTAGTTTTAGCATTAGTTTCAGGGATACAGTGGAGAAACGCCCTTCAGTCCACTGATTATGCACCAATCAGCAATAACCCCGTACATGAGCACTAACTTTTCACCAGGGACCATTTACAATATTTTTTTTACATAGGCCAATTAACTTACAAACATGTGTCTTTGGAATGTGGGAGGAAACTGGCGCCCCCAGAGAAAACCCATGTGGTCACAGGGAGAACGTACAAACTCCGTACAGATAGCACAAGTACTCAGGATTAAACGCGGCACTCTAGGGATGCAAAGCAGCAACTCACCTGCTGCACCTCTGTGCTGCCCAGAATTCTAGCAATTTATTTATCTATCTAGAAAACTGTTCTATGTGCACAATGCATTTGGAACAAATGAGAAGTGATGTGGCATCTCACAGGAGTCTGTTCATTATGCAACATAGATTTGTATGACATTTGAACTTCCTTTAAGATGGTGAAAATATTCCCCTTTGACCATGATTTTGCAGATATGTTTAGATATATTTTGTTTTGATGATTCTTTTATTAGATATCTGAATACTTCACTACACCAAAGTACACATTCTTGCAAAATATTAATATTATAATCTAATGAACTATCAGATTTTAATAAATTACCAGGTCTTTGAATGGGGAGTTGCTACCATGTCTGAACATGACCTGTTTACTGGAGTGTTTGCTGAGCTCAATTGTAAACTGATGCTATATTTAAATCCGAAAGAGGTTCAATCTGTTTTTTTTTGTTACCTTTGTCAATCAAATCATTAAGCTGAAATGCATGTCCAAATGAATCACTCCATTTAACAGCTCTTTCGACTTTTAATAATTCACCTCTTCCGGTTTTATTGGTGATAATGGGTATAATTAATAACAATAACTATTAACTTTTAAGTGCTGCATTTATAGACAACAGACTTCATGTTTTGCGCAGTCTATACATT
This sequence comes from Leucoraja erinaceus, assembly GCF_028641065.1. Classification (NCBI taxonomy): domain Eukaryota; kingdom Metazoa; phylum Chordata; class Chondrichthyes; order Rajiformes; family Rajidae; genus Leucoraja; species Leucoraja erinaceus. Next base: position 54,014,797 of record NC_073379.1, read on the forward strand.
GAGAGAAAATCGGGCTCTGCACCCGATACGTTCTGTGCAAAAGAGGTAAATAGATCACGCTATTATTTATTGGGTCATTTTGACCAAGGTACCTTCCTAAGATTGTTCTAGTTCCCCATATCCCTATAAATCTTTCCTATCCATGAATTTGTTCAAATGTTTTTTTAAACCTCTACCACTTCCTCTTCCATATACCCACCTCTCTGTATGAAAGACATGACCCAAATTAATGCCTCTGTGTGGCGATAACATCAACAATTAACACAATACAGCTCAGCAAGAAAAATCCCATCAAAATCAAACATATTAATATAAAGCAAAGTAAGAATTTGCATGTAGTTTAGTTTACGTTGTCATTTTATGTGGAAACATTTTCTAACAAAAGAAATTGAACCAGCAATAGGTTAAATAGTTCCTCAATCTGGCCTGCTCTGTTTTCATGCTTATTCCTTAGTCACAAGTCCATGTTCCTGCATGATCCCCATCTCCCTTGATTCCTGCAATACGCTAAAATCTAACCACCTCAACCTCAAATATATTAAACAAGAAGCAACCTCACACTAATGAATTAGAGGATCTAAAAGATTGATGACATTCCGTATTAAAACAAACCCTTAGCCACAGACCATGCTACCTAGAATCATTTAGAATCTACAGCTTGAGGAAAGGGTTTCTCAATATTAACCTGTTAACCCTTGTAGAAGAATTTCTGCATGCCTATGTAGAGAAATAGTAAAGGTGTAAGGAGTAGCAACCCATAAGCTTAATCTTATCTTGTGTAATGACTTCCTATGTCTAGTTAATTGATAGTCCTAGGGATCTGTTGGAAAACAAACAAAGAAAACAATTAAGATGATAAAGATTGTGGGAACAACATAGATCACAATCAAATTCTATCTAGTTTGGGACTGTTCTGATGAGGGGATATCTGTATACTTGAGAAAGATGTAAGATGTACCATATTTCTGACTGCATAAAAATACAACATTCTACTCAATTGGGGAAAATGTGTGGCCCCTATGTGCCTGCGATGCTGCTGCAAGCAAGATTTTCATTATACCTCACTGTAGGCCGAGATTCATCTGCAAGTCATGATTGATCAAAATAAGTACGCTTCCGTTTGACTTGATGTATGTACAGGGCGAGTGTTATTCATCAGCACAATTTCATTTATATGGCCACTATCCTAACCTTTTATAGGTATAGCTGTTACAATGAGCTGTGCTTAGGCCTTCTAGCAGTAAGACCCTGACATTGGACGAAACGCCCTGATATTATGTGAGCATGCATCTGTGAGAGCCTGGGCCTCATTACGTGTGCAGATCAGGTAGCCTAGTGCATAATCTGATGTCCCATTTATGCACCATACAATATGATTTAATAGGACAAATCGAAAATCCAGCTAGAACACATTGGTCTTTAATATGTGTGCCAAATAGTTTTTTGATTTGGGTCTCTATGCATTTGACACTCATTTAGTGCTAGGCTGGTGGGTAAGTGCAATTATTGGCAATTGGCATCCAATGCCAAATGCGGATCCATTGATTTGTTATTGTTGATGCATATTTGAACTGGGGGATTGATGTCTGCTTTGGCATTTCTGTTTGAGCTGTTACGGCAACGTCCATCTTCTTTTGTACTAAGTATTGGGGTAATTAATTTATTGAACATGTGTTTATTATTTATAATCTATGTGTATTGTGCATGTATGTATATTGTGTCTACATACTTGTTATGTTCCTGCAAGTACGAATTTCATTGTTCCATTGTCGGAACATATGACAATTAAAGTCTCTTGACTCTCGACTTGTACAACACTTGTCCACTTCATTCTGTGCTGATGCTCCCAGTCCACCATGAATATGTCCCTGAATATTTCCGTGAACCCCCCCCCCCCCCCCCCCTCATAATATATCCTCCTTAACACTTCCACAGCACCTCTTCCCATTACACCCCAACCCCAGGATATACATCCATATCCCAACCACAGATGATACCTTGGCATTCATGCTAATTAAGTTATGGAGCATTGAAGATTAACACAGGTATCCCAACCAAGCAGCTGTCGAGATTTTTAGGTGCAATCCAATTTCTAGCCCAACATTTTCCTCATAGTTCACTTTCACACATAGCTTGATACTATCAGCATATCTGGAAATACTACACTTCATCATTCGGATCAATAATATAGTTTAGGTGAAAGCAGAATGCTTCACTGTGACAGCACGTTAGTAATACTATGCCAACTTGTAAATGATCCATTTATTGCCTAGTTTGCGAGTCCTTATTTTATGCAATTACCTTTCGTGTGCTGCCCAATCAAATGTCTTTTGAAAATCAAGATATGTTGTTGCTTATAGATTACTGGTTCCACTTGTATTACTTGCTAGTCACTTCTTAAGTAAACTCTTTGGAATTACCAAACAAAATTAACCTTTCATAAAGATAAACCCTTATCACATTAAAGTTTTCTGAGTTATTTGTTACTGCATCCTAATCATCCCACAATTGCTCAACTACTGAGCCCCTTTTCTCTCAATTTTTTCTTGGAATGCAATATTGCATATGGTACATTGGGACTGTTTCCCAAATCAAAAGAATTATTGATAATCATTCCAACACATCTTCATGCCATAACTTTAAGATCCAAGGTTGAAGCCACATAGTCCCTTGCATCTTTCAGCTTTTAGTCCACTGAACTTTCCCAGTAATTTGCTTTACTATTAATCTTATTACTATTTAAGTTCTTTGGTCTCATTGGATCCTGAGTTTCCCACATTGTCCTCTTTATTTTTTTTGTATCATTCTGGCAACGGAGCATGCCCAGGAGGGAAAGCTCAACATGGGAATGGAAAGAGGAGTTAAAATGGTTAGCAACAGGGTGATCTGGTACGCCTTAGCGGACCAAGCGCAAGTGTCAGGCGAAATTGTCGCTGTCTTGCGATGTACAGGAGGCCACATCGTGAACACTAGATGCAGTAGAGGAGGTGCAGCTGAACTTCTGTCTCACCTGGAAGGACTGCTGGGGTCCATGGATGGAACCGAGGGAAGAGGTATAGGTATAGGAACAGGTGTTACATCTCCTGCAGTTGCAGAGGAAAGTTCCTGAGGAGGGGGTGGTTTGTATAGGAAAGGGCAAATGAACGAAGGTGTTGCAGGTGGAGCGGTAGTGGAGAATGGGAAATAAATGCCAGCTTTGGCCCTAACATCACAGAAATTATTAAGAAATGCATTTATTGAATAATAAATATCCCCAAATTGTTCCACTTTCTGTACGTATTTATTTAAATTGAAATTCGAGATCTCTGTCAATCATTTTCCTTATTTGGAACTTTTTAATTGAAGCTGTGTACAAAATCAGCAGGTGGACCTCCTAATGACAAAGTAAATCTATTGAAATGCAGTCATTATGAGAATGCAGAAAGATAATTAGTGATGCACTACATAACTTGCATTGCCCTACGTGAAATGAAGAACGTTTTGAAGCGTTATTCAAATCGTGGAATAGAGTGGACAGTCCTGAAGACTGGTTTCGTAATCCCCAATTTATTAAATGTTTTAGCTTTGTTGAAGTGTGCTCTTGCTGATAATTTTAACTTTAGAATTTTAGGCATCCTATTTAAGATTCGACTTGGGGGAAAAGCTAAGGAAACTGTTATTTAGTTCTATTAATTTTCCTAAAAATAGTTTAGTAGCGTAAAAATTAAAATACATACTTTGGAAGGGTCTCGATCCGAAACGACATCTATTCCTTTTCTCCAGAGATGCAGACTAACCCGTTGAGTTACTCCAGCTTTTTGTGTCAATCTTTGGAAAAAATGTTCGTGCTATTTTTCATTGTATATTTGAGTTGCTTGTTCTCTGCAAAAAATAAATAAATGTCATTTTATTGGTCTTTATTCTACCCTTCAGAATAACCCTAATAAGATCTGTCCGGCTGAGTTTACTCCAGCATTTTTGTGAGTAATAAGATCTTACATTTGTGCCAATACTGTATATCCTTGTCTTGCAACACGTTTACACTAGGGTTATCCGATTGAGGACTGCAAACAGAGCGTGCATCTCGCTCTTCTGGCGACCGTGCGGTTGCTGCGTGACGTCATCGCCAGGCTGGGCCCGGCGCTGGACGCCTGGCGGCGGCGCCCGGAGCGGGACATGGCGGAGGCCTAGGCCGTTGCTAGGCTCTACTCGGTCTCGATGGAGCGGCAGGACGCGCTGGTCGCGGCCACCCCCCCGGCGCTGCAACGCGTCCGAGAGGAGAGTGAGAGTTGGCCGACTCGAGCCGCGCCTGGGGACGCCATCTGCCAGCACCGCTGAGGAGACAGGAGGTGAGCGGTAAAGTTGATTCCTTCCCCGACGTGAACTGGTATCTACCCCCCCGATGTAGCCTGTACACAACCTGACTGACGGAGGGGTGCCGGACAAACCTATCTCGGGGTAGACTCAACGTGATGCAAATATGTTCAAATGTTTTCAATCTTTCTTTTGCAGAACGGATTTATTTCTTTTGCAAAACGGATTTCGTTCTTTTTTTCTTGTTTCTGGTTATTGAAGGGAATTACACCCAATACCATCTCATTCTTCGAAGCCCTGTAAATGTTTCCTTTCAAATATGTTTCCAGATCCTCATTGCTTCAATTGTCCTCTCCGTAGAATATTTCAGATCACAACGTGTGTTTTTCTGGGACCCTTTTAATTTTTTGCCAGCTTAAATTCAGCTTAAATCCGCCCCCGCTAGTAACTCAATTTCTCATTTATTATATCAAATCCTATCATTATTTAGACTTCGTTATCTCATAAGTTGCTCTCTTATAAGATTGAACCTCATTCACTTAAGTCTCGTTGACAACCAATTTGAGGATTTGTCATTTCTAGATTGTGGATTGTACGCACTACCAGGGTTTAACATGTTTCACAATGTTTGATCGGCCATGTACCTCTACATTTAAAAAAAGAAGGTAGACACAAAATGCTGGAGTAACACAGACAGGCAGCATCTCTGGAGAGATGGAATGGATCCATTTAAAAAGATCTTGGGAGAAAAGATTACTTCTATTTTGTTCTACTTTCTCTCATTTTGTGGTAGGAATAATACTAATTTATATCATTCAAATACTTACAATAGTAATTCTGCCAGACAATTTGGGGAATAAAAGGGGACTTGTGGAACATTTAAATACATTTTTTAACACCTTTATCATCTCAACAGTAACAAATTTGTCAGTTTATGAATTATTTTAGGATAAAAGGTTGATTTTGTGATAACAACAATAGTTACAGTTTATAATAATGCACCGTACCGCACATTATGCCACATGAATGTTCTGAATTACATGATCCTGTATCCTCAAGTCCTCATTCTCTTAGATATTTAAAGGAATATATCTTTGACATTGTCGTACAGGTGTACCACCGATTTTCTGGAACCTTTGGTTCCACAACCTTGCCGATTATCCATTTTGCCAGAGCAACAAGGGTCACGGCCTCTGAGAGAAGTCAAACGGTACCAGAACCATCCGTCTAGGCCTCCAGGGAGCCAAGTTACTGGCCTATAAAGTCTGCCTTGGAAATGGATCCGCAGGGTTTCAGAACCGCGTCCACGGGGCACATATTCGAACCACCGGTTGGGAGTCCAGCAACAGAAGTCACCTATGGGAACGGATCTGCCAGCTCCGACCAGGCCGGAGTTCCAGATCCCCGACTGGAGGGGGCAAATTCAACCCGTCGATCGGAAGTCCAGTCACGGAAATCCCGATGAGGTCCAGATTGACCGTCTCACCCGGCCTAGATGCAACATTTTCTGGAGGACTTCTGGGGGGGGGGAGGAAATATCAAGTGTGCTCTAGTAATCCTGTCCTGATTAAAGGAGGTGCTGGACCATCAGTTCTGGAAAATCGGTGATGGACCTGAATAACAGTAAAGATGCTGTGAATTAACTCCAAACACCAATTCAATCTGGAACTATCTTGATTTGAAGAAGTCAGTAGGGTTTCCAACTGTCCCGTAATAGCCGTGACATCCCGTATATTGGGCTAAATTGGTTTATCCCATATGGGACCATGCATGTCCCGTATTTGACTGCTACTACTTGGGTCGAGGGGACTATTGGGTTGGAGCACCACGTCCTGCCCCGTCTCACATGTCCCGAGGTAGTGCAGCCTATGGAGTGCAGCAGCAGCGCCTTGCCAGTGACCCCGTCGGTTGGCAGCCCAGCCTGCTGTCCGACCTTCGCTTACTACCGACACCACCACCCCTCCTTCTCATGGCTGACCATCTGTTCATGAGTTGGGTGGGGTGCCGGACTTTGCACAAAGTCCTGCGCTCCGGACAAAACTCCTCAGCTAGCTTTGTGTGCTGTCCAGCACCCGGGCCAACTCATCATTCACCCAGCTATGGCCGATTAGGTCAACAAATTGCCTGTCGGGAATTTGTCCTTTATTTGGGAGTGAGAAAGTTGGCAACTCTGGAAGTCAGTGTACCACCTTGCTGCTCATTTAACAATTTGGCCAATAATTCTCATTGCAATAATGACCTATTTGTATTTCTAAATACCTTGTGTCTTTATTTTGATTTTCCTACAGCTCTTTAGGTAATGTAGAATCACTGGGGAAAGTTGTTCACTCTTTATTATGTACTGAAATTTGTATAAACCAGTATAAGACCACACTGATTAACAAGAATGGCACCTGAATTAAGAAGTTAGAACTGAGAGGCGTTCCTCACCAACCCCCATCCCAACGTTACACACACACACCCACACACTCCACACCACACACACGCACACACACACGCACGATAGGAGCTATTATTAAAGATAAGACATCAAGGTGGTCAAGCAAATTCAACATGGTTTTCTGATAGGGAAATTTTTATTGAACTTTTTGAATTAATGTGCTGTCGATACAAGGGAACCAGTATATGCTAAACTCAGATTTCCAGAATGTAGTTGAAAGTAAAAGCTCATTGTGTAAGAGTTAACAGTGAAATAAATATAAAAATCATGTTAGAAAGCTCAGCAAAGTCAGGCAGCATCTGTGGGATTGCAAAGAGAACCAGTGTAATGTTTCAGATCTGGGCCCTTCACCAAGACTGAGAATGAGACAGAAGTCAGTCTAGGTAGCAGAGACTGGGGAAGACAACAGGCAGAACAAAAGGGATTTCTCAAATAGGGAAAATATGTAGGAAATAACTGTAGATGCTGGTTTAAATCGAAGGTAGACACAAAATGCTGGAGTAACTCTGAAGAAGGGTCTCGACCCAAAACGCCGCCCATTCCTTCTATCCAGAGATGCTGCTTGTCCCGCTGATTTATTCCAGCATTTTGTGTCTACCTAATGTGTGTGTTTAGGGGAGATAAGTTCTGCTGCCTGTGTACTGTGTTGTTAATCTTGTAATTTCTGCATAATCTCATAATCTGTATAATACTCGGGGTCACTCCATGGGACTGAGTGCAGATGCTCCACAAAGTGATTTCTCCCCAACCCATCAACAATCTGTTTGATTTTTCCAATGTTGTGGAGGCCATATTTTGAATACCGAATGCAGTATCAGATTGCGACAAGTACAGGTGAACCAATGCTGCACTTTAAGAGAGTATTTTAGTTTTAGTTTTAAAGATATGGCGTGGAAACAGGCCCTTCGGCCCACGGGGTCCACGCCGACCAGCGACCCCTGCAAATTAACACTATCCTACACACACTATGGAGTGTGGGAGGAAACCGAAGATCTCGGAAAGAACCCATACAGGCCACGGGGAGAACATACAAACTCCATACAGACAGCACCCGTAGACTGGATTGAACCCAAATCTCCAGTGCTGCAAGTGCTGTAAGGCAGCAACTCTACCACTGCGCCACCGTGCCGCCCCTTAAAGATTGTTTAGTTTCCTTGCTGCTGTGACAGGAAGAGATGAAAGGATAAGCATGGCACCTTCTCTCGCTCTCAGTCCTGATGAACTGTTCTAGTAACTTTCTCATTCCAGACATGCTGCCTGATGTAATGAGTTCATCCAACAATTTCTGTTTCACAGCTCCAGCAGTTTTTCATCCATGATAACATGTTGGCATGGGTAGAAGACTGGCAACAAGAAGCAGAGACTAAGCATAAATGGTTAGGAAGGAACTGCAGATGTTGGTTTGCACCGAAGATAGACACAAAATGCTGGAGTAACTCAGCGGGTGAGACAGCATCTCTGGAGAAAAGGAATAGGTGACGTTTCGGGTCGAGACCCTTCAGATGTACTTCAGAGGGTAAGATATAGGACTCATTGTTGGGCCTCAACCTTTTAGGATGAAGGCAGCAAGGATTTAATCTGATTATACATAAAGTATAGGAAGCTAAATTTTGAAAACCACATAAAGTGGCTGGAGAAATGTAGATAGGTTAAGTGAGGTTGACAAATGAATTATAATAATATAAAATAGGAAACTGTCTTATTTCGATAGTGTGGTTTAAAAATGTGACAGTCATGCTTCATTTATGTGGGGCTTTGGTGGAGCCACATCTTACTGTATAATATTGGCCGCCTTATTTAAGGGAGGGTTTAAATGTGTTGGAAGCAGTTCAGTCAAGATTTACTGTGCCAATACCTGGAATGGGCAGATTTTAAGTTAAAGCAGTATAAAGTAAAGGCAGATAGAACTTAACAAATAAGGGTTGAAAGATTATGGGTAGACAGGAATGTAAAGTTTAGGTTACAAATGGATCATCCAAAATCTTATTGGCAGAGCATGTTTGAGGGGCTGAATGAATCTTAATTCATATGCAACCTTAGTGTACTAGATCTGGAATTTATGGTTCAGATTGCGAAGGAGTCCAACATGAAATGTTATAAAGATTAGATAATTAATAATGTCAATAATATTTCAGGCAAAATATTTAAATCCAGAGAGTGATTAAAATAGAAAATTTGCTGCAACATGGATTAGTTGAGGTAATAAGTATAGTTGCAACAAAGCGAAACCCAGACAAGTATTTAAGAGAGAATGATCAGAAGTTGTGCTGAAACAGATAGGTGAATTAAGGGAAAAAGAAACTCATTTGAAACATGTAAAAAAAACCTGGAATAAACATGGGGATAAATAATCTGAATTACATGCTATAATACAGTGGCCATTAAATTGTCTTAGTAGGGATGATGCGTACACACACTAATGGTGTCCCATTGGGACTAGAGGTAAGCAAAATCAGAATCAGCAAATTCATCCCATGTGGAACCACGGCTAATGAAATTTGTGTTTTGTTCAGCAATATCTGGTGACCTCATTTACTTTGTACCAATCTTTTGAAAGTCAGCAGTTACTGAAATGCATGTCAAACATGCTATTAAAATTAACTGCACAAACCAAACTTTCTCATACTCTTTCCAGTGCAAACCATACATTCTATTCCAGTTTATTTATACATCATGTCATGCCCTCTTACAGATCATCATGCCATTTATATGTAATTGTTTAGCATTATCATCAAAAATGTTAGTTTTTGCCTATCAATATTCGAAGCTGCACCACACGACACACTCTTAGTCGTTCCATTAACTGTCAGATCAGTTGTCCAATACTGGAAGAACAAATATTTTCGGCCATTTAACATTGGAAAAACCTAAATCATTGCTTTTGGACTTCCAACATGAAGTCTGTTCCCCAGCCAGCAATTCCATCCATTCAACTTCCAAATATCTGAGATTAAACTCGACCATTCAACTTGGCTGCATTTGTGCCCTGGACGAGCTTCTGACTGGATGGTATAAAAATCTGAATGGATTTGATGATTTATATCTTAGTGCTGTAAAGTAGATCTATTACACAGCAGGAGTTGGGAAATGCTCAAATACTATATTAGGGATGTGGTAACAGCATTTTAAAAAAACCCATTATTGAATAGAATCAGTGGGGTGTCATGTGAGGTGCATTAGGATTGATAAGCAATAGGTTTTGAGAATGTAATGGGCAGATAAGAAAGAACTAGTGGATGTATTATATCCAAATTTTCAAAATATATTAGTAAGCTCTCACACCAAAAGTGGCTACACAAAAATTGTTCACAATATTGAAATTGATTGCCCGAATAGAGAAGTGGATAAAACTTTTAAAACACTGTGAATAAATGGGATGAAGTTTGTCAAGTTTGTGGCTGAATTTGAGCCTGAGCTACCTACAGTCTTTCAATGAAAGGACCGAGTATCTTGTTTGCAAATTTGATGAAGAAGTAACTTTTTTAAGGGATACAAAGAAAGTATGGAGATGACGATTTAAATGAGAAAGGAAGGTGATGATGGATGTTGTAAAATATTGGGGAATGTCAGATGAATAATTTAAATAGGAAGAATGGAAAAACATTTTTTTAACATTTGGGTGTGCTGATACGCAATATGTGGAAGTTAACATGAAAGATCAGGCAGTTCAGAATTGCATGTCAAAGGATGGATGCAATTAATTAATTCCTACTGTGTGTGCAATCTTAGAAAAGCATGGTACTGCGGCTGCTTTATAAATAAGATGTGAGGTGTTAATTAATTCCTACTGTGTGTGTGTGCAATCTTAGAAAAGCATGGTACTGCGGCTGCTTTATAAATAAGATGTGAGGTGTGTAATATTTTCAATGGTTTGACTATATCGATACTGTTGTCTTTAACTGAAGAGTCAGAATTAAAGAGTACATTTTATTTTTTAATTCTCCAACACCAGGAGATGTGGATATTCGGTTTTCAAAGATAAGATTAATGAATGGTAGGAGATTTAAGGAATAAAAGGATTATGGAGATGGGTTATAAAAGAGGAGTTCACAAATTGGCAAGACATTAAATAGTGACTAAGCCAGAGGTGCTGTCAGTTCCTATGTTTAGCTTCATTTTCTGAGCACAACCAAGGCTGCCTCCTTCACCCTCTACCATCACTCCACCTGCCTAATTTCAAGTGTTGTCAAAATCTCTTCCTTCATTACCTAGGGAGACTTCCCCACAATCCAAGCCACCTTAATCCTCCACGCAGTAACCACAAACTAATTTAAAACTCTGCCGCCTCTAATTTGCATGCTATTCAACTATTACTAATGTGTTCACTGATCTGCATTAGATCCTGGTTAGCCGACATTTTGACATAAAAATCTTCCCATTAGCCTGGCCCCTAGCCTGCCTTAGCCTGGCCTCATCCACATCCTTACTTCCCCTTGCCCGCCAGCCTTCCAGGATCTCTATGCTCCTCGATTTCTGGCCCCTACACACGTCCAATTTAAATCACTCTACCACTGGCAGCAAAGCCCAGGGGGAAATGAGGCTTTAAATTGTAAACCTCTCAACCGCTGTGCTGTCTTGTGAAAGCATACGTTTCCAGGAACGATGACAGAGAAAGGGGAGAATCAGAAATTCTGTGATGGTTCAATTCCCAAATGAGCAAATTTAACCATTTGGTTTCAATTTTTGTGGAATAGTTTGGCCTTTATATAATGTCTTTTGGGACCCATTAAAGAATTTCTGTCCTGTAAGGATCTTGCCAGGCTATCAACAAGGATCACCATGGCAATAAATCAATGTTGTTTTTGTATCTTCTTGCTCTTCTGCTCCATTAGGTGGAAGGAAAGAAGAGCAGCTAGTTCTCTCAGCTCGTAAAACAGTTAGCTCGCATTTATGCAATGCCTTTTAACTATCCTGATAAGAAATTTACAAACTTTTTGTAGCAGAAATGGTAGCAAACCACATTTTGCACTAAACTGTATGAGGAGAGAGTAAAACAAGGTGAGAAGTTTTAAGAAGCATTTGAAACAAGATTCAGGGAGGAAATGTCAAAGCTTATTGCCAGTGTGTTCAGTGGCTGCCGCTCATTTGATCAACGGACATTTTTGACCATGTGTTGTACTGATGAAACAGTGTAAGTATAGATCAACTATTTTCTGATCCAAACAAGCTGTTGCCTTTCAACATGGTATCAAATGAAGCAGATTATATTATTGCCACTGATGAGAAAGTGTGAGTCCTGATGACAGCGCCTGCCATTTGTATCATGACTTAAGCTGTAGATGCTTATTAAGATAGACTTAAATGAATGCAGAATTTTCAGCTGATGAGATAACAGAGACCAGAGAGAAATTTGAAATGACCATCATGAACTTTGAACTGATAGTTGTCAATTTTAAATTTGGTTTATTATTGAACCAGGTGTTTGTGTTAATCAGCATTATTGGAGTAGATGGGTAGAGGGGTGGTGAAGTGATGTTGCCATTAAATGTGTGGAATCTTATGTGTTCTGAAGTGTAGTAAATAGAGACCCTTGTGAACCTTGGATGTTGCAGTGCAGTACTGGATAATGATGCCTTTGCAGGTGAATCTTTGGCTATAATAGATAGTTAACAATGGAACTGGACGTTAAGGGAGGCACGGACAGAATGTTTAGTCATGTCATAGGCTGCTGATCGATCATGGAGGAGGATTAATGTCAGATTTTCCATCTATTTATGTAATACCTGCTGAGGTTGTGAAAAGCCTTGTGTAATTGTTGGTTCTCCGTGCTGTGACACAGTCCAGAGTAAGTGTACTAAAAATGTTTAAAAAAAAAAAAAGTTTCTGTTTGGCCTGAGCGCTAGTTTATTCCTTCCACAGAATCACTTTGTGACACGACTTTGATCATTGAATTGGAAATGAGCAGACAAAATAGTTGTTATTTTTTCAGTGGCTGCTGCTACATTGATCAAAGGACATTTTTAAATTTTGGATTGGCCTACCAGTGTAAATATAGATCAACCTTTTCATGATTCAAACAACCTATTGCCTAGAAACATGGCACCAAATGAAGCAAATTATATTATTGGCACAGAGGAGAACGTGTAAGTCCATATATTGTAACATTCTCATTTCAAACAATGCATCCATTTGATTATGAATTTGGTTAGATGCAAGATTGCAATCGTACTGAAATTCCTCTGACATTCTGTGGCTGACACATGAGGGACAAAGCATATAAGGAGCCACACTATGCACTGACAAAGTTTATCATTCTGAGATTTATCATCTCCATTAACCTTGGTCTTTTTTCTTGCCTCTTATGTTTGGTGTTGAATACACAGTCCAAATAGGATCAACTCTTGCATGTTCAGGCAAAGGTACATTCCACACAGCTACCACTCTCTGAGTAAAGAGGTTCCCCCTCATGTTACCCCTAAACTTCTGTCCCTTAATTCTCAAATCATGTCCTCTTGTTTGAATCTTCCCTACTCTCAATGGAAAAAGCTTATCCACATCAACTCTGTCTATCCTTCTCATCATTTTAAATACCTCAATCAAGTCTCCCCTTAACCTTCTGTGCTCCAAATAATAAAGACCTAACTAGTTTAACCTTTCTCTGTAACTTAGTTGCTGAAACCGAGGCAACATTCTAGTAAATCTCCTCTGTACTCTCTCTCTATTTTGTTGACATCTTTCCTATAATTTGGCGACCAAAATTGTACACCGTACTCCAGAATTGGCCTCACCAATGCCTTGTACAATTTGAACATTACATCCCAACTTCTATACTCAATGCTCTGATTTATAAAGGCTAGCACACCAAAAGCTTTCTTTACCACCCTATCTACATGAGATTCCACCTTCAGGGAACTATGCACAGTTATTCCTAGATCCCTCTGTTCAACTGCATTCCTCAATTCGCTACCATTTTCCATGTTCGTCCTATTTTGATTTGACCTGCCAAGATGCAGTACCTCATACTTATCAGCATTAGCACTAGAATGGGTGACCGCATGGGTTTCCTCCAGGTGCTCCGGTTTCTTTCCACAGTCCAAAGACGTGCGGGTTAAAGGTTAATTGGCCTCTGTAAATTACCCTTAGTGTGTAGACCGTGCCAGCAAAAGCGGAATAACTTAGAGCTAGTGTGAAAGGATGATCGATGGTAGGCGTGAACTGGGCCTGTTTCCATTATGTATCTTTTATCTATATAATGTTATTGTAACAATACAGGGGACACTGTACCAAACTATTTCATCCATAATAAATTTTAATCATTTTTTTAATTTATAGGTGACTATGGAAATCAGCGGTCTCCCACTGGAGTTGTGGCGTCTGATCCTTGCATATTTGCCTCTCCCAGACCTGGGTCGTTGTTGTGTGGTGTGCAGGGCTTGGTATGAACTGATAATCAGCCTGGATAATACTCGGTGGAGGCAGCTGTGCCTTGGATGCAATGAATGCAAACATCCAAACTGGCCAAATGAACCTGATGTGGAACCGCAATCTTGGCGGGAAGCTTTCAGGCAACATCACCTAGCTTCTAAAATTTGGACCAAAAATGCCCAGGACATGGAATCCTCAAACTGTTTGCATTTATTTCGGCGAAAGAAGGATAGAAAAACTATATATGTCGGCGCTACAAACGAACATCCAAATCTCAGGAGTGCCTTAGCTGTTGCCAATATGTATGATAAGATTTTTGTTTGCCCTGGTGTATATGAAGAACAGAATGAAGTGATTTTAAAGGTCCCTGTAGAAATAATTGGACTTGGAAAGTTAGGGGATGTGGCACTCCTTATTAGCTTTGACCAACACTGTCCAACAGCACGGCTGTGCAATTTGGTCCTCATGCCAGCATGGTTCACGCCTGTTGTATACAAGGTGAGTACATATTCTAAAGTGTCTGGCAGAAATGTGAGAAAATCTCAATGTAAAAAATGCCAAGTTCCATTGGTTTGATCTATTTTTTCATTGTTGCATGATACAATGGTAATGGAGTATATCCAGAAAGGAGGTAAGACAATTCCCAGGATGCTGAACTTTGGAAAACATTGTTCCAAAACACCAGCTTTTCTTGACATAAGCTATGTTTAATGCCTCAGATGTTCATGGTGTGTCATGGATTAAACAAATATTTTTATTAAGAAGCTTTTCACCTCATAAAATCGTGAATTAAAAATTCACTTAACTATGGAATAGGTTGTGATGCTGTTGCCAAAATCTATACAGTAGTTTGTTTAATGCAATACAGTTCAATCTCCATTGACCAGTCAGACTTTACGAAGTATAGACATGTCTCTTTATTTTTTTTGAATTTTACATTTAAGTAAGTTTGGGATTTAACTATGGCAGTGAAATACTTTCTGTTTCAAACGCTTGAACCATTTCATTGAATTTTCTTAGATTTTGACTGGCATTATCTGATGCTCTTCATTCCCTATATCAGCCATCCTGTGCCCTTGACTCTGATTTCCCTGTTTATCTGTCTGGCTTTTCCTATTGGGAGTTGGATGGAGATGGGCAACTCTATTTACAAAGATCTTTTCAGCCAGCAGACAAAACACTTGCCATATCAGTTCGAGGTGGGTTTGTGACTGGCTGAAAGTTAAAAATTTAATTTGATCTAATAAAATGCCTAATCCTTAAATATTTTGGCAGGAGATGTCTTTTATCTATACATAACTAAAACTCTGATCTTGTGCTCTTCCGGTTTGCGTGGCATTTCTATTTGCGCAAGAACAGTACACGAAAGCACTAAGATTTTTCGCCATCTTACTCACCATTCTCCTGTGCTCAAGTGCAACAAGTTTTGTTCCGATCGATGGTATAGTTTAAAAGCTATTAAGGTTTAAAAATCTTTAAAACCGCGCATGCGCAGATTGGTCTCCTCTCCTGTCAGTCACCCGGGATGGCGACACCTCTTTCGGTGCACCATCGCCACACTGATTGGCCGGGTCCTCCGTCACTCACCGGCGGGGAGAATAAAGTTGAAGGAGTGGAGAGAGCAGAGTTTGTACATCGCCGGCTGGAGCGCGACTGGAGCTGCGTCGCCCAGAGCCTAGTCGACTCTGAGGCCGACTGTTCCAACATCGAGATCCTGGGAAGGTGAGGAGGGAGAGTGGGGGGGATAGGGGGAGGTGGGAGATAGAGGGAGGTGGGAGATAGAGGGATGGGAGGGGAGAGGAGTTATGGAGGGAGTGACTAATGGTGGGGGAAAGGCGAGGGAGGGAGGGTTTGGGGAGGAGAGGAGGAGTGGGGAAAGATCCCGGGGAGGTGAGGAGGGAGAATGGGAGGATTGAGGGAGAGGGGGAAAGTTGGGGAAGTTAGGAGAGTGGGGAGGAGGAGGAATAAAGGGAGAGGAGGGGGGAGGTAGGGAGCGGGGAATAGAGGTTGAGGAGGGCAGTGGGGGAGGTCAGGAAGGATAGTGGGGGGGAGGTTTAGGGGGGGTAGAGGGATAGGAGGGGGGTAGGGAGGGTAGATGAGTTATGGAGGGAGGGAATGACTGAGGGTAGGGGAAAGGAGAGTTGAGGGAGGGATTGGGGGATGGTAGGAGGAGAAGAGAAAGAAGAAGGAGGATGAAGAGGATGGGGGAGGGAGTGCTGGGGGATGAGGGGAAATGAGCTGCACCTGTGCAGTTAGGGACTATGGATGAGTGGTGGACTATGATTGATAGTATGACTAAATTAATATCCAATCAAATTTTGTAATGATAATTTAAGTCATTGTACTGTCAGGGAACAACAGGTAAAGTTAAGGCCTCATGGGTAATTTCTTCTCCCTTTCTTCATTCCTTTCCCCGCACCTCACCTGGTTCCATCTGCCCATTATTCTCACTGAACTTGGCTCCACTGCTCACCACCCAGACTCTGTCTCACCCAATCAGTCCATCATGCACTCACCATCTGCTTCCACTTATAATTGACCAGCCTCTATCCCAACTCAGTGCTATATATCAGCAATCTTGCCCATTTCCCCTCAGACAAGAAGTTGGGTCTGGGCTTGAAATATCAACTTGTACCTTTTGCCTCCACAGGTAAGTTCATAAGTTGTAGGAGCAAAATTAGGCCATTGAGCCCATCCAGTCAACGCTTCCATTCAATCATGGCTGATCTATCTTTCTCTCTCAACCCCATTCTCCTGCCTTCTCTCCATAACCCCTGACACCCATACTGATCAATAATGAATCAATCTTCACCTTAAAAATATTCAGCTGTCTGTGGCAATGAATGCTACAGATTCACCACCCCCCGACTACAGAAATTCCTGCTCATCTCCTTTCTAAAGGTACATCCTTTATTCTGAGGCTATGGCCTCTGGTCCTAGAACCTCCCATTAATGGAAATGTCCTCTTCACATCCACTCTACCCAGGCCTTCCACTATTCCATAAGTTTCAATGAGGTCCCCCTCACTACTAAACTCCAGTGAGTACGTGCCCAGTGCCGTCAAATATATCATACATTAACCAGTCATCCCTGGGATCATTCTTGGAAACCTCCTCTGGACCCTCTCAAACGCCAGCACATCCTCAGAAATGGGGCCCAAAACTGCTCCCAATGCACCAAATGCAGTCAGACCAGTGTTTTATAAAGCCTCAGCAAACTCAGTTGCTGCTTAACCCATTAAGTTCTTCCAGCGTTCTGTTTTCTTTTCCAGATTTCAGCATCTGCAGTCTTTTTGTCTTCTCGCATTACTAGCTGGTTGGTACCAGTTATTAGTAGACAGGGAGGGAGTTGAAGTCATTTTGAAAGAAGCTTAATCAACAGAAGAGTAGCAGTCAGTGAAATGGATAGCTGACTGGAAATGCTGGTGAGGGTGCAGGACATTGCATGGATGAGAAACCAGTCATAGTATTTGTGTAGTTTTAACCCACGGAGCATAAGTGAGGAAACTAGGATGGTGCTTGAGATGTTGACCATGACGCATTATTAAGAAAAGGGGAGATGCAACGAAACCTGGGTGTCATGGTACACCAGTCATTGAAAGTAGGCATGCAGGCAGTGAAGAAAGCAAATGGTATGTTAGCATTCATAGCAAAAGGATTTGAGTATAGGAGTAGGGAGGTTCTACTGCAGTTGTACAGGGCCTTGGTGAGACCACACCTGGAGTATTGCGTTCAGTTTTGGTCTCCTAATCTGAGGAGAGACATTCTTGCCATAGAGGTAGTACAGAGAAGGTTCACCAGACTGATTCCTGGGAAGGCAGGACTTTCATATGAAGAAAGACTGGATAGACTCGGCTTGTACTCGCTAGAATTTAGAGGATTGAGGGGGGATCTTATAGAAACTTACAAAATTCTTAAGTGGTTGGACAGGATAGATGCAGGAAGATTGTTCCCGATGTTGGGGAACTCCAGAACAAGGGATAACAGTTTAGGGATTAGGGGGAAGTCCTTTAGGACCGAGATGAGAAAAAAAAATTCACACAGAATCTGTGGAATTTTCTGCCACAGAAAGTAGCTGAGGCCAGTTCATTGGCTATATTTAAGAGGGAGTTAGATGTGGCCCTTGTGGCTAAAAAGATCAGGGGGTATGGAGAGAAGGCAGGTACAGGATACTGAGTTGGATGATCAGCCATGATCATATTGAATGGCGGTGCAGGCTCAAAGGGCCAAATGGCCTACTCCTGCACCTATTTTCTATGTTTCTATTTTGCTATGTTAGCTAACATCATTTAACATTTTCATAGTTCTAAAAAGACAAACTAAAGCTATGTTGGTAAGATGTAGATATGGCAAATAACAATATTGAAAGAGAATTTATTGTTTATGACAGTTAGTCAAGGGAATGGTTGAGTAATGAAATTAATTAAATGATGATGATTTACATTATATAGAAGGAAAGGCAGCTTTTCTTAATATAGTTTAAAGCACTTCATTGGCTGAAATGTATTTTAGACAACAAAGACCCGTGAAAAGCGTGTTCAGTCAGTCTGTCTTTCACTAGCTCATTGTTTAATGCTTAATTTTATATTCCAGATTCTCATGGGCAATTAATATTCAAGAATAAACTATTTCGACATTTTTAAACAAATAAAAGTAAGGCTTCTGCTCCTGCGAATTATCTGTAAAGTGTGTGGGTCAGAAATAGAAAAAATTTCCCAAAACCATATGTGTAGATATTACAATCTGAAGTAACGACTTAAAAGGCACAATACCTTGCAACACCTTGGCAATGAATTTGTTTGATGTATAGTGTTAATGATTGTTAATTAATTCATTGAATTTTAATTTTAAAATATCTTCCCTAACTGCTGAAATGGCATCGGTAAATCATATCATAGAAAATCCCAAGGCTTCTTATTCCCACATTAAAAACAAGAGGGTAACTGGAGAAAAGGTAGGACCACTCAAGGATAATGGAGAGATGTTATGCTTGCAGTTAGAGGATGCAGGAAAGACCAGAGGGCATAGCTTTAAAGTTAGAGGGGGAAAGTCTTAGTTTAAAGATACAGCATGTAAACAGGCCCTTCGACCCACCAAGTCCACGCTGACCACGTTCACGCTAATTATCCCACCACACACTCGGGGCAATTTACAGGGGCTAATTAACCTAGAAAACTGCACATCTTTGGGATGTGGAAAGAAACCGAAGCACCTGGAGTAAATCAATGCGGTCATAGGGAAAACGTGCAAATTCCATAGAGATAGCACTCAAGGTCAGGATCAAAGTCAGGTGTTTGGTACTGTGAGGCAGCAGCTCTACTGCTGCACCACTGTTCTGCCTATCTTAATGAGAGGCACTGGGCAACATTTTTACACAGATTGGTAGTTGCTTAGAATGCTCCGGCAAGGGTGGAGGTGGATATGATGGTGATGTTAAGTCTTTTGGATAGGCACACATGAACATGCAGGGAATGGAGGGATATGGATCACATGCAGGCAGAGGATATTAACTTGGCATGATGTTCGGCACAGACAGTGTGGGCTGAAGCGTCTGTTTCTGAGTTGTACCGTTCTATGTTCTAATTCCTAACAGATGTCCCTGTCACATGCAGTTCACTGCCATGATTGGGGAAATTATAAAATATAGCTGAGTATGGTATGTACACTGGATTTATTAGCTTAGAGGCTGTGGTGAGCCACCAATAAACATTGTCATTTGTGAGTGTAAGCCATGAAAATAACTACGAAAGGTGGCTATTGGTCTACAAAACTGAAAGGGCAGAATGTCACTCCTATCACTTGTGGGTCAGTGTGGCTTCAGCACCTTCTAATTCAGGATAGCCAGAAATGGGCAATAATGAATGTCTTGTGTTGCCTCATCCTGAGAACAGGAAAAAAAATGAGAAGAGCAACTTTAGTAATTCAATGTGAACAGATTGGTAAGCATGTACTCACTTTGTCATTTCTTTAATCAACAGACATTTTCCGGACATATCCAGCTTGATAACTGCAACGTGGAGAATGGGCAGGTACATATCCACGCACCAGGGACCTGCCATGTGAAGTTTTGTACGTTCAACCAGTCCAGCATCAATTTCCAGAACGTATCCCTCAGCCTAATTGAAAACTCAGAGTTTATTGGGAGTGAGGGTACATCAGTGAGCGTGGCAGGCTCAGGCCTGACCGACAGAAATTGGGCCTGCAAACACCTGGCGGTGGCTGCCAAATCCAAATCTGTTTTGAATTCACCAGGCCAAGCTCTTTCAAGTACTTGCAACTCCAGAAATCATTGCCAGAGTTCACTGAGCAAATTTGGAGCATTTGAATCGAATGAGAACATGACTGGTGCACGGCAGACCTCTAGCTTCCCTCCAAAATTCCAGGTGTCCCACACAAAAGATGACCATTGCAACAGAGAAGGATGTGTTCTGAAAAGAAAGCCTTGTGAAGGAGCGAGAGTAACATTGGACACGGATTACAGTGACACTGAAATGAGCACAAGTAGTGAGAATGAGGATGATGAGCAATCTGTGTATAAACTTTCTTACCAATCCCACGGCCTGAGTCGCATGTTGTCAAGGACTAATCCACTTAGACTTCAGAAGAAGGGAACTGATCTTCTGCCAATGGATTTGGAGTTAAACACTCTACAGAAGGAGTTGCAAAAGGATAAAAATGCTCAGATTCTCGCCAGCACCCTGCTGGGCTGTTTAATTCAAAAGTGCCTTTTTCGGGATGGAAAGGGTGGTGTGTTTATTTGTAGTCACGGGCAAGCTAGACTGGAATGCAATGTCTTCAGAAACCTCAGCTATGCCGTGCGGGGCATCCAGAATGCAAAGGTATGACTGAGGGTGAAGAGTTTGAGCGGTTGGGCAAGTTTGCAGTGTATAACATGATGGATACTCCTGCACATGAATCTATTAGTTTAGTAATTTAACAACCTGGCTGACAGACTGTTGGTCTAAAGTCGTTTGATAAATGTTGTCCCTTTCAGGAAGATAGGTACACTGAGCCTTTAAGCCTATATTGGGAAGAGATAGAATATGTTGGTAAGTGTTAACACAACAAAGACACGGTTTTCTACTGGTGTTCGAACTGCAGGTAGGTAAGCAACATTATACCCCAGAGATTCAGGATAAGATGTTGATACTTTTGACACGATGAAGCTGCACTTGCATTGATAAGTGCAAAATAAGATGTATAAGTATCAGTTAATGATAAATGTCAATGTACACAAATAAACGTGGTCGGTGGGGGGGGGAAGAGAAAACACTCGCGTCAACAATATGAATGAAATAACCCAATTTTAATGTTTGATTTTTTTTAATTTTTGATCATGTCAGGCAATTTGTTTTTAAAAAAAAACATATTGAATGCTTAACTTTGTTAATAGAGCCATGGATTACGCCAATATAAGGGTTTGTAAATCTAAAGTAACACCTCCAAGGAAATTATACAGAACATTTAAAAACACTTAGAAAAGTGCCACAAGGATTGAGTTGAACATTGATAGGGAAGATTGGCTTGAGTTATGTAGTGAGGGAGAACATGCAAGTGAGAGCAGTAGAGATGTAGTGGTGAATTTAACTATTTCCAATAATGAATTAAGTTACTTTAGTGCAAGAGGCTTAGATGGGGCAGAATTTGTTAAGGGCACTCAAGAGTTTTTTTGAGACAATATATAGGTAGTCCTTCAAACAATTGATTGATTGAAACAGAAAGCATAGAAACAGATTATTCAGCCCACTGAGTCCATGCTGAACATCGATTGCCTGTTCATACTAATTCTATATCATCTCACTTTCACATCCACCCCCTACACAGCAGATGCCAATTAACCTGCAAACCGTCACACCTTTGGGATGTGGGAGGAAACTGAGCACCCAGAGGAAAACTACGCGATCACAGGGAGAAAGTGTAAACTACAGACACACACACACACAGCACTCAAGGTCAGGATCGAACCTGGGTCTCTGGCATAGTGAGATAGCAGATGCGCCACTGTGCCACCCTTCAGAGATGGGGTGGAAATCTGAAGAATAGTCTCGGCTCGAAACGTCATTTATCCATCTCCTCCAGAGATGCAGCCTGACGCACTGAGTTACTCCAGCACTTTGCATTGTACATAAGATTCCAGCATCTGCAGTGTCTCCAAGCAAATAACCGATATCGGCAACAGGAATCATACTAGTCTCTTGAGGAATTTTGAGGGTTGGTGAGAACGTAGAAACAAATATGGGGGGGGGGGCAAAGAAGGGTCAGGGAATATCCTTAGTAAGATTAATGAGAATCAAGCTCATTCTGTAAGTATATCAGGAGTAGGAGCATAGCCAGGGAAAAAGTGAATCGCCTTAGTAACCAAAGAGGGTAATCAATTTGTGGAGCCTGGGGATGTGGAAAAGGTAGTAATTGAATACTTTGCAGCGGCACTTGGTGGCAAGCCACGGGCACAACGAACCCTCGGCTCTGGAGGGAGGCGTCTCGGTGTGGGAGGTGCTAGTCAAGGGTTTTTTACCTGAATGGGTATTTAAGGCCAGGCAACGCCCGTGACCAGTGAGGAGTAGGGAGCAGTTCTGTAACAGAATAAAATACATCTCGTTCACACAACTTGTGTTCCGCTTGGTTTTGGTTGGGCTCCTGTGAGTCCCCGCTACACTGGTGACCCCGACGTGATCCGAACACGCAACCTTCTGGAGTCGGATTCCTTCGTAGCCTTCACGGACCACAAGCCTCTCACGTTTGCTTTCGCCAAGGTTTCGGATCCTTGGTCCGCTGGTGGCTAATTCGGAGTATACGACGGACGTCCGACACATCGTCGGAAATGCAACCTCGTGGCGGATGCTTTGTCCCGTCCGGCAATTGCAGCTGTTCTTAACCCGGCCTCTAGAATAGATTACTCCGACTTGGTGGCGGCCCAACAGGCGGACGATGAGATGCCGGTGTACCGCACCACGATCTCTGGCTTGGTGCTTAAGGACGTGCCGTTGGGTCCCTCGGGTTCCATCCTCTGCAACGTGTCAACGGGTCAGCCGAGGCCTATCGTTCCGGCGGCCTGGCGCCGTCACGTGTTTGAGGCGATCCATGGGCTGGTCCGCCCATCTATCCGGGCTACGGTCGCCATGGTGGCTGCGAGGTTTATGTGGCACGGACTTCGGAAGCAGGTCAGTCGCTGGGCCCAGGAGTACATCCCGTGCCAGACATCGAAGGTGTGTCAACACGTCAGGGGCGCCCGTGCAAGCCTTCGCAGTGCCACGCCAGCGGTTCGATCACGTACACGTCAAAATCGTGGGGCCTCTGCCTCCGTCCCGGGGTGTTTTGCTCCTGTTTAAGGTGGTGGACCGTTTTATGAGGTGGCCGGAGGTAATCCCGCTCACGGACACTTCAACCCAGTCGTGCGCTCGTGCCCTTGTGCCTACTTGGATTGCCCGCTTTGGGGTTCCACTACACATCACGTCCGACTGGGGCGCCCAATTCACGTCTGAACTGAGGACCGCCATGGCCCGTCTGTTGGGGACGCAGCTCCACCACTCGACAGCAAACCATCTCCAGTCGAATGGGTTGGTGGAGCGGTTCCACCGCTGTCTGAAAGCCGCCCTGAAGGCTTGTCCCAAGGGCCCCGAGTGAATGGACGAGTTGCCATGGGTCCTGTTGGGGATTCGGACTGGATTCAATGTACCATCCCCAAGGCGGATCGTTGGTATGTGGTGTTCTGCTCCCGTCCCCGGGGAGTTTGTCCCTGCTGCTGATGGGTCCCAGGAACCGCCGTCATAGGTGCTGATGCGCTCGCAGGAGAAGGTCGGCGCCCTGTCTCATCGCAATGTCGCGTCATGGGGTGGCCCCTTCCCATGTGCCACTGCCGCTGATGGGATGTCCGTACATCTTTATTCGCCGTGACTCCCACAGGTCACCCTTGCAGCGCCCGTATGAAGGTCCCTTTCGCGTGCTGCGGCACGGGCTTACTACAATTGATTTGGACATGGGAGGCCGGCGCGAAAATGTCCGTGGTTCGTTTGAAGCCGGCCCACTTGGACCTGAGTGATCCAGTCCAGGTAGCTCAACCGCCCCGTTGTGGGTGTCCGCCGTCCCGGGCTCCCAGGGATTCTTTCGAACCGAGCAAGCCCCCAGGGCGTCGGGACGTTTCTACACGTTCTGGCCGCTTCGTTCGGTCTCTGGTTCAGTGCCTCTGGTTCTGTGGGAGGGTCATGTGGCAGCACCTGGTGGCAAGCCACAGGCACAACGAACCCTCGGCTCTGGAGGGAGCCGGTTTTTAC
Organism: Leucoraja erinaceus; assembly: GCF_028641065.1. Classification (NCBI taxonomy): domain Eukaryota; kingdom Metazoa; phylum Chordata; class Chondrichthyes; order Rajiformes; family Rajidae; genus Leucoraja; species Leucoraja erinaceus. The sequence continues at coordinate 54,039,165 of NC_073379.1, forward strand.
CTGAGTGGGTATTTAAGGCCGGGCAATGTCCGTGACAAGTGAGTAGGGAGCAGTTCTGTAACAGAATAAAATACATCTCGTTCACACAACTTGTGTTCCACTTGGTTTTTGGCTGGACTCCTGTGAGTCCCCGCTACAACTTCTCATTTATATTCACCAAGGAAAACATGGAAGATAGTAAAATAAAAGAGGGATACATTAGCAGTCTGGAGCAGGTCAGTGTTAAGAAGGGGATGTGTTAGCTTTCATGGAACACGTAAGAGTTGATGAATATGCAGGACCAGATGAGATCTGTCCTAGGATGCTAGGGGACGCAAGGGAGGAGATCTTTGTTTCTTTCTTAGCCATTAACGAGGTACAGAAGACCAGAGGTACCTTATTTTGGTCTTTTCTTTTTGGAGGGCAGCAGGTTAATGTTTTGAGGTTGTGACAAGTAAAATGGATGAAGGGGTGCCAGTGGATGTAGTGTATCTAGACTTTCAGAAAGCCTTTGATAAGGTCCCGCAAGGGAGACTGGTGACTAAAATTACAGCACATGGTATTGGGGGTAGGGGGGGGCGGGGCTTTCTGGAGCGCTAGTATGGGTGTTGTGGGCCGAAGGGATGGGTTTCCAGAGGGCTAGTATGGACATTGTGGGCCGAATGGATTCTTGGGCTGGCAGCTCAGGCCTGGTGGGCTGACAGCTCAGTCACTCAGGCCTGGTGGGCTGGCAGCTCAGTAACTCAGGCCTGGTGGGCTGGCAGCTCAGAAACTGCCAGAAATTCTGCCCAAAACAGGTGAGAGACTCTGTGAGAGAGAAGGGGGAGAGGGTGGAGAATCAATTTTAGACATTTTTCATCTTTTTCTGCAGATCACAGCAATGAAAGAGGAAAGTCTATCCTGGCCTGGATCTCACAGGGAACAAATGAAGGGAGGGAGAAAAATACTGGGATGAGGTTTAATACCTGCAGAGGGAATACTTACTGATGGGCCGGAGGGACTCCTGGGATAGTATGGGCCGAAGGGGCTCTTTAACATTTTTTTTTTTTTTTAATGGAGTGAAATCTCAGTAAAAGGTACTTTTTCTGGCCTTGCACAGCCCTTTTGGAACAAAATGCTCCTCTTGGGCTAATACAGGCATTTTGGGCAAAAGGGACTGGTTTCTCGGCTAATAGGAGCCTTGTGGGCCGAAATTAGTGGTTTCTTGCAGGCCAAACAACTCATTTCATTTCATTTCCAATTGCATTGCAGTTTCAAGCACAGGGCAGGCCAAGCCAAACAGCGGATTGCATTTTCAGTTAATTTCCATTTTCATTGCACTTTCAAGCCCAGGCAAGGCTCACGCCAAAAAGCTAATTGCATTTTCTCTACATTTCCATTGCCATTGCAGTTTCAAGCACAGGGCAGGCCAAACAACTCATTGCATTTTCATTAAGGGGTAACAAATCATTTATTCAAGTACATTGCATACTTACAGTGTTCTGTAGTTTCCCAGCTCAGACAGAGAGTCGTGACCTCTCCCTCGCCATCTTGCAGAGAGACTGAGCCACGCCCATACTTCCGAGTTTTATAGTCCCTCCCCCTCCCGCCGGAAGGGGCGTGGTCTTCATGGCGGCGATTGACAGGAGAGAGAATCTCAAAACATTTTAAACACTAATATATCTTTTATTTTTAATTGATGGGAAAAATCCTCAGTGCGTGCACAAGGAGGAGAATTCCGAGTAAGATGGCCAAAAAAAATCACAGCCATGTGCGGTAGCGTTTTTTTCTAAAATCAAAGCACAGTGCAAACAGGAAGTGGTCAAGATGAGACTGTTAATTATATAGATTTTATTCCTGGGGAAAATTGCATGCTATGAACAAATATTCTCTGTTTAATTATTGTTAATGGTTGTTTAATATTTCCTTATGATTTTCTGTTTTAAACCTCAAAAAACAGTTGCACAGTCGGACACAGAAAACATGTTGTTGGAGGCAGTGTGTTGTACTGGTTAACTTTAGTTTGCATAGCATGAGAGTGTACAAAAGAAAAAACAAAGGTGAGCTGGCTGGGTAAAAAATTAATAATGTTGACCAAATAGCCAGTCAAGAATTTTTCATATTGAATTGTGCCAGTGTCCTTTAAGTATCTTTAACTTGTGTTTAGATTATACTATTGTACATCTATAATTAAGGCCAGAGGTTGTTTTGATGAGATGATGTATAGAGAAAATCAGATTCACAGCAGCATTGTTGATATTAACAGGAGTGGGAAGTAAAAGTGTGTGGGTGGGGGGTCGGTGGGTGGTGGGAGAGGGGGTGGTGGTAAACTTGGTAGATGAGAGGGAATGGTGGTTTACAATTATTGAAAATGGAATAATGTGAAAGCAAGGATTTCATTTGCAGGGCTGTGCACAAAATACTGCAGAGAAAGAATTTAGACATGCCATTAGGTGTTTGCTTCTACAGGTGCACAACCTTTTATCCGGTGTTCCAGAAACCGAAAAGCTCCGAAAACCGGCCATTTTTTCCAGATGTCGTCTGTGCACCAAAGCTCGCGTTTGGCGCCAAACCTGACCCAAAACGACCCACGGTCAACCCAGGTCTGTACTACTGTAGCGGCTGCCTCCTCCCTGGAGACCGGGAGACGCTTAAACATCTGTAAATCATTGCTTAAATGTTAGTCAGTTAGTTTGGAGGGCTTTTATGTGAAGGGGGGTGAAGGGGTAAACTTTAATTCTTAGTCCCCTACCTGGTCGGAGAGGCGGGGAGCGGTCAATGCCTTACCGGGTCGCTGTGCAGTAAGCTCCGCAGCGCTGTGGCCGGTGGGGCCGCGGGCGGCGCAGGTTGTAGCTCCGACCCCGGCAACTCTACCCCTGGCTGCGAGGCGCTCCAAATCCAGCGCGGCCCGCGGCCGGACGCCCCAGCTCCGCGAATGTCGGGAGTCGGCGGCGTCGCAGCGCAATGCCTTACCGGGTCGCCGTGCGGCAAGCTCCGGAGCGCTGTGGCGGCCGACACACAACATCGCGGGGCTTGGCGGGATGTGGGGCGGCGCAGCCAGGGGTAGAGTTGCCGGGATTGGAGCTACAACCGGCGCCGCCCGCGGCCGGACGGAGCCCCCAGCTCCGCGGCTCCAAATCCAGCGACGCTCCGCGAATGTTGGAAGAAGGCGGCCACAGCGCTCCGGAGCTTGCCGCACGGCGACCCGGTAAGGCATTGCTCGCTCCCCGCTGGTATCCCAGCGCTGCGACGTCGCCGACTCCCGACATTCGCGGAGCTGGGACGTCCGGCCGCGGGCCGCGCTGGATTTGGAGCGCCTCGCAGCCAGGGGTAGAGTTGCCGGGGTCGGAGCTACAACCGGCGCCGCCCGCGGCCGGACGGAGCCCCCAGCTCCGCGAGGTTGGGAGTCGCCGACCAGGTAGGTAGGGGACTAAGAATTAAAGTTTCCCCCTTCACCCCTACACCACCACCACCACATAAAATCCCTCCAAACTAACTGACTAACATTTATGCAATGATTCTCCCGGTCTCCGGGGAGGAGGCAGCTGCTCCAGACTTTTCAAACCGCCCGCGCTACCTACCTAATCTACGCTAAAAATCTTCCATTCTGAAATCCGAAAAAGTCCGAAATCCGACAAGTGTCTGGTCCCAAGGCTTTCGGATAAAAGGTTGTGCACCTGTAATTGTTTTTATTGCATTGTATGTTGCTGAGATTAGGTTGACATCAATTGGGAAAGATTTACTGAATCTAATGAGCAGGTTTCTCTGCACATACAGTGGCAAAAATGCAACACTTTAAAAAAAACAAAAAACCATTTAATGTGGGAACACAGATAAAGGGATTTTTTAAAATCTTACAGCGGGAAGAGAAAGATGTCTAACATCCAGCAGTTTCCATTGAATTACAGTGAACAAGCATGTGGGTATTTATAAAATAAGAATGTGACTTGGTAGTGAGCTTGACTCAGTTGGAATCTGGTCTCGGGTTACTGTCAGTAATGAACACTGCCTTTTTGGAGGTGCTCTCTTCCAGATGAGATCGTAACAAAGGCTCCATCAGGTGGATGGAAAATGTCTGTAGCACTATGTGAAGGTCAGTGGTGTTCCCTTAATGTCCTGCCAAAAATTCTGATCTTAACCGGTAACAAAAGAACAGCACCTCATATTCCACTTAGGTGGCCTATAATCTAACATTGTGCCCCTCATTCACATTTAGTCATCACCCATTCCTCCTTATTCTGGGTCCCCCATTTTTCTTCTAGATTCACCCCCCCCACTCATTCCCTTCTACCCATCATATTTCCTTGTTTCCACATTTCACTCCCCGCTTACCTTTCTTAGTACATTCCACCATTTGCACATTTTTGTCCTCTCCACTTATCACCCCTACCCTTGGGTACTGCCTCACCCTTCTCTCCTCCATTTGACTATCTGCCAATCACCTGCTCCTTACCTGGATCCACTTATCGTCTGGTCAGGCAGAATCTCTGGCGAAAAGGAATAGGTGGTTTTTTGGGTTGAGACCCTTCTTCAGACAGGGGAGTAGGAAACTAGACATATGAAAAGGTACAGAACAAATTAGAGCCAGCACCGATGACTCAAGAAAGGTGGAGCCCTTAAGTAAGCATGCAGGTACGTACTGAAAGTAAGCATGCGGGTACCTGAAAGTAAGCATGCAGGTAAAGCAGGCAGTGAAGAAAGCATGTTGGCCTTCATTGCGAGAGGATTTGAATTTAGGAGCAAGGAGGTCCTGCTGCAGTTGTGCAGGGCCCTGGTGAGACCACTGGAGTATTGTGTGCAATTTTGGTCTCCTAATTTGAGGAAGGACATTATTGCTATTGAGGGAGTGCAGCATAGGTTCACCAGGTTAATTCCCGGGATGGCGGGACTAACATACGATGAAACAATGAGTCGACTGGGCTTGTATTCGCTGGAATTTAGAAGGATGAGAGGAGATCTTACGAAAACAAAGAAATTCGTAGAGGATTGGACAGGGTAGATGAAAGAAAAATGTTCCCGATGTTGGGTGAGTCCAGAACCAGGGACTTTCATCATTGTTCAACTTCTGTCAAGGAGAAGCTATACTTCACCCTCGTTAGACCTCATTTGGACTAGGCAGTTGCAGCATGGGACCCATACACAAATAAAAACATTTCTCCCATCCAACGTGTCCAATGACAGGCAGCTCGATTTGTTACTAACACCTATGAGAGAGAAGCGAGTGTCACCAAACTTCTGAATTCACTGGGGTGGAACCCTCTCCAAGACAGACGTGAAGCTCACCGTTCGACCTGTTTTTACAAAATGTTAAATGGTCAGCTCGACATAGACTACAAGACCTACACCAAACCCAAACCAATTAGGAGCAGACGAGGGCATTCGATCCAATTTGTGATCTTAGCTACAAAGACAGATGTATACAGCAATTCGTTCTTCCCCTGCACAATTAAAACATGGAATAATCTCCACCCAACTATAGTTACCCAACCAGTTGCAACTAAATTTAAAGTAGCTCTTTCTTCCCAATAACCCTTTCTGGCTTAAGCCCTCCCTTCACCACCTCCAGTTTAAATTCCATTTGGAATATTTTGGAGGACCAAGAAACCAAGAACCAAGAAACCAGGGGTCACACTTTAAGAATAAAGGGTAGGCCATTTAGGACTGAGATGAGGAAAAACGTTTTCACCCAGAGAGATGTGAATCTGGAATTCTGTGCCACAGAAGGCAGTAGAGGCCAATTCACTGGATGTTTTCAAGAGAGTTAGATTTAGCTTTTACTGATTTTGGATGATCAGCCATGATCATATTGACGGTGCTGGCTCGAAGGGCCGAATGGCTTACTCCTGCACCTATTTTCCATGTTTCTATTGTTGCTGGTGGATGAGGTGAAATGAAGGGATACAAACAGTGAAACTAGCAAGACGACTAGGATGGGGGAGGGCTTGGAGAGAGGGAATGTAAGGGTTACTTGACAATTCAATATTCATACCACTGGGTTGTAAGCTGCCCATGTGAAACATGTGGTGCTGTTCCTCCAATTTGTGAGTGGCCTCACTCTGGCAGTGAAGGAGGGCCAGTGAAAGGTCAGTATGGAAATGTGAAGAGGAGTTGAAATGTTTGGCAACTGGGAGATCACGTAGGCCAAGGTAGACTGAGCGTGGGTGTTCAGCTAAACGATCGTCCAGTCAGGGCTTGGGCTCGCCTATTATATATATATATATATATATATATATATATATATATATATATATATATATATATATATATATATATATATAGTTTAAAAACATTTATACCTATACATTTATTACACTATACCTGCTCCCTCGACTCCTTCCATGAACCCCAACAGTTTTTTGGGATATATATATATACTGAAAAACTGTTGGGGTCCATGGAAGGAGTCGAGGGAGCAGGTATAGTGACAGGTGTTGCACCTCCTGCGGTTTGGGTGGGAAGAGATGAGTGAACCAGGGAGTTGTGGAAAGAACAGTCTTTACGAAAGCAGAAAAGGGTGGAGATGGCAAGATATGACTAGTGGTGGGATCCCGTTGGAGGTGGCGAAACTGTCGGAGAAATATGCGCTGTATGCAACGACCTTCTGCAGAGATCGTTCACTGAGTTCCTCCAGCGGTTGTTTGCTCTCATTTAAGCACGATTTGTAATTCAAAAGCAGCAACCTGCGTGACTCTAGTGCTGGTGTTGGAAAATAGGATTAGGCATGAAAGCTTTGGCAGGCTTTTAAATGTAGGGTCTTATGTAGATTTAGCGTAACATCCTACCTTTTATAGTCAAAGTCTTGCATTCCATATGTTTTATTAGCTACTTGGTTAGCATGTCCACTGCCAAATATTTCTGCATAATTGCCCTTGAGTGCATCTCTGGTCTTGTGCCAATTTATAAATGTACTATCTCTTTGAAATGTCTCTGCTTAGTCTTGATACCCATCACCTCATGCTATCTGGTGCTGCATTTCTTTATCCCATGTTTGCTTAACCCATCAATATGTCTTGGCCTGTTTGACAGCTTGCTCAACAAAGTTAAATCATTTCAGATAATTGGATGCCATCATTTTTTTTATTCCAGATTTCCAGTAATGCTGCAAAATATCTTGTTATTTCAGATAAACTTCAGATAATCATTTTGTATGTTTACCTCCTCTGGAATGTTGTTAACCTACACAATATATTTTCCATCTGCCTCACTGTGACTACATTTTGAAGTTTTATATCAGCTGAAAATGTTTTTAAACTTTGCTCAGCACTCCAAGTCTAACTCATTAATGTGCATTAAAAGAGCCTTTTACTGTTCATTGATGTTCATTTTAGGGCATCATGGCACATTTGCATGGCACAATAAAACTACAAATGACCCTCAATATACAACTTATGCATAAATATAATCCTGGTTGGCGAGGCATTTTTTGCAGCTGATTTGAACTTCCCTTTGTGTTATATATACTTTTTCTTACTCTGTGTACTTTTCTCATGTTTGGCATCTCTAACGAGTCCTATCACTAAACTGTCACCTTCTGAAGCACAAGTATAGCAGTTGGTAAAAATGCCTAGGTATTAAAAGAGAACTCTTTGTGTCTGTTATCTATGGTTATATCGTTTGCTATGGGGCAATAGTAGACGGTACAATTAGTGTCATGGAAGGGTTTCTGGCAAGTCTGAATTTGAAAGGCACCAAACATTGTTAAAATGTCCCAAACATTTCCAAGTTTTTTACAGGAATATAATCAGATAAAAGATACCACAGAGACAAATATATTATGACAGGTAGCTGATTGCTTGGCTGGAGAGATGGTTTTGAGGAGGATCTTGGAGGTTGCAAGGTTGGAGGAAGAGAATGTGAGAGTTTAAGAGATGACAATGGAAGATGCAACAGCCCGAATTGTGAAGGAAGAGTTTAGGATGTTGGAATAGGAGGAACAGGAGTTCTCATAGGATTGTAAGACTGAAAATGGTTTGGATATTTCATGATAAAGATGATACTTTCCGTAGTGCAGCACAACAAGACACTGATTGACACTCAAAACCACCGTCTTTTGGCTCGACAGTGAGAATGGTATATAGCCAAGTTTGACCATTTGTGCTACATTTTTATAAAATTAATAGATTAATCACAGAGTGCAGTTAATAGCTTGTTAAAGTTATAATTTGTGTGTATATTAATCAAACGTGTTCAGATCGATGGTTAGCTAATAATCCTGCTTTTTACCCTTAGATTATAATGATAAAGAATGAAATTAGTCATTGCAAAGCATCAGGAATCTTTTTACGACTGGAGGCAGGTGGATTAATCGCGGACAACAATATCCATTCCAATTCAGAGGCTGGCATTGATATCCGAAAAGGGGCCAACCCTTTGATATTGGTAATAAACACTTGGTTTTGCGTGACTGTTTGGTTCCACTGTTTTTTGTTACTTGAATCAATTTTAATAGTGTTTGATCATAAACAGAATGTTGGATGACATTGGATTGCAGGCATTTCCAATTCTAATTTTGAAGAATATTTGGAAGAATACTGGATAATTAAGGCTTATAGACCTTAAAGGTCTTGTTAGCATTCTTTTACAATTAATGTGAAAAACATTTGCTTGCTTTGGATATCGAATATACAGTCCAGGTAGATCCATTCTCAAGAGTCAAGAGTATTTAATGGAACTATGAAATTCTTGCAACAGTATTACAGTAATACACATAGATAAGATATATAATTTTTAAAAATCAATCAATTAATAATCCCAATACTGGTGCAAAAGAAAAGAAGTGCCCAGTGCAACCCAAGACAGCCCATAGTTCAAAGTTAAGGTTAGTATTGTGTCGTGTTCAAGAACCTGATGATTGTTGGGAACAACCTAATCGTGAATTTGGTGTTTACGTTTTCAGACTCTGATGCCTTCTTTCTGTTGTTAGAAGTGAAATGCTAATGTGGCCAGGATGCTATGGGACTTTGAAGCTGGCTGCCTATTTGAGGCAGAGCCTCCTTTGATGGTTCCATTATTGTTTGTCTGATGCATGTCCGAAATGTGCTCCAACCTCATAATGACAGCAGGACTTTCAATGATTATGCATGAACATTTAATCATCAAATTATTGGAGACCCTCATCAGATATATGTGTAGGAAAGAACTGCAGATGGTGGTTTAAATCGAAGGTAGACACAAATTGCTGGAGTAACTCAGCGGGACAGGCAGCATCTCTGGAGAGAAGGAAGAAGTGTCTTTACCCAAAACGTCACCCATTCCTTCTCTCCAGAGATGCTGCCTGCCCTGCTGCATTACTCCAGCATTTTGTGTCTACCCTCACCAGATATTTTGCAATAGCCTAAAATGGAGTCTGTATTTCGTGAAGAAACAACGCAATAAGATAGAAGTTAGACAAAAATGCTGGAGAAACTCAGCGGGTGAGGCAGCATCTATGGAGCGAAGGAAATAGGCAACGTTTCGGGTCGAGACCCTTCTTCATAAGATAGAAGTGATGCTTTTCAAGTAACGCTAATAATTTGGTGTTTTCTCCCTTTTTTGACTTGCTGTCCAGTGCAACCAGATACACAGTGGTCATCGGTCTGGGATTGTCGTGCTTGGGAATGGAAAAGGCATCATTCGTAGCAATCGTATTTATGGAAATAAAGAGGCTGGGATCTACATTTTATATAATGGAAACCCAGTGGTAAGGTGAGTGTTCCAATAAAGTGTCTTTCAATTTATTCTTGGTCATTGTGTGATTTCTTGGGTCTGTGTAATATCTGAGTAAATGTTACAGATACTTGTTTAATCTGGTCTTTTAAGCAAATTTATAGTATTTGCAAATATTCTTTTGTTGCTTAGGACCTGGTGTACACTTAAGCAAAGCCATGTTTCCTTGTGAATAATTACTGAACCAACAGATCGCAAGTTGCATTACCTCTGTTTTCCATATATCATGAATAGTTAAATGTAATCTGCACAGGATGTGTTCTTGTTTTCTTTACACCTACTGTTCAAGTGTCAGTGAGAATTAAAAAAACATTGTGCATTGAGGCCTGTGGCAAAGTCTGCAAGTCTTGATGTCAGCCACTCCAATGAATTCTGCTGAAATGTGTTTTAAAGCATTCTGGGAAAGATGCAGTGGAATTTTCCAAGCTGAGTTCTGACCTGAGTATTTATTTTCAACAGTTAACATTTAATTACAACTTGAGCTAATAACACATTACTAATTGCCATATTGGTGATAATGATAACCATGAATTCTGTCATAAGGAATCTCCTTCAAGCAAGGTAATGTGAAGAAGATAATGACTGTATTCTGGAAATTCAAGCAGATAATATATTTGTTCAATACATATGTCCAGCAGCCAGGGGTTGGGGATGAAGCACTTCATTGTCTGGGATGGATGATTAATAAATGGATGCATATTTCTTCACTCACTCACTCGCTCGGTGTCTTTCAAATGCATAAATGTCTAGGAGAAAGACCCAAGAACAAACATCTAAAGGAGGAAGTAGAAGGGTCTTATGCTGGAATCCAGGGGTATATCAGTGGTCATTATGCAGGTTAGGTAGAAGATTTCCTCTTTCATCTCCACCCACAAATAAAGTAACACTTGGGTTTTGACTTGGGTGTAGTATTGTCAGGTGTACTGAGGTACAGTGAAAACCTTTGCTTTGCATGCTATTCAATCAAATCAGTTAATACTATACATACATACAATCAAAATAAATTCAAGTACAATAGGTAGAGCAAAGGGAAATATACCGAATGCAGAATATAGTTCTCAGCATTACAGCACACCAGTTCCAAAGTCTGTAATGAGTTGGAGAATTGGATAGTACCCTAGCTTATGGAAGGATCATTCAGAGGCCTGATAATATAGGAAGAAGCTATTCCTGAGTCTGGTGGTGAGCACTTTCAAGCTTCTGTAACTTCTGTCTCACAGGAGCAGGATGAAGAAATGGCTAGGGTGGGACAAGTCTTTGATTATGCTGGCTGCATTTCCAAGGCAGTGTAGATGTGTTCAGTGGTGTGGAGAGGGATCTGCATGATGGGCTAGGCTACATCCACAAACTCTCTGCAACTTTCTAATCCTGTGTTGATCATGTCTCCCTTTACAGTGGAAATCACATATATCAAGGACTTGCTGCAGGTGTTGCAGTGAATGAAAATGGAAGGGGCCAAATATTAGGTCAGTATGGAGCTTAACAACTTGAAAAATATTGGTAATTTTAACCAAATGTAAATATTTAAATAAAGCATCCTGAAATTATGCTTATTTTGAATGGCAGATGGAGAGAAATTATTTCCATTAGTGAAGGAATCAAGTTGAGGGTTGGCAAAAGAGGCAAAAATGAGGGAAAAACATTTTTCAAGTGTGAATGGAATATAGTGCTAGGGATGGCTGTGGCATACATAGATAGACACACAATGCTGGAGTAACTCAGCATGACAGGCATCATCTGTAGATTAACCCTGTAGATTAATTCATGCCTTTTATAATCTTCACTACACAAATATCCATGTCACCCTTTACATGGTATTACGGTACTACACAAAGACTCTCTCTTAAGTGAGATGCCAGCAGTGACTGGCTGTTGAAATGCTCCTGTGTATTTGATGAATAAAGTTGGACTTTATCATGAATGTGTTTTTATTTATCGAGCCACCAATAAATAGCATCTCTGGACAGAAGTAATGAGTGATGTTTCGGGTCGAGATCCTTCTTCAGTCTTGACCTAAAAGGTCACCCATCCCTTCTCTCCAGAGATGCTGCCTCTGAGCCACATGTGAATGGAATGTGCTGATAGGGATGGCAGTGGCATACATGCAGTTGTAGTGTTCAAAGAGAAGCTTGGTTACTGATAGAATAGAATTTGGGAATGACATCCAAGGTCTAGGGCAGTGCTTCTTAAACTATTTCAGTGTCATTCACCCTTGTCTTTATCACAACATTTCATTCACCTTAGACTATATTTTCTGATGTTTTTTTTAGTAAATTTCATCTTATTCTCCCTTGCCTATAATTTTATATATAATTTATTTTGTCACAAGAGCAAAAAACATAAATTAACTAATTTCTTAATTTATTTTATTCAACTTTTTGAACATCCTAAAAATATGTAAGGAAAACTAGGAGTGAAAAAAAAAGTTTAATTACCACTGGAGTTGGAAAATCATTCTGTTAGAATGATTAAAAAAAAACATTCCAATGTAAACACTGGGCTTCAGCCCCATCCTACCCTTTTGGGCTTTGATTACTGCAGTTTTTTTCTTGGAAAACTAGCTCAAAAAACCATGGAGTATGTGATTTAATATATTAGCATCCAACTAATATCTATATTACTAAAAGTCTGATCTTGACCACTTCCTGTTGTTCTGTATATTGATTTTAGAAAAAGCGCTGCCACATATGGCTGTGATTTTTTGCCATCTTACTCGGAGTCCCCCTCCGCTGCGCAGGACAAGAGGATTTTTCCCATCGATAAAAAATAAAAGAGTTATTAGTGTTTAAAAAATGTTGAGATTCTCTCTCCTGAAGGCCACGCCCCTTCCTGAGGGACAATAAAACCCGGAGGTGTTGAGTGCCTCAGTCAGTCTCTGCAAGATGGGGGAGCGAGTGGGTTACGTCTCTGAGTCTGAGCTGTGAATAACACTGAACACATGTCTACTAAACTGTGAGTGTGGTTTTACTGTCCTTGAGTGTCCTTAATGTGGTTTGAAAATGTGGTTGGTTTGAAATAAAGCCCAGCAAATGGTTGGTGGTTGGTTTGAAATAAAGCACAGCAAATGGTTGGTGGTGGTTGGTTTGATATAAAGCCCAGCAAATGGTTGGTGGTCGTTGGTTTGAAATGACAAATGATTAAAAGTCTAAACTTGACAACTTCCTGTTTGCACTGTATATTGATTCTAGATAAAACGCTACAATTTACGGCTGTGATTTTGGCCATCTTACTCAGTCCCCCTCCACTCACCAGGTGCAGAGGATTCTTCCCACATGCACTTGAATTCGGTGGCCATCCACCCTGCTTGAAGTGGTTGGAAACTGCACTTTAATTCGGTGGCCTTGCACCCTGCTTGAAGTGGTAGGAAACTGCACTTGAGTTTGGTGGCCTTGCACCCTGCTTGAAGTGGTAGGAAACTGCACTTGTAATTTGGTGGCCTTCCACACTGCTTGAAGTGGTCGGAAACTGCACGTGAATTTGTTGGCCTTGCACTAGGTATGTTACAAAACCTACCTGAATCGTGGCTGAGCATCTGCCCCACCCCTTGTGTGTGATTTTGGAGCTGTTTGGAGGGGGCGTTTAAAACCCGATTTTTACTAGGCTGTTCCAATCGCAGATGTTCAGCCTAGTAAATCATTAACGGAGAATCGCTGCAAGACCCCCGGTCCCAAAAGCTATTATTAGTTTTATAGGCCTCGAATAGTAGATATAATAAATTTAAAAGCTCTCGTTCAGTTCGCAAGCTTTCGCAGCCCCAGGGTTTTATAAAGCAAACAATTAAAGGTATGTACCTTATTTTTACATTAAATGGGGCATGTATATAACCCTATAATTATAATTTTCTATAGCGAGTAGCTCATTTTGGGCTTTTTATATCCCGCAGTATTTTTCTCGGCATTTGAGGGCACAAATCCAGCGCGATTTGAACGTTCTAAACCTGCGCGTTCACAGAAACCCACTAGAAAACCGATTTAAATGGGCATTTATTTACAGCAATTGAACACTAAATTCCTTCCATTTGGCCTATAAATTAATGTAAATTAGATATAAAAATCATGTTATATTGTGAATTATTTGTGAATAATCTTTGGACACTTAGGCTATTTAAAAATGTTAATCTTTCCTTAAGAAATGTGCTTTTGACTATCCAAGATCACAGCCTTTTTTGTAATGCCCATTGAAAATCAATAGGGAACAAGATGCTAATTTCCGAGTATGAAAATGGTCATAACTTTTTTAATACTTGAGATATGAAAGTGAATTTGGTGTCAAATTAAACTTATTGTTATGCTTTATCTGATGGGATAAATTGCAGACTTGATTTTTTAAATCTCAAAATTTTGTAACATTGCTACTTGCACCCTGCTTAAATTGGTAGGAAACTGCATTTGAATTTGGTGGCCTTGCACCCTGCTTGAAATGGAATTTCAAGGAATAGCCGTGAGTCAACTGCCAGCCCACCAGCCGTGAGTGAGCTGCCAGCACATTGGGCTTGGGGACTGAGCTGCCACCCCAAAAATCCATTTGGCCCACAATGTCCATACTAGCCCTCTGGAAAACCAGTCCCTTCAGCCCACAACACCCATACTAGCGCTCTAGAAAGCCCCCCCCCCCCCCAATGGCTGCAAATATTAGAATTGGTGGAGAGGTGGAATAGTGCGCTGGGGGACCAGCCCTCCCGTGTGAACATCAACGGTCTAGTAACTTTCTATAACTCTCACCAACGAAAGCTCACAATACAGGTGCACAACCTTTTATCCGAAAGCCTTGGGACCAGACACTTGTCGGATTTCGGACATTTTCGGATTTCCGAATGGAAGATTTTTAGCGTAGATTAGGTAGGTAGCGCAGGCGGCTTGAAAAGTCTGGAGCAGCTGCCTCCGCCCCGGAGACCGGGAGAATCATTGCATAAATGTTAGTCAGTTAGTTTGGAGGGATTTTATGTGGTGGTGGTGGTGTAGGGGTGAAGGGGGAAACTTTAATTCTTAGTCCCCTACCTACCTGGTCGGCGACTCCCAACCTCGCGGAGCTGGGGGCTCCGTCCGGCCGCGGGCGGCGCCGGTTGTAGCTCCGACCCCGGCAACTCTACCCCTGGCTGCGAGGTGCTCCAAATCCAGCGCGGCCCGCGGCGGGACGTCCCAGCTCCGAGAATGTCGGGAGTCGGCGGCGTCGCAGCGCTGGGATACCAGCGGGGAGCGAGCAATGCCTTACCGGGTCGCCGTGCGGCAAGCTCCGGAGCGCTGTGGCCGCCTTCTTCCAACATTCGCGGAGCGTCGCTGGATCTGGAGCCGCGGAGCTGGGGGCTCCGTCCGGCCGCGGGCAGCGCCGGTTGGAGCTCCGACCCCGGCAACTCTACCCCTGGCTGCGCGGCTCCAAATCCAGCGACGCTCCGCGATGTTGTGTGTCGGCGGCCACAGCGCGCCGGAGCTTGCCGCACGGCGACCCGGTAAGGCATTGCCCGCTCCGCGGTGGTATCCCAGCGCTGCGATGCCGCCGACTCCCGACATTCGCGGAGCTGGGGCGTCCGGCCGCGGGCCGCGCTGGATTTGGAGCGCCTCGCAGCCAGGGGTAGAGTTGCCGGGGTCGGAGCTACCACCGGCGCCGCCCGCTGCCCCACCGGCCACAGCGCTGCGGAGCTTACTGCACGGCGACCCGGTAAGGCATTGACCGCTCCCCGCCTCTCCGACCAGGTAGGGGACTAAGAATTAAAGTTTACCCCTTCACCCCCCTTCACATAAAAGCCCTCCAAACTAACTGACTAACATTTAAGCAATGATTTACAGATGTTTAAGCGTCTCCCGGTCTCCAGGGAGGAGGCAGCCGCTACAGTAGTACAGACCTGGGTTGACCGTGGGTCGTTTTGGGTCAGGTTTGGCGCCAAACGCGAGCTTTGGTGCGCAGACGACATCTGGAAAAAATGGCCGGTTTTCGGAGCTTTTCGGTTTCTGGAACACCGGATAAAAGGTTGTGCACCTGTACTACCAAATATCAACTTGCCATGTTTGGTAAATTTCTCTCCAGAAGCTGGCTCTTCCAAATCCAGGTATATTTTAAAAGTTGAGCATGTGTACTGACATGAATGTTCAAAACATAATCACAGCTTTGTCTGTTGCTCAGTTCTGAATATCTGGCGCCCTCCCTCGCAACTAGGAGTAACAAAAAAAATAAGAATAGAATTAGAATTTTTCTAGTTTACATAAAGTAAAGTTAGTAAACAACTGTCTTAGAACTTAGAATTAGATTCTTAGAAACAATGTTTTCTTATTGTGTATGTTTCCCAAAATATATGACAAACAGTATATTTCTACACTTACATGTATGTTTATTATCATCTATGACTAGGATGTTCCTGTACTCCTGTGACAAGCTTCTCAAACCGAGATTCAATTTCCTTCTCCAAAGCAACCCGCATTACCGAATCAACACACCTCTTCTTGAGTCCTGTTCTTTTCACTTTCTTTCAAAAATGAACTACTTCCTTCTGCACACTTTTCCTCTAGAGCTGGTTTCTTTAGGTACTGCAACAAAGACATAGTGTCTTAATTTGCAAGCAAAACAAAAAATCAGCTAATTCGAGTATATGAGCTGAACGAGTTCTACTGCAGGTTCGATAAACAGAAACTTTACCCTGGTACCCCCTCCCCATCTCCCTAACCAACACTTCACACCTACTTCAAGCCTGACTCCAGTCTGCAAAGACTGGGCCCTTTCCCACCCACCCCTCTCCAATCACCACTTACACCAAACACCCACTTACAGCCTGACTGCAATAGAAAAAAATATATAAATATCTGAATAAATTAAGCCATTCACCCTTCATTCACCCCTCTAGTTTCATTCACCCCAAAATAATTTCCATTCACCCTTGGGTGACCCATTCATCAGTTTAAGAAGCACTGGTCTAGGGTGAAGGCAATTTAAAGTTCAGCTACTAGTGACGGAGCAAATGAAATTAGGAATAGAAGTAGTTAGAATCCAAGAAGCAAAGTGATACTGAAAAGCTGATATAAATTGAGGTATCAATTTATCAAATCCGAGTGGTGGCGCCATCGAGTGTGGCAGCCTCGCCAGCAGCTGTCTGTCCTTTCATTCTTATTTTTATTTTAGTCTGTCTAAAAGTTTGTTTTTGGAGGTCTTTTAGTCATTTTTATGTGGGGGGTGGGGGGGCTGAGAAAGGGCAAGAAAGCGCGAAACACAGTCGACCAAATCGCGGAGACCATTTCTATTGAAGTGCTCGGTGTGTCTACGATCACCGACAAGCCGAGGATTTCGCTGCATGTCTCGAACGTCAATCTACAGTTCCAGTCATTCATTCGTGCATCTGACATCGGCACCTTTTTATCCACCCTCAAATGGTGAGGCAGAGCGGCTCGTCTTGTGTTTTCAAGCAGGCCATGAAATGTGCTGTAGGAATTGAAAAGAAATCAAAACAATTGACATTGCGCGGTTTCTTACAGCAATATCGAACCATTCCAAACTGCACTACCAGTCGAACTCCAGCAGACATGATGCTTGGACGTCAAGTGCACTCTCCCCTATCAGTTTTGAACCCGACCCATAACTCTTATACGGAGCGCACTCGGCCAACAAAGTTGAACAAGTCCAAATTCGACATTAGCGACATATATAACCACAATTATATGGCCAAGCAAAGCAAATGGTGCACTGACAAGATCATGGCTCACATTGGAACCCAAATGTGCACTGTCCAAGGACAAGAAAGCCAGTGCAAACGGCATAATGACCAATTATGAAGCCTTGTTCCTCCAGCGAAGACTGCACAGAACCTGACCAGAACCAAGCAGTCGGACACCGCGGTGCCGAATCGTGTGGATACTGGAGTGCCTGACTTTGACGAAGTTCCGCCAGACGAACTCCCCGCCGATCTGCCTGTGGTCCATCGTCGATCGACACGTTGCAATCGTGGTATTCCCCCAAGGTGACTCATTCAGGAATAGAGACCCTCAAACTGGAAAGGGGGAGTGTGTTATTTGGTGGACTGTGAGGTGGGAGGACCCGTTGCTCCTCCCGTGCAGCAGGTGGCGCTACACAGGACAAAGAGAGATGTTTTGTATATAGTTTTTTCCTGTCTGTAGTGTATAAGCAAAGATCCTAGAGGAGCAAGATAGACCACTCCTCGAAAAACGCGTAGTATGACGTGTGTGATCGTCGACGCCATTTTTCGAGGCATTTATTGGGCTTCCCCCACACTGTCATGGCGTCCTTATCTAAATTTCATCTCACTGCTCTGCTATCAAGTATTCTAATCGTAAATCTAAACGATCCGACCTGTCATTCTTTAGGTTCCCCAATAAAAAAGAAAGGTGAGAAAATATTTTTATTATTTTCAGTCGATATTCTGTCGTGAAAATGTTATTTTCTGTTCTCCCATCAACGGCCATTGGGAAACTGGGTTTGTCGGTACATTAGAAAGTTATTAGACTTATTTTTAATAGTTCTTTACTTACCATAATAATAAAGACAATTTTAACACTTCTGTACGTTTTTGGTTTTGTTCTTGTAAGGGATTGGTCTCCACAATATGGCCCGCGGACACATCAGGTCCAGTGACCAGGAGATTTTTCGAGCTCAGATTCGAGTCCGAGAATGGGCGGCTGTTACCCATTATATTCCTCGAATTGTCAAGACATCACAAGCAAAGATCACAAGCCCGCCGTGAAGAAGGGTGCAATCAAATATTATATAACTCTGCTCTATCATCTTTGGGTGCAATGGTGGGTCGGGGGGTTCGGTGGCGGCGGCCGCAATCAAAGATACGAGAGGAACTCTGCTCTATAATCTTTGGTCGGAATGGGACGGCTGCGCGTTATAAAGTGCTATTGTTCCACTCTCCCTCTCCCTCTTCTCCCTCCCCTCCCCCCTTTCCCCCTCCCCCTCCCTCTCCCCCTTCTCCCTCTCCCCCTTCTCCCTCTCCCCCTTCTCCCTCTCTTCTCTCGATCTCTCTCTCCCCTCCTCTCGCTCTCTCGCTCCCTCCCTCTCTCTCTCTCCCACTGGCACTATCCCCCCCCTCTTCCCTCCCTCCCTCCTTCCCTCTCTCCCTCCCTCCCTTCCATCTCTCCCTCCCTTACCTCTTCGTGAGAGTTGGCAGCTCTGCTATGCCTTGGGTCCAAAAGAGGATAGAAAGAAAATACTTAATGGTCTTTGTAAGAAGATTTTAATAAGCTCTTCTACATTTAAGGTAAATTGACATATTAGAGGCAAAACGCATTTTCAAAATACAGGTCTCTCCACACAACTGAAAACAATTGCATTTAAGTGATATATCATCTATTGTTCAGGCAAGTAGCACTAGGTTACAATAAACTTCCTACATATTCCAGGAATGCATCTCATAAAAATGGGAGAGGCTTAAATGCATTGTAAAATCATAAATCCATGTTGACTTGGACTAATCCTTTTACTGCTATCCAAATGCCCCATTATTACATCTTTAATAATTGACTCCAGCATCTTTCACACCACCAAAGTCAGGCTAACTGGTCTGTAATTCCCCGTTTTCTCTCTCGCTCCTTTCTTGAAAAGTGGGATAGCATTAGCTATCCTCCAATCCACAGGAACTGATCATAAATCTATTGATCGTTGGAAAATAATAGAAACATAGAAATTAGGTGCAGGAGTAGGCCATTCGGCCCTTCGAGCCTGCACCGCCATTCAATATGATCATGGCTGATCATCCAACTCAGTATCTCGTACCTGCCTTCTTTCCATACCCTCTGAACCCCTTAGCCACAAGGGCCACATCTAACTCCCTCTTAAATATAGCCAATGAACTGGCCTCGACTACCCTCTGCGGCAGAGAGTTCCAGAGATTCACCACTCTCTGTGTGAAAAAGGTTCTTCTCATCTCGGTTTTAAAGGATTTCCCCCTTATCCTTAAGCTGTGACCCCTTGTCCTGGACTTCCCCAACATCGGGAGCAATCTTCCTGCATCTAGCCTGTCCAACCCCTTAAGAATTTTGTAAGTTTCTATAAGATCCCCTCTCAATCTCCTAAATTCTAGAGAGTATAAACCAAGTCTATCCAGTCTTTCTTCATAAGACAGTCCTGACATCCCAGGAATCAGTCTGGTGAACCTTCTCTGCACTCCCTCTATGGCAATAATGTCCTTCCTCAGATTTGGAGACCAAAACTATACGCAATACTCCAGGTGTGGGCTCACCAAGACCCTGTACAACTGCAGTAGAATCTCCCTGCTCCTATACTCAAATCCTTTTGCTATGAAAGCTAACATACCATTCGCTTTCTTCACTGCCTGCTGCACCTGCATGCCTGCTTTCAATGACTGGTGTACCATGACACCCAGGTCTCGCTGCATCTCCCCTTTTCCTAGTCGGCCGCCATTTAGATAATAGTCTGTTTTCCTGTTTTTTTGCCACCAAAATGGATAACCTCACATTTATCCACATTATACTGCATCTGCCAAACATTTGCCCACTCACCCAGCCTATCCAAGTCACCTTGCAGTCTCCTAGCATCCTCCTCACAGCTAACACTGCCCCCCAGCTTAGTGTCATCCGCAAACTTGGAGATATTGCCTTCAATTCCCTCATCCAGATCATTAATATATATTGTAAATAGCTGGGGTCCCAGCACTGAGCCTTGCGGTACCCCACTAGTCACTGCCTGCCGAATGAAGAACTCAACCATATTATGGTCACTCTTGCCCAAGGGGGGCACGTACAACAAGAAGCTAACTAACCCTTCCTCATTACTCAATACCCAGTCTAAAATAGCGTGCTCTCTCGTTGGTTCCTCTACATGTTAATCATATGTATAAATATATATGTATGTGTATATATGCATGTATGTGTATATATGCATGTATATGTATATGTGTGTATATGTATGTATATATATGTTTATATGTGTGTATGTATGCATATAAATGTAACCATATGTATGCGTGTATTTGTATGTGTGCATATGTATGTGTATACGTATGTATGTTGTATGTGTGTATATATGTATGTATATATATGTGTGTATAAATATATATATATGCATATATATATTATTACTATATAATTATATATATAATTGCCTTTATGGTTTATGTATATCATCTTACAAGACAAATAAATTAATAGTGATTATTTAAATCAAAGTTGCTTCTGATCCATGAGAATAAACTTAATTATCTCTAACTTGCCTCTCACACACAGACACACATTCATATAAATATATAAAATATGTATACATTAAATTTAATTTTGTGCAGTGTGTGTTAAAGCAATACAATGCAAGGGAAACTACGCAAAGGAGGGGGCTGTTCCCGCTACAAGATACTCGAGGATCTTTGCTTTGGATGAAAGATTATAGCGGAGCTCTATAATCTTTGCTTTGGATCACAGCGGGTGGAATACCGGAAGTCGCGTGTCGCATTGAAAAATGGCGGCCGTGACGTTCCGTCACGTACTACACGCCAGTCCATTGGATTTCGAAGGAGTGGTCTATCTTGCTCCTCTAGGATCTTTGGTATAAGTGTGCAGCCATTTTGAGTTGTCGTGCAGCATCTCTGGAGAGAAGGAATGGGTGGCGTTTCGGGTTGAGATCCTTCTTCACACTGAAGAAGGGTATTGATCTGAAACCTCACCCATTCCTTCTCTCCAGAGATGCTGCCTGTCTCACTGCATTACTCCAGCACTTTGTGTCTATCTTTGCTGTATAGCAGTAACTGTAGTTCCTTCCTATGTATTTTGATATACATCTTGAGTATCATCCCATCCCTAATTTGGTTTTATATGCAGTTAAATTTGCTGATGCAATACTAATTTATGCTGAGATTCAATCCCTACTGCTAGAGATGGATGTAAACAGTTAATGCTTATTGTCCTTTACCAAACAATGATTTCTGAAGGATGGTTTATCATTTATTTCAACCAGTCTTATAATTCTTGTAATTTTATGTATTTTCCTTCAATTTTAGAAAATATTATACGTGAAAATCATTGGGGGGGTGCAGATATACGACGAGGAGGAGATCCCATTCTGAGAAACAATCTCATCTGCTATGGTTATTCAGACGGCGTTGTCATTGGTGAACGAGGGAAAGGATTGATAGAAGGAAACAACATTTATGGTAACGAGTGTACCGGGTTGTATTTCAACACATGATTTTTTTTGTAGCCTGTACAATCAACTGTAAACTAGGATTACATTGGTTTTATTGTTAGTTTTTTAAAAATTATTGAAATTAGATGTCCTGTTCAATTAATGATAGGCTCAAAGCTATGAATTTCTTTCCCTAACCCTTCTATCTCCTAAGCTGCTCCTTGCAATCTGTGTCTCTGATCAAGCTTTGGTCACCAGTCAAGTTTACGGAATGCAAAGCAGAGCTCTATTCAGAAACAGTCATTTTGGCTCAAATAGGTAACGTGTCAATTTTCCTTACAAGAGCTATCTGTACATTCTTACAATGTAGAGGGAGGTAACATTGCCTATCAAGTTTGACTCGCAGACCAAGCCCATGACCCACTAAGTAATTGTGTTTCTCCCAGAGTAATTTTTCTTCCATACTGCATGGATATGCTGGGAGTACAGGGGCATGGATCATGTGTCGGCAGATGAAATTAGTTTATCTTGGCATTTTGTTCAGCACAGATATTGTAGGCCAAAGGACCTGTTTCTCTGCTGCATTTTCTAAGTTCTAAAGAGCAAAGGAGCTTAATACCTTATTTTAGATTAGCTTAGAGATACAGCACGGAAACAGGCCCATTGACCCACTGACTGCACCGACCAGCGATCCCTGCACATTAACACTGCAATTTTATCAAGCCAATTAGCTTACAAACCTGTATTTCTTTAGAGTGTGGGAGGAAACCGGAGATCCTGGAGAAAACCCACGCAGGTCACGGGAAGAACGTACAAACTCCGTACAGACAGCACCAGTAGTCAGGATCGAACGCGGGTCTCTGGCGCTGTAAGGCAGCGTTTTTACCACTGCGCCTCCGTGCACCTTCTGTGCTGTAAGATTTTGTTATGTGGGGGATATTCCAGCTGTTGCCCTGTGATGGGCAAAATGCATCTTCTCTCCTGTCTCCTATTTGGTAACATCAACAGCTAGTTCAAGAACAACTTGATGCAGCAGCTGGTGGAGCTGCTGTTTCACGGCACCAGATACTTGGGTTCGATGCTGACCTCAGGTGCTGTCTGTGTGGAGTTTGCACATTCTCCCTGTGACTGCATAGGTTTCCTCTGGGTGCTCCAGATTCCTCCCACATCCCAGACATGCGGGTTTGTAGGGTAATTGGCTTCTGTAAAACGGCCCCTGGTGTGCAGCGAATGAATGAGAAAGTCGCACAACGCAAACCTAGTGCAAACTGGTGATCGATGGTCAGTGTGGATTTGCTGGGCCGAAGGGCCTGTTTCCATCCTGTATCTCTAAAATAAATAAAATAAACTAGAGGAAAAATAAACTACTGGAGAATCTCAGAGTCGGGCAGTATCTGTCGAGAGAATGGATGTGATGTTTCGGGTTGGGTCCTTATTCAGACCCAAGTCCTGCTGAGTTCCTCCAGCAATTTACTTTTTGCTCAGGACTCCGGCAACTGCAGTTTCCTGTGTTTCAAGTTAATCTTGTGTTTCTTTTATCACTTTACAAATTAATAGGCTGCTTATCACATCATCTTCTGCCATTACACTGCTTTTATGTACTGAAACTCAATAAATGTAATTAATTCCAGCAATTTAATGTAAACAAGCCAGTGCGTTCAGCTCAAAATCCATAGCTGCATCGCAGCTGCAAGGCGTGGTTTCTAAGTGAGTCAATTCTCTTACCAACTTCTTCAGGACAATATCAGAGTTGGAAATCAATCTCAATGATTAGCAGAGATTTTGTTCAGAGAATCATAGTGGATTAAACCTGAACATGTTTAAGCTAGTACGTCTAAATTATCTTTGATCAGCAAGTGCAATCATTGAAAGTGATTGTGTTTATATCTGTTTATTCTCTAGATTAATATGGCGGTTCTGATCTACCCATTACAGCAATGTTTTTAGTCCATAATTTTAATATGCCCTTTGAAGGATCCAGTATCATTAATGTCATAAGAATTCTGTGTCTCCTTTAATATCCGGTCAGACTTCAGTTGTCCTGTAAAGTTGCTGCTGTACTTAAAGTTGTTAAGGTTAAAATCCCTCCGCCCCACTCATGACAGCCACCAGAATCGTCTTGTGTTTACCCCGTTAGTATCAAGGCAGCTGATGCAGTAGAAGGGCAGTGGGAGGATTTGTGTGGATGCAAGTAAGGTCTGTCTCTGCAAACTTATTCACTGCTAGATGAAACACAGGAAAAAAATAATTCCTGCAGGAGACATAAAAGAAGGCATAAAATCCAAATTTTACAGCATTTTGAACAGTCATTCTGTATTTTCTTTGCCTGATAGGAATTTCATTTAATTCTTGTACATCTCTATAGGTAACAAAGGCTGTGGTGTGTGGGTTATGTCCTCTAGTCTCCCTCATATTGCCAATAACCAGATCAGCCGCAACAACATCTATGGAGTGGCCGTATTCTGTCGTAAAGATGACACAAACGACTACCTCAACAACCAGGGAGGCAATGAGAATTTCAATGACGAATGGGAGATCGTCAATTGGGAGAATGACTTTGACAGTGATGAGGAACGATACACATCGCACAAGCCAATCACTGTCGCACTCATTGAATTTAACAACATCAATCATAATGGCGGTAAGTGGATGACCAAAGGTACAGCAACCTGTGCAAATAGTTCCTGGAGAGATCTATGATCAACTGGTTTTGATGTTTGAATATTGGACATCACTTTCATCTCAATTGATCACAGAATTAGGTGGGATGGATTAATTTTTAAAATTGCATCATATTTTGGGTGATGGAGCACATATGTAAGTTAAAAGAAATAACTGTTATAAATCATCAAATAATTTGTTTGCATGGTTTTATTACAAGAAAGTGTTAGACTCTGGAAAGCCTTAGTATATGAAGTTGAGGGAAAATGCGTTAGACGGCTTTAATAGTAGGATAAATAAATATAGAGTACATGAGAGATGGGAATGCAAAGATATTTGAAATGAGGTTGGAGAAAGCTTACGTGGATTTTCAAGAAGCAGCAACAAGGAGAAGCAGGAAGAAGCACTGATTGGTTCAAGCCAGTGGGGGAGTTGAGTAAGTCACAGGGGACAAACAGTTTAAAACTGAGGAATTTGGTTTGTAAATTGGTAATTTAGGCAATTTATCAGTCAACGTAAGCAAGGCTGCTCTAGGGGAGCAGCAGTGAGGGAGCGGCCTTGTGAGTAAAGTGTGAGTCTTTGGCTCGAGAGTCTTTGGCGAGGAGGCTACGCAATACGCTGGAGAGGGAGAGACGAAAGAAGGAGATGTCAGGCAAGCTGATTCAGTGCGATGCTTGCAGTATGTGGGAGGTCAAGGACACCGCTGGTGCCTCTGGCTGCTACAAGTGTGAGAAATGCATCCAGGTACAGCTCCTGAAGGATCGTGTTGGGGAACTGGAGAAGCAAGTGGATGACCTCAGGTTCGTCTGAGAGGCTGAATCGTTCCTCGACGAGTCCTACAGCAAGATTGTTACACCTAAGGTACTGGAAGAGAGAAGGTGGGTGATGGTGAGAAAGGGAAGTAAACATGGAATGCACAGGTCCCCGGGTGTTGTACCTCTTGTGAACAGGTTCACCCACTTAGAAGCTGTTGGGACAGAAGACGTTGACGCACTGGCTTGCGAAGCAAAAGGGGCTGTTGAGCCAAAACCAAAGAGGCCAACATCAGGCAACGCAGTGGTGGTGGAGACTCCATTGTGAGAGGCACGGACAGGGGTTTCTGCAGCAACAGACGGGATTCAAGGATGGTGTGCTGCCTGCCGTGTGCCAGGATCCAGGATGTCACGAACAGAGTGCAGAATATCCTCAAGGGCGAAGGTGAACAGCCGGAAGTTGTAGTGCATGTTGGCACAAATGATGTCAGAAAGAAGGGGATGAATATTATGAAGCATGACTTTAGACAGCTCGGAAAAGTGCTGAAAAGCAGGACGTCCAGGGTGGTTATCTCCGGTTTGCTTCCAGTTCCTTGTGCTGGCGAGAGCAGGAACAGGGAGATACAGGACCTGAATGTGTGGCTGGGGAACTGGTGCAGGGGGCAGGGACTTAGATTCTTAGACCACTGGGATCTGTCTTGGAGTAAGGGGGAACTGTACAAAAGGGACGGATTGCACCTTAACAGGTGGGGGACTGGCATTCTGGCAGGCAGGTTTGCCACTGCGACACCGGTGGTTTTAAACTAAATAGGGGGGTGGGGATGGGGGGGGGGGGGGGGGGGGGTGTCAAATGGTATAGTCAAGGATGGAATTAAAGGGAAAGGGAGTAAAACGGATAGGAGAGTATGGCCGTGTAATAGGGATCGATGTGAATGGTGAGATGTGTAAGGGATTAAAAGTACTGTATTTGAATGTGCCAAGTATAAGAAGTAAAGTAGATGAGCTTGAGGCTCAGATAGAGGTTGGAAGATATGACATTGTGGGGATTACCGAGACGTGGTTGCAGGAGGATTGGATCTGGGAACTTGATATTCAGGGTTATACATCCTATAGAAAGGACAGCCAGGTGGGCAGAGGAGGGGGGGTAGCTCTTCTGGTGAGGAATGGAATTCAGTCTCTGACAAGGGAAGGCATAGGGACTGACGAGGTAGAGTCACTGTGGATTGAGTTGAGGAATTGCAAAGGCAAGACACTAATTGGTGTTATCTACAGACCCCCAAATAGTAGCCCGGATGTAGGGTGTAAGTTGCAGCAGGAGTTAAAACTGGCATGTAACAAAGGTAATGCCACTGTGGTGATGGGGGATCTCAATATGCAGGTAGACTGGGAAAATCAGATTGGTTCAGGACCCCAAGAAAGAGAGTTTGTAGAGTGCCTCCGGGATGGATTCTTAGAGCAGCTTGTAATGGAACCGACCAGAGAAAAGGCAATTCTGGATTTAGTGTTGTCCAATTAACCAAATTTGATGAGAACTCGAGGTAACGGAACCGCTTGGAGGTAGTGATCACAATATTAGTTTTAATCTGCAATTTGAGAAGGAGAAGGTTAAATCGGAAGTGTCAGTGATGCCGTTGAACAAAGGGGACTATGAAGGCATGATAGAGGAGCTGGCCAAAGTAGATTGGAAAGGGAAAGCAGGAATTACGGTGGAACAGCAATGGCAGGAATTTCTGGGCATAATCCGGAAGACGCAGGATCATTTCATTCCAAAAAGGAAGAAAGATTCTAAGGGGAGTAGGAGGCAACCGTGGCTAACAAGAGAAATTAGGGATAGAATAAAACTAAAAGAAAAGATGTATAACACAGCAAAGAGTAGCCGGAAGCCAGAGGATTGGGAAACTTTCATAGGACAACGGAAGGAAACAAAACGGGCAATACGGGCTGAAAAGATGAAGTACGAGGGGAAGCTGGCCAGGAATGTAAAGAAGGACAGTAAAAGCTTCTTTAGATATGTTAAGGGAAAAAGAGTAGCAAAGTCAAATGTGGGTCCCTTGAAGGCAGACACGGGGGGAAATTATTATGGGGAACAAGGAAATGGCAGGAGTTGAACAGGTACTTCGGATCTGTCTTCACTAAGGAAGACACAAACAATCTCCCAGAAGTACTGGAGGACAGAGGATCTAAGGGGTAGAGAAACTCAAAGAAATTTTCATTAGGAGAGAAGTAGTATTGGGTAGGCTAATGGGACTGAAGGATGATAAATCCCCTGGGCCTGATGGTCTGCATCCCAGGGTCCTCAGCGAGGTGGCTCTAGAAATAGTGGACGCATTGATGATCATTTTCCAATGTTCAATAGATTCAGGATCAAGCTCCTGTGGATTGCAGGATAGCTAATGTTATCCCACTTTTCAAGAAAGGAGCGAGAGAGAAAACAGAGAATTACACACCAGTTAGCCTGACTTTCAAAGATGCTGGAGTCAATTATTAAAGAGGTAATAATGGGGCATTTGGAGAGCAGTAAAATAATTAGTCCAAGTCAACATGGATTTATACCAATTTGTATAATATACACCAACTAATTTTCATCCATTCATAAAAATCAGTTCTGAATCATCTGCTCATGATAATTCCATAATTACTTCCTTAATTACTTGTGAATATTGTCCAGTGTAGGAAATGTGTTCAAGTTAGCTAAGGAAAATTGCACATGTGAAATTTAAAGGATTAGGGTTTAATTTCCATTTTTGGTGTGGTGCAAAGCAGTTGCCAGTGGATTTGCTGTCTAATATCCTGTTATCCTTGAGTGGGGCAGTTAGTGGACAGCATCACCTATTCCTTTTCTCCAGAGATGCTGCCTGAACCGCTGAGCTACTCCAACTTTTCATGACTATCTACATATTCAATAATGTGTTCATGGACATGCATTGTTGTCTGAGCCATTGTTTTTGAGTAGCCCACATCAAAGGTCATAGACAATAGGTGCAGGAGGAGGCCATTTGGCCCTTCGAGCAGGTCAAGTGATTAATTTCACTTTATATTGCTGTGGAATAATAACTTCTCCAACCATTAATTTGTAACAAAAGTATGTACTTTGGACTTTTGTTTTATTATCAGGTCATTCTTATTGAAAAATGAAATAGAAACCCAGACCAATTTACCAATGAGCTATAAATATTGAATTTATAGAAATTGGTAAAATGTTGTTGATTGAGGATGGCAAGTGATTTATATAAGGGCAAGTAAATGGTATTGAGGCTAACCAAATAACAAATTGGGCTCACTTGTCTTAATACCATACACCTGGTCCTTTGTGATTATTCCAAATTTAACAGCAAGCCCTTGTTGCCATATGAATATAGTGGTGGCTTTCTTGAACAATTCTTGGGGAAATGGCACACCCACAAATTGCTAGTTGCATGTCCAGTTATTCTTTTCCCTTGACCCTTTCCACCCATATCTGTCCCTCTGGATTTACATTTCACTTCTCCCCTTTTCCTTATCTGACTCCATTTTGTCTCCATTTTCACCTCCAGTCTTAGTCACCATCACACATTGGCCTCCCCCCCCCCCCCCCCCGGCTCACCTGTATCAACCTATCACTTGCCAGGCTTTTCCAGTTTTTCCACCACCTACACCATCAATCTGAAGGTTCCAGACCTGAAAGGTTGTGTGTTCATTTCCTTCCACATAAACTTTCTGACCTGCTGGGTTCCTTCAGGACTTTGTTCTTTGGTCAAGGTTTCAACATTTCCAGTGTCGTGTTTATAGTTATTCTTTGCTGTTTCAGTTTGTTCTTGTAACTAATATAACCTCATAAAGAAAAACTGCAGATGCTGCAAACCTGTTGTGTATTTTCAATGTTTGCTCTTTTTTTGTGTATAACGCAGTTCTACATGCGGACTCTTGTCCTTTTTTTCACATCAGCTGCTGGTCTCTACATAAAAAGCAGTGAGACACTCAACATTTCAGCCAACGCAGTCCATGCCAACCACGACAATGGGATTGCAGTTTATCAGAGCAGTCAATTCACCCACATCACAAACAACAGCATCACCTGCAACAGTGTAGGTGGAGTTCTTGTAGAAGCAGGATGTAAAGTTGAACTTCGGGGCAATGGTATCTATGACAACAACAGTCACGGTGTCACCTCAAAGGGAGAAGGTTCTGTCTTGGAGAATGACATTCTGGGAAACCATGGCTATGGGTTACAGCTACTCGAGAATGCAGATATGAAGGTGAGAGCTCCATTGTATTTCAAACTATCTTTATTGCTACATTAGGGCACAATCATTATTTTCTGTTCTAACATTTCCAGCTGCACATATAAAATTACATTTATATGGATTGTATATTACGTACAGATGCAATTTTTGGTCTTCAATGTAATCAAGAATATCCTTTCATTTTTATGCTTTTTTTACTTTGGTTGCATTGTATGTTTGTGTTTGAAGAGCCACAACTTTTTTGACTGCAATATATCAATTTTGCACAATGCCATAACTCAAACATAAATTTTTGGCTCATACTTGAAATTTTGGTGCATAAATTACTTCTGAAATGCAGACTTATATTATCCAGAAACAGGCCCCTTGATCCAAATAGTCAATGCCAAATAAATTGCTTACCTGAACTAGTCCCATTTGCCTGGGTTTGGTCCATATTTCCTCTAAATTATTCCTATTCTGTGCTTTCCAAATGTCTTAAATGTTATACTTACCTCTACCACTGTCTGGCAGCTTATTCCACATTTCCGCCACATTTCTTTTTCTCATCAGCTGCTGGTCTCACATAAAAATCAGTGAAAGAAAAGCAGTGAGACACTCAACGTTGTCCCTCTATGTGGGAAAGGTTTAGTTTGGAGATACAGCATGGAAACAGGCTCTTCTGCCCACCAACGATCACCCGTACACTAGCTCTGTCATTCCATTTACGCATCCTATACACTAGGAGAAATTTACAGAAACCAATTAGACTATAAGCCTGCGCATCTTTGGAATGTGGGAGGAAATCAGAGCACCTGGAGAAAACCTAGGTGTACCCACAGGTCACCTTTAAATCTTTCCCTACTCATCTTAAACCTATGGCCTTGTTTAATACTCTCCGCCTACTATGGGGGGAAAAGACTGTGACCATTTACATTATCTATATCTCTCATCATTTTATATAACTCTACAAGATTGTCCTTTAACCTTCTGCACTCCAGGCAAAATGCCCCCAGCTTATCTAGGTCTCTCTTTCTAACTCATGCTCTCCAGTCCTAGATTAGAAAACACCTTTGTGTATCTTTCCTGCACCATTTCCAGTTTAGTGACATCCTTCTTGCACCTGGACAACCGTAAGTGCACCCAATACACCGTGTGTTCTCACCGATAATAATGTGGCATCCTAAAGGGCCTGTCCCACTTAGGTGATTTTTTTCGGCGACTGCCGGCGACTGTCACAGTCGTAGCAGGTCGCTGGAAAAGCGGCGACTGGACCCCTCTACGACAACCTACCACCTGGATGTTACTAGGTGCTGCTAGAAAAGTCAAGAAGCTAATCATCCCATCGTGAAATGCAAGAGCGTGAGAGGAACACTGCACTGTCTATTTTTGTGGAGGCTGAAGTGGAAAGATCCACCAACCCTGTTTATAGACTGCCTCAACATATAGCAGCACCATGTTGTACAGTGCATTCAGAAAGTATTCAGACCCCTTCACTTTTTCCACATTTTGTTATGTTATAGCCTTATTCTAAAAAGGGTTAAATTCATTTTTTTAAATCATCAATCTACACACAATACCCCATAATAAAAAAGCAAAAACAGGTGTTTAGAATTTTTTGCAAAGTAATTAAAAATAAATAACTGTAATATCACATTTACATAAGTATTCAGACCCTTTACTCAGTACTTTGTTGAGGCACCTTTGGTAGCGTTTACAGCCTCAAGTCTTCTTGGGTATGACGCTACAAGCTTAGCACACCAGTATTTGGCTAATTTGTCCCATTCTTCTCTGCAGATCCTCTCAAACTCTGTCAGGTTGGATGGGGAGCATCGATGCACAGCTATTTTCAGGTCCCTCCAGAGATATTTGATCGGGTTCAAGTCCGGGCTCTGGCTGGGCCATTCAAGGACATTCACAGACTTGTCACAAAGCCACTCCTGCGTTATCTTGGCTGTGTGCTAAGGGTCGTTGTCCTGTTGGAAGGTGAACCTCCACCCCAGTCTGAGATCCAGAATGCTCTGGAGCAGATTTTTATCAAGGATCTCTCTGTACTTTGCTCCAATCATCTTTCCCTCGATCCTGACTAGTCTCCCAGTTCCTGCCACCACCATGCTTCACCATGGGTATGGTATTGGCCTGTTGATGAACGGTGCCTGGTTTCCTCCAGATGTGACGTTTGGCATTCTGGCCAAAGAGTTCAATCTTGGTTTCATCAGGCCAGAGAATCTTGTTTCTCATGCCTTTCGGCAAACTCCAAGCAGACTGTCATGTGCCTTTTACTGAGGAGTGGCTTCCGTCTGGCCACTCTACCATAAAGGCCTGATTGGTGGAGTGCTGCAGATATAGTTGCCCTTCTTGATGATTCTCCTATCTCCACAGAGGAACTCTGGAGCTCTGTCAGAGTGACCATTGGGTTCTTGGTCACCTCCCTGACCAAGTCTCTTCTCCCCCAATTGCTCAGTTTAGCCGGGTGGCCAGCTCTATAGAGAGTCTTGGTGGTTCCAAAGTTCTTCCATTTAAGAAAGGAAGGCCACTGTGCTCTTCGGGACCTGCAATGCTGCAGAAATTGTTTTATACCCTTCCCCAGATCTGTGTCTCGACACAATCCTGTCTCGGAGGTCTACGGACCATTCCTTCATCTTCATGGCTTGGTTTTTGCTCTGACTTGCACTGTCAACTGTGGGACCTTATATAGACAGGCGTGTGCCTTTCCAAATCATGTCCAATCAATTTAATTTTACCACTGGTGGTCTCCAAGAAACATCTCAAGGATAATCAATGGAAACAGGATGCACCCAAGCTCAATTTTGAGTGTCATTGCAAAGGGTCTAAATACTTATGTAAATGTGATATTTCAGTTATTTCTTTTTAACTACTTTGCAATAATACCTAAACACCTGTTTTCACTTCTTCATTCTGGTGTATTGTGTGTAGATTGATGATAAAAAAAAAGAATTTCATCCATTTTAAAATAAGGCTGTTACGTAACAAAATGTGGAAAAGATGAAAGGGTCTGAATGCACTGTATATCCCTTCCCACTCTTGTTCTATTGCCCTTATCTGGTTCAACTTGTCACCTTCCTTACTTATAAGATTCCAGGAACTACAGCCCCTTGTTGTGTTTCACATATCACCTTTCAGCCTCTGACTCTACTTTCAGCCTGTCCTCCCTCAACCTGGTTCCATCTGCACTCCTCGCCAGGTTTCACCAGCGTCTGTCTCCCTCCTGCTCATCTCTTTGTGCTGGTTATCCCCCATCTACACTTTCTATCCTGAATCACTGAATCCCCCTGCTTCTACAGATGCTGCCTGACCTGCTGAATAACTTGTGTAGGAAAGAAGTTCAGTTGCTGGTTTACACTGAAGAAAGACACAAAATACTGGAGTAACTCAGCGGGCCAGGCAGCATCTCTGGAGAAAAGGTATAGGTGACATTTCGAGACCCTTCTTCAGACTGAGAGTCAGGGGAGGGAAAATAGAGGTATGAAAAAGTACAGAACAAATTAGAGCCGGTATGAAAATTGATTTCTCCATAATTTCAAGTAACCCTTGCATTCCCTCCCTGTCCCTCCCTCACGCTAGTCATCTTGCTAGTTTCACTTTGTATCCCTTCATCATCACATTCACAAGTTATAGGAGTAGAATTAGGCCATTCGGCCCATCGTGGCTGATCTTTGTCTCCTAATCCCATTTTCCTGCTTTCTCCCCATAACCCTTGACACCTGTTCTAATCAAGAATTTGTCTATCTCTGCCTTAAAAGTATCCACTGACTTGGCCTCCACAGCCCCTTGTGGCAATGAATTCCACAGATTAGCTACCCTCTGACTAAATAAATTCCTCCTCACCTAGTTTCTAAAAGAGGGCCCTTTAATTCTGAGGCTATGGCCTCTGGTCCTAGACTCTCCCACCAGACACTCTCACCAGTGGAAACATCCTTTCCACATCCACTATGCCTTTCACTATTCTGTAAGTTTCAATGAGGTTCCCCCTCAACCTTCTAAACTCCAGCGAGTAGAGCCCCTGTGCTGTTAAAGGCCCATCATATGCTAACACACTCATTCCCGGAATCATTCTTGTAAACCTCCTCCGGTTATCACCTCTTCCACAGCCACAAATGGACCGTTGTGGCTCCTTAATTGAGTCATCGGTGCCTGCTCTGATTTGTTCTGTACCTTTTTATACAGTTTCCCTCTCCTGACTCAGTCTGAAGAACGGTCTCGACCCAAAACTTCACCTATTCCTTTTCTCCAGAGTTGCTCCCTGACCTGCTGAGTTCCTCCAGCATTTTGTGTCTATCTTCTGCTGAATAACTAGTTCTTTGCTTCAGATTCCAGCATCTGCAGTCTCTTGTTTTTCTAGTGTTACATTGTGTTGTTGAGTGGATTCATCCATCCTGAAGGAAAATTGCCCTCACCGCAACAGCTGCTATAAACAGCAAAACAAAAGGCACAGCTGTTTTTTTTTTAACTGGCAGCAGTTTTCGAAACCCATCCCTTCATTGACCCCACCATTGCTCACTGAGTAAATCCTCACATCTGGAAAGAACACTTGCATTCGGTGAACAGTGGAAATTGACAGTATCCTGAAATGCAATTGTGTGTAAGATTTGCTAGAGGGGTAGTTGTGAAACATACACCTGTTGATGGATGTTGAGAGTAATGAGATGACTGGATTCTTGGAGCTGAGATGGGGACTGAAACAAAGAAATGCCTCTTGCTTAACAATTTGCAGGGCAGACTCCAAATGCTATTGTAGGAGGTCCAACTGGTGATTTGTTTATCTGTAATAAAAGCTGTAACTAGGAGATCGAGTCAAGGGAGTTTCCCTAGGTCAATCATTACGGTCATTTATGTCACATTTTTTAACACCAGCGTTTGGGATGGATAACAACAAATTGATGAATAAAAACTATTTTCAAGTCAGTCATCTATGTATCTTTTTTAACTGCAGTGATCTGAGATTAAGCCTAGCTGCTAACGGTATTTGTGATGCAGAATGAAGGGAAATTATGCTGGAACCTGATCGACATTATTTAATGAAGTCTAGATAGTATTGTATGTTGTAAAAAAATAACAGCCATATAGATCAATGAAGAGAATCAGAATTACTTATGGTAGCCGAGGGAACAGTAGGACCCAGGAGACCTGGCTGTTCATCTTTGAATGGTATCACGCAGACCATTGATTTAACATCATACTTTTGTCTATGCTGTCAGATTAACAAGTGCACGTCCTTGGAATGGGATTTGATCTATGAGCTGAGAGGAACGGGTGAAATTGTTAAGCAAGACGAGATGTTTTTCTTTGCTATCAACTCCAGATTCTTGTTTTTTAACAATCCTTTAAGTAGTATCATAGACAGTGAAAATGGTAATCAAAAAATACAGCAGGGTGTTGAGTGTGGGGAATAGCTAATGGAGTTTAATGCAGATATATGCAAAGTTTTTCTTTGGGAAATCAAACCAGGGCTGGGTCCTGGAGAGTGTTTAAACAACGGGAATCCATGAGTACAGGTACATGGTTTCCTAAAAGTGGTGTTGCAGGTAAATAAGAGTGGTAAA
Source organism: Leucoraja erinaceus (assembly GCF_028641065.1). Classification (NCBI taxonomy): domain Eukaryota; kingdom Metazoa; phylum Chordata; class Chondrichthyes; order Rajiformes; family Rajidae; genus Leucoraja; species Leucoraja erinaceus. Next base: position 54,074,079 of record NC_073379.1, read on the forward strand.
GATGGCTTTTGGTATATTGGACTTCATCAGTCAGGATATTGAGTATAGTATAGACTCAAGGAACTGCAGAGGCTGGTTTACAAAAAAAAGACACAAAGTGTCTGAGTAACTCAGCAGGTCAGGTAGGCAGATGCTTCCTGACCCAAGGAGTTACTCCAGCACTTTGTGTCAGTTCGGCAGCATCCTTAGGGTACATAAAAGGACACAAAGTGCCCGAGTGCTTGTATCTTTTATTTATAGAAGGTGGGATGTTATGTTACAGCGTTACGTTATTGTTGAGGCTGCATTTGGAGTATTGTGTTCAGTTTTAGTCGCACTGCTATAGGATGTCATTAAGTTGGAAAGGATGCGGAGAAGATATACGAGGATCTTGCCTGGACTCGAGGGCCTGAGCTATAGGGAGAGGTTACGTTAAATTACGAGAGGTGGTGAAAATTGCCCAACGCATCACCGGTTCCACGCTCCCCTCCATTGAGTCTGTCCAAAGCAAGCGCTGTCTGCGGAGGGCGCTCAGCATCGCCAAGGACTGCTCTCACCCCAACCATGGACTGTTTACCCTCCTACCATCCGGGAGGCGCTACAGGTCTCTCCGTTGCCGAACCAGCAGGTCGAGGAACAGCTTCTTTCCGGCGGCTGTCACTCTACTCAACAACGTACCTCGGTGACTGCCAATCACCCCCCCCCCCCCCCCCCCCCCCCCCCCCCCCCCCCGGACACTTATTATTTTTTTTTAAATTCAAATCGTTTGCTATGTCGCTCTTCAAGGGAGATGCTAAATGCATTTCGTTGTCTCTGTACTGTACAATGACAATTAAATTGAATCTGAATCTGAGGTTGGGCAAGCTAGGACTTCATTCTTTGGAGTGCAGGGTGCTTATATTGGTGTTTAAAATCAAGAGGAATAGAGAGGGTGAATGTACAGAATCTTTTACCCAGGGTAGGGAATGAGAACCAGAAAACATAGGTTGAAGATGAGGGAAAAGATTTAATAGGAACCTGAGAGGCAACTTTTAAGGTGGTGGGAATATAGAACAATCTGCCAGAGGAGGTAGTTGAGGCAGGTACCATCACAGCATTTAAAAAAAAATAGCAGGTACGTGGATATGAAAGGTTTAGAGAGATATAGGCCTACACAAAAAAATGGGACTAGCTAAGATGGAGCATCTTAGGCGGCATGACGAGTTGGGTTGAGGGGTCTGTTTCTGTGCTGAATGGCTCTACAGCTCAAGTCATCTACTGACATTGCAGCAAACCTGTATTCATTTAAAATTGCTCTTGGATCAAAACATAAATACTTGAAATAAATGTGCAAAGGGACTGTTTTTGCTCAATTTAAATTTGATTAAACATAGAAACATAGAAATTAGGTGCTGGAGTAGGCCATTCGGCCCTTCGAGCCTGCACCGCCATTCAATATGATCATGGCTGATCATCCAACTCAGTATCCCGTACCTGCCTTCTCTCCATACCCCCTGATCCCCTTAGCCACAAGGGCCACATCTAACTTAAATATAGCCAATGAACTGGCCTCAACTACCCTCTGTGGCAGAGAGTTCCAGAGATTCACCACTCTCTGTGTGAAAAAAGTTCTTCTCATCTCGGTTTTAAAGGATTTCCCCCTTATCCTTAAGCTGTGACCCCTTGTCCTGGACTTCCCCAACATCGGGAACAATCTTCCTGCATCTAGCCTGTCCAACCCCTTAAGCATTTTGTAAGTTTCTATAAGATCCCCTCTCAATCTCCTAAATTCTAGAGAGTATAAACCAAGTCTATCCAGTCTTTCTTCATAAGACAGTCCTGACATCCCAGGAATCAGTCTGGTGAACCGTCCCTGCACTCCCTCTATGGCAATAATGTCCTTCCTCAGATTTGGAGACCAAAACTGTATGCAATACTCCAGGTGTGGTCTCACCAAGACCCTGTACAACTGCAGTAGAACCTCCCTGCTCCTATACTCAAATCCTTTTGCAATGAAAGCTAACATACCATTCGTTTCTTTACTGCCTGCTGCACCTGCATGCCCACCTTCAATGACTGGTGTACCATGACACCCAGGTCTCGCTGCATATCCCCCTTTCCCAATCGGCCACCATTTAGATAATAGTCTGCTTTCCCCGTTTTTGCCACCAAAATGGATAACCTCACATTTATCCACATTATACTGCATCTGCCAAACATTTGCCCACTCACCCAGCCTATCCAAGTCACCTTGCAGTCTCCTAGCATCCTCCTCACAGCTAACACTGCCCCCCAGCTTAGTGTCATCCGCAAACTTGGAGATATTGCCTTCAATTCTCTCATCCAGATCATTAATGTATATTGTAAATAGCTGGGGTCCCAGCACTGTGCCTTGCGGTACCCCACTAGTCACTGCCTGCCATTGTGAAAAGGACCCGTTTACTCCTACTCTTTGCTTCCTGTTTGCCAGCCAGTTCTCTATCCACATCAATACTGAACCCCCAATGCCTTGTGCTTTAAGTTTGTATACTAATCTCTTATGTGGGACCTTGTCGAAAGCCTTCTGGAAGTCCAGATACACCACATCCACTGGTTCTCCCCTATCCACGCTACTAGTCACATCCTCGAAACATTCTATAAGATTCGTCAGACATGATTTACCTTTCGTAAATCCCTGCTGACTTTGTCCAATGATTTCACATAATTTGATTTAGACCCACATTACCCTGGCCATGGTCTCATTTCACTCCCGCCATTGGAAAGAAGGTATAGGAGCCTGAAAACATCCAAGATCAGGAGCAGCTTCTTCCCTACAACCACCAGGCTACCTCCAAACACTTCTACCTCTAAATAGGCTCTGAACTATATAGACTTGGAGGCATGATTTTTGACTTTGCACTGTTATTGTCTATTTACTTTTTTACCTATTTACATTTCTGTTGTGCTGCAGCAAGTAAACATTTCATTGTTCCATTTCATGATATGGGACAATAAAACTCTTGCCTCTTAAATGAAGCCATTAATTTGGAGCCATTGACTGAGCTGGGGAGATTTGTAAATGAGCTGAGCTTTGTGGTTGATTAGAAGAAGGGATGGTTTGTTTGGGTCGGGAAGTGTGCGAAATAACACTTCAATATACTTTGCTGCAGGTGACAAAGAATAGAATCCAATCTCTTCACGACTATGGGATTGCAATCTTGGACCAAGCTAAAGGATCCGTGCAAGAAAATCAGATCTTCAGAGGGAAATCAGGAAAGACCATTTTAGAAAAAACTGCTAACTTGGAGGAATGTACTGTCCAGAGCAATGAAATTTTAACATGCAACAAAAGGTAAGCAGTTTATATTTTTAACATACATAAATCTAATTTGGGTACATTCTTGATGGGTCAGAAGGCTCTATTTGTACAGTTGTATTACCCATCTGCTTATATTCATTTCAGTGCCCTACCATATTTTTGGTTGGGTTGTATTAGGTAGCATCTTCTTTTCAGAGCTCTTGCTTTGTTGAAAGTGGGGCACTGAGCTGGCATCAGAATTGCGTTCCTACCATCTATGATTTTGGGCTGGGAGGCAATTAATTTAGTTTTACTGATTCGTGCTCTATATTTGGTCCTGGCCGTGGTTTCTTCCTTGTCCAGTGGAGCTAAACAAAACAATATCTTCTGAAATGAAGGCCTCAAGGAAGAGTAAGATGTACTACAGATTCTCTGCAGCTGGTGTAATGATTGTGAATTTAATATCGGTTATGTTCTGTGAAATAAATGACTTGTAAACAATATTTATTATTCAAATCCATACTAGAATTTATTTTTCTTAGTTCTTGCAGATCCGGCATAGTCTGGAAGTTGGACAACCCTCCTTCGAGGCCGCATGTCGATGGATCAACTCGACCCCTCTCCATGGCCCAGACCAATCAACGAGTTGCATCCATGACAACTCGAATAGCTGCAAGAGTTGAAAGAGGCTGCCATGACAATGGAAGCATCTTCTGTTCTATTCTTTAATGATTTAAAATTAACTTTGGTTCAAAATAAGCCTTGGTCTGAATCAAATGTATTTTCAGTAATTAACAAATTTGCGGTTCTCCTTTTTGTTAATTCACTATTTCACAGCTTTTCATGGATATACTAGAATCAAATGAACAAAAAGCATGACTTGACTTTAAACTTAATTTGGAGCAACCCTCCAACACAAATTTAACTTTATTAAAGTTATGATTTTATAGCACAATTTGTGTCATCATAGCTGCCACTTTAATTTCTGCATTTAGATTCCAGGCAGATAAATTAAAAACACTTTGGCATTAGCCCAGATCTGAATATTTCTTTAATGGTTTAAAATCAACTTTGGAACAGATCAGATACTATCCCTGACACCCCACTCCCCTTTTGTGATCTGTCTTCCTCATAAGGTGGCGACTATTGACTGATATCTACCACTAATTTATCAACTCCCACAGTTATCTGGACTACCCTTCCTCCAGCCCTGCCTCTTGCAAAGATGCTGTTCCCTACTCTCAACTTCACCTCATCTGCTCCTAAGATGTGACTTTCCATTCTAGGACATTATATTGACAATAGACAATAGGCGCAGGAGTAGGCCATTCGGCCCATCGAGCCAGCACCACCATTCAATCTGATCATGCCTGATCATCCCCAATCACATTGTCCTCTTGCTCTAGTAAACGTGGTTATCCGCCTTCTGTCCTGGATGGATCCCTCATTTGCGTCTCCTCTGTTCTGCTCATGCTACCCCTCCCCCAGATGGAATAAGAATACAGTTCTGATCCTCACCTTTCACCCCATCAGGCTCTGCATCCAACACTTCATTCTACATTTCCGCCACCTTCAACGTGATCCCACCATCAGTCACATCTTCTCACATCCGCCTTCAGCAGAGCCCACTCCCTCTTGAACTCCTTGGTTCACTCATCCCTTCCCACCAAAACCACCCACTGCCCAGGTACTTTACTCTGCAACCGCAGATGTAACACCTGTCCCTATATCTCCTCCCTCGCCTGCATCCAGGGACCCGAGCAGTCCATCCAGCTGAGAAAGAGGTTCATATGCACCTTCTTTATCCTTATTTACTGCATCCGGTGTTCCCAATGTGGGCTCCTGTACATCGGCAAGACCAAGCATAGACTCTGCGATCGTTTTGCCGAACACTTGCACTCAATCTGTCAAGGCCTACTGTATCTCCCATTTGCTAATCATTTTAACTCCCCTTCCCATTCTTGCCTTTCTGTCCTGGGCTTCCTCCTTTGCTAAAGTGAGACCACATGCAAACTGGAGGAACAGCACCTCATATTCAGCTTGGGTAGTTTACAACTCAACGGTGTGAATATTGAATTCTCCAATTTTATGTAACCTCTAACAACTCCTCCCTCTCCTTTCGCCCCTCACCTGGACACACCTATTTCTCCCCTTCCCCTCCTTCTTTAAGATCATAAGGAAAGGATTCAAAGGGAGTATTATTGTCACGTGTACCAAATAATGTACAGTGATATGCGAATGACCATACAGTCATATGAAAAGAAGCAACAAGACACATAATTACATAAAGGTTAATATAAACATCCACCCCAATGGATTCCCTACAATCCTCACTAATGGAAAGCAAAAAAAGTCCAATTTTCTTCCTCTTCTCCAGCGGTCGCGGCAGTCGAACCATCGGGGCGATCGAACTCCCACGTCGGAGCGGTCGAAACTCCCGTTGCTTGCAGTTCCCGATGTCAGTCTCTAACCAGAGACCGCGGGCTCCGTGATGCTAAAGTCCACAAGCAGCTGGAGCTCCGAGGTCGATCCGTGGCAAAGAGTTTGCGGGCTCCGCAATCCGTTGGGGCGATCGAAGCTCCCGCAGCCGGCGGTCGAGGCCCCCGTGTCTGGGCGATCGAAGCTCCTGCGTCGGGGTGATTGAACTCCAGCGTCGGGACCGTCGAAACTCCCGCGGCCTGGAGTTCCCGATGTCGGTCTCTAACCAGAGACTGCGGGCTCCGTGATGTTAAAGTCCACAAGCACCGAGCTCCGGTGGAGCTCCGAGGCCGATCCCTGGCAAAGGGATTGCAGGCTCCACGATGTTAAAGCCCCGCAGTGGAGCTCTCGTTGATCTCCAGCACAGGCCGCCAACCCCTCGATGTTAGGCCGCAGGGCGGATGGAGATACGATATGGAAAAAGGTAAGTGATTAGAAAAAGTTTCCCCACCCCCCACATAAAACAAGCGAAAGAACACTAAAAACATACATTTAACGTACTAATAAACATATAGGAGTAGAATTAGGCTATTCTCCCATCAAGTCTACTCCGCCATTCAATCATAGCTGACCTATCTCTCCCTTCTAACCCAGTTCTCCTGCCTTCTCCCCATAACCTTTGACACCTGTACTAATCAAGAATCTATCTATGCCTTAAAAATATCCACTGACTTGGCCTCCACAGCCTTCTGTGGCAAATAATTCCTTCCTTCCTCAGGCTTCACATTGATCAGGCTTTAATCTATGACCTTTGTTCCAATCATCTATCAAAACCCCTCTCACTTATGTCTACCTATTACCTGCCACACTTTGGCCCCTCCCAGTTTGTTCTTATCCACCCCCATCAGTCTGAAGAAGGGTCCCCACCCAAAACACCTATTCATGTTCTCCAGAGATGCTGCCTGACCCCGCTGAGTTACTCCATCACTTTGTGTCCTGAATATTTCTAACGTGTTGAAAATGTGTAATGACTACAGTATTTTGAAGTTTAGGGGTAATATGAGGGGGAACTTCTTTACGCAGAGAGTGGTGGCGGTGTGGAATGAGCTCCCGGTGGAAGTGGTGGAGGCAGGTTCATTGGTATCATTTAAGAATAAATTGGATAGGCATATGGATGAGAAGGGAATGGAGGGTTATGGTACGAGTGCAGGCAGGTGGGACTAAGGGGAAAAAAATGTGTTCGGCATGGACTTGTAGGGCCGAGATGGCCTGTTTCCGTGCTGTAATTGTTATATGGTTATATGGTTATATTTTACTGCAAAGAATTCCAGAATTGTAAAGGTTACAGACTAAAGTCAAGGTTTTCACACTAATTATTTTTGTATGCAGTGACTGAGCTACTTTTCTGGTGTAATTGTAGCTTTTCTTAACCAAAGTAACTCCCAGTGGAAACACTCACTCAGCCACCCCCAGCCCCAGCCCCATAGGTTGCCTCTGCCATTTAGGAGGAAGTAATGCCAGTTTTCACCAGTGCAAAAAATAAGCTGCCACACACAACAGGACAAGCGACATCTGTGGAGGCAAAGGAATGGTCAATGTTACAGATCAGGACTGAGTGTAGAGGGAACATAGCCAGGATGGAGAAGTTAGAACGAGGAGCGAGACAGAAGCAGGTGAGTGAATCAGATTGGGAGGGTTGGGTGGAGAGGTTTCTGGGCTATGGAGATCACCTACCAGCCTCAGCCACACTCCCTGCTACATTTGCCCATCATTTCCTCTGCCCTCTCCCAATCTAGTTCTTCCTATCATCTTCTACACTCTCGCCACTCCCTTTCATTTCTATACACCAGAATTCCAACCAAACTCCTGGACCTAGGACTCAGCACTCTGCAACTGGATCTTCAGTTTCCTGACCCATGTATTGCAATTTGCAAGGACACCGCGCAAAACCATGGTCCACAATAATTCCCATCACTGGAGCCCTCCAAAACTCTATCCTCAGCCCCTTATTAAACTCTCTGCAGACTTGTGTATGGCCAAGCTTCATACACAAGTTTGCAGATGCACCATGGTATGGGACGGATCTCGAACAAAATTGTGACTGAATGCAGAAAGGAGAGCGAGCTTAGTAATATGGTGTTAAATTAGCAATCTCCCCCTTGATGTCAGCAAAATGAAGGAGCTCGTCGTCGGGAGGTGAGCTGGTGGACACGTCCTAATCTGCATCAACAGCGTTGAAGTGAAGATGATTGAGAGCTTTAAGGTCCTAAGCATAAATATCACCAGCAATTTATCCAGGTCTAATCACATTGACTCTACGTACACCGCAGAAGGAGAAAATTCAGCATGTCGCCAATGATTTAACAAGTTCAACTGAAGCAACGTTGAAAGTATCTTATCGGGATGCATCATAACTTGGTTTGGCAATTGCCATGCCCAAGACCGCAGGAAATTGCAGATAATTGATGCAGCACAGACCATCACGCAAACCATGCTTTAGTAGGCATTAAGAACCTTATACCAGTAATGGTTTATTTCCCTCTGCACTCTGTCTGATGCAGTTTCTCAATCTGAGACATTGCTTTAACTCCACGGATACTGATTGTTCTTACTGTGAGTTGTCATAGTTTATTTTGCTATAGATTTCAGCATCTGTCTCTTGTTTACAATCCTTTATTGATCATTGGTCATCCGTTTCTTAATTGGAGGACCCAAAGTGAAGAACTTTTAACTCAGCAGGTCAGGCAGCATCTCTGCAGAACATCGATAGGTGACATCTCAGGTCAGGACTCTTCTTCAGATTGTCTATTTCCCTTGACAGATGCTGCCTGACCTGCTGAGTTTCTGCAGCAGATTGTTTACTCCCGATTCCAGCATCTGCAGTTTCTTATGTCCATACAGTAAAATGGGGGATTGGTAGTTGAGGCAGATATAATATTTAGAAGGCATATGGATTTGGAGGGATATGGATTATGCACCGGTAGATAAGAGAAGATCTTGGGCATCATGTTCAACACAGGCATTGTGGGCTGAAGGGCCAGTTCTTGTGCTGTACTGTTCTATTTTCCATGTACCATCTGAGTCAATGAGGATCAACGTGAGAAATGTCTGTTTATTGCTACTCTTTACCTTCTGTCCAGTAACCTACTCTCGATCTATGTTAAAATATTACCTCATCTCAACTTGCTCTAACATTGTACATCAATTTTCCATGTACGATCTTATTAAAAAGCCTTCCTAAGATCTAATCACCCACTGGTGTCTTATCTATTCTACTAGTTATACCCTCATTGATCAGTCAATTATCTTCCTTTTTTTTTAATCCACACTCTCTTTAAGATATTTTGTCACATTTTTCATTACAGATTTCATTATTTTCCCAGCCCATTGGGTTGTTGGAATTTATTGGCTCTTATGCTCACAAATGTTCTAATAATTTTTAAGCTAATACCCTTTTCCAATTTTACAAGATCACGCAGAGTTTGTTTTGTCATCTTGAGCGAAGAAGGAGGGACATGATACTGCAGATAATGGAATCTTAATCTTGGGCAAGAAACTAAGCGTGCTGGAGGAACTGAGCAAGCCAGGCACCCTTCGCCAACGGGAAACAATGTCTGTCCATTTCCCTTCACATATGCTGCCTGTACTGCTGAATTCCTCCAGCACAGATACAAATCATTTGTTTAATCCTTCGTTGTTTCTTTTCACTCTACCATAAAAAGATCCCATCCCTGTCTGCAGGGAATCATATTTGTCCTTGTAGATCTTTTCATTTTTACATACATATAAACACCTCCAGTTAATTTTTTATATTGCTAACCAGTTTACTCTTATTTTCTATTTCCTTACAGAGATCTAAAGTGCACCAAAACTTTGGGCTCACCATTATTTCTGACAACATTATAAACCTCTTTCTGAATTCAGTACAATCTTTAGTTTCTCCTGTCAGCAATGGATTTTTTTGTTGCCAATTATGCATTATTTCATTAAGGCTGGCCTTGGAAAGATGAGTCAGTGAATGTAATGAATTTGCCAAGTTGTCCACTGTGTACTCCCCCTTTACTTTAATAATTTCCTTTGTCAAAATTTCTATGGTAATTTCTCTCTAAAGGCCCCTTTACATAATTAACAATATAATTCTATCTCATACCATAAAATAACATCTTAGCCATTTCCCTAGCTGGTTCATTAGCATATCAATCAAGGAAACTATCTCTTATCTATATCACTAAAAATCTGATCTTGACCACTTCCTGTTCTGTATATTGATTTTAGAAAAAACGCTGCCACTTACGGCTGTGATTTTTGGCCATCTTACTCAGAGTCCCCCTCCGCTGTGCAGGACGAGTGGATTTTTCCCTTTGATGAAAAATAAAGAGTTATTAGTGTTTAAAAAAGGTTGAGATTCTCTCTCCTGAAGGCCACGCCCCTTCCGGAGGGACTATAAAACCCGGAAGTGTTGAGTGCCTCAGTCAGTCTCTGCAAGATGGGGGTGCGAGAGGGACACATCTCTCAGTCTGAGCTGTGAATAACACTGAACACATGTCTACTAAACTGTGAGTGTGATTTTACTGACCTTGAATGCCCTTAATGTGGTTTGAAAATGAAAATGTGGTTGGTTTGAAATAAAGCACAGCAAATGGTTGGTGGTGGTTGGTTTGAAATAAAGCACAGCAAATGGTTGGTGGTGGTTGGTTTGAAATAAAGCACAGTAAATGGTTTGTGGTGGTTGGTTTGAAATGGCAAATTATTAAAAGTCTAAACTTAACAGCTTCCTGTTTGCACTGTATATTGATTTACGGCTGTGATTTTTGGCCATCTTACTCAGACCCCCTCCGCTCATCGGGTGCAGAGGATTATTCCCATCAATGAAAGATATGTATTATTAGTGTTTAAAAAATGTTGAGAATTTCTCTCCTGTCAATCACGCCATGAAGGCCACACCCCTTCCAGTGGGAGGGGGGAAGGATTATAAAACCCGGAAGTGTGGATGTGGCTCAGTCTCTGCATGATGGGGGAGGGAGAGGTCGCAACTGACTGAGCTGTGAATCAACTGAACACATTGAATGTCTACTGAACTGTGAGTGTGGTGTTTATGTGTGGTTTTATGGTGGTTTCACCCTGCTTGAAACTGTATGAAACTGCATTTGAATGTGGTGGCCTTGCACCCTGCATGAAATGGTATGAAACTGCATTTATAATAATAATAATAATAATAATAATAACTTTATTTATAGAGCACTTTAAAAACAACCACTGTTGCAACAAAGTGCTGTACATGACTAATCATGGACAAAAAATTATTACACGACAATAAAAACATTAAAAGAGAGAGTAAAAACAATAAAATTAAAAACATTAAAAGCACTAAAACAGGAGCAAAGTCTCAAGCAGGGTCAAAAGCCAAGGAATATAAATGTGTTTTAATACTGGTTTTGAAGATGGACAATGAGAAGGCTCTATCCTCTCTGAGCTTGGTGGCTTTGCACCCTGCATGAAATGATTTGAAACTGCATTTGAATTTGGTGGCCTTGCACACTGCGTGAAATGGTATGAAACTGCACTTGAATTTGGTGACCTTGCACCCTGCTTGAAGTGGTCGGAAACTGCACTTGAATTTGGTGACCTTGCACCCTGCTTGGTGGCATGAAAGAGCACTTGAATTTGATGGCCTTGCACCCTGCTTGAAATGGATTTAAACTGCACTTGAATTTGGTGGCCTTGCACCCTGCTTGAAATGGATTTAAACTGCACTTGAATTTGGTGGCCTTCCAACCTGACAGAGCTTGAGAGGATCTGCAGAGAAGAATGGGAGAACTTGCCCAAATACAGGTGCGCCAAGCTTGTAGCGTCATACCCAAGAAGACGAGACTGTAATCGCTGCCAACGGTGCCTCAACAAAGTACTAAGGGTCTGAATACTTATGTAAATGTGATATTTCAGTTATTTCTTTTTAACTATTTTGCAAAAAGTTGTAAACACCTGTTTTTGCTTTTTTTTTTATGGGGTATTGTGTGCAGATTGATGATTAAAAAAAATGAATTTACCATATTTCCCGACGTCGAAGACGCTGTTTGTTACCCTAAAATAAAGCCCGAAAAATGACCTACGTCTTGTAGGCCGAAGGCTAGATTGTTCATAGGCCTATAGACAATAGATGCAGGAGTAGGCCATTCGGTCCTTCGAGCCAGCACCGCCATTCAATGTGATCATGGCTGATCATCCCCAATCCGTACCCCATTCCTGCCTTCTCCCCATATCCCCTGACTCGGCTATCTTTAAGAGCCCTATCTAACTCTCTCTTGAAAGTATCCAGAGAACTGGCCTCCACCACCCTCTGAGGCAGAGAATTTCACAACTCTCTATGTGAAAAAGATTGTTTAACGCTTCCTATATATACACACTGTAAATTGTTTAACACTGCCCATATTATGATGTCTGCAAAACAGGCATCCGGGACCACGGTGCTCTCCCCTCCGTACCTTCACATGGTGCTGGCCAGTCTATTACTGGGTGCGGAGGGGTCAACCACTGACAAATTCCATGACGTTTTGGGCCTCTCCAACAGCAGCTGTGGAGAGATCAGGGACAGCCAGCGTTCCCAGGACATTCATCACTGTCCACTGGCACTAGGATGATCTTCCAGGAGGGTCTGAGGCTTTGCCAGAGCATCGTCCAGAGCCTCTGGCGCTTTCATCCTGAGGTGCAGCTGGAAGGTGCCAACTTCAGCCAGCCCCGAGTGGTTGAAGAGTCGACCAACAGCCTCGTCCACAGAGCGAGTAGTGGCCGGCTGGAGAATCTAGTGGCCGGTCTGACTCCCCTCACCAACCTGCTGGTGGCCAGCTTTTTTCACTTTAAAGGTTAGGCCCTGGGGAACCAGGAGCAGCTTCGAAAGCAGTGGTGGCTTGTCCGATAACACCCAACATTCCCGACAGACCGCTGAGAAGAAATCCGAGGGAACTCCACTGATTTTCAGATGATTCCAGTCCCCGACTGGTTTTGAGCTGAGCTGTGGGATTCATCAGACCATTAGCACCAGACCGTTAGCAATGCAAATGGCCGCCACCATGGCGAATCTTTTTTTTTCAAAATTTAGTAACTCAAAATGGGGATTCGTCTTCGGCACAGGTGCATCTTTGTCACCGGGACTGTAATCTGTAATCTGTAAACTGTAATCTATTTTAGAATAAGTCTGTAACGTGACAAAATGTGGAAAAAGTGAAGGGGTCTGAATACGTTCTGAAAGCACTGTATGTAATAATGGCCCTAAAGGTATCTTATCCAATTTTTCCTGATATCATATCCAAAGAATAACTTTCAACTTTTAGTGCATCGTGCCACCCCCCCCACGCCCCCATGCCCCCCCCCCCCCCCCCCCCCCCCAATAGTAATCTCACATTGCACACTGTCCATCTGATGTAACACACCAACAATCTCCAATATAGCAATTGGTGAGTACAGCTGTACACGATCACCATTGACAGCAAAGGGGAAAATAACATTATTTTAGGCACTACTTCCATCTGATGTTTGATTTTTCCTCTTTGCCCTTTGTACATCCCTGATGTACCATGCGGCATCACCCCACATTGCCTCTGATGTTGCTTCATTCTAAAGAGCAATGTGGTTCAACCTCATGGTCACAATCAAAACGTATCCATGCACACAAAGTTTTTTGAAAGCTCAGACTGGAATAGAACTTAAATCATTTCATCTATCTATCTTTAATCAGTACAGAGACCTTCAAGGATTGTACGCCACAGGAACAGGCCCTTTGGGCCACGGCATGTGTACCGAACATGATCTCCGATGAAACAAATCTATATATGGTAATGTGCAGCTGATAAGACCAAACAATAATGAAGTACTTGTGAACCTGGACATCATTTATATCATCTGGATCCTGGTATTCCCGCCTGGAGAAACATCCTCTGTATCCAGTCTGTTCAATCTGAAAGCACCTGATAAGTTTCAATGAAATGTCCTTTCTTCTAAACTCTAAAGAATGCAGCCTAGTCTACTCATCTGTCCATGTACAGCAAGCTTGCCATCTCTGGAACAAAACCGGTTAATCTTTGTTGCATTTGTTCTAGGGAAAATATATATCCTTTATGGGAGAACAAAGCTCTACTCCAAATTGACGATAATACTACAAATCGAATCCCACCAATGCCTTGCATCTTTATTCCTATATTCAAATCCTTTTCTAATAATAAATGACCATTTGTTTTGCTAATCATTTACTGCATCAGCATGTTGGCTTTCAGTGACTTCAATGCAAGGACACCCAGGTTCTGTTAGACATCAATCCAATCTCCTCCACTTAAAAGATGCTCTGCTTTGTTTTGTGCATTCATATTTTTCCATTTTAAAAATGACGTAGGCCATGCTCTTGCCGACACTCTCAGCTTGTCAATGCCCCCATAAATATCTTTACCTCCTCCTGCCAGATCACAATCAGTTTACTATCAGCAGCAAACTTGGAAATATGACATTTGGTTCCTTTAGCCCAATCACTGATACATGTTGTCAAATGGTGGCACCTAATCACCAATCTCTTAGCTACTTTGTTTTGAATCTTTGAGAAGGTGACAATGGTGGTCGATGAGGGAAGGGATGTTGTCTACATGGAATTTAGTAATGTGTTTGATAAAGTCCCCTCTGGTAGGCCGATACAGAAGATTAAGATGCACGTGATTGACAGTAACTTGGTCATATCGATTCAGAACTGGTTTACTGATAGAAGATAGGGGTTTGTAGTGAAAGGACAATATTCAGACTGGAGGTCTGTGACCAGTGGAGTTCCACAGGGATCTGTGCTGGGATTTCTGCTGTTTGTGAATGTCTTGGATGCAAATATAGACAGGCCACTTAGTAAGTTTGCAGATGACACCAAGATGGCTAGGGCCATGCACTGTGAGGAAGACTGTCAAAGAATGCAGCAGGTTATAGATCACTACCGAAATGGATGAAGAAATTCCAGACAGAATTTAATCCAAGCAAATGCGAAGTGTTATACTTTGGGAGGTCAAATGTAAGGAGATTAATGTCATGACCCTCAACAGCATTGATGTACAGAGAGATCTTGGGGTCCAATCCATAGCTCACTGCAAGTGGCAACACGAATAGATAGAATAGTAAAAGCATAGGGTGTGCTTGCCTTCAGAGGTTGGGACATTGTATAGGAATCAGGATGTCATGATGCAGCCTTGTAGGACTTTGGATAAGCCACATTTTGAATATTGGATACGTATGGTTCTGGTCGCCCCACTACGGGAAGGATATAAAGGTTTTGGAAAGGGTGCAGAGGCGGTTTACTGGAATGTTGCCTGGATTAGTGGGTATTAACTACAGGGAGAGATTGGACAGACTTGGATTAATTTCTCTGGAATGCCGGACATTGTGCGGAGACCTCATAGAAATATACAAGATTATTAGAGGCAGATCTACGGTAGGATGGAAAAACATCAAATACTAGAGAGCATGGCTTAAAGTGAGAAGGTCAAAGTTCAAAGATATGCAGTGGGTGGTGAGTGCCTGGAACGCACTGCTAGAGTTGGTGTTTGAGGCAGAAATTATAGTGGCATTTAGGAGGCTTTTGGATAGGCTTATGGAAATGGAAGGATATGGATTATGCACCGGTAGATAAGACATTTTTTGGGCATCATGTTTAGCAAAGACATTGTGGGGGAGGGCCTGTTCTTGGGAGATACTGTTCTATGTTCCATCTGAGTCAATGAGAACCAACTTGAGAATGTCTGTTTATTGCCACACTTCTGTTCAGTAACCTACTCTTGATCTATGTTAAAATATTACCTCAAGCCTTCTTAAGATCTAAATACCTACTGGTGTCTTCTTATCTATTCAACTGGTCATATCCTCATTGACTAGTCAATCGTCTTCCATTTTATAAATCCATGTTGACTCTGCTCAATCCTTTGGGCCTACTATTATTTGTGACAGCTTTATAAACCTATTCCCAAATTCAGCATAATCTTTCATTTATCCTGCCAGCAATGGATATTTTTTTGTCAATTATGCATTTCTTTAAGGCTGGCCTTTGAAAGGTAAGACGATGAATATTTTCCAAATGGGCCATAGCCATCTCCCCCCTTATTTTCTTAATTTCCTTAAATTCATCTTTCACCTTATCTCTAATTTGATTTGGACCAATCTAACAGTAGATTAAATTCCCCCATTTTAATGTATTACACTCTTTAAAGGGTGTTCTAGGATAATTGTCCTCTAATGTGTAGGTAGTGGATGAGAAAGTGGGGTAACGTAGAACTAGTGTGAACAGGTGATCTATAGTAGGTCTGGACTCGGTGGGGCGAAGGACCTGCTTCCAAGCTGCATCTCCAAAACTAACCTCAAATCATTTGGTGGCCTATAAATAAATCCTACCTTTGCTTTCTGCTGTTTCCTAGCTCAACCCTGACATGTCAGTTCTACAACATGATATATGATTCTAAGGCCATTTCTCACCATAGTACTGACCTTATTAACACCAGTTTGCACCATCATCTTTTTGGTTGTCCATCTTCAGCGTCAAATTATATTTGAACATTCAGCATTGATAATCCTGCCGTCATGTTTCCATAACAAACACTAGATCATATCCCTTCACTTATATTTGTGTTATCAATAAGCGAGTTCGGTATTCCGACTGCGCATGCCTAGGTCATAAGTCACTCACTATAAACATTCGGGCCGGTGTCCGGATGGGATACCCGGACGGACACACACACACACACACACACACCACGGTTCGGCAGCGCTTGCTGCGCCTGGGACCCGGGTTCCATCCTGGCTGCGGATGAGGTGTGGGTCTGTGTGCATGCAGCTGCCGAGAATGTCTCTCCGCCAGTCCAGTCCCCCATCCCCGTCTCCCTCTCTATCTCGTTGTTACACCCCGCTCTCCCACTACCTGGCACCCCGTTCCTCAGATTAAATATATTTTTACACATAAATCATGAATAAAGAGAAGAATTTATACAGTTTGTACAGTCAGTGCTTCTTAGCTTTTTCTTTATAGCGAGTAACCTTTGACAAATCCCATGATTCTTTGTGTTTTTCGGAATACCGAACTCGCTTATTCACCTCCTTTGTTGTAAATACAGTACTATGACCATTAAGATACACCAGCTTTTAACTTTTGCTATTATCAATTTCTTTGCTCTTTCACCTGGCGGCATGCTACACCCATTTGTTTCTGCAGCCTATTTATTTTGTTTATTACATTTCAAACTTGCAGCTTTGATTCTATTTTCGAATTATCTTTGAGGTTCCCATCTCCTTTCCAAGCTGGTTTAAACCTTTCACTACGGCACTTGCAAATCCCACTCTCAGGTTCAGGCCCTGCAGAAGTGTAACTGGTTTAATTTGTACACATCTTATCTACCCCAGAAATAGCCCAAAAGACTCTGAAGTCTAAAGCTTTTGTTCCTGCACATTCTACCAGCCTTCTTGCACTCATCTGTATATTATATCCCATCTATCTCTTATGCTGACAAGCACATGCTTCCGGGAGTAGACCTGCTGAGATATTATTATTTGAAGACCTGCTGCAATCTCTTTCTCAGTTCCACAAAATCTTCCTGAGGCACCACATCCCTTTACTACCAAGTAGACATGGACTATGACTTCTGGTTTTTCACCTTCTCTTATCAGGAATGCTCTGCAGCAGCTTGGTGACGTTGTTGCTCCAGGCACCAGGCAGGCAATCGAGCATTCTAGGGTAATGCCTGCCATTCTAACTGTTGAATCCACTCTCGCCATTGCTTTTCCACTCTTCATCCTCTCCATCTGCTCAGTAGAATAGCTCATTGTGTTGGATTTCTGGCTTTGAATGCACTCCCCAATGGAAACTCCACCCCACAACATTATCAAAAACAGAAAATCTGTCTGTAATCAAAGCGAGCCTGATGGTCGCCAATTCAGCTGTACTATGACCACCTCCAAAACAAACAATCCACCCAGGTCTCAGCCTTAAGTGGCTCCAGCTGCCGGCCCAACTCCAAAACCCCGAGCACAAGCTGGTGCAGCTGACCTCTCACTAGGGACAAAATTCACATCCCATTCAGCTGATCTGCCCTGCTTTGCCTCCCTTCTCTAGTCACATAAAATAAAAGATTGCAGAAAATAATCGCCAGCTACCATCAATCTAACTGGCCCAAATTAAAAAATAATGCAACCAAATTTCAATGAGGAGTTATTCCTACTGACCCTGCAAACAGTCACTATCATTCCTCACTGAAGCCATTTACCACAGCCAGAGGATAGATTCCAAATCACACCAGGTCAAATCCTGCCATGATGTCAAAGTAGCTCACTCGCACTGCAACTTTGATTAGACTATTTGCTGTAAATTTAAAAGTGAATGATAAAGCAAGCTATGGAAAGGACACAAAGGGAGATAGATGGATTTTGAAATAAAAATCCGACAGATAGGAGTACATTGGAGGGAAATACAAGATTATCTTTGTAAGAAGAGATGGCACAATACTTTTTTAAATTCACCTGGTGTCATGTATTAAGAGAAGGTTCATAGGTGGATTCCACAGTTAAGCTGTCATATGAGGAATAATTGTACAGCATGGTTCTTTGGTGTTTAGAAGAGACGGAAACAGTTTTCTGAAATATTTAAGATCAAAGGACTGGCAAATTAGGTGAATAGAAACATAGAAAATGGGTGCAGGAGGAGGCCATTCGGCCCTTCGAGCCAGCACCACCATTCATTGTGATCATGGCTGATCATCCCCAAATAGTAGCCCGGATGTAGGGTGTAAGTTGCAGCAGGAGTTAAAACAGCATGTAACAAAGGTAATGCCACTGTGGTGATGGGGGATTTCAATATGCAGGTAGACTGGGAAAATCAGATTGGTTCAGGACCCCAAGAAAGAGAGTTTGTAGAATGCCTCCGAGATGGATTCTTAGAGCAGGTTGTAATGGAGCCGACCAGAGAAAAGGCAATTCTGGATTTAGTGTTGTCCAATGAACCAGATATGATAAGAGAACTCGAGGTAAAGGAACCGCTTGGAGGCAGTGATCATAATATGATTAGTTTTATTCTGCAATTTGAGAAGGAGAAGGTTAAATCGGAAGTGTCAGTGATGCAGTTGAACAAAGTAGGTATGTTACAAAACCTACCTGAATCGTCATTGGGAATCTGCCCTCAGCCATGTCGGTGATTTTGGAGGGGGCGGGTTTAAAACGCGATTTTTACTAGGCTGTACTAATCGCACATGTTCAGCCTAGTAAATCATTAACGAAAAATCGCTGCAAGACCCGGTCGCAAAAGGTATTATTAGTTTTATAGGCCTCGATAATATAGTTATAATAGTCTTAAAATTACTGTTTTATTCCGCGACCTCTCGCAGCCCCAGGGTTTTATAGAGCAAACAATTAAAGGTATGTACCTTATTTTTACATTAAATGGGGCATATATATAACCCTGTAATTAAAGTTATCTATAGCGAATAGTTTATTTTGGGCTTTTTATATCCCGCAGTATTTTTCTCGGCATTTGAGGGCACTAATCTAGCGCGCTGTCAACATTCTAAACCAGCGCGTTCACAGAAACCCACTGGAAAGCCGATTTAAATGGGCATTTATTTACAGCAATTGAACACTAAATTCCTTCCATTTGGCCTATAAATTAATGTAAATTAGATATAAAAATCATGTTATATTGTGAATTATTTGTGAATAATCTTTGGACACTTAGGCTATTTAAAAATGTTAATCTTTCCTTAAGAAATGGGCCTTTGACTATCCAAGATCACAGCTTTTTTGTAATGTCCATTGAAAATCAATAGGGAACAAGATGCTAATTTCCGAGTATGAAAATGGCCATAACTTTTTTAATACTTGAGATATGAAAGTGAATTTGGTGTCAAATTAAACTTATTGTTATGCTTTATCTGATGGGATAAATTGCAGACTTGATTTTTAAAATCTCAAAATTTTGTAACATTGCTAAACAAAGGGGACTACGAAGGCATGAGAGGGGAGCTGGCCAAGGTTGACTGGAAAGGGATCCTAGCAGGAATTATATAGAAACATAGAAAATAGGTGCAGGGGTAGGCCATTCGGCCCTTCGAGCCTGCACCGCCATTCAATATGATCATGGCTGATCATGATGGTGGAACAGCAATGGCAAGAATTTCTGGGCATAATCCGGACGACGCAGGATCATTTCATTCCAAAAAGGAAGAAAGATTCTAAAGGGAGTAGGAGGCAACCGTGGCTGACAAGAGAAGTTAGGGATAGAATAAAACTAAAAGAAAAATGTATAACACATCAAAGAGTAGCCGGAAACCAGAGGATTGGGAAACTTTCATAGGACAACAGAAGGAAACAAAACGAGCAATACGGGCTGAAAAGATGAAGTACGAGGAGAAGCTGGCCAGGAATATAAAGAAGGACAGTAAAAGCTTCTTTAGATACGTTAAGGGAAAAGAGTGGCAAAGTCAAATGTGGGTCCCTTGAAGGCAGACACGGGTGAAATTATTATGGGCAACAAGGAAATGGTTATCCCACTTTTCAAGCAAGGGGCGAGAGAGAAAATAGGGAATTACGGACCAGTTAGCCTGACTTCGGTGGTGGGAAAGATGCTGGAGTCAATTATTAAAGAGGTAATAATGAGGCATTTGGATAGCAGTAAAAGGATTAGTCCAAGTCAGCATGGATTTATGTAAGGAAACAGAGTTTTAGTAATATAGATACTTAAAATAAATCTACAACTTTAGCCTTATCCGGCACAGTTCAAATCAACACTTCGACTGCCTACCAACAACTTGGTTCTGCGCCTTTTTGCCTTAGTCATAATTTGGAAGAGTGTTCCATATTCACTGTTTCTGTATATTGTATCAGAGTTGCTGTTGTTTCTACAATATATTAAATATGGTCCTATATGCTAGCCTGAAAGGACACGTGGTGTTTTGAAGAGCAGCAAGGATAGTTTTCCCTTAGTCCTTGCCAATGTCTATCCTTCATTCAACATATTAAACTGGGAGCAGGAATATTTTAATTGGTCCCTTGAGTCCTCTCCACTTTATATTAAGATTGAAACAGAGCTGGCCTTGGTCCCAATTCCACATTGCTACCTGTTTCCCAAATATCTATGTTTAAGAAGGAACTGCGGATGCTGGAAAATCGAAGGTAGACAAAAATGCTGGAGAAACTCAGCGGGTGAGGCAGCATCTATGGAGTGAAGGAAATATTTCCTTTGCTCCATAGATGCTGCCTCACCCACTGAGTTTCTCCAGCATTTTTGTCTGCCTCCCAAATATCTATCTCTACTTTGATTTTGTCCAATGATTCAGTGTCCACAATGCTTCTGTGGTTGGTGATTATAGAGAGTCATTATTAACTGAGCAGAAATCCCCACTCGTCTATTTTAAACGGGTGATCCTCATTCTGATTGAGGGGGGATCTTATAGAAACTTACAAAATTCTTAAGGGGTTGGACAGGCTAGACGCAGGAAGATTATTCCCAATGTTGGGGGAGTCCAGAACAAGGGGTCACAGTTTAAGAGGGAAGTCTTTTAGGACCGAGATGAGAAAATCATTTTTTACACAGAGAGTGGTGAATCTGTGGAATTTTCTGCCACAGAGGGTAGTTGAGGCCAGTTCATTGGCTATATTTAAGAGGGAGTTAGATGTGGCCCTTGTGGCTAAGGGGATCAGGGGGTATGGAGAGAAGGCAGGTATGGGATACTGAGTTGGATGATCAGCCATGATCATATTGAATGGCGGTGCAGGCTCGAAGGGCCGAATGGCCTACTCCTGTACCTATTTTCTATGTTTCTATGAAACTCTCCCCTGATTCCAGATTCCCCCATAAGGGATCCCCTATTCACTAAGGAAGACACAAACAATCTCCCAGAAGTACGGGAGGACAGAGGATCTAAGGGGGTCGAGAAACTGAAAGAAATTTTCATTAGGCTAGAAATAGTATTGGGTAGACTAATGGAACTGAAGGATGATAAATCCCCTGGGCTTGAATCCCAGAGTCCTCGGGGAGATGGCTCTAGAAATAGTGGATGCATTGGTGATCATTTTCCAATGTTCAATAGATTCAGGATCAATTCCTGTGGATTGGAGGATCCACTTTAGCCATCTGGGAAGGCTCTGAATCCATGCTCTCATGGTTGAGCAAATTGACGGATTGCTTTGTTTGAACTCCAAATGAACGACAACAGCAAATAAATTGATTCCTTCGTTTACAGAAGTGGCAAAGCTTTCCATAAGCCGGACAACGTTCACCAATTGCAACATGCGAACCTCCACAGTTCACACAATTATTACTGAGTTTAACATCAGACCTACCGGGCACCAGAGAAAACTAGTAATAGGCAACATATCCTGCCTGTGAATGAGCCATCACCATCTCCATACTATCCTGACCATACAAGTGTACTTCCATCCACATCCAGCGGCATCGGCCCGACTGCACCAGCACGTCAGCCTGTTTCTGAAACGATTACTTTGCCGATGGCTACACCACCTCCGCCTGTGCTAAAGTCTCCTGTTTCGTCACTGGGAATGTCGTTTCTATCTCCGACACCAATTATACCACGGATTGTGTCCCCAGTGGCGAATGGACTATATCGTGCATGCGCTGGTTGTGCTTATAAGCCCACCGTAAAGTACCCGGGCTAATTTTGATCTTCCTCCAGTTTATCGCCATATACTATGTATGCTTTATATAGTAAGTAGTTTTGTATTTGCATTTAATTCTTTAAGAGGGAGGATGTACATTAGTCACTCATACTGTGGCTCCGCCTCTCTCTCTCTCTCTCTCTCTCTCTCTCTCTCTCTCTCTCTTAGAATAGTTCTGCATGCTGAGATGAAAGCTCGTTGAGTTACCTCTGCAGAGTTCTTTCTTCTTCTTGCATATGGCATGCACAGCCTAAAGTTGTAAGAACTTGTTCTGTTTGATCTTCTGTTTGTGCACGCCAGGTTGATTGCATTAGTTGAAATAGGGTGGACCACGTGAAGGTTGAAATCTTCCACCCCAGCAGAGTTGCTAATAAAAGACTATGGATTCTAATCACTTTGTGTGAGCTTGATCTTTATTCAACAGTGGGTGACAGTGTGAGCTGCGGTGAGGATGCTATGAGGCTGCAGGGTGAATTGGAGAGGTTGGGTGAGTGGGCAGATGCATGGCAGATGCAGTATAATGTGGATAAATGAGAGGTTATCCACTTTGGTGGCAAGAACAGGAAGGCAGATTATTAACTGAACGGTGTCAGATTAGGAAAAGGGGAGGTGCAACGAGACCTGGGTGTGCTTGTACACCAGTCACTGAAAGTAAGTGTGCAGGTACAGCAGGCAGTGAAGAAAGCTAATGGCATGTTGGCCTTCATTGTTAGAGGATTTGAGTTTAGAAGCAAGGAGGTCCTACTGCAGTTGCACAGGGCCCTTGTGAGACCGCACCTGGAGTATTGTGTGCAATTTTGGTCTCCTAATTTGAGGAAGGACAATATTGTTATTGAGGGAGTGCAGCGTAGGTTCACCAGGTTAATTCTTGAGATAGCAGGATTGTAATATGATGAAAGAATGGGTCGACTGAGCTTGATATCACTGGAATTTAGAAGGGTGAGAGGGGATCTTATAGAAACATATAAAATTCTTAAGAGAGATTGGACAGGCTAGAAAAATGTTCCCAATGGTGGGGGAGTCCAGAACCAGGGGTCACAGTTTAAGAATAAGGGGTAGGCCATTTAGGACTGAGATGAGGACTTTTTTTTTTCACCCAGAGTGTTGTGAATCTGTGGAATTCTCTGCCTCAAGAAGACAGTGGATGCCAATTCACTGGATGTTTTCAAGAGAGTTAGATTTAGCTCTTGGGGCTAAAGGAATCAAGGGATATGTGGGAAAAGCAGGAACGGGTACTGACTTTAGATGATGATCATATTGAATGGCGGTCCTGGCTCGAATGGCCTACTCCTACACCTATTTTTCTATGTTTCAATTTAAATACTATAATAGTTTCTATTTGTGATACATTTCATGTCAACCACTCAAATTGGCAAAATATATCTAAACTCTCAGAGAGAGCTCTGCAAAATGACCCCTTCAATCCTCTCAAGTGAGATAACAAATGACAATATTAAGTTTCAACTTATGTTCAACAAAACATTTAATTTCATTGAATACAGTCTTAATGTCACCTTATTAAACTACAACTGAATTGCTAAAGAAATATAATGTAACATTTTGCAGAACTATGCATCATGACCAGTTTATATAGTGTTGCATTTCTTGACAAATTATAGAAAGTCCAGTCTTTGCCAACTGAATGAATAAACAACTCCATGTGATTTGCTTAAATATATTTTTAATTGTAATTTTAATAAAATGGACTTCATAACAGTCAACTGTTAACTAAGTGTATTGCACCATTTACATCTCGTTTGGACTAAAAAACACCTAGATTCTTCCATGTAAAACAGAAATTTGTTAAAGATTGCCAACACCGGATTTAAACTGAATCATATTGTCCTTTTATGCCATTTTCTTCCTTTTCCTATTATGAACTTTATTTTGCACAATCAGTGGTAATGAGAGAGTAGCTACCCTATGATCCTCTGCAATGCCACCACGGATATTCACTTTTCTCTTTGCAACTTTTAAACCCATCGCTTTTGCAACGTCCAAAATTCTGTAAAGTATTAAAACAGGCATTGAGAAACAAATGTTTTATACATTAATGTGATAAACATGATGATACAAATAAGGGTATTGTTTCCTAATGCATTATTTTGTTACGTATTAATCAGAAAGGTTTGTGTGATTATTGAAAATATATAATCTTTTGTCCATCAAGACAGGTAAATGTGGGAATATGCCATATACCCACAATCCAATTAAATGAACAAACAGGTTTGAGGGGCTGACAGCAGGCACTTGCCTATTCCCAAGTTGATTCAGACTGTACAGAATCTGAGCTTTTGCTTTCATGCGTTGCATGGACAGAAATAATGGAGCCTTAAACGCTATATGTAAAATTAGATGTGTACACTGTTTTGATTCGGGAGTGCTTCTAGTCATTCACAGGATCTCAGAATCACTGGCTCCAACAGCATTTAACATCCAGGGTGAACTACCATTTGAACCACTGTGGTCCTTATGTTGAAGACATTTCAGCGCTGGACAGTTGATCATTGATCCGAAGGTGAAGAAATCGAACTCGCGTTTATCAGATAGATCAGAAGCGTGCTTCAGATAGAACTTAACAGAGTGATGTTACCAATGTTCCGGGTTGCACATAATGCTGGTCAGGTATAGGATGCATGTTTGGAAGCTTCCTTGGCAAGTTACAGTAATGCATTGCAATCATGGTATAAATCGCCTGCTACAATGCAATTCAATACGATGAAGGAAGTGATTAAGGACCTGATTAAGGGGGTAACTTTGTTAATCAGGAAGCAAGTAATTAATTGGAAGATATTCAGACCCTGATGTGCTCGTAGCCTCCATGGAAGCATATTTGCAAGCAAATTCACACCTGTGACTTAACCATTAGTTAGGTTAAAATGAGAAGCTGGAAGCCACATTATCACTGGTTCCTTTTCAAACTGATTGCCAAATAACCAGTACCAAGGTCACATACTTCTGATCTTTTGACGGTAATATATTGAAAATATCCGATTAACCACAAAGACAAGTTAAAAAAAACCCTTACCTGTTCTCACTAATTTTCAAATCTTGTTGCAGATATGTAAGGTCAGTTTGAAAATTGTTTATGTGTAAAGCCAGTGCAATAATGTATGCCACTATTTTAGCTTTCATGGAGATTGGTATGATATTTTGTACACTGAAAGACAATAGGGAGTTAGTTAGATTCAGATTTGAGGACAGAACTTCACGTAAACAATGCAACAATTAAAAAAAAAATTTTTTTGCCGCAAGCCCATCTACCAAATCTGCTGTATGTTATGTAGCTTATTAAATTCTGTGCCCATCTCTAACAATCTGTAATTTTCCCAGACTGAATATACGGATTTTAACAGCAGCATAACTATTTTTAAACAAAACTTTTTAGGTAACCGAATGTTATTTTAAGTAGTGATGTAATTTTGTTACGACTTTGTTACAATTAAAATTAGAATACATTGAAAAAACTTAGGTTCGGTACTGTGGTCGCAACTATTTACAATACAGTGCCCTCCATAATGTTTGGGACAAAGACCCATCATTTATTTGCCTCTGTACACCACAATTTGAGATTTGTAATGGAAACAAAATCACATGTGGTCAAAGTGCACATTGTCAGATTTTATTAAAGGGTATTTTTTATACATTTTGGTTTCACCATGTAGAAATTACAGCTGTGTTTATACATAGTTCCCCCATTTCAGGGCACCATAATGTTTGGGACACGTGGTTTCACAGTGTTTGTAATTGCTCAGGTGTGTTTAATTGCCTCCTTAATGCAGGTATAAGAGAGCTCTCAGCATCTAGTCTTTCCACCACCTTTGGAAACCTTTATTGCTGTTTATCAACATGAGGACCAAAGTTGTGCCAATGAAAGTCAAAGAAGCCAATATGAGACTGACAAACAGGAATAAAACTGTTAGAGACATCAGCCAAACCTTCGGCTTACCAAAATCAACTGTTTGGAACATCGTTAAAAAGAAAGAGAGCACTGATGAGCTTACTAATCGCAAAGGGACTGGCAGTCCAAGGAAGACCTCCACAGCTGATGACAGAAGAATTCTCTCTATAAAAATGAAAAATCCCCAAACACCTGTCCGACAGATTAGAAACACTCTTCAGGAGTCAGGTGTGGATTGTCAATGACCAGTCTCCGCAGAAGACTTCATGAACAGAAATACAGAGGCTACACTACAAGATGCAAACCACTGGTTAGCCATAAAAATAGGATGACCAGGTTACTGTTTGCCCAGAAGTACATTAAAAAATCATCCACAGTTCTGGAAAAAGGTCTTGAGACAGATGAGACGAAGATTAACTTATATGAAAGTGATGGCAAGAGCAAAGTATGGAGGAGAGAAGGAACTGCCCAAGATCCAAAGCATACTACCTCATCTGTGAAATACAGTGGTGGGGTGTTAAGGCCTGGGCATGTTTGGCTGCTGAAGGTACTGGCTCACTTATCTTCATTGATGATACAACTGCTGATGACAGTAGCATAATGAATTCTGACGTGTATAGACACATCCTATCTGCTCAAGTTCAAACAAATGCCCCAAAAACTCATTGGCCGGTGGTTCATTCTGCATCCAGACAATGATCGCAAACATACTCCTAAAGCAGGGGTCGGCAATCTTGTGCTTGATTGGGACCAGGACCCATCTGTGAGCAGATGGCAGGCCACATCTATCACCATAGGAGGTAATAATACATACTAACTAAATTAGTAATAATACATACTAATAATACATACTAACTAGTGTGACACTTGGTGTTGTTTTTCGCATTAGTTTTCATGAGTTTTTCAATTATTTTTCTGCAGTTCCCAAATCCCTCGCGTCCCCGGGACTGGCTGTAGTTCCCAGATCAGCTCGCATCCCCGGGACTGGCTGTAGTTCCCAGGTCAGCTCACATCCCCGGGACTGGCTGTAGCGCCCACGTCGCCTGCGTGCCCCGGGACTGGCTGCAGTTCCCAGGTCGTGAAAACTAATTGCAAATAAATACGCCTGCGCGCCGGATGATTTCGAATTATGGGCCGGACCCGGCTCATGGGCCATAGGTTGCCGACCCCTGTGCTAAAGTTTCAAAGCTAAAAAATGGTCAATTCTTGTGTGGCCAAGTCAATCACCCGATCTGAACCCAATTGGATGCTGAAGGGAAAACTGAAGGGGACTAGCCTCCAAAACAAGCATAAGCTAAAGATGGCTGCAATACAGGCCTGGCAGAGCATCACCAGAGAAGACACCCTGCAACTGGTGATGTCTATGAATCACAGACTTCAAGCACATTGCATGCAAAGGATATGCAACAAAATACTAAACATGACTACTTTCATTTCCATGACATTGTTGTGTCCCAAACATTATGGTGCCCTAAGATGGGGGGACTATGTATAAACACAGCTGTAATTTCTACATGGTGAAACCAAAATGTATAAAAATACCCTTTAATAAAACCTGACAATGTGCACTTTAACCACATGTGATTTTTTCTATTACAAATCTCAAATTGTGGAGTACAGAGGCAAATAATTAAATGATGAATCTTTGTCACACACATTATGGGGGACACTATCTATATTAATGATTTAGATGTTGGAATTAAAAGTAACACTAGCAAATTTGCTGATGACACAAAGCTGGGTGGCAGTGTGAACTGCGAAGAGGATGCTAGGAGGTTGCAGGGTGACTTGAACAGGTTGAGTGAGTGTGCAGATGCATGGCAGATGCATGCAGTATAATGTAGATAAATGTGAGGTTATCCACTTTGGCAGCACGAACAAGGAGGCAGATTATTATCTCAATGGTGTCAGATTAGGAAAAAAGGAAGTGCAACGAGACCTGGGTGTCCTTGTACACCAGTCACTGAAAGTAAACATGCAGGTACAGCAGGCAGTTTTGTTTGCTCGTGTGTCAGACGACGTTCTGCCATCGCTTTGCCACAACCAGTGCCACATCTGTGCCTCTGCGGAGATTGTCCGGTGCATGCCTCTCCGCCGCAAGTCAGTAGGTGGGCCATTGTCTGTACCTCTCCACAGTTGCACTTGTCAGAGTTCGAGAGGCCCCACTTCTTCAGGTTAAGTCCACAATGTCCCACTCCAGTGCGGAGGCGGTTTAGGGCTTTCCAGGTAGTATAAGGCAAGTGGTGTCCTGGTGCCATCTGTTGTTTGGTTTTGGTGCCTGGTACGGTTGGCTCTAGTTCCATGAAGCTGTTCCGACTCTTCAGGCGTTTCTTGGCATGTTGGTGATTGTGCAAGGGGTGACGGGGGTATGTGTGCACATTGAAGCGTTCTACTGCAGCTGCCCGATCACATCTTCGAGATGGTTCGTCGATGTCTGCCAGCTCATACAGGTGTTCAACGTTTGTCGGCTTCAGGCATCCTGTGGTTTTCCTGCAGGCAGTGTTCAATGCAGAGTCCACCTTGCGCCTTGCGTGCATGTTTAGAGCGGCTCCAGATGGTGCTTGTATATTCTGTTGAGAAACAGAGCGCCAGGGCTGCAGTGCGGATTGTTGTTGGGTCACTTCCAAATGAGCTGTTTCCCAATTTTTCAATGACATTGTTCCGGGTGTTGACCTTTGCCTTGGTTTTCTCAACATGTTGGCGATATGATAACGTGCGATCAAGGACTACACCTAGGTACTTTGTGGTTTTGCAGTGTTCCACCAGGACATCATTCCATCGCACCTGCAGTTGACGTTTCGCATCCCGGTTACGGAGGTGGAATGCTGCGCTTTACGTTTATGCTGGGTGTGGGCGCGGGAGTTCTGTTGGTGGTATGTTGTCATATTCTGCAGAGCAGCCTCCAGTACGGTCTCAATCTGGCTGAAGTCTGAGGATTGTATCGGCATTCAGAAACGACCTCGTTTTTGGGGTGATGGGTTGGTCATTGGTGTATATATTGAACAACGTTGGGGCAAGGAGACCATTGTTTTGGCGTCTCCAACGGCTGTTCTGACCATTCAGGCATATGAAGAAGCGGCGGTTCTCCATCATTGTCATGATGAACTGGACAAGATGCGAGTCCTGTAGTGTTTGTTACAGTTTGGTTTTCCTGGCACGGTGGTTTACAGTGTCATATGCTGCGGACAAGTCTACAAATACTGCACCCGTGATCAGCTTCCCCTCGAAGCCATCTTCATTCAATGTGCTGAGTGAGGTTCAGCAGTTGTCCAGTTGTTGACTTTCCCTGGCGGAATCCAGACTGTTCAGGTATCAAAACATCGTCTACATCCAGCGTGATGCGGTTTAGTATGCATCTTTCCATCAGTTTGTATGGGTGGTACAGCAGGGATATAGGCCGGTAGCTGCTGGGAAGATTGGCATCTTTGCCTGGTTTTGGTAAAGCAACGTTGAATTTCCACCAGAATCGTGGAATGGAGTTGGTTGCTATGCCGATGTTAAACATCTCCAGCAACCATGTTAGATGACGACAGCAGGCAGTAAAGAAAGCTAATGGCATGTTGGCCTTCATAACGAGAAGAGTTGAGTATAGGAGCAAAGAGGTCCTTCTGCAGTTATACAGGGCCCTGGTGAGACCACATCTGCAGTATTGTGTGCAGTTTTGGTCTCCTAATTTGAGGAAGGACATCCTTGCCATTGAGGCAGTGCAGCGTAGGTTTACGAGGTTAATACCCGGGATGGCGGGACTGTCATATGAGGAAAGATTGGAAAGACTGGGCTTGTATTCACTGGAATTTAGGATGAGAGGGATTCTTATAGAAACATATAAAATTATAAAAAGGACTGGACAAGCTACATGCAAGAAAAATGTTCCCAATGTTGTGGGAGTCCAGAATCAGGGGCCACAGTCTAAGAAAAAAAGGGGAGGTAATTTAAAGCCGAGATAAACCTTTTTTCACCCAGAGAGTTGTGAATTTGTATAATTCTCTGCCACAGAAGGCAGTGGAGGCCATTTCACTGGATGAATTTAAAAGTAAGTCAGATAGATCTCTTGGGGCTAGCGGAATCAAGGGGTATAGGGAGAAGGCAGGCACGGGTTACTGATTGTGGATGATCAACCATGATCACAATGAATTGCAGTGCTGGCTCGAAGAGCCGAATGGCCTCCTCCTCCACCTATTTTTTATGTTTCTATGTCAGTCAGTATCTGTGGAAAGAAAAACAGTCAATGTTTCAAGCTGAAGGTCCTTTATTAGAACATTAATTGATCCTCTTTCCACAGATGCTGAATTTTTATAGTGCTGAATAACAGATTGTAGCTTAATTGCAAATGTTCTGAGACTGCAGTTGTTATAGGAGGCACAGGTGAACCAAGGGAGGTGTTTGTGGGCATTTGAGGTAAAATTGGACACAGAGAACTGAGAGACCTGTTTCCATGCTATACAATTCTAAAACAATGGTATTCACTTTAGATGGAGGGAGTCATAGAGTAATACCGGAATAGAGTGCCAGCGTACTCAACCTCTCCCAATAACTCAAACCCTCTAGCCCTCGAAACATCCTTGTAAATTTTCTCCATATCCTTTCGACCTTGACATCTTTCCGATAACATGGTGCCCAAAACTGAACATAATACTCTAAATGCAGCCTGACCATTGTCTTATACAACTGCAACATGACCTCCCAACTTCCATACTCAATACCGTGACTTATGAAGGTCAATGTGCCAGATGACATTTAGATCAATTGACAGCTTTTCAAATGTATACAAATGAGTTAAATATTTCTGTTAGGAAACCTTGCGATGCTTGAGCGTTCTTTACATGCAAAGCAAATTATGCCTTTCTCCTTCAGAATGACTTCATATTGAATGCATATTTACCGTCCATTGTTGTATGTTAATACTGTAAATTTTTTCATCAAACTGTTTTTCACAACATCTGCAACATCACTCCCAAGGGAACCTGAAACAAAGTTTTGAAATTATTGATGAATGTGAAGTTTAGTCAGGAACAGATAGTTCACTGTGTACAAGAGCTATACTAATGCCACGTTTTCATCTTGAAAAATGTTGCAATTAACCTATTTAACAGAAGGCAATTTGACCAAGGAATGAAGGTAGAAACCCGATGAAAGGATTGGCGGATAGATTTTGCAATAAAACATTTTATAATCACCATCTAAACTTGAGATTCGAGCATCATTCCAAAATGTTTCAGGGTAGCAATTGTAAAAAAGTTTATGCACTTAAAATAAACATCCCTACATTTCAAATGATTTATTCAAATTTATTTATCCTAGCAGTATTTCTTTCTTTACTACATATGCCAATTGACAAAAGACAATCATTGAAATTGTGTGAAGTAAAATTAATATTTTTCAAGTTACTAAAATCACTTCCCTCCATTGAATAGCAGTGGAAAAAGTACTGAATTTTCTGCTTAATAAACAAATTTATCCCAAGATTTGGCTACTGATATGGGGCCGAACGTGTGCGGACGTGGCGTCGAAGGATGAGAAGCCAAAGCAATGAAATCGAAGCCAAATAGCCGAATGGAAACGAAGGAAACGAATAACCAAAAGCATACTAAGCCGAAACGTCAACGAACCGAAAGGCTGCGTTGGCTAAAAGCAAACTCACCGAATGACTGCTCTGCCGAAACACTACCTAACCGAAAGGCTTCGTTGCCTACAAACCAACTAACTGAGCATGTTCTGCCGAAAAGTCAAATAATGGCTTGTGTGGGAAAATTACCCCCACCCTCCCGTCTACTCTGGCCAGTGATGTGATGGACGCGGGGGTCTGGAAAAATCGCTGACAAGTCCTGCCCCCCCGGCGACGTCATGTCCGTTATTTGACTTTTCGGCAGAGCGGCATTCGGTTAGTTGGCTTGTAGGCGACGCAGACTTTCGGTTAGGTGGCATTTCGGTAGAGCGGCCATTCGGTGAGTTTTCTTTTAGCCAACGCAGCCTTTCGATTATTTGGCTTTTAGGCGTCCCGCCCTTTCTGTTCGTTGCCGTTTTGGCTTCTTATGCTTTCGGTTCGTTGGCGTTTCGGCTTCGTATGCTATAGGTTATTTGGCGTTTTGGCTTCCTTTCCATTCGGCTATTTGGCTTTGACTTCTTTGCTTCGGCTTCTCGTCCTTCGACGCCATGTCCGGGTACCGGGTCCGAAGGAAGCGACTGCAAAGGACTCCAGAAGCAGTTGAGGAAGTGTTTTGACCACTTTTCAACAGGTACAAGGTCCTTGTTTTCAGTTTGGGGACGTGAAACACTGTAGGGAGGATAAGCAAATAAACAATGGTGCAATATACAGGAAGTTGTTACAATAACGGAAACCAGAAAATCATAAGAGATCATAGAAGTCGTATTTTTTTTATCAGGGGTGGGGGGAGTTGGATACAGAAAACACCCAAAAGTCATTGATCCCCTCCAGAACAAAGATTAAAGACCTGATCATGGCTGGAGAATATGTTGTAGCAGAAAGTGGAAGGAATAAGCAACTTTGGAACACAGAAGGACCATTGAAATAGGAAGGATCAGTAATAAGGTACTTCTGTGGGAGGGTTAAAAGCCAAGGTAAAATATTAGGAGGCAGAAACTCAAAAAAGCTACTCCTTTCGTTATGCAGCTGGCAGAGTGTTATATGTCAAGGGTTTCAATTCATGTGTCACCAACACAAACATTGAAAAAAAAAGAAACTGTTCTTTTGAGATGGACTCCACTTAATAATCAGACTAAAACTTAAACTTTGGAAGACTGAAAGATTAGGGTGTTAGCCAGGACTGATTCAAAGATAAATGTTATTCTGAAATAACTAGTCAAATACAATAACTATTTGGTTGCAAAAAGATGTGGATGTGGATGTGGATGTGCAAGCAAAGGATTACATTAAGGAATTAGCACAATAAAACCACAAATAACAAAACATTAAAATTAAAGATGCTAAATCTGAACAGAATATGAATTAATTGCACAAGCAGATTGAGCCCTTACACATTCACAGAACAACTATTTAAAACTGAATGCATGACTTTCATAAAGGATAGACAAATAGAAAAGGAGGTGGAATACCTCGATTGTAAAGGTATTGGAAACATTTGACCCAGAACACCACGAGGCAAATCCAATACAGTGAAGTTTCAATCAATCATGGGTTAGAAAACACTCATGAGAATAGTTTACAAATCACCTAAGGGTAATAATAAGCATTGGGCCTAGTATGAATCAAAACATTAGAGAAGAATCCCAGGGGATTTTAACATCTATGTAGCCTGGTCTAACTGAAATGGCAGAAGTATACAACATTGAGAAAATACCCTAGAACACGATGTTAAAGAACAGGTTATTGTGCATTGTATTCTATGGTAGGACTGTAATATTTGTACTATTCTGGGGAATAATGATCATAACATGATGGATTTCATATTATATTTGAGAGTAATTAAATTGTGCAAAACCAATAGTTTAATGATAATAGGGAAATTACTGCAAATTTAGCTTTGCAGAAAGGCTACTTCATGGAAGGTGAACCATCTGTCTATTAAATTTACTCTTATTCCAAAAGCAATTGAGATGTGCTCTCTTTAGGCCAGCAATTCTTTCCTTTCAGATATTTGGCTGTTATTTTCTGAACTCCTCCTGTTACGATCCTCGGCACAGCATTCAGGAAGCTAACCATTCACCGTGGAAAAGTACTGGAAAAGTTAATTAATGCAAAGCAATGAAATCTCTTGCACCCATTGAGCTGTATCCTAGTTTTTAATGAAAGGTTGCAGCAATACAGAGATAGCACTTACACTGGCTTTGATCTTGCAGAATTCTCAGATTCCTGAAATATTCTTTTGGATTCAAATAGAGCTAACATAACTTTATAGATTCAGAAAGGTGAGAGAACACAGGCAACTAAAGATTTATTGGCTTGATATCAATGTTACAGAAAGTGATATAACCTATTACTAGGATTGCAGAAGCATGGTACATGGAAAACAATAATAACATTAGGCAGAATCTATACATTGCTTTAAGGGAAAATCATGTGCCCATTGGAGATTTATTTTGAGGGTGCAAGTAGCAGAAGAGGAAATCAGTGGGCGTAATGCATTTGTGGTTTTCGTGAGGTTTTCAATTAGTTGAGTTAGAATTGTACAACATGGCAACAGCCCCTTTGACCCACAATGTCCCTGCCAACTATTGTACTTATACCTATACTATTCCTTTTAACCCATATTTATTCATACCCTTCGATACCATGTCAATTTCAAGTACTTGTCTAGATGGTTCTTAAATGCTGTAAGAGTCCCTGCCTTCAGGCAGCGCATTCCAGATTCCATCCACGCCATTGTGGAAAAAAAATCCCCTCAGATACCCTCTCAACCTTCAATCGCTTACCTTGTGTCCCAGGTGACAGAACCCCAGGGGACAGAGCCCCAGGAGATGAAAATTCCTACTATCCACTACCTATCCATTCTAATTTTGTGTTCCTCTACCAAGTTATCTCTTAGCCTCCTGTGCTTGAGGGAAAACAAACAAAGCCTATCCAATCTCTCCTTATATCTGAAATGGTCCAATCAAAGCAATATCCTGGTGAATCTCCTATGCACATCTTTCCGACAGTGTTGAGACCAGAACTGCACACAATGGCATCCAGTCTGCAAGATAACGCCGGAATATAGCGGCTCTTTGCGTGCTCTTTCCAGAGAAGAATCTGGCCAATAAAATTGCTCTACTCTTCTAAATCTTTTTTCTGGCTGTATGTATAGTTTTCTTTGCTCTATTTATTGTACTTGAGTTTGAACTGCTTGTATCTATGTATGGTATATTTGATCTGATTGGGTAGCATACAAAACAAAGCTTTTCACTGTACTGTGATACATGTGACAATAATAAACCTAAAACTAAACTTACTTCAGTTGCAGACTAAGCAATGTTACATAAAGCTGTAATATGGCATCTTTGCACCAATTCCATGCCACTAGTGAAGATGGCAGCCTACGTGTCTTCTTAACCACCCGCTTCACACGTACTGCTACTTTCAAGGATATATGGACTTTCACCACAAAGTCAATAACACACAGCCCAAGGCAATCCTCCTAGCTACCTACAAAACCATGATTTTTTGTGTCACTTACAAACTTGCCATAGGAGGCTGATACACAAAATTAGTGCAGAAAGGTTGAGGCCCAGGGAGCCGTTGGTGAGAGGGGAGGAGTACCTGCGCTGTAACCTGCGACCAAATCGCCAACGTTCCAGAGAAGGAGTCTGGGGGAAGCCTCTGATTGGTTCAATGGAAGCCTCTGATTGGTTTACATTTTTACATTTTTGCCTTTAGGCTAAGGATTCTGGGAGGTAAGGATTCTGGGAGATAAGGATTCTGGGAGGTAAGGGTACAGTATTTATTAGTAAAGTTTAACAGATAAAGTTTTGTGTTTTTTAATATTTAATATAGTTAAATTGGGAGTAGGATATGTCAGTGGAGATTGGCCCCGTGGTTTGCTCAGCCTGCAACATGTGGGAGATCAGGGATATGGTCGGTGTCCCTGGTGACTATGTTTGCAGGAAGTGTGTCCAGCTGCAGCTCCTGGCAGACCGCATTGAACGATTGGAGCTGCGGTTGGATTCATACTGGAGCATCCACGACGCTGAGAAAGTCGTGGACAGCACGTACAGTGAGTTGGTCACACCGCAGGTAAAAGGTAAGAGGACAGAAGGGGAACGGGTGGCCAATAGTCAGCAAAGCAGTAGGCAGGTAGTGCAGGAGTCCCCTGCGGTCATCTCCCTCCTAAACAGGTATACCATTTTGGATACTGTTGAGGGAGATGGCTCATCAGGGGAATGCAGCAGCAGCCAAGTTCATGGCACCATGGGTGGCTCTGCGGCACATGAGGGGGGGAAGAAGAGTGGAAGGGCAATAGTAATAGGGGATTCAATTGTCAGGGGAATAGATAGGCGTTTCTGCGGCCGCAAAAGAGACTCCAGGATGGTATGTTGCCTCCCTGGTGCAAGGGTCAGGGATGTCACTGAACGGCTGCAGAACATTCTGGAGGGGGAGGGCGAACAGCCAGTTGTCGTGGTGCATATTGGCACCAACGATATAGGTAAAAAAAGGGATGAGGTCCTAAAGGATGAATTTAGGGAGCTAGGAGATAAGCTTAAAAGTAGGACCTCAAAGGTAATAATCTCTGGATTACTACCAGTACCACGGGCCAGTCAGAGCAGAAATAGGAGGATATTGCAGATGAATACGTGGCTTGAAAAATGGTGCAAGGGGGAGGGATTCAAATTTTTAGGGCATTGGAACCAGTTCTGGGGGAGGTGGGCCCAGTACAAACAGGACGGTCTGCACCTGGGCTGGAATGGAACCAATGTCCTTGGGGGGGTGTTTGCTACTGCTGTCGGGGAGGATTTAAACTAATGTGGCAGGGGGATGGGTACAAGAGCAGAGGGGCAGGGGGGTGTAAAATGAAGGTAGAAGCAATAGGTAGCAAGGTGAAAAGTAAAAGTGGCAGGCAGACAAAACCAGGGCAAAAATCAAAAAGGGCCACTTTTCAACATAATTGTATAAGGGGTAAGAGCGTTGTAAAAACAAGCCTGAAGGCTTTGTGTCTCAATGCAAGGAGTATTCGTAATAAGGTGGATGAGTTGAACGTGCAGATAGCCATTAATGATTATGATATAGTTGGGATCACGGAGACATGGCTCCAGGGTGACCAAGGCTGGGAGCTGAACATCCCGGGATATTCAATATTCAGGAGGGATAGAGAGAAAGGAAAAGGAGGTGGGGTAGTGTTGCTGGTTAGAGAGGAGATTAACGCAATGGAAAGGAAGGACATTAGTTTGGAGGATGTGGAATCGGTATGGGTAGAGCTGCGAAACAATAAGGGGCAGAAAACGCTGGTGGGTGTTGTGTACAGGCCACCTAACAGTAGTAGTGAAGTTGGGGATGGCATCAAACAGGAAATTAGAAATGCTTGCGACAAAGGCAAAGCAGTTATAATGGGTGACTTCAATCTACATATAG
Organism: Leucoraja erinaceus; assembly: GCF_028641065.1. NCBI lineage: Eukaryota > Metazoa > Chordata > Chondrichthyes > Rajiformes > Rajidae > Leucoraja > Leucoraja erinaceus. Next base: position 54,111,318 of record NC_073379.1, read on the forward strand.
ATTGGGTGAATCAAACTGGCAGGGGTGCTGAGGAAGAGGATTTCTTGGAATGTATACGGGATAGTTATCTAAACCAACATGTAGAGGAACCAACGAGAGAGCTGGCTATTTTAGACTGGGTATTGAGTAATGAGGAAGGGTTAGTTAGTAGTCTTGTTGTGCGTGGCCCCTTGGGCAAGAGTGACCATAATATGGTTGAGTTCTTCATTAGGATGGAGAGTGACATTGTTAATTCAGAAACAATGGTTTTGAACTTAAAGAAAGGTAACTTTGAGGGTATGAGACGTGAATTGGCCAAGATTGACTGGCAATTAATTCTAAAAGGGTTGACGGTGGATATGCAATGGAAGGCATTTAAAGATTGCATGGATGAACTACAAAAATTGTTCATCCCAGTTTGGCAAAAGAATAAATCAGGGAAGGTAGTGCATCCATGGATAACAAGGGAAATCAGGGATAGTATCAAAGCAAAGGATGATGCGTACAAACTAGCCAGAAAAAGCAGCATACCGGAGGACTGGGAGAAATTCAGAGACCAGCAGAGGAGGACGAAGGGCTTAATTAGAAAAGGAAAAATGGATTATGAAAGAAAACTGGCAGGGAACATAAAAACTGACTGCAAAAGTTTTTATAGATATGTGAAAAGAAAGAGATTAGTTAAAACAAATGTAGGTCCTTGCAGTCAGAAACAGGTGAGTTGATCATGGGGAACCAGGATATGGCGGACCAATTGAATAACTACTTTGGTTCCGTCTTCACTAAGGAAGACATAAATGATCTGCCGGAAATAGCAGGGGCCCGCGGGTCAAAGGAGGTGGAGGAATTGAGTGAAATCCAGGTTAGTCGGGAAGTGGTGTTGGGTAAATTGAATGGATTAAAGGCCGATAAATCCCCAGGGCCAGATAGGCTGCATCCCAGAGTACTTAAGGAAGTAGCTCCAGAAATAGTGGATGCATTAGTAATAATCTTTCAAAACTCTTTAGATTCTGGAGTAGTTCCAGAGGATTGGCGGGTAGCAAATGTAACCCCACTTTTTAAGAAGGGAGGGAGAGAGAAAACGGGGAATTACAGACCAGTTAGCCTAACATCGGTAGTGGGGAAACTGTTAGAGTCAGTTATTAAAGATGGGATAGCAGCACATTTGGAAAGTGGTGAAATCATTGGACAAAGTCAGCATGGATTTACGAAAGGTAAATCATGTCTGACGAATCTTATAGAATTTTTCGAGGATGTAACTAGTAGCGTGGATAGGGGAGAACCAGTGGATGTGGTGTATCTGGACTTCCAGAAGGCTTTCGACAAGGTCCCACATAAGAGATTAGTATACAAACTTAAAGCACATGGCATGGGGGGGGTTCAGTATTGATGTGGATAGAGAACTGGCTGGCAAACAGGAAGCAAAGAGTAGGAGTAAACGGGTCCTTTTCACAATGGCAGGCAGTGACTAGTGGGGGTACCGCAAGGCTCAGTACTGGGACCCCAGCTATTTACAATATATATTAATGATCTGGATGAGGGAATTGAAGGCAATATCTCCAAGTTTGCGGATGACACTAAGCTGGGGGGCAGTGTTAGGTGTGAGGAGGATGCTAGGAGACTGCAAGGTGACTTGGATAGGCTGGGTGAGTGGGCAAATGTTTGGCAGATGCAGTTTAATGTGGATAAATGTGAGGTTATCCATTTTGGTGGCAAAAACGGGAAAGCAGATTATTATCTAAACGGTGGCCGATTGGGAAAGGGGGAGATGCAGCGAGACCTGGGTGTCATGGTACACCAGTCATTGAAGGTAGGCATGCAGGTGCAGCAGGCAGTAAAGAAAGCGAATGGCATGTTGGCTTTCATAGCAAGAGGATTTGAGTATAGGAGCAGGGAGGTTCTACTGCAGTTGTATAGGGTCTTGGTGAGACCACACCTGGAGTATTGCGTGCAGTTTTGGTCTCCAAATCTGAGGAAGGACATTATTGCCATAGAGGGAGTGCAGAGAAGGTTCACCAGACTGATTCCTGGGATGTCAGGACTGTCTAATGAAGAAAGACTGGATAGACTTGGTTTATACTCTCTAGAGTTTAGGAGATTGAGAGGGGATCTTATAGAAACTTACAAAATTCTTAAGGGGTTGGACAGGCTAGTTGCAGGAAGATTGTTCCCGATGTTGGGGAAGTCCAGGACAAGGGGTCACAGCTTAAGGATAAGGGGGAAATCCTTTAAAACCGAGATGAGGAGAACTTTTTTCACACAGAGAGTGGTGAATCTCTGGAACTCTCTGCCACAGAGGGTAGTTGAGGCCAGTTCATTGGCTATATTTAAGAGGGAGTTAGATGTGGCCCTTGTGGCCAAGGGGATCAGAGGGTATGGAGAAAAGGCAGGTACGGGATACTGAGTTGGATGATCAGCCATGATCATATTAAATGGCGGTGCAGGCTCGAAGGGCCGAATGGCCTACTCCTGCACCTAATTTCTATGTTTCTATGTTTCTATATAATTAGGGAAATTTAACAAACAGAAATCAGAAATAAAAACTGAAAATGCTGGAAGTATTCAGAAGACCGCCTTTGGAAAGAAAGATTGAAAATTTCAGGTCAATTACCTAAATCTCACACAGTATTTATTGGTCAGCACAATCTGGCTTATTCTGTTTCTCTGAAATTTCAAACAGGTACAATGCAGGAGTTTATATCTGTAGCCTGACCTTGTCCATACCACCACACAGTCTAGCAATGGTTACAGCTCACCCCCAATGTGTACTTCCATACAAAGCAAGCAACAAGAATACTGTGCTTGAAACTGAAATGGGTATCTACCCAGATTTCAGAGGCATTATGCACAATTCTCAAAACCCCAAATCTGAATCCTTGCATTGATTCATGCTACATGTCAATATTCAGGTTCACTGTCAAAAAATAAAAAATACCAAGAGTGTTACCTTTGTGTTTGAATTCATGTTTTTTTAAATTGTGCAATTTGATCAGAATCTGAAGGTAAAATAAACAGTTAATCTGATGATCGCGACTTTTCTCATCTTGAGGTGCTGATTTAAGTGATTCCAGAACAAAGGTCGAATAGCTGAAAACAAAGAATAAAACCTTTATATTACTTTGGTATCAGTCCAAAATTCAATCTCCAATTTAAAAAAAATAAATTATTGTTTAAAGAAAAGAGCTAGGGACCAACGAACAACAGAATATACACACTGGATTATATTTTTAAAAAACACTTGTCAAATGGGAAATTAAGTCTAAAAGTATCAAACAATACACATCAACTGTTGCAGTTGGCTGCCTGCTTCATCCTAACAGAATGCCACTGAAACTTACTTGCCAGTTTCTGCCAATTTGAGAATATCTTCTGCAGTGCTAATCTTTAGTGGTTCACAGCACGGTTTGATTGCTTGATACTCAGCAGTTGAAATGACTTATCATACATCAAGGAGCCATCCACAGAAGAAAATTGAGAACCACATGAAATTTACAGAAACTAGAATCATCTAACCTGTTTAATTTTTCAATACCAAGGCAGTACAATTGAATGCACATTACAGTAAACCTCCAATAATTTGCTATACGATTGTTTGAAAATCCTAGCAATTCAGTGTCTGGCTACTGTTCCCCACATTCCACTTTAACACACCCGGTCCCAGATTCCAGTGTTCTCTTTACACTGATAATAATTTCCCATTCTTCCTTTAAACTACTAGGCCCAATTCTCTTTTTAAACTGACCACGGGTTCCATTTCCCATGCTCCTTTTAACCCGACCAGTGACTTGTTTCCACACCCTTCAGGGCTCCATTTTTTACGCTCTCTTTAAGCTGACTAGTGCTGATTCACACACTTCCTTTAAACTGATAAGGTTTGTTTCCCTCATCCCCTTAAACTGACTGGGCCCCCTTTCCCCGTGCTTTCTTTCAAATCATCAGTGCCCACGATGCAACATGCTCTTAAAAAACTCACCAGAACCCCGTTTCCCAAGCTTTCTTTAAATTTAGCTGATTCGCTGGAAAATTTATAACATCTAATATTCAGTGGTCCAAAAATATTTGCAGACTTGAGAACTGAAAGTTGCAAGATTATGTTGGAATGTAGTGGTTTGAAAAGGTGCAGGAGATGCTGGGATTACTGGTTGCGAGCAAGCAAACATTGGGGACAGATGTTGCATCTCCCGCAGTTGCAAGGGAAGATTCGTTTTTTTTGGGGTGGGGAAAGAAGGGGTAGGTGTGAGCTGGGTGAGCAGGGATGAGTGAACCAAGTGTCTACAGAATATGGAAAGGGTTGGAAAGATATGACTGGTAGTGAGATCACAATGAAGGTGACGGAAATGTTGGAGAATGCTGGGTTGGATGCAGAGGCCGGTGGACTGAAAGGTGTGGACCAGGGGACCTCTATCCTTGTACCATGAGTGAAAGCAGAACTGTAGGACACAGTGGAGACACAGGTAGGAGCGCCCATAGTCAGGATCGAACCTAGGTCTCTGGCGCTGCAAGGCAGCAACTCTACCGTTTTGCCACCGTGCTATCCCAAAGATTTCAATTTTAAAAAAAAGCAAAGCACATGTTAATTTCTAGAAGGTCAGAATTGAAAACCTGGGAAATTAACATAAAATCTGCATTAAACTACACTTGGATTGAGGCCAATAGATCTGGTTTCTGTGTAAATATATTATAGAAAACAAAATTGTCCACTTTGCAGATCTTAAAGACAAATTAAACCATTTCTTTGAGCTTGCATTGCACCCGTGAAGTGCAATGCACTATTTAGAATAAATTCAACTTTCGTAAAGGATACTGTCTTCAAACTTGTAAACATCCTCAGGCTTGTCTGCACCAGCATGACAGGGTGGAAGGAAAGCCGACTCAAACTGTGACTCAAACTGAGTTGCCTCATTGGCCAAAGCTTTTGGAAAACAGAATGGCAGAAATATATTACAATCAAAACAATGCTCCACTACATTCCATAACGACCAAAATTAGAGATTATTTCCTCATAGATATTCGTGGACAGTTGGATGAAAATAATCTAATTATTTTTTGCTTAGTTCAATTTTCACAACTAAACTAGTCTTTAATATGGCTCTACAGTGTGGGTGGCAATTACGTCTATTTGGTGAGGTTATTACAAACCAACTGCATATTGGAAAGCAGGTTGAATATCACTCCAGCTGAGAATTAGTTGGATTAATTTTGAACATTCCCCATGGCAACCACACTTTTTTGAATTTAAGCTCACTACTTGCCACAATGTGTTCTGTAACTCAATGCCAGTTGAGCACAAGTCCATACTTTCATGCTTCTGCCAGTGTATTCCATGAACATGTTATATAGAGCATAGTCGAGATAGCAACTTTAGGGCAACAACCAATTTGGTTATAAATGGGGAAACACCAGTGATTTGCTTATTCATAAATTCAAAATCATATTAGGCCCTAAAGGATCAAATCATTGGATCAGGCTTCACAAACCCTTCAGTTTAAAAGGCCAAAACCTTTTTGATAAATGATTCAGTTAGATAGACACAAGGAAAGTATTTCCTCAAATTAATAAATCCAGAGTATATATTTTACTTTAAAGGCAGAGTATAAAACAGTAAGAACAGAAGGCACTATTGTTTGGCGAGGGTAATGAAAATCTAAAACAGTTCTATTAAATCGGTCAATTAAAATGTTAAAAACAAGATTCTTATTGGGCAACTCTCCTAGTGGCAGCATGCTGTAAAGGTTGTAACTTTGTTTGCTCCCTCAACTTTTAACTTCTTACTTACCACTCTTTCAATGTTACTTGTTATTACTTGATTTCAAGGCACGGTCTAACCTTTCTAAAGTGTTGATAACGCTTCATCGTATGCTTCAATCGTGTAAAGGATGGAGAAGAGGAAAAAGAGCTTCTCCAAGGAAGGATTGTGGGGAAGGCGCAGCTTCCGACTGGTATCTTAGAAGCAATATCGAAAATGAATGGAGAAATGAAAACAAGATTCTGCAGTTTGGAAAAAATGATGAAAGGAATTTCGAGCAAATTGAAGGACAAGCTGATTATGTTACAAGATGAATCTCGTGAACAGAAGGAACAAATTGATAACTTGCGAATCTTGGGCCAGGAAAGAGATTTGAAGATTGAAAGACTAGAACGGAAAATGAATGAACATACTCGGGCACTCCAGCAATACAAGATTAAAACCATGGATCTGGAAAACAGAAGCCGTCAACTGAATTTGTGAATTGTTGGTTTGCCTGAAGGTCAAGAAGGGGATCAGACAGGTTTTATTAAAAATCGTTACTCATACTTTGTTAGGAGATTAATGAATATCGTATATACAGCGTCAAATAAAACTCCAGAATGTGTCATTTCACTTGATGCTGAGAAGGCATTTGATAGAGTAGTTTGGGAATACTTATTCAATACAATTGAACAAATTAAGATTGGTCCAAAATGTATCTCTCGGATCAAGCTGATATATCATATACCTCCAGGCTTCTGTGCTTACCAATAATCGGAGATCCCCTTTTTTCAGGCTCTTTCGAAGTACTAGACAGGGCTGTCCTTTAAGTCCTTTACTGTTTGACATTGCTTTGGAACCTTTGGCCACCGCTATTAGGAAATCCCCTAATATTTCTGGTATTGTCCGTGGGAATAAGACACATAAGCTATCTCTCTATGCAGATGCTCTGTTATTATTCACCTCCAACCCAGATAAATCTATTCCGGCAATAGTAGCGCTACTTAATCAATTTAGTAGTTTCTCTGGTTATAAACTAAAACTTAGTAAGAGTGAGCTTTTTCCATTAAACAATCTAATTTCGAATTATGGACAGTTTCCATTTAGATTGACTACAGAATGTTTTATTTATTTAGGCATTAAGATTACCAAGAAACACAAGGATCTATTTAAAGCCAATTTTACGCCTCTAATTGACCACATCAAACAACAGTTTACTAAATGGTCACCAATGTCATCTTTAATCGGCTGAATCAATGCTATTAAAATGTTTATCCTACCTAAATTTTTGTATTTATTTCAGCCGATACCAATTTTTATTGCTAAATCTTTCTTTGATATTGACTCCAAAATTTCTTCATATATATGGCAGAATAAAAATCGCAGACTAAGTAAAAAATACAGAAATCAAAAAAAGACGGTGGTTTGGCACTGCCGAACCTTAGATTTTACTATTGGGCAGTTAATGCTCGCTATCTAACGTTTTGGACAAAAGATTTAGAAGATACCCAATGTCCAGGATGGATAAATCTTGAATGTGATTCTATGAAAGGGCTATCATTGACGTCTAGTCTAGGGGCCTCGTTACCTTTTACAATTACGAGATTGAATAAATATACGACTAACCCAATAATAAGACATACATGCCGAATATGGTTTCAATTTCCTAAGTTTTTTGGATTGAATGATTTTATCTTATCGAGTCCTATCATATCTAATTTTTTCTTTCAACCTTCTAGTACTGCTCAAGCCTTTCTGTTATGGAAGTGGAAGGGGTTAGCAGCTTTTTGTGATTTGTTTTTGGATGGTTGTTTCATGGCTTTTGAACAACTCTCCAATAAATATAATCTACCTAGCTCACATTTCTTTAGATATTTACAAATTAGACATTTTTTGAAGGCTACTCTACCCATGTTTCCGTTACCACATCAAACCGAATTCTTGGAAAAAATGTTGGACCCTTATCAGAAAGGTTTAATAACTATTTGTGAGATGATTTTGAAATTACATATAGATCCATTTGATAAAATTAAGAATGACTGGGAAAGAGAACTCCAAATTTCTCTACCAATAGTGAAATGGGAGAGGATTCTTCAATTAGTAAATACTTCCTCAATGTGTGCAAGACAGGCTCTGATACAATTCAAGGTGGTTCACAGAGCTCATATGTCAAAAGATAAGTTAGCTCGTTTTTTTATATAAATCCTACCTGTGACAGATGTAACTCTGAAGTGGCCTCATTGACCCATATGTTTTGGTCTTGCCCACTTTTGGAAAAATATTGGAAAGAAATTTTTGATACTATTTCTGTAGTCTTAGGTATTGATTTACAACCTCATCCTATTACTGCAATTTTTGGGCTTCCAATGTTAGATTCTATTCATCTGTCCCGTTCCGCCCATCGGCTGATTGCTTTTACCACATTAATCGCCAGAAGATCTATTTTATTTAAATGGAAAGACTCTAATCCTCCGACCACACTCCATTGGTATTCTGAAAAGATATCATGTTTAAATTTAGAAAATAATGAGTGACATTGTTGAACACTTGGTTAAATTTGATAGGACTTGGGGAAACTTTATTCAACATTTTCACACAATTTAAGTCCCTGTCCAACTGTTATAATAATTATTTTACCTTTATACGGTGCAACGGACTTGACGACAAACAGGGACTTAAATTATTGAAATTCTTTGCAGCCCAGATTCTGCTTTTCTTTTTTCTTCCTTTTTCTAGTTTGGGGGGTTTTGTTTGTCTCTTTTTTCTTTTTTTTCTTTTCTTTCCTTTTTATCTTTTTGTTTTTATATATATGTTCTTTTTAAACACGTAATTATATTTATATAGCAAATTCTACTCACGAACCGAGCACAACAAAAAAGGGATACGTGCAGGCTATTTAAGTGAGTTCTATCGAAAGGAATGTTAACTTTATGTTAACTGCTTTGGTGTGTTCTGCGAGCGGGGGCTGTGTTCTGCGAGCGGGGTCTGTGTTCTGTGAGCAGGGGCTGTGTTCTCTGTGTCCTGTGAGCGGGGGCTGTGTTCTGCGAGCGGGGGCTGTGTTCTGTGAGCGGAACCTGTGTTCTGTGTTCTGCGAGCGGGGGCTGTGTTCTGCGAGCGGGGGCTGTGCTCTGCGAGCGGGGGGGGTGTTCTGCGAGCGGGGGCTGTATTCTGTGAGCGGGGGCTGTATTCTGCGAGCGGGGGCTGTGTTCTGTGAGCGGGGGCTGTGTTCTGCGAGCGGGGGGCTGTGTTCTGCGAGCGGGGGCTGTATTCTGCGAGCGGGGGCTGTGTTCTGTGAGTGGGGGCTGTGTTCTGTGAGCGGGGGCTGTGTTCTGTGAGCGGGGCCGTGTTCTGTGAGCGGGGGCTGTGTTCTGTGAGCGGGGGCTGTGTTCTGTGAGTGGGGGCTGTGTTCTGTGAGCGGGGGCTGTGTTCTGTGAGCGGGGGCTGTGTTCTGTGATCCGCGAGGGGGGGCGGCGACCACGACGAGCCGTAAGCCGATGTGTGCAGCCGAGTCCTGGAGCAGGTGATTGCGGCCGGGACTGATGACCGGGAGCCACTGAGCCTCCACGCCCACCCTACACCACCCCCCTCCCCCCTCCTGCTAACCCCCAACACCACCCCCTCCCCCTCCCACATACACCCCCTCCCCTACCCCCACAACCCCCCACACCTCTCCGCCCCTACACACCTCCCACACCTCTCTCCGCCACAAGCCCCCTACTCCACACCCCCCCGCTCCCCAACACCCCCCTCCCCTACACACCCCTACACCCCCCCACCCTCCACTCAGCCACACCCCTCCCCCTCACTACCACACTCCACCCTACCACACACCGCTCCCCCACACTCCGCCACTCCCCCCCTACCACACACACCCCTCCCCCCTACCGCACACCCCCCCTCCCCTACCCCCACTGCCCCACAACCCCCCCTACCGCCACCACACCCCCCCCTACCCCCTATTCATTATTCAACACAATTCATGCATTAATTACACATTCTTTGCTGCTCTATCACAGCAGATATAACAAACAACTTTATGGCAAAATTAAGTGGATTACAACAGTATTTTTTCTCCCTCCCCATCCTTCTAGCATGTGAGACACCCCCTTTCCTTTCAGCTCTCGTGCACACGCCCGCCATTGCTCCAACCCGTGTGCACCACACCACCCCACCCCCCCCCCCCCCCACATCCCCCCCCAGCTCACTCTGCCCCCCACACCCCACCCCTCCAACTTGCGCTCACACCCTGCTCCTCCTGCTCACACCCTGCCCACCTCCCAAATGGGATGTTATTACTCCCCAGCTAACAATGGACAGCCAATTAAACTGCATTTTATGGCCATATCTGCAGGATAGGGGACCAAAACCAGACATTGCATTGTCCAACAGGGACTTTAAAACTAGCAAAAAATTTAATAGACCATCAAGGGTTAATTGTGAGCAGCAGACTATTGTAGAACTCAGAATATTCCATACAGTATCAAGATATTGCTGCCTAATACAGTTTTTAATTCAGATTAATCTCCTTTAAAGCCAAGTTCTTTTCACGCCCTTCACAACAATTATCCTAGCTTTATTCCCCCCACCCTCCCTTTCTCAGGAAGAAAGAACTAAAGCTTGATTAATTTAATATGCAAATCTCTGAAAGGACCTCACAATGGGATCGGCTGAGGTTTGAATGGTTTCAGTAGGAACATTAAGAACAAAACATGGAAACTACATTAGACGCATCCTGACAAAACTTTTGGTCACAAGTAATAATACACCACAACTGTAGAGATCAATAATATCAAATCTCTCTTAAAGGCTCATTTGTGCACTTAAAGGCGAATATATTTCTTCATTCACAGGTGCTGATTCAGAGCGAAATGTAGTATAAAAGCTTATCTCTGGTAAATTGCCATGATAACTTGTTTTATAATGCATGTGTGCACGATTTATTCACACATACAGTCATTAAACTTCAATGCCCTGCCCTTTAGAATTTTCTTCTGATCAATAATTTAGGTTGCTGGAAATGCAAACTTAATTCCATGGAGACTGCTTAGGCTTTTCATGATTACAATGCAGACACTTCCACATAATTTCACTCCTTTACCTGATATCCCTTTCTTATCAATGATATTTTCTGCTGCTTTAGTCACAGCTTCCTGCAAGGTCTCATTCCCAACCTGATTCAATCTGCGAGAGTTCAGAGCATGTTTCTGTTTGATGGTACCAAAGGCCTCAATGAGGGAGTCCACCTGGAAATCAGCAAGCAGTTAAAATACTTTCAATAGCAAAACATTGTTAATTAACTGCAGACGTATATAGACTAATTGAACTAAAATGGAATGATTTTAATATTTTAATTCCCAATTGTTTAAGCTTCATAACCTTCAAGCCTCCACTTCCTCCCATTTGTTTACATTAGTTGAAATACATTTCATTGCACTTGCTTGTCTCATGAACATTGATGCCGTGTGGAATAGAAAAGCAAATGCAAATCAAGTCAACAGCCTTGATCACTGCCTCATGCATTATTAAGATATTGAAAAATCCTTGCACATCAAGCTGAAGGGTACTAAGAGATTCAGACGAAGCATCACCAGTCAAGTATGCCTACATTACTAATGCAGCTAACCAGATATTAAAGATTGATCAGAGTAGGAGTTGTGAAGTGCTGTACCAGTTGTTTCATCCATAACAAATCATGAGAGCACTGCAAATTATTACAAAGCAAGATTAATTGAAGATTGACAGTAAGACCAGTCCTGTCAAATGTAATGGGCACTGTTGCAAACAGTTCAGCATAGTTTTATCTCCAATCTGTGCAAAATTAGTCAATGCCTACAAAGGAGCAGTGAGAGTGTTGAAATTATCATCACTAATTATGAACCGGCAAAACATTGCAAGACTGCTGTGCAACAGTGCTATTCTGTGGACAGGATTCCATGTTATGAAGAATCCTTCAGTAATCTCTTAGAACAACTTCTCAGGCAAGGTTGCAACTGTATGTCATAATGCTGTAGTCTGATAATGTATCCAAAATATCTGCATGCTCAGTAATGACAGTCCAGGCATAGCACAAATTGTGGGGGGATATCAGTAACGTGGCTTCCCATAGAAGCTGTGAGTATACAGTACTTGGGGAAGGGAATACCTATTCTCAATTCACCAGGAAAAATGCACTGGTCCTTGAATGTGTGGCACCGGGAGAAACAGAAGTGAAGGAAAGCTGGTGGAGGGCAGGGCAGAATCAAGGATTTAAATATAGTTAGGTCTGTTTTCATGTAGTGCAATTGTAGGATTTCACATTTCAGTAACGTATTTTATTTATACATTAATAAAACCGGTTGGTTGCATTGAGATGGACGTGTTGGTAGGCTTCCTGGAAACACTGCAATGGGAGGTTTATGAGTTTGGGAAGTGACGGTAGAGCAGCCTTGGCAAGTGGATACACTGCGCGGACACAGGTAACTTAGTACCTTCATTGTAAAAGTGATGTGTAACGGTTACCTTCTCTCGATACGAGGCTTCTTTTTCATTGGTATCTTCTTTTGTCACAGAGTCACCTGAGGAGAAAATGCCATCACTGATATATGTCATTCTGATTCAATGGACATCTTCACAACGGGGAATTCAGGATTAATAGTGAACATTCACACAAATGGTGGCATAGGTAATCATGCTCTGGTTTCTTGTCAGACCACAATAAAAATACCTTTGGATGCAGCCAAAGAGAAAACAAAAATAAAAGCATGTCATTATATAGTCACTTGCCCCAATTATAAGAAATCCGAAATTTGTTGTATCCCTTGCCCATTCCTACTCATTGCAATGAACACCCAATCCTTCAGCACCTCAAATTTAAAATCCTTATTTCTGTGTTTAAATGCCCATTGCGCCTTTGCACTCTTTCATGCTATTCCACAAAGCAGGATACCAATGAAAGCAGTAGGTCTACCTCTGCCTTAAAAATATCCAAAGCCTTTGCTTCTACCACTCTTTAAGTAAGAGAATGCCAAAGTCTCACAATCCCCCAAGAAAATGCTGTTTCATCCTGGTCTTAAATACATGACCTACGATTTTGAAACATTAATCCCAAATCCCCTGATCCCCTGAACATCTAATAATAAATCACCATCAATCTTTCAAATAAACATAAAGTACTGGAATAACTGAGTGGGACAGGCAGCATCTCTGGAGAGAAGAAATGGGTAACATTTCGGGACAAGACCCTTCTTCAGACTGAGAGTCTGCGGCAAGGGAAACAAGATGGGAAGATCATCCCTTCCCACCCAAACCACCCCCTTCCTCCGTACCTTCCCCTGCAACCGCAGGAGATGCAACATCTTCCCATTTCCACCCCTTTCTGCCTTCTGCAGAGACCGTTCCCTCGGCAGATCCCAGATTAACTCATCCCTTCCCACCCAAACCACCCCTCCCTAGGTACCTTCCCGACCAACAGTAGGAGATGCAATATCTTTCCATCTCCATCTCTTTCCGAAATCAACTGAAAGGTTCCTCACCAAATAAATACCATCAACCTGAAAGATTAACTGTGTCCCCCTAAGATACTGTCTGACTAGAATATTTCCAATATATTTAAAAATTGGCTTGTAACAAATGATTTTGATAGCAGAATTGTACTGGATACCTTACCAGGAAAGAAAGGCTGCATGTTAAACAGCTGAGCATTGTGCACTTCCATTTTCCCCGTATTTTCATTTAGTACGCCAACAAAATACCTGAATGAAACAAAAATTGCTCAATGAAAGGTGTTTAGCAACTTGTATACACTAACCAGCAATCATTTGTGCTTTAAAAAATATATAAATTGTACATGGATATAAACACACTCTCAATGCCACAATCATAGTCTTGATTTTAAGATATGTGCTCAGAACCTCTTCAATGTTCAATGCCCTAGCAATCCGAGTTGGAAACATGCACTTAGTTGTCAGATAATGCCTGAGATATGCTCATCTTTTCCTCGATGGTCAAAAAACCTTCATCGCTCAATCTCATCCATTATGTAGATTCGTAAGTCAGTATGTCATTAACATCTTTCAGAAGGAGAAATTGACAGAGGGAGAAAAAAACAGGCAATTAGGTGGAATCCATCAATATGGCTGATTCATAATGCATTCATTTTGCGACTTGGTTGTGAATGCAGGGGGAATGATTGGTGATGATGAGAAAATTGGTGCTGCTGTGGATAGTGTGAATGTTGTCTCAGGCAGATGTATGATGCATGATGCAGATCAGTTGAAAACTTGGATTGAGTTTTGGCAAATGTGATTTAATCCTGATAAATGTCAGGTAATGCATTTTGGAAAGTCAAATGAGAGTAGGATAACTACATCTAATGGTAGGGAGCAAAGGGATGTTGATGAACAGCCTGAAATAACAACACATGTGGATAGGGTGATGTAAAAGCCAAACAGCATGCTTGTCTTTATAGGTCAGAACATAGAATATAACAGCTGAGATATCACATTGTAACATTGATTAAGCTGCACTTGGGGCATTTGGTGCAGTTCTTGCTTTTTTCATTACAGCAGATGGTTGATATCTGGAAGCGGACATGGTGGAATCAGAAATACGATGTTTAAGAGACAGTTAGCCAGATACTACAATAGGCAAGGCACAGAAATAAACATTCCTAATACAGGTAAATGGTAGTTGGTGTAGATGGGTATAAAGGTCAGCATGGATGCAGTGGGCCAAGGGGCCCCATTTTATGCTGTATAACTAAGAGAAAAGGATTAATAACTTGCACAAGTAATTATTTATGCAAGTTTGCAAATGCTATCAGTTGAGGTAGTAGTGGAAAGATACCAGAAATTTGAAATGAACAGCAATTGAGAACAATTAGCATTACGAGTTGAATCTTTTCTGGAACAGGTGGGCAGGTTCTGTTGAGGGACAGAGGCACCTTCTAAAGGTCAGGGTTTACGTCGCCTATTTCCTTTCCATACATATGCATTCTCAGCCATTTTGGTACCTGGATCTTGCACATCTGCAGTTCTTCAGAACACCTTTTCATTTGTTTTAGAGAATGGATATCTCAAAAAGGACGTGGATGCATGTTTCTCAGAAATTTCAGTTTTATTCAATGGCCAAACTCAACAAAAGTACAAAATACCATGTGCTAAAAAATATTACCAATTGTCGATTCCAAGTAAAATTATCCTCGTACCCAAAAACACGACAAACTGCCATTAATTTTAAGATTATTTTAGGCAATCTCATGTGGAGTTGAGGGTCAAGGCTAAGTGCAGCAGAGGGATAGTGATAAACAGATTGTGGAGAACCAGAAATATTTCATATTTAAATATCACATTCCCTATTATGAAGCCCCATTTCCAGCTAAAAACTGACACTCTCAGTTCACCCAGAGACAAGATGTAATTTCAGCTCCAATTTACATAGGTAATGGAAATTAGTGGCCATTCTAGTTAATTAAACAAAAAATGCTGAAAAGACTATGCAGGTCAGGTGGCATCAGTGGAAAGAGAAACAATAAATGTTTCCCGCCCTGGACCATTCTGCTTTAATAGTAGCTATGTACAAAAGTCATCACTATTTTTTGGATCGGGATGACAATATTCAACTAATTCTGAATCAGATGAAACACTTACTTGCATAGTGAATTACACTTGAGCGCACTCGGTCCAAAGTTATTTCCAACATATGTCAGCCTATCTGTTGCTGCAGACTATAGGGGAATGAACAATAAATCATATGAACAAATAAGTTTGAGAAATTGGAAGAACTGTATTAATACTGTTTAGAATTTTGAGACATTAGTTTGAATTATCAATCATGCCATTTTTAATAACATAACATTCCGTGGAAGCAGACGTGTTAATTGTCATCTATCTATCTATATTATATATTACTAAAACTTTCATCGTGTTCATTTGTTTGTATGCGTGCATGCGTGTTCTGGAAACTCCGCCAAAACGGTACACGATAGTGCTACAATTTTTGGCCCACCTTATTCACCATTGTCCTGTGGTGTGCATTAGCCAAGTTTCGTTCAGATTGATGTTATATTTTACAAGCTATTGACATTTTAAACTTTTAAAAAATCACTTTTCCACTTGCCCTGCCCGTCAGCCGCGTTCGACGTCATCGAAACTCCGCCATAACGGTACACGATGGCACTACAACTTTTGGCCCACCTTACTCACAATGCGATGTGAACTACCAAGTTTTGTTCAGATTGATGTTATATTTTAAAAGTTATTGACATTTTAAACTTTACAAAAAACACTTTTCCACTTGCCCTGCTCGTCAGCCGTGTTCGACGTCACAAAGATGTCACAATGGAATTTTAAACTTTAAAAAAATCACTTTTAAAGGGGATGCTATGAAGGCAGTTATACGTGGAAAGCTGATCGCCCTGACATCATCACAAAAAAAGGCCCGGCTAGCTACGTAGTGGGCCTAAAACTAAGCTGAAGCTCAGACCGTGCCTTTGCTGGGGACCCAAATTATGGAAAGCCTTTGCTGTGTCGGCACCCAAATCGCATGGAAAGATCTGCCTCTCCACATAAAACAGGCCTCTCCTCTGTTTTTAAATCACTTCTTAAAACCCATCTCTTCTCCGTGGCCTTTGATACCCAGTAAGATGTCGACTTTATTTATTTACTGATTTAATTTCTTATCTTTTTGATTGCTTTTATTCCATGGCTATTATTTTTACTCATGTTTTATGTCTTTTAATTTATTGTTGTATTTCATAAGTAATTTTTGCGCCTCACGTGAGCTGTTATGGTGTTTGTTTATGATGTCTTGTTTATTCTTCTGTACAGCACTTTGGTCAACATTGGCTGTTTTAAAGTGCTTAACAAATAAAGTTGGATTGGATTGGATTGGATAAAGTAGAAAAACTGAAAGAATTGGAGAAAAAACATAAAAACATACAGGATCAGTTGGTACTAAAACAGGTTAAGGAAAAAAGGGGGGAGATAGATGAGATATGAAGCAGGTTCAAAAGCAACTAGACTCCTGGCCAGACGCCTGCGTAAACAGCAGGCCTCTAATACAATTCATAAAATAAGAGATCCTAAAACCAATCAATTATCACATGAGCCAGATGAGATAGAAAGAATATTTGAAGAATACTATAAGAAACTCTATTCTAAACCACCATCAGCTGACGAAAGGACAATGAGAAGTTTTCTTAACTCACTTGATCTGCCATCCATTGGTGAGACACAAAATAATACCATTACGTCACAATTTACGGTTAAGGAGCTGGAAGCTGCAATCAGTAGACTCAAGGCTAGTAAATTACCAGGCAGCGATTGGTTTCCACCAGAATGGTACAAGGCCTTTAAGAAAGAGCTAACACCTCTGCTCCTGTCTTGCTTTAACTGGACCCTTAAAGAGGGCAGGGCTCCCCCATCATGGAAGGAAGCAATTATTACCATTTTACCCAAGGAAGGCAAAGACAAAGAGCAATGTAAACATTTCAGGCCAATCTCAATTTTAAATGTAGACTACAAACTATTTACCTCAATCATTTGCAAAAGACTCGAGACTTTTGTACCAAATCTGATTAATGAAGACCAAACTGGATTTATTCGGGGGCGTCAAACACAGGATAATATTAGAAGAACCCTCCACATTGTGGATAATGCTCAAAAAAAAGATACAAATATGGTCCTGGTCAGTTTAGATGCAGAAAAAGCCTTTGATAGTGTTAGTTGGGTATTCTTATATGAAGTACTGAGGAGATTTGGTTTCAATGAAGATGCAATTCGGTGTATTAAAACAATATATCAGGAGCCTACAGCTAGGATTAAGGTAAATGGAAACATATCAAAAAGGATCCAGTTAGAGAGGGGCACAAGGCAAAGATGCTGTCTTTCTCCTACTCTCTTCGTTTTGTATATTGAACCCTTAGCACAAGCAATAAGGCAGAGAGAAGACCTGCAGGGGGTCAAAATAGGGGGGAAAGAACATATAATTGGTCTTTTCGCTGATGATATCATTATTTTTCTTGAACGACCAGATATATGTCTCCCAAATCTAATGAACCTATTTGAAACATATGGATACTACTCAGGGTATAAATTGAATATAACAAAAACACAAATTCTTTCATTCAATTATTCTCCATCCCAACAAATCAGAGATGCATATAATCTGAAATGGAACTCTAAAATGATGCAGTATCTTGATGCAACTATAACCAAAACACTTTCCAACTTGTTTGAAACTAATTATAACAAAATTGAAGAAAACATCAAAAAGAATGTTGAGAGATGGTCGACCCTTCCTCTAGACTTCAATGCCAGAATACAAACGGTAAAAATGAATATCCTACCTAAACTACTATATTTATTCCAATCTCTCCCAATTAATGTCCCCCGAGATAAATTCATAGCCTGGGATAAAATGATCTCTAGATTCATTTTGAATAGCAAAAAACCAAGAATAAAACTAACAACACTTCAACTGCCGAAAAGCAAGGGTGGAATGGCTTTACCAAATCTGAGGAAATATTTTTATGCAGCTCAACTCAGACCTCTGGCTTGCTGGTGTAGACCTGATTATGAATCTCGATGGAAAGAAATGGAAAGGGAGATACAGGGTTACCAGACCCAGAATTTGGTGGGAGACAAATATCTGAGAGGGGCTTTGAGACATGCCATGGATCCAATAATAGCATTTACGTTAGAAATATGGAATGTTATAGTGGAAAAATACAAATTAAGAAGAGGGGTTCACGTATTGAAGTGGTTCGCATATGACTCAAAGTTTAAGCCAGGGGTGTATGATTCAAAATTCAAAGAATGGGCACAAAAAGGCATAACGGCAATGTATACAGTTTCAGAAAATGGCGAGTTTATGAGCTTCCAAGATGTAAAGTCAAAGTATGGTCTCGAAAGCAATGATTTTTTTAGATACTTGCAATTAAGAGACTACTTTACAAAAGAGATAAGGCCAGAACTAGATGAAACTTCAAATAATGTGATCAAGGTGATTGTGGATGCATACAAACAGAAGGGGTCTCGGATCATCTCTGCTTTCTACCAAGCTCTGGTGGAAAGCGGGGGAGAATCAACGCTCTACATAAAAACAAAATGGGAAGCAAAATTAAAGATCCAAATAACACAAGAAGAATGGTATCAAATGTGCGAAACACAATGTTCATCCACAAGCTCACTAGTATGGAGTGAATTTTGCTGGAAGAATCTATCTCGCTTTTTTATAACACCCAAAATAAAAAGCAGACAACTTGCTGTCCAACAACACTGTTGGAGGCTGTGTGGGAGTACGGAGGCAGACCACTCGCATATTTTCTGGAACTGTGTAAAGATATGGCCATACTGGGAAAATGTTAATGCAGCTGTAAATAATATCTTGGGTTATAAAATCCCAAATACCTGCCCTGTGATGTATCTGGGGCGTATTAAAGATAGTGTAAAAATAGAAGATACATATTTGATTAAAGTTTTGCTTGCAGCAAGTAAGAAGGCCATTACCAGGCAGTGGCTTAATGAAAAAAGTCCAAAACAGGAACAGTAGTTGGAAATTGTGCGAGACATCTTTAATATGGAGAAATTGACATATTCCTTGAGGGTCAAGGAGAATTCATTTGAGAAGATCTGGGAAAAATGGACTGTTTATTTGAGCCATGACACCAATTAGATAAATGCCGAGCTAGATATGGGAAGATTGCGTTATATAGAACTAGATGGTATGTTTGTATGAATGTTGAATTATCTCCAGATAACTAATCAATGTAATGTTTTTTTCTTTTTTTAATTTGGTAAATGAACCACACGGTCTTATTCCAATTTTTTTATTTATTTACTTCTATTTTTTTTTCCCGATCTACTTATTTTTTTATTTTGATTGCTGTTTTTCTTCCTTTGTTTTATTTATGGTGAAGGTGTTGCACTGTTTTGAAAATATCTCTTAAAAATCAATAAAAATGTAAGTGGAAAAAAATAAAATAAAAAATCACTTTTCCTCTTGCCCTGCCCATCAGCCACGTGCAGGATTTGAAATGACAGCGCGTGCGCAGTGGGCCCGGTATCGGCGCGTGCGTTTTTTAAAACAACTGAAAGTCTCTCCGCACATGCCCAGTGGGGCTGATATCTGCACATGCGGGATTTGAAATGACCGCGGTGCTGAGGGTGGGGCTAGGTCTGGGAGCGGCGGCGCTGCTGCTCTGGGCCCGCAGGGAGGGAGAGGAGCAGGACCTGGGGCAAGGACGAGGCTGCAGCCTCAGCCTCTCCCTCCCCCGGCTCCAGGCTGCTTGGCCCACCCCCACCGCCTCAAGTACAACTTGCCGATGTGGTGGAGAAACGGCGGGTTTACATTGAGCGGTGGTTTACATTGAGATGGTTGGGAGAGGAGAGGGGAGGAGGAGGGAGTGGGGGGATAGTGAGGAGTGGGGAGTGAGTGGGGGGGGTGGGGGGGTAGGGGAGAGGAAAAAGGGAGGTTGTAGGAGGGGGA
Source organism: Leucoraja erinaceus (assembly GCF_028641065.1). Lineage (NCBI taxonomy): Eukaryota > Metazoa > Chordata > Chondrichthyes > Rajiformes > Rajidae > Leucoraja > Leucoraja erinaceus. The sequence continues at coordinate 54,131,488 of NC_073379.1, forward strand.
GAGTGCTGGGGGTGAGGGGGAATGGGGGATAGGGGTAGGGAGGGATGGGGGATAGGAGGAGAGGAGGTAGTTACAAAACCTACCTGGCAGTGGGGGGGAATGTCCGCGAGGGGGGGAGAGTGTACTAATCGGGGTAAATCATTAACGTCGGGATGTATTATTAGGGGGAACTGGGACCTCTCGCAGCCCCAGGCAAACAAAAAGGGTACCTTATTTTTACATTAAATGGGGTGATAGAGTAGATTTTGGGGGCATTTGAGGGAGTGCGATGGGGCGATGAGAAAGGGGATTTATTGGATTGAACACTAAATTCCTTCCATTTGGCCTATAAATAATGGGATATAAAAAGGAAGAATTATTTGTGGATCTTTGGTGAGGCTATTTAAAAATGTTAATCTTTCCTTAAGAAAGAGGAGCTTTTTTGGAAGCGATAGGGAACAAGATGATTTCCGGTATGAAAATGGGGATGAAAGTGGGTGTGTTATGTGGTGGAAGCAGAGGAGGTAACATTGCTAGAGGAGGGGAAAGTAGGGGTGAGGGAGGGGGTGAGCGGTAGAAGCAGAGGAGGGTTGGTGGAAGTTGGGGAGAGGGAGGATAATGGAGGAGGGGAATAGGGGACTGAAGAGGGAGAGTGAGATGTGTTCACATTGATCTTATATTTTACAAGTTATTGCCATTTTAAACTTTAAAAACTGCGCAGTCGCCCTCCCACTTGCCGGCCGCGCATGTGCAATTGAGCGAGGGTTGCCATGACTCGCGTCACAACAGGGATCTCTGGCATCACAACGGGAACCAGTCAGCCGCACCTGTGCAGTTGGGGGCTATGGATGAGTGGTGGAATATTGCATTGAGGGAACAGGCCCGACGGGTCCGCACTTGGTCTCGTTCATTATAAAGCACAATCATCGTTAAACTCTTACCAAGATTAGCTGATTCTTCTTCCGAGGGTTATTTTTATGTATATTTTTATGCAGTTGAAATTCCACATTTTCTGAATTTGTGAGCTTCCCATTGGAAAACTGAACTGTGAGAAAAATAACATTTTAGAAAATAAATTAGATAAATAAATAAATAAATGAGAGACCTAAATGCTAAATCTGCACTAAAGAGTACATGGTACTGTGTACATTTCTGTAGTCTTTTTTAAAAAAGTGTTGAGTGTATATTTTCTAAATATTGTTCTTGTGTTGAGGGCACTGCCAACAAAGCAAAGTTTGTTACCCAGAGCTGCCTTGAATTGCTAGGGCCATTGGTCAACCATATGGTCAAGATTGGAGTCAAGTGTAAACCTGAATGGATTGGGTGACTAAGATATTCATGAAACAGCTATGGTATTTTTGTGATAGCTTTGCTACTTTTTAATACATGTTAACTCAAAAACTACTTTTGATGCAAGTGAATGGCACTCTGTGTCTTGGTGGGATTTGGATTAAATCCCCGTGTGTTTCAAAGATAGACTGGAGTAACTTAGCGGGACAGGCAACATCTCTGGAGCGAAGGAATGGGTGACGTTTCGGGTTGAGACCCTTCTTCTCGAGAGATGCTGTCTATCCCACTGAGTTACTCCAGCTTTTTGTGTCTATCTTCAGTTTAAACCAGCATCTGCAGTTCCTTCCTTCACATCCCATTTCAAGTCTGATTCGAGAAACATAGCATTTTTCAAAATAAACTTATGAACCCCATGAAAAATGTATTTAAAATGTACACACCCACTTTGCAATGGTCCCGTTGTCTTTTTTGCATTTTTTTTGTTTATTTTGTTTGTTTAGTAGTTTTTTGGTTTTAATTAATTCCAATTTAAAATGGGATGGCATCTCTTCACAATGGTTTTGTCGTTTCCAAATCTGCCTCAATGTGCTTTAATGGATGACGACCTCGATGCCAGGATCGCCCAGTTCATCCATGGGACGCTCCCGTGAGGGCGCACGAGGGTATTTTTCCCCAGCGGAATCGCTGGCCCCGAGGGAGGGCAATCTGCTGTTCTTGTCTACGTAAAAAGGATGTCAGCGGCTCAAAGAACTTGTTTTAGGTCGGGAACTGTTCAGTCCCAAGAAAGGTTCCGAGTTGAAATGTTGTCCATTTATTTCCCTCCACAGATTCTGCCTGACCTCTGAGTTTATCCAGCATTTTGTTTTTTTTGCTCAAGATTCCAGCATGTACAATCTCTTGTTCTAGTCTGAGTTACCATTTTAGTCATCAACAGGAACTCAAGCTATATTATCTTACTTTTTCACAATGAGCTTATTTACCAATATATTCGTTATGTGTAACGTATGAAATAATGCATCTGCCTATACAAACTCTCCATTTTTCCACCCTGAGAAGATGCAATGTTCACACACTTTCTATTACTGATGTGGCCATGCCAATTTTGGATTGGATTATTTAATCATGAAACACTACGTCAGAGTCATATAGCACGGAAACAGGCCTTTCAGCCCAGCTCGTCCATGCTCAAGAGTCAAGAGAGTTTTATTGTCATGTGTCCCAGATAGGACAATTACATTTTTACTTTACACAACAGAATATGTAAACATAATGCAAAATGGAATTGGCGCTGGTTGCAGCAGCCTCCACCTTCAGCCGGGTATCTTTTTGTTTTTTTAGTTATGTTGATGTGTGTTTTTTATGATTTTTTTAATGTCTTTATGTGGGGGAAGAGGGCACGGTGCGGGGGATACCGTCCTTCAGCCGCTTCCTGGTGAGGACGCGACTATTATTCGAGTCGCGTCCTCGCCCCCCCCCCCCCCCCAGCGGCCTACCTGGATTGGCGCGGCCTTTCCTGCCGGGATCGACCAGAGCTCCAGCAGCGGCGGGACAGCGCTGAAACATCGCGGGGCTGGCGATGCCTTACCGGGGGTCGCCGTCTGGAGCCCGGAGTGCTGGGCCTGCGGCACCGACATCCTGGAGCTGCGGTTTGCGGAGCTCCCAACGCGGGCGGCGCTGACTAACAACGCGGGGTCCTGCGACTCTGCCTGGCTCGGCCTGCAGACTCGGGAGCTGCGGACTCCGGCTGCGGGAGGCGGCTGATCTGGAGGTCCGGGCCGCTGAGGAGGATGTTCACCGTCGGGGATCGGCGTTGGCGTTCCACTAGCCCGGCGTGAGGGCCTGGACATCGGGCCACCCGGGGCGGCGACTGCGGGTGCTCGGAAGGCCCCGACCACGGATGAACAGCTGGGAAGATCGGAGGGGAGGCTGGCTGGACAATGGTGCCTTCCTCACCTTGGTGCCACTGTGTTATGTTGCGTCGTGGACTTTCTGTGTTTGTGCTTTTTTTTTAAATTTCTATTTTTTTTTTTTTAATATGTTTGAATATTTATTATTTATTTATTTTTATGATACTGTAAAGGGAAATTCATTTTGTTGTCTCTAATTGAGACAATGACAATAAATTTGAATACAATACAATACAATAAAAGTTCAGTGTGTCTATAGACCATATATACACAATAAATAAACAGATATAGTGCAATAATAATAATAGACTGTTATTGTTCAGAGCTTATTTGATGTTGTGTTTAATAGCCTGATGGCTGTGGGGAAGGAGCTGTTCCTGAACCTGAATGTTACAGATTTCAGGCTCCTGTACCTTCTTCCAAATGGCAACGGTGAAATGAGTGTGTGACCAGGATAATGTTGGCAGCCTTTTTGAGGCAGCGACTGTGATAGATCCCTTCGATGGTGGGAAGGTCAGAGCCGGTGATGGACTGGGCAGTGGTCACAACTTTCTGCAGTCTTTTCTACTCCTGGACGTTCAAGTTGCCGAACCAGGCCACGATGCAGCCAGTCAGTATGGTCTGTACTGTGCACCTGTTAGAAGTTCGAGAGAACCCTCCTTGACATACTGACTCTCTGTAATCTTCTCAGGAAGCAGAGGCGTTGATGTGCCTTCTTTATAATTGCATCAGTGTGCTGGGACCAGGAAAGATCTTTGGAAATATGCACTCCCAGGAATTTGAAGTACTTGATCCTTTCCACCATCGTCGATATAAACGGGATTGTGGGTCCCTATCCTTCGCCTTCCAAAGTCCACAATCAGTTCCTTGGTTTTACTGGTGTTGAGAGCCAGGTTATTGTGCTGGCACTATTTGGTCAATCGGTCGATCTCACTTCTATACTCTGACTCATCACCATCTGTGATTCGTCCAACAACAGTGGTGTCGTTAGCGAACTTGATGATGGAGTTCGCAGAGTGAGTATAGAGTGAGTACAGCAGGGGGCTGCGCACGCAGCCTTGAGGTGCTCCCGTGCTGATTGTTATCGAGGATGACATATTTCCACCAATACGGACAGACTGTGGTCTGTGGATGAGGAAGTTGAGGATCCAATTGCAGAGGGATGCGTAGAGACCCAGAGCCGTGAGCTTGGTAATCAGCTTGGAGGGGACGATGGTATTAAACGGCGAGCTGTATTCTATGAACAACAGCATGATGTACGAGTTTTTGTTGTCCAAGTGGTCCAGAGCGGAGTGCCAGAGAAATCGCATCCACCGTTGTGGCGGTAAGCAAACTGCAGTGGAGTCAAGGTTCTTGTCGAGGTAGAAGTTGACAAACGCCATAATCAACTTCTCAAAGCACTTCATCACCACAGACGTTTGTGCCACTGGTCGGGTCTTTGAGGCACATCACCTTGCTCTTCTTGGGCACCGGTATTATTGATGCCCTTTTAAAGCAGGTGGGAACCCCCTACCTCAGAAGTGAGAGGTTAAAAATGTCTGCAAAAACTCCAGTCAGTTGGTCTACACAGGTTTTTAGAACACGACCGGGTATACCATCAGGTCCAGGCGCCTTCCGAGGGTTCACCCCTCTGAAGGATCTTCTGACGTTGGCCTCTGTGACTGTGACTGAAATACCATCATGGCAAATGGGGGCTCGCGAAGGCACATCAGTGTTCTCCCTATCAAAGCGTGTGTAGAATGCGTTGAGCTCATCAGGGAGTGATGCTTTGCCGTCGTAATGCCTCAACTGTTCTAGTCCCATTTGCTTGCATTTGGCCCATATCGCTCTAAACCTTTTCCATCCATGTACCTGTCCAAATGCCTTGTGCTTGTATTTGTCTCAACAACTTCCTCTGGCATATGCCCATCCCCCTCTGTGTGAAAAATGTTGTCCCTCAGGATCCTGTTAAATCGTTCCCCTCTTATGTTAAACCCATGCCCTCTAGTGCTTAATTCCACTATCCTAGGAAAAAGGCTATGTACATTCATCCTATCTATTTCCCCTTATGATACACTTGTTTAAGATAAATCCTCCGTCTCCTACAGTCTACGTATAGGAGAGGGTGTGGTGGACAATGAGCAAAGCTGTCTTAAGTATACAGCCAGATATAGATCACCTATAGAAAGGATCAGAGAACATTTAATCCGAACAACTATGAGGTGTTGCACTTTGTAGGCCAAATACAAGGGAATTTTGGGAGGTCAAATGCAATGGGAAAGTATATAGTTGATGACGTACAAAGGGATCTTCTTCTGTCATGTGGCGTGCACAGCCTAAAGTTGTTGGACAACTTGTTCTATTTGATCTTCCGTTTGTGCACGTCGAGTTGATTGCATTAGTCAAAACAGGGCGGACCACATGAAGGTTGCAATCTCCCACCCCACGTACAGAGGGATCTTGGAATCCAAGTCCATAGTTCCCTTAAAGTGGCAACATAAGTAGATAGAATGGTAATGATGTTTGATATGCTTGTTTTTCATTGGTTGTCATTGACTATAAGAATTAGGAAGTCATGATTCAGCATTATTAACCTTTGGTTAGGCCACATTTGGAGTATTGTATGCCTTTCTGGCCACCCCAATGTACAAAGGATGTGGAGCCAAGCTTTGGAAAGGATACCACAATGGTCCATTAGTGTTTATGAAGGATGTGATAAAGAAAGGATACTAACAGTATCCCTTACCAAAAAGTTGCCTGGAGGAGGTATTAACAACAAGGTGGGGCTGAACTAACTTGGCTTGTTTTCTCTGGAATGCCAGAGGCTGAGGGGAGACTAATTGAATATGTACTGATGGAAGTATCTAAAATTATCAGAGGCATAGATCGAGTAGGCAGTCAGAACCCTTTTTTCCCCAGGGTGGAAATGTCAAAGACTAGATGGCATCGCTTTAAGTGAAAGGCAATTTTTTTAAATGTGCAGAGCATTTTTTTTGTTTTACAGAGTGTGGTGGGAGCCTAAAACAAACTGCCAGAGATGGTTGTGTAGGCAGATATGAAAATGGCCTTTAAGAGGCTTTCAGTGAGGTGCATGGATATGCAGGGAATGAAGGATTATGTATCAGTGTGTAGGCAGATGAGATTTGTTTATAACATTGCATTATGTTCAGCACATACATTGTTGGTCAAATTATCTGTTCCTGTGCTGTAGAGTTCTATGTTCTATAAATAAAATCCTAGCTTGGCCAACGTCTCCCTATAATTCAAGCCATGGAATCCTGGCAACATTTCTGTAATCTTTTTCTGCATTCTTTCCAACTCAATGACAACTTTCCCTTAGTAGGGTGATCAAACTAAACACAATATTCCATGTGCGGCTTCAAACTGCAGAGAGGACCCCACCCAAAACACCATCTGTCCATTCCCTCCTGCCTGACCCGCTGAGTTACTCTAGCACTTTATTTCCCACAGAACTTCCAACATTTCCCAATGCCACCAATGTTATGTTATAGGAGCAGAATTGGGTCATTTTGTCCATCAAGTCTACTCCACCATTTAAATATGGCTGATCTATCTTTTCCTCTCAACCCTGTTCTCCTGCCTTCTCCCCATAACCAGTAATAATCAAGAATCTATCAATCTCTGCCTTAAAAATATCCTTTGACTTGGCCTCCACAGCCTTCTGTGGCAAATCATTCCACAGATTCACCACCCTCTGACTAAAGAAATTCCTCCTCATCTCCTTTCTAAATGTACATCCTTTTATGCTGAGGTTATGGCCGCTGGTCCTAAACACTCCCACTAGTGGAAACATCCTCTCCACATTCACTCTATCCAGGCCTTTCACTATTCGATAAATTTCAATGAGTTCACCACCTCAACCTTCTAAAATCTAGCACTGTCAAATGTTAACCCACTCATTTCTGGGATCATTCTTGTACACCTCCTCTGGATCCTCTCCAATGTCCGCACATAGCTCTTCAGACATCAAGCTCATAACTGCTCACAATACTTCAAATGCGTTCTGGCCAGTGTCTAGTAGTCTGAAGAAGGGTCTCGACCTGAAACGTCACCTATTCCTTCACTCCATAGATGCTGTCTCACCCGCTGAGTTTCTCCAGCTTTTTTGTCTACCTTCGATTTTTCCAGCATCTGCAGTTCTTCCTTTTATTTATCCATTTATTTATTTATCTATTTATTTTATTTATTATTTATTTCGAACAGTGTCTAATAAACCCTCTGCGTTACATCCCTGTTTTTATATTCTATTCCTCCCGAAATAAATGCAACCATTACATTTGCCTTCCCTACTACCTAGAAATTAGGTGCAGGAGTAGGCCATTCGGCCCTTCGAGCCTGCACCGCCATTCAATATGATCATGGCTGATCATCCAACTCAGTATCCCGTACCTGCCTTCTCTCCATACCCCCTGATCCCCTTAGCCACAAGGGCCACATCTAACTCCCTCTTAAATATAGCCAATGAACTGGCCTCAACTACCCTCTGTGGCAGAGATTCCAGAGATTCACCACTCTCTGTGTGAAAAAAGTTCTTCTCATCTCGGTTTTAAAGGATTTCCCCTTTATCCTTAAGCTGTGACCCCTTGTCCTTGACTTCCCCAACATCGGGAACAATCTTCCTGCATCTAGCCTGTCCAACCCCTTAAGAATTTTGTAAGTTTCTATAAGATTCCCTCTCAATCTTATAAATTCTAGAGAGTATAAACCAAGTCTATCCAGTCTTTCTTCATAAGACAGTCCTGACATCCCAGGAATCAGTCTGGTGAACCGTCTCTGCACTCCCTCTATGGCAATAATGTTTTTCCTCAGATTTGGAGACCAAAACTGTACGCAATACTCCAGGTGTGGTCTCACCAAGACCCTGTACAACTGCACCGAATCGACATGCAAATTAACTTCTTGGGAATCCTGTACCAACACTCGCAAGTCCATTTACACCTCCCTTTACCTCTCATACCTTGTTAGATTTCAGACCTTAGTTTTAGATTGAATGAACTACATCTCCTTGGAACTCGCTATAAACAAGACATTACTTTGTCTCAGGCTGCGCCACCCACAGCTTCACCTTGGATCCCACTTTTACAACACAAACTGTGAGCACAAAGTAAACGTTCTCACTCCCCGCCGTCTCCTCTCCTTCTGCTGCCCCACCGCCGCCTTCCTTCCTTCCCTCCCATTGATCCGATAGTTACAGTCCCGGCCCTGATGGAGAATAATCATCTCCCTCTCTTCGCCCCAGCCCCTACCGAGGGTGGCCCATTGATGCGGCTCCTGCTCCGCGCTCTCCCGGTATTTCCACACAACGTGCGCTGCCATCCCCGCAAACCAAAGCAGACCAGACCAAAGATCCTATAGCGCAACACACACGCCGTCCGCAACGGAGCCCGCAGCAGCACCGCCGCCTACAGGCCCGGAGTCCGCAGCAGCACCGCCGCCTACAGGCCCGGAGTCCGCAGCACCGCCGCCTACAGGCCCGGAGTCCGCAGCAAAGATCTTACTCTGCAGCACCGCCGCCTACAGAAGCACCGCCGCCTACAGCCCCGGAGTCGGCAGCACCGCCGCCTACAGGCCGGAGTCGGCAGAGTCCGCAGCACCGCCGCCTACAGGCCGGAGTCCGCAGCACCGCCGCCTACAGGCCCGGAGTCTGCAGCACCGCCGCCTACAGGCCCCGTGTCTGCAGCACCGCCGCCCGCAATCTGCAGGCCCGCCGCCTACAGGCCCGGAGTCTGCAGCACCGCCGCCTACAGGCCCGGAGTCCGCAGCACCGCCGCCTACAGGCCCGGAGTCTGCAGCACCGCCGCCTACAGGCCCGGAGTCCGCAGCACCGCCGCCTACAGGCCCGGAGTCCGCAGCACCGCCGCCTACAGGCCCGGAGTCAGCAGCACCGCCGCCTACAGGCCCGGAGTCTGCAGCACCGCCGCCTACAGGCCCGGAGTCTGCAGCACCGACGCCTACAGGCTCGCAGTCGGCAACACCGCTGCCCACAATCTGCAACACCGCCGCCTACAGGCCCGGAGCCTATAATTCCGCCACCCGTGGCCAGTGATATTTGTGGCAAGAGTTCCATATAACTATAGCCCAAATCCATAAAATGCAATCTGATGAATTCAAGGGTTGGTTGAGAGAATTAGCGTTGGTGGGATTGGTGAGTGGTGAAATTCAGAAAGTGAAACTATGAACTGCTGACCAATATATATATATATTTAAATTTTGGCAATGTATATACATTCCTGTGTTAATATTGAGGCCTGCAACATAATCACAATTTTTGCTCATTTTGTTCAAATAATTTAAAATTACTGAGTCCTTTTAAATTATTATAAATTTAAAACATATTTACTGTTAGTTCTAGAGCATGTTACATTTCCACAATTGCTTCTCAGATTAATTTATATTAAATATCCAGCTGTATCCAGAATGAAGTCTCAATTCGTAATATTGACTGTCCATTTCTCTCCACAGATGCTACTTGATCTGCTGTTCTTGCATCAGATTGTTTGATGCTGAAGAGCCCAAAGCTTGATACTGATTCACCCAAATTTTCGCTTTGTTATGGCAATATCTACTTCAGGGAACAATTTATTAAAAGGTATTTATAATGTGTTAAATTGACAAACTTTTTATTGACAGGTAGACAAAAATGCAGTTTGTTTTAGTGATTTATTGTGAACAATAAATGCAGTTTCATTTGTAGCCATTGGTTAGTGATTGTTTGTCATAAGCATTCTTGTTTCTTATTTTAGTAAGCAGAATAACATATCTAAACAGGAAAGTATGATAATATTCTGCAGGTTAAACAATATCTGTGACAAGAGAAAATTATGGCCTTTAATTTATCAGAACTATAAAATGTTAGAAAGTAAACATGTTTTAAGTTGCAAAGGGGGTGGCGTAGTAAACAATGGCTATATCATTGGTGCTCACATCCTCTGAAAATATATTTAAAACAAGAATGTAAAAGTCCCCATAGACAAAATGCTGGAATAATTCAGCAGGTCAGACAGCATCTCTAGAGAAAAGGGATAGGTGATGTTTCAAGTTGGGTTAGAGATACACACTATATCTTTGGTATAAACCAGCACCTGCAGTAGTTCCTTGGTTCGACGTTATTGAATGGGTCTTTTAATGCGGACTGGCCAACATTTATCCCTCAGTTAACGTCGCCGAATCAGACCGATTCATTTAAGATAATGAACAAAATGCTGGAGTAACTCAGCGGGCCAGGCAGCATCTCTGGAGAAAATGAATGGGTGATATTTCGGGTCGACACCCTTCATCAGACTGGTCTGGGGAGAGGGGAACGAGAGATATAGCAGAGTCCGAGAGTTATGTTGCGGTGTTTTCCCTCTTTGCAAATTGATTGACACATTGTGAAACTGGTACGGTTTGAGATTGTGAAAGACGATTATTTAAAAAAAAACAACAGATTTAATTTGCATTGCTCATATTTGTTCAAGAGTAGAGCCTGATGCTTGATGCGGGGATGCCGTTGTCCACACATCACCCGCTGCACCCAGCCCAGCCGGGCCGGGCAATGACACGGGGAGGGCGCCAAGCTGCGGCTCGCACGGCACGCCAGCTTCCGGTTCCGGGTGAGAGGTGGCAGTGTGTCAGAGGCCGATGGGGAGGAGAAAGTGGTCGCCGTTGCCGTTGCTGTGTTCAGTCAGGGCGGCGCAGACGCTGGAGCGGGGCTCGTCGCAGACCGTCGCCCGTTGCCCCTCCCGTCGCCGGCGCCGGCTCGAGGCCGCAGCCCGGGCCGCTCTCGCGCTCCGGCCGTTGGCAGCGGCGCGCGGCACAGGCACAGGTACCGGGCGTAGGCGCGGTGCGCGTGCGCAGTCAGAGGTGAGCCCACAATGAGGGTGCGAGCTCGATCCCCCCCCCCTCCCCCCCCGGGGATGCCCGACCCGCACCGCAGGGGGCACCGCCCCCCCGGGGATGCCCGACCCGCACCGCAGGGGGCACCGCCCCCCGGGGATGCCCGACCCGCACCGCAGGGGGCACCGCCCCCCCCCCCCCCCCCCCGGGGATGCCCGACCCGCACCGCAGGGGGGCACCGCCCCCCCCCCCCCCCCGGGGATGCCCGACCCGCACCGCAGGGGGCACCGCCCCCCGGGGATGCCCGACCCGCACCGCAGGGGGCACCGCCCCCCGGGGATGCCCGACCCGCACCGCAGGGGGCACCGCCCCCCGGGGATGCCCGACCCGCACCGCAGGGGGCACCGCCCCCGGGGATGCCCGACCCGCACCGCAGGGGGCACCCCCCCCCCCCCCCCCCCCCGGGCGCCCCCCCCCCCCAACAGCCCCCCCCCCCCCCCCCCCCCCACCCCCCCCCCCACCCCCCCCCCCTCCCCGCCCCCCCCCCCCCCCCCCCCCCCCCCCCCCCCGGGGATGCCCGACCCGCACCGCAGGGGGCACCGCCCCCCCCCCCCCCCCGCGGGACGTCCCACTGCACGCGCTCAACCCGCGAGTGACCGGTGCACCAGTCCACCCTTCCCCCACACACGGTGCACAAACACAACACTCATGCACCCACACACACTGTGCACAAACGCACTCACACCGTGCACAACGCACACCTGCACTCATGCATCCACACACGCGCGCACAGAGTGTCCCCATACACAATCAAGCACCGCACATACACACAATCATGCACTCACTGCATCTTTCCCCTCTGACCCCACACCATGCATTCACCACCACAACCTCATCTCCCTTGCCCTTCCTTGAGCCTCTTCAAATCTTCCTGCTCTCCCCATCCACTGTATAGCGAGGAATTCAAAGAAATTCATATTAGATTTTTTTTAATCCTCAGAGGAATGAATGGTATTTAATGAAGATAAATCCCCAGGACCTGATGACCTGCATCTTCAGGGTCTGAAAGCGAATGTACTGAGTGGGTGCCCTGGTAGTAATTCTCAAAATTCCATGGGGGTGGGGGGTTACAGGATAGGATTGTTCAGACTAGGTACAAGCAGCTGCAGACGCTAGAACCTTGAGCAAGAAACAATGCCGGAGGAACTCAGTGGCAGCATCTGTGGAGGGAAAGGGCAGACAACGTTTTGGACTGGGTTCCTCCAGTATTTTGGCTTTTTGGTTGCAATTAATTGTAATTCATGCAAGGGAAAATAAATTTGACAAATCAGTTGTAATTTATTTGTGATTTATTTGCGATTGTAACCATCAAAATAGATAAAGGTGAACCAGTTGTTGATATGTATTTGGGCCTTAGTAAGGTTCTCGATAGGATGCACACAGAATTATTAAACAAAATTAGAGTGCACAGTATTGGGGGAAATGTACTGATGTGCATCCAGGATTTGCCAATGGACATCCATACCAGAAGGTATTTGTTGAGCTTCAGGTTGTTTTGGGAACATGAGGTGAACATGTACTGGTTTATGTTGGAATGTATTAAGGAAAAGCCTTAAAGGTCCATCTAAAAATTTTCAAGTGTCTGAGTGGATGGAATACTCAGATGTTACTTTTTCTTCTTTAAAAGCTGCATTTGTAATTAGCATCTGCAATAAAAGTAATGGTTAAAGGCAGTTCGGTGAAATGTGGACTTAGAATAAAACCTGCAAAGTGCCATGTTAGTGGCTTTGTTATTAATATTTCAGTTTGTGGATGCTGTAATCTTCCACTTCAATTGTTTTCCAGTCAGAGTAACATCAGATGTTAACAAGAGACTTCCCATTTCTGCTGTCAACAGAGTAGATTCCTTTATTGAAGCACAATTTACAGTATTTGCTATTAAATTTGAGTTACCTAGGTTTTATTTCACTGTTACTCAGAATACCTTCTGCTGGGAGTGTTCTCCCCACAAATGCCATTGTTTGCCTTATTTCTTAACCTGAAAATCTTTGTTACTGGGCATAATTTTGGCAGACTGTGTATAAAGATATTCCCGATGTTGTGCCTAAATTTGTCTTTTGTGTTTTCAACTCATTTGCTCCCCTTCTTATGATTCTAGGCTTGTGTTTCTGATATTAATTGTCTTTTGTGACCTGATCAGTAATAATTTTACAAATTGAATCTTATGTTAGGGAAGATACACAAAACTGCTGGAGAAACTCAGCGGGTGCAGCAGCAACTATGGAGCGAAGGAAATAGGTGACGTTTCGGGCTGAAACCCTTCTTCAGACTGATAGGGGGTGGGGGGAGAAGGAAGGAAAGAGGGAGGAGGAGGAGCCCGAGGGCAGGGGGGATGGGAGGAGACAGCTCGAGGGTTAAGGAAGGGGAGGAGACAGCAGGGGCTAGCAAAATTGGGAGAATTCAATGTTCATGTCCTCCGGACGCAGGCTACCCAGGCGGAATATGAGGTGTTGTTCCTCCAATTTCCGGTGTTGCTCACTCTGGCAATGGAGGAGACCCAGGACAGAGAGGTCGGATTGGGAATGGGAGGGGGAGTTGAAGTGCTGAGCCACCGGGAGTTCAGGTAGGTTCTTGCGGTCTGAGCGGAGGTGTTCGGCGAAACGATCGCCCAACCTCCGCTTAGTCTCACCAATGTAAATGGTGTGATAGGGAAGTTTGGCTTGAGTGAATGCAGCCAGTCTTCACTGGAGCACAGTTTTTCTCACTCAAAAACTTTTAATGAAACATTTTTGGTTGTGGACAAGACAGCTAATTAAGAAGATCAGGACACTGTTCTAAAGGCTGTTCTCTAACCAGAAATATAACTAATGGCCGTATGTCTGTGATGATGCTGATTTTCTGAGCTTCAGCCATACTGGTAGATGAAAAGCTTGGTCATTTGCTTTTCATATGAAGACTTGGGAATGGGAGAAAATCGTATTTTTAGTAAAAGCAGCATTTTCTATTAAATTGCAAAATAAAAAGGTATATTACTAAAGGTTGCAGTATAGATATGTTAAAATATGTTCACATTGTGCATTTGTTTTGTTAGTTTTCATACTCCACTTAACTATTGCATCTTAGTCCATATTTGCTGACACTATTGTATTTTAAAAATTCAAAAGTTTGCTGAATTAATCTATTATGAATGCTCAAGTGACATTAGGGTCATGATTAATCGAAAAATGATTGCATTCACATATGGTATATCTTTCTGTTTCGACAATAATAAATCTAAACCTAAACTAGCTAAACCTTGTCTCAAGATTGACAGCACACGGATAATTAGTCTGCCCTCTGTTTTTTACTGGTATGCCCTCTCCATTCCTGTTTTCTTTATTTTCCTGAAGGAATTATTTGACATTATTTCAGTGATTTCCCTGTTTTTGTTCATTCATCATGAGCTGAAACATAACATGTTGTGCAAGTTATTTTCCAAGGGCTGTGAACCCTGAGCAATGTTTCAATCAGAAGTGATCACTATTGCAGACAGGTCGACTCATCTAGATGAGGTCGGCTTAATTTATTGCTGGCTAGGAATTAAATTATTTTGGCCTCTGTCTCCCACATTGTCTTTAAACTTGAAGTTTTTAAACCAGTGGGGAGACACGGTCCTTATAGGTTTTGGGTCACTTGTACATGCTGAATGATGTGAGAGTTGCTCCCATGGGATGGATCAGCTTCCAGTGGCTGGGAAATTATTACCAGTAAACCCAAGGAACTGATTGTTGACCTTAGAAGAGGAAGGCAGATGATCCACAAACTTGTCTTCATCGATGGTTTGGTGGTGGAGAGTAAATTACTTCAAGTTCCTGGGCATGATTATCTCTGAAGATCTGTCCTGGACCCAGCATATTGATGCAATCATGAAGAAAGATCATCAATGCCTCTACTTCCTTAGAAGATTGGAGAGATTTGTTATGTCAATGAATACACTCTTTAACATCTACAGGTGTATGGTAGAGAGTATATTGACTGGTTGCATCATGGCCTAGTCTTCCAACTCAAAACACCCAGGAACGAAGGATATTACAATAAGTGGTGAACACTGCCCAGTCCATCACGGATACTGACCTCCCAGCTATCGATGGGATCTAAAGGAATTGCTGCCTCAAAAAGATAGCCAGCATCAGCAGGGACTCACACCACCCTGGCTACACTCTCATTTCACTCCTGCCATCGGGAAGAAGGTATATGAGCCTGAAAACAGTAACGTTCAGATTTTTGTTAACGATCTATTATTTACGATTCTATCCACTTTTGTGTCATCTGCAAACATACTAATCTTGCCTTATACATTCACAATCACAATAATACTTTATTAGCCAAGTATGTTTTGTAACATACAATGAATTTCATTTGCCAAGTCAGTCATACAAATAAAAAGCAACAGAACACACAAAACACATTTTAACATAAACATCCACCAGACACATTCCTCTCTGTTATGGAAGGCGAAAAAAGGTTCAATCTCTTCCCTTAGCTCTCCTCGAGCCCTCCATTGACGGGACGATCTTCACTCGTGTAGCCGGCGGCTTTTGGGCCCTCCGCGTCGGGGCAATCCAGCTCCTGCATCAGGGGGATGTCAGCTCCCCCGCGCCGGGCGATCGAACCCCACGTCGGGGCTGGTCGAATCTCTGTTCGCCGGAGCTCCCGACTAGCCTCTTCCGATACTGCAATGGTAAGTCCGCAGGTCGAGGTTGGAGCGATCCCAGGCAAGGGATCCGCTCCGATATTGTCAGCGCCCCGTGGCAGGGCCCAAAGTCAGTCCGAGGAGGCCTCCAGCTCCATCGATGATAGGCCGCAAAGCGATCAGAGACGCGACCCGGAAACATCGCGTCTCCGGCAAGGCAAGAAGCTGAAAAAAAAGTTTCCCCCTCTCCCCCCCCCCATATAAAAGAAACCGGAGAACATTTACACAAATTTATAAGACGCACTTAAAAATAAAAAATAAAACAAACAGACTGTTGGCGGGGCTGCCAATCATATGGCGCCCCCTGGTGGTATTCTCATCCAAATGTTATAAACCACAACAGCAATGGGCTCAGCGCTGATCCCTGAGGAACACCACTAGTTACAGGCCTCCAGTCTAAAAAAATAAACTTCCACAATTACTCTCTGCTTCTTTTCATGAAGCCAATTCTGTATCGAGTCGGGATCCCATGTGATCTAACCTTCCGGTGCAGCCAACCATGCAGAACCTTTTCAAATCGGTGATTAAACGCTACATTTTTAAATACAATGCTGGGGCAAATTCGTGGGTGTGTACGTGAATATCAGGGGCCGCGGAACGTTTTTGAAAGTGGGGGCACTGAGCGATCACTGATCACCGGCCTCGGGGGTAACTGGTGAGGAAGCGGAGTGACCGAGAGGGGGGGAGGGTGACACAATTATTATTTTTTGTTGTTGCTCGACCTCCAAAAACTGGGGGATAATACAGGCCATCCCCCAACTGCAAAAGTGGGGGGGATATATCCCCCATCTCCCCCCCACCCTCTCTCGCCCTCTCTCTCGGGGCCGACTCTCTCCCTCCTGGGGCCGACTCCCTCTCTCCCTGCCCCCCCCCCCTCTCCCTCCCATGAATATTGTAACAAAAAAAGCATATCAGGCCCAACACATTAGATGTAATCACAAAGAAGGTGTACCAGCATATTAGAAGTTTCTTAGAAGTTTAAGGAGATTCAGCATGTCCCCAAAAATACTGAATGAAAACAAGTCCTTCAGTCCACTGAGTCCATGCTGACCATTGATCACCCGTTCACATTAGTTGTATATTATCCATCGTTTACATTCACCCCCCACACATTGGGACAATTTACAGAGGTCATTTTACCTGTAGGCACGCCTGTCTTTGGGATGTGGAAGGAAGCCATAGCATCTGATAGATATCCATGGGGTCACGGGGAGAAGGTGCAAACTCAGCACCACAGGTCAGGATGCTGTTGTGCTGCCCCACAGATGTTCTGCAAGATTATCCTGACTGGATGCATCGGGGCTTGGTACAGCAATTCCAGTACACAACTCTATGCAAGAGGTGGCTGAGCGTGGTAGACACAGCCTGGTCCATCACATGCACAACTCTCCCCGCCATCGAAAGCATCTACCTGTTGCCTCTAGAAGGCACCATCCATCAATAAGAATCCTCAACATCCAGGCCATGCCCTCTCCCACATCCATCAAGCAGCAGGTGCAGAAGCATGAACAGGTTCCAGAACAGCTACTTTACAACAACTATTGGATTCTTCAGCCAACCTGCACATTATAATGCTAGACACAAGGATCCATGGTAACTGGCTTAGAAAAAAAAAAGACACAAAGTGCTGGAGTAACTCAGCGGGTCAGCCAGCATCTCTGGACGACATGGATGGATGGCATTTTGGGTCGGGGCCCTTCAGACTCTAATCCTACCTCGGCAACAGAATACTGTGACCCACTTTGTGCACCACTTCATGGACTTGTTTTTGGTAAATGTGTTTTGCACTAACGTCGATGTTTAAAGTGTTGTCTTTCTTTTAAAAAAATTATGTAATTTATATATTGTTTGTATTTGTCTCAGTCTGTGAAGTTGCTGCAAGCGCATTTTTCATTGTACCTCTACCTCATACGTATGTATATGACAATGAACTTAGCTTGACTATAGTGAATATCTGACCACTTGATATTCCAAAGCTTTTCCACATCTACATGACACAGATCAGGACCGCGATGGAAACATCTCTGTCTGGATGAGCACACACCATCGACACAAGGTGTGTGGCACAATCCAAGATAAAGAAGTCTGCTTGATTGGCTCCAAAACAAATACTATCCATGGTTTTTAAATGAACCAATTACAAAAATAGTAGAGCCGCTGTTTAAAGATTTTCAAAAATCAGAGTTCTGGAGCATTCTAGCAGATGTGAAAATGACAAACATGACATTCTCCTGAAAATAAATGGCAGTTGGCTTAACATCTGTTGGGAAGTTGCTGGAGCCTTTAGTCAAAAAATAAATAGATAGTCGTTTAGAAAATGATTACCAGAAATCGTGTTTGACAAATGACTAGATTTCTTTAGGGTACAACATGTAAAGACAAACGAGAAGAAACTGTATAAACCTGTAGATGTAGTGTTTTTGGATTTCCAGAAGACCGAGGGGGCACATAAAAGGAGAGTACAATAAAAGAGTTCATAGTATTGGGGGAAATGTTTGAACATGGACTGAAGACTGATTGTCACAGAAGGCAGAGAACTGCAATAATTGTCTTTTTGAACTGAAGAAATGCATCCTATCGAGTATCCCAAGGCTCAGTCCTTTGGCCCTCAATTATTTATAATCAGATCCGGCTGCAATTTTTGATAACAATCTCTGCTATCTATGGTACCTCCTACTTTCATGTCATCTGCAAACATACTAATTTTGCCTTTTACATTTTTATCCAAATCGCTGATATAAAACACAAACATCGATGGGTCCATCATCAACCCCTGAGGCACACCACTAATTACAGGCATCCAGTCCAAAAAATACCCTGAGGAGGGGCAGTAAAATGAGGGATGATGTTATTGAAAGATATAAGATCCCAACATTCTCAAATGAGGAGACAGTCACCAGACAAGGAGAGTATATTTAAGGAATTTCTTCTGGTGAATTGCTGGAACTCTCACCACAAGAGGGTTGTGGAGGCTAGATCACAATTGTAAATATACTGAAAGACAGAAAAAAAGTTTGTTGGGGAAAGAATAATTATTAGTGTAATAGGTGGCTGATCTAGCACTCTGGTGCCAGGATAACAGCCTCCTCCTCTTGAACATCAAATAAACGAAGGAGCTGATCATGGACTTTAGGAGGGCACATCATCCGAGGACGTTCACTCCATTGAGGATAAATGGGGATCCTGTGGATAGGGTGAACTGTTTTAAATATCTGGGAGACCACATCTCCGAAGATATGACATGGGCACCACACGCCTCAGCACTCATGAGTAAGGCAAGGCAGCGCCTTTACCACCTCAGGCAATTGAGGGAATTCAGAGTGTCTCCGAGGATCCTCCAGTGCTTCTACGCAGCGGTGGTGGAAAGCATCTTGTCCGGGAACATTACCATCTGGTTTGGGAATTGCTCTGCCAAGGACAAGAAGGCTCTGCAGAGAGTAGTGCGTTCAGCCGAACGCACTATGGGAACTTCACTTGCCCCCCTGCAGGAACTATACATCAGGAGGTGCAACTCCAGAGCCAACAATATCATGAGAGACCCCTTCCACCCCTGCAACGGACTGTTCCAGCTGCTACGGTCAGGCAAACGCCTCCGTTGCCATGCGGTGAGAACAGAGAGGTTGAGAAAGAGTTTCTTCCCAGAGGCCATTCGGACTGTAAACGCCTATCTCACCAGGGACTAACTCTACTGAACGTTTTTCCTTCCATTACTTATTATGTAAAAGTATATGTGTGTTATGATTGTGTTTATAGCTTGTTTGGTTGTTTGGCTTTTTGCACAAAAGTCCGCAAGCATTGCCACTTTCATTTCACTGCACATCTCGTATGTGTATGTGACAAATAAACTTGACTTGACTTGACTTGGATAATGTAATTATTTGGGAATCACTTTCAAAAGAGACACGGGCATGATGGATAGAAAATTCTTCAGTGTAATGATTTTATAATCTGAATTATTGTAGATATTCAAGAAGAAATTGTACCTCCATATGTCATTAGATATTGTGTCCACAATATTTCCATGGAATTTCTGCTAAAATACAACTGTTTAAAAAAAAATGTTTTGGTTATTTTTTTAAAAACAGTTGTATTTTTGTTTAACCATATAACCATATAACAATTACAGCACGGAAACAGGCCATCTCGGCCCTACAAGTCCGTGCCGAACAAATTTTTTTCCCCTTTTTTTAAAACATTCCCTTCTCATCCATATGCCTATCCAATTTTTGTTTACCAATGAACCTCCACCACTTCCACTGGAGGATAACTCTCGGTGAGTACCCCTATTGTATCGTCATGACCTCTTGTTTGAATCTTCCCTATTCTCAAAGGGAAAAGCTTGTCCACATCAACTCTGTCTATCCCTCTCATCGTTTTAAAGACCTCTATCAAGTTCCCCCATCTCTGTTGCGCTCCATAATGGCGCTAACTCAATGCTTACTGATACTGTAGTTATTTCCGCTGATTTTCAGTATAACAGATCCATCTCAGTTTGGAGTCACTTAAGCATGTCCTGACTGTGAAGATCCGTGGGTTTGCAGTCACAGCGGTCCACTGTGAAGATTGGGTTTGCAACACCGGTGTGCTGCATTAGAAATGCAAATTAAAAAATATATATGATGTACTGCACTAAAAAGAAAGTGCTGGAGAAACTCAGCAGGTCAAGCAACATCTGGTGGGAATGGACAGACGATTTATTTGGGTCAAGATCCTTCTCGAAGACCTGAAACGTCTGTCCATTCCATCCACAGATACTGATCAATTTCCCTCCTGGGATAAATAAAGTTCTATTGTATCGGCTGACCCACTGTGATCCTCCAGAACTTTGTTTTCTGCTCAGGATTTCAGCATCTGTAGTCCCTTGTGTTTCTATATATTGCTTTCATTAGATTTGTACCAACTAGATAGAAATTAAAATCATTTTATTATGTAGGGCTGTGTGGAGCTGTCCATGTGCACCTAAACAAGTCCAGATTGAGATATCTGCAGAATAGCTGCAGTCAGAAATGGCCTAGACCTCTTGTGCAATGTGATTAAGCACTTGCAAAGTACCATGTGAACCAGCTTTTTTTAATTAAAATTCATAGATACAGACTCACTAACCATGAGCTGAAACTGCAATTCTTTTTTGTTCTTGATTGTCCAGTGTAAGGAAGAATTACTTTCTTCGACTTTCTTTACTTCCTTGTTTAAGAAGGAACTGCAGATGCTGGAAAATCGAAGGTAGACAAAAATGCTGGAGAAACTCAGCAGGTGAGGCAGCATCTATGGAGAGAAGGAAATAGGGTCTCGACCTGAAACGTTTCCTATTTCCTTCGCTCCATAGATGCTGCCTCACCCGCTGAGTTTCTCCAGCATTTTTGTCTACCTTCTTTATTTCCTTCATCATTTCCACTAATGATCGATCAGATGCCAGAAATGTGCTGTTAATATGTGTCTCTCTTTTGCAAGTAACAGCTACTGTCAAGAAAGGAACACTTATTAAAACTTTGTGCATGAATTAAACACTTAAATAAATGTTCTTTTGACATTTATGAGAAGACCATTCTTTAAGTTATTTCTCATTGTTAATTGCAAGTCCTGTGATGATGCCTACAGACATGTGTGCAACCATAGAAAAAAATCCTTTTAATACCTTTTTTTTCTGTTTTAATAGGATCATGGATTTCCCGGGGCACTTTGATCAAGTTTTCCAGCAGCTGAACTACCAGCGGCTTCACGGACAGCTCTGTGACTGTGTGATTGTTGTTGGGAGCCGACATTTCAAAGCACATCGCTCTGTGCTTGCAGCTTGCAGCACCCACTTCCGAGCGCTCTTTACTGTCCCCGAGACGGATCAATCGCTGAACATGGTTCAACTCGACAGTGAAGTGGTCACGGCAGAGGCTTTTGCAGCCCTTGTTGAAATGATGTACACCTCCACTCTGATGCTGGGAGAGAGTAATGTCATGGATGTGCTTCTAGCAGCTTCCCACCTCCACCTCAACTCTGTGGTGAAGGCATGCAAACATTACTTAACAACCAGGACTGTGCCAATGTCTCCCACTAGCGAAAGGCTTCAGGAACAAAATGCTCGCATGCAAAGGTCTTTCCTACTTCAGCAGCTGGGCTTGAGCTTGGTGAACTCAGCCCTCAGCTCCAGTCAGACAATGGACGAGCAGGTGGGGGTGAACTCGTCGCTGCGTCACCACTTGGAGGATCAGTCGACCGCGTTTCCAGTGAGGCGGCTGCAGAAAAGAAAAGCCATCCCCGACGAGAGATCAAAGCAGAGGATTCGGCCGTCGATAGATGAATCCATCATCAGTGAAGGAACATCAGATAACGGGCAGGGTGTGGTGCATACGTGTGGGGAGCTGTTTGCACCAGATTCCTTGAAATTGGGTGATGGCTCTAAAACTGATGCAGGTGTTGAAAACCAGGTGGAAAATGCAATGATTTTTGAGCAGGCCTTTAGCATGCCGGATGATAATCAGGTGCCCAGTCAGTCAGACAAAGGTGTAAGCCATTCCCAGGTGTCTGTAGCTTCACAAGCGACTCACATTGAAACCGGATTCAACCAAGAATCTGTAAATGAGAAATCGGATTTTCATTCCGAGACAACAGAAATTCACATCAACGGAAACGAGGACCAGGTCCGAATTGTGGTGAAGGCTGAGCCGTTGAGCTCACCTGATCCTCAAGATGAGACTAGCGATGCTGCCTCGCAGGCTGAAGGGAGTGAGTCAGTGGAGGTGGAAGGAGGAATGCCCAGCGCAGAAAAGCTGGAGCTTAGTCCAGAGAGCAGTGATCGAAGTTTCTCTGATCCTCAGTCTAGTACAGACAGAGTCACTGACATACACATTCTTGAATCTGCAAACACAGACATAAAAACTCCCTTTCATATTTCCACCTTTTTGAATAAGAACCGAACAAGCAGCTTCAGTGGGGGCCAAAGTGTAGACACCAACCTTCCAAACACAAATGATGGGAGACTTGAGAATGAAGCTTCTTACTTAATGAGCTCAGTGTCCAGTGTTTCTGCTGGTGTCAATTCAACCATGGTAACACCTCGAATGGAGAATCCATTTAACGACGGTCCTGATTCTCACTTCATGCGACCGATGCAGGACTTGTTGGGCCTGTCGTGCTCGCAGTCTTCCGAGTACAAAACTGGAGAACCATTCAGATTGGAATTTCCAATGCCCAACTCTGGATTGCATTCACTTTCCAGGCAATCGATCATCTCGTCACGAGGAGGAGCCAGTAACTTCCCAGGTTATCGCCGCATTGCCCCGAAAATGCCAATCGTGAGCTCTGTGGGAGACGGAGGTTCTGGGTTGCAAGACACTGGCTCCAATTCCCAGGTCCGCATACTGAACAGTACCTTGTCCGCTTCCGAAAAAAATCATTCTCTGCAGCCAGGCCCTCCTCAGCTGACACGGGCATCTGCAGACGTACTTTCAAAGTGCAAGAAAGCCATGTCGGAACACAATGTGTTGGTGGTGGAAGGTGCCCGCAAGTATGCGTGTAAAATCTGCTGCAAGACATTTTTAACATTAACGGATTGCAAGAAACACATTCGTGTTCACACAGGAGAAAAGCCCTATGCATGTTTAAAATGCGGGAAAAGATTCAGTCAGTCGAGTCACTTATACAAGCATTCTAAAACCACTTGCTTGAGATGGCATGGCAGCAACTTGCCAAGTACTCTACTTTGAGAAAGACATTCAGCACCGTTTGTATTTGCTGCTGTAAAAGGTGTTGCCTTTTTTTTTTAAAGCCCCTGTAAAGTGAATATAATGAAAATAGACTTTTGACCTGCAATTAACAGCAAAGTGTCAGTAAGGTGCCGAGTTCAGAGCAAACTACATTTTGTAGAATTTAGCAACTGTAAAATATATGTATTGCACTTTTCTATACTGTTCAGCTATTTTATTTCAGTAGTTGCTGACTAACCAAAATCTGCAAAGTAATTAGCACAGAATTGTCTGTTTGTGTATTTTCGGAAATTATAGCTTGTGTTGTATCTAGATGTATAAATCAAGGAGCAAAAAAGATCTGTAGGTTGAATATGTTGACCAGTGATTATGTATTTATGTGGGGTGGGAGGGTTGGGGGAGTAGCTGGGGAGGCTTGAACCTCACTATCCACTGGTGATCAAGCCTTTATAATTATATATATTACTGAGCAGGAGACAGGTAATAATCTACATTGACCATATGTTGATCTTGCAAATCAACAAAAGGTATTCTGGTCCAAAAATAAAACCCTTCAGATGTGGAAAAATTGAAATCAATCATAAAATGCAGAAATACGTTGCAGCTCAAGTAGCTTCTGTGGGGAGAGAAATATGTTTTACACCATTTATCATCAACAAGAGGTAGCGCCTGAAAGAATAATTAGATGTACCATCTGAAGAGATTAAAGTATAATGAAAGGGGGCTATGAATGAAGAGAATTGCCTTTGGATTTGTTTTGATCTGGTGAAATTAACCCAGTTCTGATGGGGCTCTGGCTGAAGGTACAGAATGTTCAGAATTTAACTGGCGAGTATTTATAAAGTTGGAGCAGAAGCTTTAGGAACATGGAGATTTAAGGAAATCTCCGTCCCATACTGTTCACGCTCTGTATGGTGGAGTGAACACAGTGCACCTGAGCAATGCACACAAGCATTATTTTGTAGATCAGGTTATTGTTTATTGAGATATACTGATGTCATTCATTAACTCTCCACTGGAATCAACAGCAACTCATTTAACTTCAGAATGTACACATTAGTCTCTGTTCTAGTGTTTCCTTTCATAGAAACATAGAAAATAGGTGCAGGAGGAGACCATTCAGCCCTTCGAGCCAGCACCGCCATTCATTGTGATCATGGCTGATCGTCACCTATCAATAACCCTTGCCTGCCTTCTCCCCATATCCCTTGATTCCACTAGCCCCTAGAGCTCTATCTAACTCTCTCTTAAATCCATCCAGTGATTTGGCCTCCACTGCCCTCTGGCAAAGTTTTTTCTCACCACAGTCTTAAATGACCTCCGCTTTATTCTAAGACCGTGGCCCCTGGTTCTGAACTGTCCAGTCCTTTTATAATTTTATATGTTTCTATAAAATATCCCCTCATCCTTCTAACCTCCAGTGAATACAAGCCTAGACTTTTCAATCTTTCTTCATTTGACAGTCCCGCCATCCCAGGGATCAATCTCGTGAACCTACGCTGCACTGCCTCAATCACAAGGATGTCCTTCCTCAAATTAGGAGCCAAAACTGTCCACAATACTCCATATGTGGTCTCACCAGAGCCCTATACAACTGCAGAAGAACCTCTTTACTCCTATACTGAAATCATCTTGTTATGAAGGCCAACATGCCATTAGCTTTCTTGACTGCCTGCTGTACCTGCACGTCAACTTTCAGTGACCGGTGTACAAGGACACCCAGGTTTCGCTGCACCTCCCCCTTACCTAACCTAACCTCATTGAGATAATAATCTGCCCTTGTTTTTACCGCCAAAGTTGATAACCTCACACTTATCTATATTATACTGTATCTGCCACGCATCTGCCCACTCACTCAACCTGTCCAGGTTACCCTGCAATCTCATAACATCCTCTTCACAGTTCACACTGCCACCCAGCTTTGTGTCATCCGCTAGTGTTGCTCCTAATTCCCTCTTCCAAATCATTAATATATATGGTAAACTGTTGTGGCCCCAACACAGAGCCTTGCGGCATTCCACTCGCCACTGCCTGCCATTCTGAAAAGGACCTGTGCACTCCTACTCTTTGCTTCCGGTCTGCCAACCAATTTTCTATCCATGTCAACACCCTACCCCCAATACCATGTGCTCTAATTTTAGTCACCAGTCTCCCGTGCGTGACCTTGTAAAAGGCTTTCTGAAAGTCTAGATACACTACATCCACTGGCTCCCCTTCATCCATTTTACTTGTCACATCCTCAAAAGATTCCAGAAGATTAGTCAAGCATGATTTCCCTTTCATAAATCCATGTTGACTTGGACTAATCCTTTTACTGCTATCCAAATGCCCCATTATTACCTCTTTAATAATTGGCTCCAGCATCTTTCCCACCACCGAAGTCAGGCTAACTGGTCTGTAATTCCCCGTTTTCTCTCTCGCTCCTTTCTTGAAAAGTGGGATAACATTAGCTATCCTCCAATCCACAGGGACTGATCCTGAATCTATTGAACATTGGAAAATGATCACCAATGTGTCCACTATTTCTAGAGCCACCTCCCTGACGACCCTGAGATGGAGACCATCAGGCCCAGGGGATTTATCATCCTTTAGTTCCTCTTCCTCCTTAGATCCTCTGTCCTCCAGCACATCTGGGAGATTGTTTGTGTCTTCCTTAGTGAAATAAACATACAACATGGAGAGGATGAGGGTTGCATCGATGAGAAGGTGTTGCTTGGGCGATGAAGCCCTTTCATGGACATAGACAAGGTGGTAATGTAGTGGGAGAATGCAAAATCTTGGAACATGAATTGGACAAAATGGCTTGCCAGAGATAAAATTTAAATCGTGAAGCAATTGCTTACAAAAAAAGGTTGTTTCAATGGGATCATCTAACTGCACTGATTATTTGATTGATTCTTAGTTCTTGTTTCCATTGTTGATCCTTTCTGCTCTAAAGCTTCCCTTGTTCTCACTGCCCCTAGGTTTGAGATAAATAGTCACTTCCAAAATACCAGCCAGCAGCTTGTGTGGATCTGTGGATCAGTGAGTCATAACTAACATGGACTTGTTTGTAACACTGGACACAGGCAGGTAATATATTTTTCGTAGATAGACATATATGCTGGAGCAACTCAGCGGGCCGGGCACCGTCTTTGGAGAAAATGGATAGGTAAAGTTTTGGGTCGGGAACCTTCAGTCTGAAGAAGGGTCCTGACCCAGAATGTCACCTATCCACTTTCTCCAGAGATGCTGCCTGACTCACTGAGTTACTCCAGCATTTTGAGTCTATCTTCAGTATGAAACCACCATCTGCAGTTCATTTTTTAATTATATTTAAAATATTTTTCATTTGTATCCATTTCAGAAACTTGAAATGAGAATATCCAGTCATTGTAACTGATTTCAGCTTTCATTTTATAAATTTGAGTCATAAAACAACAAAATCAGTGTTCAAAGAGTGTCAAAAGTTATAATCTACAGGTGAAGTTTCAAATAAGTGATTAATATTGTCGCGTGTAATCCAGATCTCACAGCCAAAATCCAATTGTGACTTGGAACTTTATGAATACACTTTCAAATGCAAGAGCGTTTCTGGAGTATTATGTCAACGGTCTGTGGTATATCTACAGGTTTCTGAAAACTACTACTGTTAAACTGAAGGTTGGCATTAATTGGCATAAAATTCCTTGCATGCAAAATTTCCTTTTAATGTTTTTGACCCCATATTTGCTGCATAAATGTATTTTAATGTATTTAGTAACGGTGACATTAAGTGGCAGATCTGAGCTGGGAAGGAGCACCATCTTCAGCTGATCCAAAGACTCAGCCACTTAGTCTATTGCCAAATCACGTGTATCTGTCTGAAACAGTGAGAAGTGTGTTTATATTATGAATATTGAATATGAATATTCCAGTGATTAATATGCCAAAAAAAAACCTTCCTGAATGAGATTGGAGGAATAATAGTGAAAATAGTCTAAAATACTTTGTAGAATCATGTAATGTTTAAGGTAGTACAAATAAAACCTGTTCTCTGTTAAGTCAATTTAGTGCATAATGAAGCTCATTTCCATCAGAATTCTTTAACATGTATAATATTTAGGATAAACTTTGAAATATTTCAGATAATTGTACTTGCTTTAAACGAACATGTGATGTTTCAGAATTACTTGGCCATCATCTAATTAGCCCCCAAGGAAGGAAAAATCATGCAAGCAAAGTCTGAGTTTAAATGTAATTCTCTGCGATGCTGACGAATAGTCATTTGAAATTCAGTTTTCATCACTGCATAACAACTCCAATAGAAACACCAGGAGCGACATCAACATTTTTCCTCCCCGTAAAAACTCAGACTCTTGTTATCCGAGTGCAACCGTGGAGCATCATTCTCAAATTTGCTAGAAATACATCTGCATCTTGCATCTGCTGCAACGAACATTTTGACCAGAGGATGCACAACAAACCCAAGTTCAGTGATGGCTTGTGTCAAGTCCCAACACTTTTTTTTCAGTTTACCAAGCCAGAATATCACCTACAACAAGTTTTGCCACTGAAATTTAGCTAATTTACAGGACAAATAGTACCATTCCAGAACCAAATCACATGATCTTCAGTGTACAAATGACCCCAAAGGACCCTTCAAATCCACTGGCAAGATTATGTAACCAACATCAGAGTCTACTCCAAGGCCCCAAGTTCACTCACTCCAAATATCACTCGCATGCTTGGCATCAGATTCCTCAGACATTCCAAACTCTCAAAGTATGAGAATACCAGAGTAGACAGCGGAAACAATTAAATGATCTGAAACGCCTTCCTGGAAACACCAATTCGTGCAGATCCCTGGCCTGTGACTGTTTTAAAATAAAGAAGCATTTAGGATGGCATTGGGCATCTCAAGTCTATTCATCATGTCATACAGAAGTAATTGTAATGGTGGAAGGAGCGCACCACTTCCCCAAACACCATCTGCCCTTCCTGTGGCAAAGTCTGCATGAACCAGATTGGTTTCATCATTCACCTTAGAACCTACAGAAATAGTGAAAGAAAGTAATGGGATCTCCTGACAATGTTGTAAATATTGAGTATTGTGGCTATAATTAGTTTGATAAAGGTACGACACTAAAACCACACAATCTGTATGTTCTTGACTCCCAGCATGTCTGACCAGTTGTTGACATTTTAAAATGTATTACAGTTTTAACACCCCAAACTACAGTATTGCCATTATTTTTTTAAGTTAAAATTGAAAATGAGAATACTTGCTCTTATATGATGCCATTTCAATCTATTAGCTGATTACTTTCGAAAAATGTCACTATTTGCTAAGTTAGCCGTCATCGTATTTTTCATAGACCAAAAGGTAGCAGTAAGTCTGCTTCTGGTGGTGTCGATTCTTACCATATTGAGGAGATTTTACTTCATGGAAAAGCAAAAGACCATTGAACTTTTCAATGAAAGGTCGTTTGAGATCATGGTCTTTCGCTCCAGGTGCTGCATTTCCATATTTTATTTCCTTTTGTCATAAGATTGTTTTACACCCATAAGGATATGTGGCCACATTGTTCTATGTACAAGTTTCATGTTCATGGTCTGCCTTGGTCTGCGATTAACAATTACAACAAATCTCGACCCTTCTATTCCTGCCGAACACATATCTCCCCAGTCCCATATACCATAACCATAACACGCCACTCCCATTGATAAATGCAATTTGTTTTAAATATAAAAAAAGAGCCTCCACCAACTGGAAATACAAATGTCAACAAATAAAAAATTATGTTTTACAATGGTCCCCTTATAATCTTATACTCTCAGTGGGAAAAGCTTTTCCACGTCAAATCATCATTTTAAAACCTCTACAAGTCCCCCCCTGGCTAAGCTCCAAAGTAAAGCTGTCCTAACTCTGTAAACTTAGTTGCCGACCATGGCAACAACAGTGACTCCTGCATTTACTCTCTCTATTCAACTCCTCTATAATTCGACCAAAACAACTCCATACAACAGATGGGTCACCAATGATGACAATATAAATTGACCATCCATGCACGAATTTGTAACGATGGAATCCACACTATTGGACAGGGGACCCACATGGTCCCTGGGCTAATCTTGAATTCCATATAGAAAGCATGGTCCTATTTTGATCATGCCAAATGAGGTCCACAAGATAACATCATAAAAACACACTACTGAGAATAGAATGTAGAACAAATAAAATGGAAATGCAGATTACATGGGTATTATAATTACTTTAATTCCACAACTGATATAAAAATAAATCACAGTAAAGGTGTGGGAAAGGTGTCACAGCATTTCACAACATATTGGCTGAAGCCAGCAAAACTCCAACAACAGAGGTAAAGATAAATATGACATTGCAGTTTCCGCATTGCTATTCACTGGGCTTTTTTTTTAAATGGACCAAATTTTCACAACTTAAATAGATGAAAAGGAAAATTGATCTACTTTGACACAATGATTAAAAAACCAACACACTTGTCAGACTTGTCCATATTGTGCAAATCCCCAAAGAATGATATCATCATTTTTCAAATTTTCAAACTTAAATAAAATTTGCAATGTAACCAAACAGAGTCCATATGTGTAATAAATGATACCATATTTTCATTTTTATCATTTTAATGTTAACAGACTTGCATGTTTACAGCAGTGATGGTTACTCAGTAAAAATTAGGAGTGTGTACAAGTACAACTTCGAAAATGAATAAAGAGTGTCCTCTGAGGGTGTGGATAACATAAATATTTCCCAATGACTGATAACCAATCAATCCTTTGTTATTCCCAATACCAATATATAGGATCTGGGATCTTTCAGATATCTCCAAATTGCTAATTTGTCTTGACTTTAAATTCATAATTCAATGGGATTGGAGTGTACAGAGTTGCCAAATATTCCCAAGCAGCCAAGTCAATCTAAAGCTTGGCTGTTGACAATGAAATGTGCACAATGAATGAACTATATTTGTACATTAATGGGTCTGGGCAAGTTGATCACACGTAACCTAGTTTGCTTTTGACTGATCCACATAAAGTGATCATTATTAACATTCCCATTAACAACTGTGATGTCATGTTCCTCCAACTTAATTATTTCTTCATCTCTGAGAGTGAGAGCATGTTCTGTAATATAACATTGCTGTTTGGAAATGAAAAAGAGTATTGAAGGTCCTCACATAAGGTGTATAACACTGACTTTTAAATCTTATAAAATTGGTACAATTGTGGCTCAAATATACGTGGGAATTCACGTACATCGTTCATTAAAACACCATTGACGGGTACAAGATTATAATCAAAAGCCTAATTAAATGCTGGCCTTAATATCACACTCAAAGAGCGTTTCTGCTCACTACATGTTAAGGACAGATGCACTGGCCTCTGGTATCATTCCAATATATCACGCCGCACTTTCCCAATGTATTAATCACAAAGATATTAGCACAAAGATATTAGATAAACTCAGGCAGATTAAAAAAAATTTAGATAACATATTACAAGACAGTGCCTCATATTAGACAAAATGTCTGAAGAAGGGTTTCGGCCTGAAACGTTGCCCATTTCCTTCGCTCCATAGATGCTGCTGCACCCACTGAGTTTCTCCAGCATCTTTTGTCTAGCCTCAATATTAGAACTGTTTTCACAAAATTTAAAGTATTGCAGAAATTGGAAAACATTTTGACAAACAGCAACTGGTTCTGTCATCTATTTACTTTAATCTGATTAGACCGATAGCTTTTTATTATGTGATATGGATATTATGCGAGTGTATGCAATTGGGTCACAATCATGATTTCCACCTCAAGGGAATAAATGGCATTTGCATCATGTCAACCTTGCATTCTTCATTATTCTTGAGATGAATGTCCTTGTCACTTGATACATGTAACCTGAAGTACCATAAGATAGATATAATTTCTGGATTCAAACCTGAACAAATAATGCTTTTTCCACTCTTATTTGCTTATAATTGCAATTCAATTGCAAATTATTGATGATTTAAATTCAAATCTTGATGAACAATTTGATTTAAGTAATTCCAAAATAATTTACATTTAATTTCTTTGAGATTCACTGAGATAAGAACCATTTCTACCAGTGTGCTCATTGACAAATCTGCTTCTAGTTACAGTGCGAGTTCATTCGGCATCGGCTCTCCCTTCAGACCAGCCAGGATGTTTTTTGCTGTCAGTACAGACATGGTGTTTCGAGTTGCATAGGTGGCACTTCCAATGTGCGGCAGTATAACTGAAAGAATCACAAAATTGAATTTTCACTTTTCATAGAAGCAGTGAAATATGTCCAACAGAATGATGCCTTTGATCTTACCATGTCCATGACAGTAGAAAAAAACAATTTGTTAATCCTACTTTGTATGTTGTGGCACATCATGTGGTCCTCCAAGAACTTAAAACGATGAGGGTTTCTGCATCCAATCACCATTTGGGAGTTTTAAACCTCTACCACCCTCTTGATGAAAGAAATGCTTCACAATTGCTCTCTGATCATTCTACTAATGACTATATTATTGCCCCCTCTGCTGGACTCTATGTCAGGAGCCTCCCAACTTTTCAGCATGAGGCCCACATTTTTGCGGGCAAGAAATGTCAATTTTGCTGTACGGACTCGATCTTGGAGGGAATATTCCTGTTCTGATGCATAAACGGGTAGTGGATAGACAAGGTAGCCGATGCCGTCCGCGGGCTTGGAATGGACTTTAAATCGGAGATAGAATCGTCGAGAAAGCGAAGGGAAGAGTCGGGGCTCGAGCAGATGAAAGTGGGAGCTGGTTGGAAACTGGCAGTGAGGGAGATGAAGCGTTAAAGTGGTTAACGAGAGCAGGAAGCAGCACCGATACAGACATGATGTACCTGAGGGAGAGGTGAGGGAGTGGATTGTGGCGACTGAAACAAGGAATGATCTACGTATTCTACAGGGAGAGAGACAGAGCCTGAGCACAACGGGCTCCCACCTGGAACCGGGAATTCGGTTTGAACCCATTCTTCCAAAGATCCGTTCCGAAGAAAACAAATCTGTTGCGTGGAAAGCCAATGCGGCAAACACGCTACAAATTCCCTGTCGCTGGACTTTAGGACCCGGGGGAGCCCGGAGCTCAGAGCTTGCTGCGGGCTGGGTAAAATCTCGTGGCGGGCCGGATGTGGCCCGCGGGCCATAGTTTGGAGACCCCTGCTCTATGTTATACACCTCAATTAAACTTTCCTGCAGCCTCCTTTTGTCCAGACCTGTAAATTAGCCCTGGGAGAGGTTAGTGGCAGGAGGATCAGATTGGACAATATATAGGTTATAGGGATGGGAAGGGATTGGCTGAGAGCTAGCTTAGACTTGATGGTCTGAATGGTCTTGTATCAAGAAAATAAGAGAAATATTCTTTTCCTTTATTGATTGACATGGAATATTTCTCTTATTTTCTTATGATACACTTTCTTTACACCGTATCCACGTCCTGTCTTAAGGCAAATATACACAAACATACATATTCCTCTGTACTTTTCACTTCTCAACATCTTGGTATTTATTGTGGTTCTCTTGCCTCATTGACCAGCATAAATGAACTACCTCACATTTCTCTAGACTGAAATTCAATTGCTACTTTTCTGCCCAGCAGTCAACCCATTGATATGTTTCTGCAGGTTGCAGCTTTACTGCCTATCATGCACATTGCTCAATCACGGCCTCAGCAGCAAAGGAAATGTAGAAGAAAAATATTATGGAAAAATGGCCACTATTTGAAAACAACTTTTTCCTAATTAAGACCACCTTTAAGTCGGTGGCTTTGCAACGTGAATTAACGTGAGTTATAACTTACCACAGTTTTTCAGTGACAATAGAGGGTGGTCAGTGGGCAAGGGCTCAGGAACGGTGACGTCCAGTCCTGCTGCGGCAATCTGACCAGTGGTCAGAGCCTTGTAGAGGTCATCCTGGTTCACCATTGCACCTCTGAGAGAAATCATCAGAAACAGGATCAGCTTCAAGAAAACATTTCATCTTGGCCAAACTTGCATGTAAGCTGCTCAAACTCCATGGTTTTCAGCCAAAATATTTAGCATTCGATTTTATCCAAGATCTTGCCACTCACTAATGGTTTAGTGGTTGCATCTCAAGACACATCATTTAACTTTAATCACTCACTTTGCCCAAGTACCAAGTACTGACCTACACTCTCTGCTAACAGTTTCTGATAACAGTTGTTGTCAGGCCGTAGAAAACATTAAAGGAGAGCCTGGTCTTAATCACGTCCATATTCTGTAGCAGGTGTTTTTTAGCAGCTCTTCCTGGTTGAATTTACCCCGTCTCCAGCATTCTTTTTTTCCAGTAACACCCTCACCTGTACCAATAGCAGCCACTTCAGGACATGAGAGTTAGAGGAGTATCAACACCAGTGCCATTCTGTATGCATTTCTGCTTTAAAAAGGCATCAATTATACCGGTGCCCAAGAAGAGCAAGGTGACGTGCCTCAATGACTATCGACCAGTGGCACTAACGTCGGAGGTGATGAAGTGCTTTGAGAGGATGATCATGGCGCAAATCAACTGCTACCTCAACAAAAACCTGGACCCACTGCAGTTCGCCTACCACCACAACAGATCAACGGTGGATGCGATCTTGCTGGCTCTCCACTCCACTCTGGACCACTTAGACAACAAAAATTTATATGTCAAGCTGTTATTCATTGATTACAGCTCGGCATTTAATACTATCATCCCCTCCAAGCTGGTTACCAAACTCGCAGAACCGGGTCTCTGCGCATCCCTTTGCAATTGGGATCTAAGAGGGGATTTATCGCAGTCGCTGCCTCAAAAAGGTGACAGCATCATCAAGGACTCACACCATCCTGGCCACACACTCATCTCCCCGCTACCTTCGGGTAGAAGGTACGGGAGCCTGAAGACTGCAACAACCAGGTTCAGGAATAGCTACTTCCCCACAGCCATCAGGCTATTAAACCTGGCTCGGACAAAACTCTGAACATTAATAGCCCATTATCTGCTTATTTGCCACTTTATCAGTTTATTTATTCATGTGTGTATATATTTATATAATGGTATATGGACACACTGATCTGTTCTGTAGTCATGCCTACTATGTTCTGGTGTGCTGAAGCAAAGCAAGAATTTCATTGTCCTATCAGGAACACATGACAATAAACTCTCTTGAACTCTTGAAATGAAGCAACATTTGTCAATAATTCTTTCCATCAATATAACCCCCGTCTTCTGTTTATATATTGTGAACAATCAACTTCTAATTTAATAAACTAATAACTAAAAAGTAAATAATGAAATTTGAAAACTAGAAATTTAGTTATTAACTTTTTTGAGGTGCTGGTACTGTCACAAAAAAGCACGGGTTAATATTGAACTGGAAACTTAGAGATCAACGGATCCCGTCCCAACATGGAATGTTCTGAGATTTGAGAAGAACAAAACAGAGTCATTTACAGGGTCCGGATATCTTTGGAAAGAGTTACTCCAGCTTTTTTATGTCTATCTTCAGTTTAAACCAGCATCTGCAATTCTGTCCTACATATTCCTTCTCTTCAGAGATGCTGCCTGTCCCACCGAGTTACTCCAGCTTTTTGTGCCTCTCTCTGGCAAGTGTTTGCTAAATTGGATGCCAAAAACTCAGTCCCTGTGGCTATATTTACGAGTCACTGTCCTGCAGCAAAAGAGCATGTTGCGTACAATATCACAGAATCGGAGTAATTCATGACACGGGAGAGGCCATTCAGCCCACTATGGTATGCTGGCCAAAATGACTCCACCAGGAAGGTCTCAAGGCCATCCGGTTCTACCTTGAACAGAGACCCAATCCATTTCCCGCTAATAACACTCTGCCTGGCAGAACTTGTCTTCACCCTCAACAACTTTCCTTTTGACTTCACTCGCTTTCTTCAATTTAAAGGTGTAGCCATGGGCACTCCCATGGGCCCCAGCTATGCCTGCCTTTTTATTGGTTACGTTGAACAGTCCAGACGTATACCAGCATCATCCCCTTAACTCTTTTTACGCTACATTGATGACTGGATTGGGGCTTCCACCTGCATCCATGCATTACAATAACGTAACCACTGTTCCTGTACTACCTCCCTCATCTTCATCCACTGGCTTAACTTTCACACTTTCACACTTCTATCCTATCTCACACCTTGCCATCTCTGGCCTTTATCCAATCATCTGCCTATTGAAACTGCCACTGACCTGTATCCATCTATTGCACGACAGGCTCTATCTTGCCCTTCCAGCTTCTTCCAGCTTCTCCCCCCCTCCACCCCCACCACAATCAGTCTGAATGGTCCTAATCCAAAAGGTCACCTATCCATGGTCTCCTGAGATACTGCCTGACCCAGAGTTACTCCAGCACTTTGAGTGTTTTTTGAGACCAGCATCTGCAGTTAATCTCACTTATGAACTCTTGCCTTTTAACGTTGTAGGTTTTTATCTAGACGGCTTTTAACTCTCCATTCTTTAACCCATTCCTTCTCTCCAGAGATGCTGTCCCGTTGAGTTACTCCAGTATTTTGTATCTACCTTCGGCTTTTAACTCTCAATATTCTACTGCGTTTCATTGTGTTTATTCCATCTCCACCACCCTTTCAAGCAGTCAGTTTGAGACTGCACTACTCACTGATTGAAAATAAATTTACCCCAACTCCAATCTAATCCTACCACCAATTATTTTGAATCTCTGTCCCTTGTTATCATTCCCTCTGCAAAGGGAACTGTGCCTGAGCTTTCAGTTTGATACATCTCAGTTAAATCCCCCACAGTGACACAGCTACTGTCTCACAGTGCTATAGTCCCAGGTTTGGGTGCTAAGTGTTTAGAGTTTGCACATTCTCTCTGGGAACTCTGGTGCCCCACACCCCAAAGTCACGCAGGTTTATAGGTTAATTGGACTCTGAAAATTGTCCGTAGTTTGTAGGTAGTGGATGAGAAAGTGGGATAAACGTGCGATCGATGATCAGCACGGACTCGATGGGCTGACCCATTCTGTATCTCTAAACTGAACAGTTTTGTTTGTCCCAAAGAAAACTGTTCCATCCTAGCCAGTCATTTACATAATCATAATTCACAGCCCTGGCAACACCCATGCTACACTCATCTATGTCATCTCCAAGTCCTTTCTGTGTGTTGACCAGAACTGGATGCAGTACTCCAGCCATGGCCTAACTAATGCCTTGTGCTGTCCTGCATGACACTCCCTAGTACAGGTACTGGCTTAGTCACAGCACTACCTCACCTCTCGGGCTGCATTCTCTTTACTGTGTTTTTTTGTACCTACCCGATGAGTCCATTGATATCTTCCTACAGCACAGGACTTTGTTCTTTACTATCAACCACATTGCCAGTTCTGATATCATCAGCACACTTTTTACTAGTGATTCCTGCACTGGAGTAAGTCAATTATAAATACCGATTCCTTAATCTCCATGCACTGGCAACACCTTTATACAAAGTAAACTGTCTCAAGTAGGTTGATACGTTTAGAATCAGAGCTATACAGCACAGAAACAGGCCCTTCGACCCAACTCACCCATACCTGCACCTGGTTCACAACCCTTTAAACTTTTTGTATCCATGTACCTGTCTAAATGTATTTTTAAATGCCATAATTGTACGTGCCTCCATCACTTCCTGTGACGTGTTCCATGTACACACCATCGTCTGTGAGAAAAACTCTGATCTTGTACATGTGTACATATGTATGTCTTTATATCTTCGCAAAAAAACTACGTGGTAACGATAATTCCGGTTGACATATTTCCCGTCGAGGCCAGGTCACCTTATCTGAACATTTCATGCTTTATTTCTCGACATTACTGAAAATGTTTAAAAATATCCAAAGACTTTGAATTTAAAACGAGGAGCTTTTGCTGATGACGTCACAATGGGTCTGCTCGGTGCCGACTGACACAGAATCTTCCGCGCACTTCAAGTGACGTCACCCCCTCCGACCCCTCCCCCACCCGGGTTATTCAAAAGATGCCAAACTCGCAGTCCTCAGGTCGACGCCCACCCGCAGCCTCGCACGGGGTCCTCAGGTCGACGCCTGCCCGCGGCCTCGCTTGCGTCGACGATTTCCCGCAGCCTCGCTTGGTCCGGCGCCTGGTGGGGAGGCTGTTGCTCTACATGCTGGGTAGGTGCTGCGTCTACCCCCCCCCACTCTACCCCTCCCCCTCTGCCCCCCCTCTCTACCCCCCCCCCTGCCCTCCCCCCCCTCCCTCCCTTTGCCTCTCCCTCCCTCTCTACCCCTCCCTCCCTCTCTCCGCCCCTCTCTGCTCCCCCTCCCTCCCTTTGCCTCTCCCTCCCTCTCTACCCCTCCCTCCCTCTCTACCCCCCCTCCCTGTCTAGGGAGTGGTGGAGTATTGGGACCTATGGGTAAGTGGTGGAGTATTGCGTTCGGGAAACCAGCCCTCCTCTGTGACTCGGCGCGCCACCCCCCCACCCCTCAATCTCTACCCTCTTTACCCCCCTCACCCCCTCCCACTCTACCCCCCTCACCCTCTCCTCTCTACCCCCCCCCCCCTCTAGGCACGCCTGCGCAGTTGGGGGCTATGCGCGAGTGGATAGGGCGGGGGATGGGGTAAAAGAAGCGAATGAACAATAATATATAATATCAGGGGGGGGGGGGGTTAGTGGTGTGTGTGTGTGTGTGTGGGGGGGGGGAATAATATGTGTGTGTGTGTGGGGGGGGGGTAGGGGTGTGTGTGTGTGGGGGGAATATAGTGTGTGTGTGTGGGTGTGTGTGTGTGTGTGGGTGTGTGTGTGTGTGTGTGTGTGTGTGTGGGTGTGTGTGTGTGTGTGGGTGGGGGGGGGGGGGGTTAGTGTGTGTGTGGGGTGGGGGGGTTAGTGTGTGTGTGTGTGTGTGTGTGAGTGTGTGTGAGGGGGGGGGTGGGTGTGTGGGGGGGGGGGGGTTAGTGTGTGTGTGTGGGGGGGGGTTAGTGTGTGTAAACGCCGCTGGCCGCCCCCTTCCCGCAATCGCGTGTTGAGGGGACGGGACCCAACCGGTCCCACTTAGTCTAGTATCCCTTTTAAATCTTCCGCGTCCAACTTTAAACCTAAGCCCACTAGCTTTAGACTCCCCTTCCCTTGGGATCGGGCTGTGGTTATTCACATTACCTATGCCCCTCAAGATATTATAGTCGCCCCTCAGCCTTCTATGCTCCAGTAACATAGCTGAAAAACCTTTCCTGCACCCTATCCAGTTTATTGCCAACCTTCCTATATCGGGAAGAGCAGAACTGTCCAGAATATTCCAAACGTAGCCTTACCAAAGTCTTGCACAGTTATAACATGACATTCCAACTCCTGTACTCAATAATCTGACTGATGAAGGCAAGCATGCCGAATGCCCCTTGACCATTCTGTTCACCTGTGCCACCACCTTCATGGAACTACGCACCTATTCAAGAACACTCCCCGGGGTTCTACTATTGACTGTGCCAGTCTGCCCTGCTTTGTCCTATCATCTCATCTTTAGCCAAATTAGACTCCATTGCCATTTCTCGACCAACTAGCTAAATTGATCAAAATCCTGTTGTGATTGCAAATAACCATCTTTATTGTTCATGATACCATGAATGTTAGTGTCATCCACAAACTTGCTAACCATTCAGTCTACTTACACATCCAAATCGTTACTATCAATAGTGGACAACAGTGGACACAGCAATGATCGCTGGGGTATATACCACTAGATACAGGTCTCCAGTCTGAAAAACAACTCTAGACCACCATCCAACTGTTTACCATCTTCAAGCCAAATTGTATATCCATTGGATAACTCACCCTGGATCGAAGTTGACCCGCCCGCACATGTGTACCATGTTAAAGGCCTTGCTAAAATCCACATTGACATTGCCGCATCAATCTTCTTGATCACCTCTTCAAAATTTTCAAACGGATTTGTCAGACGCGATTTCCCGGGCACGAGCCATTCTGGCCGTCTGTAATCAGTCCTTGCCTTTCTAAATGCACGTAGATCCTATCTGGATCTGGATGTAGTAGAGCATCACTCAGCCCTTTTTTAACACTATCCCATACCCACTAGGGACACATTTTACATTTACCAAGCAAATTAACCTACAAACCTGCACGTCTTTGGAGTGCAGGAGGAAACTGAAGATCTCGGAGAAAACCCACGCAGGTCACGGGGAGAACGTGCAAGCTCCGTACAGACAGCATCCGTAGTCGGAATCGAACCCGGGTTTCCTGGCGCTGCATTCGCTGTGAGGCAGCAACTCTACCGCTGCACCACCGTGCCGCCCTCTCTCAGATTCCCCTTCAATAACTTACCCAACAATGTTACAAGGACACCTGAAGACAGACACAGGAAGCTGGAGTAATTCAGCGGGTCAGGCAGCATCTCTGGAGAAAAGATCTGAAGAAGGGTCTCTACCCAAAATGTCACCTACTCCTTTTCTCCAGTGACCCTTCTTCAGATCTTTTCCCCAGAGATGCTGCCTGACCCGCTGAGTTATTCCAGTTTTCTGTGTCTGTCTTTAGTTTAAATCACCATCTGCAGTTCCTCCCTACTCACTGATGCAAGGCTCACTGGTATGTATTTCCCAGGCTTTTCCTCACAGCCTTTGTTAAATACAGGTACCCTCCAGTCTTCCAGCACCTCACCCATTGCTATTGATAATACAAATATCTCTGCCCTTCAATTTCATCCCTGCTTCCTGCAATGTTCTAGGATGCACTTGATCAAGTCCCAGTGATTTATTTATCTACTTAATACATTGTAAATCCACCTGCATCCATCTTCTACAGTGGACTCTCCCCAAGACATCACAATTAACTTCCCCGAGTTCCCCATCATCCACATATTTCTCCACTATAAAGACAGACGAGAAATATTTGTTTAACATCTTGCTTATCTCCTGTAGCCCCACATAGATTACCTTCCGAGACAATATTACTGACTGATAAAAACATTTAAAAAAAAGATCAAAGTCTGTCCAGCTGGATTTCTATAGAAACATAGAAAATAGGTGCAGGAGTAGTCCATTCTGCCCTTCGAGCCAGCACCTCCATTCAATATGATCATGGCTGATCATCCAAAGTCAGTACTCCGTTCCTGCTTTCTCCCCATATCCCTTGATTCCATTACCCCTAAGAGCTAAATCTAACTCTCTCTTGAATACATCCAGTGAATTGACCTCCACTGCCTTCTGTGACAGAGAATCCCAGATTTACAACTCTTTGGGTGAAAACGTTTTTCCTCATCTCAGTCCTAAATGGTCTACCCTTTATTCTTAAACTGTGACCTCTGGTTCTGGACCCCAACATCGGGAATATTATTCCTGCTTTTAGCCTGTCAAATCCTTTAAGAATTTTATATGTTTCTATCATTTGTACAATTGTAGAAAATGTTGACTAACGATGGCAAAGAATTTATCAATTATCCTGCATCGATCCAGATGTAAAAAGGCGAGGGCTGGAGACTTTGGGAGCCACCCACTGAATGAGATAATGTTTGTACAGGTTAACATTGAACAGGTCCCATGAAAATTACATGTACACAGCTCTGTAAAGATGACTTAAAATTGGCTTCTGTGATACATAAATTGCGACGAATTTACAGGACTGCACAATGATGTCACTCACCTGCTTGTGTTGATAAATATTGCTGTCTTCTTCATTTTGGAAAACAAGTCCCCGTTAAACATTCCCTTGGTTTCAGGACTGAAGGAACACGATACGGAAATGAAGTCTGATTCTTCAGCCAATTCCTTCAAAGTCACTGTGTAAGATGGGAACACACTGATTTGTGGATAAAATAGAAAAAGAAAGCCTGACAGACACTGACATGGAAAATAAGTAGCTTTCTATTACAAATAAAAACCATGGAGACATGTGATACAGAGGTTGGACATGAGGCTGTTAGCAATTTCCTAATTTTCCCTTCTTACCGTATTCACCCTGTATCTTGGCAGCAGCTTCTGGCCTGGGCTGTCGTCCAGTGTACAGGAATCGCTTCACTCCAAATGGCTTCAGTCGCTGAGCAATTGCAAGGCCTACAAAACAGCAGAGTGCTTAAAAAAAACTACAAAATAAATATTGTGCATGTCAACTCTCACATCCTCAGCACCTCACTATAAGATGTAGTAACTGTAATTCAGGCACCCGTAGTAGTCAGGTTGTGCAGAGGAAGTTCATTAACAGCAATATAAAAAGCATTATAGTTTCAGGCTTTTGTATAGTTTTGCATTAATATTGCTTTTTTTAAAATTAAATAATCTTTGTTAGTTTGTAATGTTATCTATTGAGGACTGTGTTTACACAGCTGTTATGCTGCTGCAAGTAAGAATTTCATTGTTCTGCACGTGACAATTAAACACTCTCGACTCTTGAACCAACAGCCAGCGCTTGTGTCACAGGCTACACGATCTACTCAAGTCCTGAACCCAGGATCATCTTTGTTAAGCAAATGCCTCTTGAAGAATCACATTAATTGGAAGAAGGACATGATCATACCGATGACTCTCTGTATCACTGTTCTAACAACAGGATTTACATAACTCACCAATGATCCTGTTGCACAGAAAGGAGGACACGGGTGAAAATCAGAGACTGCAGCTTGCTCACAGGACCTGGTTACCCAATGGAATTGGCAGAGGCGAGGGATGAGGGAAAGCTAGGCCAGAAAGAGCTTGTCATTCTGTAACACAGACTTGTTTTGTATCACAGTGACTGTCTGTACTTTGTTGATAAGGAGGCAGCTCACCAAAAAGTGATTATTGTTGGAGGTGATTCCTCCTGCAACCTCTGCAAAAGCAGTCAGCAGTTACAGTCGGCGTTGAAACCAACGAACAGGCACTTTAATCGTCTTCCTTAATGCACAGATGCTGAACATTTCCAGCACTTTCTAGCACTGTCCAGGGCTGTTTATCCTTTAAAATCCATCTGAAGTAACAACTCTTTAGAAATACTATTTTGCTACCGCCGTACAACCCAAAATAATAACAATCATAAAATAAAATGCTACCAATTCTGTAAATTCAGGGACATCACTTGTAAATTCTTTGGTTATTTAATAAGTGAAGTCTAGGCCAGGCAAATAAAGCAATTGGACTTTCACTTGATTTGAGCAGCACAGCGATACGAGAAACTAACTGAGCCATGAAGTGACTTTGCTCAAAGATGAAGAATCCTGCATTTTTATTTTCTTGTCACAAGGTTCAAACAGTTGCCCGCTTCCTCTGGGTGTACCTATTCTTCCCAGGCCCACAATTCCCACGGTGCTCCCAGCCAATCCATAGCCGCACATCCAAAGGGGTTTCCAGGCAGTCCATCCTCCACTGAAACAGACAAACAAGATGGTCACCCTCTGAAACTAGCCGACTTTTCAACAACTTTGCACTTCCTCTGATCGCCACCTACTTTTTCACCTCTTCCGCTGCTTCCATCAGTCGTCGAGATGTTGCAAGGAGTAAACCCACAGCGAGTTCAGCAGTGGCATCGGTCAGAGCATCAGGAGTGTAGCCCACACGGATCCCCCTTCAAACATAGGAACACATTCGACTGTTAAAGTAATGGATGTGGGAGAGTGGGAGAGTGGGCAACTGGAATCACCAGAGAACACTATCTAATGATAAGGGTGCAGCTCTTGATCTTAAACTGTTTTCAAAGCAGAAATAAGTTTTCAAACTCAGACATAAGTTAAAAAGAATCAGACAAACCACTGACAATGACAACATAGAGAGTGACTGTGCACCATGTAGAGATACAGGTCAGAACAGCCAATGAAAGGGAGTAGTACAGGAACAAAAGGAGAGAGAACTAGAAATAGATCTCAGGTTCCAGTGACCGTGTCAAGTTTACATTACAAAAACAGATGTTTCAAAAAATAAAATTGATATTTTAGTTGAATGCTACTTGATCACAAATTAAATATGTGGCCTGCTTTTCTACACCTAGTTTCAGCATAGAATCACGGAGTTACCATGGCTGTTTGATGGTTCGTGAGTGGAGGAGATGTTTCTGTACTATATCACTATATCACTCCATAGATAAATATTTATTAAGTAGCTTTTCAGAACTTTTAATGCAATCTCCTAATTTCTTCTATTATCTATGACATGGGCAATTGAGAAGCAATTAAAATGAATAAAAGCATTTAGAAAGATGAAAGGATTTTGGAGCAAGATATTGAAAAGTGCGAGAATTTCAACAAAGGGTATTCCAAGGTTGGCATTAGAGAATACTATGTTGAATAGAAGAAAGTATAATATATCTATTCCCATAAAGAAATTGTCCTTTAATTATCGCATAGAACCATGCAAGGAGAACACTAGTTTGCATCCATCCTGTGTTTTATCTATTCTGGGAGTGTTTAAGACAGGGTTCGGCAACCTACGGCTCCCGGGCTGAATGCGGCTAACCCGAAATCTTCCGGCCCGCAAGCGTATTTTTTCCCCCGTAATCATCTGGCCCGCCGACTTCCTTCCTCTCCGGTACCTCCCGGGCTCGAGGCCGCGGCATCCATGCGTGGTGACGCAAGGATGCAAGAAGGCCTGCGCTGGTGGCAGCAATGGCGGAGCGCTGAGCAGCGCTGAGGAGCACCAAGCTCTGGCCGTACCGCATCCTGCACAAAGCCGCCGGCACTGCCGCGCACCTTCTGTGTCTGTGCTTCACTGTCGGGATCGGAGGTCGACAAAAAGCTGGAGAAACTCAGCGGGTGAGGCAGCATCTATGGAGCGAAGGAATAGGCGAAGTTTCAGGTCGAGAACCTTCTTCAGAAGCGGTTGATGCTGCTCTGAGACTAGTCTGAAGAAGGGTCTTGACCCAAAACGTCGCCTATTCCTTCACTCCATAGATGCTGTCTCACCTGCTGAGTTTCTCCAGCTTTTTTGTCCGCCATCGATTTTTCCAGCATCTGCAGTGTCGGGATCGGGGTTGTCAA
Source organism: Leucoraja erinaceus (assembly GCF_028641065.1). Lineage (NCBI taxonomy): Eukaryota > Metazoa > Chordata > Chondrichthyes > Rajiformes > Rajidae > Leucoraja > Leucoraja erinaceus. Next base: position 54,175,840 of record NC_073379.1, read on the forward strand.
TAGGCTGGGGCCGAGTGAGTAGGAGTATTTGAGCCACCGCCTTCAGGACAGAGCCAAGGCAATGGTCCGTAGGTGCGCCATGTTCGTGAATGCCCGTAACCATCGTTGCCTGTAACTAGGGGCCAGTGCTCCGGGTGGCGTGTTCAAAGTGCACACGTGATTTGATGCCTGCCATCCGGGGCGTGATCCATGTGCACACGTGATAGATGTGGCTCACCATCCGCTCACAGACATGCATCCCGGCCCCTATGCAGCACAAGGTTGCCGACCCCTGGTTTAAGAGGTGGCCATTTGACAAGACAGAAAGAGCATCCCACTTCTTGCCCACGTCCGATTCCAAAGCAGGGATGAGGCAGTCGCACTGCGTAGCTGATGTGAAGGCAGCAACAGTCTTGCCCATCTTAACCTTAAACAGTAATAAGTTGATTTACCGGTTTTTAATTTCTCCCAGTGAAAGATGGTCGAATCCCACAGACAAGGTGCTGATGACTTTCAAACATGGCCCTGGAACAGAGCAAGAACAAACAACTCAGATGTGCAGCACTGCTCCTGCCATCCATCCACTGACACCTGCAGGAATATCTCTGGCAAGGAGCTGGCTGCCCCAGCTCACGGTAGCGGGTAAACAGAGCAGAGCCATGTGTACAGTTGTTCCCTCTCACCCTCACCTTTTCATCAGGAATATACAGAGCAGCCCTGGAAATGCTGCAGCATAGCTCTGCTCCTCAACAAAAGAAAAACAAACATTGTTGGATTATATGTCTCCATTTCTATTCCACTGGAGGTGCAAAATCAATTACTGCCATTTCATGGAAAATTAAGGTGCAAAGAAATAAATGCTACTCTCCTGTACAAATCGGGAGTTCATCTCTGTGACACTGTCTGTGACATTTTACTAAAAACATACTAAACATCAGTGGCCTACCTGCCGCTTGCAAAACCTCACTGTCGATCTTATCCGTTAGCATACAGTAGAGGCCCTGAGCTCCTGCAACTCCCTTCAGCAGCTCTTCCTTAGGCACTGGCTCATCACAGTCCCATTGCTCAACGTTGCAACTGAAACACAACAGAAGTGGGCAGTGTGTGAGGTGCTTTAAACGGTCGCTGGTAAACAAAGAATTAAATAATATAAAAATGGGCTAAATGCAGGGTGACACAGTGGTGTCGCCTTGTGTTGCCATGACAGTGCCAACCCTCAGCTGGAGCCAGTGACTGTGCACGGTGGAGGTACCACGCCGGGTGGGAGACATGGCTGTCCACTACGCATCGATTGCCTCGCCAGCGGCTCAGGAGTTCCAACAGGTAAGGATGGAGGGGGAGGGGGGTGTGTGACAGTTGGGTGCTGGAGGTGGGAGTTGAAGGACTGCAAGGACAGAGGAAATGAGAGTCCACAACTCGACAGTGAGTAGATAAATAAACACACGGGGAACTCACGCATACAGCAGCTACAAAGAATCGTTTCTGTATCATAATTTTGTACAGATTAAAGGAGGTGGCAGATCATCGGTTGCCAGGACAATCAGTGGTATAGCGATATTTCCCTTATCTTGAGGAATGCCAACTCTTCAGAGGAAGGATGTCCATGGACATGGCAGCCACCCTTGGGATGCAAAGTCCATCTGGATCCCGTTCCTTACCGGGTCAATGCTCCTCCGCTGGGTTCTACAGTGACCCCAGTGACATCTGACCTTTACCATGCCTCTTCTGCTACATTTGGCCACACATTGTTCCAGATTCCAAGATGTCCTGAGCTGCACGTGGCTGATAGTTAATCAACACCCAGCAGACTGATTGACGCTCTCTGTCTGACTGACTGACCTGAAGGTGGAGTTTTTGTGAACAGATAGATACTGGATCCCAAACACAGCACTGTGTCCTCTACAATATTAGATAAGAGGACAAGATTATTTGGCTTAACAAGTTCTTTGTACTTTCTACAGCTTTTTCAACGAGTGAAAAAAAATAATCGACATTCTGCATAGATAGATGCTTATATAAACCAAAGATAAACAAAAACGGCAGCGTCTCTGGAATAAAGTAAAGACAGATTAGACTATTTTGTATTGTTAAAAGATATGAAAAACTGTCAGGACATTTGGTGCCCAACCAGAGAACATCACAAAAAGCAGAGCCTTGTCTAACTTTTGGATAAAGTTACCATAAATTAGCAGAGCAGGAGAATAGGACCGTGGCAACAGCTCTTTCAAGCTGTGGCTAGATAGGCAGAATGATCTACTTTGATAAACTGCCGTGTGTGTGTGTGTGTGTATAATCATATCTGCTCAAAAAAACGAAGCCCTAACGGTAACATTTTTACGTATTCCGATGGATATTTATCCCGTGGACTCCGAAATTGCCTCATCTGAAAAATTAATGCATTATTTTACGAGTTATTAATTAAAATGTTCAAAAATCTGAAATAACGTAAAATTAAATAAAACTGCTGGCTTTGGCTGGAGATGTGATGACATTACAATGGCTACACGTTATGGTCACGCGCTGCGAGTGACGTCGCCCGGCCGTGCCGCTCGCAAGCCCAGCCCGCGTGTTCACAAACCCCGCTGTCTTCTTGCTCGTACTGCGAGTGATGTCACCCCCCGACCACTCCCCCCGTTCTCGGGCCCTGCCTGGAGCCGGCAACGAGCAAGTATTGTGTTCGGGAACTAGCCCTCCCCTCTGACAACGCGTCCCATCACCCATCAAACTCTACCCCCCCTCCCTCTCTAACCGCGCCTGCGAGTTGGGGGCTATGTGTCAGTGGATAGTGCGGGGGATGGGGTAAAAGGAGCAAATGAATAATATTAATACATCAGTGGGGGTGGTTAGTGATTAGTGTGTGGGGGGGGGGGGGGGGGGGGGGGGGTTAGTTAGTGGACAGGCCGCAACCGTGCGAATGAATAATCTATTTATATATCAATGGAACATTTAAACATTGATGTTTTGTGTGTGTGTGGAGTTGAAACAGTGCTTTCAGTGAATGTGTGTGTGTAACCTTCAACAAATGGGGGGGCCACTGGAAGACACTAAGCAGGTTAGTGTGTCAATGTGTGGGGGGGGGGTTTGGTTAGTGTGTGTGTGGGGGGGGGGGGTTTGGTTAGTGTGTGTGTGTGGGTGTGATGCCGCGGGCCGCCCCCTCCCCCCGCAACCGTGCGTTGATGGGACAGGCCCACTTGGTCTAGTTAATTATATAATTGGAACATTTAAACATTGATGTTTTGGGATTATGTTTGTAGAATACTCATTGAAACAGTGCTTTCAGAATGAATAATACTTCCAGTTTTTTTATAACCTTCAACAAATGCAGAAGCCACTGGAAGACACTAAGCAGGTTAAGCTGCATCAATGAAAACAGTGTCAATGATCTACTTACATCATCCATTGAATGACCTCAATGTGAAACACTGACTCTTGTTCCACCAGCTCGATTTTCTGCCCAGATTTCAAAGTCACATGGACTGGTGGGTCAACTTGTCCCCAGTGTGTTGGTGAATGGTAAAATTGTGGGGGAGTTGATGGAATGTTGATACATTTCAATGGGAATGATCGGGGTTGACGTAAGTGAGTGGTTGATGTAAGCAAGTGGGCCAATGGTCTGCTTCCATTCTACATGATTCTGACTTCAATTGGAATATCAATTCCTGTAATCTCCTTTAAACTTTCCCCCTCTCCTTAAACTTGTGCTCCCTGGTCTTTGATAATTCTAACCTGAGAAACATGACTCCAACAATCTACCCTGCTGTGCCTCTCGAAATGTTATCAACTTCTATCTCCAGCGCTCCAGAGAAAACAATCCAAATTTGTCAAACCACTCCTTATAGCTCATACTCTCCAATCCAGGAAACATCTTATTGAACCACTTCTTCACCCTCCATAAAATCTCCGCATCCTTCCCATACAGGCCATCTCTAGGTTATGACTGTCCTGCGATACGGATATCACTAATAATGAACAAGCTTCCATAATGTTATTAAATGCAAAAGTCCGGTAGGATAATTCCTATGTACACAAAACTAGTTTTCTTTCTCCCTCCATTTTTAGTAATTGTTATTTTAATCAGACTCTGATGTCTTGATGTCAAATTAAAGTCTCTGGTGTCATTCATAACAACACAGTAGAGGAATAGGTGATTTTGTGCATTTTCCAGCCTGAGGACATAACGGATAGATGGAAAACGGTCAGAGGTAAAAACGGAATCCATCCTGTACCTGGGAATGGCCTGCAGTGCGGCAACACAATACTCCAATTGGCCTGACCAAACTTATACGGCTACAAAATAACTTCCTAACCTTTATACCCAATGCCATGAATGATTAAGGTAAGCATTCCTTCTTTACCACCCAAGCCACTTGTGGTCTTTCACCTGTAGATGTACATTGCACATTCCAAATGCAACATCTCACACTTGCCCAATAAATTTCAACCGCCTTCTCCACCCACATTTTCGACTGAAATATGTTCTGCTGTATCCTTTGACAACCTTCCTCGTCACTGTTAGATCTCCTCTCATTAAATACAAACGAAACACACGGCAAAGCACATGATGCAGCACATCAATTGCCTAAACGAGCAGAATATTAATGCTGTAAAGAGGCCACTTTTGCAGAGGTACTGCAGTAATACACTAACTATAGTAAGTACAGTCATTGCAATATCTCAGCAACTACTCTCCCTACAGCAGTGTCAATGCTGGACAAACCCACTGCCAGTAAATGTGGTGCATGCATTCACACCAGAACCGCTGTATTAATGCAACGTGTCAACTTGATTATCGTCACTTTCCCTCCCAGCAACAACACCAAGTTGCCCCAATTCCACGATTAAACTTTGTCCTTCCCGCGGGAACCGCGTTGAACCTGATTCGCGCTTTAGCCGCCAATATGTCCTCACATTCCGGACTCGGTCAATGTCCTCAACCCGTCCTGCGGGATCCGCCGGGTCACGAACACCTTCATTAGTTTCTGCGTGGCCTTCATCGCCGCCGGAGCTCGATCACCTTTGCTGGAGTTTGTGCTGGAGAGCGCGGCTCAAGGCCACCCCCTGCTGGGGAGAGGAGGCGCTGCAGCAGCAAGCGCGGCTCAAGGCCACCCCCTGCTGGGGAGAGGAGGCGCTGCAGCAACAAGCGCGGCTCAAGGCCACCCCCTGCTGGGGAGAGGAGGCGCTGCAGCAGCAACAAGCGCGGCTCAGGACCACCCCCTGCTGGGGAGAGGAAGCGCTGCAGCAGCAACAAGCGCGGCTCAAGGCCACCCCCTGCTGGGGAGGGGAGGCGTTGCAGCAACAAGCGCGGCTCAGGACCACCCCCTGCTGGGGAGAGGAAGCGCTGCAGCAGCAACAAGCGCGGCTCAAGGCCACCCCCTGCTGGGGAGGGGAGGCGTTGCAGCAACAAGCGCGGCTCAGGACCACCCCCTGCTGGGGAGAGGAAGCGCTGCAGCAGCAACAAGCGCGGCCCGCGGCCACCCCCTGCTGGGGAGGGGAGGCGTTGCAGCAACAAGCGCGGCTCAAGGCCACCCCCTGCTGGGGAGAGGAGGCGCTGCAGCAACAAGCGCGGCTCACGGCCACCCCCTGCTGGGGAGAGAAAGAGCTGCAGCAGAGAGCGCGGCTCAGGGCCACCCCCTGCTGGGGAGGGGAGGCGCTGCAGCAACAAGCGCGGCTCACGGCCACCCCCTGCTGGGGAGAGAATGAGCTGCAGCAGAGAGCGCGGCTCAGGGCCACCCCCTGCTGGGGAGAGAATGAGAGCAACAAGCGCGGCTCACGGCCACCCCCTGCTGGGGAGAGAATGGGCAGCAGGAGCGCGGCTCAGGGCCACCCCCTGCTGGGGAGAGAAGGAGCTGCAGAGCGCGGCTGCACCCCCTGCTGGGGAGAGGAGGCGTTGCAGCAACAAGCGCGGCTCAAGGCCACCCCCTGCTGGGGAGAGGAGGCGCTGCAGCAACAAGCGCGGCTCAAGGCCACCCCCTGCTGGGGAGAGGAGGCGCTGCAGCAACAAGCGCGGCTCAGGGCCACCCCCTGCTGGGGAGAGGAGGCGCTGCAGCAGAGAGCTCGGCTCAAGGCCACCCCCTGCTGGGGAGGGGAGGCGCTGCAGAAGAGAGTGCGGCTCAATGCCACCCCCTGCTGGGGAAGGGAGGCGCTGCAGCAACAACAAGCCCGGCAGCTCAAGGCCACCCCCTGCTGGGGAGGTGCGGCACTGCAGCAGAGAGTGCGGCTCAGGGCCACCCCCTGCTGGGGAAGGGAGGCGCTGCAGCGAGCCTGAAACCTGAAAATGTTTGAGAAGCTCAGCAGTATAGATTGCATCTCTTACAAGAGAAATAGTTAACATTTCTGAACTGAGACCCTTAACCCAAACCCTTCCATCACCTACAGATTTTCATGTTCATAAGTTATAGGAGCAGAATTAGGCCATTCAGCCCATCAAGTTTACTCTGCCAAATGCCAGGTGTGTCTGGTGTAGTTGGAGCATCTTGGTCAGCATGGGACAATTGCGGCAAAGGCCTATTTCTCTGCCGTATGACTCTATGACACACAACCACAATTATTGAGTCTGAAGAAGGGTCTCGACCCGAAACGTCACTTATTCCTTCTCTCCTGTCCTGCTGCCTGTCCTGCTGAGTTACTCTAGCTTTTTGTGTCCATCTATCCAAATATTACTTGCATGCTTGGCACCAGATTCTCCAAACAGCCATTCCTAGCTTAGTTTTTTAGTTTTAATAAAACAGTGTGGAAACAGGTCCTTTGGCCCACTGAGTCCATGCTGACCAAATTTACCCTTACACTAGTTCCATCCTACACACTAGGGCCAATTTACAGAAGCCAATTATCCTACAAACCTGCACGTCTTTGTATTGTGGGAGGAAACTGGAGCACCCGGAGAGAACCCATGTGGTCACAGGGAAAACGTACAAACTTTGTACAGACAGTACCTCTTGTCGGGATTGAACCTGGGTCTCTGGCACTGTAAGGCAGCAAGTCTACCAATGTGCTGCCCCACAAAAGCTCTGTGCTAAACCTAATGTTTATTTGAAATTTATTAACAAATAAACAATAGATTTACCACAGATATTATAATTAAAATTAACTCCATGTAATAAATATATGGTATAATTTCCCCGCAGACTTCATCTAAGGACGTACTAACCAGTTGGTCTGCCAGGCATGTTCACAGCAGTGTCTCCTCTAGGGCTTGTTTCTAATTTCTATCAACTCCTCAACTAAGCACCTACACCAGTGCAGATTAGGAATGTAGATGGATGTATAAAGGAACCACAGTATTGGGGGAAATCCATGTGATTACAAGGAAAACATGTGAATTCCACCTAGTTGGAGAATGAAATTGGCTGCTGGAACTTGAGGTACTACCTACTAGACTACCAGTGTCTGAGTAGCCTTTATTTTTCTTATCTGTCTGCAGAATCATTGTCTGAACAGATGTCCCTATATTCCCCTGCAAATATATTCTAAACCCACAAGAGCACGCAGTCCAACTAGGTTTGTTCAATCAGGAATGTAGTTTATTCACTGTCCAAGTTTAATTTTGGTGAGAATCCACCTTGGAATGGTATTTTTAATATTTTTCTAATCTGGAATCTCTACCATAAAAATCAAGTTCTCTGTTAAAAAACAGCCTTTTAACGTCACGAATGCATGCTTTATTTTTTACCCTTTCCTTTAGCAGTGCCATGTACAAACTACATGGGTCAAAAGCAACATTGAAATGGATTTTTAGATTGTGTCACAGTCAGGGCAGGAATTTATTGTTCATTCGTTCCCGCCTGTAGAAATTAATATATTCCTTTTTAAACCACTAGTATCAGTTTGACACTACATGTGTATGTGTGTACGTATGTGTGTGTGTATATATATATGTGTATCTGTGAGTTTGTGTATACTGTATATACACACACATTGAACTTTTTTTCTCATTTATTATATTGTTTACAGTGTACTATGTTTACATATTCTGTTGTGCTGAGGCCAGTAAGAATGTCATTGGTTTATCTGTGATGACAATAAAGCACTTTTGACTCTCTTGATTGGTTTGTTAAGTCAGTTCAGTAATGCGTTAAAAATACACCACATGGTGTGGGACTGGTGCCACACTTGAACCAGATTGGCTAAAGGCAGTTGACATCGCCACAGTATGTGACATTGCAACAGTTCCATTTCTGTTCGTTAACAATAAAAAACATATTATATAGTCATATTTTTCAAACTGAAATGGTGGAAGTAGAATTGATATAATGTAGCACCTAAATGTGCAATAGTGTCCCTGCAACAAATGACACTAGTTTTTCTTTTTTTATCTTTTTAATGTTAACAAATTTGCATGTTACCTTTTCAATGTTAACAAACTGAACACTGATGGTTACTCAGTAAAATGAATTAGTAGGAGTGTGTGTACAAGTACAACTTCCACAAAATAATACAAAGAGTGCCCTCTGAGGACGTGGATAACATAAATATTTCCCAATGATTGATGACCAATAACATTGTAGGATCTGGTGATCTTTCCGATATCTCCAAATTGCTAATTTGTATTGACTTTAAATTCATAATTTGATGGGATCTGGGCACTGTAAAGCCCAAGACTGTAGTGTACATATGTTATGCGCTCCCTCTGCTGGTGTTATATGGTACTCACCTGTTTCTCTGTTTTCTCCCGAGCGCAGGCCACGTGGCTGTGAGTCAGGAATCACGGGGCTAAAGGCTCCAGTACCCGGTTGGCCAAGCTGCATCATGTGACTCGTCCGAAGCTTAAAAGCAAAGTCTCCCAGCATTCTCGCTCTTCTTCACCCTGCACAAGGCAGTGAGCTGTCGGGGTTATGGTGTGAGCTGTGGGGGTTCTGGCCACATGGCATAGGAGTTTATGTATCTTCTTCTGTACATGTTAACAAATATTGACTTGGGACGGATGAGGGTTGGCTTTACTGTTTTGGTTTTATCTTTCGCCTCTCATCTTAAACTGTGCCTTCTGGTTCGTGATTCCTCTTCTGTAGCCTTCACCCTACCTATTCAAACATATCAGCTATCACAATATTCAGCCTTGGATGTAACATTACAGTGCTTACTTTGCATGTAAGCCTAGTAAACCTTATTTCACCCACACCCACAATCTATTTGTTATGATTATCTTATGCATCTTAGCTAATACACTTCAATATCTCGAGTTATAGAATCATGGAAATTGTTATCTATTAATTCTATACATTTCTACCATTTGGTCAAGTCTTCATCTTATCTTTGGGTACTTTTCATAATTCAGAAGGAACTTTAACATGAACTGAATAAGTTCATGCTGAAACACATTTGAAGAGACAATATGTGAAGCTCTGCCCATGTTGGCCCTTCCAATGAATGTTAAGGTGACTGCATTACTTGATAGCCCTGGATGGTCTACTTCTGGCAACTGGCACTCCTGCTTGTTGCAAGGGTATAAACAGATTTCCGAGCACAGGAACATTTATAATATCGCAGACTGATTGAATACACTTTTTAACCTGCATCTCTTTGCATGCTTGTGGTGATGGACAGTCAGCTGTTGCTCGTGGTCCACAGTGTGAGCAGATGCCCACTTTCAGCTGCCTCTCCAATTTTGCAGTCAAGGAGCATCCTGGACCTATGACAAGAGATTATTCAGCCCATTGGCTTCATGCTGATAGAGCAATCTATTCAGTCCCATTCCACACTATTTCTACATTGCCCTGTAAATTATCTAAAACTTCTGTCTAATTCCACTTTTGAAGCTCTAATCATTTCTCTTTCTATCGCCTTTGTTGGCTCAGAGTTCCTGAAACCCAACCTAAGACCAGGGACAGCAGTGCTGACAATGGGCTGGGCTTCATCGCTATTGAGTGTGGACCTTTGTGTGAATTATTGATACAACTGAGAGACTTGCTCAGCCTATTTTGGAGAGCAGTTGAATATCAATCACATTGTTGCATGTGTGGATTGGAGAGACTATCAATACTTGCCATTTATGTGGCTTTAACAAAACAAACATGAACCACAAATGGAGGCCAATATGCACAACATTTGTGTCTTTGAGACTTGGTCAAGGTGCTTAGATTGAGGAAGGTTTGGAGGTGGTAAGGGAAGGACATTATGTATTTAACCCAGGCAACTCCAGATAAAGGCAGCGTTAAAAGGAAGAGTACGCTCACTAAATCATGAGGAACATTCCCAACCTCTCTCTATTAACATGCTGCCTTCCTGTGTATTATTGTGAGTACAATATAAAGAAAAGGACATAATGTGCTGGAGTTACTCAAAGGGTCAGGCAGCATCTGTGGAGAACATGGATAGGTGGTCAATACACAAAGGGATCCCCCGAGTTTCTCCAGCATTCTTGTGTTTTCACCACCAATCCATGTTCTCCAGAGATGCTGCCTGACCCACTCGGTTATTCCAGCAGTTTGTGTATCAACCAGCATCTGCGGTTCTTTGTTTCGACACTCTCCAATATTTAAAAATCTGGGACAGGATTGAAAAGCAACGGGAGATTTAGAATAGGTGCCACAGGAGTGATCGGTACTTGGTAAGCTTCCAGGTGGATTAATTGAGGTTACATTTATCTCAATTTTTGTGAGATTGGTAGTGAAATGTCAAAGGCAGAGGGACTGATGTTGCAGTGGTGCAAGCTGATATGATTTTGGTTTATTTTGGTCGTTACTTGACTCGGGAAATTCACAATATCTTTACTTGTCAGAGGACTGCAGTTTAGAATTTAGAAAAATGTACTCAAGCAAAAGTAAACAAAAAGGGGAAAAGTGTGCTTTTTAAATGTGAAAATTCACTCACTGTCACTCTCACCAAAACGTGATAACTGCAAGATTGGAACAGCTTGCGGATGAGTTTCGCAATGGCTGTTCCAGGGTATTCAGCATTGCTATTAAAATATTTGGCGAAAATTTATATCGTACAAAACATAAATTTTGGTGACCGTTGAATAAATTAATTGACGTTATTTTATTAGATATTTGTTTCTGCACAACAACTAAACAGACATTGCACTTTCAACATTGTACTTTAATTATACAACCAATGGGAGTCCAAGATGCATGACCAGGTCTAGGACTGAAGCACCTCTGGCAGCTAAATGGTTCCTTGCACATTACAGGATCAGCTCTTTAGGCATGGGTTGATCTTTGAGACCAGCCAGGAGGTTATTGGCTGTCAACTCAGCCATGGCGGTCCGAGTGGCGATTGTGGCACTTGCAACGTGTGGTAGAATGACTGCAGTATAAAATAAATAACTATTAGACAGTGGTCATCATTCACTTTAAACAATTTCTAAATTGTGTAGAAACCTGAGAAATTTAACTTAATTGCTGTTTTGATGTTGCAACGAATCAGAATCAAAACAGCACAGCAGTCTGGTTGCCCCATCTGGAAGGATGTGGACGTTTTGGGAGGGTGCAGAATTAGGGGGTATTAGCTCTCAGGAGAGGTTGGACAGACTTGAATTGATTACTCTTCAGCATTGGAAGATGACGGGAGGTCTGATTGAAGTTTATAAAATTATGAGAAGCATAGATAAGGTAAAACGGTCAGAATCTTTCTCCCAGTGTAGAGATGTCAGTGTGGAGACCAAATGGCATAACTTTAAAGGGGCGTAGCTTTTACGTGAAAGTTTAAAGGAGAAGTGCAGGGTTTTTGTTCTAACACAGAGAGTGGTGGGTGCCTGTAATATGCTTCCAGCGGTGGTGGTGGAGGCACATATGATAGTGGCATTAAAGAGGCTTTCAGATAAGCACATGGATATGCAGGGAAGGGAGGGATATGGATTATGTGCAGGCCGTTGAGATTCATTTAATTTGGCATCATGTTGGACGCAGTCATTGTGGGCGAAGAGTCTGTTCCTGTGTTGTACTGTTCGCCATTCCAAAGCATTACTGAACCCGCTGTTTGTGGGTCCACTAGTCACTTACCACAGTTTTTCAGTGAAAATAGAGGGTGGTCAGTGGGCAAGGGCTCGGGAACGGTGACGTCCAGTCCTGCTGCGGCGATCTGACCAGTGGTCAGAGCAGTGTAGAGGTCATCCTGGTTCACCACTGCTCCTCTGTGGAAGACCAGGTGACATGTTTTATTTCAGCACTGCCAACGTGAGCTGAATTATTAGGCCACTATTTTGTTTTACAATCTGAAAGTCAAGTCGAGTTTATTGTCCTATGCACAAGTACGGTGAGGGATGGGCACAATGATACATCTTGCTTGCAGCAGCACCACAGGCACATTGATTCAGAATTAATCAATTTAGATTAACAAATTAGACATAAATTACACATAATAATAAGAAAAAAAGCAAGTCTGTTGCAATACAAGAGGTGGACCGATGTTTTCTGACATTGAGGTAGGATTGGGATTGTGCGGATTGGTTCAAGAACCTGATGGTTGTTCCTGAACCAGTTGCTGTGGAACTTCAAGCTTCTGTATCTCCTGCCTAATGTTAGCAGTGAGAAGAAGGCATGGCCCGAATGGTGGGGATCCTTGATGATAGACGCTTGGCTATGGCAGCTTTCGGCCTCGTGAGTGTTATTAATATTGACCTCGGTCAAAAAAGCTGAAACAGGGCAGGTGACATATTTAACAAAGCAAATTTGTATTTCCGTACGAAATATGGAAAATTAACGCGGGGCCCAATTGCGAGAAATCGGTCCAATCGGCTTAAGGCCGGCCCTGTTCATAAGGTTATAAGGTCACAAATGATAGGAGAAGAATTAGGCCATTCGGCTTGTCAAGTCTACTCCGCCATTCCATCATGGCTGATCTATTCACACCTTTCTGCATCTTTGTTATTCCTTGCTTTTCCATCCAAAATGCTTACCTCACATTTATCCAAGTTAAATGGCATTTTATACTTAGAGACACTGAGTCATGCAGCACGGAAACAGACTCTTTGGCCCAACCTGTCCATGCCAACCATGATGATGCCCATCTCAGCTAGTTGGCTTGTGTTTGGCCAACATCCCTCTCAACCTTTCCTATCCATGTACCTGTCAAAGTGTCTTTTAAAATGCTGTTGTAGTTCATGCCTCAACTTCCTGCTCTGGCAGCTCATTTCATATTTCCACCACCATCTCTGTAGAAAAAATTACCCCTTGGGTTCTCATTGAATCTTGCCTCTCTCATCTTAAACCTACCTACTCTGGGTCTTGATTCCCCTATCCTCAGTAAAAAAAACTAGATCCACCCTATCTTTCCCCTCATGATGCTATGTTGGGGAAGTCCAGAACAAGGGGTCATAGTTTAAGGATAAGGGGGAAATCTTTTAGGACCGAGATGAGGAAAACTTTTTTCACACAGAGAGTGGTGAATCTCTGGAATTCTCTGCCGCAGAAGGTTGTTGAGGCCAGTTCATTGGCTATATTTAAGAGGGAGTTAGATGTGGCCCTTGTGGCTAAAGGGATCAGGGGGTATGGAGAGAAGGCAGGTACAGGATATTGAGTTGGATGATCAGCCATGATCATATTGAATGGCGGTGCAGGCTCGAAGGGCCGAATGGCCTACTCCTGCACCTATTTTCTATGTTTACCTCCACTGTACCTCCGTACTCAGCCTCCTGCATTCAAGTCCTAACCTGCCCAATCTCTCCCTATAGTTCAGGCTCTCAAACCCTGGCAACATACTTGTGAATCTTGGCTGCACTCTTTCCAACTTAATGACATCCTTCCTAAAGTGACCAAAAATGAACACAATATTCCAAGTATCGCCTTAATAACATCTTGTACAACCATAACATAATGTCCCAACTTCTACACTCAATACGCTGACTGATGAAGGCCAATGTATCAAAAGCCATCTTTACCATCCTCAGAATCCTCTCCAGTCAGCTACCCGAGACACCACTATCAGGGAACTATGTGCATGTACTCCTTGCCTTTACTGTACACCACTCCACAGGGGCCTACCATTCACTATGAAGGCCCTACCCTGGTTGACTTCCAAAAATCCAACCTCACACCTATCTGCATTAAACTCCATTTGCCATTCATCAGCCCACTTGTCCAGCTGATCAAGTACCTGCTGTATTTTTTAATAACCATCTTCACTGTCTACGATTTCGCAAACTTGCTAATCATGGCATGTACATTCTCATCCAAATCATTGATATATACCACAAACAGCAATGGCCCCAACACCAACCGTTGAGGCACACCATTAGTTTCAGGCCTCCAGTCTGAAAAACAAACTTCCACCACCACCCTCTGCTTCCTTCCATGAAGTGAATTCTGTATCCAGTTAGCTAGCTCTGCCTGGATTCCTTCTTCATGAATTCCATCCATTCATCCAGGGCTGCAAACATTGGGGGAGAGTTGGGAGTGAGAAATTACGAGAGACCAAGCCTGAGGGAGCATAGCGGCTGGGGGGGGGGGGGGGGGGGGGGGGGTGTGGGAGGAGGGTGATTCCCTTCCTATGGTAGGGAACTTTTGCATTTTTCAGCTTGAAATTGTGCAATATGGTGCATACTGTATTCATATGGTGCATCTTGGTGTATTCATGTATGGAGATCAGGTTATAATCAAACACTTGGCCCACAACAGAGCGTGAGAAATTTGTGATCAGTGTGAGAATTTGGTGAAATGCGTGATTCTCACGCTCAATACATGGGAGTTGGCAGCCCTGCCTCTCTATCCCCCTCTCTCTCCCCCCCTTTCTCTCTGTCCCCCTCTCTCTCTCCTCTCTCTCTCTCCCCCTCTCTCCCCCCCCCTCTCTCTCTCTCTCTCCCTCTCTCTCTCTCCCTCCCACCTCACTCTCCTTCCTCTCTCTCTCTCTCTCCCCCCACTCTCCCCATCTCTCCCTCCCTCCCCCCTCTCTCTCTCTCCCCCCTCTCTTCTCTATCCTCTCTCTCTCCCTCCCCATCAATCTCTCTCCCCCTCTCTATCTCCTCTCTTCCTCCCCCTCTCTCCCCTCTCTTCCCCCCTCTCTCCCGCCCCTCTCTCTCCCTCCCCCCCCTCACTCTCTCTCTCTCTTTCCCCATCTCTCTCTCTCCCCCTCTCCCCCTCTCCCCCTCTCTCTCCTCTCTCTCTCTCCGCTCTCCCTCCCCCTCTCTTCCCCCTCTCCCTTTTTTCTGCCCCCCACTCTCTCTCTTTCTCCCTCCCTCTCTATCTCCCCCCTCTCTCCCTCTCCCCTCTCTCTCTCCCTCTCTCTCCTCTCTCTCCTCCTCTCTCGTCCATGTCCTGCCTGCTTTTTGCTCTCCTCATTTTCCTCCTGAAGTGTGTTCCTCAGTCCGCTAAAATCCAGGCATACATTTGAACCTAGCTGCCTAAACCTGGCCCATGCCGCCTCCTATTTACTGACCACAGTTTCAGTTTCTCTCATCATCCAGGTCTTTTTACTTCCAGTTCATGTTCATAGGTCATAGGAGCAGAATTAGTCCATTCATCCCTTCGAGTCTACTCCGCCATTCAATCACGGCTGATTTATCTTTCCCTGCCAACCCCATTCTCATGTGCCTTTTTGCCTTAACCCTTGACACCTTTACTAATCAAGAATCTGTCAACCACTGCTTAAAAATACCCAATGACTTGGCCTCCAAATATATTAAAATTGAATCTGAATCTGAATCTGAATATTGCTGCAGATCAGAACATTCCCTGTATAGGAAGCTCTTTATTCAAGGTATGGTTGGCTAGTTGCTCACAACTGGTGAAATGCATTCTTGTAAATGTATGGAAATATTATAACTTATCTCTAAAATAAAGAATGAAGGATTGTACTCAATTCATATGGATTTAAAACATCCACTCAGAAACTGATATAACATATAACATATAACAATTACAGCACGGAAACAGGCCATCTCGGCCCTTCTAGTCTGTGTCGAACACTTATTTTCCCCTAGTCCCATATACCTGCACTCAGACCATAATCCTCCATTCCTTTCCCGTCCATATAACTATCCAATTTATTTTTAAATGATAAAATCGAACCTGCCTCCACCACCTTCATTGGAAGCTCATTCCACACAGCTACCACTCTCTGAGTAAAGAAGTTCCCCCTCATGTTACCCCTAAACTTCTGTCCCTTAATTCTCAAGTCATGTCCCCTTGTATGAATCTTCCCTACTCTCAGTGGGAAAAGCTTTATCCACGTCAACTCTGTCTATCCCTCTCATCATTTTAAAGACCTCTATCAAGTCCCCCCTTAACCTTCTGCGCTCCAAAGAATAAAGACCTAACTTGTTCAACCTATTTCTGTAACTTAGTTGCTGAAACCCAGGCAACATTCTAGTAAATCTCCTCTGTACTCTCTCTATTTTGTTGACATCCGTCCTATAATTAGGCGACCAAAATTGTACACCATACTCCAGAATTGGCCTCACCAATGCCTTGTACAATTTTACCATTACATCCCAACTTCTATACTCAATGCTCTGATTTATAAAGGCTAGCACACCAAAAGCTTTTTTTACCACCCTATCTACATGAGATTCTACCTTCAGGGAACTGTGCACAGTTATTCCCAGATCCCTCTGTTCAACTGCAGTCTTAAATTCCCTACCATTTACCATGTACGTCCTATTTTGATTTGTCCTGCCAAGATGTAGCACCTCACACTTATCAGCATTAAACTCCATCTGCCATCTTTCAGCCCACTCTTCCAACTGGCATAAATCTCTCTGTAGACTTTGAAAATCTACTTCATTATCCACAACACCACCTATCTTAGTATCATCTGCATACTTACTAATCCAATTTACCACACCATCATCCAGATCATTGATGTACATGACAATCAACAGTGGACCCAACACAGATCCCTGTGGCACCCCACTAGTCACTGGCCTCCAACCTGACAAACAGCCATCCACCATTACTCTCTGGCATCTCCCATTCAGCCACTGTTGAATCCATCTTGCTACTCCACCATTAATACCCAACCATTGAACCTTCTTAATCAACCTTCCATGAGGAACCTTGTCAAAGGCCTTACTGAAGTCCATATATACAACATCCACTGCTTTACCCTCATCAATTTCCCGAGTAACCTCTTCAAAAAATTCAAGAAGATTAGTCAAACATGACCTTCCAGGCACAAATCCATGCTGACTGTTCCTAATCAGACCCTGTTTATCCAGATGCTTATATATATTATCTCTAAGTATCCTTTCCATTAATTTGCCCACCACTGACATCAAACTAACAGGTCTATAATTGCTAGGTTTACTCTTAGAACCCTTTTTAAACAATGGAACAACATGTGCAGTACGCCAATCCTCCGGCACTATTCCCGTTTCTAATGACATTTGAAATATTTCTGTTATAGCCCCTGCTATTTCTACACTAACTTCCCTCAATGTCCTAGGGAATATCCTGTCAGGACCTGGAGACTTATCCACTTTTATATTTCTCAAGAGTCAGCACTTCCTCTTCTTTGAATCTCATAGTTTCCATAGCTACTCTACTTGTTTCCCCTACCTCACATAATTCAATATCCTTCTCCTTGGTGAATACCGAAGAAAATAAATTGTTCAATATCTCCCCCATCTCTTTTGGCTCTGCAGATAGCTGTCCACTCTGACTCTCTAATGGACCAATTTTATCCCTCGTTATCCTTTTGCTATTAATATAGCTGTAGAAACCCTTTGGATTTACTTTCACCTTACTTGCCAAAGCAACCTAATATCTTCTTTTAGCTTTTCTAATTTCTTTCTTAAGATTCTTTTTACATTCTTTATACTCCTCAAGCACCTCATTTACTCCATGCTGCCTATAATTATTGTAGATCTCTCTCTTTTTCCGAACCAAGTGTCCAATTTGCCTTGAAAACCATGGCTCTTTCCAATTTTTACTATTTCCTTTCAACCGAACAGGGACATAAAGATTCTGTACTCTTAAAATTTCACCTTTAAATGTCCTCCATTTCTCTTCCACATCTTTCCCATAAAACAAAATGTCCCAATTTACTCCTTTTAAATCCTTTCGAATCTCCTCAAAGTTAGCCTTTCTCCAATCAAAAATCTCAACCCTAGGTCCAGTTCTGATCCTCTCCATAATTATATTGAAACTAATGGTATTGTGATCACTGGACCCGAACTGACAAACCATTGCATTAGTGGAATCCCCTCAGTACACGTCAGCACCCATGGAAAGCACCTCAATAAACTGCTACATCTGTGATTGACTTGAAAATAATGTAATAAATTGCTGGATTCATTTCTTACCTGCTCGTGTTGATAAATACTGCTGTCTTTTTCATTTTGGAAAAAAGTTTTTTGTTGCACATGGCTTTGGTCTCAGGTGTCAAAGCACAATGCACTGTCACAAAGTCAGATTCCTCTGCCAGTTTATCCAAAGGCACTGCAATCAAAGAGCCAACATCAGTACATTGATTCACAGAAAAGAACTAACCCTAGGCAGGTTCAATCTTGACCTCAGGTGCTGTCTATGTGGAGCTTGCATGTTCTCTCTGTAACCGTGTGGGATTCCTCCAGGTGCTCCAGTTTCCTCACACTTCCCAAAGATCTGCAGGTTTCTAGGTTAGTTGCCCTCTGTAAATTGTGCCAAATATGCAGAGAGTTGTTGCAAAAGTGGAAAAACATAGAACATGTGGAATCGATGGTCAATTGAAGGAATGGACTAGGCGGTTCGAAGATGCTATATCTGTGAACTAAACTAAACTAAACTAACATTTGCAACATATTCCGTTGTCTATTTGACTCTTTGCCTTGTTCTTCCATCCAATGCAACTGTGCAGCTTTCATAATAACTTTGCCAGCACGGTAACCAGGATATTAATTCAACAAAGTTAGATTTAGCTCTTAGGGCTAAAGGAATCAATGGATATGGGGAAAAAGCAGCAACGGGGTACTGATTTTAGATGATCTGCCATATCATATTGAATGGCGGTGCTGGCTCGAAGGGCCAAATGGCACAGACAGCACCTGTTTTTCTGTTTCTATGTTTCGATAGAACGATGATTAGAAAAAAAGAAATGTGCAGGTTGTATTGTATTGTATATCAATTTTATAGATAAAGTAAATATTAAAAAAATAAAAAGCTACCAGAATTACTTTGTCAATTCCAAGTTAAATAATTTATACCTTCTATATTTTTTGCTCCTTTATTATAATTTACTGTGCCCAGGATGAATGTACAATGTACCTTATCAGTAATAGTCTTCATATATACTTTGTAACCACCTGAACAATCATTGGGTGCCACTTGGACTGAGTGACCTTCAAAACTTTACAGCATGCATTCAAAACGATTGTTTACCCATCCAAAGGGCTCATGCCATCTTGCAAGCAATTAGTAGATTAAAACTACACTGAAGAAAAGCTTCCCAACCACATCTTTGTTGAAAATTACCCAAGCCAGGGTAATTACAGAACATTACAAAACCAGATAATCAGAAAAACAGAAAATTATCAGATTTTCACCCTATTAACCTGCTTCCAATCAACGAAGTGTCATTGTAACCTCCAGCGAACAGTACATTCTCTAATAAAGAACTTTATTCATGGGAGTGCTAAATAGTGATACGTAGTTGGCAACAAACCACAGTAAATGCCCAATAATGAAGACCAGTGTTATTGGCAATACCCATCCACCAATAATGCAAAAGCAGGAACAATCTTTTCACAATTGATCAACTGTATTTAATTCTGGATCCCGTGAAACAAGGAAATATTGGGAGTGGTGAAAATTCATGTAATAAGTAAGCGGGTGTAATATTGGGGGAAGAGTGGGGTTGGGAAAACCGAGGGAATGCTCTGTCTAGCCAGTAAAGTAAGTTAGACCTATGGCCGTGGTCAGAGTACTGCGTAACATAGTGCACTGTTGTTGTAATAGGTGCTAATCTGGCCTTTGGACCTAGGAAGAAACAAGGAACAGCAGATGCTGGTTCACACAAAAATGCTGGAGTAACTCAGCATGTCAGGCAGCAACCCTGGAGAATGCTGCATATTTGCATTTGTTGCCGCACAGTTGGAGGGTTCCTGATCTCAGCAATGTACATTGTTAGGATAGTCAAAACCTATTTCCCAGGATGGAGAAATTAAATACGAGAGGGCTTAGCTTCACGTAGTGAGGGATAAAGTTTAAAGGAGATGTGTGGGGCAAGTTTTTTTTACACAGAGGACGGTGGGAGCCTGAAATGTGCTGCCAGATGTCGTTGGTTGAGGCAGATATGATTGTGGCATCTAAGAAATATTTTTTGAAAAGACATATGTATATGCAGGAATGGAGGGATATGGATTATGTGCAAGCAGCTAGGTGTTGGTCTTGGCATCATGTCTGGCACAGACTTTGTGGGTCAAAGGGTCTGTTTTGTACTGTACTGTCCTGTACATGTGCTTTCCTGTTCTATAGTCTACTGTATGTTCTATGTTTAATAATATTGCATTGTTGGTGAATGAGTCACAGTTGAGATAAACAAATAAGGAATTTTATTTTAAAATAGCAAGTACGGGAGAAAATCTTAATTCAAATTAAATATAAATATGTGTGATGATTCAGAGGATTGTACTGGAAGATTCCATGCTCAATTCCTAATCTGTTTACATATCCTGTTGCGCTGCAGCAAGCAAAAATGTCATTGTCCTATCTGGGACACATGACAATAAAACTTTGACTTGACTTGATGATTAACAATTCCCAGTCAAGACGGCTGTAATAGTCCTTTCTCACAGGGCGACTTGACGCAAGATGTAGCCAGAGTGAAGTGGTCGTGGTCTAGCACGATATCACACGATATAACGGGGGGGTAGACAAAGAGTTCCCACGGTACTCGGCATTTCTGTTATTTGTGCGAGTGACTTGTCCGTCTCCCGAGCTTTCCCGTTAAATCTTGAATGAACATTGTAACTGTCAAGTGTAATTAAATTATCACGTGGCACAAATGATGGGGGGGAGAGAGAGAGAAATGAGGGGAGACGTATATACACACACAAAACAGAGTTTTACTGTGTATGTGGGAGACACTGTGTGTGGGAGAGGGGGAGAAAGAGTCGTACACTCACAGAGGCAGAGTCTCTCAGCCTGTGTGAGAGGGAGGGAGGGGAGAGAGAGAGGCACACACAAATCTCACCTGCCTGTTTCAGTGACAGACACCCGCCGCCAGTAAATGAAGCCACCCCCATCTGTCTCCCCCTCCTCTCCCTCGACTCCCCCACCTTTCACTCCCAACTCCAGTCCCGTCCCGACTCCCTGGGAAACTGAAGGGAGCAACAATTAACTGCTGCCTGCCTGCTGAGTTAAAGACTTCCCACGGTAGTAAGACGACGTTAGTTGCGCCCAAGTTTAAATTTCCAACGTGTGTTTCAGAGTAAAGAGTCAGCACAGAATCCTTGATAATCAAAAACTGTCTGAATCAGCAAGTTAGACACAAAATGCTGGAGTAACTCAGCGGGCCAAGCAGCATCTCTGGAGAAAAGGAATAGATTCCATTTTTGGTCGGGACCCTTCTTCGGGATGATTGTAGGGGGATACTGGAAGCAAGAAAAGACCGGGACAAATCAGGGCCAACAACAGATGACCTCAACAGTTGATGTCCATATGCAGATGCAAATCTTTATTTTTTAAATTCAATCCCACAGAAGACAATTTTTACTCACCTTCTGTCCCCTCTGTCCAGCTTCCGGGTTCACCGTTCGCAGGAGTTCCCACGGTAAACGCAAGAGTCAGTATGGATATCGCACAGGCCACTACGTGCATATAATGTTGCAATGTTCAACCACAAGTGTACAAGTCACTCTTGGAGAAATTCAAGCTTGTTTGAATTTTCCCCCGAGTCACCAAGCTACACGAGTACCTGCCGTTAGCGCCACGGTGGGCCACGGTGGTCCACGAATGCCGTACGGTTATCGCAAGAGGTTCCCACGATGTTCAACTCTGGTTAACTCTTGCGTCAAGTCGCCCCGTGAGAAAGGGGTTTTAAAGATGCTACTTCAGATTCCATAAAGCTGAGGGGTTGAAAACCCCTGAGGGCAGGATTGGCAACAGCTCTCCCGGGTTTGGCAAACCCTGGGCCAGACTCAATGCAGGAACAGCTACAAGAGCAAAGTCGCAAAGGGTGACCTTTTCCAAAATATGAACTCAGCAACATAGAGCAAAAGGGCATGTGGGAAAGCTGAAAGGATTTGAAGGAAAATTAAACATTAAAAAAACATTTTTGTTAATAACCTATGGGTCTAATAATGGTCATATAATGCTGGCATGGACCATGAGACAAGAAACATTAAATCATTTCAATTTGGAATTTGATAGAACCTTATCATGGATGAGATCAAGATGAAAAGTCCAAGCGTGGATGTTTGACGTGTCTCCTGCTGCCTGTACCTGTTGTAATTTTTTAAATAATAATTTGTGTGAATTACTGATGGCATTTATGTACTACCAATCTCACACTGCACTTGACGAGGTAGTGTGGGTTGTTTTCTTGAACTTGACTTGAAATGGATTGCAAGGATGAAGCAAGACTATGGTCACAAAGGCCAGAAGGAGGATAATGTCCTTCCTTAAAGCTCATTAGTAGATCAGTGGGTTTTACTGAAAGCCCGATTGATCCGTGTACTCTGAACACCCCCTGCAACAACCTTGTTTCACTACAACGGGCCTGTTGCCCACTATCACTGGAGCTCACCGTATTCAGCTTGTATCTCGGCAGCAATCTCTGGTTTTGGCTCAAAATCCGTGTACAGGAATTTCTTCACACCAAATGGCTTTAATCGCTGTGCAACAGCTAAGCCTACAAGGCAGACAAAATAAGCACAAGTGTTAGACACTTACACCCAGGCACTATACACACAGATGCTGTCATACTTCACCAACAAAATAATACTATTGAAATTAAATTATAAAGGAACCAGATCTGAAAATCTGTCCGTATCAATGACAAGGAACACATCCAAGTGCTGACTTAGCACAATATTGCAGTCTCTGAAATGACAATCGACATGAAGGGCCTCAACCTGAAACATCACCTATTCATTTTTTTCCAGAGATGCTGCCTGACCCACTGAGTTACTCCAGCACCTTGTGTATATATTCGCAAACAACTAGAATTGCATTGACTTGTGCATGAAAAAATCAACATGTAGAAAAGATGAGATTTAAGTTTGAGAGAGATCTGAGTTTGGACCTAGCAATTCATCTACACTGTGGCTAAAGATGGTGCAATTATCTCTGCTAACAATTCCCTCCCTAGTTTCCCACAAAGTCCGTGGCTGTAGTTGGTCAGGCCTTGGGGATTTATCCACCTTAATGTGCTTTAACAACACAAAGACCTCCTCTTTTGTAATTTGTTTATGATCTAAGACATCACAGCAATTCATTAATTCATTACCTTCCATGACCTTCTCCTGATGGATGAGAAGTATCAATTTAAAATCTAACCCATCTTTTATGTTTCTACACAAAGACAACAAATGCTGATCTTTTACGGGACTATAATTTCCTGAGCTACCCTTTTACTCTTAATGTCCCTGTGGAATCTCTTGGGATTTTCTTTAACTTTGCCTGTCAGCTCCGTTTCATGTTCTCTTTTTGCTTGCTTTTGTTGAGCTGTAAGCACCCATATCAGGCACAGGAGGGATTAACATGGCCTAATTTCTCCCAGCGTTGACGTAAATGAATGTTACACACAGAATAATAGATGAGGTGGAAATGGTTAAAGCGCAGCAGCACGATAGATGGCAGGAAGTGGATGGTGTCTCTCAGCTCAGGTCCAGATTTGGCCTTCTCTGCCCTCTGTGGCAGGGAATTCCATAAATTCTCAACTCTCTGGGTGAAAAAAGTTTTTTGCTCACCTCAGTCTTAAATGACCTCCCCTTTACTTGTAAAGTGTAATTGTGCTTTCTTCCCGAGCCGTACTATCCTTGCCCTGGGAATGACAGGGAGACTTATGTCCACTCTGCCCATGTCCATGAAAAGCTCAAAGTGACACCTTCACTTCCTTCCTCTCACAGAAGATCTCTAGAAGGATAGATTAACATTGGTTCAAATGGCTTTTCAGTCCACAATTATTTTGAGACTTTAACAATGACTCACCTATTCTTCCCAGCCCCACAATCCCCACGGTGCTGTGAGACAGTCCAAAGCCACAAAGCCACAAGGGTTTCCATGTGCCCCAGCCGCCACTGGAAGTAGAGAAGTTTCAGACATTGAGACATCGAGCAGACAATCTTCTGCTATGAAAGATTCAGAAAAATTGGTTGCTCTGCCCATTGATTCACCTCATTCAAGAGGATATTTCTTCAAAGCCTACTTCAACTGAAAATTCAGAATTGAATTGTTAACACTTTTGGAATACTTCTGCCTGAAGATGGCCAAAAATAAAATTGCACTGAACGTAACTCCTGACAAAAACAATGTGGAGGAAAAGGTAAGTGGTAGCTACATTTTAAATGTATTCAGGGGATGAGGACATCACTGCCATAGGAAGATTTTATTCCTTATTGATTGTTGCCCCAAGAAGGAATTGGTCAGCTTTCTTCTTAAACCATTTGAATCTGTGTAGAGTGATGAAGGTGCTCCCACGATGATGTTGGGCAGGGAGCTCCATGATTTTGTTCGTGTGACAATGAACGAATAAACATATATGTTGAAATTAGATTTTGCTCACAAATTTGCATACGTAATTCACGCAACCTGAACCAGAGTCCTAAATAAATATAAAATGTTTTGCTAAGGCCAATACTTCAATACACTTGAGCTTTCAGGTGTTCAAATATTGCAAAATTTAATATTTAGTGTTTGTCTCACATAAAAATCAAAGTGTACTGAAAGGCAGAATAAAATGTTTCCCTCCTCTGGAGAGATACACGTTGACGTAGACACTGTTGACATGTAACTACACGTAGTTGACTGTAAACACCTTTACTTTAGATAAAAATGAACCATTTTAGGAAACAGTCAATATTTTTGTGAAGAAACAGCAAACTTACTTTTTGGCTTCAGCAACAGCTTCCATCAATCGCCGAGATGTAGCCAAGAGCAAAGCCACAGTGAGCTCGGCTGTGGCATCGGTCAGGACATCAGGGGTGTAGCCCACGCGAATTCCCCTAAAACATAAAGCAAGTATGAAATTAGTATTCTACCCTACAACAATGACAGCTGTCAAAATTAAAACATGTATGTTTTAAAAGTAAAGGAAGGGATTGGCTTCATTCCTGTAAAGTCAAGAAAGCTATCAGGCACCAGCAATCAGCACTGTAGTGCATCCTTCACTTTTTACCCTCAGTCAGTTTCGGTATCCGTTCTGCAATACATCTCTGACTGGATTTTACCCATAAGCTGAGTCAATAAGAGACAAACAGAATAACTCCGATTTTCACCCACATTGAAACTGTAATGATAGCTGGACTAGTGTTGAAGAAAAAAGTACAAACAGGGATGATTTTGTGTGGTGTGCAGACGGAGTGCTGCGTGAATGAACAAGGGAAAAAAGAGACCAGGTGAAGAGTTTCCAGGTTTATTTATAAATGAAAAACCAATTTATGGAAATAAAGGCAGCGTTCTGTTGAAGGTACAGTGAATCATTTAAAAAAATTGTGCTTTATGCATGTTTAAGAAGGAACTGCAGATGCTGGAAAATCGAAGGTACACAAAAATGCTGGAGAAACTCAGCGGGTGCAGCAGCATCTATGGAGCAAAGGAAATAGGCAACGTTTCGGGCCGAAACCCTTCCTCAGACTGAGGATCAATCTGTGTGTGCTTTATGTATGCTTCAGCTTGACTTGAATGAGTGGTATTAGGATTACTGTCATCTGGGACAATTTGGAATTAAACTTGCAATTTGGTTTGGGAAACAACAATCAGGGGAATCCAGTTTTTTGGAGAAATCTGATAAGATGCATCTTCAAAGTTGAAGGGGTCGCAAGGCTGACAGTGACAATATAAAACAATTAAAAGTACAACCAAAAGAAATAGTAAAAAATCTTGTATTTTATATTGCCACCAAAAAAAACCAAAACTATCTAGGTGCACTTAAACATTTCAAAAATGAAAGTTGTACAGGGAGTATCAATTACTTTTCCATTTAATAATTATCACATTTTCTTCGTTATATTTGAGCACTGAAAACGAACTGATCCTGACAGCTAAAAATGAATACATTTATTATAACAATGAGCTGGCTGTGTGCTGGTCAGCTTGTTCTTGACTACCTGAATTATGTCAGGAAATGAGAAACACATCTGACCTAATAGTCTGCTGTGGACAGAGCACAAATCTATTTAGCTGAAGTAATGGATGAAGTTGCAGATATTTGATTCTTTCATTTACATAATATTCTCAATTAATTTCTAGCTGTCAATGGCTATTGGTGCAGTTTTAGGGCAGTTACAAGATCCACCTCCCAAGGAGTATGGGCCTGTCCCACTTAGGCGATTTTTTGGGTGACATGTTCACAAACATGTTGAAAATTATTCGGCGACAGTGACGACAATTTTTGCTGTCGTAGGTGCTGTCGTAGGTTGTCGCCAGGTGTCGTAGGTGAATTCTATTAAAACTACAGATGCTGGTTTACACTTAAGTCAGATAACCTGTTCTCCGACCAGTCTGCCTGTCCTCCGGATTAAATTACATCTTTCTATGCTTCATTGTCACCTTCTCCTTAACAATGTTAACAATGATCTATTCTACATTTTCCCTGAGCTTTGTCCCCTTTGTTCCGTCGCTTTCACACCTTACCCTTCCATATCTCTGTGTCTCCCTCTCCCCTGACTGTCAGTCTGAAGAAGGGTCTTGACCCGAAATGTCGCCCAATCCTTCTGCTGCCTGTCCCGCTGAGTTGTCCAGCATTTAGTGTCTAGCTCAGAGATCTACTGAGAGATCCCTTCACTCAGGATGGCCACAGTAGCAATGCTACACTCACGTGGACCTGGGGAACTGTAGAAAATGCAGCTATAGGGAAAGCACGGGGATGATTCATTATGATCACTATTTATCATATCTATTTTATTATGAGTTAATTCCTTAAGAGGAAGGATGTAGATTAACCATATGTCTGCCTTTATTATATCTATCACCACACATATTATACATGCTGCACATTCCATTTGGAGTCCAGTCCTGATCATTTACAGGCATTTACCTGGGCTGGAGCGTAGTGGAATCAACGTGCGCGTCGAATGGCTTCTGTACCAGCCAAATTGAGGAGGATAGAGGCACGAATGTCTGGTGCCGCAGCATGATGTGTTGCACAAATATATAGGGTGGTCCTCTCTGACTGGAGGCGTGGGTTCGGATCCCACTTCTGACACCATGTTGTGTAATGAGACCCATACACAGGAGTAATAACTCATAGACTTTATTGTAACACAAGCGGGGGGAAAATTACATGCTATCGTCTCCGTGGTCAGCATCTAGTCTGACAGTGAGACAGTGACGTGCTGTATTAATAGTCCAGGGTAGGGATGAAGATCTGGACTGGACTACATATGGAATGTGCAGCATGCACAATATGTGTGGTGATAGATATAGTAAAGGCAGACTAATATGGTTAATCTACAATCACTAAACAATCCGTGGTGATAATTGGTGAATGACCCATGTTTGCTGGTGTTCTTAATAACACACATGTGCTCATTTCTGTCTCCTAGATGCTGGGTCCCTTCATTCCTCAGATGCAAACATCTGAGCCTCCCACCAAAGCAAGAATATTCAGTAATGAGAAAAATGCAGATGGGGGAAAACATGGTTTGTAATTAATAATTACTAGTTTATAACAAAGCTTATGATGCAGGAAATCATTTTAAAAGTTATTTGTAACAACTACATGAAATTGGGGATGTACCAACTGGATAACTTATTGAAATTAATATTTTACATTGATTGCATCAGACCCAGTGGTCAGGTTTCAAGATGATCACCAATTGGTTACCTTATTATTTGCTTTATCATTAAAGAAGCAAATATCTCTTGTGTATCTCTTCCA
Organism: Leucoraja erinaceus; assembly: GCF_028641065.1. NCBI lineage: Eukaryota > Metazoa > Chordata > Chondrichthyes > Rajiformes > Rajidae > Leucoraja > Leucoraja erinaceus. The sequence continues at coordinate 54,203,707 of NC_073379.1, forward strand.
ATTCCAAGCAACCAATATGAGCATGAACACCTCCAAGTACATCACATGTTCGATACACAGTAACGACCATGCTACATTGTCCCAGCAATTGCTCTCAGGACACGTGCAGCACAAATTTGATATGAGCAAAGCTTCTTCTAAACTGTATCAAAACTTCCGACTGCAGTATAGTTAGATGCAGAGAAAATCTTCTTCTACGCCATCCTAACATCATACTTGGATCTGAAGAATATCACATGCTGTCAAATCAAAAAAAAAATTTGTTTCCCTTACCACCCATTTTGAACCCATGTTTGTGCCCATGCTCTCCAGAAGCTCAATTCACAGAAGATTCCGACAGGGGAGAGCTAGGAAGTTCTTGTTCTCATTGGTTGTGGTGAATTTGAACCATGGTTCCCGAGTTGAAAATCTGGGATCTAATCCAAAGTGTCACCTGATTTAAGATTACAATACCATGCTTACACATAAACAATGTTCAGGCAATAAACGTTGCAAACTACAACTTTCACCTCTTAAACAATGCAACATTTAGCCTATCACTAATGTATTTATAAAAAAGACATAAAGTGCTGGAATACTCAGCAGGTCAGGCAGCAATTCTGGAGAACATGGATAGGTGACATTTTAGAACCCTTCTTTAAACAGTCTGAAGAGGTTCTGACCCCGAAATGTCACTTATCAGAGTCTGAAGAAGGGTCCCAATAAGAAACGTCACATATCCATGTGCTCCAGGCATGTTGCCTGACCCATTGAGTTCCTCTAGAACTTTGTTTTTTTTTCTATAAAGCAGCACCTGCAGTTTCTTGTGTCTCCACATATTTAAATAACATTGTTCCATGGAGACTCTCGTGCAGAATCAATAATAATTATAATAAAATGCTTTACCTTTTTTTTAATTTCTTCTAGAACGAGATGATCAAACCCCACTGACATGGTGCTGATAACTTTCAGGTTAGGTCCTTTATTGGGAACAATGTTAAAATATAAGCATTAACAATGTTTATATATAACTAGACTAAGTGGGACCCATTGGGTCCCTTGTTCACACGGGAGGGCTGGTCCCCCAACGCAATATTCCACCTCTCCACCAATTACAAGATTCTTGAGGCGGCAGCTCAGTCACTCAAGCCTGATGTGCTGGCAGCTCACTCACGGCTGGTGGGCTGGCAGTTGACTCACGGCTATTCCTTGAAATTCCATATCAAGCTGGGTGCAAGGCCACCAAATGCAAATGCAGTTTCCTACCATTTCAAGCAGGGTGCAAGGCCACCAAATTCAAGTGCAGTTTCTTACCACTTCAAGCAGGGTGCAAGGCCACCGAATTCAAGTGCAGTTTTCGACCAATTTAAGCAGGGTGCAAGGCCAGCAAATTCAAGTGCAGTTTCATACCACTTCAAGCAGGGTGCAAGCCAACCAAACTCAAGTGCAGTTTCATACCATTTCAAGCAAGGTGAAACCACCATAAAACCACACAAAACCACATAAACACCACACTCACAGTTCAGTAGACATTCAGTGTGTTCAGTTGATTCGCAGCTCAGACAGATTCGTAGCCTCTCCCTCCCCCATCTTGCAGAGATTCAGCCAAACCCCGCACTTCCAGGTTTTATAATCCCTCCCCCTCCCACCGGAAGGGACATGGCCTTCATGGCGTGATTGACAGGAGAGAGATTCTCAACATTTTTTAAACACTTTTATTTTTATTGATGAGCAGAGGGGGACTGAGTAAGATGGCCAAAAATCACAGCCGTAATTGGCAGCGTTTTTTTTAAATCAATATACAGTGCAAACAGGAAGTTGTCAAGTTTAGACTTTTAATCATTTGCCATTTCAAAGCAACCACCACCAACAACCATTTGCAGTGCAGTATTTCAAAGCCATTACCACCACCAATAACCACTTGCAGTGCAGTATTTCAAAGCAACCACCACCAACAACCATTTGCAGTGCAGTATTTCAAAGCAAACACCAGCAACAACCATTTGTAGTGCAGTATTTCAAACCAACCACATTTTCATTTTCAAACCACATTAAGTGCACTCAAGGTCAGTTAAACCACACTCACAGTTTAGCAGACATGTGTTCAATGTTATTCACAGCTCAGACTGAGAGACGTGACCCTCTCTCTCCCCCATCTTGCAGAGCCTGACTGAGGCACTCAACACTTCCGGATTTTATAGTCTCTCCGGAAGGGGCGTAGCCTTCAGGAGAGAGAATCTCAACATTTTTTAAACATTAATAACTCTTTTATTTTTCATCTATGGGAAAAATCCTCTTGTCCTGCACAGCGGAGGGGGACTGAATAAGATGGCCAAAAATCACAGCGTAAGTGGCAGCGTTTTTTCCAAAATCAATATACAGAACACCAGGAAGTGGTCAAGATCAGACTTTTAGTAATATAGATGTCAACTTTAACTTCATATAAAAAGTTTTCATCTTCTATAAGACAGAACTTTACAAAAAGCAATGGGAATTGTCATTAAGTCATAGAACTCTACGTTTTACTGAAACAGGCCCTTCAGCCCAGTTTGTTGACCAAGTTGGCTTGCTAGTCTGGTGTTAATTGCCTGCATTTGGTCTACCACCTTCTAAACCTTTCCCATCCATATATATGTCCAAATGCCTTTTAAAAGTCAGAATTGTATCTGTTTCTACAGCTTCCTCTGGCAGCTTATTCCAGATATGACAACCTAAGAGAAAGACCTCCGAGGTCCTTCTTAAATATCTCCCCTCTACCTTAAGCCTGTGTGCCATGTAGTTTTAGAATCCTCCATCCTGGGAAAAAGACTGGGAGCGTTCACTTTATCCATGCTCATCATGTACTTGTACTTCTCAAAAAATGTCAGTTTTCTGCTTCCGATGCTCTGGAGAAAAAATCCTACCTATCCAACCACTCCCGATAATTCAAACCCCCTAGGCCAGATAATATCTCAATGCATTTCTCTTGCACCCTTTCCAATGTAATAACATTCTTCCTGCAGCTGGGTGACTAGAGTGCACACAGTACTCCAAGCGTGGTCTCACCAATTACTTGTATTGATGTATCATGATATCCCAACCTTTGTACTCAAAATATGTTGAGTATAGTAATAAAAAGATAGCTCAAGGCAGCTCAAGTTTTCAAATTTTAAACAAGCATGAAGCATCTTATTCATACCTGCAACATCTAAAAGTTCCTTGTCTATTTTCTCAGTCAATAAACAATACAGTCCGTGTGCTCCAGTAACTCCTTTGAGCAATTCTGAACGAGGAACAGGGTCATCAGAATCCCACTGCTTAATGTCACATCTGAGACAAAAGATAAAGAAGGATTTAGACCAATTAGCTATGTCAATTTTGCTTGGGTGTCAGAAGTTCATGGTTCAAACTTATCAACTCTATCAATTGTTCTTAACATTCTCTCCTCAAGGAAGGTTCCCTCAATAAACAACCAAACTCCTCCCCCTTCTGTCGTAGGGTAGACTGACTCTATCCCCCCACCACCCCCCCCCCCCTCACCCCCCCCCCCTCACTCACCCCCCCCCCCCCCCCCCTCCCCCCCCCCCCCCCCCCCCACCCCCCCCCCCCTCCCCCCCCCCCTCCCCCCCCCTCACCCCCCCCCCCACCCCAATCTTTGCACAAATCCTTTCCAATCGTCACTGTAATTTCATGTTTCATGTAATTTCGTGTTTAATGATTATTGGATTTAATGGAATAAATAAAGTTCTATTGTATCGTATTGTATCATATTGTACCGTATCGTAGATCCTCCACGATTTCTACATTACTCAAACATTTCATCCCTGGTACTGGTAAATCCTTTCTGCACATTCACCAGGGTCTTGAGATATTCCCTAAAGGATCATACCCAGAATTGGGAACATTACTCCTAGCAAGACCTAGATTTAGCATTAACTTCCTTACCTTTGTGTATTATACAATTGTTTATAAAGTGAGGAGCCAATGATTTTTTTAAACAGTTTTCTTGACTTACCTTGCCACATAAAAAAAATGTATTTATCTGCATCCTTGTGAATTTGTACTTGGACCCATCTTAAAATTGAGCCATTTAGTTTATGTTGCCCCTCCAATGAAAATTCATCTCTTCACACATTTAATATCATGTACCATAAGTCTGCAAATTTTAATCCATCCAGGTTTTTCTGCTCCACTCATTTATCCCTGTTCGTTAATTCTGACCAAAGATATCTGACCTGGAATGTTGGCTGTTTCACATTCCATAAATCCAGCATAACCTACTGAGTGTTCGTAGCATTTTCTGCTTTTATTTCAGCTTCCCAACATGTACTTAATTTTCTTTATCTGCCATGTTATTATCCTTATTCTGAGTTCTGTATCATCTGAAAATTTTGAAATTATGTCCAGTAAATCCAAATGCAAGTTGTTAATATTTAGCAGAAGAGCAATGATGATAATACTGATCCCTATGAGACATAACATTTTTATCCAAGCACTCATCATTGCTTTCAACTCAATGAAGTTTATCAATCCTAACAAATTTATTTTGGGGTATTTTATCAAAATCATTTTTAACTCAACAGATTCCACATAAATAGTTTTACTCTGATATAACACCGTTAAATGTGTCCAATAAATCTACGCTGATTTTTGCTAGTCCATGCTTTAATATTTCAGCCATTACTTTTCCCACCAAAACATTCATTGTAATATTTGACAAGAACCACCTAACTTTGTCAATCCTTTTTGAAAAGACATAAGAAATCGAGGTCGTAAAGCCTTCTCTACCCAGGACTGATATTTGAACATTTGCTGCCATTTGATTTCTTTTTGCCTAACAATGTCTGGAATAACTAAATCTCGAAATCCTTCCCAGGTGGATATTTGAACATCGACTTCTGTTTTTCCTACCGATGTGGATAACTTCAGAATTTATTTACATGGTGCTCCATCAATAATGTTGTTGCCCACTCACTTACCTCGTCTACATCCTTTGAAACCTCTTTGCATCTTCATCACAATTCCCATTCTCATTTTGTTTTTGTGTTTGAGTTCAGATTCACATTAGTTTACTGCCATTTACACAAGGTTGCAATGAAACTCTCTGCGCATGAAGCTCATCGAGTACACGATACATAATAATAGACAAAACAATAAATATAGCAACAATGCAAACAACAGAATGGTGCAAATGTTGTAGTGCAATATTAAATAGTGTAAAAAACATTAAAGTGTAATAACACGATAACTGAATGATGTAGAGTTAGTAAGAGAGTGTGGCAGAACCATAGGGAAGGGGATGTGAAAGAAGTGATTGGTTCAGGAATAGAGACATTGTTCTTGTCAAGATATCCCGCTTTCAAGATTCTGTATCCTCTCCCAGAAGGTCTTCTTCTTCTTGCGTATGGTGTGCACAGCCTAAAGTTGTAGGACAACGTGTTCTATTTGATCTTATTTGATTTTGCACGACAGGTTGATTGCATTTGTCGAAACAGGGCGGACCACGTGAAGGTTGCAATCTCCCACCCCTCCCAGAAGGTAAAAGAGAGAAAAGGGAATGGCCAGGATGCCAGGCATCCTTGACAATACTTCGCCATCTCGAAGTAGCATACCATGACGATGGACTGGATTGAAGGAAATGACAAAGATTGTGTTCACCACTCACTGCAGGTGCAGGCAGTCAAGATCAGAGCAGCTGTCATACCAGGCCAGATGTATCCCATCTAAATACTTTCGATAGGGCATCGATAGAAGTTCATGAGAATCCTTGTGGACATGCTGCATCTTCTCTGGCGCCCAAGAAGGTAATTACTCTGCTGTGGTTTTTGATCATCACTGTGGACTGTGTTAGGTTGCTGGCAGTGGCGGACTGGGTCTAAAAATATTGGCTGCCAGGAGACAAAGGGGCCCACTTCATCAGGGGCCCACTTGATATAGGGGGCCCACTTGATCAGGGGCCCACTTGCCATTGGGCAAGCTGACACCCTGGCCAGTCCGCCACTGGTTGCTGGTAATATGGATGCTAAGGAACTTGAAGCTGCCAACCATCTCTAAAGCAGCTCTGTTACTTAAGGCAGGGTTGTGTTCTCCTCACTCCTTCTATTCATCATCTTGTTGATGTTACAGGCTAGGAATGGCAAGGGGGATGATGATGTCAAACATAAAATACTGCATTTGGTCCCATTAGAGTTTTTAAAAGTCTACAAGAAGTAGTAGACCAGCATAGACAATCTGGGTCCTTACACACGTATTTATATCCTCCTCATTATTCACAAAATATTATGTTTCAAGATGTTCTGCTATTACATGTTATCCCATATTACTACATATTCTGTTATTACACGTTGTAGATTCTAGCCTCGGGCAGCTGCGGTTCCCCTTTTTTCTCTTCCTTCTATTAGTCACATTAGTTACTCTCCAATCCAAAGGATGAATTCCAGAATCAAATAAAAATTTGAAAGCTGATAACTAGAGCATACAATATTTCTATAACCACCTGCTATCTATTAGAAATAGTTGATACGCAGTTGGTCTAGCTATGTGGTGCTTCCATGGTCACTGCATGGTTTTAGTAAAATAAACTATAGTTACAGAATTACTTATTTATTTTTATGGTTAAAGTTCAGATGCTAGAACTAAATGAAATCAAGCATTGATTTTGTACGTTCATGAACAAAATTAACCCTTTGGATGATGATTGATGAATGGAATGGTTTATGTCTATCGAGGTTTAATATCTCTTCCAAATGATGGAATGATTTACAGCAGCAAAGTCCACTTTGAGAGAAGGATCAAAGTTCACTCAAATAAAATAATTGTATAAACCTGTCAAACAAATTGTATCATTGATAAACAATGATAATGGGAGTGGGAAATTGCTTATGAAAACTAGTAGCACTGCTTGAAGGTGGCACCAGCACTCTAATAAAATTGCAAGGTTTAATGCGAAATTTTATAGCTTTTTTGGGAAATGTTATTTTTATTTTTTCCCTTAAAAGAATGCAAGAAAAAATGTCACCTCTGTCAGTCTGTCCACGTTACTCATGTAAGAGGGGTGACATAGTCACTACTGTTTGTGATATAGGCTATGTGCAAAATGGCTGCTGCATTTGCCCACACACCGAGTATGTGGATAATTCATTACATTTGAACTAAGTGGAGATAGCTGAGATCTGATATGGCTCTGTAGGAATATGCAATTTTGTAAAGAAATTGTCAAATGTAATACTGTTTTGTGGAAATTCAGCTTTCCATGAAGTAAGAATTCAGGTGAGGACATACCAAAGATCCGTACAAATGATAAACTATGCACATTCCCTCATCTAAAGAAGAGTCTCGACCCGAAACATCACCCATTCCTTCTCTCCAGCTGCCTGTCCCGCTCCTGCATTTTGTGTCTAAACTTTGGTGTAATCCAACATCTGCAGTTCCTTCCTCCTATAGTATACCTTGACTATACTAATGCATCATGGCAACAGTATGTACAGTCTCTGAGATGTAGTGACTCACCATCTGCTTCTTAGGCACTCATTCAGGATTTAGGATGACTTACTTCCACTCTGGTTTTGTGAGTTCTTAAGTGGCTAATGAGGTGAAGATGGGAACTGCAGACTCGTCCACAGATGGGGCAGATGGTGACCATGAACATGGTGTGTGAATAATTTGTGAGGTCGTCCACTCCTTCTGCCACTTTTTCTGGGCCTCTGTGTGGCGGAAGAAGTGGACGACTTCTCAAACTATTCACTCGTCCACATTTTCAGTCCCATTAGCCCCATCTGCGGAAGAGTTTGTAGCTCCCATCTTCACGTATTGTGTAATGCTATTTACTAAATTCCACATCAGTGCTGCTTTGGCTCATAACTCATAGAGTCCACCAGTTATTTTTCAATAACGACACAGAGAATGGGTTGTGAGTGAATTGGTAATTAAGTTTACCTTTATCTCTTATGGCAAATGATCAAAGTGTGACAGCCATAAGATGGACAAGACTGATTTAAATAGCCCGCACAAGTATGTAAAAACGTATAATGGTATATGGGGAATGAAAGATCTTTTCAAAGGGACTATCTGACACTGTATCAAATTTTGGAACAGATCCACTGAGATTTTGAATAGTGAAGGCTATGCAATTGTTTCCCATAACTTTCTGCAGTGGTACTATTTAAACTGACGAGAGACTAAGATTTGTGATTACATTGTCAGCTTATATCGTGGTGGGGGATTCAAAATCTGTACACAGCTGCTCTTCAAAGGCAGGATAAGAGTTCAGAGATAACAAAAAGGGAATGGTTTGCATTAAAATTCATTTGCACAGTATGAAGGATTTTGTGAAGACCTTCAGCTAAATTATTTCGGGATCTTGCCTCTCTTATCGTGGACAGATTTTTAATCTGTTGTGGGTGACTGTTTTGTGGGAATTATTTACTAAAGTGAACAAAGTCTGAATACATCTCCAAACATACCTGATCACATGCTCTCTCAGCTGTGTTCAAAATCACACATATTGTTTTCTATCTAATCCACTAAGAACAAGCTACTCACCCCACTCTTTTTCTTCTTCAATCTATCGCTCTTCATACAATAAGGAGACTTTTGAAAGTAACCACTAACTTACTTGGATGCATGAGAACTGCAGACGCTGGGACGTGGTGCAGAAGTATAGGCTTCCTCCACAACTTCTTCTTTCACACATAACTTCCCACCCAAATCACCCCCTCCCTGGATACTTTCCCCTTGCAACCACTGGAGATGTAATACCTGTCCCTCTACTTCCTCCCTTATATCTATTTATTTACACTAACCGTTTAGAGATACAGTGTGGAAACGGGTCCACCGTATCCACGTTACCTGTGATCACCCATAGACTAGTTTTATCCGACACACTAGGGACAATTTACAGATGCCAATTAACCTACAAACCAGCACATCTTTGGAACGTGGGGGGAAAAAGCAGAGCACCTGGAGAAAACCCACGAGGTCACAGGGAGAATGTAGAAACCCTGTTCAGACAGCACCCATAGTCAAGATTGAACCCTGTCTCTGGCGCTGTAAGGCAGCAACACCGTGCCGCTCTCCAGGAACCCCAGCAGTCCTCCCACGTGAGACAGAGGTTCACATGAACTTCCTCTAACCTCATCTACTGCATTCGGTGCTCCCGATACGGCTTCCTTTACATTGGCGAGTCCAATGATAGAGTAGACATTGTTTTGCCAAACACTTGCGCTCAGTCCGCCAAGGCCAGCTGGATATCCTGTTTGCTAACCATTTTAACTCCCCTTCCTATTCCCATAGACCTTTCTGGCTTGGGCCTCCTCCATTGCTAGATTGAGACCATACGCAAACCAGAGGAATAGCACCACTTGGGTAGCTGAAAACCCAACAGTGAGGGGGGATCTTATAGAAACTTACAAAATTCTTAAGGGGTTTGACAGGCTAGATGCAGGAAGATTGTTCCCGATGTTGAGGAAGTCCAGAACAAGGGGTCACAGTTTAAAGATAAGGGGGAAATATTTTAGGACCAAGATGAGGAAAACATTTTTCACAGAGAGTGGTGAATCTCTGGAATTCTCTGCCACAGAAAGTAGTTGGGCCTTGTGGCTAAAGGGATCAGGGGGTATGGAGAGAAGGCAGGTACAGGATACTGAGTTGGATGATCAGCCATGATCATATTGCATGGCGGTGCAGGCTCGAAGGGCCGATTGGCCTACTCCTGCACCTATTTTCTATATTTCTATGTTAGTATGAATATCGAATTGTCCAATTTAAGTTAAACAAAGCCCTCCAATTCTCACCCTTTTCCCTCCTCTTTTCCCTGTGCCCCACCTGGATGTGCACCTGTTTCTCCTTTACCCCTAATCCTATCTCCTTCCTCATATATTGGTTCCTCTGGCTTCACATCTCATGCCTTTTTTTTAAATCCTTATCTCATTTTTTTTGTCTTTTCATCTCCAGCCTTTTGTCCAATCATCTGCCAATCCAAACGCCCACTCTAGGGGCTGTCCCACTGCGGCGACCTAATTGGCTAGTTTAGACGAGTTTAGGAGAGTTTGAAAAAATGTCATGTTGAAGACCTCCTTCGACCTCCTTCGACTATGTTGATGACTAGCTTCAACTAGCTTTCGTTAGCTTCGGGAAAATTGGACACCGAATAGTGGAGAGTGAAGACGACCTCCTTCGATCCCCTTCGACCTCCCTTCGACCTCAATAGTCAATCAATAGTCAATAGTCAATTTAATTGTCATTTGGACCCCTAGAGGTCCAAACGAAATGCCGTTTCTGCAGCCATACATTACAGACAAATAGTCCCCAGACACAACATAATTTACATTTAACATAAACATCCATCACATAGCTGTGAGTGGAGGCCCAAAAAAACTTATCTTTCCACTGCACTCCCCCCCCCCCCCCCCCGATGTCAGAGTCAAAGTCATAGCCCCCGGCTGGCGATGGCGATTGTCCCGCGGCCATTAAAGCCACGCCGGGTGGTGCAAGATCGCACACCGGGTCTTGGTGTTAGAGCCCCCGGCGTGCGCTCGCAAAGTCCCGCGGCCATTCCAAGCCGCGCGGGGCAGTGCTGTTAGGCCCCGCTCCAGGAGCTCTTCGACCCCGCAACTCGGGCGGGAGAAGTCGCCATTGCAGGAGCCCAGAAAGGCGGTCTCCCTCCAGGGATCCGCGGGCTCCCGGTGCCGACGTCCGCAGACCCGCAGTAGCAGCCTCCTAATCTCCGGAGGTCGGGCCGCAGCAGCAGCAGCAGCAGCGCTCCACCACCGCTCCACCCGCTCCGGACTCGGCCAGCCCCGCGACGGTGGCGGTGAGTCGTCGGCACCAGAGTCCCCGGCTTCTTCTGTTGGAGGCCGCACCTCATTGCAGCCCCAACGATAACGGAGACCCGGCAAGAAAAGGTCGGGTCTCCCGTGCAGGGAGAGATTTAAAAGTTTCCCCCTCCCTCCCACCCCACCCCCACACACACACCGCAACATAAAATAAGAAAAACTCCATAGAAACATAGACAGAAAATAATAAAAACGCGGACGGGCTGCAGAGGCCGCTGCTGACCAGAGTCGCGCCGCCTACCAGATACAAGACCTCCCTTCGACTATCATGAAGACTATCTACGACTACCTTCAACTACCCTCGATTACCTACGAATAACATGCCAACCTTCTACGCCCTACTTTGACTAAACCTAGGAGTAAAAAAAGTATAGGATTTTTCCATGGTGACCTTTTTTTACTCGCGGGCATTTTCCAACTTATTGAAAAATATGCCGTGACCTAGCTGAGGCATTGAGTACGCGGGGACTACTCTCGAGCATCGAGAGTTACAAAGACCTCCTAGGACCTCATGTCAACCATGCTGCGAGTATGAGCCGAGGGCAAACTCGTCTGAACTCGCGGATTAGGTCGCCGCAGTGGGACAGCCCCTTTATTTGTCTCCACTTATCACTCGCCAGGCTCTGTCCCGCCCTCACCTCTCCTCCAGTTTTCTCCGCTACTTCAAACAGTCTGAGGAAGGGTCCCGTCCCAAAATGTAACCTATCCACATCTTTCAGAGAACCTCTTGACTCCCTGAGTTACACCAACACTTTTGTTTCATTTTTGCTCCACATAGTACCTTTGCATATCAATCGGAATTCTGGACAGCATTCAATAGTTGGTATTGAACATTTTGGAACACGGATTGATTCTCCATTATATTATTTTTAAATTACAATTCAAATAAATAATTACAGGTTCGTTGTATAGTTCAATATTACTCTACGTTTCCCTTGAACATCTTCACAAAGCAATTGTGATGAAAATCGAAAATTACTTGATCAGACACATGATATAAATACACATTGAAGGAGATATTTTGCCCGATCATCTTTGCGAAATAGTGAATGCTAAACCAATTGGGCAGAATGATTCAAAAGAGGGCCGACAAAGTAACTAAAAACTCTTTCCTCATTCCCAAAACCATCTACAGGTAGAATAAGATCATCGCTGGAAATCGGCTTGCACTATATATACAGTCTCGAAAAGATTTATGATTTTCTCTCACTGCTGAATGTATTGATTTTTCTCACAGAAGGGGGGACTAAATAATTTAACGAAAACAAAAGTACAGAAAACGAACGGATTTTCTGCAATGGGTTGAAATACAGAACATCGTTCAAATGTGAAGAGTTTAACAACGAGATATGCTTCTCTTCTTATTTTCGCCCAATTTGTTTAGCTGATCGCCATGCATTATCCGACTGATCAAATACTTCCAATGCAAAGTATATTTTGAACTACAAGTCCCATATTCACGGTCTCTGGACGATTACAGGAGGCAGAATAATTATTTCGACAAATGAAATTTACAAAATTGTGGTTTTGCTCCTCTTATTCTGTCGTGATTCAGCGCGATTGCAGCTGGAATATAGACACATTGCACCGTCAGCTGTCTCTTAGTCCACGTTTTGCCACTTACATGCCCGAGTCTCGGAGCACCTGTAGCCCCTTCTGTGGGACCCGGCGTGTCACATAGACCCGGCGCGGCTGCTGCTTGCTCTGCATGTCACTGCTCACAGCCCGGCTCAGCTCCGGCACCCAACAGCACCCAATGCCCCTCGCACTGTTCCTCAACCACATCCCGCCAACTTGCATCACCTATGCAAACACGGACGTTTGATAGTTGCTCTTCTGCCCAAAGATCACAGAGCTGCCCTCCTGCCCTCCCAGGGGATTTCTGAGTTCATTCCAACAAGGGGAGTCGCGCAAAGTGACCAATATTTGACGGAGCCGGCGCCGTCACGGGACACGGGCTAACTTTGTAATCGATTTGGAAAGGACTCTGGTCAAACAGAAGCATTTGGCCATTCCTCTCTTCCCGATTCGCCCAAGATAACACCCGCCTTTCGGCGTTAACTGTGTAGAGAGCGAAAAATAAATCCCGTACTAAAAGCTTATAAAATTTGAGGGGGAAACATTTCTGCAATGAAACTGGCCTTTTGCTGTAACAGTCATCCCTTATATGTCACCTTTACAGGAACAAAAATGGTCATGGCTGGCAGGCCTCTCAACTTCAACTGTATCTTTTCCCCACAAACCTACTCTCATTCCCTCTCCCCCCAATCCCGCAGCAATTATGAAATGATCTCCACTCTCCATTCCAATAGCTTCCACCTTCAACGGATCACCCGTCCAAATTTAAAACAAACACCTTTTCTAACCCCACCCTTTCAATGGAACTCCCCGTCGCTCTGCACTTGTCATTGTAATTGCATTGAATGATTGCTGATCAGTATTGGGCACATTCAGGAGAGAGTACTGACAGGTATTTACTTCAGGACTAATCAAGTCCTTCCCCACCATTGACGAACTGTACACTGCAAGGGCCAGGAAGCGAGCGGGTAAGATCATCTCTGACCCCTCGCACCCTGGCCACAAACTCTTTGAACCATTTCCCTCTGGAAGGCGATTCTGGACTGTCAAAGCTGCCAGAGCCAGACATAAAAACAGCTTTTTTTTCCACGAGCAGTAGCTCTACTCAATAACCAAAAGTCTGTAGCCTCCTTTTGCTCTTGTATTTTATTTCATTCACATGTTTAAACTATAATGTTTTATTCTTAATGTTTTAATGTTTTATGTTTTATTCTTAATGGTTTACTGTATGTCGTGTTGTTACTTGCGAGCGGAGCACCAAGGCAAATTCCTTGTATGTGTACATACTTGACCAATAAACTTATTCATTCATTCATTCTTTCCACAAGGAATTTATTATTTCTGGAGTTCTCCAACCTTGGGAAGAGAGATTTATTCACTCACTTCTCAGTTTTCTGTTGAAAACCTCTGTCACTGTCTGGTGGCAAGATGAAATAAACAAAACACTAAATGTGACTTCCAAAAGCCTTTGACTTCATCAGTTGGGAAGAACTGAGGGACATCCCTCTCAAATTCAGTTGTCCACATACTTTGCCTCTATCTTCCATTTATTCCAAAATAATGTGCAAGGTATGAGACTATCTAATGGGGGAAATGACAGAACCAATCTCAGTGAAAGCAAACACTGGTCCAATACTGAATTCATTTTTTCTTGTTACAATGTTACACCTCTTCTCTGACAGATTTCCTGCAGGAATGGAGTTAATCTTCAGAACTGATGGAAAACTGCTAAATGGACATAGGTTTAAGGTGAGGGGGGAAAGATTTAATAGCAACCTGAGGGGTAACTTTTTTACACAAAGGATGGTGGGTGTATAGAATGAGCTGCTGGAGGAAGTAGTTGAGGCAGGTACTATTGCAACATTTAAGAAGCATTCAAACAGGTACATGGATAGGAAGGTTTAGAGGGATATGGACCAAATGCTGGCAGGTGGGGCTAGTGTAGGTGGGTCATGTTAGTCGCCATTGGCAAGTTGGGCCCAAGGGCCTGTTTCCACACTGTATACCTCTTTGGTGACTTAACTTCAGAATAAAGGTCACCAAATCTCAGTAGCCGAGCAGCGGAATGCAACCAAAGCATCTGTGCTTGCTTGCACGATGAACTCTGGGGCAACTATGCATCAAAGCAAATGAGAGGGTAGTCCTCTCCCAACTTGCTCTTCCCACACCTCCAACAATGAAGGTTTATAGAGAGATGCTGGAAAATGTGAACCACTTCCCACATCTCTTGAGTTATCCCTCGATGATGAAATTGACCCCTGTCAGGTGCTTGTGATGATAACGGTCTATTGAGCAAAAGGATATTTGAAGATCAGTACCCGAGACCCTGCATAAAACTAGACAATGGTTATTCCTGTACTCCTGTATGTTTTGTAGACCTGGACTATCCACAGTAGGCATCTCGAGGTACTGGAAAAATACCACCAATTCTGCTGTCACAAATCCTTCCAAATTCACTGGATGGCTAAATGAAACAATGTCAGTATCTTCACCCAGCACTGAGGCTCCAGTCACTCTCAAATGGCCAATGTTATTCATATCCCAACAATAGACTCCTGCGATTGACACTCTATTCCAACCACTGTTGTGGGAGATTAGGAAACCATACTAAAAAAGGTCCAAGGATGTGCTCAAATCTACTATTTTGGTAGTTTGCATTTACTCCCTTCATTCCATTTCTACTTTATGACATATTATACTGAGATAATAAAACAAAGTGGTAATCGATAAGATAAATTCAACGTTTGATTGAGAAAGAGGGCACAGATTAAATTGTGCACTTAGCTTGCACTTACCTACGTTACATAGTAATGTCCTGCTGTTTCTCAACATTGGTCTGGGGTTATGCAAACACACAACCTGCCCAAATTTAACCTTGATTAATCAATAACTTTATTGTCAATAGAATGTTGGTATTCTGCCCTGTAACATTTTGGCTGCATTACACAATTATACTTTGATGGCGGGACTGTCATGCTGAGAGAATGGAGCGGTTGGGCTTGTACACTCTGGAATTTAGAAGGATGAGAGAGGATCTTATTGAAACATATAAGATTATTAAGGGTTTGGACACGCTAGAGGCAGGAAACATGTTCCTGATGTTGGGGGAGTTCAGAACCAGGGTCCACAGTTTAAGAATAAGGGGTAAGGCATTTAGAACAGAGATGAGGAAACACCTTTTCCACACAGAGAGTTGAAGTCTGTGGAATTTTCTGCCTCAGAGGGCGGTGGAGGCCGGTTCTCTGGATACTTTCAAGAGAGAGCTTGATAGGGCTCTTAAAGATAGCGGTCATGGGGATATGGGGAGAAGGCAGGAATGGGGAACAGATTGTGGATGATCAGCCATGATCACATTGAATGGCGGTGCTGGCTCATAGGGCCGAATGGCCTGTAGTGGCCATTTGGCTTCTTTTGTGTGTCATTAATTATGGCATTTGTCTTTAAATTTTAGACTGCCCGTTATTATGTGGGTGGGATTTATTACGTAGTCAAGGGCGTGTTTGGTGCTGGGTTTCTTGCGCAGAAGTTTAGTTTTTAGTTTAGCTCGGAGTTACATGGGGAAGGAATACCCTTTAACCATATGAAGTTTAACCAAGACACGGGGAGTTTTCCAACGTTTAAAAGCGATGTGCTGTAGTTTGAACAAAATTAAAGTGTACGAGTCAGAGGAGAAGATCGGATGTATATCTTTTTCAACAATAAAGAAACTATTAATCAATAGACTGTGTTATGAAGATTTCTCTGTAAAGAATCTCTGAAGGTCTCACGGAGAGCTCACATGTATATTACAACATTCTCCTAAAACCATGTAGTCTCTTTAGTGGCTAGAGGGAGTAATCTCTTGAAATATATAAAAATCTGCCATTACATGGCCTACTCCCGCAGATTTAATAAAATGGTTCTTTTATTGGCTGTTTTCCCCCCCTCTGTGACTAGTTTAGTTTAGGGATATAGTATGGAAACAGGCCATTCGGCTCATCAAGCATGCCAACCATTGATCCATTCATACTAATTCTACGATATCCCTCTTTCACATGCACTCCTCTCAACACACTAGGGGCAATTTACGGAGGACAGTTAACCTACAAATCTGTACGTCTTTGGAATGTGTGTCAAACGGGAGAGCATGCAAACCTCACACACACCACACCCAAGGTCTGAATCAAACGTGTGTGTCTGGCACTGGGAGGCAGTAGCTCCAGCAGCTGTGCCACTGTGTTCCTAACTTTGGCCTGTAAGAATGTTTAAATACCTCACCTTAAGACCAACTTGCTGAAGGTGCAATTTAACTGTAAGAAACTATACAATATCCCTTTCTTCATCACCTCATATAAAACATTTGACAGCTGCCCTGGATTCAAGCCAACAATTTGATGACTTTGAAGCAGATGAGTGTGAATGACAGCACACCACACAAATTGATCTGACAACCATTTAGTTGTGAGTCAAGAACTTAGCTGCTTGAGTTATCAGGCCACTCTATTTTCATTGTTACAAGTGCAGCAAGATTTCCAAGGTTAATTCCTCTTCTAAATATTACACTCATAGTCAGGAAATGGCACTGAAACACTCAGCAGCGATGAATCTTCTGGGAGCTCCCACATCATATTTGACATTGAAATCAAAAGGACCTTTTGTGTTCAAAAGTTTACTTCCTGGCCACACTGAATGAAAGAATCATCGCCATTTCAGCTCAGAACTCCATCTAATATTTCCCCATTTGGTTGCCTCTCTTCAACTTGAAAACCAGGACAACTTGAAGAAACAAACAATATATTTGTCACAAAAAAAGACACTGAGTGCTGGAGCAACTGAACAGGTCAGGCAGCATCTCTGGAGAACATAAATAGGTGACTCGGTTTCTGCATATTTGTCACAGATTGATTGAATAGTCTACCTTTGAGCCAAGTAGAAAAAAACAACAAATAAAATCACTTGCAAAATAATATTATTACTGTTGGTGTTCTGGGTATTTACAAACTCTGCTAAAGGATTATTGCTTTCCAGTTTCTTCTCATATCCTGAACATGTGCTGGTAGATTAAGCTACCCCTAAGTAAAGGCAGGTGCCAAACAAATCAAAAGGGGGTTGATGGGGGTGTGAGAGAAAATAAATTGCAAGGAGATTAAAAAAAAGGAGGAATGAGATTATTGAGATTTTTCTTCTAGTAGCCATGTAAAATGGGCTGAATGGTCTCTTTTTATAGGATTATATAGCATGAAACCAGCCTTTTTTGCCCGACGCATCCATGCCAAATAGGTGCCTATATATGTTAATCCTGTTTGCTATATTGACTTACAGAAGGTAGTTGAGGCCAGTTCATTGGCTATATTTAAGAGGGAGTTAGATGTGGCCCCTGTGGCTAAAGGGATCAGGGGGGATGGAGAGAAGGCAGGTACAGGAGACTGAGTTGGATGATCAGCCATGATCATATTGAATGGCGGTGCAGGCTCAAAGGGCCGAATGGCCTACTCCTGCACCTATTTTCTATGTTTCTATATCCCTCTAAAACCTTCCTATCCAAGTACCTGTCCAAATTATTTTTAACATTGTCATTGTACCTGCTTCCACTAGTTCTTTTGTTAGCACATTCCATATAATAATAATAATCAACTTTATTACAGACTCGAGGTCCAGACAAGGGGCAACATTACATTTAAAAAATGCATTGCATATCATAAAGTACATATAAAATCTTGGTAAATCACTTATAAAAGCATCATAAATTATATTAAAAAAAAGCACAATACATAAGTTAAAAATCCAGATTAAAAGAATGATCAATGTCCTACAACGAGGCAACAATACCAGTGTCTCCACAGCTGGGATTCGTAGCGTGTAGTGCTAAACCTTATGTTTGACAAGGCCACAATAAGCACATTATTAGAGTCATTTATCCTGCAAATAAATTTATACATGTGATGTCTTAGGATAGCTTCTAAAGTACTGACTCCTGCAGCCACAAACATATTACTGGCACTACACCATCTAGGTTTCCTTAGCAGTGTTCTCATCACCTTCTTCATTAAAATTCTGCGCCTTAGATCCCCTTTAAATCTTTTCCCCTCATATCTTAAATCTATACCCTCCTGTTTTAGACTCTCATCCCCTTAATGAAAAGACTGTATCTTATCCATGACGATCATAATTAAAAAAAATCCCTATAAACCACATATTACGATAAGTAAATATGCTGTCTTTACAACATTTTATCCAACCAAATGAAGATAACTGGTATTCACCCTCAATCCAGTATTTTATGCACTCTGCCAAAAATGGTTGGGTTGATTTGCGTATCTGATATAAATATAACTAACCTCCACTTACTGCAATTTTCTGAGGTATTGCCCATCTTTATAAGGAGAGTGTTGTAATATCTGTTGGCTCTACACTTCAGAGATGTGTGGTTAAAATCTGTTTTGCTCAATGGCAAAAATAATTGGAGTAGCAATGGTGAAAATCGATGTAGAGTGATGTAATTATCCCATGGTCTCCGGAACCATTGACATCATATCACACTGAGACACAAATCTTTCCAGGTGAGGCAATGATTCATGGGTACCTCCTACAACCTTATCTATTGCATTTGGTGCTCTCAATATGGCCTCCTCTACATCAGTGGACCAAGCATAGACTAGGCTGACTCCAATGACAGTCATGAGTTTGTTTGTCCTTTGCCTTCTCCTCTGCCATGGTGCAAATAAGATGAACCACACCTCAATTCCACTTGGGTAGTTTATAACCCAATGGTATGAACAGTGAATTCTCAAATTTTGTACAACTTCCTAGATGCTCTATCCCTTTGTTCACCTTTTCCACCCCACCTCACTTAGATTCCACCCCACCTCACTTAGATTCCACTCCAGATGATTCCACCTGACCACCACCCACACAACAATCCACCTGGGTTTCTTCTCATTTGGCTGATCTTTCCTATCCTTTATCCTTGCTTGGCTGATTTTTTAATTTTATTTCCACATATCAATCACCAGCCACTGTCTCCGCCCACCTCACTTGAATCCAACTATCATTTACTAGTCACTGTCTCATCCCTCCCTCTCACCGCTTTATATTAGCTATCTTCCCCTTATGCTCTTAGTCATGATGCAGGGTCCTTTGCTCCATAGATTTTACAATTTTATATTTTTTAATTGAATCTTCACTTCAGCAGACATTCGTTGGTAGGCCATAGTTTGGCTTCCTAAATCTCGACACTTTGATGTTAAATTCAATCCCTAAATTCCTCTGCCTTCCATTCTCCCTTCCTCCAATAGGATGTTCTTAAAAACATTCATTTAATAGATAATTTGGTTGTCTGTCTTCATCTTGGGTCCATATTTATCCAATTCAATTTGGTATGGTGACTTTTTATATCTGCCTTCATTACCGGTGTTTAATTGGTTCGAAAATAGAGTAGCAAGCTGCAGAACAAATAAGTTATCCTCAATTCTAGTGGTTCCAAGATTATTCCTCTTTCTGCCACTTTTGTCTATATGTGGAGCCTCAAGGGTAATAATTTAAGTCACAACTTTCAGGAAGTTTTGGATGTTAACAGAACTGAATGAGAATTTATCAATCAGTGAAGCAACAACATTCACAGGTCTTCCCAAGCAGCAGGCCAATGAGTGAAAAATAAATAATATGTTGCCCTGCTTTAAAGAGAAACATTTCCAGATCTCCTTCTCCGACTGCAAGTTGTTTACTCTAGCCTTATATGAGAGTTTTATGTATCAGACAAACCCAGAATCCCACTGGTGAATGGAATTGTCATATTCATTTAGTCATACTGTGCAACTCCCTGAAAATCATTCATTATATGTTAAAGTTAACAGATATATATTATTTTCACTAGAAATAAATATTAATATGACATTTACATTTTCACAGTTGAGTCAAGTATTTCAATATGTTTGCCGTTTTTCAGAATTTCCAATGATCATAATTTAGCTGTAGCTATTATGTAGTTATGCAGTAAAATGTCCACATCACTCAAGAACTAATAAACTAAAGGCTTGATCCTATCTCTAAAACTAACTTCTCTATTCAGGGGTGAGTACATATTTGTCCCCTGAGAAAAGCACCAGAGAATGATTGTGAGAAAAAAAGTGTATGCATGGTTCCAGATGAGTATACTTTACTTTGGAAAGGATAGTGGAGCAGCAATGGCAGGAGTTTCTGGGAGAAATTCAGAAGACACAGGATCTTTTCATCCCAAAGAGGAAGATTCGAATGGGTGGGTTGACAAAGGAAGTCAAAGATAGCATAAATCTAAATGAGAAGGCATATAATATTGTGCAGATCAGTGGGAAGCTAAAGGATTGGGAAACTTTTAAAAACCAACAAAAGGTAACTAAAAAAACAATAAGGGGAGAAAAGATGAAATATGCAGGTAAGCTAGCTAATAATATAAAACAGGATAGCACCCCCCTCCTCGCGGCCTACCAGCTGGATTGGAGCGGCCTTTCATGCCGGGGACCCGGCCCAGAGCTTCGACAGCGGCGGCACAGCGCTGGATACATCGCGGAGCGGGCAATTGCTTACCTGGATTGCCATTGAAGCTCCGGAGTGTTGGGCCTGCTGCTTTAACATCGGAGCTGTTGTTTGTAAAGCTTCCAGCGCGGGCGGCGCTGACTTCAACATCGCAGAGTCCTGGGGCCATTTGCCGAGGGCCTCCAGAGTTGAATCTCCGCCCAGCGTGGCCTGTGGACTTCGGGAGCCACGGACTCAGGTAGGAGGTGGCCGATTCAGATGTCCAAGCCACTGAGGATGTCCTCCAGTCCCAACGTCGGACTTCCATCACCCTGGCGAGCGGGCCTGAACATCGGGCCACCCATAGCGGCGACAGCGGGGGGTTCGGGAGCCCCCCGACCACGGGAGGACAACAGAGGAGGGTGACTGCATTTTGGAGCCTTCTCTCACAGTGGGAAACTTTGATCCCACTGTGTGGGGATGTCTGTGTTAAAGACTATCATGTTCTGTGCTCTATTATTCGTATGGCTGTATGGCAACCACACATTTCACTGGACCAATTGGTACATGTGACAACTAAATGTATCTTGTACCTTGTATCTTGATCTATCTTGGATAGAAGGTTGACTGACAGGCAGGCGGCGAAGAGTGGGAATAAAGGGAGCCTTTTGTGCTTGGCTTCCAGTGACTAGCGGTGTTCTGCAGGGGTGATGTTGGGTCCGCTACTCTTCATGTTGTATATTAATGATTTGGATGCGGCAGTCTCAATTACAGACTGCCAGATTAGCTCGAGCTATCAATTCCAGAAAAATACTGCCCCATCCTCAGACTATTCTAGTTCATGTAAATGTGAGGAAGAAGAGGCAAGAGAGCGATATAAAGTCTGATCAGTGGACCAAAGTTGAAACAAACAGAGCTCAATAAAAGTCTGCATCTGGAACATTGAACATTTCCTTGGAGGTTATAGACCTCTGGTTTCCCCCAAATGTATCTATGGATCTAAGCAATGGCAAGCCTTTTTCTGTTTGTCTCAAGGTTTGATTCATTTCTCAACTGAACCAGCTAACTGCAGCAATTGATTCCATTGCTGCTGAGTTACAGTGTAGATACCAGAAATGCAAGCAACGTTCATAATTAAAATTCCTTGTGACAGACCTCAAATCTCAACGGCCCTCGGAAGTGGTATTTGGTTATATCAAAGCCAGTTAGCGATGAGAAGTGAATTCTGTCCTTGGAATGAATAATTAATAGATAAAACACATTTATGTGGGTTTGTTTAGGATAACACTTTGTGCTAATGTTTTCTATAGCTAAATGGCATAACATTGTTAACTCTCACAGATCGATCATGAAAAATGACAAGGCCTGAGCAGGATTTTAAATATGACTTCTTTATGACACATTATGTACTCAGGCGCACATCCAGAGTGTGGTTGATGAATATTCATGAGGTGAGGGGGTGGTTTTTATGACCCAGCTGCCTACTTTCCCCATCTCACAGCCAGACAGGGTGCTGTCCGTGTGGAGTTTGCATGTTCTCCCTGTGACTCTGTGGGTTACCGCTGGCTGCTTCAGTTACCTCCAATATCTGAAAGACATGCAAATTGGTAGGTTAATTGCCCAGTGTACTTTGCCCCGTGTATGCAAGAGAATGGCAGAATCTAGAGGGAGCTGATGAGAGTGTTGGGGAAATTAAAAAAAACACAGGTTTAATGTAAAAAAATTGTGTAATTGAGTGGATGATGGTTGTTGAAGAGTTAGTGGACAAGGGTCGTTTCTGCATTGTATGTCTCTGTGAAATATAATTTGTTAGCTACAGCAAGTTGACAGAAGTTTAAAATATCTTTGCAGATGACCTAACAGCACATTGTGTCAAACACATGGAAACATCAAAGGGGAAACCACCTGTGGTACAACTGTGTGAATTTTGTGGTCAGGATGTGAAAAATTAGAAGAGCCATAAGATTTTCTGCGGGTAAGATGATTTAAGAAGGCTGCTGGTTGGTTTTCAGTTGGGCCTCTGGATGTTCTAAATGGCGTAGCAAGCATCCTGTTTGTCATGTAGCAAGAATGTGCAAACCAGTTGGTGCACAGAGAGGTGATCTGCTTTTAGTAATGATGGTTTAAAATACATATTGACTATAATAAATAACCTGATTGCTTCCACCTGGCACTTCAGATTTTTTTGCTTTTGTTTGAAGTGACGGCCTGGATTTTGTTCTTGCGTCTTGGGAGATTTCTTAAACATAAAACAAATAGAGTTTGTAACCAGGTCACAGATGATGCCTATAATAAATTGAGATGACAGATTGAATAAATCTGGCTTATATTTTCTTGAGTATTGAGGATTTAACTGTGACCAAGTTAACAAATAGAAAATGATGGACATTAGTGTACAAATGCGTCTAATTTTTTGAAAAACTTTTTTGGAAGTTATATAGGTATTGATTGAAATAAATATAGGATTTATGGTAAAAAGATCATTTTTATAGCATTTATTCAACCTATTAAAGACATCGGGAGCGTTTTCCAGAATTTAATTAGATTATTTAGTTTCTTAAGTAGGGGCTATAATTGGCATTAAACATAGCGTGATAATTTCTAGTGATTTCAATTCCTAAATATTTAAATTTTTCTGTGGCTATTTTAAAGGGGAATTTCAAGAGATGCTTTGAGTCTTTCGGTTTTATCAACATAATTTCACTTATGTTCCAGTTTTTTCTGTATCCTGAGAAAGATCCAAAGTCCTCAATTAGATGTAATATGTTTGGTATACTGATTTGGGGTTTTGTGATATACAGTAATTATTCGTCTGCGTATAAGGATATTTTGTTATTTAAATATTTTGTATTATAACCGTAAATATCCGGGTGTGTTCTGAATTTTTCAGCTAAAGGTTCAATTACCAGAGCAAATAACAGCAGTGATAATGAACATCCTTGTCTATTGCCCCTTGATAATTGGAATTTCGTAGATAGTATATTATTAGTTAATATTCTAGCCGTGGGTTTGTTATATAATAATTTTATCCATGCGATGAAGTTCTCTCCCATTTGAAATTTTTGCAATACTTTAATCATATAATCCCATTCTACTTGATCAAACGCTTTTTCTGCGTCCAATGAAATGATAGATAACTCTTGTTCTTGAGGTTTGTGAGAGTGCATTATGTTAAGCAGACGTCTCAGGTTATTAAATGAATGTCTCTTAGGTATAAATCCCGTTTGATCCTCATTTATTAATTTACTAACATATTGACAGTCTTCTAGCTAGTGTTTTCGCTAATATTTTTTGATCCGTATTTAACAAAGCAATAGCTCTATATGAGCCTGGTTCTTCTATATCTTTATCTTTTTTAAGTATTAATGTGATCGTTGATTCTGCTAGTGTTTCAGGTAAGATTTGTTCTTTAAAAACGTATGTATACATTTCCTGTAGACGTGGTGTAACTATGTCGTAAAAACATTTATAAAATTCATTACTGAATCCGTCTGGTCCTGGTGTTTTTCCATTCTTAAGTGTGTTTATTGTGTCTTCTATTTCCTTAGATGTAATTTGTGCTCCCAGTTCCTCTTGTTCCTTCAGTTCTAGTTTTGGAAGGTTACAATTGTCCAAAAATTCTGAAACTTTATTATTGTCTATTAGCGTTTTCGATGTGTATAAATTCTTGTAAAATTGAGCAAATCTTTTATTGATATCATTAGGTAGTGTTAATAATTCCCCTCTATCTGATTTAATCTTTAAAATTGCATGATCTTTTTCCCGTTTTTTCAGTTGGCGTGCCAAAAGTTTATGGGGTTTATCCCCAAATTCGAAATGTTCTTGTTTTGTAATTTGGAATAATCTTATAACATTCTCTGACAATAATTTATTTAGCTTAAATTTCAGTATTAACATTTTATTATGTTTATCCATAGTTGGATCTTTAGCATTATCTATATCTAGTTGTCTGATTTGTTCTTCTAGTTGTCTTTGTTCATTCTTATTCTTTTTGTTTTGAAAAGCTTGATACGAGATAATGACTCCTCTAATAAATGCTTTGAAGGATTCCCATAGTAAAGTGGGCGATATATCTGGTGTATCGTTTGTCACAAAAAATAGGTCCATCTGTTTTTTTAGATATATACTCCCTTGTGGGTCTTTCAGAATTTGCGAGTTAAATCTCCAGAACGATTTGTTCGTAGACATTCCTTCTAATTTTAAAACAAAAGTTAGCGGGTTGTGATCTGAAATCGTATTGGTGTGATATTTAGGGTTCATAGTATAAGGGATTAGTTTTGTATCCACTAGGAAGTAGTCTATACGTGAGTGTGTTTTGCGTACCATTGAATAAAACGAGTATTCCCTTCCAGTCGGATTCGCGATCCACCAGACGTCTGCTATATTTGTATTTTTTATATATGTATTTAAAAGTTCACTAGTTTTAGAATTCATATTACCTCTTTGTTTTTGCATCGATTTATCTAAGTACGGATCTAAAACACAGTTGAAGTCTCCTTCAATTATAACATTTTGGTAGTTAAATTCTGCAATTGTATTCAGGATTTTATTAAAAAATTGAGGATTATCAAAATTGGGCAAGCAATTGATAGATAAATTGGTGATTGACCAGAAGGTTATCAAAGTTAGTAGGTAAGGAATTCTGTGAATCTTGAAACCAATTTCCTGGTAAGAGATTACCTTTCCCAAACTCGTATTCTCCAAGTTCTTTAAAATAAAATTAGTTAAGTTATTAAATATTGTTTCCTGGAGTTTGACACATGGATGAAATGTGTATGAAGGACCTGTAGATGCTGGTTGAAACCGAAGATGGACACAAAATGTTTCTTCTTCTTCTTGCCTGTGGTGTGCACAGCCTAAAGTTGTAGGGCAACTTGTTCTATTTGATTGTGCACGCCAGGTAGATTGCATTCGTCGAAACAGGGCGGACCACGTGAAGGGTGCATTCTCCCACCCCGTACATAACTCAACGGGACAGGCAGTATCTCTGGAGAGAAGGAATGGGTGACATTTCGGGATGGACCCAAAACATCTGAGTTACTCCAGCATTTTATTCCTATCTTCGGTTTGACACATGGAGTTGTGTTGGCATTTTTCAGACCTATCCTGGCATTCCCATTTTTTATCTGCTTTCTTCAGAAACAAATATTCACAATAACTGGTGAATGTGGAATTAAAAAATCACACATTAGGCAAGGTTAAGATTCCAGGGTGGATGGGATATTCTCTGGTCTTTTCATAAATTAATATCATCTCTGATTGCTCTGTTACATGTGGCATTGGTGTTCAGTCACCTGTCATTTGGCAGGGAAAGCCGTCTCCACAAAGCTTTCAATGTTAAGATTTGAGAATCATAATTTCTTAGAAAATCTAATTATGGGAAAGGGACATTATGATAATTGTTATCAATTTTGGAGTGATAAGAAGTGAAGTGCTAATTAAATGGATTTAATTTGTTTGACTCATCTTGCATTTCCAGTGCAGTAATTTGAGTTTCACCATCTGTCTTCTCCTACCACGTCTTGTTTTCAATGTTGTGTAATTTGGATGTGGAGTGTTCCTGCATTAATCGCGGTATTCTGGTTTTGCACTAGGTATGTGGAAAACCCTGTCGCCATCCCAGTAATCTGAAGAAGTACATTAGAACAGTTCATAGAGAGAGAAATCAGGGTGGAGATCGACAAGGATCAAGCCTCCCCAAAACGTCTGAAGGACTTTCCGCCTCACGAAATGGAGAGTAATCAGTTGATCTCAGGAGAACTGGAATTTGGGAATGACACTTTGTTTACTGTAAATTAATCTGGTCCTGATGGGTGGCTCAGCCCCCTCAAAATCCTCTTTCACAACAGCTGCATCAAGCCGTGGCGTGGTGCCGAGCATGTCGCATACACTCTGCCCTGCTCCTGTTGATTCCAGTGCTAGCGTCCCATCCACGTACACAAGTCTGTCCACTGCTTTAGAACAGAATCATAAAGTGACAAGACCACTGCCGTCTTTCAAGTCCCTCTTGACCAGTCCCCCCGTGGATATGCTACAGAATTCATTTCATCAGGAAACGACCTTAGAGAAGAAGCTCTGGTAACTTGTACATTGACCCATAATCAGTTGGAAACACATTGCACAAGGTGAGATTATGCAGCAGCTCAGGACTAGTTAATTTATTTCCCTTACGTTAATACAATGTTGTTTTGCTCGCATACGGGCTTCGGTCTGCCAGAACAATAGTCCTTAATGCAGTCTCTCAAGTGAACCTGCTACATTATATTTTTTCTGTTTCAAATATTTCTGATTTGTTACAGCTTGCATTTTTTCTTGATGACCCAGTTATAATATGAATTTGTCATACTAAATGATGGTACAGAAATTACAGAGTCTAATTAGAGACAAGAAGTCAGATTTACTGATCAACTTGTCAATGACTCAATCCCCAAACAACACCATCCCCAGCTCATCACCATTCCTACCCATCATACACCTCCAGGTAAGGAACATTGGTAACATATATATTGAAGTGGACCTTGGTATTATTACATAGAAAATTAGTGCAGGAGTAGGCCATTCGGCCCTTCGAGCCAGCACTGCCATTCAATACAATCATGGCTGATCATCTAAAATCAGTACCCCGTTCCTGCTTTCTCCCCATTTCCTTTGATTCATTAGCCCTGAGAGCCATATCTAACTTTCTCTTGAATATATCCAGTGAATCGGCCCCCACTGCCTTCTGTGGCTGGGGTGCGGGAAGAAGAAATGAAGAGGAGGAGCCAGAGGGCTGAGGGAGAGCTGAGGAGACAGCAAGGGCTACCAGAAATTGGAGAAGTCAATGTTCAAGCCGCTGGGGTGCAGACTGCCCAAGCAGAATATGAGGTGCCGCTCCTCCAATTTCCAGTGGTGCTCACTCTGGCCATGGAGGAGGCCCAGGACAGAAAGGTCAATTCGAAATGGGAGGGGGAATTGAAGCGCTGAGCCCCAGGAAGATCAGGTTGGTTAATGCAGACCAAGAGGAGGTGTTCGGCAAAGCGATCGCCAAGCCTACGCTTGGTCTCACCGATGTAGATCAGCTGACATCTAGACCAGTGGATGCAATAGATGAGGTTGGAGGAGGTGCAGGTGAACCTCTGTCGCACCTGGAACGACTGCTTGGGTCCTTGAATGGAGTCGAGGGGTGAGGTAAAGCGACAAGTGTAGCATCTCTTGCGGTTGCAAGGGAAAGTGCCCGGGAGGGGGTGGTGCGGGTGGGAAGGGAAGAATTGACCAGGTTACCATTGACCATTGAACAATTAAGTATGATTGACTTTGAATGCCTGGCAGACGTGGTGTATGTTATGTGGGCCAAGAACATTACAATTATTAAACTACAAAATCTTCATTTTTCTGCAACTCCTACCCTTCTCCACCACGGGTTTGATTTTAAAAAGCCCCTTCATGAGGTAATTATTGCATGGACTTCCTTTGAGTGTTGGTGTCGCCTGGTGGTCCTCTTTCCCCACAATGTAAACAACAAATACATCTTAAATTCTAATGTGCCATGGATCTGGCTGATTTCTGTGCAGTGGGGGAAGGTGCAATATAGCTACATGCAAGATAACTAAGAAACAACGAACTGCAGATGCTAGTATTCAAAAGGAGACAGTAACTCAGTGGGTCAGGCAGCAACTCAGGAGAACCTGGATAGGCCACATTTCGGATTGGCATCCTTCATACAGCATGGAGAAGCAACATTTTGGGTCGGGTCCCTTCTTCAGACAACATGGATAGGAACGTTTTGGGTCAGGGCAAGTTTTCAGATGCCTGCAGGTGCTGGCCCATTGCAGAGTGTAGAATGCAGGGCATGGAGGGAACTGTTGCAGGAGGCGGTGAATGTACCTGAAATCCTGGTTGGTCCCGAACTGGGAAGCCTGGAATCAGAGCCGGAATCCACGTGGCACCAGATGGCGGTGCAGGCAAATAAAGGAAAGACATGTGGCTGCAGCAGCGACTCTGGGTCAGAACATACTCATAGACCAGGAGAGCAGCAGGGATCACAGAAGTGGAGCAGTGAGAACTGGTCTCACAGAACTGTCATCTGAGACATACCTTGAGGAGATTTTGCAGTTGGGCAGTGAAATGTAGAAACAAGGAACTGCAGATGCTGACATTCAAAAGAAGACAAGAGTGCTGGAATAGCTCAGTGGATCAGGCAGCAGAAGGGACCCGACCCACCTATCCATGTTCTCCTGAGATGCTGCCTGACTCGCTGAGATACTGTCTTCTCTTGTGAGATAACCTGCTGTTTTTAAGTTTTGATTAAATATTTTTTTCTTTAGCCAAACTGGAAATAACATATTTCACAAGTTTTAACTCCATTTGCTTTTGGGGTGGAATGCAAATGCATTAAGTCATAGAAATAAAAGGACGTAACATTTATTATTAGATTAATTCAATATTAGTACAACTAAAGTGCTGGAGATCTCTACGGGTCAGGCAGCATCAGTGGAGGAAAATGGACAGATGTTTTTTAGTTTGGTACCGCTCTGCAGACTGCTGGAGTAGAGGGTAGAAAGCGGGAAAAGAGAGGTAGGGGTGGGGCAAAACGGGCAAGTGATAGATGGATAGAGATGAGGAGGGGTGGTTGGCAGATGTGCGGAGATGGTAACAAAGACTAGAGGTGGAAATAAAAGGATGTCTGATATGGAAGGGAGGAGTGAAATTTAAAGCCAGAGGGAGGACTTGTGGGTGGATGGGTACGAGTGGAGGGAAGGATAAGGGGATTAAAGGAAAATGGAGGACTTGGAATAGGGAGATGTGGGAGATGAGCAGAGAGAAGAGGGGGGAAAAAAGAGGATGATAGGAGTATTGAGGGAAAGGTGTGCACACGGGGGTTGGGGTGGGGGGAGTGGAAGACAAAGGTGGATGAGATGTTGGGGGCGAGCGAGGTCCGGTGAGGTACTTGACATTGGAGGATTCAATGTTCATGCCATAGGGTTATAGGCTACCTAAGTGGTATGTGAGGTCCTGTTCTTCTATTAGCACGTGGCCGTTCACTGGCAGTGGAGGTAGCTGAGGAGAGAAAGGTCGATATTGGAATAGAAAGGCAGTGTTAAAATTGCTAGCAACTGGGATGCTCCAGCAGGACTTGGCACATGTTCAACAAAACGGTGGCCTAATCCACGCTTAGTCTCAATATTAGAATGTTTGCTATTAATTAATAACAGAGGAATATAGGGCATGGAAGATTGCAACCGTCACATGGTCCGCCCTGTTTCGACGAATGCAATCAACCTGGCGTGCACAATCAAGTAAGATCAAACAGAACAAGTTGTCCTACAACTTTAGACTGTGCACACCATACACAAGAAGAAGTTGAAGAAGAAGAGAAATATAGGTAACTAGACCAATGGCAGACCCGTTGGGTCTGCTCCCCCAATGCAGCCGTTCCCTACCCGTAGCCGTTCCCTACCCGCAGCCCCCACGGGAGACGTGGTCCTCGAACTGAAGCCGTTCTTGAAAGGCCAAATTAAATGGCGTCTCTTGAGGTTGAAATGCGGGCGCCAGCAGCCGTTATGGTCACTGGCCAGCAGGAGGCGACAAAACGAGTGAGTGGGGGGGGGGAGGATTTGATTAAAAACGTGTACTTAAAGGCGACGCAATGTAATGAGGAGCTGATACTTAGAAAGAAAAGCGAAATCTCCACCGAAATGGAAAAGACCTGGGAGATTGAGCGTCTGGATTCGGCGTGGCAGTGAATCAAAGGAAGAAAGTAAAAGGATCCATTCCGATTGGACATCTGCGAGCATCGGCCATTCCGATTGGACATCTGCGAGTATTGGGCACGAATCAAAAGGCAGAAAGGCAGCCAGTCGTCAGGCATAGAGTTTTAAAGATAGATAGATAGATAACAGGATTGCACATAATGACCCCTGGAATTAGTTCTGTCTCTCAATAAAATCATGGTTAATCTAATCTTGACGTCAAGCTGCGCACTCTTGCCTGTTCCCTACAATTCTTGACTGTCCTAGACACCAGAACTCTGCCTTTCTTGGCCTTAGTTGTTCAGCCACCAGGGTGTTCTGGGATAGAGAAATCCAAAGAATCGTGAGCCTCTTAAGAAAACAATGTTTTGGTTTCCGAATATGGACTGGAGGCAGTGAAGAATGTTTGCAGCGTGATTCCTTGATGAATGGGCTGTCTTATGAGGAAAGGTTGAGCAGGTAAGCCTACACTCATCTGGGGAGCTTTACTGAGCAGGTAGGTAATGAGTGTAGCCTTTATTTGCTCAATCTTTTCTTAGAAGACAAACCTTTCATCCCAAGAATTAACCGAGTGAATATTCTTAGTCCTGCCTCCAATGCAAGTAAGGAGACCAAAACTGTACACAATGGGACAATTGAAGCATCACATTTGTAGAATATTTACCTATTTCTATACCTAAACCCTTGGGCAAAAGAATCCGGCATTCAATTTATTTTTGTCATTACATGTACCTACATGCTAACTTTGTGTTTCATTTGCAAGAACATCCAGATCTATCTGATTAACATCTTGTTGCTCTATATAAACAATAGCGTGTTTTCTGTTCTTCTTATTCGAGAAAATAAACTAAAATGTTCTTAGATTTTTCATCATCAGTCAGATATTTACCTGTACAGTTAACACATCTAAATTTATTTGAAGACTTTGTATCTTCTGTACAATTTATCTTCCCACCGTTCTTCACCATGCTGTTTGTGAATTTGGCTATCTTTCGACCCTGCAAGTATGTAATCAAAATATTTATAAAACTATGGCAAACTATTAATTAGAGTTTGCCAACTTGAACATGATCCATTTATCCCAAAATCCTGTCTGATATTTAGTCAATTCTCTCTCCATGCTAATATATATTCTAATGCAATGAGCATCTAGTTTATGTATTACCCTTTAAATTTAGGAGAGCTCCCCCTCCCTCCCCCCACTCACCATCAACAACACCACAATCACATCTGTGGAGTCATTTAAGTTCCTTGGAACCATCATCTCCAAGGACCTTAAATGGGAGGCCACCATTGACTCCACAGTCAAAAAGGCCCAACAGAAGATGTACTTCCTGCGGCAGCTCGGAAAACACAATCTGCCACAGGCAATGATGGTCCTGTTTTATACTGCCATCATAGAGTCTGGCCTCACTTTCTCCATCATGGTTTGGCTCAGCCACCAAGCATGAGACCCGGAGGCTGCAGCGCATCGTTCAATCAGACGAGAAGGTT
Organism: Leucoraja erinaceus; assembly: GCF_028641065.1. Lineage (NCBI taxonomy): Eukaryota > Metazoa > Chordata > Chondrichthyes > Rajiformes > Rajidae > Leucoraja > Leucoraja erinaceus. Next base: position 54,235,766 of record NC_073379.1, read on the forward strand.
GTTGGTTGCAACCTTCCCCCCTTCGACGAACTGTACACTGCAAGGGCCAGGAAGCGAGTGGGTAAGATCATCTCTGACCCCTCTCATCCTGGCCACAAACTCTTTGAAGCAACTCCCTCTGGAAGGTGACTCCGGACTGTCAAAGCCGCAACAGCCAGACATAAAAACAGCTTTTTTCCACGAGCAGTAGCTCTGCTCAACAACCAAAAGTCTGTAGCCTCCTTTTGCTCGTATTTTATTTCATTCTTCACATGTTTAAATTATAATGTTTTATTCTTAATTGTTTACTATATATCGTGTTGTTGCTTGCGAGCAAAGCACCAAGGCAAATTCCTTGTATGTATACATACTTGGCAAATAAAATGTATTCAATTCAAATGTATTCAATTCAATTACACGTATTGAATAGCTTATGGAAATGCAAGTACAGTGCTTCCACTGTACCCTTTTAACCATCCCTCTTATTACTTTTATAAAAAAAACTTTTAATGAATTTATCAAACATTATTTCCTTTGTAACGGTTGATTCTGCTTGCTTGTGTTATGAATTTTAAATATCCAGAGGTTATTATAATAATGAATTGCGTTTAAGAAGGAACTGCAGATGCTGGAAAATCAAAGGTACACAAAAATGCTGGAGAAACTCAGCGGGTGCAGCAGCATCTATGGAGCGAAGGAAATAGGCAACGTTTCGGGCCGAAACCCTTCTTCAGACTATATAATAATGCAGTTCACGTTGTTTCGAATCATAGATGTTACCAAACTGACCTTCAGTCTGAAGATAGGTCTCGGCCCGAAACATCACATATTCCTTCGCTCCATAGATGCTGCCTCACCCGCTGAGTTTCTCCAGCATTTTTGTCTACCTTCAGTTTCTTACTTTCAGTTTTGCTGTTTTCTTGAATTGGATCAACTCAATTGCAAATGTTCAATTCACTGGGACCTTTTCAGTATTTAGGGAATGGCTCAACCATTTTTTCTAAAGGCACCGCTTTTAAGAACATTAGATCAAGGGTTCACAACGTGGAATAAAATTTCCCCCCAGGGGGTAAATTTTGCCAACCCCAGGGGGTAAATTTGTTGATTCTGGATTTGTTCATGTTTTTTCTCATTGACTGACTGTGTTTGGTTCTGGTATCTGCACATCATTAGTTCATAAATAAGTGAAATAACATTGTTATGCGCTAATAAAGTTTCCTGGGGTAAATGGGACGAAAAAGGTTGGGAACCCCTGCACTAGATGCATGGCATCAGATCAAGGGAACTTTTTAACATTAGTTCCTTTGCTTAGTGCTCTGATTCCTCTCTCCCATTCCCTATGAATTTCTATTATTACGGGATACTTTTAATATATTTTACTGTGAAGGAAAAACAAAATGTTGTTCAAGTCCCTGTCACTTCTTTACTTTCCATTATTAATTTACAATCTCACGCTCCGAAGAACCATCATTTATCTTAGCTACACTCCTTTTGTATATACTAGTCCAGCCCCTTAAAAAATTCTAAAAATATTTCTTGTTAGCTTATTCTAATAATCTATTTGTTCTCTTATTTTTTTTTCTTATCAGCCTATGGTAATTTCTAAACATTTGCCACCTTCGGGTCACTCACTCAGCCTCACAACATTGCAGGTTATTTTTAATTTTATCCCATCCCAAATTTCCTTAGTTAGCCATCATCCTTCTCAGAGTATTTTATTTCTCTGTGGAATTGATTTTTGATGAGAATTTTGAATTAGTTCCATAGATGTCTGCTACTGCTTACCCACCTTCTTACTTTTTAATCTATTTCCCCAGTCCACTTTATCCTTGTAATTGCCTTTATTTTGGCTCAAGGCACTAGTTTCAGACTTAAAATTTCATGATCAGTTTAGCAGTGAGAAATTTATCATGATCATTCATTCCCAGAGGATCCCTTACCATACAATTATTAATTAATCCTAGCACACATGAGGCAGATCCAGAATCATTTTTTTCTTGGTTGGTTCCATAATGTATCTCAAGAAATTGTCTCAAATACATTTTATGAGCTTGTCTTCCAGCCAACCTTTACCAATTTATTTGTCCAATTAATGTCACCTAAGATTATTGCAATACCTTTCTTGCAAGGAATTAAAATGCTGCTAATTAAGCTCCAAATGCCTGAATGGTGATAGTAAGTGCAGAGCACAGCAAGTGCAGAAAACCCCCCTAAGGTTTTAGACTGACTCTTGGTTGGGAAATTCAGACTTTAGGAATGTGCACAACAGGGGTTAGTGTAGTTCTTCAACAAAGAGTACAATGGACAGAACACTTTTACAAGTTTTGGGGGTGGAGTTCCCAGGATCGGATTTAGATTAAGAGAGGCCCTAAGCTATTTCACTTGTGAGCCCCCCCCTCCCAATCCCCCACCCCCATGACTAGACCATGACTACCCGACAGTGACAGTGTGACACTTTTAGATCCTACTGTATGTTGTCATTAAACAGTTGGTTTTAAAATACATATTGGATTCACCGCGGAGCGGGCGATGCTTTACCTGGATCTGGTTTGAAGCTCTGGAGTGTTGGGCCTGCTGCTTCAACATCATGGAGCTGTGGTTTGTGGAGCTCCCAGCCTCGGGCTGCGCTGATTTCAACATCATGGAGCCCTGGGAATCCCTTTGCTGAGGGCCGCCAGCGTGAATCTCCGCCCTGTTCAGCCCGTGGACTTTGGGTGGTGCGGGAGGGAAGGGAAGAATTGACCAGGGAGTTGCAGGGGGAACGGTCTTTGTGGAAAGCAGACGGGGGGGGGGAAGGGGGGGGGGATGGTAAGATGTGGAGAGTGGTGGGGTCACGTTGGAGGTGGCAAAAATGATGGAGGACTATTTGTTGCATGTGACGACTAGTGGGGTGAAAGGTGAGGACTAGGGGGATTCTGCCCTTGTTACGAGTGGGGGGATGGGGAGAGAGTGCAGTGTTACAGGGTATTGAAGAGACCCTGGTGAGATCCTCATCTATAGTAGGGGAAGGGAACCCCTGTTCTCTGAAGAACGAGGACATTTCCAATGCCCTGGTGTGGGACACCTCATCCTGGGAGCAGATGCGGCGTAGATGGAGGTATTGGGAGTAGGGGATGGTGTCCTTACAGGAAGCAGGGTGGGAAGTAGAGTAGTCTAGATAGCCATGGGAGTCAGTGGGTTTATAGTGGATGTTGGTCAGAATTCTATCACCTGCGATGGAGATAGTGAGGTCAAGAAATGGTAGGGAAGTGTCGGAAATGGTCTAGGTGTATTTGAGTGCCGAATGGAAGTTAGTGGTGAAGTGGATGAAGTCAGTCAGTTGTGTGTGGGTGCAGGAGGTGGCACCAAAGCAATCGCCGATGTAGCGGAGGTAGAGGTCGGGGATGGGGCCCTGGTACGCCTCTAACAAGGATTGTTCGACGTACCCGACAAAGAGGCAGGCGTAGCTGGGGCCCATGCGCGTCCCCATAGCTATGCCTTGTATTTGGAGGAAATGGGAGGAGTCAAACGAGAAGTTATTGAGGGTAAGGCCAACTCCGCTAGGCAGAGGAGAGTATCAGTGGACGGGTATCGGTTGATTCTCCGGTCGAGGAGGAACCGGAGGGTTTTGAGACCATCCTGGTGGGGGATGGAGGTGTATAGTCACTGGACGTCCATGGTGAAGATGAGGGGATGGGGGCCTAGAGAATGGAATGCCCGGAGATGACGGAGAGTGTCTGAGGTGTCTTGAACATAGGTAGGGCGGGATTTAACCAGGGGGGGATAGGGTGGAGTCAAGGTATGTGGAAATGAGTTTGGTAGGGCACGAACGGGAAGAGACAATGGGTCTACCAGGATAGTCAGGTTTGTGGATTTTGGGGAGAAGGTAAAATCGGGCTGTGCGGGGCTGGGGAACGATGAGGTTGGAGGCTCGTGGGGGGCAGGTAGCTGGAGTGGATGAAGTCAATGATGGTGCTAGAGATAGAGGCCTGGTGCTCGTCTGTGGGGTCATGGTCCAGGGATAAGTAGGAGGAGGTGTCCGAGAGTTGGCGCGTGGCCTCAGCTTTGTAGAGATCGACGCGCCAGACTACCACGGCACCTCCCTTGTCGGCAGGTTTGATAACCCAGTCTGGGTTGTTGTGGAGTGAGTTGATGGCAGTACGTTCAGGGGGGGAGAGATTAGAGTGAAACAGAGGAGTGGAGAAGTTTAGGCGGTTGATGAAGACTGTAGTGTGGGTGGGGAAGAGCAGGGGTCACATAGTTTGAGGGGGATGGGGAAGACCCAGTGGAACATCCGCTGAGGTTACCAGGGTTAGGGAGACTAGCACTAGGACCCAGTGCAGTCAAACCCGGGGAAGTGGGAGTTAGCAGCGTGGAGGCTTCAGGCCCTTTGCTGAGTCCAAGGCGATGGCTGTGGAGTGGCGGGTGTCAGCGGAACCGATGGTAGGAGTCCGCGGGCAGTAGAGTCTGGGTCGGCGGGCGATGCGTGTGAGGTCCCGGTGGGCGGAGGGTCGGTGGGGCGGTGCAGTTCGGCAAGCCCGGTGAGGCGACAAGGTGAGTAGGGCGCGTTGCGGCAGCCATGTTCGGTGAGCCCCGGTCTGGCGGCAATGTTCGGTAGGTCCAGTCCGGTGGTGATGTTAGATGGGCCGGGTGCGGCAGCAATGTTGGGCGGGCCCAGTGCGAGGTGGGTCGGCCAGGTGCGGATGCGAGGTGGGTAGGCCCCAGTGCGGCGGCGACGTTCGGCGGGGGAAAAGGGTTAAATAAACTACATACCTTTTGCTTTGTCCTGCACTTCCAATGATCCAAGGATCTGTGGAGCAAATTCCTCTCCACAATATAAACCTCACCTGCAATTTAATCCCCGCCCACTAAAGCCTCCGGAATCGCAAGCACCGCACGAGCCACCGATGGTAGGTTTTGTAACAACGCCACTATCTCAATAAGTTTTATACACCTTGGTGGAGCGAGCAGAGGCCCCCCTAGATCTCGAGGCCCTAAACTTAATCTTGTCTAGCTTATACGTAAATCCGGCCCTGGGAATTCCTCATTTAGGCCTTTCTTTGACCATTTTTATGAATGCATTTTTTGTGCAATTATGCTTTGCAACATACAAGGAATATGATTTGCCTTAGTCATACCAATAAAAAACAAGAGAACACACAAAATACATTTTAACATAAACATCCACTACAGTAACTCCTCCACATTCCTCACTGTGATGGAAGGCGAAAAAAAGTTAAATCTCTCCCTTGTTTGTCCTCCAGCGGTCGGGGGCCTCTAACCTTCCGGTGACGGGACGATCTTACTCCCGTAGCCGGCAGCGGGACTCCCCGTCAGGGCGATCAAGCTCCTGCATCGGGGGGGGGGGGGGGTCTCAGCTCCCGCGTGCCGGGCGATCTACCCCGGGTCGGGGCTGGTCGAACGTCATACGGCCTTTGGAGCTTCCTGATGTCGGTCTCAACCCGAGACTGCGAGCTCCTTGATGTTAAAGTCCGCAGGCCGCTGTTGGAATGTCGATCCCAGGCAAGGAATTGGCTCCGATGGTAAGTCCACGCCCCGTGGTGGGGCTCAAAGTCAATCCCGAGCAAGGCCTCCAGCTACACGATGTTAGGCTGCAGAGTAACCGCAGATATGATCCAGAAAAGAATTGCATCTCAGGCAAGGTAAGAGATTGAAAAAATGTATTCCCCTTACCCCCCCGCACACATAAAACAAACTAGAGAACATTAACACATAATTTTTAAACATACTAAAAATAACTAAAAAAATAAAAAGGACAGACAGACTGTAGGTGATGCTGCCATCGTAGCGCCACACGGTGGAATGGAAAAATTGTACTTTTCAAGCATTTGTATGAACTGCTATATCCTTTTCAGAAATAATGTACTGAGAGTTGTATATCATTTAGTTTAGTTTACTTAGTTTAGAGATATAGTGCGGAAACAGGCCCTTCGGCCCATCGCGTCCGCGCCAACCAGCGATCCCTGCACATGATTAACACTATCCTACACCCACTAGGGACAATTTTTATATTTACCAAAGCCAATTAACCTACAAACCTGTACGTCTTTGGAGTGTGGGAGGAAACCGAAGATCTCGGAGAAAACCCACGCAGGTCACGGGGAGAACATACAAACTCTGTGCAGACAGCACCCATAGTCGGATGAAAGCCAGCTCATAAGGCAGCAATCCATCGCTGCGCCACTGTGACTGCCTATGTCCAATGACCCTCACAAAGTCAACTTGAAAGATATCCCACATTTTTATTTCTCCCTGATAATGATAAAACCCTGCCCATTTGTGTTGTACTTGGAAGGTCAGGATTTATTCAAAAAGTCTTCAATGCTTTTTAAAAAGTTTATGGTTCATTTTATATTATAAAGAAGAATGAAGAGAACAACAGGGATGTGAACTAAGGTAGTCCAGCTGAACAAATGCTTTTGGAGTCATTTATTAATAAAATAATGAGGGCAATTAAAAAAAGAATAGCAAAAGCATTAGGAATTCTGAAACAAGTATTTTCTAATTTTCTCGAATGCTGGAAATACACAGATATCAGCCAGCATTTGTGGAGACAGGAAAAACTGAGTTACGATGGATAACTGTACATCAGAACTGGCTGGTTCTGATGCATCAAGTTCAATGTCATCATCAAACGGTGTGATAAATATTGAGAATAACAGTCGATTACATGTGAACCTAGGTTGGCTTAACAGACAAGAGGCAGATGAAATTTAACACACAAGATTTTACCCGAATGAGGAGAGAAGTGGATTAAAGAGCAAGATTTCAAGGTGCAGGAGCAGAGCGCCCTAGATGACGCATAAACCTCTGAAGGTGTCAGGATATGTTGAGAATGCAGTTAATAAAATGTATGAAATTCTAGTCTTTGCTAAATGAATAGAGTATAAAAGCAGGAAGATTATGTTATAGAATCATAAAGTTGTACAGAATGGAATAAAGCTCTAACACAACTTGCCATGTCAGACAAATTGCCTATCTGAACTAGTACAATTCGCCTGCCTTATAGACAATAGGTGCAGGAGTAGGCCATTCGGCCCTTCGAACCAGCACTGCCATTCAATGTGATCATGGCTGATCGTCCACAATCAGTACCCCGTTCCTGCCTTCTCTCCATATCCCCTGACTCCGCTATCTTTAAGTCCAATCTAGCTCTCTCTTGAAAGTATCCAGAGAACCGGCCTCCACCGCCCTCTGAGGCAGAGAATTTCACAGACTCACAATTCTCTGTGTGAAAAAGTGCCTCATCTCCATTTTACCCCTTATTCTTAAACTGTGGCCCCTGGTTCCGGGGCCTCTAATCCTTCTAAATTCCAGAGTATACAAGCCCAGCCGCTCCATTCTCTCAGCATATGACAGTCGTGCCATCCCGAGAATTAACCTTGTAAACCTACGCTGCACTCTCTCAATAGCAAGAATGTCCTTCCTCAAATTTGGAGACCTAAACTGCACGCAATACTCCAGGTGTGGTCTCACTAGGGCCCTGTACAACTGCAGAAGGAGCTCTTTGCTCCTATACTCAACTCCTTTTGTTATGAAGGCCAACATGCCATTCGTTTTCTTCACTGCCTGCTGTACCTGCATGCTTACTTTCATTATTTGCATTTACACCCTTCCCAGCTTAATGACATCCTTCCTTTGGCTGAGCTTCCAGAACTCCACACAATACTCAAAACATGGTCTCACTAACATCTTGTGAAATTGCAACATAACGTCCCAACTCAATGTCCTGACTATTGAAAGGAAATGGTGCCAAAATTCCTTCACTGTATCTTCTACCTGTGTTGCTACTTTCAGGGAATATGTCCTTGTTTCCTTATGTCTCTCTACTTTGCAGCATTTTATGTACGCAACCATTTAACATGTAACTCCTGGATTCACTTTGAAATGAGAGTCAGTCAGAGGTTCCAAGAGAATTGAACCAAAAGAATAATTTGCAAAACTGGGGGAAAATCCAGAGACTGGGATTTACTGGATTGCTCTAAAGACAGTTTACATAGACTGAGGGGGCTCATTTGATGCTGTAATAACTCTAATTTTGATAGAAGCCTGTTTTCCCAATTTAAAAATTAACATGAGAATGAGAGCAACCTGATCGGAATTGTGTATGCCAGTGGAATTTTGATGTCATGCGCAGAGCCAGGGCTCCATTAATTCATAACAAAATCTTATGCAGGGAACATTTTGCTGTTAGGAATCCGTTATAATGAATCGATCCACCTATATGGGATCCTGCAGAAGGAATTTGTTGACCAACTGGGACTCTGGAACAGAGACCCATTCATTTCTAGAGCCCTGTACAAGAGCTCCATTTTCCAGATATCTTCCCCATTCTTGTTTGTTTGTGATACATATATATATATATATATATATATATGAACATGTAGATAGGTTAGTGAGTTTACAGCCAAAACATTTTTGGAGTTGCAGAAAGTGAGGAAGGCTGTTAAAGGACACAGCTATGTATCAGTTACAATATGGATGAAGAAAAGGCAGATGGAGTTTGATCCAAGCAAGTGTGAGGTGTTGTACTTTGGGAGGTTGGATTTAAGGGGAAAGTATATAGAGATAATGCCGAGGCTCTTAAAAGCATTGATATATCTTGGGACCCAGGTCTATAACTTTTCACTGTACCTTGGTACATGTGACAATAAACTAAACTGAACTATAGCTACTTGATACGACAATTTAAGTAGGTGTAGTGGTAAAGGAGGCATATGGTATACTTGCCTTTATCAGTCAGGGTATTAACTATAGGAGTCAGGAAGTCATGTTGCATGAAACTTTGATTCTGATACATTTGGAAAATTGTGTGCAGTGTACCTCAATGCAGGAAGTATGTGGATGATTTGGAGAGTTTACAAGGATGCTGCCTGGATTAGAGTGTTAAGCCCCTGTCCCATTTAGGAAACCTGAACGGAAACGCCTGGTGACCTTGCGCCCCACCCAAGGTTTCCGTGAGGTTCCCGGAGGTTTTGGTCACTCTCCCTAGTAGTCGAAAGTGGTTTCCACGTAGTTGAGGTTTCTTCTATGTTCCTGCGATTATTTCAATAAATTCAAAACCGGCCTCGACTAAAAATAGGTTGCCGCTTGGTCAAAGCCAGTGGAGTGGGGTTGCTATTTACTTATGCTGACCGGCCATTTTGATTGGCTCATTGGAGTTTTCAGCAAAGATCCTATAGGATCTTTGGTTTTCAGGACCTAGACGATCCGCCGGAAGGTAAAATGCCCGCTAACTTTATTAAACTTCTTAAAACTGTCTCTTCACTCCTTCTCCCCCCCCCCCTTCTCTCCCTCCCTTCTGCACTCTCTAAATGACTTACCGTGCTCTGTGGCAGCCGTTTATCTTCCTCATCGTGCAGGAAGCGCTCCTGCACTGTCCCTGGCCCCATCTTCACGATGTGTTTGTTTGTGTGTGTGTGTGCGGTCGGTAGCAAAGAATCTTTGGTCAGTAGATGCAGCTCATGCTTCGGTCGAGACTTTTGGACGAGTGACCAAAATCTCTGGCGACTCATGGAAACTTTCGGTGGGACGCAAGGTCACCAGAAGTTTCCGTTTAGGTTTCCTAAGTGGGACAGGGGCTTTAGCTACAAGGAGAGGTTGGATAAACTAGGACTGTTTTCTGGAATGTCCTAGACTATGCAGTGACCTGAGAAAGTATCTAACATTATGAAAGGCATAGAAAGGGTAGAATGTCAGAACCTTTCTTCCAGGGTGGAAATGCCAAAGGCCATAACTGTAAGGTTAAATGGCAATGTTTAAAGGAGATGCACTGTTATGTTTTTTTTACACAGAGTGGAATGTGTCTGAAATGCATTGCCAGGAGTGGCGGAAGAAGCATATATTATAGTGGTGTTTAAAAGGCTTTTAGATAGTCACATGGATATGCAGGAATTGGAGGGATATATAGTAGATCGCCTGGAGGCAGAGGAGATTTGTTTATCTTGGAATCATGTTTGGCCTGAAGGGCATAGTCCTGTGCTGTACTGTTCCATATTCTAATCTGTGGGTAAGCCATTTGCAGACTCCATGTAACATTTGCTCAGCACCCCACTCCCTCCCTGGTGACCCTTGTGCCCCCAGATCCACTCTATTATTATCACTATTATGGCACAATTTTATTTTTGGAACATGTTACTCTAATTTACTGTTCTCCTAAAACCTATAACCCCTCTCTGTACCATTCCAATTCCTGCACCCATTATAATTTCATTCTGCTGCCTACGTCAATAGGTCTAGAGGCCTCTCACTAAACCTCTTTGCCACTCTTTCCTCCTTTAAAATATTTTGATCTCCTGTGCCTCATCTGGCTTGGTGTCAATTTTGACGATGTCAAGCTGACATGATATACTTTGGGAAGTTTTATGTGACGCATATTGCTAATTATCTTATTGGAGGCAGGCACCAGATCCACTGAGTTGGCACTGATCAATCTCATTGTCTCATTCCCCTTCTCATTTTCATGCAGCTATGCTATTTTCTCATATCCCATCAGCTCTCTTTTGATTCTTTCGACATGAATTTACATCAAGAGATAATTTGTAATGGTCAATTACGAGATGTGGGAGGAAACTAAAGTACTTGGGAGTCACAGGGAAACAAACTCTACACAGGATCAACTTCAGTACCCTGGAGCCGCGAGGCAACTGTGCAGTGGTGTTCTGCCTTGTTATACAAAGAATCTGCCAACTTCAACTTGAAATCAGTGCAAGAGGCTCTCCCGTCTCAACAAGGCCTAGTGAGGTTCCATCGAATCTGATACAAGGGACTTGTTAATTCCTACCAAAACTTATCTTGACTGCCCCATAAATATTATAATGTGGATGATTTTATTTTGGTAAGTTCCCCAGCACAAGAGATTTATTAATTTGCATTGCATTCTAATACAAAGTGTCTGCAATTAAGTGTGCGGATGATGCAATGCAATTTTTTTTTAATGATTCCATTTGTGTTGAAAAGGAGCAGATTTTTTCCCTTACCCTCTCACTTATTTGTGAACAGGAGCGTTGAGGTGAGAGAAAGTGCACAGTAACCACTACCAGTTTCTTGAAACTTATACACACAATTTTTGGAATGTATTTATAAAGAACCTTTAAGTTTCATAATAGGATGTAGTTAAAAGCCTGGTCAGAACTGAATTTAAAAGGTCTTTGAAGAGGTCAGGTTCATTTTTGGTTCAGAAAGGTTGTCAAAACTGTAAAGAATCTGTCTCAACCCAGATTTGGCTAGGAAGGATGATGAAAGTACACAATAATTGGCCGTCCAAAGATTATGTGGAGCAAAATGTGATTAATTACATGTGAATCATTTCTCCAACATCCAATTTCTGGAATGTTTCTTCTCATATTCTCAACAATTCAAAGATTCATAGAACATCATAGAACATCTATTACGTGGACAATTTTATTCTTTGCTCTGTCTTAGAGAGTGTTTGTGTAATTTATGTATAAGTTATGTTTTTATATGGTGGCTGAGTCTGTGTGCCTGTGATACTGCTGCAAGCAAGATTTTCCTTGTACCTGTACTTCACTGTACTTGTGCATATGACTTTGAATACTTGGCTTAATTTATCTCAGGATTAAATAGGAAAAGACAATAAACATTCTACCTGAAGAGATTTATTACATATGGAATGCTGAAATTTTAATAACTTGTAAAGTGAGAACACAAGCAATAAGTCATTTTACAAATTGTAACAAAGAACAATGTAGCACATAACTTCACAGCATGTAATTGAGATGAAAATTCATCAAATCTTTGTTAAATGAAACTATTAATCTATTTGGGAATAAAAGCAAGTATTAACTTGGGCCGTTGTTTACAGACTATCTTGATGGCCCGCCTTCTGATTTTGATGTCTCTTTCTACACAGAATGTTCAAAAAGCAGGTCCTGACGAATCATTGTCAATGTATTCATCCTGGCATTTACAGAAACCCCGATTTTGCTTGGTATTACCTTGTGGCTTGGTGACATGAAAGCTTCTATGGGTGTGTTTCCATATATGTCATATTAAATTTGAACCAATGATGTTTACATTATTTAATTGTTGCCATGTGGCATCGATAATCCCAGAAACAAATGCAACTATTTACTATTTTGACTAGTCTACAGATTCTTGCAATTCAACTTCTAGTGCTTCTTGTGCTTTTTTTTTTGTTTTATCATTAAAAGACTATTTGGGATGGGGGAGGCTTTGTCAGATACTTTTGTTTTCCTAGCCTTTATCTTTTTTTTTGCCTGCATACGTTTCTGTTTGCTTATCTTGATCTTTTTTCGATCTAGTCGTGCTTCAGTCTGTGGAGGATTACTGTGCACAAACAATTGGGAGCTCCCATGTTTTCTCCGGTGAGCAGCATTCGCAGCTTCTGATTTTGCTGTTCCCCCCCTTGGAAAATCATCTTCGGCACCTTCATTTAACTTTTTCAGAGAAGGGGAAGAATGATGGTGATGTTTTGTTTTGCGTTTTGTCAAACTACTTTTGTTTCTATCTCCTTGCTCTCGTCTCTCATATCTTTTCCTAAGCATCTCCTTCCTCTGTTTTTTCTTTGCTTTCTTGGAAATCAAATCTTCGTTTGCAGACTCCCTGCACATTCTCTTAGCTGGAAAGTCGGTTTCAAGAAGCCCAGCATCTTGAAGTTCTGGAGGAGAAAAGGCAAATGAACACTTGAGAAACTTAACTTCCTTTACTTTTCACCTGTCCAGTGATCATGAGAGGAGTAAAAATGATGGTTCTGATATCAACCAAAGTTCTTGCAATTAGTTATCAGGTTTAAACTAGTTGATTAAAACGCTGGTCTCCCAGGGCTCCACTGTTGCCACTCATCAGCTGGTTGTTTTTAGTCTAGTGACAGTGGTCTGTTGTTGGTTCTCTTCATATTATCTCTTACAAAATAATGCTTTTGAGATTGGGAACTCAAACCGATCACTACATTCCACAGAATCTACCATGTAAGTCATATTACAAATCAGAAAATCCTAACTGACCAGCTTCTTTTCAGAGACTGATGCCAGTTATATCTTGAACAATAAATAGGACTAACCTTCAACTTTCTTCCACATCCTCCGTTCCCTACTTTTTATGTCTCGCTCAGTATCATAATAGTACACAAGTGACGAGGTAGGAAGGATATGATTATGCATCCATTTGTTTGAGCACTCCTACAAATGACCAAGGCAGTTTTTTTTAGTATAAACAAAAATATGAAATGCATTCTCAATCCAGGATACAAGACATTTGCAGATCCAAACAAATTTGCTCTGCTATATCACATTACTAACCAGATATCAGTGCATCAGGTTACTAGTAACTAACACTGATTTCTGCAGTGAAACATGCAGCAAAATCACAGTTAATAAATATTGAAATTAAATTCCCTAAGACAGCAACATTTCAGATCATTTGTTTTGACTTTGTTTTTGCGAAATATCTTAAATGCAATTTTACAATCATTAGTTTTAAATACGGCAAAAAACTATGACATTCAAAGCACAAAAATGATACAGTATAGATTCATGATTGAGCTTACGTGGCCATAGTGTCCTCTTTTTGCACAGTTGTAGCAATACACAGATTTCCTGGTTGCAGGCTCAGATGGTCCACTTATTATTGGTCCTTGTTTGGTCTACAACATGAAAAACAGCAATTTGCTCATGATCTTTAAAATCTATCAAAAATGATCAATAAAATGATGAAACCACAAGGTACTTAAATAATAATACTGTCATCGTAAAAAGATTGCATGCTTGGGCTAATCTACATGAAAAAACATTTTCATCAGTCCATACTAGATTAACTAAGCCGGAGGGGCTGGTGCAAAAGAAGCAAAATTGGATGCAGGAAAAACACAGAGATATCTCAAAATATGTGCTACCATCTCATTAGCATGCCATTTGGTATGTTCCCTTAATAGGCGGAGGCATTGAGTATAAAAATTGGGACATCAGGTTGCAGCTGTACATAACATTGATTAGACAACATTTAGAATATTGTGTACAGTTTTGGTTGCTCCACTACAAGAGCAATGCGGCACTAATAGTAGGTATGTTACAAAACCTACCTGAATCGTCATTGGGAATCTGCCCACAGCCATGACGGCGATTTTGGCGCTGTTTGGAGGGGGCGGGTTTAAAACGCGATTTTTACTAGGCTGTACTAATCGCACATGTTCAGCCTAGTAAATCATTAATGAAAAATCGCTGCAAGACCCGGTCGCAAAAGGTATTATTAGTTTTATAGGCCTCGATAATATAGTTCTAATAGTTTTAAAATTACTGTTTCATTTCGCAATCTCTCGCAGCCCCAGGGTTTTATAGAGCAAACAATTAAAGGTATGTACCTTATTTTTACATTAAATGGGGCATATATATAACCCTATATATCAAATTATCTATAACGAATAGCTCATTTTGGGCTTTTTATATCCCGCAGTATTTTTCTCGGCACTTGAGGGCACTAATCTAGCGCTATGTCAACGTTCTAAACCGGCGCGTTCCACATGAACCCACTAGAAAGCCGATTTAAATGGGCATTTATTTACAGCAATTGAACACTAAATTCCTTCCATTTGGCCTATAAATTAATGTAAATTAGATATAAAAATCATGTTATATTGTGAATTATTTGTGAATAATCTTTGGACACTTAGGCTATTTAAAAATGTTAATCTTTCCTTAGGAAATGGGCGTTTGATTATCCAAGATCACAGCTTTTTTGTAATGTCCATTGAAAATCAATAGGGAACAAGATGCTAATTTCCGAGTATGAAAATGGTCATAACTTTTTTAATACTAGAGATATGAAAGTGAATTTGGTGTCAAATTAAACTTATTGTTATGCTTTATCTGATGGGATAAATTGCAGACTTGATTTTTTAAATCTCAAAATTTTGTAACATTGCTACTAATAGTGAGCGAACTTCACCAGGAAGTTGCCTGGAATGGAGACTTGTAGTTATTAAGAAGAAATTGAATAGGCTCATTGAAACATAGGAGGTTAAGGATCAGGATAATTGAAGACTGCACACAAGTTTAAAATAAAATAAAATTCAAAGATGTGTCCTTTGGAAAGCAATGTAAAAATAAAATCTAAAATTAAAGACCAAGGAGCAAGACCAAGGAAAGAATAGGGCCAATAGGTTCAAAAAGATAATGCATGTCTGGAGGTGGAAGATGTGGATAAGGATCTTAATGAATACTTTGCAGAGCAGAACTTTGAAGAAATGTCGTGAGGGAATAAAAATATTTCACAATGGATTCATAGAAATATAAAGCAAAGGAACTGGTGCCGACCACTGGGCAACCATTTTTACACTAATCCTATCCTTACCCACTTTACACTACACACATGGTCATCAACTGCCCCCTCCCCCCCCCCCCCCCCCCCCCCCCGCCGCGCCAACAGGATTCGACTCATCTTCACCCTATTTACATTCAAAGGGAGCAATTTAAATTTACATTTGACAGTTAGCCAATTAGTGTTTGTACTGTACTGCTCACATATACTTAGTCAAAGCATTTGACTAATTTTAAAATAAGCTATGTTAATAAAATCCAATTGGAAGTCATTTTTTCAAATCAGTTGTGGAAATCAGTCGAAATGCAGCAGCAAATGTTGAAACTAGAGAAGCATAGAAGTACATTGGAACTTAAATGAATAAATTCCAACTGAATTATACTTTTCACCTACTACTAAGATTAAAATTCAGAACAGATGAGATTACAAATTATATTTTGAGAATAGAATGGGAGTACACAAATTTTGAAATAATATTGCAAATTGATGTAGATAAATGACAATATGTGATGTCAACCATGCCCCATTAAATATTTTAATGAACATTCTGGAAGCGACTGTAAGAAATATATGTTAATCAGATGGTAAATTGTTTTAATGAAAACAAATACAAATTCCAAAAGAGATACTCAGTACGTAAATAACCACAATCGATCCTGAAGGGTGCATTATATATCCAGATTAAAGAGTAATGATGATATGAAAACTCAGCGTCATCATAAAGGTTCGGTGACAAATTCCCAAAAAATTGATTGGAGAATATCTTTTGGTTGAGGCACCATAATCTGATAAATCCTAAATGTCAATAAATTGCAGATAATGCAAGTGATTTACATAATATAGAGATTATTTAAAAATATTTGTACTATACGTCCAGTGGAGTAAATCAATCCTAATATATGTGCTCGGAGCCTTGTTGGAGACTGTTTTGTGGCAAAACCTCCGCTCCCCCTTCCAGTTTACGGTCATGTTGCCAAAAACCTTAATCGTAACTTTGTCATATTCAGCCTCCTATCACCAAGCTAATTTCAGATGTAATTTGACAAACTGCTCCTCACCCCATGGGCTCTTACCTTTTGGACTAGTGGTATTTTGTCAGAGGCCTCACTCAAGTCCGTATGGACTTCATCAACCACTCTCCTCAACATATTTAATCACCTCCTTAAAAAAATTAGTCAAACAGGAACTTGCCTAACAAAATCATGCTGACCATCCCTGATCAATCTCCTTGCCTATCCAAGTGCAGAATAATCCTGTCTCAGATGTTTTTCCAATAATTTCCATATAAGGATTCCTTCTTGAATTAATTCACTGCCCTCTAGTTATCTGGCCCCTCTGCTATGGTTAGCAAAGATTTGAAAATTTCCTTCGCTCCATAGATGCTGCTGCACCCGCTGAGTTTCTCCAGCTTTTTTGTGTAACCTTTGAAAATTTCTGTTTGAGCCACAGCAGTATCCTCCATTGCCAACCTGCGACCTACCTGTGCTCTTTCGTGCCCTTCTTAACATCTCATCTTGGTTCAGGAGCGAGTCTCCATCGCATGACTTACTGACTCGAGCGAGATTTAAAGATGCTAAGAATTCCCGAGATTTCCTGCAGGGTCTCATTTTTTTAGCTCTCCCATCCTTTCAGGAGCCACCTTTGTTTTCTGTATCCAATCCTTGAAAGCTCTTTAAATCAGCCAACATTACCACCATCATTATACAAATAATGGGTAATGATAAGTAAGAGGTTTTACATATTCTGTTGTGCTGCTGCAAGTAAGAATTTCATTGTTCTGTCAGGGACATATGACAATAAAACACCCTTGACTCTCTTGGGGAAAAAAAGAGTACTGGAAAGAGAATAATGAGTTGGTTGAGTGGTACCAGAACAACAATCTTGCACTGAACAGTAGCAGTTTGATCGTTGACCTCAGGGAAGGAAAGGCAAGAAAGAGGCCATACACCTGTCTTCATCAGCGGGACGGCAGTGGAGAGAGTTAACAACTTCAAGTTCCTGGGTGTACACATCTTCGATGGATCTGTCCTAGGCCCACCCATCACAAACAAAGTTCACCAATATCTATACCGACATAGAATAGCACAGCACAGGAAATGGGCCTTTGACCTACTGTGTTTGCACCATGATACGAATCTGCCTGCACATGGTCCATATCCTTCCATTCCCTGCCTTTCTAAATGTCTCTTAAACGTTGCCATTGTATCCGAATCTACCACATCCCCTGGCAGTGCATTCTAGACATTTACCATCCTTTGTGCAACAAGAAAATATTTTTACCCTCTCTTAATCTTATGGTCTCTACTATTTGTCAGTTCCACCATAGGAAAAATACTGTGACCATCAACCCTATCCCTGCTTCTCATTTCTATATACTTTTATCAGGTCTAATTTTATGTACTTTTATACTTGGCTTCCTGTCCTCCATCAAAAATAATCCAAGTTTGTCCAACCTTGTTATAGCTAATGTTTTCCAATCCAGGCAATGCCTTGATAAATGTCTTCTGCATCCTCTCTAAAGCAAATACAGTGACCACAAAGTCAGAGAATATTCGAGATATGGACAAACCAATTTTTTAATATAGCTCCAACATAACTTCCTGACTTTTATACTCAATGGCCTGACATGATGAAAGCAAGTGTGCCATAGGCTTTCATTTCATCCCCTTATCCATTTATCGCGCCACTTTCAAATCTCTGTACACCTCTGCTCCTAAGGATCCTGCCATTTACTTGATTTATTCTGACTGAACTGGATATTCGTTACCAGGTGCTTCCCTGTTGTTTGTATCTTTTGAAAACGTCCCGCACTATAAACAACTGCCAATTTTTGTGTCTCCTACAAACTTATTAATCAGCCCAATTTATTGGGTGGCTGGAGACCGCCACCCGACCCGTGGAGCTGGAGAACACCACCCGACCCGTGGAGCTGGAGACCGCCACCCGACCCGTGGAGCTGGAGACCTCCACCGGACCCGTGGAGCTGGAAAACGCCACCCGACCCGTGGAGCTGGAGACCGCCACCCGACCCGTGGAGCTGGAGAACGCCACCCGACCCGTGGAGCTGGAGAACACCGTGGAGCTGGAGACCGCTACCCGACCCGTGGAGCTGGAGAACGCCACCCGACCCATGGAGCTGAAGAACGCCACCCGACCCATGGAGCTGGAGAACGCCACCCGACCCGTGGAGCTGGAGAATGCCACCCGACCCGTGGAGCTGGAGAATGCCAACCGACCCATGGAGCTGGAGAACGCCACCCGACCCGTGGAGCTGCGTCCCCGGCGTACGAAAACACCGCCGGGGACGCAGAGGTGGGTTAAAGGCCAGGTTAGAGCTAGCCCCACACAGGGCAGCGATTCCTAGCCTTTTCCTCGCCAACGTGCGCTCACTGGCAAACAAAATGGATGAACTCCGGCTAAGGATCACCTCCCACAACCGGATCAAGGACTGCAACATCCTGATCTTCACGGAAACTTGGCTCAACACTGACGTTCCTGACAGCGCCATCCAGCTATCGGGGCGTCATTTACTCCGAGCGGACAGGACATCAGACTCTGGTAAGACCAGAGGTGGGGGTCTGTGCATTTATGTAAACAAAGCATGGTGCACGGACTCCACCATCATCGAGAGTCACTGCTCAGCTAACCTTGAGTTCCTCTTGGTTAGATGCAGACCGTTCTATCTGCCCAGAGAGTTCACCTCCACTGTTGTGACTGCAGCCTATATCCCTCCTGATGCTAATGCCAAGCTTGCAATGAAAGAGCTGCATACTGCCATTAGCAAACAACAGACGCACAACCCCGAGGCAGCCTTCATTGTTGCGGGTGACTTCAATCACTCCAACCTGAAGACTGTACTCCCCAAATTCCACCAACATGTATCCTTCCCCACTAGAGTAGACAAGACACTGGACAAAGTCTACACCAACATGGCTGAAGCTTACAAAGCCATCCCCCTCCCCCACCTTGGTCAGTCTGATCACGTCTCATTGTTCCTGCTCCCTAAGTACTCCCCACTCATCAGACGGGTTAAACCAACTGTGAGGACAGTTAAAGTCTGGTCAGAGGAAGCGGACTTCACACTTCAGCAGTGTTTTGGAAACACTGACTGGAAGGCGTTTGCAGCCCAGGCCACCCTTGACTCTCACACGGACATTGATTCCTACACATCCTCTGTTCTGGACTTTATAAACTCCACCATCAATAGTGTCACCTCCCTCAAACAAGTGACCATATACCCGAATCAGAAGCCATGGATGAACAGCGAGGTCAGGCTACTGCTGAAAGCACGGGACACCGCTTTCAGGTCAGGCGATGCTCGAGCCTACAGTTCATCCAGGGCTAACCTGAAGAGGGGCATCAGGAAGGCCAAGCACTGCCATAAGCTCAGGATTGAGGAGCACTTCAACAACAACTCCGACCCCCGACGCATGTGGCAAGGCATCCAGGCCATCACGGACTACAGACCCTCCAACATCACCCCCACATCCAGCGACGCCTCCTTCCTTGAGGAGCTTAATCACTTCTATGGCCGCTTCGACAGGGACAATCTAGAGACAGCCATCAAGGCTGTGCTACCTGCCGATCACCAACCCCTCACACTCACCCCCTACGACGTGTACGTGGCACTGAGTAGGACTAATGCACGTAAAGCTGCTGGCCCTGACGGCATCCCCGGGCGCGTGCTCAGGGCCTGTGCTGCGCAGCTGACAGACGTCTGGACTGACATCTTCAACCTGTCACTTGCCCAAGCAGTTGTCCCCACTTGCCTTAAAACCACCTCCATCGTGCCAGTGCCAAAACACTCCACTGCGGCAAGCCTCAACGACTTCCGCCCAGTTGCACTTACCCCCATCATCACCAAGTGCTTCGAGAGGCTGGTCCTGGCACACCTCAAAAGCTGCCTACCCCCCACACTGGATCCCTATCAGTTTGCCTACCGCAAGAACAGGAGTACGGAGGATGCCATCTCAACGGCACTTCACTCCGCCCTCTCCCACCTCGACAACAGAGACACTTACGTAAGAATGCTGTTCATCGATTACAGCTCAGCATTCAACACCATTATACCATCAAAACTGATCACCAAACTCGGTAACCTGGGCATCGACCCCTCCCTCTGCAACTGGATACTGGACTTTCTAACCAACAGACCCCAGTCTGTGAGGTTAGACAAGCACACCTCTTCAACCCTCACCCTGAACACCGGCGTTCCACAGGGCTGTGTGCTGAGCCCCCTCCTCTACTCCCTCTTCACCTATGACTGCACACCTGTACATGGTACTAACACCATCATCAAGTATGCAGATGATACAACGGTGATTGGCCTCATCAGCAACAACAATGAGCTGGCCTACAGGGAGGAGGTCCAGCACTTAGCAGCATGGTGCGCTGACAACAACCTGGCCCTTAACTCCAAGAAGACCAAGGAGCTCATTGTAGACTTCAGGAAGTCCAGAGGCGGCACGCACACCCCCATCCACATTAACGGGACGGAGGTGGAACGTGTTTCTAGCTTCAGGTTCCTGGGAGTCAACATCTCTGATGACCTCTCTTGGACCCTCAATACCTCTACTCTGATCAAGAAGGCTCATCAGCGTCTCTTCTTCCTGAGGAGACTGAAGAAGGTCCATCTGTCTCCTCAGATCCTGGTGAACTTCTACCGCTGCACCATCGAGAGCATCCTTACCAACTGCATCACAGTATGGTATGGCAACTGCTCTGTCTCCGACCGGAAGGCATTGCAGAGGGTGGTGAAAATTGCCCAACGCATCACCGGTTCCTCGCTCCCCTCCATTGAGTCTGTCCAAAGCAAGCGCTGTCTGCGGAGGGCGCTCAGCATCGCCAAGGACTGCTCTCACCCCAACCATGCACTGTTTACCCTCCTACCATCCGGGAGGCGCTACAGGTCTCTCCGTTGCCGAACCAGCAGGTCGAGGAACAGCTTCTTTCCGGCGGCTGTCACTCTACTCAACACTGTACCTCGGTGACTGCCAATCAAACACCCCCCCCCCCCCCCCCAGACACTTATTATTATTTATTCAAATCGTTTGCTATGTCGCTCTTCCAGGGAGATGCTAAATGCATTTCGTTGTCTCTGTACTGTACACGGACAATGACAATTAAAATTGAATCTGAATCTGAATCTGAATTTAGTGTGTAGAATTACAGAAAAACTCCAAGGCTTTTTATACATACTTTAAAAACAGGAGGGTAACCAGAAGGTAGAATTGCTCAAGGGTAAAGGAGGTAATTTGTACGAATCGGTGCATGTAATAATAATAATAATAATAAATTTTATTATGGGCGCCTTTCAAGAGTCTCAAGGACACCTTCCAAAGATTTAGCAGGTAGAGGAAAAACATGTAAGGGGAATGAAATAAGTAGTAGAGACATGACTAGTACCCAAAGAAAAGACAGAATTCAATACAAAACACAATATGAGGCAATTAATGCCCAGATGAAAAGGGAGGGGGACGTGGGGCTAAGGATAGGCAGAGGTGAAGAGATGGGTCTTGAGGCGGGACTGGAAGATGGTGAGGGACACGGAATTGCGGATCAGTTGGGGGAGGGAGTTCCAGAGCCTGGGAGCTGCCCTGGAGAAGGCTCTGTCCCCAAAACTGTGGAGGTTGGACTTGTGGATGGAGAGGACTGACTGTAGGATCAACAGTGATTCGATATTTTATAGGCAACTTGCCAAGTCCATCATCAAATAGGTCTTTGTACTGGGAAAGCAGTTGTTGAGCTGGCTCATCAGTGAGGCATCATTTGTGGACCGCACGTCCAAAATACACCAGGCCTGGATCGTGGCATGCATTGATACCAAGCAAAGTCTCTGAGTTTGATTTTACAATGTAAAATTGCAGGGTGCGTGTCTGCTCATCTCCTGTGAACTTTAAATCAGCTTTTCCCAGTGGTTGTAGGATTTCTCCCCCGTAAGCCCAAAGCGTTGAGGAGTCCTTATGCATTCCTTCTGCATTTCAAATTTTATTGAACTCCCTTATCAACATGACATTGACCTTTGCCCACGTGTCCACTTTGGCGAGTATGGGCCTGTTATTTACGAACACAGTCACTTCAGGGTCAAGTAGCTCGTTAGACGAAGGGAGGGGGGAGTGAATAGCAGAACTGTTATCAGCACTGTCTGAACCCTGCTCGTGGGAGGATGTTTCAGGCTCTTTGGAGTCAGTATTGGAGAACTCTTGTTGAAGCAGGTGCAAGTTCGTCCTTGAAACATTAGCAGTCCCATGGGAACGGCAACATTTCGCAAAATGGTTTTGCCTTTTACAATAGTTGCAGGTCTTACCATAAGCTATGCAGAACTGGAGACCCTTCACATGAAAATAGTTACAATTCTGACATCGCGCAGCAGGCACATTAGAGGCTTTGAGATGTGGTCAGTAAGATTGACATTGTGTTGCTGTCGTGGGTTGAAAGAGACAGGATCGGCATGGGGTGCAGTAATCTCTGAAATTCGACACAAGTGGATTGCTTGGTCAAGAGTTAGTTGCGAAGCTCAACTCTCAGTTTGCTATCAATGATGCCCCCGACAAGCTTATCTCGAACAAGTTCATTTGTCAACACACCGAAACGACAGCGCACAGCCATGTGTTTTAAGTCACTAATAAATCGTTCAATAGGTTCATCAACCTGCTGCAAACGAGCATAGAACTTCATCCTTTCAATTATGTGGTTGGACGGCAGATCACACAGCTCTCCAAATTTTCTGTGCAGAACAACGGGGTCATCTATAGTCTCGGCAGGAACTAGGACCTGCCCGTTGTCATCCAGAACAGCAGGAGCAAAGTCAAAGTTGCTGGCACGATTCATTGCCTTAGGACCCGCTAGATTAAGCAGGAGTGATGCTTTCAAGTCAGCAGGGTCATTCCGATGAACAATGCGGATAAAATGAGTGTAGACACGTTCGAAAAGACGCCATCGCTCAGCGATGCATGAATCAAAGATCAGAGGGCTTGGTCTGCTGCACGAATTAGCCACGTAGATTAAAAAGTGATAAAATAAAACTGATCAAAAATAAAAGAAACCCGATAAACTTAGCGGAGTGAGTCTGAGTCACGATCTGACACCATGTAATTACAAGACTCAAACGCACGTAAAGATACAACACATCTTTATTAAACACTTAAAGCATTGGATCTGCAGTACGTTACATCTCCGAGCTAGCTGACGTAGGCGAGTTCTTAATATTATAAAGCACGTACTAGACGGGGCTACTACTAACAAGTACTATGATTGGCTAGCATGCAATAGCCGATCTCCAACTGGATACATATAAATTAATTCATATGGTGATGCAATTGAGAACAGTTAGAATCAGCTATCAAGGAGTGAAATCAATAAACGGTATTATGCACAGGGTGTTGAAATCTGGATCATTTTCACCCAAAAGCCATCAAGAAAAAAGACCAATTTATATTTATAAATTATACCTAATTTATAATTGGCACAAAACACAAACTTCCATTAAGGACCATATACTGAATATGCAAACCAACCAATGTTTGATGATAATCCAGTAAAATAAAAGTACATATGGATGAAAAAAAAGTATATAAAGACACAAAGTTCAGGAGGAACTCAGCAGGTCTGGCAACATCTCTGGAGTACATGGGTATGCAACATATTGTGTAGGGACCAATTCAGATTGATTGTGGTCAAGAAGGAACTGCAGATGCTGGAAAATCGAAGGTACACAAAAAAGCTGGAGAAACTCAGCGGGTGCAGCAGCATCTATGGAGCGAAGGGAATAGGCGACGTTTCGGGCCGAAACCCTTCTTCAGACTGATTGTGGTACTGGATGAGGGCAGGACAAAATGCTGTGAGATAAGAAGGGGAGTGAACTGTGAAGCCTGAGGAAGGGGTACAGGTGGGGGGAGGGGGGGGAGATTGTGTGAGAAATGAGTAGGCATCTAGGTGGGGCACAGGGAAGAGAGGAGGGGGGGGGGGAAAGGTAGTGCTTGTTGGTCACTTTCCTAGATAATTCAAAGGTTCTTACCGCTGGGTTATAAGCTACCCAAGCAGAATATAAGATGCTGTTCTTTCAGGCCCTCTCTCTATGAGCACAGAAAGATCAGTATGAGAATGGGAAGGAATGTTAAAATGCTAAGTCAGTCCAGCACTTGGTCTTTTGTTGTAAACCAGCAATTCCATGTGTCTAACCATA
Source organism: Leucoraja erinaceus (assembly GCF_028641065.1). Taxonomy (NCBI): domain Eukaryota; kingdom Metazoa; phylum Chordata; class Chondrichthyes; order Rajiformes; family Rajidae; genus Leucoraja; species Leucoraja erinaceus. The sequence goes on from NC_073379.1 coordinate 54,260,223, forward strand.
TAAATTATTTGAAATCTTTATTTGTGAAGAACAAGTAATTGTGAACAAAACAAGCTCTAATAGTTATGAAGAAACAAGGAACGGTAGATGCTGGTTTACAAAAGAAGACACAAAAGTGCTGGAGTAACTCAGCAGGTCAGGCAGCATCTCTGGAGACAAGGAATGTGTGACATTTCAGGTCGGGACCCTTCTTCAGACTCTGAAGAAGGGCCCTGACCCGAAAGGTCACCTATATATGTTCTCCAGAGATGCTTCTCTGGAAAAGGACACCGACCTGAACCATTACCTATCGATGTTCTCCAGAGATGCTGCCTGACCCGCTGGTTACTCCAGCACTTTGTGACTTCTAATGGTTTTGACATGTTTTCAACAATAAAGATCGTGAGAAAGGGAGAACTAGAATAGTATATTTATATAATGCAGCCAATAATATATTTCCTGCTAATGCTGGAATAGAAGGATTTTAAGTTGAGACATAATAAATTGGCATTTGAGAGATAAAATTCCTTCTCTTTTACTGAAATCGATGCAAAGTAGTTAGCTTTTAGGATAATTCATTGCAGGGATTTGAGGAGGGGGGGGGGACCATATACCTGCTTTTATCTTGCAGTATTGTTAGAAAATGAAGTACAAGAACGACATGATACAAGCACCTTACCAGCCATGTCAGAGTGGGGTAATACTCTCACTAGTGTCAGTAAGTCATGTGATGCATTCTCACTCCTGAGGCATTCCTGACATTAAGTCATGGGCCACTGTTATTTCGAGTACAATATAATAATAACCATACTTCAAAGTACTTGATAGCTACAAAGCATTTTAAGATACCCTGCGATCAAGATTGGCACTAGATAAATACATATTTCTCTTTTAAAAAACATTACTAATATTAAAAATGAAAATGCAGTAAAATAACCAGATATTTGCATGAATTTATACAGTGCATCAAAAATAGCAAAATCACTGTGACCATCAACATGCGTCAAAATATTAATAAAATTATTTGGTTTCTTGCTACTCACTGGAGAACAATGCATTTGAGAATTTATCTACAAGCACAGATAGAACAAGGAGAAAGGATCTATTGGTGAAAATGCCTCCATGTCATAATTTTAACGAACATTTAAATAATCTGTACTTGCAGACTGATATCTTGCAGATTACCACACTATCAAAATATAAAAGTAATAAGTCAGTAGATAGCAATACCTATAAACGATTCATCCCATCTGCTATCCTTGGTGAAAGCTTTTCATGCACCAGTAAACTCAGTAAATATCAGAAGATAAAGCGTAAGCCAACTACGCCATGGATTTGCTCCTAATGTCTCCTGAAAGTGCAGCCCGATGCGATTACAAATGATTTTCTCCTAATGTCATTTTACATAACCCTTTTTCTGCATGAGTAGTTACTACGGATTGAATGAATGTCATTAAAACAGTTAATCATTATCTTGCGACACTAGCCTCCCTCCTTCTCTCACATTGGAATCTCCATGACAAAGAACCAGGGGACAAAATGCACGGGCTGTCTGGGCAACCCATCTTTGCAAGTAATTTTTTATGTAAATGCACTTGTCCGGCAGTTCCCTGGGTGACCTTGAGCTATTCATATCAAAACTGACTTCAATTCGATAAGCGTTCCCTTCAAATAAAACTCGTGATTGCAAACAGGTACCTTTAACAACAGGGATATAATATCACGTTGGGGTAATCATTTTATTCAGAATTGTGTTTTGGGTATCAATGATGGTGCACCTGTTTTTCTTCAGACCAAAAATTAAATTCACTTATTTGAGCAAACAGAATTCTTAATGGACACTATTTAATAAATGATTTCAGAAGCAACTGGATTTGGAGGTCTTACTTGCCATTGGTGCATTAGTACAAGAATGCCATGCTGAAATATGGGCCAATAATTACTTGGTCTATGCCAAAACAGTCTCAAAGAAACAGTAAATCCTGGAACAAGAAGACCTCAGTACAGTTTACTGAATTAATTTTAAAAATTCCACAACTCGAGCGACAACATTTTGCTTCATAACCAGAAATGGATATAGATAAATCTACCTTCAGAAAGCCAAACCCCATAAAAACATTTACTAATAAGTATTTCAGAGACAAACAAGTAGGGTTATGCAGTAATATCTGTAATAAAATTTCAGCAGGATAATTAAAAATGCCATCTTCAGTTTTCCCCTTTGCTGCGGACCTGATGGTCTGCTATCCATTCCTTATATTTTCAGTGTAAACTAGTAACCTACTACTAGTTAAAGAATCAACTTCCCTATCAATTTCACTGACCTCTTGCAAATATGTTTATTTTTAATTTGCATGCGTAGGTGCAACAAATGCGCATTGTCGATGTTTAAAGGTGGAAAGTAAAATAATTAATATTTTCTCTTGCTGTGCTAATTATTATCTATTGAATCTGTGCAACACAATGCACGGTCACCTTGATTACATTTAATATGCAATCATTTTATTTTCATTGTTTTGATTTGGGTAGAAGTATTGAATACATTAACGAGAACAAACAACAATGAATCAACCCATTACCCACTATACATTCCCAAATGTACAAGTTATATCAGTGGCTGAACAAACCTGTAAAAACAATGGTTGCCACATTTAAACTGGATAATTGTATGTTTTTTCTTGTTTGTATGATAAGTTTGATTGTAAAACCACAAATGTATACCTGTTACTGTTAGAGGACATATCACTTTCAAATAGTTTACAATGTTCACCCAAAATATTGATTTCCAAAACCAGTTTTTAAATAAATTAAAAAAGCGAGAGCAGCTTTAGGAACTTAGCAGGTCAGGCAGCATCTGTGGAGGGAAATGGATACCTGACATTTCAGGTCAGGGTCTTTCATGTAGGTTACAGAACTGGTAATATCTTTGTTCTAGAAAGAAGTGGAGGGCCCCAAGGCCTTCCTGACAGCTTATAGGGACTGGATGGTCCATGGTAAAGATGAGGTGGTGGGGGTAAAGGAATTGGAGGTGGTTAAATAGCGCAGAACATGCAAGGTGCCCCATATGTAGATGGGAAGGGACTGAATAAGGGGGGAGGGGAGAAAACAAGATAGAGTCGAGGTACAAGGAGTTAAGTTCAATGGGGCAAGAACAGAAGTATAAAATTGGCATACCAGGTCAGTCCTGCTTGTGGATTTTGGGGGAGATAGAAACGGCAGTAGGTTGGGGAACTATCAAGTTGCAGTCAGATATCGGCCTGATGTTTGTTGGAGGGGTCATGGCCAAGGAGGAAGTATGAGGTGGTGTCAGCAACCTGCTGCCTGGTCTGGTGGAGGTAAATCGCCAGACCACAACACCACTGCCCTTATTGCACTCAATAGTTGGATTGGAGGGGAGAAGGGGGGGGAGGGGGGGGTAGTGGAAATGTCAAGCCAGCCAGTTGTTAGAAATAAAATTGGTTGTTAGAAATAAAAATGTTGAAAGATGGTAAAAGGCCAGAGGGGGATGTCCAAGAGGAAGAGGAGTGAGGAGAAAAGATCATCAATGGGAAGTGGTGGCAGACCACTCAGCATTAGAGAGAGGGAGGTCATAAAGAATGGTGAAGACTCAACAGGGATTGGAGGTATGGTCAGGTATGGGATCAGCACAGTGCGATGGGAGGGAGGGCTCAGAGGGTGATGGAAAGGGTGCTCAGCGGAAAGAGGAAGAGGGCTTAGGAATGAGATCAGCAGCGGGTGGGGCAAAGTGTAACTGGCAGCAGGGAAGAACGATGGGACCCCTGCATGTTGTTGGAGGCTTGGAGGTATATGAGCTTACTATCCTCGGTGGATGTTAGATACACGTAAAACCGCAGGTGAAAAGTGTGGTTCAGGTAGAGGATAATGAAGAATTATGGTCCAAGGCACTTTGGGAAAACGAGGCCCAACACTGAGGGAGAGAAAGGGAAAGGACCAAAAGATACAGGTCTGGGTGAGGACATTGATTTCTACTGCTGTTTGACACAAAAGCGGTGGAGTGAAAAAGGGTCATATGTCTAGTTGAAAAGAGGGAAATACAAAGAGCATACCTTGAAGAAACGTTGCAGCTGAGCAGTATGGAATGGAAGATAGACACAAAAAGCTGGAGTGACTCAATGGATCAGGTAGCAACTCTGGAGAAAATGGATGGGTGAGGTTTGGGTTGGGACCCTTATTCAGACTGATTATGGGGGGGGGGGGGGGGGGGGGGGGTGCTGGAAGCAAGAAGAGATGAATCAGGGCCAGCACCAGATGACCTCAGGCAGGGAGGTTTCCTAATAAGCTCATTGTTGACAGGGGATGGTGTGATCCCAAGATCCCTTGTATGATCCCTCAGCGGTATGAACATTGACCTCCAATTTCAGGTAGTCCTTGCTTTCACCCTCCTTCCCCTCCCCTTCCCAGCTGTCCCACAGCCTACTGTCTCCGCCTCTTCCTTTCTTCTTCTCGCCCCTCACCCCCACATCCGTCTGAAGAAGGGTCTCAAAACGTCGCCTATTTCCTTCGCTCCATAGATGCTGCCTCACCCGATGAGTTTCTCCAGCACTTTTGTCTACCTTCGATTTTACCAGCATCTGCAGTTCTTTCCATAACCAAGATCCCTTGTGATCCCTTGTGTATCTATACGTCAGAAAAACAATACATGATTACAATCATGTAAATAGATCAATTGTAATCATGTATTGTCTTTCTGCTGACTGTTTAGCATGCAACAAAAAGCTTTTCACAGTACCTCGGTACACATGACAATAAACTAAACTGAATTATAGTCATAGAGAGTCATAGAGTGATACAGTGTGGAAACAGGCTCTTCGGCCCAACTCGCCCACACCAGTCAACAATGTACCAGCTACACTCATCCCACTTGCCTGCACTTGATCATATCCCTCCAAACCTGTCCGATCCATGTACCTGTCTAACTGTTTCTTAAATGATGGGATAGTCCCAGCCTCAACTACCTCCATACACCCACCTTTGTGTGAAAAAGTTACCCCTCGGATTCCTATTAAATCTTTTCCCCTTCACCTTGAACCTATGTCCTCTGGTCCTCGATTCCCTTACTATGGGCAAAAGACTCTGCATCTACCCGATCTATTCCTCTCATGATTTTGTATACCTCTATAAGATCTCCCCTCATCCTCCTGCGCTCCATGGAATAAAGACTCAGCCTACTCAACCTCTCCCTATAGATCACATCCTCTAGTCCTGGCAACATCCTCATAAATCTTTTCTGAACCCTTTCAAGCTTGACAATATCTTTCCTGTAACATGCTGCCCAGAACTGAACACAATATTCTAAGTGCGGTCTCACCAACGTCTTGTACAACTGCAACATGATCTCCTAACTTCTATACTCAGTACTGATGAAGGCCAAAGTGCCAAAAGCCTTTTGGACCACCTTGTCTACCTGCGAGTTGACCTTCAAGGAACCGTGCACCTGTACTTCTAGATCCCTCTGCTCTACAACACTACCCAGAGGCCTACCATTTACTGTGTAGGCCCTGCCCTTGTTCGGCATTCCAAAATGCAACACCTCACACTTCTCTGTATTAAATTCCATCAAACCCCATTCCTCAGCCCACTTGTCCAATCGATCCAGATTCTGCTGCAATCTTTCATAACCATCTTCACTATCTGCAAAACCACTCACTTTTCTATCATCAGCAATCTTGCTAATCTTGGCCTGTATGTTCTCATCCAAATCATTGATGTAGATGACAAACAGTAATGGGCCCAGCACCAAACCCTGAGGCACACCACTAGTCACAAGCATCCAGTCTGAGAAGCAACCTTTCACCATTACTCTCTGTTTCCTTCCATAGAGCTAATTTGTTATCCATTCTGCTATCTCTCCTTGGATCCCATGCGATCTAAACTTCCAGAGCAGCCTACCATGTGGAACCTTGTCGAATGCCTTATTGACATGTACACAACATCTGCAGCTCTGCCCTCATCAACCTTTTTGGTCATGTCTTCAAAAACAAATCAGATTTGTGAGCCACGACCTCCCATGTACAAAACCATGCTGACTATTCCGAATCAGCCCTTGTCCATCCAAATGCCTGTTTATCCTATCCCTCAGAATACTCTCCAGTAATTTACCAACTACAGATGTTAAGTTCACTGGCTTATAGTTCCCAGCATTTTCCCTGCAGCCCTTCTTGTAAAGAGGTACAACATTTACCACCTTCCAGTCTTCCAGCACCTCTCCTGTATTTAAGAACGACTCGTAAATTTCAACCAGGACTCCCGCAATTTCCTCTCTAGTTTCCCCACAATGTACTCGCCCTGGAGATTTGTCTACCTTCAAACACGACAAAGTACTTTCAGTACTTCTTCAACAGTAATCCTAATTGCTCTCAAGACACTTCCAGTGACTGCTCCAATTTCCTGTCTTTCTCTTTGGTAAATACAGAGGAGAAATACTCATTGAGGACCTTGCCCATCTCCCATGGCTCCACGCAGAGGTGACCAGAGATTCCTGAGTGGTCCCACTCTCTATCTAGTTACCCTTTTCCCCTTGTGTATTTATAAAATCTTTTGGGATTGTCCTTAATGCTACCTGCCAGAGCTACTGTATCTCCTGGCTCTTTTTTGCCCTTCTGATTTATTTTTTTAGTTTACTCCTTAGTTCCCGAATCTCCTCTAGGGATGCACTTGATCCCAGCTGCCTATACCCGGAGATGTGATCATTTAGCTTGGAGGATGTGTAATCGATATGGGTAGAGCTGCGAAACACTAAGGGGCAGAAAATGCTAGTGGGAGTTGTGGACAGGCCACCTAACAGTAGTAGTAGAGTTGGGGATGGCATCAAACAGGAAATTAGAAATGCGTGCAACAAAGGTAAAACAGTTATAATGAGTGACTTCCCAAAATGCAACCTCATATATTTCTCTGTATTAAACTCCATCAACCATTCCTCAGCCCACTTACCCAACCGATCAAGATTGCGCTGTAATTTTTGACAACCATCTTTATTATCTGCAATATCACCCACTTTTGTGTAATCGGCAAACTTGCAGTGTCACTGATGCAGATGACAAACAGAAATGGGCCCAGCACCAAACCTCGAGGCACACCACTAGTCAAAGTCCTCCAGAATGAAAAGCAACCTTCCACCAACACCCTGCTTCTTCCATGAAACCAATTGTCTATCCAATCAGCTATCTATTCTTGGACCCTATGCGCTCTAACCTTCCAGAACAGCATAACATGCGGAACCATGTACTGGCAGATTCAGGAACATCATTTTCTCTGCTGTTATCAGAACGGTCCTCCCATAAGCTAATATGATCTCCTAACTTACCTCATTGCGGACCATGCATTTTATGGGCAAAGCTATAACACTGCAACACTATATTCTGGGCTATATTCTGGTATTTTCTCCTATAGTATAATTAGACCGGTTAGTGCACACTGATTTTTATTTTATCTCGGTACACTTGACAATAATAAAACAATACCAATAATTAGATTCAACTCATATTTTTCTAATCATCTTTCACTAGAGGCATTAAGAACCAGCACTTACTCATCAATACTTAATGCACAAGGTAGATATCTGCATCTCTGGGAGATGATCATTGGGGGCTGGAGTGAGAAATCAGGAAAAATTAACAAAAGTAGAAAATATTGGAAATAATCGAAGTTCAGGCAAATCTTCGTAAAATAAATGCATTTAATCCTTTAAGTTAGTGATCTTTCACCAAATATGAAATGTTAACTCTGTTCCTCTCTCCTCAGATAAAGCGAGATGTGTTGAGTATTTCTGTTTTTTATATTTCACACTTCTAACATGGAGTATTTATGTTTTACAGCATTGGTCGTCATGATAGGTTATGTACTGTCAAGTAAAAATAAGGATATCAATTTTGTAACAGTCTATTAACAGATGAGAATCATCAACAACTAACACTAGCAAATGGAGTATTAAATTGAATCATGCTATGTCTAAAAATCAATTTTATTGAATATGCTACATTAGCATAAGAAGGTAAAACAATTTTCAAGGAGGAAAAAGCATCCTTTTTTATGGTAGAAAGTTATGTGCGGTGTGGGTGAAATTGGTTCGGCTTTGAGTTACTCTCTCAACATAATTCATAATGCTTGAGAAATAGCAGTTTTTTAATAATCTGAAGAATTTATTTTCTTTTTAAAGTTTTGCTTAAACACACACAATAGAATATACACTGCAGCAATGCGTGAGCAAGTTCTTTGGCTGCATGTTAAATATCTTGACAGCAAATACATTAAAAACAGAAAATGCCATAAAGGTGAAGACCGACAAGACACAAGAAAGCAGGAGGATGAGTAAACCATCTGGCCCTTCAAGCATTCCTCACCATTCAATATGGCAAATCTGATCCTGGCCACCATTCCTCCTCAGTGCCACTTCCCCATAGCCTTAATTTTTTTCAAAAAGTTTTCAAAAAATGAACTGCTTTTTTTTATAACACCCACAACCCTTCAAAGTTCAGAATTCTAGACATTCACCACCCAGAATAAAAATAAATTCCTATGCACTTCAGTTTCAAATGTCTGCTCTCTTATCCTGGGACATTATGCCCTCTTTTGAGGGTCCTCCACGAATGGAAATATCTAACCTCCACGCTGACATCTACCTTGTTAGGATCTTATATAGTTCAATAAGATCACCCACGTTCTTCTGCACTGCAAAATATATTGATGCAACTTCTTCAGCATATTGTGATGGAACAACCCTCTCTTGACAGGCCTTAACCTGGTGAATCTCTTACGGACTGTCTCCAATACCAGTATATCCTTTCTTAAATACTAGAAATTCACCTTCATATTCAATCCCAACCATAGTTGTAAAAATAGAAAATACTGGAAACATTCACCAGATCAGACAGCATCTATTGAAAGGCAAACAGACGCAGTGTTTCAGGTTGAAGACCTCTCCATTCTCGTTCTACAGACCTGCTTAATGGGTGGTTTTCCAGTATTTTCTATTTTTATTTCAGATATTCAGTTAATGTACCCTTTTGCCATAATTGTGTCCATCCTGCAAATATCCTTATTGTTCATGATCCAGTTGCCACTACTCCTGTTGCACGCTCTGGTTTGTCTCCTCATTTGGGGCACTTTGACAATGCTTATCCTACTTTCTCTTTCTCCCAATCACTTGCTTGATGTTCCCCATTTTTATCCTTTTATTTTTAATTAAACCCCTGACATCTATATATAGTCATTTGTTTCATGTAATGGAACCTGTATTCCATTCCAAAAGTGTTACTCTATGACTTCCTGAACCAGTTTTAAATTCAGACATTGTCAAAACTCTGTTTTTACTGCTGCTCTAGAAATAAACACAATTATGCGGACTTTACAAGTATTTAGATCCTTACACCCTTTTCCAGTGAGCATGAGTTGCATTCATGCTGCCTTGTTCACCATCTCAAGCCTTACAAGTTCCTTATAATGTACCGTTAGCTTTTCTGAGCTACATTAAATATTTGCACAGAAGGCTACAGTGCTTTGAGAGTGTATTTAGTCTTTGGCTGAATGAATAGTGAACCTATTGCTTCAGTCTTCAAGGAAGACCGAGGAATGCTTAATGGGTGTTAAACACTTGAATTAGTTGTATTTGTTCTTCTGGATGAGTAGCCTTTGCACAAGCAAAACCTTGGTTCTTTGTCCTCATTGTCTGTCTTTTGTTTCTTTGGCCCCATGCCTATATTAGCTACATTAGTTTAAAAAGCTTTATATGGTCACTGGATCCATTTATCTTTTTTTATAGAAGGGTGTGAATTCACAACCTGCTATATTGAAGGAGACAACAATTATTACACTTAATAAGATTAAGTAGCTATATCAAAATAAAAACATGTAAAATCAGAAATATACTTGAAGATTTGGAGTAAACTAACCAAATAATTTTTAAAAGTGCAGAATTTAATTATTTCTTCCAATGTACAAGCACACAATATATACATAATATACATTATGTAATGATGCATTAAAACTCAAAAATTACACTCGGGAGGCAGAAAATGTCAGCAAGTAGAAAGAATCTTCAAGAGACGAGGTTGACTAGCTTTTCTGACTTCAGTACACCCTCTATAGTTGATAGATGAAGTTCAAGAGAGCCAAGAGTCAAAAATGTTTTATCGTCATATGTTCCAGATAGGACAATAACATTCTCGCTTGCTGCAGCACAACAGAATATGCAAACATAGTACATATCGGGAGAAGAAAAAAAATTCTGTGTAAAAAATTATAACCGGGACCTGCTAATATTAAAAATCACCTTGTAAAAATCTTATAAGAAGCACCCAATAGGCTTTTATGTCAAGCTGTTCACTGGTAGCACCTTCACCAACGACACAGGTTTATGGATTCAATTATCGTTAGACTTGAGCATATAATCCTGCGCAGCACTTAGGTACTGGAAAAGCCAACCTTTTGATGAGATTTCAAACTTGAGTATCATTTCTCCTGGACAAATATGTAAAAGGTCCCGCAACATGATTATGAACAAAATTCAATATTTATGCCTAAACCAACCACGTTTAGTTTAGTTTAGAGATACAGCGAGGAAACAGGCCCTTTGGCCCACCGAGTTCGCACTGACCAGCGATCCCCGCACACCAACAGTATTCCCACACTACGGACAATTTACAATTATACCAACCAATTAGCCTACAAACCTGTACGTCTTTGTAGTGTGGGAGGAAACCGGAGCCTCCAGAGAAAACTCACACATGTCATGGGGAGATCATACAAACTCCATACAGGCAGCACCCCTAGTCAGGATTGAACCAGCTCTCTGGTGCTGTAAGGCAGTAATTCTACCGCTAAGCCACCACCCAGTTCTTTTGTAAATTTACTGCTTATAACTGGGTGCTACATTTTCCTGCATAACAAACTGATTTACACTTCATATTTTTTCTTTAGACTTTAGAGATAGAGCGGAAAAACAGGCCCTTTGGCCCACCAAGTCCTCGCTGATCAGCTATATCCGCACTATGCTACACACAGGGAGAATGTATAAACACCGTACAGGCAGCACCTGTACTCAGGATCAAACCCAGGTCTTTGCCACGGTAAGGCATCACCTGCAAGAAACCCTTATGGCCTCGTAATAACATATCCCTCCATAACGCTTGGGACCAAGACCCATTTATTTGCCTCTGCACTCCACAATTTGAGATTTGTATTAGAAAAAAGCACATGTGGTTAAAGTGTACATTGTCAGATTTCATTAAAGGCCATTTTTATACATTTTGGTTTCACCATGTAGAAATTACAGCTGTGTTTATACATAGTCTTCCCATTTCAGGGCACCATAATGTTTGGGACACATGGCTTCACAGGCGTTTGTAATTGCTCAGGTGTGTTTAATTGCCTCATTCATGCAGGTATAAGAGAGCTCTCAGCACCTAGTCTTTCCTCCAGTCTTTCCATCACCTTTGGAAACTTCTATTGCTGTTTATTAACATGAGGCCAAACAGCGCCGACCTTAGGAGGTGCGGGGCCCAATTTGGAACAATTTTGGTGAGCCCCAGGTTCCTAGCCATGGTCTGTAGAATCATAGAAATACCAATAAAGTATATTATAGACTTTATATCTCTATGGTAGAATGGAAAGTAATCAAAATGTGTGCTTAAAAAGTGCCTGCGAATTAATGGACCAAACAGATCTGAGCTACATTTTAATATAAAATTGCATACATGTAAGCCTACAAGTAACAAACAAAATATTGGCGATAAAACCAGTCCAGGCATTACATTTTGGGCTTCAGCCCCATCCTACCCTTTGGGCTTCTACCCCATCTAAACTTAGGTGTATGCGTGTGTGTCTTAGTTGTATGTATGTTAGTTGTCTGTGCGTGAAGTGTGTGTGTGTTAGTTGTCTGTTGTGTGTGTGTTGTGTGTGTGTGTGTGTGTGTGTGTGTGTGGGAGGGAAGGAGAGAAGGGAGGGAGGGAGAGAAGGGAGGGAGGGAGAGAAGGGAAAAGAGAGAGGAAGGATGGAAGGAAGGAGAGAAGGGAGGGAAGAAGGGAAGGGTGAGAGGGAAGGGAAGGAGAGAAGGGAGGGAGAGGGCCAGCGGCGGGGACGGACGCCGGGGTCCGGGCGTGAGCTGAGGCCGAGGTTTGTTAACGTTACTCCAACCCCCGGCCCGGCCCTCCCTGTATTGTTCACCGTGTCTTCCCGGGGAGAGGGGAGCCGGGGCTGTGTGCGTGAAGCACCGCGACTGGAGGGGCGGGAGCGTTGCCCCGGGACCGGGAGGGCACCTCCCCCTTCTCCATTACCCCGCACACACCCCTCCCCATCTACCCCTTACTTCCCCCTCTACCCCTCTACTCTCTCTTCCCCCCTCCACCCGGGGTAGATCTACCCGAGCCGAGAGTAGATTACTCCAAAGCAAAGCTGAGAGATTAAAGGATAGACAAAAATGCAGCGGGTCGGGTGGCATTTCTGGGCAAAAGGAATAGGTGTCATTTTGGGTAGTGACCCGTCTTCAAACTGAGTCAGGGGAAAGAGGAACTTAAACCACCACACGGAGCGATCGCCGGCCACACTTTTTTTTTTGGTAAACATCTATTTCCTTCGGGTTTTTAAAAAAAATTTCCCCCTTACCATTTCCGCACTTTTTCGCTAGCTGCCATGACCCGTTTGATGTCATCCTTTGACCTGCTCCTCATAGCTGCTCCTGGTCTCGGCTCGCGCCGATCTGCCGGACATGCTGTGTGTGTTTGTGAGTGTGTTTGTTTGGAGGAGTCTGACGGGAGAAGTGCCGGCACCAAGAGTGAGCGAACGCGCGGACAGACGGACGAAAGCAACGATCATATAGCCGAATAGGTGACCAAAGATCTTTGTAGGCGACATTTCGGGTCAAGACCCTTCTTCAGACTGAGTCAGGGGAAAGAGGAGCAAGAGATATAGACGGTACTAAGGACAAATGAATGGAAGATATGCCTATATCTCCCGTTTCCCTTAACTGTCTCGACACGAAATGTCTACCAATGCCGCTCTATGATCATTGCTTTCGTCCGTCTGTCCGCACGTTCATTCGCTCTTCAGATTCAGATTCAATTTTAATTGTCATTGTCAGTGTACAGTACAGAGAAAACGGAATGCATTTAGCATCTCCCTGGAAGAGCGACATAGCAAATGATTTGAATAAATAATAATAAGTGTCCGGGGGGGGGTGGTGATTGGCAGTCACCGAGGTACGTTGTTGAGTAGAGTGACAGCCGCCGGGAAGAAGCTGTTCCTCGACCTGCTGGTTCGGCAACGGAGAGACCTGTAGCGCCTCCCGGATGGTAGGAGGGTAAACAGTCCATGGTTGGGGTGAGAGCTGTCCTTGATGATGCTGAGCGCCCTCTGCAGACAGCGCTTGCTTTGGACAGACTCAATGGAGGGGAGCGAGGAACCGGTGATGCGTTGGGCAATTTTCACTACCCTCTGCAATGCCTTCCGGTCGGAGACAGAGCAGTTGCCATACCATACTGTGATGCAGTTGGTAAGGATGCTCTCGATGGTGCAGCGGTAGAAGTTCACCAGGATCTGAGGAGACAGATGGACCTTCTTCAGTCTCCTCAGGAAGAAGAGACGCTGGTGAGCCTTCTTGATCAGAGTAGAGGTATTGTGGGTCCAAGAGAGGTCATCGGAGATGTTGACTCCCAGGAACCTGAAGCTAGAAACACGTTGCACCTCCGTCCCGTTAATGTGGATGGGGGTGTGCGTGCCGCCTCTGGACTTCCTGAAGTCTACTTGGTCTTCTTGGAGTTAAGGGCCAGGTTGTTGTAAGCGCACCATGCTGCTAAGTGCTGGACCTCCTCCCTGTAGGCCAACTCATCGTTGTTGCTGATGAGGCCAATCACCGTTGTATCATCTGCATACTTGATGATGGTGTTAGTACCATGTACAGGTGTGCAGTCATAGGTGAAGAGGGAGTAGAGGAGAGGGCTCAGCACACAGCCCTGTGGAACGCCGGTGTTCAGGGTGAGGGTTGAAGAGGTGTGCTTGTCTAACCTAACAGACTGGGGTCTGTTGGTTAGAAAGTCCAGTATCCAGTTACAGAGGGAGGGGTCGATGCCCAGGTTACCGAGTTTGGTGATCAGTTTTGATGGTATAATGGTGTTGAATGCTGAGCTGTAATCGATGAACAGCATTCTTGCGTAAGTGTCTCTGTTGTCGAGGTGGGAGAGGGCGGAGTGAAGTGCCGTTGAGATGGCATCCTCCGTACTCCTGTTCTTGCGGTACGCAAACTGATAGGGATCCAGTGTGGGGGGTAGGCAGCTTTTGAGGTGTGCCAGGACCAGCCTCTCGAAGCACTTGGCGATGATGGGGGTAAGTGCAACTGGGCGGAAGTCGTTGAGGCTTGCCGCAGTGGAGTGTTTTGGCACTGGCACGATGGAGGTGGTTTTAAGGCAAGTGGGGACAACTGCTTGGGCAAGTGACAGGTTGAAGATGTCAGTCCAGACGTCTGTCAGCTGCGCAGCACAGGCCCTGAGCACGCGCCCGGGGATGCCGTCAGGGCCAGCAGCTTTACGTGCATTAGTCCTACTCAGTGCCACGTATACGTCGTAGGGGGTGAGTGTGAGGGGTTGGTGATCGGCAGGTAGCACAGCCTTGATGGCTGTCTCTAGATTGTCCCTGTCGAAGCGGCCATAGAAGTGATTAAGCTCCTCAAGGAAGGAGGCGTCGCTGGATGTGGGGGTGATGTTGGAGGGTCTGTAGTCCACATGCGTCGGGGGTCGGAGTTGTTGTTGTTGAAGTGCTCCTCAATCCTGAGCTTATGGTCCCGGAGCTTCTCTCCTCATGGCAGCTATGGAAAAAGTCGACCCGAAATATCACCTGGTCCTCTCCAAAGATGCTGCCTGATCTGCTGATTTACTCCAGCATTTTGTGTCTGTCCGGTTTAAACCAACATCTGTGCCGTTTGAAAAGAAAAGTTTAAATAACATTTAAAAACACATAAACTGTTTCCACGCAACGCTGCGAGAGGCATAACTGAAGTTGGGTCAGGGTTACTGAAATGACGGAAGTTAAGCTCCGGTGCGTACTACACACGTCAGTCCATTGTATTTCGCAGGAGTGGACCATCTTGCGCACTATAAGATCTTTGATCCAATTGATCCTAGAGCGGAGCTCTCGGATGTTTTGATTACTCTAGCGCAGGACCCCCTTAGCTGCGGGGCCCAATTGGGAGCAATCGGTCCAATCGGCTTAAGGCCGGCCCTGAGGCCAAAAGTTGTGCCAATGAAAGTCAAATAAGCCATTATGAGACTGAGAAACACCAATTAAACTGTTAGAGACATCAGCCAACCTTAGGCTTACCAAAATCAACTGTTTGGAACATCATTAAGAAGAAAGATAGTACTGGTGAGCTTCCTAACAGTAATCGTAAAGGGACTGGCAGGCCAAGGAAGACTTCCACAGCTGATGACAGAAGAATTCTCTCTATAATAAAGGAAAATTCACAAAAACTTGTCCGACAGATCAAAAACACTCTTCAGGAGTAAGGTGTGGATTTGTCAATGACCACTGTTCGCAGAAGACTTCATGAACAAGATTACACTGCACTGGTTTGCTGTAAAATAGAATGGCCAGGTTACAGTTTGCCAAGAAGTACTTAAAAGAGCAACCATAGTTTTGGAAAAAGATCTTGTGGACAGATGAGATGAAGATTTACTTATATCAGAGTGATGGCAAGAGTAAAGTATGGAGGAGGGAAGGAACTGCCCAAGATCCAAAGCATTTCACCTCATCTGTGAAACACTGTCGTGGGGGTGTTATGGCCTGGGCATGTATGGCTGCTGAAGGTACTGACACGTATCTTCATTGATGATACGACTGCTGATGGTAGTAGCATAATGAATTCTGAAGTGTATAGACGCATCCTATCTGCTCAAATTCATGCAAATGCCTCAAAATTCATTGGCCGGCCGCTCATTCTACTGCAAGATAATGATCGCAAAAATATTGCTAAAGCAACAAAGGAGTTTTTCAAAGCTAAAAAATTGTCAATTCTTAAGGCCGTCAATCACCTGATCTGAACCCAATTGAGCATGCATTTTATATGCTGAAGAGAAAACTGAAGGGTACTAGCCGCCAAAACAAGCATAAGCTAAAGATGGCTGTAATACAGGCCTGGCAGAGCATCACCAGAGAAGACACCCAGCAACTGTTGATGTCCGTGAATCGCAGACTTCAAGCAGTCATTACATGCAATGGATATGCAACAAAATACTAAACATGACTACTTTCATTTACATGACATTGCTGTGTCCCAAACATTATGGTGCCCTGAAATGGGGGGACTATGTATAAACACAGCTGTAATTTCTACATGGTGAAAACAAAATGTATAAAAATGGTCTTTATTAAAATCTGACAATGTGCACTTTAACCACATGTGATTTTTTTTCTATTACAAATCTCAAATTGTGGAGTACAGAGCACATGAATAAATAAATGATGGGTCTGTCTCAAACATTATGGGCACTGTATAACCTGGTCTGTTGAAATGAAAAAAGTTTGTGACATGATAAGGATTAAGATGACAGATGTTGGCATTTCCACCTTTTTTACATTGCCCTACTTAACTATTTTTTCTCATAACAACATAGAACTTTATTGCTGATAGAACTTACAAGAAAGTGAGTGTGTAAGATTGTCCTTTAGATTGAGCTGAAAGATTTCAGTTGAAAAGAAGGGAGCTCAACGGGCTTTAGTTAGACAATATTCCCCAGAGATGCTGCCTGACCCGCTGAGTTATTCCAGCATTTTGTGTCTTTAATTATGGGCACATATATTCCGCAAATGGTGATGTTTATGAGTGTATGTGTGTGAACTTGGGAATATGGGAATTAGAGAATATGCAATTTTGATCGTCAAGTTACATTTAATTAGGTTTGTGTGCACGCGTGTGCACGTGCAAGCGCACACACGCAGATGTTGGTAATGATGTATTTACGATATGCCAGCTGTTCAAATTAAAATAAAATTGATCCTGAAATCTTAAAGCAGGTATCAAACAGGTATCTCATAGTCGATATCACCCACTACCCAAGTCACAATTGGTTTTAATGTTCCCAGTCAGAACAGTTGTTATACTTTCCCATCAAAAAATAACATTATTCCATCAGCTAAAATATGCAGTTAAACTACCCATTTGTTTGAGTTCTTGGTAATATAATGGTTTATGTTTTGTAAATGTTTTGCAATATTTTCAGCAGTTTCTATTCACATTTAAAGGAAAAGCACTGTTCAAAAATAAGGCGATGGCTGCTGTCCAAGCTGTAAGTATGATGGGTGATCCTTGTGATTCATTGAATTGTGATGTTTATGCCTTAAATATATGACCATGAACCAACTTTGGGCTGTGAATACTACTTTCAAGACCTATGACCAACTTACATTTTTACGTAGTCTTTGTGCATTCAAAAAAATGGTATCCAGCAATTTTACTGTTAAAGACATAATAAAGGGTAGATTAAAAAAAAATGCTGCAGTCCTTTAAGGGTTAAAAATGTGACAACATGATTGAAATATCCAAGCACTAGTGTAACAGTCACACGAGGCCTTGCCACAATGTCATGTGCTCTGATATACATGTGCACCATCACCAACAGGGTGAAAAGCCCGAATACGGAATTTCATGTTACTTGAATGTTAGCGTTTGTCAAATTGAAGAGCCTCGTGCTCCTCTGGTTAACAGATAACCTAACATGCACGATAATGTATTAGTACATCACTAAAAAAATTAATTCATCATCCACATTCAATTTATATACCTTAAGGCAACACATGCTATTGTTTACTCATGAATTTGAAGTTATGAATTTTCCCCAGTTCTGTAAGAATAACTGCAGTGTACAGGACGTTGTAATTTTCAAGGAACAACACAAACGCACGCACATTAAAACACAGAAAAATAAGGACACCGTTTAATAGATTAAAATATTCTATTTTTATAATATTAAAAAGATTTATCTTCAAAATACATCATGGTCTTTGTAGCCTTACATTGGACTTGTGGTTCCCTTTCATACTTACAGGAGCAGATGGGCTGCATAAATAAGCAAACTGCTCTGAGGCTACAGACCACCGATAACCCCCTTCAATTTCCATGCCAGCTTCTTTCTTTGTAATTCAAATCTGGCCAGAAACTGGCAGCTATGAAAACTGAAACAAGCACTGCCACAAATACCTTGTAATGCTATCGACCTTGTCTGCCCATGCAGTAAGAAAAGGGAATGCATATGTGTCTGCAGTCATCCAGATAACACAACTAATTTTTGGATAACAGAAGCCTGGTCTGACTGTGCACCAAAGCAGTCATTACCAGGCAGGGAAGGAATAAGTCTCTTCAAATACAGGATGCATTTAAAACCACATACAGCAGCTCAGCCACTTTCAAGGCTGCTTTCATTACCAATTTTAATTTGCTGCTTCAGTTTGCTGGTGAGATAAACTCTTTAGTGCTGTTTTTTAATCTGTTTGCCACATTTTATGTTTAAGATTATAGTAATATCAGAGTGTGGAAGGAATCCTTTTGTGGGAAATAAAGAAATAGATCCTCTTATCAGCAGCAATCAGAAAGTTCATTAATCACTATGGCTTTGTGCCCTCTAAATTGAAAGGTTAAATAATCCTCTCAGGAATATTTCTCAGCACTGCTGATTGTCCAGGAAGGAGCAGCCATTCAAGCACTCTAGATCACTGACAGAATATTTTTCACTGTTTTGACCACAAACAATGATGGACAAGTGGGATGACTCAGACAGAATTCACTTGAAATAAGTAGCAGAAGGTTGACTTTGTGCTTTAAATGAACAAAGTGTTCTAATACCACAAAAAGATAAGCCGAAAGATGAAGAAAAAAAATCTTAAACAACTGTAGGAGATGTGAAGCCTCCACAAGTATTTATTTATGCACAATCCAACTTCAGGGCTAATAAATACATCATTTAGTAATTAAAGATCATTACAATTATATAAAAATACCATAGATTGCATTTCCCGAAATAAATCTCAATCTGGTGAATAATAAAATGCAAGTTGATAAACTAAATTAATTAGATATCATGAAGTTGAAAGCAAAGAACTTAAACTCATCTCAAGTTACAGATCGGAATCTATTTTATACAATTAGTCCTTTTTCCTGACAAAATATATAATGAGAGGTTTGGACCGACAATGGGGACAACTCATTCTTGTTTGTTGCCATCTTAAATTAGAATTCTACGTTAAATTGGGGATTACTGTAGCACGGAGACTTCCCAGAATTTGACCTTGGCAAAATTCTGATAAATAATATTTAATGATTAATTTCCCATTCCCAGTGTGAAAGCTACCGACCATGATTTAGCAAGAGATAGCTAACTCTGCATCTGAACTATTTTCCATATTTTAACTTTGGCTGTTGTGCCACTATTATCCAAATCTGTGATGGTATCAGGTGGCTGAGGTACCAGATGGTTCCCTGTCCTTTGCCCAAGTAAGTACAATAAACACTCAGTTATCTGGCTTTTCATGTTCATGTTCCACTTACTGGTACTGTAGGCCTGGTATTAGAGCAGCACTAAGAGAACTTCCGAGCTGAACAAGGGGCTATTCAACATAATTGATTAAGCAGCACCTTTCAAGTCTGGCATGTACCAGATAATCAAGCCTTTGCTTTACTGGCAATTGCTCGAGTAGAGAGGAAGACTAGAGCAGAAAACTAAAGGGCAGTTGATTTAACATCTGCCTTAAGAAAATGGTAGAAGTTTTTACTGAAGGCATTATTGCATGACAATTAGAAAAATAAATCATGGTAATTAGTCGAAATGGATTTGTGAAAAAGTTTGACCAAATTGTTAGAATTCCTTTGAAAAACATGTTCCGTGGATAAACGGGAATAGGTGTACACTAGGCCCAGACCAGAAAATAACAACCCCTGGTATGGAAAGTAGATTGATTGGATAACAAAAAAAAGAATATAATAAAATGTGCTCTCACCGAATTTGTGTGGAGAGGAAGTAAATAAGTCACAGATTTTTTATAATTCACATTTCTTGACGTAGGCATAAATGACGCAGCTTTGCATTATGAAAAATTATGATGTGTGCAATTTTCCAGGGACACAAACCTCCATAGGGCAGGGGCATCTGTAGAATATCATTGTCTATTATAAAGGAAACTGAAACAAAAATAGTGAGGTTATACAACAGTTGCGCGGATTACAGTTAAGACTATATGTGGAGGATCGTGTTTAGAATTGGTCATATTTAAGGTAGGATGTTCATGCATTGGGAGTAACTCAGAGAAGGTTTACTGGAATAAAACCAGAGATGGACAATTTGTCTTACATGGAAGTGTTGGACAGGCTAGGCTTATATCCACTGAGTGGATGTAAAGAGGATCATCCTCTTGTGGAACAAGCTGGATCTAAAGATCACAATTTAAAAATAAAGGACAAAATTATAAGACCGATGTATAAAATAATTTTTCTTAGAGGACCACAAGTTTTGAAAGGGTCTTCATCAAAGTAGCATGATGGAGGTAAAATTATTGCTAATTTTTCAGATTTAGACAAACTCTTAAGATAGGAGATGAAAGATCGGGAAAGAGATGAAGGAATAAATGTTGAGTTGTGCATCCATCGTCAGACATGATCTTATTAAATTGTCGAGGAAAGAGCCATTTGACTCCTAGGGAATTCAATCAAAGCACCTGTTAACTTTCTGATTTGCTCAAACTACAAACCTAGATTATGTAAAACACACAGAACTAACTGCAGATACTTGTCTACAAAAAAAAACCCAAAGTGCTGGAGTAACTCAGCGGATAGGCATCATCTCTGGAGAACAGAAATAGGTGATGTTTTGGGTTGGGACTCTTCTCATTCGAGAATGTCCCGTGCCAAAACGTCACCTATTCATGTTCTCCAAAGAAGTTGCCCGAATCCAAGTTCCAGCATTTTGTGTCCTAGATTATGCAATTTCTTTTTGAATTTAAAGTATTCTCTCAAAGGCCAATTAAAGCTTTGTACTTTTTCACACAGAGAGTGGTGAATCTCTGGAACTCTCTGCCACAGAGGGTAGTTGAGGCCAGTTCATTGGCTATATTTAAGAGGGAGTTAGATGTGGCCCTTGTGGCTAAGGGGATCAGGGGGTATGGAGAGAAGGCAGGTACGGGATACTGAGTTGGATGATCAGCCATGATCATATTGAATGGCGGTGCAGGCTCGAAGGGCCGAATGGCCTACTCCTGCACCTAATTTCTATGTTTCTATGTTTCTATGTACAGTTGTTGCGCAACATCTTTCTGCCTGTACTCCAGCTTTTCACTAATTTAGTTATTTCATTTACAAAATTTAGAATATTACCGATCTATGCATTGGGGAAACCCTGCCCATATGGCCTTTTACGTCATCATCCAAGTTGTTTATATTGCACGCCTCATATAATCCATGCAGCACCCATTCGACATTTCCTGTCACTTTAGATATTTGTCCATTTACTAGAGGCACGATATCTCTCAAGAGTTTTTGCTGCGGTGCCCAGACTTCTTCATTAATGATGGTCCCAATTTTCTTTTCCCTATCCCTTTATCCGAAAAAATCCCTCTGAATTTTTTCACCGACCTGCCTTAGCAGAGGCTCAAAAGCTTTGAGAGCCTACTCCAATGCTTTCCACACACATTTATTGGAGTCATACAGCACAGAAACAGGCCCTTTGGTCCACCTCGCTCATGCTGACCAAGATACCTCATCTACGTTAGTTCCACCCGACAGCGTTTGGCTCTAAACCTATCCTATCCATGTACCTGTCCAAATGTCTTTTAAATTATGTGATAGTACCTGCCTCTATTACCTTCATACACCCACCACATGACCACCATTAACACTTTCCCTCTACCCTTCCTCTCCAACACAAACACAGAAAAAAATATCAGACAACAAATTTTTGTTCCAAATTCTTTTTTCAATTGTTGGTCCAATTCTACGAGCATTTCACTCACTTATTAGAAGTTCAAATTGAGTGCATTGCAGATTCCCTGACTATAATCTTTCAAAGAGATCCTCATTTTGAAGCTGTTTCTTAAGATTGCATTTCTATGCATTCACTCCATCCATCTAAAAAAGGGACATGAGCGAATTATAGGGCAGTTGACTTGAAATCTGTTGATGGGAAAATAACATGATTTAATTGAAGGATAAGTAGCTGAACACCTTCAGAATTTTCTGTTGATCAGAGAGAGTCAGCAAGAATTTGTGAAGACTCAAGAAACTGCAGATGGTAGAACCTTGTGCAAAATGCAAAAGACTGGAGGAACTCAGTGTGTCAGGCAGTTTATGTGGCGAGAATGGGCAGATGACGCTTCGGGTCAGGGCCCTACTTCACACTGATGGATTAGGACAGAGAAAACTGGAAAAGAGAGCTTGGTCTGGGGCAATGCCAAGCAAGGAGAGATGGGTACAGAATGGTGCAATAACTTAACGGGTCAGGCAGTATCTCTGTTGTTATCAGTGATGTTTTGGGTTGGAATGCCTTGGGATCTAGGGATTGTAGTAGGGAGTGCTTTCCTCCCACTCTCCCTACTACCACTGGGTTCACTGTATATACATGTAGATCCCTCTGCTCAAAATACCCCCCAGGATCCTGCCACTCATTGTCTAGGTCCTGCTCTTCAAATCAGTCTGAAGAGTCTCGCCCATTCCTTCTCTCCAGAGATGCTGCCTGTTCCGCTAAGTTACTCCAACATTTTGTGTCTATCTTTGATTTAAACCAACATCTGTAGTTCCTTCTTACACAAGAGCCTGATGTAATCAATCTTCACTATCTATGATACCATCCACTTTAGTGTCATCTGCAAACATACTGATCATGCCTTGGTACATTCTTAGTCAAATCATTGACATAAACCACAAAATGCAATGGGCCCAGCACCGATCCCTGAGGTACACCATGAGTCACAGGCCTCTAGTCTGAAAAACAATATTCCACCATCATCCTCTGCTTTCTTCCATGAAGCCAATTCTCTATCCGGTCAGCTAGCTCTCCCTGGATCTCATGCAAGCAGCCTCCAAAATCTAATGCTGAATTCCATTTTTCCATCAACCACTTTTAAAACATTTTTTGAATCATAATTTCACATTCTTTCATTTACCTTTGACGAGCAGTGTAATGTAACAGGGTTTGTTGAATTCTTACATAAATTACCAATAAGGAATGTGAACAGATACATAAAAAATGTTGCAATCTATTTAATTTTGTACACACACGCAGATCAATTCAGACAGTGTAAAAAAGTGTTCATTACTGTATTCTAAGAATCAAGGCAAGAGAGCTGCAATTTGAATGAAAGAGGCATGCATTATTATTATTTATTATTAAATCGTTGAAAACATTAGCGACGCAGTGGTGCTGGTTTCCGACAGAAACCAGCACCACTACAAATTGTTTAAGAATCTAAAAAAAAAAATCCATATTTATATCTCTTTGATGACCTGAGGACGATTCAAAGTGCTTTACAAGTAATTAAAGCTTATTCATTGCTGTAATGTAGAAAATGGCTGAGCCAATTCAGCAAAACAGCAATGATATAAATGGCCAGATTTCAATAACATTTAATTTAAATTAAAATGTTGCAAATGCCCAGTCCTTTAAAGTTTACAGGGCATAGAGAAGAGGACTTAAGAAAGATAGGAGGACAGAAAGGATGTATGAAATGACCTTGGTAAGTAAGATCAAGGAGCATCCTAAAACATATAATTAGAAGCAAAGGGGTAGCCAGGAAAAGAGTATGTCCTAAATGAATACCTATCATTGGTATTTACCAGGGAGAAGGATGTGGAAGGTGAGAGAGTTGGAGGAGGGTTATGCTGATATTTGGAACATATTTATATCAGGAGAAAGTGATAAGACATTGGTAAATGTTAACCTGGATAAATCCAGGACCTGATGGGATCAATCCTAGGATGCTATGGGAAGCAAGAAAACGATTGCTGGGACTCCCGAGTTGCTGACAGAGATTATTGTTTTTTTTGTTAGCTTTGTACCAGAAGATTGGAGGATAATCCCAGATTCACCAAGCTTTGCAGGGATGAGCCAGGAAAGTACAGGTCAGTGAGCTTCACATCAGTAGTGGGATAATTATTGGAAAACATTCTAAGGGACAGGATTTAAATTCACTTGGAAATGCAGGGCCCAATTTGGACCAACATGGCCTAGCGCAGGAAAAGTCCAGTCTCGTGAATCTAATTACGTTTTTTGAGGAGGTAATTAAAAAAAATTGTTGGAGGCAATGATGTAGATGTGATGTACTTGCACTTTTGCAAGGCTTTTGGCAAGATTCTGCATAATAGTTTGGTCTAGAAGGTTAAAGTACAGGAGATCCAAGGTATATTGACAAACTGGATCCAAAATTGGCCTGGTGATAGGACGGAGGGGGTAGTAGTGGACTTTTCTGACTGCATGACTGTAATCAGTGGGATCAGTGATGGGACTTTGGTTGACATATACACAAATTACGTGCATGAGAATGTAGGTAATCTGATTAGTAAATGTGCTGGTAATATAAAAATAGTGGAGTTGTAGATAGTGAAGAAGGTTGGCTAAGGATACAGATCAGCTGGAAAGTCGGGTGATATATCGCAGAAGGATTTTAATCCAGATACGTGTAAGATAATGCTTTTGGAACCTTAACAGCTGCCAGTGACCTTAGGAACATTGATATACAAAGAATATGGTGTGCCAGTTAGTCATTCCCAGAAAATAGTAGCACAGGTGAAATAGAGTAGTGAATAAGGCGCCTGGTCTGTTTGCTTTCACAGGCAAGGCATTGGGTTATAAGAGTTGGAAAGTAATTTTGCAGCTGGGCAAAACATTGGTTAGGCAACACTTGGAGTATTGTGTACAGTTCTGGTCGCCACACAACAGGAAGAATGTGGTAGCATTAGAACGTGTGCAGAAGAGATTCACCAACATGTTGCCTTGAATGAGGGTTTTAGTAACAGGACAGATTGGATAGGCTGGGTTAGTTCTCACTGAAGCATAGGCGGCTTATTGGTGACCTTATAGAGCTTTATAAGATTATGAGAATCAAAGCTGAGTAGATAATCAATCTTTTAATGCAAACTTGCATAACCGCTCAATGTATAGACATCGCTCTCATGCCCCAGCTCCTTCACCAAGATGGAATAACATTTGTTTGATTCTATGTACTGTTTGCTTCATAGCAAGCTACCTACCAGATGCTGCAAATGTTAGTCACGACATAAGATATGGGCCGTTTTCCACTCCCTAAAGACATCTTATGGGGCTCCTCTCATTTGACAAGGTTCCACATGGTAGACTGTTCTGGAAGGCTAGATTGCATGGGATCCAAGGAGAGAGAGCTGAATGAATAGAAAACTGACTTCATGGAAGGATGCAAAGGGTGATGGTGGAAGGTTGCTTTTTGGACTGGAGGCCTGTGACTAGTGGTGTGCTTCAGGATTTTGTGCTGGGCCCAGTACTGTTTGTCATCTATATCAATGATTTGGATGAGAACATAAACGGCAAGATTAGTAACTTTGGAGATGATACAAAAGTGGGTGGTTTTGCAGATAGTGAAGATGGTTGTGAAAAATTGCAGCAGGATCTTGATACATTAGCCAGGTGGGCTAAGGAATGGTTGATGGAATTTAATGAGAAATGTGAGGTGTTGCATTTTGGAAGGTCTAACAGGAGCAGGACCTACACAGTGAATGGTAGGGCTCTGGGTAGTGTTGTAGAGTAGTGATCTAGCAGTGCAGGTGCATGGTTCCTTGAAGGTGGAGTTGCAGGTAGATAGGGTGGTCAAAAAGGCATTTGGCACATTGGCCTTCATTAGTCAGAGTATTGAGTATAGAAGTTGGGAGTCATGTTGCAGTTGTACAGGAAGTTGGTGAGGCCGCACTTAGAGTATTGTGTTCAGTTCTGGGCACATGTTCTAGGAAAGATATTGTCAATCTGGAAAGGGTACAGAGAAGATTTACAAGGATGTTGCCAGGACTAGAGGGTCTGAGCCATAGGGAGAGGTTGAGTAGGCTGGGACTCTATTCTTGGAGCTTAGGAGGATGATGGGTGATCTTCCAGAAGTGTATAAAATTATGAGAGGAACAGATCAGGTAGATGCACAGATGTCTGTGCATCGAGTAGGCGAATCGAGGACCAGAGGACATACTGTAGGTTTAAAGTGAAGGGGAAAAGATTTAATAGGAATCTGAGGGGTAACTTTTCCACACGAAGGGTGGTAGGTGTATGGAACAAGCTGCAAGAGGAGGTAGTTGAGGCTGGGACTATCCCAACATTTAAGAAACAAAGACAGGTATATGGACAGGACAGGACAGGTTTGGAGGGATATGGACCAAACGCGGGCAGGTGGAACTAGTGTAGCTGGGACATGTTGGCCGGGGTGGGCAAGTTGTGGTGGAAGATGGTAACCTTCACCCTGTTTCGACGAATGCAATCAACCCGGCGTGCACAATCAAATAAGATCAAATAGACCAAGTTGTCCTACAACTTTAGGCTGAGCACGCCATATGCAAGAAGAAGGAGTATCGCTAGCTGCTGGGCATTGTTCTGCTTCCTTGGATTTAGCTTCTATACAAAATAGTTAATTTATTGCACAACATAACACCAACTAGCTTCTTGAAATTTCCTAAATTAAAAAGCTCTCACCATCAGTATCCATGCTGCAACATTGTCAGTTTCCATATAATACTTCTTGATGCACCACATATTCACAACATAACAAAATGGCAGCCTCACGAGCACTGGAAGAAGCATCAATAAAATGCTGCAAAGTACTTACGCAATCTAACCAAGTAGAATGAATGCAATGATTACAATATAAAATTATCAGAGCATATACAGTGATCAGCTAATACCACATTATATAAACAGCAGTATAATTATATTATCTTCAACACCCAAACACAGGCTGTACAGGTAGCTTTCAAAGCATGTCCAAACACAAACTCCTAAAGAATTTCCAAAATAAAAAACCCAAAATGTCACACAAGATCAAAATTCCACAAGATCAAAAATCAAGTTTATCTGTTAACATAATTATACGAATTAATACGTATATTATCCCAAACCACATGTTGAGATAACCTCCATTCTAATAACATGTCTTGTGTAACTTATTTCAGGGATGGCATTGCGAACATTCAATATTTCAAAACAGATATAAAAATGCTAGTGAACTTGAGTCAGAATGCCCCCTTTACTCAAATCCCCTGAAAGCCAAAGCCTTAATTCTACTGTTAATCTACACAATACTTATACAGTCAATGCTTCAAATCAATTATTTTAATGATTAGATCAATTCAAATCACCACACTCTGATGTGCACTTTGTCGTCACCATAATGATAATGTCTTGCAGTATCAGTTTTATGTATTACCCCAGCTTTTTGTGTCTCTTTTTGTGTGTATGTTTGGAAAATAATTGTATTAGTTTCATTTATGTATCAGTTTTAACATTAGAAACAAGTCATTCTTAAGGAAAATACATATTTATTCAAGAAGGAAAGATTGTAAAGTTGACTAAAAGCTTCAAAATGGTGATGAGTCTTGTAAAGAGGGAAAGGAAAAATAAAAAAAGTGGTTGAGGGATGGAACGAGAGAGTAGGCTCTAATGTTAGCCCTTGTGTGAAAGTTTGTTTCTTAAAAAGCAGATGGCAACAAACGTTGAAGGCAATGTTTAATTGATTCGTCAGACGGAAGTGGCGAGAGTACAATGAGCACAAACATTGCTCAATGCTTCTCGGGCTCCCACTTACAGAACAAAGGACAGTTAGCACAATTATACATTTTTCTTATCAGTAAAACACTCCGACCAAGCCTGAATATGGCATGACTGAAAGATTCTGTAGGCTTTCACAATATAGGAAAGCTAGGTCCAAATCGAGCTCATCCAATGACAAGTTATTACTTATCTCTGGAGTGTCAGCCAATTTTTTTCAATCTTGGCTTCTTTATGGCCTTGAAGAAGCACATGTTATTACTGCAGGCTGCCATCTTAATGTCTTTATTGAAAAGACAACCTGTCCTCCATATTGTGTTTCATATAATTTACAAAGTCATTCAGACTTGGCACCAAGCCATTCCTTTGTTCTACTAGTCCATGCTTTTGTAGAAGAACGACCCCATTTTAGATTTGACTATTAGCTCTTTCATTCCCTCCTTTTTATCAAACGTGATAACATTCACAGTCCTTGGTAGGCACACACACTGGTCGCAAGTATTAGAGCAATGATTAGCTGAATGATAGAGCCATAATGTATCACAGTACCACAAAGTCCATCAAACAAATGGTATGGCAACCAGTTCTCACTCTCTTCATTGACAACCATCCTGATGAAGCTTGTTTAGGGTCAATGGATCAGGTGCCACCTGTAGGTGGTGTAATCCTTTCAGTCGATATTGAGGTTGTGCCATAAAGTTCGCACCTGTCCGAGGGTGTTGCCAGTCTCTTTGTAGATCGTTGCACATGTGAGGTGCTCCCCCACCCCATCTCGTCCTGTGGTGGGGTTCGATCTAGACGCTAGCGTAACCGTGGGTTTAGACAGCTTCTCCTCCCAGTAGGTTTGGGTGGCCTGCTTCCACATCATCACATAGAAGCGGCTGCTGGACTGGAAGCCAAAGAGAAAGCCAGTATAGATTGCAGTCTGTGTTGATGTAGAAGGTGCCATCGAAGTTGATGGCGTTGAACTCCTCAATCCGACAGCAAGGCCAGGGTCAGAGTTGGCGGTCTGCAGTACCTCCCTGCCCTTGTTGCGCACTACCCAGTTAGGAACGATCTGCATCATCCCCTTTGGAACTTCCTCAGGTCAGTCTCACTGATGACGCTGTTCTCGGGGCACACATCATAGATATCTGGGATGTTGTTGTCAAAGTCCTCCTTGCAGGTGTCTCCTCTGCTGTCACCATCGGCATCGATCTGGTCAGGGTTGGGAACAAAACAGCAATTGTCCTTCTCATCAGAAACACCATCATTGCCATCCTCATCAATGTCCTGATTGTCATCACACTGATTACCCACCAGGTCTGAGTCATTGTCTTCCTGGATAGGCTTAAGGGCCTGTCCCACTTGGCCGTCATTCCTGCACCATTTACGCGATCTGCTAGCGTGTGGGTAGCGTGGAATGGGAGCACGGAGTGGTGTGGAAGAGTGTGGAGTGGCGTGGATCAGTATGGACTTCGTCCTGCACAAAATCTTCGCACGCCACTGGCCTGTCGTGTAACTGACGGCCAAAGTGGGACAGGCACAAGACCCTGGCACGGCGCAACGTCTCACCTCCAACAGCAGCAGAAGCCGGCAAACGATCGCCGAGCTCGGCCTGGGGCTCACGGCCGTTGCGGATCCGGATCCGCCCTCACTCCTATTCCCAGAAGCAATGGGTGATGTTTCGGGTCGAGATCCTTCATCAGATTGAAGAAGTCTCGACCAGAAACATCATCCATTCCTTCTCTCCAGAGATGCTGCCAGTCCCGCTGAGTTACTCCTGCATTTTGTGTCTATCTTCAAATGATGTCTGTGCGGACACTTAATGACGCGCGTGACCGTCCCGCGTCAGTCACTACCGGCCTGTCACGTAAATGACGGCCAAGTGGGACAGGCCCTTTAGGCATAATCTCTTTCAAGAGGTCCATCTGTTTCAAAATGTTCAGCTTCTCTCATTCTAGACCCTTGGTCATACGATAGAGCTCAAAATGCTGCAAGATGGTTGATCAAATGTGATTTGTCTTTCCAAAGTTGTGACCAAAGGCTTTGCGCTTCCTCCTGATCTGTAAATATGTTCTTACTTCTGTATGGATCAGCTTTACATGGCGCTGCAGGTAGTGATCAATCACAAACACCTTGTTACCTCCTGGGTGGGGGCAAGGTCTTTCACGCACCTCTTCATGCTGCTCTTTTATGTGTTTCTTAAGTCCGTCAACTCCTCTGTAAACACCACAGCAACCCTTATGCTGACATCGATACACGGTGGGGAAATCTTCCCTTTCCAAGTTTGACTTTGGTTTCTGGCCACGTTGTTGCCAAGATTGTTTCTTCACATCCTGAATATTGCACTTCTTAACTGGTAACTTACTCTTCTTCTTCCAATATGGTTGAAAAGACTCATCTGAAGAGCCATTCTTAACTTTTATTGCACTGTCATCTTCACTTGATAAATACCTTTCAGAAATATCACTGGACTCCGATCCATCCACAACATAATTTCTTATAGAACAAGATGTTTCATTGCAGTTAACTGTTTTTTACATTTAATGGTTGAATTGCATCTTATACCTGAACTTTTTCCCAAGAGCACCCTGTATATTCATGATCAGAGCACAAGAACATATCCTTCTTCAATGGGGATTCTGAGTTGTCCACATCCACTGACCGCAAAGTGGCTCCACTGTATGTACAAGGCTGAAAGTATGCTAACACTGGGACAGGTTGATGCTTCGCAACATTATCACCCTCACCATTTTCAGTCAATGTTCCATTCTGAGGTGAAAGGGTTATTGAACCATCCAGAACTTCCTCCATTGAGTCCTTATTTCTACTGGATGGGCACTGTCCCTCATTCAAAACAATGCTGTAACTTGAATGCATGTCCAGGATGTAACTGTGGCCCTCTGTATTCAGAGTTCTGAACAGTCCTTCCAATTGCTAGTATTCTGCCTGATGCACCTCTACCCCATTGCAGACATTGGACTTTGTCTCTGGAACTGGTGTGCTACAATGCTCAGAACTATATTCTCCACAATAACCTTTCCTTTGCTCTACCCATTTTAGGCGAGTCTGGCTTGATTGCATTTATTCATGTTAATCCT
This sequence comes from Leucoraja erinaceus, assembly GCF_028641065.1. Lineage (NCBI taxonomy): Eukaryota > Metazoa > Chordata > Chondrichthyes > Rajiformes > Rajidae > Leucoraja > Leucoraja erinaceus. Next base: position 54,291,037 of record NC_073379.1, read on the forward strand.
TTGTGTCTTGCTGACATTGAAAAAGGGTGCAAGATTCTTTAGACTCATCATTTAGCTGTTGAATAACTATTAACTGGGTTCCTGCTTAATTAATGTTTCTATACTTAGCAGACTTGATTCAATTTCAATAGGTTTGTTTTTATCTGTATTCTCGGTCAAGGGATGAACCATGGACATATGAACATTCAAATTGAGAGCCTTCTCGAACCGTTTCTCACATTCGTCACAAGCAAATTCAAGTTCAGCTTCTGTCTTGTGCTTTGTTAGTCAGATTCAGATTCTGTTATAAACGTAAGGACAGTTGTCAGCCTTATTCAGGAAGTCTTGGTGCAGGAGTGTTTCCCCAAGTCCAGCTCATCTTGGCCAACCTCAGGATAAAAAGTAGGGTCAACAGCCCCATTGTACTTTCTTGGTTCTCCTCCATTTATAGTCAATCGTGTCAGATGTCATCAACGGGAGTGATCTTCAATCTTCATGGTGGTTGGTGTCGTCGTAGTAGCACCTGGTACAGTCCCCTCCAACATAGTCCCAATTTTGTTCGGTCCCAATAGTATGGACTTTCTGTATTCAACTGGCAGTGACTTCTGCATGAATGCCTGTGAATGCAGGACTGACAAGGTTGTGCTTAATTGCTGTGCATATGTAATTAATTAATTGCAGTGGACCTGTAGGTCACAACTAACTTCCACACTTTAGTGTCCTATTCATTCCCTCCACTAATCCAGATTTTTACTGGTGGTGGGGGATGTGAGATAACTCTTTAACTACCTATGGAAAACCCTTTAAAAATAGATCATCATATAAAAAAAACAATTTATAAAATATTCCCAATTGTTCCAATCTATCTCTCCAAATTTACAATTTCAAATTAACAGATTTTGTTCTGAGATAAAGGTATCCCTAATCTCATCTAACACATCTACCTGAATGCCACATGGCCATCGTGGAATTCAGGTCTCTGTTTGAACTCAATTCAAAAGGTATGAAACAAGGAAAAGAAAAAAAAAAAAACCTAAAGTTAAGAGAAAACAAAAAATAAACAATTAATTTTCATATATTGCAAACTCATTCAATGACATCCTATTTCATCTGACATGGACCATTTCATCAAAGTATATATTTGATTATATAAATATAGCCTGATGTCAAGTATCCAGATAGGCTTTGGGAGAAATTTAAAAAAAACATAGCAAAATTCTGAACACAATAAAATGAAGCTGCCAGTATCTTAGTAGCATATCCTTGAACAGAACACTGAGCTTCTCTAGTCAGATAAGAGACAGAACTTGGATGACTGACAACTCGAAAGAACAAGGAGATCTGAGTAATCAGATAAGAGCCAGAACTTGGATGAGTGACAATTTGAAAGAACATTTTAAAATACTTTTGAAATAGCTTTTCAGTTTTAACAAATACTAACTTTCGAACATTGAAAGAAACGAGTACAAAAATAGGCAAAATACACAAATTTAATCCGAGCAGAGTTATCCAAAGTAGCGCAGCCACCCTCGTTTCCAAAAAAAACTTGCAAAACATTAGAAATGTCTCTCTGTATTCATTTTATATTTCCCTCCCTTGTCTGACAAAAGCCGTTCTGTTTAAAAAAAAACTTTGTTTCTATGGGAACCAATTTGCAGAATTACCAAGCTAGGAAATTCCCCTGGCAGATTTTGTGAATTAAGACTGGAAGGTTTGCAAAAGTCATCTTCTTTGTTGCAGTAGGAATTTAAAATGAACAAAGGGACTAGTTCATTGTAATGGTGGGTGGGCTAATGTTCAAAATGGGAGTGGTCTGAGCTGTGATTGGACAGTGATCCAGATTGTGGTTGACCACCTCCCCCTAGATCTAGACAGTGTTGCCATCAAAGATCTTATAGCGGAGCAAGATAGGCTACTCCTGCTAAATGCAATGGACTGACGTGTAGTACGCTATGGAGGGGATCATGGGCATTTTCCACGCCCATTTTAGCAACCTGAGCCTACCTAACCCGACCCGACTCGCACTGTAATCAATGTTGCGGGGCAACAGTTTGTGTGGGTCAGATTCATAAATCTGTCAGTTCAAACTTCTTGTCAAGAATAAAATTTGATTCTGGTAATTGTCTTTTTTAATGTTTTTTAAATCATTTCTTTTTAAATGGCTCACAAGCAGTGTTTGAGTTGATTTTGTAGTAACCGGAACCGACCCGACTCGCACGGTGATTGACAGGGGGGACTTTTTGTGCGTCATTATAGGGTTAGATTCATAATTCAATTAGTTCATAATTCTGTTGATTCTTGTTAAGGAATAAAATGTTTATAAACACACATACATGAAAATTATATAAATGTATATAACACACACAATTATATTTCTTCTAAACCAATAATGAACTTTATTTCAGACTAGACAAGGGACATTAAATAAGAAACATTGTAAATAAGAAACATTGTCTTGGGGCACTCTCTCTCCCCGCTGCCCCGGGCCCCGCACTCCATCTCCCCCGGGGCCCGCACTCTCTCTCCCCGCTGCCCCGGGCCCCGCACTCTCTCTCCCCGCTGCCCCGGGCCCCGCACTCCTTCTCCCCCGCTGCCCCGCACTCTCTCTCCCCGCTGCCCCGGGCCCCGCACTCTCTCTCCCCGCTGCCCCGGGCCCCGCACTCTCTCTCCCCGCTGCCCCGGACCCCGCACTCTCTCTCCCCGCTGCCCCGGGCCGCACTCCTTCTCCCCGCTGCGGATCCAATCTTTGGCCGGAAGCAAGAAGGCGGGAGCAAGAAAGCGGAGCAAGATGGCGGAACAAGATGGCGGAGTCAGCTTGCTAAAATGTGTCCTGTAATCACCCATGAAACCGCCCATGAGCGTACCTCACGTTTGCGTGAGAGTAACCTATCTTGCTTCGCTCTAAGATCTTTGGTTGCCATTGCCAGACATAGGGTTTCGAGAGGCTCGAGTGGATCTCGAGAAGACTTACTGGTACTGGGTTTGTTTTCTGAACTCTATCAGCGCCTTCTTTCTCTGCCTTAGCCCTTATCTTCTATTCCTTTGAATTCCCACTGAAATTCCATCTGAAGTACTTTCTATTCTTTTAATAGTTCTGTCTTTATTCCACAATTCAATTCCTCTTTTACAAGCATAATTTATCCAACCACTATCTCGTGTCTCCACCCACTTCTTTTGTGCTTCACTCTCTCTCTCTCTCTCTCTCTGCCTTCAATAGTCTCCAGATTCCAAATGCCTCCTGGTCAAGCCACATTACACAAACGTTTGGTCAATTTATAATTCAATAGTCTATAATCCGTGTTGTTCTAATGAAAGAAATAACAAATGAAAGAAATAACACATGTGTTGTGCAGCCGTCTTTCCGTCACTCTTATCCAAATTATTTCCATGTTTATCCAATCACCAAATCACTTCTTAGTACACAACTTAGTACACAAATTGTAACAAACTTTTTCAGCCTGTTAAGCCCAATCCTTTATTTTGTAACAAACCTTTGCAGTCTGTAAAACCCAATCTGGCTACTCTCTCTGGAAGCAAATTCACAAGTCTTTTCAAAACATTGTCTCTTCAAGACACATTGTCTTTTCAATACACATCTTTTCAAGACACCCAGTCTTTTCAATACACAATTAGTGACAAAAACTTTATAGCCTGCCCTGCCCAATCCTTTAATCATTTCCAATACACAAGCCAATGCTTTACTCATTTCCAATACACAAGCCACTCCTTTACACAAGTGGTCTTACCTTCGTGGTCTGCTTCTAAGGATCTTGTCTGGAATCAGGCCAACCTCAGACTGAGGGACCTTAGTTTTTTACCGGGAGCTTCTTCTGGACACCAGACACAAATGGTCCGACTAGAGCTCAGTTCTCTCCCCAGATCCCGGTCAACTGCACCCTCTTACTCAGTCATCTGTTGCTGGTTCCAGCAAGATCTCTGCGGACTATAGCCAAATGTGAAAGTTTGTTTCTTAAAAAGCAGATAGCAACAAACGTTGAAGGTAGACCATGGCAATCTTTAATTGATTCGGCAGACTTCTTCTTCGAGTCCGTTGCAATCTCAGATGTCGTTCTGCCAGTATCTGGTGCAGGTCACAGCTGGTCGGGTCGGTTCAGCCAGGTCCTGGGGGCTGCACTGGGGGGCATCGTCACACTCCAGTAGGTGGGACATTGTCTGTACTGCTCCACAGCTGCATGCGTCTTCTGCCTGGTAGTTCCATGCTTTCATAAGTGCTTTGCACCTCTCCTGCTCCACTCGTAATCTGTTGAGGGTCTTCCAGGTTGGCCATGGGAGGTCGTGCCCGCTGGCGAGGCATTCAGTCGGAGTGATTCCTCTCTCCATCCAGTCGTGGGCTCGTGTGTTGAGCTGGTTCCATTCATCTTTCCAGATGTTGGTCCTTGCTGTTTCTTTGGTTGTCTGGAGAGGTGGGACTGTCTGCAAGAAACTGGCTCCAGATTTCAGTCGGGGTGGAGGTGCTGTGTGTCCGTGCAGGGGGTGCCTGGTATCGATCTCCTGTGCTCTCCGCTCGTCTTGGGCGACGATGGATCGTCTGATATGGGGGGGGGGGGGGGGGCAATACCAGCTAGGGCGTAGAGGCACGGGACTGGCGTTGTCTTTGTGCATCCCGTGATAATGCGGCAGGTGTCGTTGAGGGCTGTGTCAAACAGTTTGGTGTGGTGGGAGCGGCTCCAGCTTGAGCACGCATATTCAGCTGTGGAGAAGCACAGGGCTAGGGCAGTTGCACTGATTCGGCAGACTGAAGTGGCGAGATTACAATGAGCACAAACATTGCTCAGTGCTTCTGGGGCTCCCACTCACAGGACAAAGTGCAGTTAGCCCAACTATACTTTTTTTCTCATCAGTAAAACACTCCTACCAAGTCTGAATATGGTTTGACTGAAAGATTTTGTAGCCTTTCACAATATAGGAAAGTTGGGTCCAAATCGAGCTCAAGTTATTACTCATCTCTGGAGCGTCAGTTATTTTTTTTCAATCTCGACTTCTTTATGGCCTTGAAGAAGCACATGTTATTACTGCAGGCTGCCATCCTAATGCCTTTATTCAAAAGACGACCTATCCTTGATATTGTGTTTCATATAATTTACAAAGTTACTCAGACTTGGCACCAAGCCATTCTTTTGTTCTACTAGTCCATACCTTTGTAGAAGAACGACTACATTTTAGATTTGACTATTAGCTCTTTCATTTGTATCCGATTTAGAAGATTGAGGGTTCAAAGTCTGTCCAGAAAGCTTGGCATGTAATAAAGACCATCTTTGGAAGGCAATGCTAATCTATGGGCACATCTGCCCTCTCAGTTCATTGTATTGTATCCCAGTTTTATTTAATTGTAATTTATTTCAATTTTAAATAAACAAATAATTCAATGATTCTAACCCTCGATATCAATCTGCTTGTTCTATATTATTTTCATTAATGATAAATCAAAAGAATTTAACTCAATATCGAAAAGATAAATCAAAATAATAACGGGCAACATGGCGGCGCAGCATTAGAGTTGCTGCCTTACTGGGTTCGTTCCTGATTACGGGTGCTCACCGTACGGAGTTTGTAGGTCCTCCCCGTGACTGCGTGGGTTTTCTCCGAGATCTTTGGTTTCCTCCCACACTCCAAAGACGTAAAGGTTTGTGGTTTAATTGGCTTGGTATAAGTGTAAATTGTCCCTAGTGTACGTAGGATAGTGTTAATGCGCAGTGATAGCTGATCGGTACGTATTGTGTGAGCGCTGTATCTCTAAACCATACACTAATTTCACCTCCCTGACTACAGTAAAAGGTCCCTTCTATTTGTGGGCCACGCCTACTTCCAAGCAATATTAGCTCTAATGCAATCAGGTTAAACTCCAGGTCAGAACTACTTCACATCCATTGTAATTTAACAACAAGGTGAAAATCACACATTGGTTTCAGAATATGAAAGATAAAAGATTTCTCTAAAATCAAGAAATAAATGAACACAAAAGATAAACATTTAAAAATAATGCATACTTGCAATATATCCCAAGTAGCTCCCATGTTTTGTGTTTACTTATGTACATCTTTAATTGTTACCAAAACAAGACTATCATTCAGCACACATTTTCTTTCAAGAATATGACCCCAACGAAATAAACCGCGTCAACAAAGCCTTGAAATTCTTTGCCAAAGTGCAAGGAATCATCTCTCCAGTAGATGGCAGAGAGTATCTTAAATATAAATCATTTTGCATTGTGCAAGCTTGCAATGCGTTTTCAGAACCGTGTAGCTTTATGTTCAATAGTACGATAAAATATACATCTTAGTTGCTTTCAAAATGGAGTCATAGAATCATTCACCACAGAAACAGGCCCTTTGGCCCACCATCAAACACCTATTTACAGCAGAATTTACTGCACTAATCCCACCTTTATTCTCTAATTAGCGGAAATATACAGTAGCCAAATAACCTACCAACACACCTCGTATTCTGTGTGAGGAATGTGGGAGGAAACCCATGCAGTCACAGGGATGACGTGCAAACTCTACATGGATGACAACAACAAAGACACAAAGAAACCAAGTTGTGGAGTTACTCAGAAATTTAGGCAGCATCTCTGGAAAACATAAATAGGTGATGTTTCGGGTCGAGACCCGTCTTCAGACTGATTATGGGGGGGGAGCAGAAGAATGCTGGAAAATGAGAATGCTGGAGAGGCAGGATAAAACATAGCAGGAAATAGGTTGACTTAGGCGAGGAGGCCTTTTGATAGGTAGCTGGTTGGAACAAAGGCCAGAGATAAGGAAGGAAGACATGTGACAGGTTTGAAGTTGCTGGTTGTGAAGCCAGAGGGAAGAAAGTAGAGAAATAGGTGAGGGTCCAAGTGGGACACAGGGGAGAGAAGGAAAGGGGAGGGGGAGTTCAGTGAAGGGTTGAATAAATCTGGTGAAATCAATGTTCGTACCTGTATATCGGCGAGACTAAGCGCAGGCTTGGCGATCGTTTCGCTGAACACCTCCGTTCAGTCTGCCTAAACCCGATCTGATCTCTCAGTTGCTCAACACTTTAACTCCCCCTCTCATTCCCACGTGGCCTTTCTACCCTGGGCCTCCTCCATTGTCAGAGTGAGGCCAAGCCCAAATTGGAGGAACAGCACCTCATATTTTGCTTGGGCAGTTAACACCCCAGCGGAATTAACATTGAATTCTCTAACTTGAAGTAGCCCTCGCTTTTCCTCTCTCTCCATCCCCTCCCCTTCCCAGTTCTCCGACCAGTCTAACTGTCTCAGACTACATTTTATCTCTGTTTGCTTTGGTGTTACCTTCTCCCAACTAACAATGATCAATTCTACATTTTCTTTGATCTCCGTTGGTCCTGTTTTCACACCTTACACTTCCTTATCTATACACTTCCTTATAAATGTGCCACCCACTCCCCCTACATCAGTCTGAGGAAGGGACTCGACCCGAAACATCACCCATTCCTTCTCTCCGGAGATGCTGCCTGTCCCGCTGAGTTACTCCAGCATTTTGTGTCTATCTTTGTACCATTGGGTTGTAAGCTACCCAAGCAGAATACGAGGTGCTGTTCCTGTAGTTTGCGTGTGGCTTCACTCTGACAATGAATGCAGCCCTGGACAGAAAAGTCAGTGCGGGAATGAGAAGGGGAGTTAAAATGGTTAGCAAGCCCTGGGAGATCCAGCTGACCTTTGTGGTCTGAACACAAGTGTTTAACGAAGTGTTTACGTTTGATATTGATATACAGGAGGCCACATCGGGAACACTGGATGCACTAGATCATTTCTACGTTTGAACTCAAGTCACTGGAGCTGTGAGGCAGCAGCTCTACCTTCAGTGCCTTGAGACCACCCTTAGTCTCAGGATTTTGTGCAATGTTGCTGCAGGATCAAGGCTAAAAATAATATTTTTTATATGCATTAAAATAAAAAGAGAGGTGTGCAAGGCATGAAACCATCATGGACAATAAAGAATTTATCTTGCATCCAGTTATCATGGAGGGTGCTGTGAAAATTACATTGGTAAAACTGTACATAAAATTCTCAAGAGGAGTAACATAAAAAAAAGAACCGCTTAAGGAACTCAGCACGTAAAGGGCCTGTCCCACCTAAGTGTCCTTGGCACGCAAATTACGCGACCTCGTGGTCGCATTGAGGCGCACGGGCATCATATTGGCACGCGGGGCCAGTTCCACTGAGAAGCGCGTAGGGGTATATAGTTGTGCGCGACATCGCGCGGGGCTCCGAAATTTTTGTAGCGAACAAAATCTTCCCGCACCAACGGCCCATCGCATAACTTACGGCCAAAGTGGGACAGGCCCAAGATCCTGGCGCGATGCAACGTCTCACCTGCAACAGCATCAGAAGCAGGCAAACGATTGCCGAGCTTGGCCTGGGGCTCACGGCCGTTGTGGTCCGGATCCGCCCCCACTTCTACTGCCAGAGTGGGGCCAAGAAAATTGAAGATAGACACAAAATGCAGGAGTAACTCAGCGGGACCGGCAGCATCTCTGGAGAGAAGCAATGGGTGACGTTTCGGGTCAAGACCCTTCTTTCAGACTGAAGAAGAGTCTCGACAAGAAACATAACCCATTCCTTCTCTCCAGAGATGCTGCCGGTCCCACTGAGTTACTCCTGCATTTTGCATCCGTCTTCAAATGTCATCACGCACTCCAGACGGCTGTGCGGTCAAATGAAGTCGCGCATGACCTTCGCGGGACCGTCGCGGCTCAACGCGACCATGTGGTCGCGTAATTTGCATGCCAAGGACACGTAAGTGGGACAGGCCCTTAAGGCACCATCCGTGGAGGAAATGGTAAGGCAATGTTTCAGACTGAAGAAGGGTCTCCCCGACCCTAAATGTTCTCTGTCCATTCACCTCCACAGTCGCCACCTGACTCACTGAGTTCCTCCAGCACTTTTAATTTTTGCTCAATATTCCTACATCTGCAGTCTCTTGTGAATGCACCAGAATGTTGCCTGGAATGGAGAGCTGTAGGTTATAAAGTGAGATTGGATAGACTGCTGAGAGGTAGCGTTCTTCAATTATGAGAGCATTGACTGGATAGATGGTCATAATCTTTTTCTGGAACTAGAGAGCACATGTTTAAGATGAAAAGCGAGAAATTTAAAAGAAATCTAAGGGATAGGTTTTTCACAGAGAGTGGTGAATAACTGATTCCATTGTTGTTTTATCTTGTATGGATTTAACACTGCAATGTATTTATGTGCTATAGGCATATTTATAAAAACTGCTTTAAGTGAAGATATCAAAGTTACATGAAAAGCAAAATGTATTTTTCATGCAAAGCATAATAATGCACAAAACCCTCAATGACACAAGTTCAAATATTGGCTGATAATGTAATATGGAAATCTGTATTGACTATTTTAGCCATGTTAACTTTTACAGAAATTTTATTAAAATACATTTGTCTCATGATGGTTCGTCATTGATAAAAATACATCTATTGATGCTCCTGAACACATGTGATGTAACCTGGGGTCATTGGATGTTTCGGGTCTTTCAACATCAGACACCATCACCCAGGTGACCCAGCCACGGTTGATCAGACCACGACTTATGTTCAGGTGGCATTATAAATAGCTGGAATTAAAACAAGCCAAATTCATGGTGGGCCAAATGTACTCAGAAAGCTTCAACACATACAGATATTTAAATATATTGTGTTATATCTATTTAATATTTGTTTGTCAAAAAGCAATCTTGAGCAAGATCATATTATGTAATTATTGATACCTCAGTTACATTTCAAAAAAACAGCTGAATTATTTTTCCGACTAACTGCCTAACTTAAAGGAAGGGTGAAAAGCAAATTAACATGATTTGAGATTGAAGTCAGAAAACAGTTAATGCAATTAACAATAAACATCAATGAATGTTTTGGGAATTTCACACATCTTGTTTTGATCTAAGATTAAAATATAAAATATTTATTTAGGGCACATAAATATATATTTTAACAAAGATAAAAGAAACAAAAAAAATAGCTCTTTGACAATCAGTAACATCAGAAACATAACACTGGTAGCCCTTACCCAATCATCACTTCACACCTACTCACAGCCTGACTCCAGTCTGCAAAGACTGGACCCTTCCTAACCCACTACTCCCCAATCACCACTTCACACCAACTTGCAGCCTGACTTCAGTCTGCAAAGACTGGTCCCTTTCCCCTTTCCTCAAAAAGGCACAACAAAGGATGTACACCCTGTTGCAGCTGAGGAAACACAATCTGCCGCAGGCAATGATGGTCCAATTCTATACTGCCATTGATGAGTCTGTCCTCACCTTCTCTATCATGGTCTCGTTTGGCTCAGCCACCAAGCACGACATCCGGAGGCTGCAGCGAATCGTTCAATCAGCTGAGAAGGTTATTGGCTGCAAACTTCCCCCCCCATTGACGAACTGTACACTGCAAGGGCCAGGAAGTGAGTGGGTAAGATCATCTCTGACCCCTCTCACCATGGCCAAACTCTTTGAAGCACTTCCCTCTGGAAGGCGACTCTGGACTGTCAAAGCCGCCACAGCTAGACATAAAAACAGCGTTTTTCCACGAGCAGTAGCTCTACTCAATAACCAAAAGTCTGTATCCTCCTTTTGCTCTGGTATTTTATTTCATTCATATGTTTAAACTATAATGTTTTATTCTTAATGTTTTAATGTTTTATGTTTTATTCTTAATTGTTTACTGTATGTCATGTTGTTACTGGCGAGCGGAGCACCAAGGCAAATTCCATGTATATGTACATACTTGGCCAATAAACTAATTCATTCATTCATTTTTACACACAGAAATGTCAGCTGTTTTTGGTTATATGGAGCATAGTACAAGATCAATTCATGGGATCTGAAAAGTGAATGACACAAAAAGTTCTCGTGTTTATATTTTAGATTTACAGTAAATCTGCAGAAGTACAGATTATTTATCATAATCTATGTAAGTCCTCTAGTTTTTCAGAATGTTAATTCAAACCTTTCTTTTCAGAAAGCAGTACTATGTAAACATATTCTGTAGGAGGATCCTTCTTATTATGGAAGCTTAATCATGCTATTCTTTTTTAATCTATTATGCTGCAGGCTCTCTTTTTTTATTTTATTTAAATACTATTCATTCAAATTGCTATTTTTAAGAAAGACTTCAGGGCCTATTTGAGAGCCTTTTTTACCTGCTGCTGTAAGGATGCAAATCTATCCTGGGCTAAACAAATCACAGAAATCAGTGTAAAAAGTCAGTCAACATGAAGAATCAAACCAATTTCCAATTATCATGCGTTATTTATGCATTATATTAATGCACTACTTTTGCTAGGAGACATTTACAAATGAACATAGGTTTCATGTTATTGAGGCATTGACTATGCCACTAATTCTATGTAGAAGATGCGATCAACAGCTCCCTCTTTGCTATCATCAATAAAAGGGTGCATTTCCTTATTCGTATTTTCCAATGTACATTAAAGCAGTACAAATTTGTCTTAATTAAATACATCAAAACAATAGACATTAAAGGGACTTTTTTAATTTAAAAAATGGTTATAGACATATTTAACATCTTATTTTCATGGTTATGGATCAGAATGCAAAAGAAAACAAAAGCCAAAATGTACATCATTTTTTCTGATCCAGTGATCTTTTATAAACTAGATTTTCTTGTTTTGTGTGCCAATCCATGAATGCAAACGTTATTGTTTTAAATCAGTTTTAGAACTAATTAATACAAGCTACACGTCAAATAAGTTTACCATATTAAAAAAAGTTATATTTCCTTTAAACCATTCTGTATATAGTTGAAATAAAATGTTTGCTACTTTTTTCAGATATTGTAATGTAAATAGTAATAGTAGTAGCAGTACTATTACTTGTAATTGTAATCAAACAAAATATGTTTAGATTTAGAAAGTAAAATAACTACTTTGAATTGTGCAATTTTGCTATGAAACTTCTTTGTACAGTTTCCCTTATTCTGGCATTGCAATTTTGTGAAAGGACATGATTTGTTAGTAATTTGTACAGTCTAACAATTACAATAATTAAATCAGTCAACCACCAAATGGCATTTTGAAAACTTCATAAACTGGCCCTAGAAGTCAACATGGCATAGAATAAGCATACTGTATACCATTGTCATAACAGACCATTATGTCCGTTATTGACGATTGTCCGCTGTGACTGAGTAAGGGCTTACCAAGTAATAGAGCATTATTGCATAGTGTGGCGGGCTGAGCCATTTTGTTATCGAACCGTCGTAGGTCAGGGTCAAGCTCTTGTGTATACCGGGCGTGATCTGGGCCGACCAATTACGCGGTCAGGGGGGTCGGGCCATTAGGCGGTTGGACTTCAAAGGTGGTAGTTGGAATCCGAAGGATTGGCAGTTGGAGTGGAACTCGGGTGCTCACGAGCGATGACACAGTAGTAGTAAAATATTAACTTGATGCGAGCGTGAGCGATGGGGCTGAATCGGTTCATTATTACACAATGCGTGGACCTCTACAATAGTAGAAATAAAGAATTCCAATGCTGGTTAATACACAAAAAGACGCAAACAGCTGAAGGGACTCAGGAAGTCAGGCAGCATCCCTGGAGTATATGGATAGGTGATGTCTCAGACAGTGTCCCTTTTTCAGACTCACGGTCTGGAACCGAGCCTGGAATCCAGGTGATTTGATGGCCTCAACTTGCTGGCGGCCGGGGGAGAGGCGATGATCAGCGGAGTCATTGATCGTGAAAGTGGCGGCTAGAATGCAGGTAAGGTTAGCAATGGCGGGCATGACCTACAAGTGGCTGGGGAAGCTGTGTGGGGCTGGCGGAGGAAGCAGGAGGTCCAGCCTGGAAGCAGCCGAGAAGTCGGTGCGGGCCAGCGTCGGCAGCCCGGCCTGGTGGTGAAGGTTGGGAGGTCCAACCTGGAGTTGGTCAGCGTGGTGGTGCAGGCTAGGGACGGCATCGGCAGTCTGGACTGGAAGCAATCGGGTAGGCGGTGTGGGCCAGGGATTGTGTTGACCGGCCAGCATGGTGGTAAAGATCATTTGGTCCGGCCTGGAAGCGGTGGGGGCCGGGGGTAGATTCGGCAACCCGGCTTGGAAGCGGTGGGGGCCGGGGGTAGATTCGGCAACCCGGCTTGGAAGCGGTGCGGGCCAAGGTTGGCAGCTCCGTGTCTGATTACTGTGGGGACACTCTGTCCGATATAACCAAAGTCCATTATACAAAGGTCCGTAATAAGGGTGTACTGCAATTTATTACCTTTAAACTTTTAGTATAATAATCTGAACGATCGCAAACAATGGACATACAATTTAGGATGTTGGTGGATAAAATGTAAGATGGAATATGTGATCTCATATGGCAAGAGAATCACAGAAGGAAATTGACTTCTCCTTGAATAATCTGATTGGAAATATGTGCAAATACAAGAATGAGTATATGCAGAACATTTCTCTTAGCACAAAATGAAATGAATTTCATCACAAAAAGAAGACACGTGGGAGGCACACATACACTACCTTGCTGTATAATGAGCTGAGCTAACAATTTTCATTTTATTCAATGGATTTTACTGACTGGATAGTACGTGAAAATGTGTGAAATAGATGATTAACAATTAATAACCAGTGACAATTTAAAAGTAAAATTAAAATGAGGTTATGTTTAAATGTTTTTACCGTTAAATGGTACTGCCTCCATATTTCAGGACAAGCCTGTAAGAGAAAAGGAAAAAACAATCAGCTCAGGTCAGTTATACACCAACTTCAATGGGCGTGAAATTTTGGTCTAATAAACTGCCATTGATCTTTGACCGCGAATGACTTCATTACAACTTTAGAAATACAAACATTTCTGGGCAGTTGTCAGTTTAATAGTATTTCATATGACATTGGTAATATGTCAATGATCTAAAGAAATCAATTTAAAATTAAGAGAAGTTATTTGTTGCATTAAGTAGTGTTTAGAATTTAAATAACAGATAAAGCAAAAAACTGTCGATATTGTCAAATGACCATTAGATGCAGGCAATTCAAATTCCTGTAGTTGAACTTTGTTTTGAAACCCTTTAGAAGGATTGCCCTAGTAACCTTCTAACAAACTACAACGTCATTCCAAAAGTTGAAAATATACTGTTTTATAGAAAGATCCTGAAAAACAGGCAAACCCGACTACCTGCCATTTACTCCATGTACACTTCAAGCTTGCTTAGAAAAGCAGCAAACATAATCAAAGACTTGTCCCATCCCAGTCATTCCTTCCTTTTCTCTTCTGCAGTCCGGCAGAAGGTACAGAGGTTTGAAAGCAGATGTCACCGGACTCCGGAACAGCTTCTTCCCCTCTTATCAGGCTCCTGAAAGGTCCTTCCATCTGCAAGGGTACTTTCCGATTCACCTCTACCCCATTGTGAACAGTGGACTTGTCTATGGAACTGATGTGCAACAATGCTGAAAACTATGTTTTGCACTCTGTACCTTCCCATTTGATTTATGTATTATACACAAGTTTGACGATCATATTTTTGTATGGTATATCTGATCTGTTTCGATAGCATGCAAAACAAATCTTTTCACTGTACTTTGGTATAAGTGACAACAAGAAACTTAACCCTCCTTCCTGATTTCAGGACCTTTCTGCATGACAATACAATTTGTAGTAGTGTTTATACGAATTCTGTGTATTTTCAAACCAAAGGAATCCCTTGAGACATTCTGGTCTGTCTTTTGCTATTTGATTAAGAAGTGGAATAACCCAAGGTTGTTCTTTATCTGCTATCAAAGCCCACCAGCTTTATCCCACGCCAAATAAACGGAAGTATCAAATTTTGCCACTTTTGACCACAATGAAATGGACAAAATGTTTGCTTATTAAGTCACTTTTGAATATTTGAAACTGTTTTTAATTAAGCATTGAGGAAAGACAAATTGCTTGAAATAGTATTTTGCATCATTACTCAAATATGTCAAAGGATTATTTGAAGCAAACAATTTTACTTATGATCCAAGCAGATTTCATTTATTGTACAATATGTAGAACAAGATGTTGCCAATAAAACTAAATTATTTTTCTTACATCAAAATTTCAAATTTTGTTACTCTTTTAAAAGCAAAAGTGGATAGGAAAAAATAAGCTTCTGGGAGAATATACTGTATATAACCTAATCAGATAGGAACAAAAGCTTTAATTTAAATTGAGTCAATTATTATAATAAATATTTACTTTGTGGTTCAAGATGTTGATCTGATTTCCTCTTAACTAAAATAGTAAATATTAGAAACAAGTAAGAAAAAAATAATTCTTCAGATTTCCTAACATGTGATTTGGCTTTCTCTCTAATTTTAATTAATTGGAAACTTTAACGTAAATGTATTAATCTAGTGATTAATTTTAAATACAAGCAAAGTTTTGATTGGGTGCATTTCAGATATTCAACATGCCAGCATCTATTTGATTTGTTCAAAAATGGCTAAAAATACATATGCATTCATTTATGTAAATGAACCCCTTAAAAATAAACTGTCTTTAATCGTTAATTAATTAATCTTTTCTTTAATCTTTACTTCAGGTCAACTTTTAGGATGCGTGGGTTAAACTGCCACCTGATTGTTTCTATATTTTCATTAGCTATTAAAAGAAGAGCAATACATGCTGGCCTTACCTGTGAATCCAGAATTTAATCAGAAATTATTAAATGACACATTTATGTGAAACAAATAACTTAATTTCATGCTGCAAGTTAATTTCAGTGAATATAATAGTTTTGTTCAAATTTCTTGTAAAGTCACAACATATCTAAGCTGGAGTGAATAAACTGTGGCCCATCTGCACTTTATCAAAGTATTTTTATTTTATGAACACAATTGTTGATTTTTTCAATTATCCCTTACATTTATTTTTCCTTTCCCCGAAGTTAAATCTGTGTCCTATTAATTTGAATTTTCCGTTTTTTTGGTATGTGCGA
This sequence comes from Leucoraja erinaceus, assembly GCF_028641065.1. Classification (NCBI taxonomy): domain Eukaryota; kingdom Metazoa; phylum Chordata; class Chondrichthyes; order Rajiformes; family Rajidae; genus Leucoraja; species Leucoraja erinaceus. The sequence goes on from NC_073379.1 coordinate 54,306,970, forward strand.
AGCATTTATTTTTAATCATTGGCAGGAAGTGCACATTTTACAAGTTTAAGATATACCTGCAGAAAAATTGTTTTTCATATTCATTGCATTTGCGTCAGCTCACATTTTCTCAAAAAATAAAATACTTTTACATCTGCTGTTTAATTCCTACTTCCCTATTCTCAAATGTGAACATCAAAGAAAATAAAAAACAATTTTGAACAGGCCCCGACAGCTGACAGAGACTTGAGTGCTCAATAGACAGGGCCCTTGCCACCAGTTCGCATATTTCCACAACAATGAACAAACACAAAACACCACTAAATGGCCTTTCCCTCATCCAGCTATCCTTAGACAGTTGTCTGTCTTATACTAGAGGACCTTTATACAAAATCCTGCTGGGAAAAGAACAGACAAAATCTTAACATGTTTTGTGACTTGCAGATAAAGGAAATTCCTATAATTCATATATAAACTTGCAAATTCTGTGTATTTGTAACCGTAATTGGGTAAGTTAACAAAAATCCTAATTTGCCAGCAGGTCTCTGGAAAAAAAACATTGCTGTGATGACTGACAGGGCTTTCAGAAAATATGTTCACAATCACAGACAGTGAAGGCCATGACCTAGATCGTTTAAGAGCTTGTCTTGTCAAATTATCAAAAGCTTCTTCCTTTCTGAATAAAGAGTGACATAAGTGAGTGTCACGAAACGGCACACTGACATGCAGAGCTTACAATAACAGAATGCACGTCACATACATGCATAACATTGGTATTGGTAATGGCAGGTCCTAATGAGTGAGCGACTTGCCCAGGAGACTTGGGATCCTGCAGCTACAGCCGTTCCACTCAGAAAAAGTCTTGCAGCACTAACTGATCTGTGGCATGGCACCAGGACACCAATCACGGTAGATAACTTACATTTCTATTTTTACTGCGATCTCTGGTGTTTTGCCAGCTTGGTTTTTGTTAAGAATGCCCCCGCTGCATGCTGTAAGTCAGCTCAACACAGCAAGGTCAAGCTCTCTGGAAGTTGCTTTATGGGAATTAGTGAATTTATTTTGCACTTCAATGTTACAAAACATCTAGTCAGCCCATACCCAGAAAATCTAAATATATTTAAAAGATACTTTGTTCGTCCTCAGCATTATTTTTTTTTTACTTTGCAAAATGGAAGAATAAATCTCAATAAAGCAGCAAAGCATTCCCCATGAATAGGTCATTCTTTCAAAAAATGTTGCAAAATACAAAACAAAAGGAACACTATTATCAACAGAAAGATATATGACCAAATTGATTTCACATGTGAATTTTTCCTTTTTATTTTAGATATTGATGATCTTTGTTTCTATATTGAGTAGAATACTTACGTCTGCATAATGACCAGTCATGCTACAACGATGACACTTCTTTTTCCAGTATGCCCTTTCAATGCACTCCTTAAACCAGTGACCAGGCATGTTGCAGTTCGTGCAATATCTCTCTGGGCAACCTCTCTGAAGGTGACCTCTAACTCCACACAAACAGCAAGGGGGCCATTTCTACAAGGGAGAAAATTTACAACTTTTACCAAGCAAAATCGAACTGATTATAAAATATTGTCATGTAACAGATATTACAGCAAAGAACTGCAAGTCACCATTAATTTCCTTCACCTTTTGTTCCATTTATTTGTTTAGTGTTCTTGAAAATTCCAGCATGATAATAGGTATAAAAATGCTAAAGATAATGGACATTGTAATTTTATTTTTATGAATAAAATACTGTAAACTTGGCATATATAATTAATACATTTAAAATACAGGTTCCTTTACTGTTGCCTGTTTGATCACCACTCAACCACTTTAGTTTATTGTTTTGAGTTATAACAAAAAGTGGGATTAAAGCTTTGTTATTGATATAAATGTTTATTGAATTACATAATCCCAACCCAACAAATAATATTTAACTGGTAGAGCCCAGATGCTATGATTTAGGATATTCAGTTTCATAATATATTGAATACAACAATCACAAAAAAAACAGGAACTACGGCAAATGTGCATTGCCCCGATTAAAAAAAGAAAAACAATTCATAGGAAAGCGAGGCCATTCAGTTGGAAAAATGGGTAGACTTAAGAGAAAAGAATTCAAGATAGGCAAAATATATACAAATAAAATCTGAGGAAATATGGGAAATCTGAATGGCTAACTTTTATGCAAAAAAAGGAAAATAAACTGATACTGTTAATAAAACGAGTAAAGCTTGAGAAACAGGCCCCACAGAAAACGCATTAATTTCCACATTAACATTGGTTAGATTGATAAATCTACTCATTTTGTTGTTGCATTTTTAGGTGTGGATGTGAGGATGTTAAAAGAATATTTGTAACTCCCTACGACAAGTAGGAAGGAAGACAAATCATTATTAATTTGCATAACTCAACATAATCAACCAGTTTAAAGTTACGTAGGAGGTGGGCAGGAGACCAATGCATTCTCTGAAGATAGGATAGTCACCAAACCTTTTAAGAAAGGTGCTGCCCCCTTTTAACTCAATTTTCACAACATTTATACTACTCGAGTGTCGGAAGTAAAAACTGATGCAAGGGTCTGTGTGAACGTCCAACATGGCACAAAAACATGTTCATTTGTTCACCCCAAATACTCATATTTTAGTTCAATGTTCCAATCACTATTTCCCATTCCCATGCACATCCATTTCTATGCTTCAAATAACTCCTGCTCACTCTCCAATACCTCTTCCATCCAACTGCACATATGTATCTCAGCCCTGGCTACATTCAATCATCCCAAGATGTCAACAAAATATACCCCTCCCCCCCTCCCCAATCCTGCTACCAGCCCCTCCACAAGTTGTATTCTTCCCTGATACACAGAAAGCTCTTAAATCTGAGCAGACGATAAGTGTAAAGCATAATATTTGAAACCATCCTGCCATTAAATACGTCAAGAAACCCTAACTTTAGAAATCCCTATGCACAAATCCCTTCAAACCCCTTCTCAATTCCAAGTAAATACTTGGACCTTCATTTGAAGTTCTTTTTTTCACAGAAGGTAACAGGCTGCAATCAAGTTTGTTTGAAACAAAAACTTTTCAAATTGTTCAAACGAAGCGATAGTGGTGCAGCAATAGAAATCTTCTTTATCAAGGAAAAGAAAAAAAGAAAGAAACTGAGCAAAAATCACTAAGGAAACAAGATGAGACATCGAATAGAATGAGATGAGGATAGAGTATACTTGGTGAGAAAAAGCAGTAAAATGTAAGAACATTATTGAAATGAAAAAAACAGAAGACTATTGTAATCTATGATTATTGAGGAGTCAGAGGAATAATTCTAAATGCACAAATATTTATAGCCATAAACCATTGAACATGTAGCTACAATCATCATGATTTGGAACAACATAATTTATGGAAAGGAACAGAATCGTTTTGGAATTTGTGGCCCATTTGTAATGATATTAACAACTTCAAGTGTGTGCATCGGGAATATGCAAAGTTTTCTGTAAATGGGAGAAGGAAATTGCCTCGCCACAAAGTATCCACTGCCTGATGGCCTCATGCACCGTGCCATTTAGTTCCCACATTGGCCTCATCGCAGGAGAGGAACCCACAACCTCATTTCTCAGGAATTGTTAAAGTAGTAGTAGTGTGGGGCTTTACCAACCATCCAGACTGTCCTACTAGTGTGGCAAGGAATTGTGATATGAAAGACTGGAATAACCTGAGCCACACTGATACGCTGGGAAATGATCTCTTAGCAAAAGACCACGTACCATGGATTTTATTGAAAAGCTTTCTTGCATCTTTTTTTTTGTTTTTTTTGGGGGGGGGGGGGGGGGGGGAGGAGTGGGGACGAATGGTTAACAGAAAAATTACTGTTCATTCTCCACTGAGATTTTATTGGTGTAATTTTTCCAAATCATATCTCCTCAAAGATTGTCATGGTTTGCTCATGAAAACACAGACCAACCCAACCTAAACGAAAAGAGTTAGCCCGTTGAACCTGTTCTGCCATTCAAAGAGATTATAAGTGATCTGTAAACCCTCTTTGGTAACAAAATCTCATAAATAAATAAGGGTCCAAAGGTTCTTTATTAGTCACATACACCAATTGGTGTAGTGAAGTGCGGATTGCCATTGCAGCACATAAAAAAGAATACAACATAACAATAATAAAGACATTTAAACATAAAAAAAACATCCCCCCACAATGGTTCTCACTGTGAGGGAAGGCACAAAGTTCAGTCCCCATCCCCATGTCCACCCATAGTCGGGCCTATTGAGGCCTCCGCAGTCGCCTTTACGGAGGCCCGATGTTCCAGGCCGTTCTCATAAAATCTCATAAATAAATAAGAATCTACGATCTACAATTAATTGCCATCTGCAGAAAAAGATTGAAGATTTATTTACTAAATTCACTCTGGGTCTCTACTCCTGGGTCACTACTAAGTGTAAAAAGTTTATATTTACCCCTTCAGTTCCTGTAACTATCTTGGCAATGTTGATCCATTCTTGTAATCTTTAAAATTCCAGGGAATATGATCCCTAGTTTGCATTACCTCTCCTTGTTATTGGATTGCTACTCCTCTCCTTGGAATCAAAGTATTTATACAGAACTTGCAAGTCAACAAATCTTCCTCGAATTTCCCTTGTATTCTAGATGTGGTCTAACTAGAGATTTGTATAGCTTTAGTAGAACTTCTATATAAGAGTTCTCTAATCATCCAGGTGTGTTGGCCAGCCATCCTTTCATAAGAGGTTTCATTTATTTCATCAATCTGCCATTGATATTTTGATCATTTTTGAGCTTGCATCCTAAATGTTTTTGAACTTCCATCATATCTATCTTTTACATATATCTATCTTTTCACTGTCAAGGAAGATATTTTCTTGCACTGAACTCCATTTGCTTTAATTTTCCTATTCAGATTATTAACAATATTTTGGGAGAAATTTTGGTATTCAGACTACTCCACTTGGGATGCCATTCATTTTAGTGTCATTAGCAAAGTATGATTTTCTATATTGTGCATTGTTTAGCCCTGAATTGATGTGCTGAAGGACCATAATTTAAATCATGCAAGTGGAACAAATGCCCATTATCGATACTCACTTTTTTTTTATGCTGCTCAGATCATCTTCTAATTAGGTCAGAATTTTGTCATTACTTCCATGAGAGACATCTTCAGCTACCAGATTCTTGAAATATTTTACTAAAAGCCTTTTTGAAGTGCAAATTAACAAACATCTGCAGACAAACATCTGCCACTTATCTCAGTCGGAGATGACCTACAAACCCCAAATGAAAAGCAAAAAAAACAGCCGACGCTGGAACTACCACATTAATTAATTTGATATCAACCTTTAGGAGATAGCTCCCAAATCCAATCCATATCTCCCCCACCAACTTAGTAACTTGTTTTCTCTTTTTCCAGTTCTGAGAAACAGAATTGGACCTGGAATGTTATCGATTTCTCTTTCCACTGATGTTGCTTGGCTTGCTGAGTGCCTTCATTGTAAACCCATATTGGTTATATTATTAGCATAATATTTTCAAGGTGCTCAGTCTCACTCTCTTTAATTATACATTCTAATAATTTTAAAATAACAATCTCTTATCCCTGTATCACAGCTCACTGAACTTCTGTCATTTTATCAATTGACATATTTGACAAGTTTACTCTGAGAAGTTTCATCCCAGAGATGTCACCTTTATCTAGATCTAAAAATGTGGTTTGCTATTTTGCATCCCTCCTTTTCAAAATTGTTGCTAAACACGCTAACACATAAAACTGTGAAGTAATCTGCTTTATTACTCTTTACTAATTCTACATTAGTCTGCTCAATTGGTGGTTTTAGAACATTTTGTTTCAGAAATTTATCCTGAAAATGCTCAAGAAATTTCCCATCTTTCTATCATATTCACCTTTCTATTCACCTTATCTTAAATATATGAAAGTTAAAATCATCAATTAAAATCGCTCTGCCTTTGCTTGTATGCTTGTCTAATCTGCTTTTATAGATGCCTGCATTACATAGATAATACGAGGTGGCCTGTTTACAATTCCCAAGACAGTCATAAATTCTTTTCTGTTCCTCTTTTCTTCCCGTTAAGCCTCGACTGCTCTTGAAAGTACCATTTTATAAGCATTGAGATTATTTTCCCTTTTCCCCTACAACATAGAAGGTGGTCATTCAGACATTAAGTCAACACCAGCTCACAGAGAAATACCACCCCCATTAATTTTCCCTGGAACCTATTCTCACCTATTCTCATCAACACACCCATATTCTACCACTCAACTACACAACAGTGGGAACTTTTCATTTTTAATCCTTAGAGAACAAAATTGTTCTTCCATATCAAAAGAGAGTTAGATAGAGCTCTTAGGGCTAGCTGAATCAAGGGGTATGGGGAGAAGGCAGGAACGGGGTACTGATTGTGGATGATCAGCCATGATTACATTTAATGACGGTGCTGGCTTGAAGTGCAGAATGGCCTATTCCTGCACTTATTGTCTATGTATATATGTATGTATATCTTCCTTGTAACGTGTATATATTGTTCTAAGGTTACAGTCATGTCACAGTAATAGCCACTACATCACACTCTCAAAATTGACTGCATGACAGAATTTTTTTTTAAATCTGTTGGACGCTCTGTGTATTTCTGCAAAAGCATGTATTTAGACCATATACAAGAATCACATACCATTCATTTACTATATGCATCCTGAATTTCAAAGCATTAAATTATTTAACTTAATCCAAAACATCAGCACGGATGGTCAACGTGATACTTAACTTTGTACTATAAACATAATTGTTTCGAACAATGAAATGTTGTAGCTCAGTTTAAGATAAGTTTCACTAACATTGAAGACAATTTATTTTCCCTAGGTCAACTTTTTAAAAATCTCCAAGGTATCGATTAATACAATTTCTTTAACTTTGCCTTAATAGTTTAACATATGTATAGTAGGAAAATTTTGCTAAGAATTATTAATCATAGTTTCATGGAATTAACAGATTGTTCAATAGGTCAATCAGGGAGGCACTGGCCATATAGAAATTATCCTAGTTCGCTTACAACATTACGTTATGTTAGAAAATAAACGGTGGGGAGGATTCACAGTGCGCAAAGAAAATGGAAAATTTGGTAAGGAATGCTAATCAAGAGTTCATGGAATTAACAAATTATTTAATAGGTCAGAAAGGGAGGCACTGATCATATAGAAATTATCCTAACACCGTTAGAAACTAAACAGTGAGGAAGACTCAGCAAAGTCCGCAAAGAAATATATAAGAAAAGTGTGCAAATGTTGCGAATGGTATGTTAGCTTTCATTGCAAAAGGATTTGAGTATAGGAGCAGAGAGGTTCTACTGCAGTTGTACAGGGTCTTGGTGAGACCACACCTGGAGTATTGCGTACAGTTTTGGTCTCCAAATCTGAGGAAGGACATTATTGCCATAGAGGGAGTGCAGAGACGGTTCATCAGACTGATTCCTGGGATGTCAGGACTTTCATATGAAGACAGACTGGATAGACTCGGCTTGTACTCGCTAGAAGTTAGAAGATTGAGGGGGGATTTAATAGAAACTTACAAAATTCTTAGGGGGATGGAGAGGCGAGAGGCAGGAAGAGTGTTCCGATGTTAGGGAAGTCCAGGACAAGGGGTCACAGCTTAAGGATAAAGGGGAAATCCTTTAAAACCGAGATGAGAAGAACTTTTTTCACACAGAGAGTGATGAATCTCTGGAACTCTCTGCCACAGCGGGTAGTTGAAGCCAGTTCATTGGCTATAATTAAGAGGGAGTTAGATGTGGCCCTTGTGGCCAAGGGGATCAGAGGGTATGGAGAGAAGGAGGTACGGGATACTGAGTTGGATGATCAGCACCGTGATCATATCCTGGCGGTGCAGGCTCGAAGGGCCGAATGGCCTACTCCTGCACCTAATTTCTATGTTTCTTGTTGTTCACAGGAAGGGTCAAATCAGATTAATTTATACATAAGTCCTGACCTCCACAACTATCTCAACTCACCCCATTAGCAACCCGGCTTCCTGCAAACACTATCCCCCTACTCCCAATCCTCCTTCTATTTCCGCATCTGCACCCAACGGGATCCCACCACTAGAACATCCGAGATGTCCTCCCTTCTTTAGGGAACGGGTTTTCCATCCCTTCCCATCATAGATGTGGCCCTCACTCGTGTCTCCTCGGTACCCCACAGCTCCGCCCTTGCTCCCCTTAGTCACAACAGAGACAGAGTCCTCCTAGTCCTTACCTTTCACCCCATTAGCCGTCGCATACAACACACAATCCTCCGAAATTTCCGCCACCTCCAAAGGGATCCCACCACTAGCCACAGAGACTGTTCCCTTCGCAACTCCCTGGTTAACTCATCCCTTTCCACCCAAACCCACCCTTCTCCTGCAATCGCAGAAGATGCAACACCTGTCGCTATATCTCCTCCATTGACTGTATCCAGGGACCCCGACAGACCTTTTAGGTTAGGCAGAGGTTCACTTGCACCTCCTCCAACATCATCCGTTGTTCAAGATGTGGACTCTTAAGGGCCTGTCCCACTTGGGCGTCATTTGCGCGCCATTTACGTGGCATCATTTACAAATGACGCCCAAAGTGGGACAGGCCCTTTATACATCAGCGAGACCAAACGCAGACTGGGCGAGCGCTTCGCGGAACACCTTCGCTCAGCCCGCCTGAACCAACCCGATCTCCCGGTAGAAGGACACTTTAATTCTCCTTTCCATTCCTACACAGACCTTTCTGTCCTCGGTCTCCTCCATCGTCAGAGTGAGGCTAAACGCAAATTGCCGGAACAGCATCTCATATTTCATTTGGGCAGCTTACAGCCCAGTTGTATGAATATTGATTTCTCTCACTTCAGGTAGCCCCGGCATTCCCTCTCTCTCTATCACTCACCCTCCCAAGTCACACTAGCTTCTCATTTTCACCCTACAAACAGCTTACAATGGCTAGTTTCCTTTATCAACGTTACTTGTTTGCATATCTTTCATTCATTGTTCTTTATCTCTCCACATCACTGTCTATATCTCTCGTTTCCCTTATCCCTAACCAGTCTGAAAAGGGGTCTTGACCCGAAACGTCTTCCATTCCTTCTCTGCAGAGATGCTGCCTGTCCCGCTGAGTTACTCCAGCTTTTTGTGTCTATCGTCTTTAATTTATACATAATTAATAATATTTAGAAGACTGAAAGGTTGGTAGGATTGAAACTGAGAAGTTTTTGCTCTTGTCGGAGATCTAGAACTGGTGTTGGGATGGGGAGCATCATCTGTGGGTAAGGGACAGTCCTATTTGAAGAGGAGCACTCTGAAGGTAGTGAAACATGTGAATTTTCAAGTCTGGAGCACTATGGATGGTCATTGTTTAATGTTAGAGACCAGGGAGAACACATTTCTGGACTTGAGGGAATGAGGCATATGGGATACAGAGATATAGAAGAGACGAATGTTTGAAAGGGTGGCAGAGAATTCTGTGCCTTTGTCTTGTTCTTATGATTTCTGACATTTAATTATTTTATCACACGTCACTAAAAGCTATGAATGCAAGTTTTCTTTTTAATTGTGCGTGTGAGCACGCATGCACCCACACAAAGCACGGGCAGGAGATTATGTAATATATGTAACTTTTATAGTACGCTACAATTATAAAGTCAATTATTCTGTGTCAGCACCTCCCTCCCACCTTGACCAATTGGATTACAACAGATTAAAAAAAAATCATGACAGGTCAATGCTGTTGTTTATTTTCAATATCAGTCTTGTTCCAAGTTTAATTTAAATAATCCCATCAAAAAAAACTTTTATTTTCAAGAAATTTGTTTTAAGCAATTTCTAGAAAAAGCAAGTTCCACAGCCTAATTGCAACCAGGATAAAGAAGTTTTACTTAATCTTCCACTGGACAAAAATTCTCATGGTACATTTCTGAGAAAGCGCCAGGGATTTATCCTGAGCATGTTTTTTCTCCAATTAGCATCATTAAATTAGATTATCAGGTCACAGTCACAGAGCTGCTTGTGGAAGCTTGCTGTGCACAACTGGCTTCTTATTGTTATTGCCTTGACCACACTTTAAAAAGCACATCATTTTTAGCAAATTACTTTGGGACATACTTTAATGGATAGGAAAGGCACAACATAAATATAAGCCTGCCTTCCGTTTCTTTGTGGCCCTGAGTTGTGGTCACACCCTCAAAGTGAAATCTTCATGTGTAATCTATGAAATTCTTTCATAATGTTAAAGGTTTCTTCAGGAAACAACTCAATTGATTCATTGCTACAATTTTATTTCAAACAAATTTAAATTGTATTTGGAAAATGATATAATTTTTAAATTTAAGAATAAGAAAAATCTGTTCTTGATGAATGCATTAGTCAATTTCATTCTTATGAACATGGACCATGTCTTCCAGTAAACACGTGCAATATGTGCTCCTGATTCTGAGTGCTCTAGGTCACAATTGATTATTCTTTGACATTTTTTTGTTGCAAAAAAATATATACAAGCATGCATAAAAATCATGCAAAGACACAAATGATAGTCAACATTGCTCTAATGCCCCTCCTCCCCTCTCCTCCAGACCCCCTCCTCTTGGACTCTCCCGATGGCCCTCTACCTCTTTAGACCTTTTCATTTCCAACTACCGTTGGGACATCAACCGCCTTAACTATTCCACTCCCCTTACTTAAAAAAAGGAAGAAGAGTTTCGACCCGAAACATCACCCATTCCTTCTCTCCAGATATGCTGCCTGTCCCCCCGCTATGTTACTCCAGCATTTTGTGTCTACCTTTGCTCTAATAACTATATATCTGGTTAGAGCAAACAATCCCTGAAATAAACCTCAAATAAACAATATTGTTATATTTGAAAGGATGATCGTATAATAACAAAGAATGCCAGTTGCCCATTGGGTTCATATCAGCTCTCATGGAAGCAATCCCATCAGTCCTTTTCCCTATCTTCTAATTCCCTGAACCCCTGCAACTTATTATTTCATACACCCCCATCAATTCCCCTTGGATTCATTTTCTGCCATTTACCTGCACTAAATGATGAATTGCAGTACAGAACTATACAGCACAGGAACAGGCCCTTCGGTGCACAATGTTTGTGCTGACAACGATGCCTAGTTAAATTGATCTGTCCTTGCATGATCCATATCCCTGTATTCCCTGCACTTCCATGTGCCTATCCAAAAGCCTCTTGAACGCTACTATTGTATCTGCCTCCACCACCACCCCTGGCATTGCGTGCCAAGCCCACTGTGTAGAACTGCATGCAATATTCCAAATGTGGCCTGACCAAAGTCCTATAGCACTGCATTATGACTTTCTGACTCTTATACTCAATGCCTCAAACAATGAGGCAATCATATTATATGCCTTCTTAACTACCTTGTCTACTTATGTTGTCACCTTCATCGAGCTATGAATGTGGACCCCAAGATCCCTCTACGCATCAACATTGTAAGGATCTTTCCATTAATTTTATGCTCTCTCCTTACATTCTTTCCATTAATTTTATTCCTTACATTCGTTGTCTCTGTCTCTCAATTAAATTGAATCTGAATTACATTCAACCTCCCAAAGTGCATCACTTTACACTTGCTTGGGTTAAACTCCATCTGCCATTTCTCTGCCTACTTCCACAGCTGATCTATATCCCATTGTATCATCTGAGAGCCATCCTCTATCGTAATTCCTCCAATTTTGGTGTCGTCAACAGACTTACTCACTAAACATGTATATTTATGTTTAAGTCATTTATATATATCACAAACAGTAGAAGTCCAAGCACAGATCCCTGCAGAACACCACTGGTCATAGACCTCCAGCCAGAATATCTCCCTTCCACAACTACCCTGTCTTCTATGAATAAGCCAGTTCTGAATCCATATGACTAAGTCATCATGTATCCCATACCTCTCAATCAGTCTACCATGAGGAACATTGTAAAAAGGCCTGTAAAATCCATGCATACAATATCCATTGCCCTACCTTCATCAATCTTCTTTGTCACCTCTCAAAAAACTCAATCAACTTTGTCATGTACAACGCTATGTTGGCTATCCCTAATTAGCCCAATATATTCAAAGAATTCTCTCCAATAGTTTCCCTACCACTGACATGAGGCTCACCAGCCTATAGTAGCCAATTAATCTCTGTCTGAAGAAGGGTTTCGGCCCGAAACATTGCCTATTTCCTTCGCTCCATAGATGCTGCTGCACCCACTGAGTTTCTCCAGCTTTTTTGTGTAACCCCCTAATCTCTGCATGAGTTCATGTGGGAGGAAACTAGAGTACTTAGAAGAAACCCTCACATTGACACAGAATATGAGCAAACTGTAATAGACAGAACCCAAGGTCAATATTTAACACCGGCTCCTAAAGCTGTGAGGTAGCAGCACTACTTACTGCACCACTATCGTGCCTGTACATCACCATGCCACCTGTGGCCAATTAGCCAATGATCTTATGTTATAAGCTTGCTCGATAGATCATTTCATAGAACACATCTCACCTAGGAGCAACAGGCAGCACAGACTCAAAGAAAAAAGAAAAGAGACATTTTTTAAATGACTGAAGAGAACTCAATCTAACTGGAGAATGGTGCAAATTTCAGTAAGATATCTTTGGAAATAACCATTAATGATAGGGCTCTGGGGAATGTTGTAGTGCAGAGGGATCTAGGAGTGCAGGTGCATGCTCCTTGAAGATGGAATCACAGGTAGATATGGTGATCAATAAGGCTTTTGGCCTATTGGTCTTCATCAGTCAGAGTATTGAGTATAGAAGTTGGGATAGGATAGGATAGGATAGGAATCCCGTCTATATCTGGGCGTGCATATTTCCGAAGATCTTTCCTGGTCCCAGCACACTGATGCAATTATAAAGATAGCACATCAGCGCCTCCACTTCCTGAGAAGATTACGGAGAGTCGGTATGTCAAGGAAGACTCTCTCGAACTTCTACAGGTGCACGGTAGTGAGCACACTGATTAGCTGCATCGTGGCCTGGTTCGGCAACTTGAACGTCCAGGAGCGGAATAGACTGCAGAAAGTTGTAGGGATCTATCGCAGTCGCTGCCAAGACCCACACCATCCTGGCCACATACTCATCTCACTGTTGCCATCGGGAAGAAGGTACAGGAAGCTGAAATCTGTAACATCCAAGTTCAGGAACAGCTTCATCCCCACAGCCAATAAAACTAGTTCTTGACTCTTGAAGTCATGTTGCAGTTGTATAAGACGTGTTGAAGCCGCATTTAGAGCATTGTGTTCAGTTCTGGGCAGTATGTTATAGGAAAGGTGTCGTCAAGCTGGAAGGGGTACAGAGAAGATTTACGAGGATGTTGCCAGGACTAGAGGGTCTGAACTATAGGAAGAAATTCAGTAGGCTGGGATTCTATTCCTTGTAGCGCAGGTGGATGATCTTATAGAGGTGCATAAAAACCATGAGACGAACAAATCAGGTAAATGCACAGAGTCTCTTGCCTAGAGTAGGTGAATCGAGGACCAGGGGACATAGGTTGAAGGTGAACCGGCAAAGATTTAATAGGAACCCGAGGAATTTGTTCACACAAAAGGTGGTGGGGGTATGGAACAAGCTGCTGGAGGTGGTACTTGAGGCAGGGACTGTGATAGTCCCTTCGATGGTTTGGAGGGATATGGGCCATACGTGGGCAGGTTGGACTAGTGTAGATGGGGCGTTGGCCAGTGCATGCAAGTTGGGCCAAAGGGCCTGTTTCCATGCTGTATCACTATGATTCTGATTCTATGATTAGGTTTAGAGTAAAAATGGAAAAGGACAAAGAATATCTAACTAGCTGTTAATAGATGAGAACAGTACAATGCATTGACAAACTTTGACAAACCACAACTGCAATGTCATGTGATTAACTCAATGTCATCTAACACAAGGGGAAGCCAGTTATGCGCACCCTCTCTAAACCTGCAAGGTTTTGGCAATAGAGAATGAAGTGGGGTCATCTCCGAACAGAGAAGGCTAGTGCCTCCCTTATAGATGACAAATGGCAAATTGCAAATATCTCAACACAGTCAGAAACAAGGTAATCCTAGCCTGCATTGAGGTTGCAGCCAAGGCTGCAGCAGGTGACAGCTGTCAGTGAGAATGTCGATGGTGAAGCACAGTTATATTGTACAGTATTTCTTGTTCACATAGGTGGGCTATTCATTGAATACTTAGATAGATATGCCATCCTGAGAAGAGCTTTTCTCATCATTTCATTCCTTTTCCAGTGGCTTGTTTTACTCCGCATGCCTCAGCTCACCCTGCCCGTCATGATATATTCCTTAGAGATGATCATCATCACATCACATTAGATTTCTTCAGGAAAACATCATTTATCAACTACCATGCTCTACTCTTTAGATTAAAACTGCATGTGCATTTGATAGGCAAATTTCATGTCTACACAGTTGTATTATAGGGAGATTTGTGATAGCTCCCTCAAATATTAATGAGGTAAATGACTAGTTAATCTGTTTTAATGTTGTTTGAGAGTTAAAGAGTTAGTTGGAATGTTGGAAGAGCACCCCTTTGAGCAATGTAATGGATTCATTTTGATCCAGAGATCCCGTGTATCTAGCCAAAGATCGTCAAGAATGTTTATTTGTCATATGTACTGGATACTGTTACAATCTGGGCCAACCTGTTAACATAGAGAATCTCTCGGCACACAATTGCAGAATCAGTATCAATTGCAGACTAAGCTCGAAAGTCATAGTTTATTAGACAGCACAAGCAAAAAAGTATCAAGCAGCAAACTTGACGGCATAAATCGGAAATATTAAAATTGAACAGCATTAAAAGCTAACACGTTACCTTTGGAGCCAGGCAGGTTTTGGATATGTGTCCCTTTTTGCCACAGTTCCTGCAGTCCACATTTTTGTTAGTTGGTGCATAGTAACGATAGCGATAACCCACAAATGAACCCTGAAAAGAATCAATGATTAATAATATAAAACAAAATAAGGAAAAGTTCCTTTGTGGTATCATTTAATTTCTTTGCACAATTACACCCAGAAAACCATCCTATTTTTCTGTGGTTCCACGTTGACTAATGAGCAGATCAGGCTGTGGATAGCACAAAGCCTGAAGTCAATGTCTCCCGAGGCTCCGTTGCCAGGACTGTCAGGAGAATGACTTATTTTGGGTATTTTAAATGTCCCTGATAACCATAGATTAAATAATTAAAACAATGAAATGTATTCAATTATCAACTAAAAATATCAATATGGGAAAAGTCAAAAAATCTTTACCGACTTTTTTTAATTGGTTGACATTCCTTTGAATGAGATTACATAATATACTGAAACATACCATGATGCTCTACAAATCTTCCTGCCCATGATTAGTGATTAATCAATAATCAAGATTTAACCAACCATCCTCTTTGCATATTTTCCTTTGCATTAACCAAGTGTTGCCCAAATACAACAGTCCATTGGGGGAGCCAAAACATCAAATTTAGTTCTACATATACAATTCAAAATAAATAATTCAACCTTGATCAAACACCCAGCCCAGATTTCACATTATCGACGATTTACACTTCAGACAGGCACGCCAAACTCAATTTATGGAAATATCATTTGTGCAGTTTGTTCCTGCAACTTAATTGCAGGAAGTTGTGCAGTTTGTTCCTGCAACTTAATACTGCTTTCAGAATATCTTAGCATCAGACATTATTTCACATTTTATGTACCTACTGAAATATTGTAAAAATTACAATTTATATTTTGAAAGTATTGCTTTCAAAATATAGCAACAAAATAAAAGGAAAAGAGAGATATAACGGAAGCTAGAAAACAAAATATTTAGAAATTGAGAAACAAAAGCAAAATAACTGGTCATTTTAAACAAGGAGATAACAGAACACGTTGATAATATCAACAGGATTAGAGAAAGTCAACACGGATTCTGAAAGAAATCTTATTTGATTAATTTACTAGAGTTGTGAAGTCATAATTGGAAGAATAAATAAGGGAGAACCAATAGCTGGACACTTGGGTTTTGATAAAGACTCACATGTAATATTAGTGTGCAAAGTTAATGTGCATGTTATTGGTGGGAATGTATTGGCATGATTGAAAACTGGTTGATGGTCAGGAAACAGGTAGGAAGAGGAAATAGGTATTTTTCAGGTGATAGGCTGAAAAGTAGTGGGGCACCTCGGATATCAGTGCTTGGGTCAGCTATTCATATTGTATACATTAATGATTTGGCTAAGGGAACCAAACATAATATTTCAAAGTCTGCTGACAACAATGATGTGGATGGGATAATAAATTGTGATGAAGTTGCAAAGTGGCTTTATGGCACTTTAGACTGTTCAACCTGCCCACGCCGACCAAAATAAGTTCTCACAGCTTGTAAGTCCCTCTGCATCTCGCATATGCAATAACACCTTTTCTGTAAAGTGGTAACAGAATTGAAAGAACTATCATCTATCAGCATCGTACCTATTCCCAGCAAAACCTACCCACTCCTACGCTCTGCGCTTTAGTTAAACATCTTCTTTTTTTAAAAAATCAACGTATTGATATTCAGCCACCTTCAAGAATGTGTGGATATACTCACCCCAAGTTCCAACCGTTCCTCCACACTACTTATATTCAGTTCTCGTGCTTTATTGCACCTTCACAAATGCACTGCTTCAATCTAACCTGGATTAAATTCCATTAGCCAATTTTCTGTCCAATTGATTATACCATCTCTTCCATCCCACAGCGATCCCTCTCACCGTCAACCATATGATCAATTTCTGTAACATCTATGGATTTCCTCATTGTATCCCTTATAGTTATGTCCAAATCATTAATATCTCAAACATTGTGTTCAATGTTTTTAATTAATTACTCCAATACACTAGAGGGATAAATTAAAAATTAAATTTAACTTCAACTTGCCTTCAACGCACATGAAAATTCATTATTATAGACTCCTAATATTTGCAGTGGTCTGAACAATGCAGCCATTTGAATACTGTTAAACCTAGTAAAAATCCAAATAATAGTTCAGTTATCAGTTAACACCAACATTTAAGAATTTACATTTTTGTATCTAGTTAGTTCAGATCAAACCTTTGCATTTGATACTAGTCAAATCAAACAAGAACTATCCCTGTAGCCGAGAATACCAGATTAAAGCCTTGATTGATAATTTTATATCAGCATCATTACCATTTTGCCACAATGCCGCAGCCTCACAGTGCCAGAGACCTGGGTTCAATCATGACCTTGGGTGCTATACCACATAGCACATTCTCCCTGTGACCGTGGATTTTCTTCAGGTGTTCTGGTTTTCTCCCACTTCAAAAAGAAGCTGAGTTCTGTAGATTACCCCCTGTGTGCAGAAATGTGTACCCCAGGGTACAAAAATGCGATAACATAGAACTAGTGTGAACGGGTGATCAATGGACTCGGTGTACCAAAATGCCTGCTTCCAATCTGCATCTTTCAATCAATCAATGATTTACTTAAGAAGTATAATTAAACTGTGTGGGAAGGAACTGCAGATGCTGGTTTAAACCAAAGATAGACACTAAATACTGGAGTAACTCAGTGGGACAGGCAGCATATCTGGAGAAAAGGAATGGGTGACATTTCGTGAGGCCCTTCTTCCGATTGATTAAACAGTTTTTTTTCATTAAAGTGGTAATAAACTTTGCATTCCCTTGCTTCTGAAAAAACTCACCTTTCGATCTTTTTCAGAAATTAACCACTGAGAATGACGGTTACCTAAAAAATAAAATAAAGTTTCAATGAATATTATGAAACCTGGATGAAAACTAGAAGAATTAATTGTAACAAGTTCCATTTCCACATTAAGAAAATAACACAGATCTTTATCCCAATATATCACCATTCAATATTTTTCAGAAGCTAAAACAACTTGAGAATTTACAATGGTGAAATTACCATTAAAACACAAAGTACTTGTGCTAGAACTCCAGGATCCGTGCTCAACTGAGAAAACGCAGGCCAAAACGAAAGTATTATCTAAATACACCAACTTACAATAAATGACTCCATATGCGAAAAAAAAAAAACACTTGCACAGACTACAATTACAAAGAAAAACACATACTGCATGTCATACGTTTCCTTTCTGCCCCAACTATTTCTTCTCCACCAAATCCACCTACTGCCTTGCTCTGCTGCCTCTGACATTTTCTTTACAGCCTGACACAAACTCTGTCTGCAAATTCCTTGCTCTCCAAATAGCGATATGGTTGATCTCGCTATGAAACCTCTACAACCCACCTCTACATGACGTACTCTTGCTCTCCATCCTCGCTGCTCAACTTCTGCTGCCAACTCTACATATCTATGCCTTTTCCTTTCACAAGCCTCATCCACTAAGTTCTCCCAGGGCACCATCAGTTCTATAAAATACACTATCCGCTGACTAACTGACCATAACACTATATCAGGTATCAAACTAGTAGTCATTATTTCCTGCGGAATAACAAGCTTTCCTCCTAAATCTACCCGCATCTCTCAATCACTGGCTCCCCGTAACTGGCCTGACTCATACCTATCTGCAAACTTCCATCCTCTACCTTTCTCTCCCTCACAGCCAAAATGAATTGCTGCACTCCCAGTCCTGATGCCTACTGAATTCACCTGTACTCTCCTCCTCTCCATTGCTGCAGCTATGTACTTCAAGACCTGGTTATGTCGCCAACCCTGAGAAAGACTAGTTCTACATCCTGACAAAATATGCCTCAACGTTGCCACCTCTGAGCACAAGGGGCACGCCGGGTCCCCACCTACCCATTGTTTGAGGTTCTGAGGTGATGGCAGCACATCATTAATAGCCCTTATGAAACTTATGTGACCCGCCTCCATACACCACAGGCACCTCCAGCTAAACCTCCTCTTTTCTACACTTTCCCAGTTCATCGACTGTCCCTGCTTAACCTGAACTACTGCCCTTACACTTCTCACTGCTTCCTACTGATGAAATACCTGCTCTACAACCAATTTCCTCCTCTCTGTTTGATCTGCTTTCCCTGTGCTAAGCCCTAAGCCTCTTTCCCCTTGCTGCACCCTACCAACAATGTCTGTATGCCTCAGAACTGCTTGTGCTTCTTCTACTGCCTGCTTTGAGTTCCACTTGCTCTCTCTAGCTACACTTGGCACCAGATTACTAACTAAGGTATCCTCACTCCCTGATAATTGCAACTCTAACCTCACCTTAGCACACTTAAACTCCTCTGTTAAGCTCGGCAACGGTAAATGGAGAATACCTTTCCCATATAAAGCCACATTACTAAGACACCGTGGAACTCCTAACCATTTCCTTATATATATGAACTAACCAATCTCTCTAACCTTTGCACCTTAGAAATAGGCACTTCATATACTGTCAATGGCCACATCAACCTAGGGAATAGCTCAAACTGCAAACACCACAGCTTCAACTTGCCTGGAAGCCCTGATTTCTCTATCCTTTCTAACTTGTCAGTAACATCCTTTCGAAGTTGCTGGACCTGTTCAGTGTCATCCAACTTCCTGTTATACCACCTACCCAAACTTTTAACTGGTTTCTCCATTATTGACGGGACTTCTTCTTCATCTACACAGAACCTTTTCTCTGCTACCTTTCCTCTTGCCAAAGAAATACTCCGTGACTTACTAGGCTTAATCGCATTTATATCAACGGGTCGAGGGTGGAGAGGGTCAGGAGCTTCAAATTCCTGGGCGTGCATATCTTTGAAGATCTCTCCTGGTCAGAGAACACTGATACAATTATAAAGAAAGCACATCGGCGCCTCTACTTCCTGAGAAGATAATGGAGAGTCAGTATGTCAAGGAGGACTCTCTCGAACTTCTACAGGTGCACAGTAGAGAGCATGCTGACCGGTTGCATCGTGGCTTGGTTCGGCAACTTGAGTGCCCAGGAGCGGAAAAGACTGCAAAACATTTTAAGCACCGCCCAGTGCATCATCGACTTTGACCTCCCTACCATTGAGGGGATCTATCACAGTCGCTGCCTCGAAAGGGCTGCCAGCATCATCAAGGACCCACACCATCCTGGCCACTCATTCATCTCCCCGCTGCCTTCAGGTAGAAGGTACAGAAGCCTGACATCTGCAACATCCAGGTTCAGTAATAGCTGCTTCCCCACAGCCATCAGGCTATTAAACTCAACTCAAACAAAACTCTGATCATTAATAGCCCATTGCACTTTATCTGTTTATTTATGTGTGTATATATATATATATATATTCATTGGTATATGGTCACACTCATCAGTTCTGTTCTGTATTTATTTATGCCTACTATATTCTGTTGTGCTGAAGCAAAGCAAGAATGTCATTGTCCTATCTGGGACACATGACAATAACCTCTCTTGAATCTTGAATCTTAATCTTCAATCTAGCCCATTCAAGAGTATAATTTAACTTCTCTAACAATCTTCTTGTACAAGCTACTGTTGTCGTCACCAAGGTCATATCATCCATATAGGCCCGAATTGGAGGGAGGCGCAGTCTTTCCTGCCGTTTCTCCCCACTGACGACCCACTGTGATGCTCAATAGTGCACCCTTCCATAATGCCCATCTCTAGTCTCTGCTATGCTGTCGTAAAGTCTGCTGTATTAAAACACATTTGGACATCTTGGAAATATGCTTTCACTAAATTTACTATTGATACTGGAACTCTAAATAAATCAAAAGCACTACAAATAAGACTATGTGGCACAGATCCAAAAGCATTTGCCAGGTCCAAAAACACTACATGCAAATCTCTTCTCTCGAGCTTAGCTGTCTGAATCTGGTGCCATATTACACAAATGTGTTCTAAGCAACCTGCAAAACCTGGGATTCCTGCTTTCTGCACTGTGGTATCTATTAACCTATTCCTTTCTAAATAACTTGCCAGCCTCTGTGCCACTATACTAAAGAAAATCTTGCCTTCTATATTTAGGAGACATATACTGTAGGGCTTAAACAGACAACTCTGAAGACTCTTTCTCCTTGAGAATGAAAATTCCCGCACTATACGCCAAACCCCTGGTATAACCTGCTTCTCCCAAACTATAAGCAAGTTCCTCCACAAGATTATAAGCACACAAGGTGCACTTTTATATACCCAGTAAGGGATTCCATTTGGCCCTGGGGCCAAAGCAGCCTTCACACAACTTATTACGGCTTCCACTTCCTTCCACTTTGGTGACAAAACATCTAACATACTCTATCTCTCCTAAGGATGGTATATCCGGAAGGAAACCCATTCCCCTTTTCTTTTCTGGATCCGAGTTTGTCCTTTTTTTTCAATATTCCTCTTCCTTTGAAGCATTGAGCTTTCCACTATTTTCCTGACTAAACATTATTTTAACAAATTTAAATGTATCCCTATAAAATACTGACCTGACTCGCTCCTACTTCTTTCTCTTCCTCCAAAGGGGTTCTGTCCTCCTTAATATTGCTAACTGATTTCTTAACTCTTCTTGCAAAACATTAATTCCCTCTCTCTCATCAACTGTAGACTTTCTCCATTGCTTTCTCAACTGTATCCTCTCCTTCACTAGTCATTTATTTCTCTCTCTCTCGTCTAGATCTAACCACCTGTAGATACATCCATATTCCACTCGTAAAGAAAATAAACACTGATTTTTACCCCAATATATCAACATTCAACATTTTTCAGAAGCTAAAACAACTTGAGCATTTACGATGGTAATGATATCAAACAGAAGACTGAAGTATTTTCATGCAGGCAATTTTAAAAATTCAAAATTACACTAATTGTAAAATTGAACTAATTGGAGAATTTTGATGACATAACTGAATTTTGCCGAGCCATGCAAAAATAAGAAAAATGCATGTTTTAACCTATTTATTTTATAAAGTAGCAGATTTTAAATGAAAGTATGGAAGACAGAATTATAGTAATTATAAACATTTCACAAAGAAAAACAACACAATGCATAACAAACAAATGATTGACAATTTTAATTGCTTTCTATTTCAAACTGGAGAGGAATATTTTAATATGCAAGTTCTTTAAAAGCAATCGTGGACCATTATTCTTTATGCCCAATATGCCTGAATCTACCTGAAGGAATATAACATTAGATTTAGATTTTAGGAGTTAGATGTGGCCCTTGTGGCTAAAGGGATCAGGGGGTATGGAGAGAAGGCAGGTACAGGATACTGTACTGTACAGGATACAGGATGATCAGCCATGATCATATTGAATGGCGGTGCAGGCTCGAAGGGCCGAATGGCCTACTCCTGCACCTATTTTCTATGTTTCTATTATATTTGCCAGTATGGTTAAGCTGCAAAGTTTTGTTTAGTACAGTACCTACTTAACTAAATAAATTAATTTATTAAAAATACATGTCTAATCACTTTGTAAAGCTGGATCAGTTTACTGAAAAGTATACATTGAAATAAGATTATTTCAGCAGTTTTTCCGTATTAGAATTAGCATTTTATTGGTTATGTGCTTTCAAAGCTCAAATATCGATAAAAAAGATTGAAAAGATATTCCTGCAATAGAAGATTCCTGACCATATGAGTTATTCTATAGCAAAGTAAATAATTTCTGGTGTTGGTATTTATACTATTTGGATTGATAATGCTACAAGGATTTTTGGGATGGTGAACAACACACAACACAGTTCACCCGTTTCAAATGTCTGGAAAGGTCCTAAATATCTGAGAGATCTGCCTACCATCAGAAGTCAATTAAATTAAATTATTACAGATTAAGTTATAATTCACGTTGTCTGTTCGTCCCATTTGTCAATATTATCTGTAAATTTATCAACAACATAGAAAATGCAAAAAGTACTAAAGTCGCGCTCCCGTAATCATCCAGTTTGTTACCATATCACGGTTTGCCATATTGGTGGGGTAGAGAAAGAACGTAACATAGGTTGCCACTGTCATCAAAAGATTGCACAATTGTTACACCCTGAATCTATAAAATCTCACAAAATAATTTTTACCTTTGTTTAAATGTAACTACCTGATAGAAGGATGACCAATTAGTTATTTTATTCAAGGAATACGAGTAAATAGCATCTATGAAACCTATTCCAACAACATTTTCCACAAAAATCAATCTTGAATACAATGCTGCATTCAAGAAAAAAAGATTAAAAAGCTCTAACACATCCATCTAGTTATTTCAGTATTTACTTGAGCATAGTACAGCCTTCTTGTTTAGAGCCTAACTCACCACAAAAGGAAAAAAAATGAAGACGTTGTTTGAGGCCTAGTATTAATCCAGTTCCCCTTTAAACTGGTAAAGTATCGGAAATCTCAATGGATTGGTTTAGAAATATTAATTAAGAAACAGTACAATGTATATTTTTTAAATCAATTTTCACCACTGACTGAAAAAAGCAGTATTTAACGTAAATGATATTTGGATTGAGGTGGCTGGGGTTGCAAATTATTCAGCCTCGACTCACAAGACATCACAGAAATTGAACACAATACATTGGTTCAGAAGGCATTTGCCTTCTGCTGAGACTGCACTGAAACCACTTTCAATGTCACTATCACTACACAATCTGCCTGTATTTTAAAGTAACTTTTATTAAAAAAGACTTGAAATTTATAATACTGATGTATGGTTCAAGACAGAAACCAGAAGTTGCTTTTACATTTTTAAATAACATTAAGTAGCCAACAGCTCCGATCTACAACATATAGCAAACTTATTTAAATGTTAGCAGCAAATGATTATAAACGATATATATTTTGGGACCCATACTTTCTATTACCATATAAATGGATAGCTTCATAAACAGTGATTCCTTTCTCTCAAATTCATTCAATTTCTCAGTTCCTGCTTGGAAGGAGCTCTTGGAAGGAGTTTCAACTACTTTATTTCTCGGTTATCCATTCCTTTGCTCCAAATGCTCTTAATAGGGATTGTCTGCTCCCTTTTCTCAAACTTATTTTGTTTTTGTTGTGGACATGATTATACTTTGGGCTCCATAAGTTAATTTTATATTGGAAGATTACAATTTTTTCCATTCACTCATAATGCAATTGCTATTCCCTCTGATCTAATAAAAAAACACGGCAGTTTAGCAATCAACCATTTCACGTGGTTGAATTTTCGGCACGAGGAACCTAAAGGTAGCTGCTGCATCACTTCTTACGATTCCTAAACTGCCTGCACACATTAGCACCTTTGACGTTATATCATTATATTGTTAGGAAGGCATTGTAAAGCCTATTTTGCAAACACTTGGTAACTATGCAATTTAATTGATCATTCAAGAATATTTAAATCTAACATCATGAAGATCCTTAGTAAGCAAGAATAATTTGTACGATTATGTACGATATCATTTCAAAAAATATATACATGGAAGACCTAAATTAAAGTGGTAATTTCTGACGCTTACTCAAAGTATTGCAATGCGCACAGTGCAATGTAATAAATGGGGCCCAGTTTTACTTCCCATTTCCAAGTTCTTGACCATGGCCGATTGCTAAGTGCAGTTTGCTCCCTACTGATGCGAGAATCATCACTGAATACTTTTACTTCTCTCAAGGATGAGCTCAAGAACAGCTGGTGAAAAGATGAGAGTGAAAATAACCAAAATCTATTTTAGAACGACAACAGGCAAAAGAGCTGTTTATTTTTTAATGTGAAAATATTTAATTTTATATGGATAAATAATACAACTATATTTTGCTAAGCCATATGCACTTTGCATACCGTTCATAATTTTAGTGGGTCACAAACTATATTATTATATGTTCATTGAACACAGTTAACTTATAAGCAGGTTTCCAGCTCATGCAATTTTTATGTATGCAACAAAATGCGACTCTGTCTGTGCAGCCCATATTTGAATGTATAAGTACTGTACAACTGCACAATACCTGTCATTCATACATGTACTCTGGATTACGGAATATGATCATATATTTTAATCTTAATACAATTTTGATTTTCACTGGATATTAAAAATGATAAATTTTCACTTACATCCTGATCTTTTGCATTTGATCATTTTTGCTAGATATTTTAAGATCTATTTCAAGGCCGCTGTATTTATCTTAATTCATCAAATGCTAAGTTAAAATGAAAGCAAATGCATAAAAAAGCAATGCTGCAATGCACATGCATGTGTATACCGTCTTACAATGCACTTTATATATTTATTTGCAGTGGAAAATATTTAATGATGTGTTGTAGTAAGTGATCGCTGTGCAAGTTTACGTTGCAAGGTGCAAAAAATCGAAACATTGAGAATATTTAAAATGCCATTAAAATGGGAAATAATATTATTTGTTGCTTCATCCTATTTTTTGTATAAACACTGCAAAAATACTATAAAATATCCTCTTTTCTGCTTCCAACTACTTTCAGGAATTATTTTTGTTAAGAGTAGCGACGCACAAGATCATAACAAGAAAACCACAGCACTGCCATTATGTATTCCACAAAGCTCCTCAACAATTTTAAGCATTATATTAAATTTTACATCAATAGAAAAATATGATCATAACTATTTTTTTCATATTGTGGAAAAATGCTGCTCTAATGGATTAAACTCTGTGCTCCTAACCTTCAACGTGATTATATATCTTTATGTGCTGCTGAAAACTGCCAATTCTGATGACTACCCAAGTTTGATTTTAAGGTTGAAATCTGGTTGGTCACAGTATGTTTTACAGTTACTGTGCATTATGCTTTGCTCTTTATTAAGCCAAATGGAATTGATATATATCATGGTTATCCACCTAATACTTCTATTGATGTCAGCTTAAACAATTTTGGGAAGACTATGGTGGCACTTGATCCAATTTTCTGAATAGCATTTGCTAAGAGTTGGAAAATGATTTGATTTTCTGCACAGCAGGATAAATTTAAACCATTCTAAATCATATTCAAAAAAGTATCCAACCAAAAGCTCCTAAATAGTAATAGTCTTGACAGTTTGTTCAAATGAATCTTTTTAACCCTAGTGTGATCAAGTGGAATTGTATTTAGAAATTTTGCATTCAGACCACAATTTCACTATATTTGAAACTATGGTTTGCAGCCTTTTGTCACAATATCCACAATGGTAAAATAATTTTACTAAATATATCAAATTTAGATAACATGGATTAATATACCATAAACTTGCACAAGTTTGGAATGTGTCAAATATGTTTCTGCAAAGGAACTGTTTTCTCTAGAAGACACTCCCGTCAATGTTAACAAAATCTTTGTTATGGGTTTTTTGAATGTTTTCAGAGTGTAGCTCCAACAGGCAATTGGATTGAACTCTTTGTTAGGTTGTAATTGGCCTGTATGATAAAGTACGAGGGGTAAAAACAGTCAACTGACCATTTTTAAGAGTTCTGTCGGACAAACAGAAAGCATGTGTAGGAAGGAACTGCAGATGCTGGTTTACACTGAAAATAGACACAAAATGCTGGAGTAATACAGCGGGACAGACAGCATCTCTGTATAGAAGGAATGGGTGACGTTTCGGGTCAAGACCCTTCTTCAGACTGAGTCAGGGGAGAGGGAGACACAGGGATATTAAAGGGTAAGGTGTGAAAACGAGACATCTAAGGGGACGAAGGTCAAGGAAAATGTAGAATATATCATTAGCTAGGGGAAGGTACAAAGATAAAATGTAATCAGGAAGACAGCCAGACTGTTCAAACTAGGATGGGGAGGGATGGAGAGAGAGGGAAAGGAAGGGTTACTTGAAGTTAAAGAAGTCAATATGCATACTGCTGGGTTGTAAGCTGCTCCAGCAAAATATGAGGGGCTGTGCCTCCAATTTGCGTAGGGCCTCACTCTGACAGTGGAGGAGGCCCAGGTCAGAATGGGAATGGGAGGGGGAATTAAAGTGTTTAGCAACCGGGAGATCATGTAGGTTTAAGCGGACTGGGCGGAGGCATACAACTAAACGATCACGGAGCCTGCACTTGGTCTTATATATAGGAGTTCACACCTGGAACAGCGGGTGCAGTCGATGAGGTATGAGGAAGTACATGGGAGGAGTGACACAAAGTGCTGGAGTAACCACTGAATTTACATGGGACCATTTTTTAGACAAATTTACAAGGCATCATTTACGTCCTCAATGCACCTCAAAGCATTTTAGAACAATTCTTATAATTCTGAATAATTTTACAATGTAGGGACCATGGCAGCCAAATGCACAAACGGCTACAAACAGCAATACATGGATGATTTAAAAAATTATAATTTTGCGATCTTGACTGAGGGATTAACAATGGTCATAACACTAGGAATAACTCCACGGTCTTCTCTGATTATATTGTCACATAGGCACAGTACAGTATCGATGGATGCAAATCCTCCTTTACCTCCCACAGTACAGCACTGTAATTCAGTATTCTTTAAAGTGAGATTTACAAGCTTCTAATTCGGAGGTCTGAGTGCTACCATCCACTTGAGCCTCACCTCATATAGCATTGATATGAAAACAGCAAAAAAATATTATACCACAAACAGTGTGGATCAAAACAACAAACAATTGATGAGTTACTGTAGGATCATTTAATATGTAGCAATTAGAAATAAAAATGTGAATGCTGGGAGTCAATGAAACTCAAATTATTGAAAATGCATAAAGTCAAGACTAATTATAGACTGAATTGTGCATCTTTCGTATTTTCTTCCATTTGTACATAACAATGCTTTTAGGGGAAGGAACTCTTTTTTAAAACAAAACATCTGATCTGTAATGTTTTCTCAAAATTTTTTTTAATCCTACTGTGATATTTACTGAAAACTAAATACATTTACACTAGCATGGTGTGACTACTAAGCAATGCAAACTTTGAATATTGCCCTATTGGTTATGTGTTATTAGAAGTTTGAGTACCTATCACCACTGTTGTAAAAATCTTGTGTTCAGTATGTCTACAGCAAGCGAGGTTCCTTAGTTCTAATAAATACCACTTACAGAATTAATCCTTAATGAAGCAGACCAAATCAGACTTAAAATAACACTGCATACATTGACATTAAAAGATCTATGCTTATTGTCATGGCACGGCCAAGAATCAATATGTAAGAAACAGTAAACCCTTCCTCACCACCAAATTGTTGATCGCTACTCTGGAGGTTTTATAACTAATATTTAGATTTCCATGGCTAAATAAAGTAATACCCAAGAATTAGTAATACAAATGTGTACATCAAAATATATAGTCTAATATGATACTGAGTGGGAAATGGCAAGCAAAATCAAAGTTTTGAATGCCACGTTCTTAATCATCTTAGTTTGTTGTTACCACATGGTATTGCATGGGCTGAACATTTTTCAACAGGGTTTTAAAATCAATAATAGCTATGTGTGCTTAAATAACTTTAACCAAAACTTATATCAGCCATTACTGAATATCTATATGTAGAATTATAATAAAGCATGCAGTTTCTGGATAACTAACACGCAGCTGGATTCAATCTTAAAACTTTTTTATATTATTGGATCACTTTTACTAACTTCTAGACTTCTGTTAAATGAATTTCGATATATCATGTACAATTCATTCTTGTGTTGTATCATGTGCCACATGCCACCTTCCTGGTGTCTGATCATGCAAAAGTTATTTGGTGAGATAACTGAGTGGGTTTCAAATAAACAATGCAAGTCATTATTTTCATATGTACCTAACCATCATCCTAACCTCATTATTCAGGTTCAAGTTGAAATGAGCAATTTATCATAGGGGGAAATACTAAATGTAAAATTAACTATCACCATCCCAGAAAACAATTTGCTGCATTTTCTCACTGATAATTATTCAGATATTCTTTGCTGCTCCATACTTTTTAATTCTGCTCATGTTCTGTTCAAGATGGTAAAAATATTTTCTCTCCAAAAGAAAACGCTTACTTATAAAAAGTGGTGAAACAGAAGAATCAACCTGTGTGTATTTTCTCTTTCTCTCTCCCTCAACCTCTATTTCTCCTCCATATTGACAACCTAACAAAATAACAATTTATCACTAATTTAGCTAATACAACGAGATCAACAAAATGCTCACCATTGAGGTTATTCTTTTCAGTTAAATTATAGGTGATCAAATTAAATTTCCAGTATTTGAGATAAACTGCATGCAGGTTAACAAAGATAAACAGAGCAGATAATGGATTTTATTAATTTAGGCTGAAATATTTTGCTTGTGCACTGCTCAAGTCTCTATGGTCCCATTCCACAAAATGTCATAAAAGATTACGGGTAAGAATATCCCACTTCATTGAAATAAAATCCAAATATTAATCATTTTGAAAATATCAGATTATTTCTCTCCCAGCACCTACCTCATTGTTAAACTACACACTGCTTTGATGATCCATTTTCCTACAATTCTGTTAAGGAGAATGGATTTGTCCACTCACAACCACACCTGACAATGATACAACAAGCTTCTTTACAGGAGGTTCCGTTAAAAAAAAAAGATGAAGACGATACCACCCTCCTGGTACAATGCAGTAATCCCCTAGCACTCCTGAATGACACATGCACATGGGTAATTTCCTGAGTCAGGGTCACACAGCTTGGATTTGATTCAATTCACTGACTCTGTGTAAAAGACAATGTAGTGCACTGTGTAAACAGGGACAATGTTCACTTTGGGTCCACATAAATGAGTTCAAAAATGAAACATTTTGCACCAGCGATGATATATGGGTTTTGTTACTACTGTGATTTCTAAATGATGGAAAAAGATCAGGCCGTGTGTTCTTCAATTTATTTGCAAAAGTAATATGTCGTCTCTTAAAAAATAAGTTACGGAAAGGAACACAATACAAGTGTGGTGTAAGGATTTACTTTTCTACAAAACCATTCTAATTACACGACATAAGGTCCTTTGTACATTGCCAGATATTACATGTGTTAGCAATGAGCTATTTAAAAAAAATTAAAACCTAAAATATCCAGGAGCTTTTAGTAATCAAGCCTAATATAATAATTAAACAAAGTCTCATTATTTTTAAACAAAAATCTGCTTCCATAATTTGGTGATGAATTGAAGAGAACTACTAGTACATACATCCACTTTCTCTATGGCTCTTTTAAAACATCACTGACTCCTGATATTAAAATCCCAGAGTCATGTCCACATAGTACAATGATTTCAGAAACAAGAACATCGCCAAGTGGGCTAGCTCTTAAATATCAGTGTTACATTTAATTAACAAAATACCTTCTTCATCGAGCATCAATACACTACTTTGGAGATCAATTGAACAGTTACGTGGAATAGTCAGTCTGCCTACCTAGCTATGGGAATTATTTAAATAGCTCAAGTTATTCTTAGTTTCAATATGAAGTCTCACTTAAGGTAAAACCAGCAAGAAAATGTGAGTGGCAACAATGCAAGTTACCATGAAGAGGAAGAAATATACTTTGGCATACATAAAGATTAACATAATCTATCACTGTATTGTATAAGGGATCAAGTCAAAAGTATATGCATGTTTGTATGTATTTCACAAATATGCGTACATATATATCATGCTTAAGGTACAAGACCAAGTTTGTTATGGAAACAATAATGACATTTTCTATTCCATAACTGCCGCCACTTCACAATTATTGTAAATCAGATGTCTGTATTTTTTTTAATCCATAGATATAAAATTGATTCACATAGGATTGACAATTTTATGATGACAGATAATAAAAACTGAGAAAGTTAATTATAGTTAGTATGATAATTATAGAATAGATTGGTTAGAAAATCAGGAAGGAAATCTAGACTTCAGATTAATGATTGAAGAATGATGCAAGTACATTTTTTATTATCCTACATAGAGTAAATTAAAATATAGAATACTTTTTAATAGTTGAGATAGAGTGTATGCCATCATTTTAAATGTAACTGTCATTGTACTGGCTAACTTCTGCAAATGCACTGGAGAAAGTCTCCTGACTGGAGCATCATAGCCTGGTACAGTAGTTCCATGGCAAAGGCCGCAAGTGCACAGAGTGGTGGACTCAGCCCGATGGGTCATGGCCACAGTCTTCCCCTCTATCAAAAGCATCCACATGAGATGCTGCCTCAAGAAGACGGCATCCATCATTAAGGATCTGCACAATTCGGGCTATGCCTCCTCTCACTGCTGTTATCCAGCAAGAGGTACAGTCCCACACCACCAGTTTCAACCACTTTCCCACAACCATCAGACTCTTGAACCGACCTGTACAACCCTAATTCTAGCTCAATAACAGAACACTACAGAGCACCTACACTACACTACTATGGACTTGTTTCTAATTGTGATTTTTTTTATGTCTTAGTCTTTTTCTTTTCACTGTATTGCATAATTTATGTATAATTTTAAGCACTTTTTTTTATTGTACCTGTATCTCTTCGTAAATGTGCTTACGACAATAAACTAGACAGTATAATTGAAAAGCTAGAGTATAAAAGAAACCAAAGAACAGGCAGGGAAAGGGACTAGAATCAGTCACACAGCACAGAAACAGGTCCTTCGGCCCAACTTGCCTATGTAGACCAAGATGCCCCATCTGCAGCAGTCCTATCTGCCTGCATTTGGCTCATCTATTTTCTATCTATCTCTACTATTACAAAAACTTTCATCTTGACCACTTCCGGTCTGCGTTGTAATTAAATTTGCACAAAAACGATCCCCCATAGCACTACGATATTTCGCCACCTTACTCACCATTCCCCGCTGCTGCAAGTCAAATAAGTTTTGTCCCCATCGGTGAAATAGTACAAAAGTTATGAAGGTTTAAAAATCGTAAAGAAACGCCCCTTCTGGAACCCGCTGTCAATAACGCGGCAAGGAGAATAAAAAGCTGAAGGGGCGCAGTGTGTTGCGCAGCTTGCAGAGAGTCAGCGGCTCGGGGAGAGGCTGCTTCTGCAACTACCAGAACGACCAGCCGGAAGCTACTGAGTTGAACCAGAAGCCTCTGAGTGAAGACGGAGTGGGACCGGGATCTGGTGCGTGAGGCCGAAAGCTGAAGGTGCGGGGTGAGCAGAGTGCGTGCCCCCCCCCCTCTCTCTTCCCCCTCCTTCCCCCCCCACCCCCGCCTTTCCCCACACTCCCCCTCCCCCCACACTCCCCCCCCCCCCACCCCCCCCCTCCCCAACCTCCCCTCCCCACCCTCTGAGTGGTGGAATATTGCTTTGGGGGACGGGTCACGTTGGGGGAACAGGTGAGTGGTGGAATATTGCTTGAGGAATGTGTTGAGGGACCAGTTTGCTGTGGGGGGAACAGGTGAGTGGTGGAGTATTGCATTGGGGAATGGGTTGCGTTGGGGGGGGGGGACCAGGCCTCCCGTGTGACTGGGACCCAACGGGTCCCACTTAGTCTTGTATATCACTAATCCTCTCCTATCCATAGACCTATCCAAATGTCTTTTAAATGTTCTTATAGTACCTTCCACAAATATCTCCTCTGTCAGCTCGTGGCATATACCCACCACTGTCTAGGTTAAAAAGTTTCTCAGTTTCCTATAAAATTTTTCTCCTCTCACATTCAACCCATGTCCTCTGGATCTTGATTCCCATACTGAGTAAAAGACTGTGCATTCATCCTATCTATTCCCCCCATGATCTATACCCCTCATCCTCCAATGCTCCAAGGAATGTAGTCAATGTCTAGTACAACTGTAACATAACATCCCAACTTCTGTACTCAACACCCTGACTGACGAAGGCCAATGTACCAAAAGCCCTCTTAACCCCCCCTATTTACCTGTGGTGACACTTTCAGGGAACTGTGTACTGACACTCCTAGATCCCTCTGCTCCACAACACTGCCCAAGGCCCTGTCATTCATGGTGTAAATCCTACCTCGTTTGACTTCCCAAATTCAACACCCTGCACTTATTTGCATTAAATATGATTAGTCAATCAATAGCCACTTGGTCAACTGATCTAGTTCCTGCTGTAATTTATAATCAGCATCTTCGTTATCTACGATGCTACTCACTTTAGTGTCACCTGCAAACTTACTCATCATGCTTTCTACATTCTCATCCAAATTGTAAACCACAAACAGCACCGATCCATGAGGCACACCACAAGTCACAGGCCTCTAATATAAAAACTGGCTTTCACCTTCACCCTATGCTTCCTTCCATGGAGCCAATTCACTATCCATTCAGCTAGCTCTCCTGGATCCCATGCGATTAGTACAGCATTTGGCAGGATACGATCGACCAAATATCCTAATTCTGTACTGAAAATTCTAGAAATCTGGGAACAGATTTAAAAGTTGTATATAGAAAGGGTGTATTTCAAGTACAACCACGTAAAAGATAAAGCAGGAATTAAAATCAATGGTAATGTTGTTAGAAGGATCCAACTAAAAGTAAAATTCTGGCTATATGAACCTCACAGAATCCCTGTTTAACAACTACTGGTACATGCAATATATTTATGCAAAATACATTGAACTGATTTTATAATTAACTAACAATGATTTAGGGAGTGTATGCAATGTGTTGCTCAATCTCAAAGTGTAAGATGACTTCTGCTCACATAATATCAGTGATGCTACAAGTGTTCTCAACATCCCTGGGTTACGAAAAAAAAAAAATGACCCTCATTACCTGCTCTTAATCTCAATTCAATGCCTGTAGCTGGACATGTGAATACATTTACATTGAGAATAGACAGAATCAGACTCAGCTGTGATGTTGTTTGTCCTCACATCAGTCAATCAAAGAAGAGGGAATAGTCATTGTCTGTGCCACTTAAGGTGCTCAAAGGCAGAGTGCTAGTAGAACAGTATCACATCAAGAAGCTGATGACTTCAAGGGGGGGGGGGGGGGGCAACTGGTAAGAAGATAATTACTTCACTAAGATAATTATAAAAGCAAAATAATACAATTCTGTTTTACCATTTTCATTAACTAAGGGTTTGCAAGTGCATAACTGCAGAATTTCATTACCATTTATATCTTTGTTTCAGTAAAACCCATTGTGTTTTTTGCTGTACACTGTTTGCATTATATCATGAGGTTAAGTAAAGGGCTGGTTTTGTGTGGTATATACTATGCTTTACATTCATTCAAATCTTAATCAAATGCTTAAGCATGTACATTCCTAAAAATGTGATTTAAAAAGATTCCAGCAGCCAATCTATATATTATGTAGATAAAGGATACACAAACACAATCAAAAGCAGTTTTGCTTTGTCTTTTACACAGAAAAAGTGAAAACAATGCAATCTACTCCACAACCCAGGCTTTTGGGATGGTACACACTAGTGATCACACAATACTGATGCACTACAGTTACCCCTGGCAACCTTCCTCAACTGTAACAATGCTGCTGTACAATAGCTTTCCCTGGATTTCTTTCTCTTCAGTTGGCTAAACGCTTGGGGACCATCTGCGTCGGCATGCTTCAAAGAACGGCCTGCCTGTGGGCCTGTCACTCCGAACATCACCTCTCTGACCCTGACTAAATGGAACTTTCAATGCATTTCTGTCCTCCCTGTTGACTTCTCCTATTAAGGCAACTTTTGACAAAGAAAGCGGAAGAGTGGGCTAACTGCACCCAAGAAAGGTGGTGTCTGATACATTTGAACACAAGGATTAGGAAACCAATACATAACAAAAGATGTGAAGGAAAATGCAGTGGCGTAGAACAATATTGTTTTAGTCAGTTTCTTCAAAAATACAAAATGTACCTGTTTCAATCAGTCAACTGGGCAATAATTCTTCAAAGTAAGAAACAAGTTCTGTGCGACAATAAACTTAGATCTATTTTTAATGAGTCATTTGGATTCTTTTTTGGGGGGCAGGGGTGGATGATTGAGGAATGATATGATATGAAATTAAATGGAATTCATCTACAGATGAATCCAGGTTTCAAGGTAACAACTTCATATTTGATCAATCGGACTTTTCCTGAGCATATTCCTAAAGTAAATATTCGATTGGCTCAGCTAAAGCCCATTCATGACTGCCATGGGTTGTGGGTCCATACCTCAAGACAGTGCTGAGTTTTGAAAATGAAGTTAAATTGAGGACCAACATTTCTTTTGAGATGGGTACAAACAAAAATGTGGGTTGTTTTTCCTGCTATAGATTTATCCCTCATGTTCAATTCACAAATTATAATATTTACTTAATTTGTTGTTTTAAAAACTTTACTGGTGAACATCGGCTAGATGTTTAACTACCACAAAATGTGCACCTGAAATCAGCTGGGTGTGAAGTGCTCATTGTTGTAAAAAAGCACCAGAGTTTTGCAGTGTTAAATAAACGTTTATTCAATTACATAACTTCTTACTCAAAATACAAAATCACTAAGTTACATTATAATTGATTTTTCCAAATTTTAAATATTCCTTCATATTTGTATCCATCACATTCAATAGACTCATCAATGATGATTATGCTTTGCTTTAATTCATTTGTATTCCAGTCACAATGGAATGGATTGATTTCTGATTTTGTTTAATATTAGATAATTCCATTTTTTTTAACTCACAGTAGCACCTTATTGTGAGCATGTACACATGTAAGAAATAATTAGAATTTCTTTCTTTCAAATTAAGGCAAAATAAGATTAACAAATATTTCAGCTCATGGACTCTAACAGATGAATTACTGTTACAGTACACTATGTGCAATTAGCACTGCACATGGATTCTTCAAAGAAAAGAATTATAAACTTCCATAATGCATTATCTCGTGCCTTCTCTGGCAGGTGCTGACTAAAGATAAGGTATAATTTCAAGAGAACCATGGCTAATTTTCTTCCAGTCTCATTCGTCCAGAAAAAGCCAGGCCAATGGAGGCTTTTGCCATAACCCTAATCAAGATGAATATTAGGGAAATTGTTAAGATTAATTTTAGGTCATATTTAATAATAATTTTGGTTGAAATCAGATTTTCTCTAAAATAATTGCCAGGGACCTTCAGGCAAGAAAGTGTTTGTTTGGACATTCTAGAGTGATTTTAGCAATTAAAAATATTTTGTATATAAGAAAATTTCATAAGATCTGAGAGTTTAAAAACAGAGATGATTATTCACCGCTTTCAAAATGCACACGTATATTTGCATGCCAATGTCACGAGCGAGAGAGAGAGAGAGGGGGCTAGGAAATAGAGAGAAGAGAAGAGAGAAAGGGAGAAAAAGAAGTGGAGAGAGAGAGAAAGAAAGAGGTAGTGAAAGAGAGGGGTGAGGAGAGAAGTGGAGAGAAGAGAGAAATGGAGAGAGGGAGAGATGTGATGAGAGAAAGTGAGAGAGAGGTAGAGAGTGAAAGAAGGTAGAAAGAAAGAATGAAAGGGAGCGAGGACGAAAGAGAGAAGCAGAGAAAAAGAACTGGAGAGAGAAAAAGTGGTAGCGAGAGAGGTCGAGTGAAAGAGAGGTGGAGAGAACGATGAGAAGTGGAGAAAGAGAGGAGTGGAGAGAGAAGTGGAGAGAGAGAGGGAGAGAAAGAGAGAACACACACACATACACAGAGAAACAAGGTGACTGGATCAAAGCTAAGGATCCCAACCGAGCCTATGCATTAGGTAATCCAATGGTAACAGTTCAAGCATTCAATCAAAACTGCAGCTGGTGGAAAAACTGAAATTAGTTGCAAAAGATGACTAAAACTGTTTGATAAAAGCAGTGGATCTGAGAATTCATGAGTGGCGAGAACAGAGAATCAAATTCAATTTTTAGCTTAGGGACCCACTGAGGCAAAAAAAATGTCAATGCAGTCCTCTCAATAAAGGCACGGCCGGATGAGTTTTGCTATCAAAGCTAATGCAAAGAGAACTGAAATCCCAATTCTAATGTAAAATATTTAATAAACGAATATATATATTTTAAAATAATAATTTCACTGAAAAGTATTCCAAAAATAACCTTCAATACTCGATAGTATTTTGTAAAAATACGCCCTCCGAAGACATATAAATTTTGTAATTCTCTTCCGTTCAAGCTTTTTATGCCCATACATCTTTCCAATGAGCTTAAGTCTGTTGTTGTTTCACAACTTAGGGATCTTCACTCCTTCAGCTCCTAGTGAAACATCTTTCACTTTTTTCAAATCGCAGCTTTGAAATTGCCTTGATCCAATCATCGATCTGTGCAATTGTGACAATTATATAATATTTTCATTCATTACTCCACTACTTTCAGTGGGATGTTAAACCATCCTCCATTCTATCCAGCTCTTCCCCAAGGTCCACTTTGTTTGATTCAAATCCTATAATCATCAGTATATTTCTAACAATAGCTTTTCCTGCAGCCTTTATATATTTGTCTCTGGTGTACCCAAAGGTTGCTCAGATACTACTTTTTACATTTGCAAACATCTCCTTGGCAAAATATTTCCAATTATTTTTCTGTTTATGCTCTTAACAGCCAACTCTACATCTCCACTAGTTTTTATTTTAAGAGATAAAGTGTGGAAAAGGCCCTTCGGCCCTCTGTGCTGACCAACAATCACCCGTATACTCGTGCTACGTTACCCACCTCTGCAACCTACACACTGGGGCAATTTACAAAAGGCAATTAAACTACAAACCTGCACGTCTTTAGAATGTGGAAAGAAACTGGAACACTGGAGAAAATCCACGTTCCACAGGGTGAACGTAGAAAATCCTTACAGACAGCACCTGTAGTCAGGATTGAACACAGATCTCTGGCTGTAAGGCAGCAACTCCACTGCTGCGTCACTGTGCCGCCCCAATTCCACACCTATCTCTCTCTCTACCCGTCATTTCATATCAGTCAAGGAAACAGTGATTATAAACTAAAATCTGCAACAGCCTCCCAATTCTTTCTTAATTCCTACAATTGATGATCCTACACCTTTAATCCTATTGTTGTTTTAAACAGCAATACACTGATAAAAAATATTTTTTATTTTGCTAATGCTACCACCCCTCTGATATGTCACACCAAAACCTCACAATCCAAAGGGCAAAATCTAGCAACAGAAGATCCTGTTAGGATTAAGTTAAGATCTTTCTTGAACTTAATATGAATTAATTAAAATGAAAAGCAAGCATGATTAACGAGCAACAAGAAGTAATCATAAAAATAGGGCAATCAAATTCTTTAGTCAGTTTTCTTTAAGCTACAAACCATAATCCAACTGACTGTAACACTATTCACATGAAAAATAAGCAAAAAGGATACAATAATATGAACAATACAGAATTTATCAGCAATATTTTTCCCCAATCAAATCCATCCTTGAGGTTATTGGTGTGACATAGATTGAGGTATTTCAACAAATTCAATATATTTACCAAGGTAACATTTTTGCTCTGCTTCAGCCACCGGGACATCCAAGATGCACAAATCAGATACTCTCTCATTAGACATTCAGATTCTTATTAGTTTATTGTCATACACACCATGGTGCAATGAATTTCCTTGGTCGTATGAAGTTCATAGAGTAAATAGTATAGGTGGTAATGATAGTGCCAGGCTGTAACACAATCTGAACTTGAGCTAAAACAGTGCAATAATGGAATAACCAAATCACAATCAATCACAATCACAATGATACTTTATTAGCCAAGTATGTATTACAACATCCGAGGAATTTCATTTGCCAAGTCAGTCATACAAATAAAAAGCAACGGAACACAAACACATTTTAACATAAACATACAAAACATCGACTCCTCCACATTCCTCACTGTGATGGAAGGTGAAAAAAAGTTTAAATCTCTTCCTTCATTGTTCTCCCCCAGTCGGGGGCCTTGAGCCTTCTGTTGACGGGCAGATCTTGACTCCCGTAACCGGCGACGTTTGGGCCCTCCGCATCGGGGCGATCAGCTCCTGCATCGGGGGAATGTCAGCTCATCCTCGCCGGCAATCGGACCCCAGGTCGGGGCTGGTCGGACCTCTGCGTCGTTGGAGCGTCCGAACTTGGCCTCTCCCTAGACTGCTAGCTCCCGATGTAAAGTTTGCAGGCAAGGGATCAGCTCTGATGTTAAGTCCACGCCCCGCGGTGGGGCTCAAGGTCAGTCCGAGGAGGCCTCCAGCTCCATCGATGGTAGGCCGCAGAGAGACCGGAGATCTAATCCGGAAAATAAAATAATTCATATGAACATGCCGCATCTTCTCAGATGCCTAAAAAGGTCAATACTCTGATGTGCTTTCTTGATCACTGCAATACTGTTTAGGAACCAGGTAAGGATGCTGATTATATGGATGTATATGAACTTGAAGATGTTGACCATTTCCATAGGACCTGAACTGCACACTCCCCCCTCTCCCTCTCTGGCCAAAACCTGAAGAAAAGCCAAAAGCTTTATGCTTGGATCCATGGTAAATGGTAGCCAAATAAATAAAAGTGATAAATCTGAATAAAAGATAATGTCCTAGAAACACTCATCAGGTTAGGCAGCATATGTGAAAATGTTTAATTGTTTCCTCTTGCAAATTTCTGTAATCTAATTCTAGTATCCTTATTTCAAAATATAGTTCATTTCATATTTTCTTTCAAAGGGATGAAATTACTTTATGTCTTTCTTCACAGTATATTTATTGCATGATGACATTGGTAGAAATTACCATGAATACATACTTTCTGGAGGCAAAAATCCTACCTTCACACTGCTATCCTCCCCACAGTTAAGTGATCTAATACTCTGTTAAATCAGATGGATTTAGAATTATCTGAACTTTCGTAAAGCTGTTCCGTATTGCTTCAATGACTGCACCCCCGTGACAAAATAGAAAATTGTCCAAATATGTAATGGATCTTAAAAAGGACATATCCAATCTGACTAATTACTATTCTGTCAATCTACTATGAATTAATGGCAATGCGGTGGAATGTATGGTTGACATTACTATTAATCAACACAGGCAGTGTGATTGAACTTCCTTGCCATTTCTCCAGCTGATCTATATCTCGCTGAATACAGCCTTTCCACCACAACCCTCTATCTGTTATTAATAAGCCAGTTCTAAATCAATATCACCAAGGCATGGTGAATTCCGTGCATCTTATTCTTTGGATCAGGCTACCATGGGGGACTTTATCAAATGTCTCCTTGCAGACAACATCCACCATCAATGTCCTGTAAAGTTCAAGCAAGATTCCTCTACTTTTGCACTCAACCCTTGATAAAGGCTTTCCAAATGAACTGTTATACCTGCAATGCTAACCTCAAGTGCTTCACATACAAGGACAAGGACATGAGATTAGTTGACACAGTGGCATATTAGTAGAGTTGCTGCCCACAGAACCAGCAATCCGGGTTTAATCTCAACCTCTGATGATGTATGTGCAACTTGCATGTTCTCTCTGTAACTACATTGGTTTCTTCTTTGTTACATCCCAGAGAAATCCCAGTTTAATAGGATATTTCACTATTTTTGGACTCTGTTCTCCTTGTAGATTTTCTCCACCCATCTTTGTGTCATCAGTTAATTTAGCTAGAATACACTTAGATGCATTATCTGAGTTATTGATGCACACTGTAAATACGTGAGGTAATAGTGCTGGTCTCAATGAGCCTCAATCTGAAAATGATCTATTAGTCCTGTGTCTTTTCCTGCGATTAACTAATGCTCATCCATGTTGATATATTTCTCCCAACTTCATGATCACTTATGTTGTGCAGTAACTGCCAATACATGGTCCCTTTTTGGATGCCTTTCAGAAATCAAAATGATTAACATCTACAGATTCTCCTTTATGCCGTTTACATCGTCAGAGTTCCTTTAGATTTGTCAAACACAATTTCACGTTTATGAAACTATATTACGCCCAATGGATTGTATCAGGATTTCTTAAATGTCCTGTAGCTATTTCCCTTATAATTGACCCAACATTTTCTCAACAATAAAACATTCAGCTAACTAGCTACTAATTTCTTGCCTTCTGATTCGTCCTTTTTTCAATAGTTGTGGAAGTTCACTACCAACCTACAGGCATTTGTTTTAAGACCATAAGCTAACAGGTTTGGGGGCTTGTACATCCTTCTTTCCATTGGTTTATCTACTTTTGTATTTATTTCCCTCTAGTGGTAATGATAGATTTAAGTTCTCCCTTTTTTTGTCTCCATACTATTATTATTAAGATGTTTTTAATTTCTGTTACCATGAAAAGATACAAAATATTTATTCAATATATCTGCCACATCCTCATTTCCTGTTTCTTCATTGTTTGCCCCAGAGGGACCAATATTTATTTTGGTACTTTCTTCCTTGTTATGCATAGATAAAAACAGATGGTTAGAGTTTCTATTTAGACTTTAGAGATACAGCACGGAAACAGGCCCTTCTGCCCACTGTCCGTGCCGATCAGCGAGAAAACTCACGCAGTCACAGGGAGAACATACAACTTCCGTACAAACAGCACCCATTGTCAGGATCAAACCTAGGTCTCTGGCACTGTAAGGCAGCAACTCCTCTGCTGTGCTACTCTGCCGCCCTCAATCAGATGCTAAAAGACTTCAGAAAGATCATCAATATCAAATGATATAAAAATCTAAATCAATTTACCTTCAAAAATCATTCCCTTCCAAGTTTTAAAATGGTTGTACATTTTAATATACAAAAAAGGCATGGTTCTGGAATTTTTAATTTAATTTAGAAAGAAAGACATTTTGTATCTCAAAAAGGTGCAGGCAGTAGATGAATATTCTCTACCATTTTGATGGTTAGTGTGAAAGAATGGGAACAAATTTCAGAGTGCACAAATAGCGTTCTCACCTACATAGTTAATATATAATGCTAAAATATTCACATTAAATGTAAACTTACAAACGGTTTCCCCGATTAAAATTCCGTAAATTCATTGTTTATAAGAAAAGAAAGTGTTGGAACGGTCAGACTCACACCTAAAATTATCAGCACAACACTTAAAAAGTACAGAAGTTTGAGTTTTGTCAAAGCTGAGTCGCCTTGATGAACCCGAGATCACCAGGACAAACTTGAGACCGCCTGCGCCTCCTCTTGAGGCAAGAGTGAACTGCAAGGAGAAGCTTGCAATCACCATACCTCTTCCTTCGAATATCAGGATTGAGATGCCAGGTGGTTTTTCTGGGCAAAATAAGCATGAAGATGACAAACTTTTCAATATTATACCGATATTTAACAATTGCCCCAAAGTTATATCGGGTTCAGGGGCAGTTCAATTTTCTTGTAGCAGCAGAACTGAAGCAGCTACAGAAAAAAAATAACTCTCTCATTCCATCAAATTACTCACATTCCATTCTTTCTATGTATGACTAACCAAATTAATAGCCATTTCATTTCACAGATTAGATTTCAAATAGGTGTGTGAAGTTCCAATGTGCAAAGTTCTCCCAACACAATCCAGGTGCAGCGACAAACCTTGAAAGTAACTTGCAAGGAATAACTCATCAGTAACTATCGGCGAGCACTTAATGCTACAACATTGGTCAAAAGTGTTCAGACGTATTTTAGGCCACTTCAAAATAAATGTTATTCCCTTATCATGTATCCGTACACTGTATTGCCTTTGTATTGTCTTTCCACTGATTGGATAGCACGCAACAAAATCCTTTCACTGTACCTCGGTACACATGACAATAAACTAAACTGTAATTGTAAATAACAAAAACATAGTAACAAATAACTTGAAATGTTACTGAAAATTACTTTATTTTTCAGCTAGTTACTGAAAATATCATAATTTACTATTTTGTGCACTTTAACAGCAGCTAGCAATTTATTCAAACCTGATTCCACCGAACAGAAGAGGAGACCATTTAAATTTCTTTCAAATTGTCACAAAATAGTGTAGACCTTCATGCCATATGCTTACCCGAACTCTAATTCACAATATAGGTGAAAGGTCTGCTCTAACTGAGAAGCACTGGATTCCCTTAAAATATTCCTGACAATATTAATTTAAATATAAAATATTATAACATAAATTAACATTAAACTATTATAGCTGAAGATCAGATGCTGGCTCGAAGGGCCGAATGGCCACCTCCTGCGCCTATTTTCTATAATGTCAAGAGCTTCATTTGCTGTCAGCAGCACAAATGACTCAATTGACAATGTTACCGTAAGACTACTTTTTTTTCTTTTTCATGGCACTGTAGTCAGTTGGACTGGTCATGTAATGTATTATGGCTTTTACCACAACTGTGGTGTCAGAAAGCAAACCTGGAACAAACTAAATTTACTTTTTATTTATATTTACACGTTTAATAATGAAATACATTAGCAAAGTAATGCATTTTTTTATATAAATAAAATTTAATAAGATCTGTACTCATTTTGAAAATAAAAACCTCATTGTGAATTAATTATATTATTATAAATGGGAGCCAAAACAGAAGATTTGCTCAGTTTTACTAAATAGCCTGTTTGAGAATAAGCGAGTTTGGTATTCTAACTGCGCATGCCCAGGTCATGGGTCACTCGTGATAAACATTCTCGGCGGCTGTGCTGCTGCTTGTGTGCAGACCTGCGTTTTGTTCGTGGTCGGGCCGGGGTCTCCGGCACCGTTAAGTTGCTGCTGGGCCATCCCCGTCCCCTCCTGGGTGTCCTGTCCCTGTCCGGGGGCGGCCAGGGATGTCTGGGGCGGCCCTGGACTAGAGGGGCGCCGGCCCGGCCCTGGCTTGCAGCCAGAGCGGAGAAAAGGGTGATAGCTCCAGTTCGGCTCTGCCGGTCCCGCCGGGTTGACCGGTGGCCCTGGGCTGGTGGGGCGCTGGCCTGTTGCGTTTGAGGCCCGGGCTTGCAGCCGGCACGGAATGATAACACTAGCTCCATTGCTCCGGGCCAGTGTCCCGTCAGTCCAGGACTGTCGGTTAACCCGGTGGAACAGACAGAGCTGAGCTGGAGTTCACGCTTCTTCTCCGCGCTGGCTGTGGGCCTGGGCCGCCGCTGCAGCGGGCCGGGGTCCCGTCAGTCCGGGGTCACCCCGGGCGTCTCCGGCCGCCCTCAGATGGGGATGGGGCACTCGGAGGGGAACGGATGGTCCAGTGGCGGTTCAGCGGCGCCGGAGACCCGGGTTCGATCCTGGCTGTGCATGGGGTGCGGGTCTGTGTGCATGTGGCGGCACGGTTGCCGGGGGTGTTTATCGCGAGAGACCTTTGACAAATTCCATGATTCCTTGCATTTTTCGGAATACCGAACTTGCTTATTACACATTTAAATGAAATTAGGTACATTTTCAACTTCAAGCATAGAACTGGGCAAAAGAACTTCATACGTAATCATATTCAACATAAGAAATGCATCACCATATTTGATAGACGAGGGTATCCAAAGATAAGCACAAAGCTCTGGAAATATACAATTTACCCAAATATCTTTTCTTGTAAGACGGAGATACAGGTGCACAACCTTTTATCCGGTGTTCCAGAAACCGAAAAGCTCCGAAAACCGGCCATTTTTTCCAGATGTCGTCTGCGCACCAAAGCTCGCGTTTGGCGCCAAACCTGACCCAAAACGACCCACGGTCAACCCAGGTCTGTACTACTGTAGCAGCTGCCTCCTCCCTGGAGAACGGGAGACGCTTAAACATCTGTAAATCATTGCTTAAATGTTAGTCAGTTAGTTTGGAGGGCTTTTATGTGAAGGGGGGGTGAAGGGGTAAACTTTAATTCTTAGTCCCCTACCTGGTCGGAGAGGCGGGGAGCGGTCAATGCCTTACCGGGTCGCTGTGCAGTAAGCTCCGCAGCGCTGTGGCCGGTGGGGCCGCGGGCGGCGCCGGTTGTAGCTCCGACCCCGGCAACTCTACCCCTGGCTGCGAGGCGCTCCAAATCCAGCGCGGCCCGCGGCCGGACGCCCCAGCTCCGCGAATGTCGGGAGTCGGCGGCGTCGCAGCGCTGGGATACCAGCGGGGAGCGGGCAATGCCTTACTGGGTCGCCGTGCGGCAAGCTCCGGAGCGCTGT
Source organism: Leucoraja erinaceus (assembly GCF_028641065.1). Taxonomy (NCBI): domain Eukaryota; kingdom Metazoa; phylum Chordata; class Chondrichthyes; order Rajiformes; family Rajidae; genus Leucoraja; species Leucoraja erinaceus. The sequence goes on from NC_073379.1 coordinate 54,351,830, forward strand.
GGCCGCCGACACACAACATCGCGGAGCGTCGCTGGATTTGGAGCCGCGCAGCCAGGGGTAGAGTTGCCGGGGTCGGAGCTCCAACCGGCGCCGCCCGCGGCCGGACGGAGCCCCCAGCTCCGCGGCTCCAAATCCAGCGACGCTCCGCGAATGTTGGAAGAAGGCGGCCACAGCGCTCCGGAGCTTGCTCCGGAGCTATCCCAGCGCTGCGACGCCGCCGACTCCCGACATTCGCGGAGCTGGGGCGTCCGGCCGCGGGCCGCGCTGGATTTGGAGCGCCTCGCAGCCAGGGGTAGAGTTGCCGGGGTCGGAGCTACAACCGGCGCCGCCAGCGGCCGGACGGAGCCCCCAGCTCCGCGAGGTTGGGAGTCGCCGACCAGGTAGGTAGGGGACTAAGAATTAAAGTTTCCCCCTTCACCCCTACACCACCACCACCACATAAAATCCCTCCAAACTAACTGACTAACATTTATGCAATGATTCTCCCGGTCTCCGGGGAGGAGGCAGCTGCTCCAGACTTTTCAAGCCGCCCGCGCTACCTACCTAATCTACGCTAAAAATCTTCCATTCTGAAATCCGAAAATGTCCGAAATCCGACAAGTGTCTGGTCCCAAGGCTTTCGGATAAAAGGTTGTGCACCTGTACATGGAACTTTTTTCAATCAGTCTGAAGAAGGGTACCAACCCAAAATATAATTTGTCCATTCCCTCCACAAATGCTGCCTGATCCACCGAGTTCTTCTTGCAACTTTGTGTTTTGATATATTCTTATAAAATCTTTGCAATGCCCATTATAGATTTTAACAGAATTATACTAAATAATAGCAACTAGTGGCTTCACTGCACTGGTTTGAAATTGCAGAAGTGTATTGGAATTACAACAAAGGATAACTTATTATTTTTGAAAGCCAACAAAATTTACTTTCAAAATTTAACAAATAAAAGCCCGGGTGCAATGTTATGGATATTGTAATTAATTCGGTAATTAAAGTTAATTGTAATTTAGTTGCAATCAGTGCTGTACTGAAATAGGGACGTGCATACTGCTCCAGATTTACTGTAATAGGATAAAGATCACCAATGCCAGGAGAGACAAACTATAAATAACCAGAAATAAGGATTATTCTTTTACATTTTGGGTTGATCTTCAAATCAACTAATACAAAAAATAATAGGTATAAAAAAGAGGCTATTATATTAGACTATTATATACTGACAGAATAAATTCAGTCACCATGTGCAGCATGACATTTTTTTTTTAAGGTTCCAGTATAGGCAACATGCTGTAATTTAAATATGCATCTTTAATTAATACAATGGTATGCATAGATATTTGAAATAATACAACTGAAAAGCCATTGATTAAAACTCATGTTCTGCATAACAGTTGAACTTTCATCTCAGAAGGCTAAATGAGTGACAAGGATATAGATCCAAATCTATCTGGCTGCACAAGTACCAAAGATAACAATAGTAATCAATGTTTAGATATTTATAGAACGTTAAAGCAGATTCAAAGGTTCACCATTTTTGAATTGGTATTTTTACACATATTAAAATTGAGGATGTTGGAAATATAGGGCCAGGCTCTTGGGTGGGGAAAAAACCCTCAATACTGGCTATGTTTGTAGTCACACAAAGACAAGGTAACTGAATTTGAATTATTCTTCATGCTCATCATATCTCCTCTATCTTTAAGATCCAAAGTGTTCCTATGTACCACCACTAAAATTGAATATTGTACAATGACAGAATAATGAAAAAATAAACAATAATGAAATATCATATATGTAATACATTTTACTAATTTATATTGATGAAGTTTCGTCCTGGTATTACTCCGTTTTTACAGGAATTACCACAGCAACCTAACAAGATTTCCCATAAAATTGGTAACAATAAAATCTAAAATGTAATTATTAATCTCCAGATGAACATATCACTTAGATGTACATTGAGAAAACAGAATACATTTTTAATTACTTTTTTCAAAAGAAAATATATTTGAAAAATCCAAGATGCAAGTATAGAAAAGTAATCTTTGCAAAGAAAAAGTATGCAGGCAGCATAGATTTTTCTGCTTTCTGTGGAATGATTCGATAAAAATGAGCAGGAAAGAATTCTGGACTATGTTTTCATAAATTTGAATAAATGCCTGGAGGCTGAAAGTGAGGGTCACCAGGGTCCTCCAGACGGATGTACGTCAACAAAGAATCACTGCAGAGCACAAACCAAAAGAGTTACAACAAAGTAGCTGAAGATTTGACAAAAGAAAGCCTTGTGAACAGCACTGCTCTAATGAGAATGAGCAAACATGCTGTGTCTGCTGTCAATGCTCTCTTTTCATCTCATTCTTTTTTTAATACCACCATCAGAGTCAAATTTTAAATTATCTTCTGACCAAGATGTATGTGCACTCTTAATTTCAGCATCATAAAACCACATGCATTGTTCAGAAACACTTCAAACCTTCAATTTAAATTTATAGTTAGAGCAAATCAAAGCAATATGCATTCAACAATTTTAATAACCTATTAAGTTACTACTTCAATTTCATTATATAAATATTTTCCTTGGGGAGCAATACCATCATGAAGAAAGATAGAATATTTTTTTGAAAGATAAATAGCATCATTAATCAGCAACATCTCTTTTCTATTATCTTTCAAAATGAGATGTTATTTTTCAAAATGAGTACAGATCTTCGTGTAATTAGCTCCTTTTTCACCACCAAGAAATGACAAGTGTTTTGAAAATTATAAGAATTTCATTAAGTAGAATTTACCATGATATCATCTATCTTTATATAGTTTATGTGACAGCAATAGAACTGGGAATCCAACAGCCTTTACTGCAGCAGAGTTAACATTATGTAGGAAATAATCCAGCTGACTTTTCACAAGTCTTCAAGCTTTTGGATAATCAAATGATCTTTAAAGTTTTAGGTCAACATTTGATTAAAACCCATGATTCCCATAATAACAAAGTGGCGGACAACTAAAGTCCTTTGAATAATTGTGAGAAACCAACACTGCCAGAATGTGCTAGACTATTTACAACTTACTTATATTATGAGATACTTAAGCTGCACAAATGCAATTGGTGATGTTGCAGTAAGTGGTCTGACATGAAATGTAAAACAGCCACATGAAAAACAGACTAATGGCCCTGTCCCACTATACGAGTTCATTCAAGCGCTCTCCCGAGTTTAAAAAAAAAAAATCAAACTTGTGGTAAGCACATAGAATAAACGTAGCGGGTACGTCGGAGCTTGTGGACATCTCTTAGCGGCTAAACGCTAACGGCAGGTACTCGGGAAACGCGGTATGCTCGGGAACACTCGTGAAGATTTTTCAACATGTTGAAAAATGTCCACGAGAGCCCCGAGTACCTGCGAACAGCCATTACCGTAAATCTCCAAGTTCGAATCAGGGCAAACTCAGGAGAACTCTTTGAATGAACTCATACAGTGGGACAGGGCTTTAAATAAAGCAGCTTCAATAGAATCAGGTTTACTTGCACAAAACAGATATATTACTCACTGTCCGATGAAGAGTCGTGAGCACATGCTTAAACTCTTACTGCAGAAAAGCAGCAACAGACATTAACAATATTTGTGCTGACCACCCTTTCCAATGATTTCCCATGCCATTAAATTTTAAAAGACAAACACAAATTTTCGTACAAAAATGTAATATTTCTCTCTGCATATCCGTTGCACCCCACAATTACTGAGATATTAATTCACTGAAATGTAAAAAGAAAATCAGAAGCTGGCTACTCTGCCACCTAAATAACTGAGTAAAACATTATAAATTCGACACAATCATTAATGGGGACATTTTTACCTTGGCAGTTTTGCATGCAGCTGAGGCATAATTGGAGCCAACCAGAATTGAAAATCGTAAGAGTCCAGTTAATAAATATCGACAAAAAAAGGTTCATTTAATCAACAATAGAAAATGTATCAATTAATCTATACCAACAACATAGCAATCATTAATCTTGTAATTGGTGCCATGTCAAACAGAGAGCTTGAAGTAATAGCTCTCAACAACTAATCAACAAAAAAAATCTATGATTGCAGTGTACAAATTTAAATAGCAAATACAAATGTAAAGCCAATAGTTCCGTAAGTGGCATCACAAGGTGGTGAAGATGACTTTTGGCATGCTGGCTTTCATCAGTCATGGAGCTGAGTATGGAAATTGTGACATTACCTTAATGCACATTGGTGAAGCCACATAGTCTTTTTCCCAGGGTAGGGAAATCAAGAACTAGAGGGCATAGGCACCGGGGACTAACTGCAAAGTTACTTCGGGTGCTGCCAGACAGGCGCATGGTACACTACATCATGGAGCTGTTATCAAACCGCAGCTTTGCACTTAAGACCAGTGATAGACAGCAGAATAGGCTACGTAGACTGAAAAATGGCGTCCCACAGCGATCCGTCTTGGCTCCGCTGCTTTCAAACGTGTACATCCATGACCTCCCAGAGACCATCGCTGGAAAATATGGGTACAAGATACAAGATACAAGATAAATTTAATTGTCACGTGTGCCAGATGGCACAGTGAAATGAATTCCCATACAGCCATACAATAAAAATAAACAGGACTCAACACACTATAGAATTCAACACAAAACATCCCCACACAGCAGAACCAAAGTTTCCCACTGTGTGGGAAGGCACCAAAGTCAGTCTTCTTCCTCCACTGTTCCCCGTGGCCAGGGTATGCTGACGATCTAGCCATCCTAATGAGATACAAAGAGTGGAAGACAATCGAAAGCTCCAGAATGGGCCTCGACCGCCGATGCAACACTCCTAAACGACCCAAAGGAGCCACGCACTTTCTACTCTGCACGCTGGAACAGCACCACCAACCCGGACCTGGCCTTCGCAAAATGTCGCAACAACGAACCGCTCCCAGTAAGACACATTCTGGACAGGTTTCCCCGGTCACACGATCGACCATCGCTCATAACCATTCCATCTCTGGTCCAGCCCGTGGAAGGGAAAGACGTCAAGAGGTGGAACTTCCGGAAAGCAAACTGGGTAGGCTTCACACAACAAGTGAATCAAGCTGGCCTCCCACACCCATGCCCCACCACCCTGAAAAATGCCTACGACTGATACTGCAAGATGCTGCTGGCCTCCGCCAAGAAGAACATCCCCCGCGGTGTACATAAAGCCTATGTTCCCTGTTGGGAAGACGAATATGAAGAGCTACTTCGCGCCCACACAGAATCACACACCAGCGAAGACAGGGTCAAAGTAGCGAATGACCTAATCTGCAGACTAAATGAGAAACGCAGGCAAAGATGGATGGAGACAGTGGAATCAATTGATTTCAAACACTCCAGCCAACAGGTGTGGCAGACCATGAACAAGCTGATGGGCAGGTCGACAATCCCAGCACAATGTCCCATCACTGTCTCATCATCCAGTTTGTAGCAGAAGTCCCCTTTGGCCTTTTTGATGGCCTTACCAAGGTCGTATCTGGACTTCTTGTAGGCCACTGTATCATCGGACGTGAATGCCCTGTGTCTGGACTTCAGAAGAGTGCGGATCTCAAAGTTCATCCAAGGTTTCTGATTGGGAAACAGTCGGAAGGTTTTTGTAGGGATGCAGTCCTCCACACATTTCTTTACGAAGTCTGTAACGACTGTGGCGTATTCGTTCAAGTCCGTTGCCGAGTCCTTGAACATTGCCCAGTCTACAGACTCCAAACAGTCCTGGAGTTGTTCCTCTGCCCCCCCCCCCCCCCCCCCCCCCGCCCGACCAGCTCTGTACAGTCCTCACTTCTGGGGGTGCGCTCTTCAATTGCTGCCTGTAGGCAGGAAGAAGCAACACCACGGTATGGCTGGATTTACCGAAGTGAGGGCGAGGGATAGAATGATAGGCATTCTTGATGGTGGTGTAGCAGTGGTCGAGGGTGTTAGGTCCTCTGGTGCAGCAGGAGACATGTTGGTGGAAGTTAGGGAGTGATTTCTTTAGATTTGCCTTATTGGAGTCCCCGGCAATGGTGGTAAATGCCTCTGGGTAAGACGTCTGGTGTTTGTTGACCAGAGCGTGCAGCTCCTCCAGTGCCAAAAGGACGTCTGCCTGGGGTGGGATGTAGGCCGCGGTCAGGATAATGGAGGTGAATTCCCTTGGGAGGTAGAAGGGACGACACTTCACTGCCAGATGTTCCAGGTGCGGAGAGCAGGAGTTGGACAGGACTGCCACGTCTGAGCACCAGGCAGAATTGACCATGAGGCAGACGCCCCCTCCTCTCCCTTTCCCAGATGCCAGGGTACGGTCCATACGGTGGATGGAGAACCCTTCAGGCTGGACCGCTGAGTCTGGGGAGCTGGGGGTGAGCCATGTCTCTGTGAAACAGAACAGAGTATTCCCTCAGCTCCCTTTGATAAAGCAGCCTTGCCCTTAAGTCCTCCACTTTGTTTTCAAGGGACTGTACGTTGGCCAGTAGGATAGTATGGAGAGGGGGCCGAAGTCCCCTGCGCTTCATTCTGACCTGAAGTCCTGCCCGTTGGCCACGTTTCCGGACACAATGGAGGCTTCCCCTTTGTTTCCAGGTACTGTACTCGCTGGAACGGGGATTCCCTCACAGACGGCAGCTCCAGCTCCGTAACGAACGGGGGTTCCCTCAAAGTCGGCAGCTCCAGCTCCATTGTTCCTGGAAGATCCAGCCCGTCGGCTCTGGGGGTCATCCCGGGGTCTCCAGGTACCGTACCTGGGTTCCTCAGTCTGGTCGGGTGATTTCCAGCCAGCGTGGGAAAGTTTAAAGTCCGGGGCTCCTGCAGCTGCGGGAGATCGTGAAATTGCGAGAGCCTTGAGGTGCTCAATCAGCTTGTCTGAAAGGGCACCAATTTCTGCCGTTTTTCTGATCCAGGTAAGTTGTTGGAAGTTGTAATTGAGCCTTTTATGTTCCGGAGCTCTGCAAAAGTCGCCGCAGGCAGGCGCCATATTGCATCAAGGCGCCTCACTCTGTATAACATGGTGAAAAATATATAATACCAGTTAAGTAGCAAATAATTTGCAGCAGCAAGCCAACGAATGAAGTGTCACTGGGGCATCCATAGGAAAGGCTATACCAGCACATGAAATTATCTTACCCAAGATGTTCTGATGGCTGCAACAGGCCTTTGTGGGACTTTAGAAAATGGCACCAAAACCTGGCGAATCTTGTATCTGGACTCAGTGGCCTGTTTCTCAGCATTCTGTACTCAATCTGGGATTGAATTTTCGTATGACAATAATCTTACGGATCTGGATGCTAAAATACAATTTCACTGCATCTTGGTACACGTGATAATAAAGAACCATTAAACCAGGAGCAGAACTAGGTAAATTAACCAGCCTCAAATTTTCAGTGCCTATCCCTCAAGATCCCTCTTCTCAAAGAATTCTTACAAATAGGAAAAGATTTGAAATGACTTCTATGATATGCAAAACAATGACATCAGATAACTGACGGTATTATAGCGATCAATCCACTATGCAGGAAACTTCCCAAATGTAACTCAAAATTTAAATAGTTACAAAGATTTATTGCATTCATTCAAAGACCTATGATCAACGAGATGGGATTGTAAATGCTGTACTTGTTTTATTTATTTTAAATACAACTTTCTAAACCTAAATAAGAGACAAGGTTCCAAAGTTCAAATCGAAATACCTGATGCTATTACACTTGGGATGTTTAAATGTTTACTTTTCATATTGTGCACTGCCGTTATGCCAAATGTTATATCCAATTTACTATTTGGAACCAAGCGCTATAGCAGAACTATCTGTGTATCATATCAAATGATATCTTAATGGCTTGTCAAATCACCATTACAAAATATCATCCTAATCAATACAATGGTTGAGCTCCAATTAATATTATAGTAAACTTTTTATTATAATAAATTATTTTGCATTCAATACCATAACAGTCAGCCCATTAGTATATCAAGTATGCCTATTGTTCCATCTCTCACCATCATTTTGTCTAGTCTGATCATCTCTCTGTGTCACTCCTGCCAGTTTACATACTGAGATTAAAGAACGAGGCAACAGCTAAAAGAGCAACACAGCAGTGGTTGCTCATTTAGTTGATGGTCTTGAATTGTCGCGACCATTTCACCAAGCCTGGTCGGCACGGACTCAGTGGACCGAAGGGCCTGTGTCCACACTGTATCTCTAAACTAAACCAAACTAAACTTCCAATAATTGCATTGACAACTGCATTCCAAAGAAGATGAGGTTCTATTTTAAGCAGAAACCTTGGATAAACAGGGAGATTCACCCTCTGCTAATGTCTGAGGTTTTCAAGAAGGAAGAACTTGTCCTGTACAAAACAGCCAAGTATGAGCTCCACAGTGTTATCAGGGATGCCAAGAAAGAATAACAGAACAAACTAGAAGCACAATTTAATAATAGGATGCCAGGTGACTGTGGCAGGGCCTGAATATAATCAGGGGCTACAAGCTTAAAATCAGGGTCGATCTCTGGTAATGATGCATCTCTATGAGCTCAATGCCTTTGACTCAATTTGAAAAGACAAACAAAGTTTCACCAAGGCACGTCTCCCCCATTCTCCACTGACTCTGTCCCATACATCTCAGCGGCAGATGTAAGATCCACTTTCATATGAGCAAACCCTTGAGAAATCGTTGGCCTGGATGGAGTCCTTGAACGGGATCCGAAATTGTGTGCCAATCAATTAGCTAGTCTTTGCCGACATCTTCACCACATTCAGCTCTGAATCATCTTGACAATAAGAATAACTATGTCAGGAAGATAATCAATGACTGCAGCTCAGCCTTCAACATCATAATACCATCATAACAGCTCATCTGTAAACCTCTGGACCTTGGCCTTGGGACCTACATCAGCAAATGACTTAGAGACTTTAAGGTGACTGGAAGACCTCAGTCGACTAAAATTGGTTCTAACATTACCTCCATCCTGACCCTCAACAATGCTGCTCCTCATCCATGACTTTAAGTTCGCCGATTATATTATTGTTGTCTGCCAGTTCAACAAAAAATGATAACATGGAGTTCAGTCGCCTCCTTTTGCTCTGGTATTTTATTTAATGCACACGTTTAATCAATGTTTTATTATTAATGTTTAATGTTTTATGTATCTTTCCTAACTGTCACTGTATGTCATGTTGTCACTTGCGGGTGGAGCACCAAGGCAAATTCCTTGTATGTGAATACTTGGCCAATAAACTTATTCATTCAGTACTGGAGGTCACAGCCTCACAATAAAAGGGCGTATCTATAAAAAGATGAAGAGGAATTTTTTTAATCAGAGGGTGATGAATCTGTGGAATTCTTTCCACAGACGGCAATGGAGGCTTAGTCATTGGGTATTTTTAAAAAATGGAGATTGTCAGGTTCTTGATTAGTGAGGGTGACAAAGATTATCGGGAGAAGGAAGGGGACTGGAGTTGAGAGGGAAAGATAGATCAACCATGATTGGATGGCAGAGTAGACACAATGGGCTGAATGGCCCAATTATGCTCCTACGCCTTAGGATTAATTAATTAATTAATTTCTCCAATGAGAGAATGAAAACAAGTAAACATAAACTTAAGCATAATGCGAGTATACTCAGACCAATTTTGCCCATTCAAATAACACTTTACCTCCAACGATTGAGGGCTTTACAGTAAATGAAGCTTTTGAGGCAGATATCAACAATTGTTAGCTGGCAAGAGTGTTTAGCATAAGATAGTGATACAACAAAGTGAGTTGGGGTATTAATCAGCTCTAATGTAATTGAATGGCAGAATAGGCTTGAAAGGCTAATGGAAAGGATATGGAAAAGTTATTAAAACAGTAGCAGAAGTGTTTTTTTTCCAATGTAGCAATGGATCTAAAATAAATTCTCAAAATTGCAGGAATTTTTTTTTGTTGATAGAAGAATGGGGTACAAATTGAAGATTATCAAGACAAAAGAATGAGATTTGAAATAGGCTCTCCCTAGACGTATTAAAACATAGAATATCTTAATCACAGGCAATTACTGAGGCAGACACAAATTAAGGAAGAAATTGGTGATTTGAAAAGACAAAAGACAATAGACAATAGGTGCAGGAGTAGGGCAATCGGCACTTTGAGCCAGCTGATCATGGCTGGTTCGGCCCTTCGAGCCAGATATTCATGGCTGATCATCCCCAATCAGTATCCCATTCCTGCCTTCTCCCCATATCCCCTGACTCCGCTATTTTTAAGAGCCCTAACTAAGCTCTCTCTTGAAAGCATCCAGAGAACCCGTCTCCACCGCACTCTGAGGCACTATTAAAAGTAAAATAAACAGGTATTATAGAGATGAATGGGATTGAGGCTCACCTACAGCAAAAATTAGATGGGAATAATTGGTTTACTTTACTGTGTTTAGCCTTCCAGGACGCAACACTTAATTATCGATCCTAAAAGAAAACAAATGACCTGAATAATTTTGTGGAATTATTTTGTGTTTTTATTGGTTTTGCTGACAATTCGCTGACATCATTCTTGACTTTCTCCTATGGCAATTCTGCTTTGGTGTTTTATGGGCATTTGAGTTAATCAGATGGAAGAGTACTTGCAATTCCAATTACATTTGTGATACACGATTCTTTGAGATATGATATACCAAAAGGACTATTTTTATGTACATTTATTAAATCCATGCAATCCCATGGCAAGAACAATCCAGTTGACTTAATCTGTATGTAGGCAAAAATTAGCAATGAAGAGAAAATATCTAGACAGAAACAACAATAAAAAGGGTTTCCAGAGACAATTGTGCCAAGAGTAGTAGTATCATTTCTGTCTAGTAGTGTAATTTCAAGTACAGACACGATTGATGGCAAAATTCAGTATCTTAAGCAAATGAACTGAAGAAAAAAGTTAAACAACCTACCAGATGAGAGGAAAGATTATTAGAGATAAGTAAAGGGAATGGTATTAAGATGAAGATAGCAAACTAGATTAAGAACTGCAATCTTAAAAGACATATCCTATTATCGTCTGGTAAAGCAGAGGTTTTATGCTGCACTGTAATGCAAACATTACCAATTCCCAGGAGCCAAAAAATATATGCTTCACTGTCAAGGAATAGGATTCTTATAAATGTTTAGAGACTCCTTCATTAAATGTAAGGCACACTGCATAATGTGTGAACATGCAAAACTATTAATTTTGATATGAAGAATAGAAAAGCAGTATTTTTAAACAGAGAGATTACATACAAGTAATACAATCTCAGAAGGTTTTATTAATAAGTAGGTATGTTGCAAAACGTACCTGAAGCGTCGCTGAAAATCTGTCCCAGCCCATGCGCGCGATTTTGGCGCCGTTTAGAGGGGGGTGGGTTTAAAACGCGATTTTCCCTAGGCTGTTCAAATCGAGGTTTTTCAGCCTAGTTAATTATTAACGAAAAATCGCTGGAAGATTCCCTCGCTTGAGCTATTATTAGTTTTAAGGGCTTTATTTAATTGTTATAGTAGGTTAAAAATTAACCTCTAAACCCCCGACCGCCGACAACGGGCCAGATCTCATACAGGGGAAAACGGAAGGTAGGCTGTTTATTTTTACGTTAAAAAGGGCTTCTTAAGATCCCTTTATACAAAGTTTAATGTTGCGAGTAGCTCATTTTGGGCCCATTATCTCCCGCAGTATTTTTCTGGGCATTTGAGGGCACAAATCTACCGCAATGTGAACGTTCTAAACCAACGCGTTCACAGGATCCCACTAGAAAGCTGATTTAAATGAACTTTAATTTACAGCAATTAAACACTAAATTCCTTCCATTTGGCCTATAAATTAATGTAAATGAGATTTAAAAATCATGTTTTATTGTGAATTGTTTGTGAATATTATTTGGACACTTAGGTTATTTAAAAATGTTAATCATTTATTAAGAAATGGATAGATGTTTAGATCTAGTAATTGAAGTTTGGAATTAGCTACAATTAGGTAACTAACTAATTATATGCTTTAATTTCAGGTCATCCAAGTAAGATTATTTTATATTTGTTTCAGAATGCTTCAATGATAATTCTATGATAACTGAAAATTTCATTCAGTCCTCTTAATTTTTAAGAAAGTTATGGGCTTTTGACTGTCCACGATCACAGCTTTTTTTGTTATGTCCATAGAAAATCAATAGGGAACAAGATGCTAACTTCCGAGTATGAAAATGGCGATAACTTTTTAAATACTTGAGATATGAAAGTGAATTAGGTGTCAAATTAAACTTATTTTTATGCTTTATCTGATGGGATAAATTGCAGACTTGATTTTTTAAATCTCAAAATTTTGTAACATTGCTATAATAAGCCCCTCCGCTCAGTCTGCCTAAACCAACATGATCTCCCAGTTGCTAAACACTTTAATTCCCCCTCACATTCCCACACTGGCCATTCTGCCCTGGGCCTCCTCCATTGTCAGAGTGAGGCCCAGCACAAATTGGAGGAACATCACCTCATATTTCGCTTGGGCAGCTTACATCCCAGCGGTATCAATATTGTCTTATCTAACTTCAGGTAACCCTTGGTTTCCCTCTCTCTCCATACCTCCCCCTACCCAGTTCTCCGGGCAGTCTAACTGTCCTTGATTACATTTTATTTCTGTTTGCTTTGTTGTTACCTTCTCCTAGCTAACAATTATCTATTCTATATTTTCCTTGATCTCCACCCCTTAAATGTCATGTTCTCACACCTTACACTTCCTTAACTCTGTATCTCCCCCGACTCTCAGTCTGAAGAAGGGTCTCGACCCGATACGTCACCCATTCCTTCTCTCCTGAGACGCTCCCTGTCCCATTCCTCCAACATTTTGTGTCTTTTTTCATCAACAAGCAGATAGCTTCTTTATTAAGTCAACATCTAAACCTTCCTGCAACCATGCCAATGACCAGCTTCCAAATAAATTAACCAAGAATATACCAAGCAAAGAAAAGGCTACCAATTATCAGTTTCTTTCACAATTTACTAGAGTTCCTCTTTAGGTCAGATTTCGGACCAAGGAAAAGGCAGGTACAGTGTCAAGATTTTGATAGGATATAAGGGATCCATAATTCTTCTTTTATCAATTACAAATTTCTGCAGGCACCACAAATGGAAGGTGAACAGCAGCAGAATTTTTAATTTCATTGTGCCATGAAAAGTTTTCAGATGAGCCGATGGTAAGGTTCTGTAGGTTTATCCTGGATCTTACGGGAAGTTTAGATTTACCCAATTAATTTTATTTGCCAATAATTCTTTAGGATTGCTGATTCATACAAAAGGCCCTAACTACTCACAGCATTAGATAAGGCAAAGAAAATCAAATATCCAAGGATAGATAGCAATGAAAGCAGAACAGATGGAAAGAAAATTACAGCAAGTTATTAATAAGTTAATTGACTGGGGACAACTGTAGTCAAATCTGTAGTCACCCACTTTGGATCTAAATATAGAACAGTGCACGTGGTAAACGTGAAACAGATGGAAGCATAGTGACTGGAATCTAAGTAGATTTTTCATTAACATGCCAGTGACACAGAAAATAACCAAAAGTAATAGAGGCCTGATATGTGGAAGACTGGATTACAAAGGGGAAGAAGTTAAACCATAACGTGTCAAAGCCTTGCTAGGACCTCCCCTAGATTATTACATTGCTCAGTTCTGGCTAACACGCTTCAGGAAGGTTATATTGGCACTGCATCTGCTTGTCAGATTGATACCTGGACTTCAAATAATAAAACATGGGGAGAATGAACTGGTTAGGATACAAGTTGAAAGTTGCAAAAATATTAGCAGGGATTGATAAAGAAATAAATCTGAATTGATTGCAAAGAATGGCACAATATGATGTACTCCTCTTCCTGAGAAAAGTCAAAGGAATGGAAGAAAAAAAATCTAATTATTCTGCATATTTATATTCTATCAGAAGATTTTATGTGTTGGCTGTTTGCAGTGCTGCATTCAACCATCTTACAGGATTGGTGTTAATATTCCTCAATGCCATGCTAAAGATTTTGTGACACTTGGTGAATGCAATACATGCCAGTTTTCTCAAAATGCCCTGATTCATCAAGCATGATCAATTCCCACCTTGTGGTGATCTTGTTGCCAGTGGGGTGCAAAGCCAAACATCAATCCATAGAATGCAAGCACTGTGACAAGGAGGGGCAGAGAGAGGGAAGGTCACATGCAGAAAAGGTAGATGACAGTAGGTTGTGTTTTTCTTCCTAGGATGGGATTTAAAAAAAAGCAGGTACATTACTAAATGATTTAATATAATCATTAAGATTGTTCACAACCTTCTCTATCCAAGAGTGCTTGTTACGACTCCCGAATGCGGGTACTTCAGAGCCGCGTAACATAATTCAAAAACCAGGTTCAAGTTCAAAAATAGTTTTAATTTTTCAATGGAACACAAAACCCAAACCTGATTCAAACAACCCAGTCAGGGATATGGATGGACTAACAAACAATTAAATAGTGCTCCAGCCAGCCACGTAATGGGCCGTCGAACCGGAGACTCTAAAACCTGCCTAGAGATATAACCCTGAAACAAAATACCCGTAAACACTAAGGTCCGCCCTTATCCGTCCCAATTCAATATTTGTTAACAAGTAATGGTGAAAGTACACAAAGATCTATGCCATGTGGCCAGGCCTTCCTCAGCTCACACCAGCAGGCTGCTCACAAGTCAGGGTCTACGAAGAAGAGAGAGAATCCTGGGAAACTCTGGTATTTAAGCTTCAGATGAGTCACCCGTCACCTGACGCAGCTTGGCCAATCGGGTACAAGAGCCTTTAACCCCCTTGATTCCAGACTCACAGCCATGAGCCCTGTACTCGGGAGAGAAACAGAGAAAGGTAAGTACATAGCATTCACCAGGGGGGGAGCGTCTAACAGTGCTGAGAATATGAACTCTTGGCCAGTGGTTGTGGATGAAACAATAATTGTAGATTGGTTTAAAAGGAACCTGGTCTGAATATAGTGAGTTGCACTCCTAGATAAGAGACAACAGGAAAAGGCACGTTGAGCATAGACTAAATGGGCTAAATGAACATTTCTGTTGTTCATCCAATACGATGCGGTTTTCAACTAAGGTTGTATTTTGCCTTTCAAATAGGGTTGAAAACCATAGAAATAATGTTTTCAAAACACACAAATGCCCCCACTGGGTATTTATATATTTGAAATTATTTTCAAGCCATACAAATATGAACCAGAGAAAAAGAGCACGCAATGCTTTTAAAATATATGTCAATTGAAAGATTGGGGCACAGAAGATGAGGGGTGTTGGTTATGGAGGAGGAAATATTTTGGGGAATTCGGCAAAATATAAACTTGAATCAGCATGATAGAAAATAGATACAATCTAGAAATAAAGATTATTTGCGTAACATCATTATAAATTAAAGATTTAGAAGCCCAAAGTATTATTTGTCGAATAAAATTAGGGATGATGCCACTAGAGGTCACTACAGAGTGGACTAATCAGATGTGAAGCTATTGTAAATAATTCAGTTATAAAATTAGCAATTTCAAATATATTTTGGATCTATTTGTACTTATTTCCCTTCCAGAATTGTACACGTATCAAGGCTATTCTGCTCTTATGGACTTTAAATGAAAAGAACAAAAATAGTTTGATTATTCTAATTACATATAACATACAACATATAACAATTACAGCACGGAAACAGGCCATCTCGGCCATACAAGTCTGTGCCGACACAACTTTTTTTCCCTTAGTCCCACCTGCCTGCACTCATACCATAACCATCCATTCCCTTCTCATCCATATGCCTATCCAATTTATTTTTAAATGATACCAACGAACCTGCCTCCACCACTTCCACTGGAAGCTCATTCCACACCGCTACCACTCTCTGAGTAAAGACGTTCCCCCTCATGTTACCCCTAAACTTCTGTCCCTTAATTCAGAAGTCATGTCCTCTTGTTTGAATCTTCCCTATTCTCAAAGGGAAAAGCTTGTCCACATCAACTCTGTCTATCCCTCTCATCATTTTAAAGACCTCTATCAAGTCCCCCCCTTAACCTTCTGCACTCCAGAGAATAAAGACCTAACTTATTCAACCTATCTCTGTAACTTAGTTGTTGAAACCCAGGCAACATTTTAGTAAATCTCCTCTGTACTCTCTCTATTTTGTTGACATCCTTCCTATAATTGGACGGCGCCAAAATTGTACACCATACTCCAGATTTGGTCTCACCAATGCCTTGTACAATTTTAACATTACATCCCAGCTTCTATACTCAATGCTCTGATTTATAAAGGCTAGCATACCAAAAGCTTTCTTTACCACCCTATCTATATGAGATTCCACCTTCAAGGAACTATGCACGGTTATTCCCAGATCCCTCTGTTCAACTGTATTCTTCAATTCCCTACCCTTACCATGTACGTCCTATTTTGATTTGTCCTGCCATGGTGTAGCACCTCACATTTATCAGGATTAAACTCCATCTGCCATCTTTCAGCCCATTTTTCCAAATGGCCTAAATCACTCTGTAGACTTTGGAAATCCTCTTCATTATCCACAACACCCCCTATCTTGGTATCATCTGCATACTTACTAATCCAATTTACCACACCTTCATCCAGGTCATTGATGTACATGACAAACAACAAAGGACCCAACACAGATCCCTGAGGCACCCCACTAGTCACCTGCCTCCAACCCGATAAACAGCCATCCACCATTACCCTCTGGCTTCTCCCATTCAGCCACTGTTGAATCCATCTTGCTATTCCTGCATTTATACCCAACAGTTGAACCTTCTTAACCAACCTTCCATGAGGAACCTTGTCAAAGGCCTTACTAAAGTCCATATAGACAACATCCACTGCTTTACCCTCGTCAATTTCCCTAGTAACCTCTTCAAAAAATTCAAGAAGATTAGTCAAACATGACCTTCCAGGCACAAATCCATGTTGACTGTTCCTAATCAGACCCTGTTTATCCAGATGCTTATATATATTATCTCTAAGTATCTTTTCCATTAATTTGCCCACCACTGAAGTCAAACTAACAGGTCTATAATTGCTAGGTTTACTCTTAGAACCCTTTTTAAACAATGGAACAACATGCGCAGTACGCCAATCCTCGGGGACTATTCCCGTTTCTTATGACATTTGAAATATTTCTGTCATAGCCCCGGCTATTTCTATACTAACTTCCCTCAATGTCCTAGGGAATATCCTGTCAGGACCTGGAGACTTATCCACTTTTATATTTTTCAAAAGTGTCAGTAATTCTTTTACTTTGAAACTCATAGTATCCATAGCTACTCTACTAGTTTCCCTTACCTCACATAATTTAATATCCTTCTCCTTGGTGAATACCGAAGAAAAAAAATTGTTCAATATCTCCCCCATCTCTTTTGGCTCTGCAGATAGCTGTCCACTCTGTCTCTCCAATGGACCAATTTTATCCCTCGTTATTCTTTTGCTATTAATATAGCTGTAGAAACCCTTTGGATTACTTGATCTAATTCCAATTTCATCTATTGGTGTGTCTTTTAATGCCTTTATCCCACATTACTGTAGATCAGATAACCCACCTATGTTTGTTTTCTGCGGTGCTGTTAAGCAGAGCAGATGTGAAGCTAATTATCATCCTTCCATAATACATATCATTCAAGTTCTTGCCTGCAAATCTGAAGGAATAACATCACAAATAAGTAAACCAGATAACACCCTTTGTACACTTAATGTAAAGGAACACTTCTTTCCCAAACTGGGACTTTATAAACTTCAAATAAAATGCCTAATTCGTTGGTGTCTTTATTCTTATTGATCTTAGATTAAATTAATTCCGGTTAGAAACAAAGAAAAATAGGTGCAGGAGTAAGCCATTCGGCCCTTCGAACCAGCACCGCCATTCAATATGATCATGGCTGATCACCTAAAACCTGCTTTTTCCCCCATATCCCTTGATTCCTTTAGCCCTAAGAGATAAATCTAACTCTCTTGAAAAATCCAATGAATTGGACTCAACAGATTCACAACTCTTGGGGTGAAAAAGTTTTTCCTCATCTCAGTCCTAAATGGCCTACCCCTTATTCTTAAACTGTGACCCCTGGTTCTGGACTCTCCTAACATTGGGAACATTTTACCTGCATCTAGCCTGTCCAATCCTTTACTAATTTTATATGTTTCTATAAGATGCCCTCTCATCCTTCTAAATTCCAATCGGTACAAGCCCAGTCGCCCCATTCTCTCATCATATGTCAGTCTTGCCATCGCGGAAATTAACCTGGTGAACCTATGCTGTACTCCCTCAATAGCAATAATGTCCTTCCTCAAATAAGGATTCCAAAATTGCACACAATACTCCAGTTGCAGTCTCACCAGGGCCCCGTACAACTGCAGTAGGACCTCCTTGCTCCTAAACTCAAATACTCTCGCAATGAAAGCTAACATGCCATTAGCTTTCTTCACTGCCTGCTATAACTGCGTGCTTACTTTCAGTGACTGATGTACAAGCATACCCAGGTCTCGTTGCACCTCTCCTTTTCTTAATCTGACACCATTCGGATAATAATCTGCCTTCCTGTTCTTGCCACCAAGTGGATAACCTCACATTTATCCACATTATACTGGGAGAGATAGATCAGCCATGATTGAATGGCAGAGTAGACTTGATGGGCTGAATGGCCTAATTCTGCACCTATTACTTAGTTTAAAGCTAGAAAGTACAGGGAAAATATTTATTGAGAGATTGATGATAAACTCTGTCACCGGGGTCAGTGATTGTGATTACAACAATCTTTTGATACACAGATTTGGACATGGGTAAAATTTCTGAATTTGTGGATAACGAAGACGTTGAAAGTGTTATAAACAGTGAAGGTATTTACAGACCAAAACAAACCTAAGCAGGGTTGAGGATTTCAGCTATGTTTAATTGCAGAATCCAGAGTTGTTTTTGCAAATGGGGAGGTTCCTGACTGATTTTGATTGGCTAACCAGACATAAACTGTTCCCAGATGCATGGCTCATAGATTTAACATGTTGGGCAAACAATACAAAAGTATAAGTAAGATTTTGCACCACTCAAAAATATTTTGCACCAGAGTTTGATCCCTATGAGGCGGTGGAAAATATGCCTTCAAAACAAAAATGGATAAGTAATTGAAACAGAATAATTTGCAGAAGAGCAAAGGATTAAGACTGACGTTAGACACAAAATGCTGGAGTAACACAGCAGGACAGGCAGCATCTCTGGACAAGAGGAATAAGTGACGTTTCGGGTCAGAACCCTTCCTCAGACTGAAAGGTAGAGAAAGCCAGAACAAAACAGGGCCGGCAACACATGACCTCAGAAACTGTGGAGTCCATAACGGCCCATTGTTGGCTGGTGAAGATGTGCTAACAATAGGGATACAAGGATGTGAACAGTGGAACTAGTTGGATGACTAGGATGGAGGGTGAAATGCATAGCTGCTTGAAATTAGAGAAATCAGCGTTGATACAGCTGGGTTGTAAGATGCTCAAGCAAAATATGAGGTGCTGCTCCTCCAATTTGCGTGTGGCCTCACTCTGCCAATAGTGGAGGTCCAGGACAGAATGGTCAATATGGGAATGGGAGTTGCAATGTTTGGCAACTGGGAGATCGCATAGGCCAAGGCGGACTGAGCTTAAGTGTTTAGCAAAACAACTGCCAATCCTACGCTTGGTCTTGCGAATATATAGGAGCCTACACATTAGAGAAGGAGCAAGTAAACAACCTCTTCTGAAAGGACCATCAGGGTCCTAGGATGGAGTCAGGGGAGGAGGTATCAGGATAGATGTATAATGACAAGGATCAAGACTGATGGGATTGTCCCAAGGGAAGCAGAATGGAATCATTGCATCGAATGGCAAGCTTCTGCGTTGTAATGTTTCTATACTGCAAACGTTTAGCTCTTATAAAATTCTTCATTCTGAAGTATTAACCAACATTTAATACCACAGAAACACTCTAAACACTTGAGAGTCATAATTAAAATATGAAAGCCAAGCAAAAGAAAGTCATAGTGAAATGCATGACCAAATGTATTATTGGTTCCTATACTTTTCGGGATGCAGACAGTTTCAGCAGGAGATTATAGAATTTTAGACCCTATTTAGATGGCATAGATAGTGTAAATCAGGTGAGATTATGCAGAAAATATAAAAGAGACAGCGTTAAGGTGGTGATGTCAGGACCAATATAATTTGATAGGATGCAAAGCCATTGATAAGTTTAAACTGAGAGTGAGAATTACAAATTTCAGGAATTGGGATCAATTTGGAAAGTGAGAATAATGTGCTTAGTGTGGACCATGGACTGAGATAAAAGGAGCAGCAAGTTTTGGATAAGCTGAATGGAGGCAGAGGTGGAAGATGGAAGATGGATGTCCCTAGGAGTGGAGGCTAGAGGTGAGCAAAGGGTTTCAGCAGAAGAGCCTACCATTCCAGCAGAATTGAGTGATGTAATTGAGATCAAGCTCTTTTTGATGGAGATCTTACAGGGTCAAAAATATTTTCAACTTGTTGGTTAAGTATGTTTTAACAACACACTGCATCACTTTGCAATTAAATCACCCCATTCTTGAAGTAGAAATTGTAACTGTCATGTCCTGAGTGAGATGGAAGATAATTTCACTAGGTTACAGAATGGGATGATAACAAAAGACATGGACCTCAGTACAATCTACAAAGTTATAATTCCCTACCTCCTCCTATTTAAACTTCATCATATACCAATATTTCCAGACTAACCAACCAATATTTGCAAGATGTGTATTTTTACTAATTATTCCCAGACGAAAGAGAACATTGGAAAGTGAAAGTAACTCGAGTATAGAAATTATTTTGCAGAAATTTTATTACACACCTAAGTGATGTAGCATTGTACTTCTGCATTTAACTTAGACGGTATGTGCCTTACTCCACAACCTGGATGAATACACCAGGATGCCATTCCACTGCAGAGCATGAGTGTGCTGTATTGATGAACTTTAGAAGCAATATGCCTTGATGCCTTGTTTTCTGCTCGAGAGACCTTGTCATGTGCAAAGTGATTACATATATCGCTTGGGATGAAAGAATTTGTAACTGTAATATAAGGTTGCAATATAGTCAAATAATATTAATAATGGAAAAAAATAGTTTTAGTCACTGTTTATCAATGTGACTAAATATTATGGAATAAAATGATTCCTGTTGATCTAAGGCTTTCAAGTTATGTTACAGCAATAGTATGAATAATTTCATTGTAAAGTGTTCAGAACACAGCAGTCCTGATAGATCACTAAACATCAAATAGTAGACACAATAAAAACAATTCGTAACATCCAAAAGGAGACCAACCATTTTGTTAGGTAGATCTACACCACAACACCAGCTGCAAGAGATTAATGGACTCTACATTTAAAAGTTTAGTAGCAGTTTGATATTCACAGCATGTGACTCCAGTTTTATGTTGTGGAGTAACCTCTTTACTACCCTATGAAATGGCAGAGCTAGTCATTGAATTGTGCCACATCGGGGCAACTGAGATGGACATAAGGCACCTGCCTCTCATCCATGCTTTGAAATTTAAAAAATGTACTGCTTGCAAAGCAATTTGGAATGCATGGAGAATGAGATAAGTTGCTTTATAAAAAGGCATGATCCCCCTTGCTTTCGGAGATACAGCAAATAAAATTGCTATTCAGGCTCAGACCAAATACGAGCAACAATATATCATTTTTCGGAAATAAGATTTTTCGGAAATAAGATTTCAAATAAAGTCAGCTTTCAATAAGTAATAACTGCATTCTACATGGCATGAATTTCACTATGTTACAAAATACGACTTCTCCTTTTGTAGTGTTAAAGGAAGTGAAACTAAAATCCCATGTGCATCTTGTTATGTAGTCCATTCACATCAACCAGTTTTTGAAAGATAAGATGCTCTTTCTAGGACATCAGTTCCCATATGACTTCAGCCGCCACCTGGACCAGTAACATATTGTAGGCTAGAATCTAATTATAATATTGTATTTTTACCAATGGCAACTGATTCTGTTTGTATTTATTTATTTTCGGAATAACACTAAAAGGAGGATCAATACTGGAAATATTACATTTTTGAATAACTTCCACACAATTAATAATCTATTTTTGTGCAATAGATTTTGTTCTGTACACCATTGAATAAAGAGTCTGGATTGCTCCTTCAAACATCAATAGATCCTTGACATCCCTTCAATCTATTGCTAGAAATGTCATTTTACATTATTCTGAAAGTTATTTTAAGTCATTTTACATTATTCTGAAAGCGAGATCTAAGAAATATGGCCCCCAGATAGCTGATAGAAAGTGGTGGTGAATCTTCTGAAAGGCAATAAATGCCAAATTCGTTTGATGGATCCCACATCTGGTTGAATCTGGCTGCTTTTGTGAATGCAACAAAAGCCATAGTGGATGTACTGATGTAGATAGTGGTCACTATTTCTTTTCCCAATGCCGTTTTCCAAATCACTGTCGGCTTGGAGTCTTCATGCACTTTGAGCTTGAGCATTTACTTCCAATGTACAAACCCATCAGCCTTCTTCTTAAACTTGTCCAACCGAAGTCCTCACTTGAGTCCTCTGCAGAACTGCCAATGAGTGTTTCAATAATCCAATCCTGCCATCCCCTCACAAGACAAAAAACAGGCAGAAGACAGAGAGTTTAGCAGCATAATATCGTCAGCAACCTCTCTTTCAATGTCAGAAAAATGAAGGAGCTGGTCATTGACCTCTACTTCCTCTACATCCTGAGAAGATTACAGAGAGTCCGTATGTCAAGGAGGGCTCTCTCTAACTTCTACAAGTGCACAGTCGAGAGCATACTGACAGGTTGCATCGTGGCTTGGTTCAGCAACCTGAGCGCACAGGAACAGAATAGAGTACAATAAGTACACTGCCCAGTCCATCATCAGCTCTGACCTCCCTTCCATCACGGGGATCTATTGCAGTCGCTGCCTCAAAAAGGCTGGCAGCATCATCAAGGACCCACACCATCCTGGCCACACACTCATCTCCCCGCTACCTTCAGGTAGAAGGTACAGGAGCCTGAAGACTGCAACGTCCAGGTTCAGAAACAGCTTCTACCCCACAGCCATCAGACTATTGAACTCAACTCAAACAAAACTCTGAACATTAATAGCCCATTATCTGTTTATTTGCACTTTATCTGTTTTATTTATTCATGTGTGTATATTTATACAATGGTATATGGACACACTGATCTGTTCCGTATTCATGCCTTCTATAATTCTGTTGTGCTGAAGCAAAGCAAGAATTTCATTGTCCTATCTGGGACACATGACAATATACTCTCTTGAATCTTGAATCTTGGAAGCACAGGGAGTGCACACCCATGTCTGCCTCAATGGTACTGAAGTGGAGAAGGTCACTAGCTTCACGTCCTTAAGTGTAAATATCACCAACAATTTGACCTGTCCAACCACATCAACGATACAGACAAAAATGCACAACAGTGTCTCTACTCCCTCAGAAGACTAAGGAAACTTGGCATATCTTCACTCTTACCAATTTATACATATGCGCCATAGAAAGCATCCTAATGGGATTCATCAGAGATTTATGGTAACTGCTATGCCCAAAACCACAAAAAATTGCAGTCATACAGCCCAGCTCATCACGCAAACCAGTCTCCCTCTTATCTACACTTCTTGCTGCTTTGGTTATTGCACCTTGCACCTCGTACCTTGGTTGTTCTCTTTTCTCCCTTCTCCTGTTGGGCAGAAGGTACAAATGTTGAATGCACGTATCACCAGATTCAAGAATAGCTTCTTCCCCACTCTTATCAGACTCTTAAAGAGATCTCTCACATGCTAAGGATATATTCTGATCTTCCAATTTAACTAATTGTAGCATCTTTATTCATCCACACTATCTCTATAGTTGTAACAGTATATTCGACAATCTCTTTTCCTTCTCCTTTTGCAGACCAATGTCTGTCCTTTCGTCTTTTTTGTTATTTTTAGTGTATTTTAAAATGTTGTGTTAATGTTTTTCTGGTTTGTTTTATGTGGGTGGTGGGGGCGGGGGAAACTTTATCTCAATCTCTTACCTTGCCGGTGATGCGATTGTTTTCCGGATCATATCTCCGGTCGCTCTGCGACCTAACATCATGGAGCTGGCGGCCTTGCTTGAGACTGACTTTGAGCCCCACCGCAGGGCCGTGGACTTACCATCGGAGCCTGCGATCCCGACGCTCCAACCGTGGTCTGCAGATTTCACCATCGAGGAGCTCGCAGTGTCGGGTAGAGACCGATGTCAGGAAGGTCCAAAGTCGCAGGAGGTTTGACTAGCCCCAACACCCAGACTAGCTTGATTGCCCTGGCACGGAAGGCTCGACCGCCGGCTACGGGATCCAAGAATCGTCCCATCAACGGAAGGCTCGAGACCCCCGACCGCGGGACAACAAAGAAGGGAAGAGATTGAACTTTTTTTTTGCCTTCCATCACAGTGAGGAATGTAGAGGAGTCACTGTGGTGGATGTTTATTTTAAAATGTATTTTGTGTGTCTTGTTGCTTTTTATTGGTATGACTGTATGGCAAATCGAATTCCTTGTATGTTGCAAAACATACTTGGCTAATAAAGTATGATTACAATTACCTATTGTACTAATCTAGAGTATGATTGCCCTCATGTATGGTATGATCTGCCTGCACAACACATGGACCAAAGTTTTCACACACCTCACCACACATGACAATAATAAACCAATACCAAAATGCCAGAGCTGAAAATTGTGGCATGCTTCATCCTGCTATTGTTAAACAGATCAATGTTTACTGTAGTTGATCCCCAGCAAGTTGTCCATGGAGTGCATGCTCTGTAGTGGATCCCCAGCAAGTAGTACATGGAGTGCACACCTAACAAAGTCAACCCAAGGAACCTTGTTGTTCCTTCTAGTCAACCGTACCAAAGCACAATCATTCTTCTGAAGCAAAGACTTCAGACACAGGCTTAAGAACCATGTCCAAAGTTCACCAGAATGGGTGTGCACTTGAAAAGGCAAAGAGATAAAAGTAAAGAGTTAATTTTCATTTGTATTATGCTGTGATTTAGTTTATAAATTTATGTTTACAGTAAGTGTGCATTGGTCTTTTTTTAACTTTCCTTACTGCATGTCTAAATGAAGGCAAGACATGTAATGGTCAGTAATAGAGTGAAAGTAACGAGTGTGGGATTGTTGTGAAATGGTGGGTATAGTTGAGGTTATAACTATCCTTTAAATTACATAATCATGTTGAACTAGGTAAAAATAAACAGCCTAAATTGCACTCTCCAACTTTCACCTTTTCCTCTTCCTTATACTCTTGCACCTCAGCTTCTTGCCATTGCTTCAGGTTCTTGCTCAGTTGTGGTAAAACAACAAACTTGTCCAGCGTATCATCACAAATTCTTATACATATGTATTGCAGTGAATACTGAAGGGAAGGTCAATAACCTAAACCATTATATCTTTTTATTCTCCTTCATTTGGCTGACCTGCTGAGTAATTCCAGCATTTTATTTTGAGTTCGACATGGCTGAGCGAAAATGATGCTGAGGTTTTGGTAATGCATTCCAATGGTGTGCTCCAAAACCTACCTTGGTGCTTAGATAGGCTTGTGTAGTCTATTTATTCTAGACAAGAGTAAAGAGCCATGGTCTTATGTATAACTCTTGCTGCCTGGTTGTTAGCATTTAACTTACCATGATGAGCTAAAAGCAGGTAGCGCTGATTTCTAAAATAAGAAATCTTGACAAGTGCCAAGATAACAATAGAATTACTCCCTAATGTCTTTCAGCGGATATTGCCACAGTTGAGAGCCTTTCTTCCTCTCCCAGCAGCTAAATGTATATTGCTTGGCCTCTCTTCATTCTCTCAGCTACATTTGAAAGCCACATGTCTGGAAGCAACATGTTTCAGCACATGCTTTTAAAATAACAAAAAGAAACTTGAGCACCAGCCAGAACAATCCACATGGATCATTCAAATTTTAAACCAAGTAAAGGAAAGTTCCCAAAACTCCCAAGTTCATAACTGATGCCATGATTGTTAGTTACGTGCTTAGCCAAGATGGTGCCTGCAGCATTTAAATTAGAATTGTGCATTCAGGGCACTGTTAGACAGCATCTAAAGAATAGACACCGAGCCTAATATTTCCAGGAGCAGCAACATAATATGATTTAAAAAACTGGCAAGGAAATTCTTTAGTTTAACTTTAGTATTTTCCTTAAAAAAACACTGCAACAAACATTGTAAACTGTAACCAGCCTAAAAGCTTCAATAGCTGTTTTGAGGTGATTGAAATCCAAAAGGTTAAAAAACATGGTTAAACATTCACTATTTCTTTCACTCTCTCTCTTTCTCGCTCTTTCTCTCGTGTTCTACTTCTTTCTTGTTAAATTTAAAATGGAAGATGTACATTAAATGTGTTTTGTCATATGCCGCGGTTTATACTACTGTACATTGCTTCTAATAAATTTTTTTTTTTTTTAAAACATGGTTAATGGCTAGACTCCAAAGATCTTTTAGATGTCCAACTAGTAAGTTGCTGCCGAATTAGTTAATTCAATGACAGTCAACAGGAAACAACTCCACTGATTCCATAAATAATGGTATCAAGCAGACTTTTGTTCCCAATCCCAAACAACGATCGTCACCAAGATAATGATTGTCACGCAGTACTAAATAGCACAGTGGCACTATGAATAGTGCTTCTGATCATTGCTTCACAGCTCCAGTAGCTCATGTTGGATCCTGATCACAGGTTCCGTCAGCATGGAGCTTGAATTATTCTTCCCATTGCTGCTTGGGATTCCCATACATGCTCATGTTTCCTTTCCACATCCCAAATTGGTGCTGTTTTGTTACTCTCATGCAGCTGGGTAGCAGATCTGGAGGGGCGAAGGATGGAGGTAATGGGCAAATGAAAGGGAATAGGATAGAGAGAAATAAGTGCAGAAATGGCATTGATAGAATTGTGAATTCTGCACGAACTTGACTCGCAAGAAACTGCAGATGCTGGAATCTTGAGCAGAAAACTAAAGGCTGGAGGAAGTCAGTCAGATAGGCAGCATTCGTGGAAGTAATGGACGGATAATTTTTGCGACCTACCTTGAACATTCCCTGTTCATTCTCACAACAGAAACTGCCTGACTCTCTTGAATTCCTCTAGCCTTTTGTTTTTGCTCTGCATAGACTCATTGGTCTGAATATAGTCTGGTCTACTTCCATGTCATAAAAATGTTTTTTTTTTTTAAATCACAAGCATATTTCAGTCTCTTGACCAACTGTTTTTACGATCCTTTAGTTAATTAACAGCACGATCTTGCATTGTAGCAATTATAGAAAGTATTTTGCTGGTATATAGAATTATAGAAACCGGTGTTTTGTGATCTGGAAGGATTAGCCTCCCACAGTCAAACTACAGGCGCCTCTGAGGCAATAAATATAATTCCTCGTCTTATTCTTTTTCATCAGGCAGCTCTTAGTCTGAAAACATGTGCACAAATCCTACTCCTAAGACTCGGCCACAAAATCTAGGTTGGCACCTCACTACTAGGACACAATTTTCAATTGACAACGTGCCATCTTTCACATGAGATATTAAACAGAGGCAGTTTTCCCCCTGACATTGGTTTCAATCATCAGTTATGTTACAAAAAAAAAGCAGGAATTCCTATGAAATCCTGGTAGGTATTTACTCCTCGAAGAACATGATTAGAAAGTAGATTATCGAGTTATTAAAATGTAACAGTTTTGAGAAATGTGCATGGCACAAAATTATGTTCTAAACAGACCAGCAATTATATGGTAAAAATAATGCATAAGCTTAAATTACTTTGAGATGACTCAAGGCCACAAAATGCACAAAAAGGAAGTTTTTGTCTTCCATTGTTATTTACCCTCTGTTTTGAACTTTAGATCTCAAGCTTTTTGCTTTACTTTTATTTGACCACTGCCTGCAGGTTGGTTTTGTGCATTAATTCATAGAAAACATTAGAGATGAGAAACTCTCAAAGCTTTGGCTTTAGCAAAACTCTTCCACTGAACCCAATGGCCGAAACTACAAGACACCGTTAATTTTTGCTTCTTTAGTCTTTCCTTATCTTGCCAGAGAAATCAAGTGCAAAAACTAAGAAGATAAACTATCCCCAGGCCTTGAATATTTGACTTTATTTTAGAAAAGGAGAAAAAGGACCCTAGACCGGTCCTGAAATAAAAGGATCGGCAAACTGGTTAATTTTGGTCATTAACATTCAGTAAGTCAACTTTTGTTGTCGATAAAGGACAACTAAATTGAAATCACAAAAACAAACATAGGCTAATGTGATTTGTCCATGTATTGAGTCTGCAAACTACATGTTGAGACTGTTCAATTATTTGATAGGTACTTCGACATGTGATCCCTGCCACTTGTTAGACAGTGTTAAAGCTAGCCTTTATTCTGTTTACTTTTGAGGCGGTAGTGGATTTTGTCATTAATGCTGGTACTTTATTCAACAATGCATGAGAGTTGAACCAAACCTACTTTACATTGGCTAGTAAAGGGATTTAAACAGCATGTCAGTCACAGTGTCTTGTTAGTTTACGTTTATTGAGACTCTTGGCTGCCTGGTTGAATACAGCATAGCATTCACAAAATTTCTAAGGTACATGCTCTGCACCAAGATCCATCCGACTGAACAATTTTGATAGACTCTTTTATTCACATAATTGTGCACTTGTTTGTTTGCTTTTGAAAGCATTATTTTAAAATAAACGTACTTTACTGACCAGTGCATTTCATAGAAAAGTCGTTTTGGTTAGTAGCCAAAGCCTGTATTTACACACAACATTCTCAGGTCAAGTCTGGTTCTGGTTCTGGTTGATTACTGCGCAAAAACCTTATCAGTGGTTATCTCGCGCAGGTCGATAGTCAATAGTCAAGAGAGTCAATTGACTACTGTTGTTTAATTACCATATGTACCGACAACAAAACAATAAAATATTTGCAACCACCAAACCGGCCCATAAATGTAATATACAAATATATACTGATTACAAAGTTTCAATAAATTAATAACCATAATATTAGTGCAAAGAAAACCAAAATCCTTAGTGCAACCAAAGACAATTCCTAAAAGTTCATAATTGTTGAGGTTTGTGTTATGTGGTGTTCAAGAGCCTGATGGTTGTTGAGAAGATATTATTCAACCTGGTGGTCATACTTTTCAGACTTCTGTACCTCCTTCCTGATGGTAGGAGCAAAATGAGAAAGTGGCCAGGTGGTGTGGGTCTTTGATGATTTAATTCTAAAAACAAAATGTAATTCTGCATGGATGGCACTAACTTCAGCACGGAGGCTTTTTTTTTAAAGTAAAAAAGGACCAAGCTGGCCCTCAAGGATGTAATTCCAATTTTAGTATTGGTTTAAAAAAAAAATTCAACCTCAACCTATTCCTAACATCCTTCTGAACGGTTGACACAATTGATCACCAAAGTGTCCACCATCACTCCACTGCCATGCAGTTGGATGGACTAGACTTGCCAAGATCCATTAACTGTGCAGCAATGGCTTCTGTTCCTGTGCCTACAACATTACCTCTTGTATGCCTATCTATTCTTGGCCTAGTTTTATTTAAGAGTCA
Organism: Leucoraja erinaceus; assembly: GCF_028641065.1. Lineage (NCBI taxonomy): Eukaryota > Metazoa > Chordata > Chondrichthyes > Rajiformes > Rajidae > Leucoraja > Leucoraja erinaceus. Next base: position 54,381,490 of record NC_073379.1, read on the forward strand.
AGAGAGTTTTATTATCCCTGACAGAACAATGAAATTCTTACATGCAGCAGTACAACAGAATATGTAAACGTAGTACTCTGTAAACAAAAAAAAGTTCAGTATATGTATGTATATATACACACACACACACTGTGATGTTATATATGTATATATACACACACACACACATATATATATATAATACATATACATACATATATAACACACACACACACATACATACTCATTATAAAAACAAACAATAATAGGGCAAAGCCAATGCCTCCAATGAGGTTCAGAGCTTATTTGGAGGTTGTGTTTAATAGCCTGATGGCTGTAGGGAAGAAGCTGCTCCTGAATCTGGACGTTACAGTTTTCAAGCTCCTATATCTTCTTCCCAATGGCAAGAGTGAAATGAGTGTGTGGCCAGGGTGGTGTGGGTCTCTGATGATTGTGTCTGCCTTTTTGTAGCAGCGACTCCTGTAAATCCCTTAGATAGTGGAGAGGTTAGAACTGTGATGGACTGGACAGTTCATCACATTTTGCAGTCTTCTATGCTCCTGGTGCATATTGCAACCAGTCAATATGCTCTCGCCTGTACTAAGCCTGGATGTTAACTACTCACCATATGAAAGCACACAGATTTCCCTACACTTCTGCAACACTTCTCCAGACCTCACCATTTCCCTAGAATCTTCAAGACTGCTTGTTCAATGGCCATTAACAGTGAAAATTCCTGCTCATCCAGTAAAACATAGGCAATAAATTGAATCTTTCCTGCAGTCCCTATTTCAAATTCATCTTGCATTCTATATATCACTCTACCAATTGTTGCAACAGAATGAGACCTCACCTGACCTCTGTACCATATATTTGTGGCAATCCATTGTCCATCCATTGCTAAACCAGTAACAAATCCTAAATTAATACCCCCAGTTTCTATTATCAGAATTGTGATCTATGCCTTTCTTTCAATAGACAATAGACATTAGGTGTAGGAGTAGGCCATTTGGCCCTTCGAGCCAGCATCGCCATTCAATGTGGTCATGGCTGATCATCCTCAATCAGTACCCCATTCCTGCCTTCTCCCTATATCCCCTGACTCCGCTATCTTTAAGAGCCCTATCTAGCTCTCTCTTGAAAGTATCCAGAGAACCAGCCTCCAGCAGAGAATTCCAGTCTCACAACTCTGTGAGAAAAAGTGTTTCCTCGTCTCCGTTCTAAATGGCTTACCCCTTATTCTTAAACTGTGGCCTATGGTTCTGGACTCCCAACATCGGGAACATGTTCAAACCCTTAATAATCTTATATGTCTCAATACGATGCCCTCTCATCCTCTCTCATCCTTCTAAACTCCAAGTACAAGCCCAGCCGCTTTCCACAAAAATTTGACAATTCCAGTGCAGCCTCATTCTACTTTCATAGAAACATAGAAAATAGGCGCAGGAGGAGGCCATTCAGCCCTTCGAGCCACCACTGCCATTCATTGTGATCATGGCTGATCGTCCCCTATCAATAACCCGTGCCTGCCTTCTCCCCATATCCCTTGACTCCACTAGCCCCTAGAGATCTATCCAACTCTCTCTTAAATCCATCCAGTGACTTGGCCTCCACTGCCCTCTGTGGCAGCGAATTCCATAAATTCACAACTCTCTGGGTGAAAAAGTGTTTTCTCACCTCAGTCTTAAATGACCCCCCCTTTATTCTAAGACTGTGGCCCCTGGTTCTGGACTCGTCCCACATTGGGAACATTTTTCCTGCATCTAGCTTGTCCAGTCTTTTTATAATTTTACATGTTTCTATAAGATTGCCCCCTCATCCTTCTAAACTCCAGTGAATACAAGCCTAGTCTTTTCAATCTTTCCTCATATGACAGTCCCACCATCCCAGGGATCAATCTCGTGAACCTACCCTGCACTGCCTCAATCACAAGGACGTCCTTCCTCAAATTAGGAGACCAAAACTGTACCCAATACTCCAGATATGGTCTCACTAGAGCCCTATACAACTGCAGAAGAACCTCTTAACTCCTATACTGAAATCCTCTTGTTATGAAGGCCAACATTCCATTAGCTTTCCTCACTACCTGCTGTACCTGTAAGCCAACTTTCAGTGACCGGTGTACAAGGACGCCCAGGTCTCGCTGCACCTCCCCCTTACCTAACCTAACCCCATTGAGATAATAATCTGCCCCCTTGTTTTTGCAGCCAAAGTGGATAACCTCACATTTATCTATATTATACTGCATCTGCCACGCATCTGCCCACTCACTCAACCTGTCCAGGTCACCCTGCAACCTCCTAACATCCTCTTCACAGCTCACTCTGCCACCCAGCTTTGTGTCATCCGCAAACTTGCTAGTGTTGCTCCTAATTCCCTCTTCCAAATCATTAATATATATGGTAAACAGTTGTGGCCCCAACACAGAGCCTTGCGGCACTCCATCTGCCACTGCCTGCCATTCTGAAAAGGACCCGTTCATTCCTACTCTTTGCTTCCGGTCTGCCAACCAATTTTCTATCCATGTCAACACCCTACCCCCAATACCATGTGCTCTAATTTTAGTCACCAGTCTCCCGTGCGGGACCTTATCAAAGGCTTTCTGAAAGTCTAGATACACTACATCCACTGGCACCCCTTCATCACTTTTACTTGTCACATCCTCAAAAAATTCAAGAAGATTAGTTAAGCATGATTTCCCTTTCATAAATCCATGTTGACTTGGACTAATCCTTTTACTGCTATCCAAATGCCCCATTATTACCTCTTTAAAAATTGACTCCAACATCTTTCCCACCACCAAAGTCAGGCTAACTGGTCCGTAATTACCCGTTTTCTCTCTCACTCCTTTCTTGAAAAGTGGGATAACATTAGCTGTCCTCCAATCCACAGGAACTGATCCTGAACGTATTGAACATTGGAAAATGATCACCAATGCGTCCACTATTTCTAGAGCCACCTCCTTGAGGATCCTGGGATGCAGACCATCAGGCCCAGGGGATTTATCATCCTTCAGTCCCATTAGCCTAAATACTATTTCTTACCTAATGAAAATTTCATTCAGTTCCTCTACCCCCTTAGATCCTCTGTCCTCCAGTACGTCTGGGAGATTGTTTGTGTCTTCCTTAGTGAAGACAGATCCGAAGTACCTATTCAACTCTTCTGCCATTTCCTTGTTGCCCATAATAATTTCACCCGTGTCTGCCTTCAAGGGATCCACATTTGACTTTGCTACTCTTTTTCCCTTAACATATCTAAAGAAGCTTTTACTGTCCTTTATATTCCTGGCCAGCTTCCCCTCGTACTTCATCTTTTCAGCCCGTATTGCCCGTTTTGTTTCTTTCTGTTGTCCTATGAAAGTTTCCCAATCCTCTGGCTTCCGGCTACTCTTTGCTATGTTATACATCTTTTATTTTAGTTTTATTCTATCCCTAACTTTTCTTGTCAGCCACAGTTGCCTCCTACTCCCCTTAGAATCTTTCTTGCTTTTTGGAATGAAATGATCCTGCGTCTTCCGGATTATGCCCAGAAATTCCTGCCATTGCTGTTCCACCATCATTCCTGCTAGGATCCCTTTCCAGTCTACCTTGGCCAGCTCCCCTCTCATGCCTTCATAGTCCCCTTTGTTCAACGGAATCACTGACACTTCCGATTTAAATCTTCTCCTTCTCAAATTGCAGATTAAAACTAATCATATTATGATCACTACCTCCAAGCGGTTCCTTTACCTCGAGTTCTCTTATCATATCTGGTTCATTGGACAACACTAAATCCAGAATTGCCTTTTCTCTGGTCGGCTCCATTACAAGCTGCTCTAAGAATCCATCTCGGAGGCATTCTATAAACTCTCTTTCTTGGGGTCCTGAACCAACCTGATTTTCCCAGTCTACCTGCATATTGAAATCCCCCATCACCACAGTGGCATTACCTTTGTTACATGCCAGTTTAAACTCCTGCTGCAACTTACACCCTACATCCGGGCTACTATTTGGTGGTCTGTAGATAACACTAATTAGTGTCTTCTTGCCTTTACAATTCCTCAACTCAATCTACAGTGACTCCACCTCGTCAGTCCCTATGTCTTCCCTCGCAAGGGACTGATTTTACTTTCTAAAAACACTTTGGGTTGTGTCAAAAATCCAATCAAGTCTCTTTATCCATCACCTCAGTTTACTGCACTATTATGGTTCCCAATTAAGCCAAGCTTTGCAATTAAAATGTGTATCCTCATCATTAATTCCCTCTGCTATTTTGTTTATTTCCTTTTACTTTACTTTTCTTGTCTTTCTTCTGGTCCTTTAACTACACGATGTGTGCACTCCTCCAATACTGGTAACTTGCTCAAGTGTGAGATTTATTATTCCTTCATTGGTGGTCATACTTGTCCAGCATGGCACTGTCTTAAACATCAGCCTCCCTATTTCTCTTTCTTCCTTGAAGATACCGAAGGCTGATGTCTAAGGTTTTAGACATAATAACATCTCAAACATAATTTACCTTTAAATTTGTTGTTTCAAAAAACTTGTGTGAATCATTCAAATATCTTTGATACACAGAAAGTTAAAATTGAATGGAACTTGATGATATTCTGTCATAGTACAGCTTCAGATTTTATGTATAGATGTGCAGACAGTAAACTGATAAACCAGCACTTCAGGCTGCAGCAAATATCTCAAGAACAGAATTATATTTCCACTTAGTGATGTGCCATGCCGAACAGTTTGAGTGCATTCCTTCTTCCTTTTTATTTATTTATGTGTGCTTTTAAAAACATGTTAAAATGCAGTTAAAAACATTTTCAATCTGGCCTTCTCGCTACGAGTGACTTTTTTTGCAAACTCTCTTTATCACATCTGCTTTATGCCAAAGGATTTTATTTTCTTCACCTCCAACAAAATACATACAAGTTAAATAGCTGATTTCAAACTTAAAATAGAAAGTTGAATTCTTATCAGCTGGCTATGTTCTTCTTCCTCAATGTTCAATGCATACAAAACTCTATCTCTCTCATTCTTTCTCCAAAATCTGTAAAATAAATTGCCACAGCAAATATATAATTAGAACATTTCTTTGCCCCTGTCAGACAGACAATAGTCATAGGATACAAAAACATGCCCTTCAGCTAACCAAATCAACACCGATCATCAAGCACCAAAACCATTTTACTCTTGTGACAATCCCATTAACTTCCCCAGATTCAAGTATTCACCCAGAGGCATTTTTTAGTGGCTGATTATCATATATATCCACAAATATTCAGGATGTGGGAGAAAACCAGAACACTAGGAGGAAACCCACATGGTCATACAAAATGTACAGAAGGAGCACCATAGGGCAAGATTGAATTTGAGTCACTTGAACAATGAAACAGCAACCCCACTAGCTGTGCCACTGTGTTGCCTAATACAGTCAATATCAGGGGATCAGAATCTAAAATTACATCTGATTACAATAGAGAGAATAGAAGCCATGACTTCTGATTTCTCATGCTTTATCCTTCCAACCTAAGCAAACATTCTTTCCTAGTGATCACTCTTTAAAACATAGGAATTAGACTCGGTAATGATTAGGATAGAAGCACAACGGCAGGGGTAGCATCCAAATTTAGCAATGGGTCTATGGAATTATTATTTAGCACAGTCAAGTTAGAGAGAGACAGAAAAAACTGAGGGGAATATTGCATTGTCAACATATTTTAGATGCAGAGCCAGAAGCGATTTTAAATTTTATCCAGATGAAAAGGACAAAATGATGGAGTAGCTCAACGGGTCAGACAATGTCTCAGGAGAAAATGGACAGGTGATGTTCTGCGTTGGAACCTTTTTCCACACTGATTTTTTTGGGTGTGGGGGGGGAGGGGGGAGGGAACAAGGGATGAGTATTTACAAAGCAGGATTAGTAAGTTTGAACATGACGCTAAAGTGGGTGGTCTTCAGTCTGAAGAAGGGTCTCAACCTGAAACGTCACCCATTCCTTCTCTCCAGAGATGCTGCCTGTCCCGCTGAGTCACTCCAGCATTTTGTGTCAATCTGATTTAAACCAGCATCTGTTTAAGAATAAGGAGTAAGCCATTTATAACAGAAGAGGAAACACTTTTTCTGTGGAATTCTCTGCCAGTGGAGGCAGGATCTCTGGATGCTTTCAAGAGAGAGCTAGATAGGGCTCTTAAAAATAGCGGAGTCAGGGGATATGGGGGGAAGGCAGGAACGGGGTACTGATTGGGGATGATCAGCCATGATCACATTGAATGGCGGTGATGGCTCGAAGGGCCAAATGGCCTACTCCTGCACCTATTGTCTATTGCAGTTCCTCCCTATACATTTCATCCATGTGTCAAGCTCCAGGAAACAATACCACCCACTTTAGTGTGGGAAGGAACTGCAAAGGCTGGTTTAAATCAAAGATAGACACAAGATGCTGGAGTAACTCAGCGGGACAGGCAGCATCTCTGGACAATATCCTGCCAAGTATCGCGCACAAACCCCCACACTGCAGCAGAGCCACTGTTGTGCCGCTGCCGGTCGGAACGGCTGTTGAATGTTTAGTAGAGTGTTAAATTTGTTTCATGACATGTATTTTTTAATTTTAATTCCTATTTATTTTTTAATGCAAACTGAATGGACACTGGTTGAGCAACGTTTTTTTGTTTCCTCTGGGTATGTGAATACTCAGGAAATGACAATAAAGATTTACAATTACAATAGACAATAGGTGCAGGATAAGAGCCCTATCTAGCTCTCTCTTGAAAGCATCCCGAGAACTTGCCTCCACCGCCCTCCGAGGCAGAGAATTCCACAGACTCACCACTCTCTGTGAGAAAAAGTGTTTCCTCGTCTCCGTTCTAAATGGCTTACTCCTTATTCTTAAACTGTGGCCCCTGGTTCTGGAGTGAAGGAATGGGTGACGTTTCAGGTCGAGACCCTTCTTCAGACTGAAGACCACCCACTTTAGTGTCATGTTCAAACTTACTAATCCTGCTTTGTCCTTGAAGCAAGAAGAGGGCGAGGCAGTGCTAGTGGATACTCCCCTGCACAGTTGGAGGCTATGGGTGTGTGCTGGAATATTGCGGAATGGGTGAGTGGTGGAATATTGCATTTGGGGACCAGGCATCCCGTGGGGGCTATGGGTGAGTGGTTGAATATTACGTTGCGGGAACGGGTTGCATTGGGGGAACGGGTGAGTGGTGGAAATGGGTTGCGTTGGGGGAATGGGTGAGTGGTAGAATATTGCATAGGAGGGAACCAAGCCATCCATCGCTCCCTCCCTCCCTCCCTCCCTAAAACTCTGATCTTGTGGTCTTCTGGTTTTGCGTTTTTTTCTATTTGCTCAAAAATGGTACAGGATAGCGCTACGGTTTCCCCCCCCCACCTTACTCACCATTCTCCTGTGGTACAAGGCCAACAGGTTTTGTTCCAATCTATGGTATATTTTAAAAGTTATTAAGGTTTAAAAATCCTAAAAACAGCGCATGCACAGATTGGTCTCCTCTCCTGTCAGTCGCCGGACCGGCGACGTCCCTTCCTGCACCATCGCCGCACTGATTGGCCGGGTCCGATGTCAGTCACGGGTGGCGCCTGCCTCACCCTGGCAAGAATATAAAGCTGAAGGAGTGCAGTGAGCATCATTAACGCTCCGCCAGCTGGAACTGCATCTGTGGGCGCCTCCGTGGTGCAAAGCGGCCGAGCCCAATTCACAACCTTCGTGGTGCCCAGGCGCAGGCGCCGTCCGACCCGGGCTTCTACCCGCGAGGCCCTGGCGATCCAGGAGGCATGGTGATTGCGGCGATCCAAGAGGCATGGACGCCGCGGCAGTGAGGCCTTGCGACAATGGGGCAGCGGCGGCTGGACCTCGCGGCGATGGAGCCGCGGTGGTGGTGGGATCTTGCGGCAGCTGCGGGGCCTTGCCGAATTTCAAAATCCACGGAGAAATCCATCTTCCTCTTTTTGCAGTTTTTTCTGTCTCATGTCTGGTGGGGGAAGGAGGGAGAAGAGGGAGAGGAGGGAGAGGAAAGGGGGGAGTGGGGGAAGTGAGGAGGGATAGTGGGGGGGATAGGGGCAGGTGTGGAGTTGGGGAGGTGGGTGGTAGAGGGAAAAGTGGGGGTAGTAGGGGAGAGCAGTTATGAAGGGGGGAAGGAGTGACTGGTGATAGGGGAAAGGAGAGGGAGGGAGAGGTGAGGGAGAAATTGGGGGAGGGGAGGAGGAGAGGTGAAAGATCATGGGGAGGTGAGGAGGGAGAGTGGTGGAGGAGGGAGAATAGAGGGCAGGAGTGAGTGGGGAAGTAGGGAGTGGGGTATAGAGGGCGAGGAGGGCAGTGGGGGAGGTGAGGAGGGATAGTGGGGGGATAGGGGGAGGTGAAGAGTGGGGGATAGAGGGGGGTAGGGAGGGGAGAGGAGCTAGGGAGGGAGAGTAGGGGAAAGGAGGGAGAGGTGAGGGATGGATTGGAGAGGGGAAAGAAGAGGGATGGCGAAGAGGAAGGGGAGGGAGTTCTGGGGGATGAGGGGAAATGACCTGTGCCTGTGCAGTTGGGGGCTATACATGAGTGGTGGAATATTGCGTTGGGGTAACGGGTTGCCTTGGGGGACCAATGGATCTGCACTTAGTCTAGTATCTATCTCTATACATGTGTGTGTGTGGGTGTGTGCATGTGTGTGTGCGTGTGTGTTAAAAAGTCTACTTTGAAAATAATAACGGCTTCTGAGAGAGACAGTCTTCCAGCAGCTTCCAGTAATAATGTCACAATGCCATCTCCGCAGTCCACCAATTACAATATCATGTCATTTACATAGGCTGCCGAGTTGTCAAAGGTAACAGCAGCAAGACTTTGCAAATGTTACCCACAGCCCACTTCGCGGAGCTGGCCGTCTTCGGAACGGGGAGAGCTGTGGTGACGCGCGGCTGCGACCCGACTTCGGAGCTTCGGAGTCTCCAGCCTCAGGCCCGGTGGACAGGAACATCGGGAGCTCGCAGGTACCTGGTGGGAAACCGCTTTTCGGAGCTCCCGCAACGGCAACTTCCCCCGCTGGAATCGCGAGGTTTAAAAGACTCAGAGCAGGGCCTAACATCGCCCGGCATGGCTTAAACGGCCACAGGACTTACCATCGCCCGCCGGGGGGCTTTAGCATCTTGAGCCCCAGTTCGCCTCGACGCTGCGTTTGGACTGCTGGACCGCGGGAGAAGAACAAAGGGAAGAGATAAAACTTTGCCTTCCATCACAGTGAGGAGATGTTGGAGATCCACTGTGATGGATGTTTATGTAAACTTGTGTTAAGTGTGGGTCTTGGGTTGTTTTGTAATGTAAGACTGTAGAAAATGCAATTTCGTTCAAACCAAGTTGTTTGAATGACAATAAAAGGCATTCTATTCTATTCTGTTCTATTCTCCCCATAGCCAACAGAATTTTGAGAGACAGAATTTTGGCGATGCCCCTCTCTGGCATTGGTGGTCCAATCGTTGAGCAGCAGGATCACCATTAGTAGAATCACGTGGAAAAGATTTATTGACTCTACGGAGCGCCAAGCTCAAAAGTCGAGTCCATTAAATTGGCTCCGGGAAGCGCCAATTGCCCCCCACCCCCCAACGTGGGAATGATTGATTTGTTCCAGGGAGCACCGACGCTGACACAAAAGTCGAGTCCATTCATTGGCTCCGGGAAGCGCCAACTATCCCCTCCCCACGTGGGAAGGATTGATTGGCTTCAGGGACGCCGTGGGTTGCGTTGGGGGGTCGAGGCTTGCCGTGGGGGCTATGGGTGAGTGGTGGAATATTGCGTTGGGGGAATGGGTGAGTGGTGGAAACGGGTTGTGTTGGGGGAAGGGGTAAGTGATAGATTATTGCGTTGGGGACAGGGCCCAACTGGTCCCACTTGGTCTAGTTTTCTTTTAAAAATCAGAATATAAAACAAATTGATCAATTGTCACCCATTTTATATAATCACACAACCTCAAAGTCCATCCATTTTTTTAAATTTCAGCAATGCTTTAAAAATTTATTTTCCATTTATACCTCAAATAATTTCATTTGTAAAGCTACCTACACCACACCAACACCAAATACCTTAAACTGTCGTTACATAATACAGAGTCCAACATTTACCCAAATCATAGGCCACTATCCACATATGCACCCTGCTCAACTTGAAAACATACGTTGCCCTACACATTTTATCTATCCAGCCACGTGAGTACCAAGATCTTGAAAACCTATCTAATATCTCCTTTTTAAGAGAAAATTATCAGTTTAGCCACTTGATTGCTTTAGGCGTTCAGAATTAGTGCTGTCCGTGACCAATAGTAAATTATTGCAATTAAAAAAGATTTATCATAATGTTGAGAGAAATAAATTTAATCCGATTACAATAATTAAAATACATTTAACTTACACCTTCCATTTTCTGGAAATCCCTAACAGCTGAGAGATTAAACACTTTACATTTGTTGGAATTGTTGCTTGACAAATACACTATAAACAAAATCTACCTAATTCAAACTGCTATTTAAAAGTATCCTCTCTTGTTACTTGAAGATTAACAACCTTCTGAAATGATTGTTATTCAATTTCTATTTATAGTGGTTCTGCAAAAAAGTTACTTGTTAATTGGATACGAATGTGACAGTTTTCCAGCATGCAAACGAGGGTCTATTTATGAACATATGCTTACTTCCTTGAAAAAGCACCTCTGTCAAAACAGCTGCCATCATAACATAAACCAAATGTTACTGTTGCAGCAACCAACTTGAACCTATGTTTCAAACATCATGGTAAAACCACCGTTTCATGTTTTTTTTCCATTTTCATAAACTCTTTCAGACATCCACAGTGGTATATTAAAAACACGTTTGGAAAAATGATTCAATTAAATGTTATCCAGCAACAGCAAGCAGCTTGCTTTGTAGCATACAAACAATGTTCTAAAGGCCATACTTCCAGTGGTTTAAATAAAGAAAAACTTTTCCTGAATTAATCCATATCCAAATTCACTCAGACACAAGAAACTGCAGGTGCTGGAAGCTTGAGCAAAAAAAGTGCAAGAGGAACTTTGAGAGTCCCAACCCAAAACATAATCTGCTCATTCCCTTCACAGAACCTGATCCACTGAGTTATGTCATGTCATAAGTGATAGGAGCAGAATTAGGCCATTTGCCCCATTAAGTCTACTCCGCCATTCAATCATGGCTGGTCTATCTCTCCCTCATAACCCCATTCTCCTGCCTTCTCCCCATAACCCCTAACAAAGAATCAGTCAATCTCAGCTTTAAAAATACCCAATGACTTGACCTCCTCTGCATTCTGTGGCAAAGAATTCCATATTCACCTCCCTCTGGCGAAATAAATTAATCCTCATCTCCTTCCTAAAGGCGTCTCACACACTCCCCCCTCTCTGCTTGCCAGCGCCCTCTGCTGCTGCTCTCTGACCGATGCGGACATACACACAGACACACACACTGACACACACACACAAACACATAGATATAGATAGATATGCCATTTATTGTCACTATACATGTACAGTGAAACTGAAAGCTGCTCGTACTCAGTGCATACATACAATTTTACACAAAAAACAAGAAACAGAAAAACAAAACAGAAGGGAGATGGGGGGGGGGAATAGGTGCACAAATTCTACGGCGCTACATACATATATACATATATACAGATGGAAGTCCGTGTTGGGCGGTGTAGTCAGTGCATGTGTGGATTTGAATTTATGGTAGATATAATTCTCGGGAAGCAGCTATTCCTGAGTCTGTTTGTCCTGGATTTGATGCACCTATAGCGCCTTCCAGAGGGCAGCAGGTCGAACAGTCCAAACGCAGGATGGGAGCTGTCTTTGGTGATCTTCTTTGCCCTGCTAAGGCAGCGGGAGGTGTAGATGTCCATCAGGGAGGGGAGAGGGCAACCAATGATCCTCTGCGCTGTCCTGGTTACCCTCTGAAGCCTCTCCCTGTCTGCCATGGTGCAGCTGCCATACCATGCTGTAATGCAGTATGTCAGCAGGCTCTCGATGGACGAGCGGTAGAAGGTCAGCAGCAGGTTAGAGTCTAGGTTGTGCTTCCTGAGGACCCTCAGGAAGTGCAGCCGCTGCTGAGCCTTCTTGATGACCGCCGTCGTGTTGTCCGTCCAGGAGATGTCAGCCGCGATATGGACGCCGAGAAACCGGAAGGTGTTGACCCTCTCCACACACTCGCCGTTAATGTGTAGGGGGACTAAGTCGGTGCTGTGCCTCCTGAAGTCGACAATGAGCTCTTTTGTTTTCCTGGTGTTCAGAGCCAGATTGTTTTCTGAGCACCAGGTTGTCAACTTCAGGACTTCCTCTCTGTAGGCTGCCTCGTCTCCCTTTGAAATAAGTCCGACCACAGTAGTGTCGTCAGCAAATTTGACGATGCGGTTGTTGTTGTGGGCCGGACTACAGTCGTAGGTGTAGAGACAGTATAAGAGGGGGCTTAGCACACAGCCCTGTGGGGAACCGGTACTCAACCTGCGAGTGGAGGAGAGGTGGGGGCCAAGTCTCACAGTCTGGGGCCGGTTTGTGAGGAAATCCTTAATCCAGGCACATGTGACAGTGGGGAGGCCGAGAGTGACCAGTTTACCAATGAGGATGTCCGGGATGATTGTGTTAAAGGCTGAACTAAAATCCACAAAGAGCATCCGGACGTAGCTCTGCCCCTGCTCCAGATGGCTCAGCACAGAGTGGAGAGCTACGGTGATGGCGTCTTCTGTGGATCTGTTTTGGCGATAAGCGAATTGGTGGGGGTCGAAGTCTGGTGGTAGATAGTCCTTGATGTGCTGGAGGACCAATCTCTCGAAGCACTTCGTGATTACCGGAGTGAGGGCAACAGGACGGTAGTCATTAAGGCTGGTGATGGGAGACTTCTTCGGCACAGGGACGATTGTGGCTGATTTTAGGCAGGACGGAATAACTGCCTGGGCCAGGGAGAGATTGAAAATTCTGGTGAAGATGGCAGTGAGCTGGTGGGCGCACGCTTTGATCACCTTACCAGGGACTCCATCTGGGCCGGTAGCCTTCTTGGGGTTCACTGCCAGGAGCACCCGTCTGACATCGTGTTCCCCGACAGTGAGTGGGGTAGTACAGGAGCCAGGTGAGGGTGGGAACAGGGCTGTAGCAGGTGAGTGCTGCTGTTGTGATGTTTCAAAGCGGGAGAAGAAGCAATTTAGCTTTTCTGCCAGCGGCGCACTCAGGTCTTCTGACTTTGTGGCACAGCCTCTGTAGTTGGTAATGTCTTGTATGCCCCGCCATACCTCCCGTGTATTATTGCTGGACAAGTGGGACTCTATGCTCCTCTTGTGATCCGCCTTGGCCTTTTTAATACCACTTTTCAGGTCGGCTCGAGCAGCCCTGTACAGAGCTCTGTCACCTGACCTGAAGGCAGCATCGCGGGCTCTGAGGAGTGTGCGGACCTGACTGGACATCCAGGGTTTCTACATATACAGACACACACGGAATCTACACACACACACACACACACAGAACACACACACAGGCACACACACAGACAGAACAGCACGCGTTGTTTTTGCTCCGAATTCATTCAAACTGGTTGCTGATTTTCTGTATAATTACATAGATAGTTGAGAATGACATTTTGCCAAACTTTGATAATCCTGTAAGAGCGCCATCACATGCAAGAGATTTTATTATTTTACGATATTTATTTAGGAATTACAAACATTTTTATGTAGCTATATTTTGATGCCCATCTGCATTTTTACTTTGGTCCAATATTTGTACCTCCCATTCATCTGGATTTTTATAATGATGTTACTTAAATCAGACTGCTTATTCTCACCCAGCCAGGTGGTGTGGGGGTTGGGGGCTAAGGAGAAAAAAGAATGCTGGAGGGAGTGTGGAGGGTGAAGAGTTAGTCACTTACAATTATCTTTTCTCTGGACATCGACATGGATGTCCACATGACCCACCCATTTTCAAGTAACATCAAACACACTTTTGTTTTCAAAATACCCTCCAGAAACCATAGGCAACACAATTTTCCCACACAGACACACACACACTAACGGGAGGCACCTACTGCCACTGTTTTCTTGAATGTTTCTACTGTAGGTAATAAAGCTCTTTTCATCTACCAGCTACACAGTTGATAGATTCATCTGGCACTGCTTCCTCCTCTAATCCCACAGGGACTAGATTGTAGCAATGTTACAACATTTTGAGATTTAAAAAATCAAGTCTGCAAATTTATCCCATCAGATAAAGCATAAAGATAAGTTTAATTTGACACCAAATTCATATTCATATCTCAAGTATTAAAAAGGTTATGGCCATTTTCATACTCGGAAATTAGCATCTTGTTCCCTATTGATTTTCTATGGACATAACAAAAAAGCTGTGATCGTGGACAGTCAAAAGCCCATAACTTTCTTAAAAATTGAGGGAACTGAATGAAATGTTCAGTTATCATAGATTGAAGCATTCTGAAACAAATATAAAACAATCTTACTTGGATGACCTGAAATTAAAGCATATAATTAGTTAGTTACCCAATTGTAACTAATTCCAAACTTCAATTACTAGATCTAAACATCTATCCATTTCTTAAGAAAAGATTAACATTTTTAAATAGCCTAAGTGTCCAAATAACATTCACAAAGAATTCACAATAAAACATGATTTTAAAATCTCATTGACATTAATATATCGGCCAAATGGAAGGAATTTAGTGTTTAATTGCTGTAAATTAATGACCATTAATCAGCTTTCGAGTGGGATCTTGTGGAACGCGCTGGTTTAGAACGTTCACATTGCGGTAGATTTGTGCCGCAAATGCCCAGAAAAATACTGCGGAATTTAATGGGGCCCCAAATTAGCTTCTCGCAACATTAAACTTTGTATAAAGGGATCTTAAGAAGCCCTTTTTAACGTAAAAATAAACAACCTACCTTCCGTTGTCCCCTGTATGAGATCCGACCCGTTGTCGGCGGTCGCGGGTTTAGAGGTTACTTTTTAACTTACTATAATTTATTATTATATAAAACTGTGTGCCTGCCAGAGTCCGGCGTCCGTCCGGCTTCCGGCCGCCTTTCTTCCTTTGATTCCTCGCTACGCCGAAACCAGACGCAGAATCGCCGAGATCTTTTCCATTTCGGTAGAGATTTCACTTTTCTTTCAAAGTATCCACTCCTGATTACATTTCGTCGTGTTTATGTACACATTTTTAATCAAATCCTTCTCCCCCCCCCCCAATATTTAAAAAAAAAAATGGCTTCTCACCCATAGAAGCAGCCCCAGCCCCCCCTGGTGAACGTTCCATCGTGTGATGTCACAATGCCTGATGCTCACAGATGTCCAATTGGAATGGATTCATTTACATATGCCTTTGCAGGAGCCCCAGCCCCTGGTGAACATTCCATCGTGTGATGTCACAATGCCCAATGCTCAAAGACATTGTTGCCATAGAGCGAGTACAGAGAAGGTTCACCAGACTGATTCCTGGGATGTCAGGACTTTCATATAAATAAAGACGGGTAGGCGGCGCGGCTCTGGCCAGCAGCGGCCTCTGCAGCCTGTCCGCGTTTTTATTATTTTTTGTCTGTGTTTTTATGTAGTTTTTTGTTATTTTATGTTGGGTGTGTGTGTGGGGGGGGGCGGGGGTGGGGTCGGAGGGGGGGGGGAACTTTTTGAATCTCTCCCTGCACTGGAGACCCGACCTTTTCTCGTCGGGTCTCAGGTGTCGTTGAGGCCGCAACGAGGAGCGGCCTCCAACAGGAAGAAGCCGGGGACTCTGGTGCTACAACTCACCGTCGCCGTCGCGGGGCTGGCCGAGTCCGGAGCGGGTGGAGCGGTGGAGGAGCGCTGCTGCTGCTGCTGCTGCTGCTACCGGAGAGTCGGAGGCTCCAACGTCGGGTCTGTGGACGACGGCACCGGGAGCCCGCGGCTCCCTGGAGGGAGACCGCTTTTCGGGGCTCCTGCAACGGCGACTTCTCCCGCCCGAGTTGCGGGGTTGAAGAGCTCCTGGAGCGGGGCCTAACATTACTGCCCCGCGCGGCTGGAATGGCCGCGGACTCTGCGAGCGCACGCCGGGGGCTCCAACACCAAGACCCGGTGTGCGACCTCGCACCACCAAGCGTGGCTTCAATGGCCGCGGGACAATCGCCATCGCCAGCCGGGGGCTTTGACTTTGACTCTGACAACGGGGGGGGGGGGAGAGTGCAGTGGAGAGATAAGTTTATTTGGCCTTCCATCACAGCTATGTGATGGATGTTTATGTTAAATGTAATTATGTTGTGTCTGGGGTCTATTTGTGTGTAATGTATGGCTGCAGAAACGGCATTTCGTTTGGACCTCCAAGGGTCCAAATGACAATTAAATTGACTCTTGACTCTTGACTCTTGAGACTGGATAGACTCGGCTTGTATTCGCCAGATTTTAGAAGATTGAGGGGGTATCTTATAGAAACTTACAAAATTCTTAAGGGGTTGGACAAGCTAGATGCAGGAAGATTGTTCCAGATGTTGGGGAAGTCCAGAACAAGGGGTCACAGTTTAAAGATAAGGGGTAAATCTTTTAGGACCGAGATGAGAAAAACATTTTTCACACAGAGAGTGGTGAATTTCTGGAATTCACTGGCACAGAAGGTAGTTGAGGCCAATTCATTGGCTATATTTAAGAGGGAGTTAGATGTGGCCCTTGTGTTCAATTCAATTCAAATTCAATTCAAAGCACTTTATTCGTCCCCGAGGGGCAATTTAAAAGGGCGCATTACAGTAGCTTTTTAAAAAGGGACACAATCAACAAACATAACCAGCACGCATACTGCACAATCAACCAGCACACACATTTCACAGACACACTGCACAATCACACAACACACACCGCACATCAACATTCAACACATAGTAATAGTTGATACAAGGTTATTTCATTTTATATGTTCATGAGAGTGATCAGCATTAAAAAGCTGGACAGCCCTGGGGATGAAGGTTGCCTTCCTCCTCTGTGTCCGGCAACCCGGTGTCCGGACAGCGGAGTCTGCGTCCTGAGGGGAGCCACTCAAACTCAGGAAACAGGATGTGAGAGGGGCCCTGAAGAATCCTGCGTGTTAACTTTACAGACTGTTGGTCGCATAGAGCAGTGAGAGTTCGGACGGGCTGCTCAATGATTTTTGAGCAGACCTTGACCACATTCAACAGGCGGTTTCTGTTTTGCAGGGTGATGGAGTGGAACCAGCTAGTGAAAGAGAAGGTTATTACATTTTCAATGAATGCGTAGTAGAATGTAGTGAGAATGTCTTTGTTAATCCCAAATGACTTCAGCTTCCTGAGTAGGTACTGTCTCTGATGGCACTTTTTAAGGATTTCCTCTATGTTAGAGGAAAACCTTAGCAGGTTGTCGAAGGCTGTTCCCAGGTATTTGTATACCTCCACTATCTCCACTGGCTCCTGCTGGATGATAGTGGTGGCTGCCTCAGCCATCTGTCTCTGTTGGGGGGAAAAAGTCACAATCATGTCCTTGGTTTTGCTTATATTTAGCTCAAGACAAGACTTTTCACACCATACTATAAAGTCCTGCAGGGCTGAGCTGTGATGTTGTGTGTGGCTGGGAAGAAGAAACAGGAGAACTGTGTCATCAGCAAATTTTACAAAGTGGCAGTTTGGCTGGGTGGATCTGCAGTCATCAGTGTAGAGAATGAAGAGAAGTGTCTAAAGGGATCAGGGGGTATGGCGAGAAGGCAGGTACAGGATACTGAGTTGGATGATCAGCCATGATCATATTAAATGGTGGTGCAGGCTCGAAGGGCCGAATGGCCTACTTCTGCACTTAATTTCTATGTTTCTATGTTTCCCTCTCCTCACCCCTTTCCCTCTCCCACCCCTCTCCCACCCATCCCTCTCTCCCCCACCCCCCTTCCCTCTCTACCCCACCCCCCTTCCCTCTCTTCACCCGCCCCCTTCCTCCTACACCTCTGTCCCTCTTCCATCACTCTCCCCCCTACCCCTCTCCTCCTCCCCTCTTCCACCATTCCCCCTCCACTCTCCCTCCCCACTCTTTTCCCTCTCTCTCCCCCCCCCTCTCCCCCTCCCTCCCTCCCCATCCCCCCCCCCACATCTCTCTCCCCATCCCCCTCTCTCACCCCCTACCCCGCTCTCCTTTCCCTCCCAAATCTGTCCCGTTTCCTCCTCCTCCTCTCCCCTCCCTCCCCTCTTCTCACCCCCACCTGTGTGTTTGGGGGGTGGTTAATGCGAGTGTGATGCCGCAGCCACTCCCCCTCGCAAACGCCGTTGGGGAAACAGACCCAACGGGTCTGCACTTGGTCTAGTAATTAAATAAACCACTTAAAAGTAAAAATAGCTCAAGCGACGCAATCTTCCAGCGATTTTTCGTCAATAATTAACTAGGCTGAACAAGCTAGATTTGAACAGCCTAAGGAAAATCGCTTTTTAAACCCGCCCCCCTCTAAAAGGCGCCATAATCGCGCACACGGGCTTGGACAGATTTTCAGCGACGCTTCAGGTAGGTTTTGCAACATACCTACAGATTGCTCGTCAACTGGATGACAGATGAATAGAGAACATAGAAATAGAAAACATAGAAAATAGGTGCAGTAGGAGGCCATTTGGCCCTTCGAGCCAGCACCACCATTCATTGTGATCATGGCAGATCATCCACAATCAATGACCCGTGCCTGCCTCCTCCCCATATCCCTTGATTCCGCTGACCCCTAGAGCTCTATCTAACTCTCTTTTAAATTCATCCAGTGAAATGGCCTCTACTGCCTTCTGTGGCAGAGAATTCCACAAATTCACAACTCCCTGGGTGAAAAAGTTTATAATATCAGTTTTAAATGGACTCCCATTTATTCTTAGACTGTGGCCCCAGGTTCTGGACTCCCCCAACATTGGAAATTTTTTTCCTGCATGGAGCTTGTCCAGTCCTTTTATAATTTTATGTTTCTATAAAATTTTATATTTTATGTTCCAATCTTTCTTCATACGACAGTCCCCCGCCATCCCGGGGATTAACCTCGTGTACCTATGCTGCACTGCCTCAATAGCAAGGATATCCTTCCTCAAATTAGAAGACCAAAACTGCACACAATACTCCAGATGTGATCTCACCAGGGCCCTGTACAACTGCAGAAGGGGCTCTTTACTCCAATACTCAAATGAGTTACTCAGCACTTTGTGTCTATCTTCGGACACAAGAGGAGAAAGAAGAAAAAGGAAATAAACAGAGAATAAGAGGCGGGGGGGTTCTTAAATGTGCATATTTTAATGCTAGGAGCATTGTAAGAAAGGTGGATGAGCTTAGAGTCTGGATAGACACCTGGAAGTATGATGTTGTGGCGATCAATGAAACATGGTTGCAGGAGGGCTGCGATTGGAAACTAAATATTCCAGGATTTCGTAGCTTCAGGTGTGATAGAATTGGAGGGGCAAGAGGTGGAGGTGTTGCATTGCTAGTCAGGGAAGATATTACAGCAGTGCTTTGGCTGGATAGATTGGAGGGCTCATCTAGGGAGGCTATTTGGGTGGAACTGAGAAGTGGGAAAGGTGTAGCAACACTTATAGGGGTGTATTATAGACCGCCAAATGGGGACCGAGAATTGGAAGAGCAAATATGTAAGGAGATAGCAGATATTAGTAGTAAGCACAAGGTAGTGATTGTGGGAGATTTCAACTTCCCACACATAGACTGGGAAACACATTCTGTAAATGGGCTGGATGGTTTGGAGTTTGTAAAATGTGTGCAGGATAGTTTTTTGCAGCAATACATAGAGGTACCTACTAGAGGAGAGGCAGTGCAGGACCTCCTGTTAGGAAATGAGACGGGACAGGTGGCGGAGGTATGCGTTGGGGAGCACTTCGGGTCCAGTGATCACAATACCATTAGTTTCAATATAATTATGGAGAGGGTCAGAACTGGACTGAGATTTTTGATTGGAGAAAGGCTAACTTTGATGAGATGCGAAATGATTTAAAAGGAGTGAACTGGGACATTTTGTTTTATGGGAAGGATGCAGAAGAGAAATGGAGGACATTTAAAGGGGAAATTTTAAGAGTACAGAATCTTTATGTTCCTGTTCGGTTGAAAGGAAACAGTAAAAATTGGAAAGAGCCCTGGCTTTCAAGGGAAATTGGACATCTTGTTCGGAAAAAGAGGGAGATCTACAATAATTATAGGCAGCATGAAGTAAATGAGGTGCTTGAGGAGTATAAGGAATGTAAAAAGGATCTTAAGAAAGAAATTAGAAAAGCTAAAAGAAGACATGAGGTTGCTTTGGCAAGTAAGGTGAAAGTAAATCCAAAGGGTTTCTACAGCTATATTAATAGCAAAAGGATAACGAGGGATAAAATTGGTCCATTGGAGAGACAGAGTGGACAGCTATCTGCAGAGCCAAAAGAGATGGGGGAGATATTGAATAATTTATTTTCTTCGGTATTCACCAAGGAGAAGGATATTAAATCATGTGAGGTAAGGGAAAACTAGTAGAGTAGCTATGGATACTATGAGTTTCAAAGTAAAAGAATTACTGACACTTTTGAAAAATATAAAAGTGGATAAGTCTCCAGGTCCTGACAGGATATTCCCTAGGACATTGAGGAAAGTTAGTGTAGAAATAGCCGGGGCTATGACAGAAATATTTCAAATGTCATTAGAAACGGGAATAGTCCCCGAGGATTGGCGTACTGCGCATGTTGTTCCATTGCTTAAAAAGGGTTCTAAGAGTAAATCTAGCAATTATAGACCTGTTAGTTTGACTTCAGTGGTGGGCAAATTAATGGAAAAGATACTTAGAGATAATATATATATATAAGCATCTGGATAAACAGGGTCTGATTAGGAACAGTCAGCATGGATTTGTGCCTGGAAGGTCATGTTTGACTAATCTTCTTGAATTTTTTGAAGAGGTTACTAGGGAAATTGACGAGGGTAAAGCAGTGGATGTTGTCTATATGGACTTTAGTAAGGCCTTTGACAAGGTTCCTCATGGAAGGTTGGTTAAGAAGGGTATAAATGCAGGAGTATTCAACAGTGACTGAATGGGAGATGCCAGAGGGTAATGGTGGATGGCTGTTTGTTGGGTTGGAGGCAGGTGACTAGTGGGGTGCCTCAGGGATCTGTGTTGGGTCCTTTGTTGTTTGTCATGTACATCAATGATCTGGATGAAGGTATGGTAAATTGGATTAGTAAGTATGCAGATGATACCAAGATAGGGGGTGTTGTGGATAATGAAGAGGATTTCCAAAGTCTACAGAGTGATTTAGGCCATTTGGAAGAATGGGCTGAAAGATGGCAGATGGAGTTTAATGCTGATAAATGTGAGGTGCTGCACCATGGCAGGACAAATCAAAATAGGACGTACATGGTAAATGGTAGGGAATTGAAGAATGCAGTTGAACAGAGGGATCTGGGAATAACCGTGCATAGTTCCTTGAAGGTGGAATCTCGTATAGATAGGGTGGCAAAGAAAGCTTTTGGTATGCTAGCCTTTATAAATCAGAGCATTGAGTATAGAAGCTGGGATGTAATGTTAAAATTGTACAAGGCATTGGTGAGACCAACTCTGGAGTATGGTGTACAATTTTGGTCACCCAATTATA
This sequence comes from Leucoraja erinaceus, assembly GCF_028641065.1. Classification (NCBI taxonomy): domain Eukaryota; kingdom Metazoa; phylum Chordata; class Chondrichthyes; order Rajiformes; family Rajidae; genus Leucoraja; species Leucoraja erinaceus. The sequence goes on from NC_073379.1 coordinate 54,403,044, forward strand.
GGAAGGATGTCAACAAAATAGAGAGAGTACAGAGGAGATTTACTAGAATGTTGCCTGGGTTTCAACAACTAAGTTACAGAGAAAGATTGAATAAGTTAGGTTTTTATTCTCTGGAGCGCAGAAGGTTAAGGGGTGACTTGATAGAGGTCTTTAAAATGATGAGAGGGATAGACAGAGCTGATGTGGACAAGCTTTTCCCTTTGAGAATAGGGAAGATTCAAACAAGGGGACATGACTTCAGAATTAAGGAACAGAAGTTTAGGGGTAACATGAGGGGGAACTTCTTTACTCAGAGAGTGGTAGCGGTGTGGAATGAGCTTCCAGTGGAAGTGGTGGAGGCAGGTTCGTTGATATCATTTAAAAATAAATTGGATAGGCATATGGATGAGAAGGGAATGGAGGGTTATGGTATGAGTGCAGGCAGGTGGGACTAAGGGAAAATAATTGTTCGGCACGGACTTGTAGGGCCAAGATGGCCTGTTTCCGTGCTGTAATTGTTATATGGTTATATGGTTATAAACCAGCAACAGCAGTTCTTTTCTACACATGGATAGATGAGTTTTAGGGTTGAGACATTTGTGTTTTTTTTCCCTATATGTTTCACATTGACATTGCTTATCGGTTTGGGATTAAATCACTTAAAACATTGTTAATTTCATAGATAAGCTGTAGAAAGCATTAATATAGGTGCACTTTCAGTGCAAAATGTTCACATACTTTCTCCGCGTTCAATTAATCCTATGGCTGCCAGGAATATTTTTGTTACAAACAACTGCTCTATAGCTATCAACAGCTTCACATTCACCGAGAGAAAGTGACTTCACCAAAACATCCGTGGGAAGCACATCCACAAAAATACAAAGAATCACAGTTTTCAGTTTTATGCACAGTTTGGAAGCTAAACTGATTCAGTGCTGAACAGGTTCTTCACTTTTCTGAAGTTTTTTTTCATATTTTATTGATGTTTAAATAAGAGCAGCTTCTAAATGGAATGTAGAAATGAAAACTACATGGAATTTCATTGCTCGCTGAAAATAAGCAGCTCATCGGTAACTATTGTTAATACAAATACACCTGCTCAAGTTACTGGACCTCCAACAGCTGGAATGCAGGCATTTGATACAAGGTTATAACAGAATAAATATAAAAGTCCATAGGAGGTGAAGATTGTATGGATATGCGTGGGTGGGGAGGGATGGGGAAATAAATAGTCACTGGAAGAATTTTAAGACCAAATTTTAAGACCAGACTCGAAGGGCCGAATGGCCTACTCCTGCACCTAATTTCTATGTTTCCTAATTTCTATGTCATGTGATAGGAGCAGAATTAGGCCATTCGGCTCATCAAATCTACTCTGCCATTCAATCATGACTGATCTATCTCTCCTTCCCAATCCCATTCTCCTACCTTCTCTCCATAACCCCTGACGCCCATATTAATCAAGAATCTATCTATCTGCTTTACAAATATCCATTGACTTTGCCTCCACAGCCTTCTGTGGCAAAGAATTCCACAGAATTGCCAGCCTCTGACTAAAGAAATTCCTTCTCATCTCCTTCCTAAAGGAACGTCTTTTAATTCTGAGACTATGGCCTCAAGTCCTAGACTCACCCACTAGTGGAAACATCCTCTCCATATCCATTCTATCCAAGCCTTTCATCATTTGGTACATTTCAATGAGGTTCCCCCTCATTCTTGTAAACTCCAGCGAGTACAGGCCCAGTATCGTCAAACACTCATCAGAAGTTAACCCACTCATTCCTGGGATCATTCTTGTGAACCTCCTCTGGATCCTCTCCAGAGCCAGCACATCCTCAGATATGGTGCCCAATACTGCTCACAATACTTCAATTGCAGCCTGGCCGGCACCTTAGCATTACATCCCTGTCTGTGTATTCTAGCCCTCATGAAATAAATGCTAGCAATGCGTTTGTCTTCTTTACTACCGATCACCTTGCAGATAAACCTTTTAGGAATCCCGCACCAGCACTCCCAAGTCACTTTGCACCTTGGATTTCAGGATTCTCTTTACATTTGGAAAATAGTCTATGTCTTTATTCCTACTACCAAAATGCATTACTCCACATTTTGCTACACTATATCCCATCTGCCACTTCTCTGCCCACTCTCCCAATCTGACCAAGTCCATCTCAGAGTCCCTGCTTTCTCTGCACTACCTGCACCTCCACCCGTTTTATTATCATCTGCAAACATGGCCACAAAGCCTTCAATACCGTTATCCAAATCATTAATATTGATAATATATTGTAGCGGCACCTAGTGGTTAGGCCACTCTTGCTATGCGAATCCTCGGCATTCACGGGAAGGAGTCACAGGATATAGGGGTGTACTCTAGTATATAAGAACCGACCTTCCCTCTCTCGCTCTCTTCCTCTTCCTCTCTCTTCATGAGAGTGTCCTGCCACCTTAGCAGGAGCTCAACTGAGCCCACGAGGAAACAGCCTCTCAGCAACAATGACTATTATGTTAGAGTGCTAAACGTGCATGTATATCTAACCTACAATGCCTGAATAAAGAATCCATTTATTCTTGACGTTTGTGCCTCTACATTGGTGACCCGACGTTCCAAAACAAATATTTCGGATTTCAAATTGGTGGTGACCTGATGTCTGCAGCCGACAGCCCAGCCCATCTCTAAGGTAATTAACGTTATGTATGCAGCCGTCAATTTTGCGTGGCAACATAACGCCGTCTTGAGCCCTGCCGCCGCAGTCGGGCCGAAGACGGCAGGCAGCCAGGGTCGCCCACCCGCGTCCCTGGCCCACTGCAGCAGTCAGCAGCACAGCAGCCTCGGTCCTCGCTTTCTCTCCCGCAGGACCTAACCGGAGCTGCCCACCGGGGCTGAGGCCGTGGCTGCCGTCGCTTCCCCACCAGCTGCTGCAGGGGCTGCGAGTGTAGCAGCCCTCCGCCCCCAGCATCACGACTCCCGCCTGACGGCCTCAGGAGTGGGGAGAGAGAGGGCCCGTCCATTACCCCGCCGGCCGTAGCTCAAGGCCTAGCCACCAGATAGGGCGGGCCTACCTGGGGCGGTTGCCCGAAGACGCCCATCTTCTCCTCGCGCAGCGCGGATTTCGCCGCAGCGACTAGAAAAATGGCCTCCGCGGCGACTACAAAAATGGCCACCGCGGCCGGCCTTAAGCAACACACAACCTGCTGACTGCCATCAGCATCGCCACCTCTGGTCGAATGGCGTCTATGCAACCTGACCGACGTCTACAGCACCACCCCTGGTCGGTGGGTGTTACTAGAGCCTCCGGTTACAAGCACAGCTTCTCATTGCACATTTGACATTTCAAACTTTGGTTTCCTGTCCTACCCTGCTTGATTCGAACCACGGAACCTTCGGCATCCGACCACTTTGGACTTTGACGTATATTTGCAGTTTGCTCACTGTAGTTTTTTTTTCCATTTTACTCTGTAATGTCTTAGCTTAATATCGCTATTAGTTTCTTGTTGTTGCTGACGTCTTTCTCACGATCCCCTGCTGGTCGACGTGACTGGTTTATCCCTCGTCCGTCCTGCGGTTTTTGCGTTGGTCTTCTGGCACCCCTTGGCATACCTCAGGATCGCCCACAGCCGGGGCATCGACTGCTCCCGCGGGTCCTTCCGTCCCGATTCACAGCCGGGGTGCCACCGACCCCACAGCAAGAGCCGCCCTCGATCTTGCTTCCGCACCCCTTTTCGACGTCTGCCTGTAAGTTTACAAGTCAGGCTTCCGCGAGTCAGCTTGCCTCCGGTTCTGGGGGGGGGGGGGTCCTGTAGCGGCACCTAGTGGTTAGGCCACTCTTGCTATGCGAATCCTCGGCAGTCACGGGATATAGGGGTGTGCCCTAGTATATAAGAACTGACCTTCCCTCTCTCGCTCTCTTTCTCTTCCTCTCTCTTCATGAGTGTGTTCTGCCACCTCAGCAGGAGCTCAACCGAGCCCACGAGGCAACAGCCTCTCAGCACCAACAATGACTATTATGTTAGAGTGCTAAACGTGCATGTATATCTAACCTACAATGCCTGAATAAAGAATCCATTTATTCACGACGTTTGTATCTCGACAATATAATATATAAGACTTGTTTCTGCCTTTGGTAAACAAAGATTCATCAAAAGTTAAAGTTGTCCCAATTTTAGATAAGTGTTTTCGCAGCAGCATTTTCAAATTTATTCTAATAATGGGATTAAAAAAAAATTAGGACCTGTCAATACTTAACAAAATGGATAATAGAATCAAATAGTAATTTTTTTTTAAAAGCTGGCAAATATACTCTTCCAGGCACAAACTTGTCCTTGGGAACCCATCAGACTGGTTATATTTTCATGAACACTGAGAAAAAACAAAATATATGTGCATGTTCACAAGCATAGGAGTGAAGCAACAAGTCCACAAAGAAGTTGCATCCAAACAGGAAACCAACAGACCTTCATGAATCAGAAATTAATTCTTGGTCATTTTTCACGGTTAGAAAAAACTTAGTCTAACAATAAAGGCATACAGTCATGTTAAGGTGAAAAGCGACACGAGGGAGATGCATTTAAATACCGCTTCCAACGGTATGAACATTGACTTCTCCAATTTCAGGTAGTCCTTGCTTTCTCCCTCCTTCCCCTCCCCTTCCCAGCTCACACAGCCTACTGTCTCGGATCTTCCTTTCTTTCTCCCCGCCCGCCCCCCCCCCCCCCCCCCCTCCCCCCCCCCCCCCCCCCCCCCCCACCCCCTGAAGAAGGGTCTCAACCCGAAATGTCACCTATTCCTTCGCTCCATAGATGCTGCCTCACCCGCTGAATTTCTCCAGCATTTTAGTCTCCCTTCGATCTTTCCAGCATCTGCAGTTCTTTCTTAAACTTAATATTGAATTGAATTGAATTGAATCCTTTATTTGTCATTCAGACCTTTCGGTCTGAACGAAATGTCGTTGCCTGCAGCCATACATGTAATAATAAACAATACACAATAAACACAAATTAACATCCACCACAGTGAGTTCATCAAGCACCTCCTCACTGTGATGGAGGCAAAAGTCTTACGGTTGCTGTCTCTTCTCTCCTCTTCTCCCTCTGCGCTGAGGCGATACCCCACCGGGCGATGGTAAGTCAGTCCCGCGGTTCAAGCTCCGCGGCCCGGGGGTGGTCGAAGCTGCTGCCCTCCAGTCCAGCGGACGCAGTTGTTGCCACGGGAGCTCCGGAAAACAGGCATCAACCTGTGACCCGCGAGCTCCCGACGATGTCGTCCACCGGCCCGTGGCCGAGCCCCGGATTCAGGTCACCGCCGCCAGAACGCCGCCTCAGCCACCGGAGCACCGTCTCCGCCCCGCACCGGGCCGCCCCCACGGGAGCACCATTCCAGCCCCGCACCGGGCCGCCCCCATGGGAGCGCCATTCCAGCCCCGAGCCGGGCCGTCCTCACGGGAGCGTCTCAGCCCCGCACCGGGCCGCCCACACGGGAGCGCCTTGGTATTACAATATGGTATTGTACAAATATACCATAATGTACAATATGGTATTGTACAAATATACCACAATATGGTATTGTTCGGCTTGGGATTGCCAGGTCTCGGGCAAACAAACTTCCTGTTTCGTCATCTGTACAAGGTAGCTATGATTGGATATGTGAATGTTGAAACGGAGTGGGGAACCACTTCAATTCTGCAAAGAATGGGCACTAGGCTGCAGCTTGCTTGTCTGTGTTTCGATATGTCACCTGTCTTTTAACAGACCAATAGTCTTTATAGGAAAGCATCCTGGTTAGCATGAGATTTCTGACCTAGAGGAAACCCACGTGTTCATGGATAGTTAATGCACAGGTTGCATTCCGTCTTGAAGAAATAGAAATTATCAGCCATGTTGACCATTCAGAATGGGTTACACCCATAGTTGTCATTTAGAAGCCTTGCAGCAAGGTGCGCATCTGTAGCGACTACAAAGTGACTGTAAACCCTCAATTGCACATTGATCAACATCTCATACCAAGAGTGGACGAGCTGTTCGTCAAGCTGCAAGGAGGACAGTACTTATCGAATTGGACATGTCCAACGTGTATCTCCAAGTGGAACTGGACGACGAGACAAAAAACCTGCTTGTGATCCACACGCACAAGGGACTGTTCAGATACAACCGATTGTCGTTTGGACCGGCACCGGTGCCGGCCATCTTCCAGAAACTGGTCGACAATCTGGTTGCCGAGATTCCATACATAGCCGCCTATCTGTATGACATAATTGTCGGACAGAGGAAGAATACGAAAATTCCTTTTCTCAAGAGATGTTGTCTGACATGCTGAGTTACTCCAGGTTTTTGTGTCTATTTTTGGATTAAACCAGCATTTGAAGTTCCTTCCTGAACAGAAATCAAACATATGCATGTAAATTCACTTGCAGAAGTTTTGGCAAGCTCAAAATCTTTGAAAATCTACAAGCCTGTGAGGATTTTCAACAAGCCCGACGACGATTTTCCATATAACTGATTCAACTTGTACTTCCGGTGGCGCTGGTGCCAGCAGCCTCCACCTACAGCCCGGTATCTTTTTGTTTTTTTGTTTATTTTGTTATGTTAAAAGTGTATTTTTTTGTGTTTTTTTTGTGTTTTTATGTGGGGGAAGAGGGCACGGTGCGGGGGATACCGTCCTTCAGCCGCTTCCTGGTGAGGACGCGACTATTATTTGAGTCGCGTCCTCCCCCCCCCCCACAGCGGCCTACCTACCTGGATTGGCGCGGCCTTTCCTGCCGGGATCGACCGGAGCTCCAGCAGCGGCGGGACAGCGCTGGAACATCGCGGGGCTGGCGATGCCTTACCGGGGGTCGCCGTCTGGAGCCCGGAGTGCTGGACCTGCTGCACCAACATCAAGGAGCTGCGGTTTGCAGAGCTCCCAACGCGGGCGGCGCTGACTACAACGCGGGGTCCTGTGACTCTGCCCAGCTCGGCCTGTGGACTCAGGAGCGGCAGACTCCGGCAGCGGGAGGCGGCTGATCAGAAGGTCCGGGCCACTGAGGAGGAGGATGTTCACCGTCGGGGTTCGGCGTCAGCGTTCCACCAGCCCGGCGTGAGGGCCTGAACATCGGGCCACCCGGGGCGGCGACTGCAGGTGCTCGGAAGGCCCCGACTACGGATGGACACGGAGGGGAGGCTGGCTGGACTATGGTGCCATCCTTACCTGGGTGCCATTTATGTTATGTTGTGTTGTGGACTTTTTGTGTTTGTGCTTTTGTCAAATTTTTAATTCAATTTCAATTTTATTTTTTTAATATGTTTTATTATTTATTTATTATTTATTTTTATTATTTTTCTTGTGATTTTTTTTAACGATACTGCTGTACGGGAAATTCATTTTGTTGTCTCAAAGTGAGGCAACGACAATAAAATTTGAATACAAGAATACGAATACAAGAATACAAGCGCATCCAGTCATTCGTAATTGTATCAGAATTCAGTACAATTTCAGAAATATATCATTCTTTTGCTACAATACTCCTTTGACCACAGTTTTGAGCTACAATTGAGGGATTCCTTTTTGAGAGTCTCTAGCTATAAGTATGCTAAGCTTTGATGGCCATACTATAATGTAATACTAAAATACAACTTTAAAACAATTGTATACAGTTACTGGTATTGGTTTATTATTATTCCAGCTGCGGGCGGTGCTGACTTTAACATCGCGGAGGCCTGGGATCTTTCTCTGAGGTCGCCAATGTTGGAGCTCTTCGGGAGCCGTGGTCTCCGGTGGGTAGCGGCCAATTCAGAAACTCCAAGTCACTGAGAGTGTCCTTCCGACGCCGGAATACCATCATCCGGCGAGAAGGCCTGAAACATCGGGCCATCCGTAGCGGCGACTGCGGAGGCCTCAATAGCCCCTGACCACTGGTGAACAAGAGGCAAAGGACTGAACTTTTATTGCCTTCCCTCACTGTGGGAAATTGTGATTCCGCTGTGGGGGATGCTTTATGTTAAATTCTACAGTGTTGTGTTTATCTTATTTGTGTGCTGCATGGTAACTCAAATTTCTCTGCACCAATTGGCGTATGTGACAATAAATGTCCTTTGTCCTTTTATTGTCACATGAATCGAGATACAGTAAGAAACTAGTTTTGTGTCTTATTCAGGCAAATAGAGAACAGAATATTGGTTTACAACTATAACACAAAAGTACAGATAACAAAAAGGTTCAAAGGCCACATTGAGGTATAGTAGAAGATATGGAATATATCTTTAACTTATGAAAGGTTCATTGAAGTGTTTGATAATAGTAGGGAAGAATCTGTCCTGCACCTGGTGGTATGTGCTTTCAAGTGTTTGTGCCTTCTGCCCAACAAGAGAGGGGGAACGGAAAGTGTGGGTGAGTGTTGGCTGCATTCCCGAGGCAGCATGACGTGTGGATGCAGTCCATGGGGGTCGGGGGCTGGTTTGTGTGATGGATGGACTGTGTCCACAACTCTTCGCAATTTCCTGCGTTCTTCAGTAGAACAGTTGTCATACCAAGCTGTGATACATCCGGATAATTTGCTTTGTGGTGCATTTGCAACAAACCAACTGATTTTATTTGCTGATTCCATTAATGAGTGAAAACTTTATTCTAACTTCACTTTCCCCAGCTGAAGGTATACTTCTTCCAAACTTTTGCAAATGTTACTCAAGTAACAAAGGTGTAATGATTTTACTTCCAATTCAATTTCTCCTGCCACAGGGAAACGCCTGGCTTCCAGTCAGCATCCTCCCAATGTGACACAACTAAATTCTAGCATCTCAGCAGCATGAGGTATATGAAACCTGCATTCCACTATTACTATGGAGCAGTCACACAATTGCCATTCAATGTTATTTTGTTAGACCAAATATAATTAAATGTTGGCTTTCAGATTCACCTATTTCTTTCACATCTTTATTGAAATTAAATGTAACATTAACTGCTTGCACACAGTAGAATTAAATACTGCAAATTTCATATAGTCTGCTTCTTTTTTTCATTACGCAGATGCAACATTATTTGTTAACCGAGTGTCTTTTTAAGTCACATTTCCAGAAATTTGAGATATTACTATAGTTGAGAGTATGTATGAAAAAATGTTCAAAACATGTCACTTACTGTATAATATCCATCTTTAGCATAATCTAGACATTTTAAATAATTCATTACTCTTCTACAGTCAAATCTAGTAAAAATTAAATTATTTGAATCAACTTATACATATAGAATATACAATAAAATGTAATTAAAATTTACTCTGATCATAGTTTAGGAGTTAGCCCCTTGCACAATACCTTTCCCCATCAACAAAGCTTATTCTTAGACTTATCAAAAGGAAACTACTTCAACATGGTCTGGTCAAAGGGTTTTATAAGAATTACTGCCACACACAGGTAACTAGACAAGATTCAGTGGCAATAGAAGAAATATTTGAGGTGATAAATTATTATTCATGGATTAGTTGCACAGACTGGCAGTTCCCAGCATGTCCATTTTGAAAAGCAACTCAAGTTGAAAGAAAGGAAGTTGCCCATCAAGTTCAGTGAAAATCAAAAGAAAGCATTTTGTAGTTACCAAGGTGACACAGTGGCATTCATTTACAGATAGCAGATCAATCCTAGTTCCCAGAATAATGCCTCTTAAAATGATTGCGGAAGTCACTTAAACTTGAAAGCCTTGACAAATATAACAAGTTTTATCAAATTTTTATTCTATATTATGACAGAATTCTTAGTAATCTTCAACTTTTCTGAAAATGAAGATGCTTTGCCAAAAACGGAATGGGGAATGATTTTAGTGAGTTTCAGAAAAATGACGTCTCCAATTTCTATTTATTGAAAAACAGAAATTCTCAATGTAGCCATTTAATGACAAATATTTAAAATGCAGTGTAAATGATCAAATCAATAAAACATTCTGATCTTTAACAATGACAGTATGTAAACTGCATGGATATCCATGACATTGGGAAACTATCCTTAAAAAAATGATTCAATTTATTGTCATTGTCAGTGTACAGTACAGACTGTCGTCTGATAACAAACACATATATTTGTGTGTCAAAAATCGATTTTCATGAATATGTACTCACATTATCAAATTATGTGTTTACCAACCTCCAGTATTATTGACTGTTAGGATACCCAATGCCCAACACCAAACACTGCCATCATATAGTCACAAGAGTTTTCCAGTCACAAATTCAGCTTAGTGGGCCGCAGTCACTTTCTTGAATTGGTGATACCGGCAGACCTTCTCCTCTTACATTATTTTGCCGTGGATATAAACTTTCTGGCTTATAATTTCAATACTACTTTCCACACGTCCAGAATCAACATAAAACCATCCTTCCAAAAATTAAAACATCTCAATCCAGCATGTGCTTCGATCTGCCTTCTAATCTCCTTTAAACATATCTATGATTAGCTGGAATAATATAAAATCACATTTTCTAGCGTGATGGGTAAATAATGATTCTATAGACAATTTTCTGATGGGAATCACAAACTATTCAGCACCTGTGCAGTGCTGCAAACCAATAAAACATTAATCTGACGCACTAACCAACTCACTAAAAACAACATAATATTTGTCTTGCGCTCGGTATCTATATTTTCCTCATTTGGGGGATGGGGAAGAGGGGAATAAAGAGTATAAAACTGAAACCAGGTAGTCAATTAAGATGTTACTTGTTTCTTCATTATTACCAAATACAAATGCTTAACACACAAAAATCCTCACATTACAAACAAAATATATTATTGTTTTATGTATCCAATTACGATCAAATTAGTTAGTTTTACAAAGATTGAAATATGAAAAGGTTGAAAAATCAAAGTCTACAATAACGGTGTTATGTGGTGCAGACCAGTCAAAATGTGATCTCTTTAAAAGGCACAAATTTGTTGAGCAATATTAGTTTCTGCAGTCAGAAATTATGCAGTTACCAGTATTATTATACGTCTTGAATGAAGTATCAACATTTGCAAAGAATCTTCTATAGTTGCATAGTAAAAGAAGAAATACTTCTTAAAAGCAGACCTTGAAAATTCATATCACATTTAGTATCCGACTTTTATAGTATGGGCATCCCTCCAGCATATAAAAATAAAGTATAACTACTTCATTATTCCACAATTCCAATCTGAACAGCCATTGGAACTTATAGGCAGTTTGTACCACTACAAGGCATGTAGGAGGTCATTCCATTAAAACTGACCAATTAAAAAAAATTATGTTCTGCAAAAATCTACTGTCCTCGACCTTTCTCATGCTTGGTATCAGAATGCTGAGATATCAGTATGTTGTGGTCATTTAAAAAAAATGCAGTGTGTGATTTTCACAAGCTGATAACAAGGCAACCTGAAAACCCCCCAGCAAACTAAACACTATGTACCATTTAATCTATAGATTACATCTGAAATTTCTCCCAACCATATAACTTCCACCAATGTGTATCATATTGTACTGACAACTCTTTGCTGAATTACTATTGAGCATAGATTTGATCACTATGGCAAAACTGGGACACAACTATATTGTGGTATGTTTTAAAAGTACGCAGTTTAAATTACTTCCAAGCATTTTCAAATAGCTATTATCTTTCACAAGTACTAATTTAATTTGTTAGAATTTCCTCAAATGTTGATAATCCCAGAAATAAATGCCTAGATTTTATAACATCACAAATTATTATAATAAATTTAGTTGCCACGCGCATTAAACAAGATTATGACGGTGTTAAGGTGGTCAAATAATAAAATCTATTTTTCCCCTTCAAAACAATTACACCATCCAAAATATTGCAAAAATAAATCTATGTGATAAAACACACACAATATTTGAATGCATGCAAACTAATTCATATACCCTGACTAACATGATTTAACTCACTATTTTGTCATACGTGGATTAAAGGAACAATCTCACAAGCACAGTCTTAACATAGCATTGCTATTATTGACAGTGTTACATCAAGTGGCCAGGCAGACAGAGCAAGTTACGTTTGAATTTCACGCATGAGAAAGTGATGAAGACTGTGGTCCAACACCCTTTTTGGTTTTTGTAATAATTTATTGGTACTCAACTAATAAAGTCAACTTCATTTATGATTAAATCTTTCAACAATTGAATACATTCTGATCAATAAAACATCTAAAACGTTCTTAAGGGTATTGCAGCAGATGTGCAACATCACAAGATAAAAACATTTGTAAGAGTTGTTAGTTCCTGCTGGTTTTGCCTTTGCTTACACATATAACATTTCTATATTTGCACCAGAAGGGTTACTTAATACTGATACCAAATGTATAATCTACCCACCCCAAGCTGGAGCATTAATTTAAACTCTATATTTCAAATCAATAATGTTTTTAGTTGTTCTTTATTGTCCTCACAAGTGGAAATGTTTATCAGATGATTTGAAGAAATCTGTTTGTACCACACAGCAATTAGAAATGAGAATCTTTGTATTACTTGCAATCAGGGAAACAGAAGTCCAAACATTCACCAAACACAATTGGTGGTCTTCTCTAGCATAGTAGCATACCTTATTTCCCTAAAGATATGAATTGCCGATTTTGGCAATTGTTTACAAATACAAACAAGCAAGGCAACATTATTTGAAATCTGTGTCATCAATTTAATTCTCGATCATTTAAATTGATCATGACTGTCATATGAGGAAATGCAGGAAAAATGTTCCCAATGTTGGGCGAGTACAGAACCAGGGGTCAGTCTTAGAAAAGGGGAGGCCATTTAAGACTGAGGTGAGAAAAACCGTTTTCACCCAGAGAGTTTTGAATTTGTGGAATTCCCTGCCACAGAGGGCAGTGGAGGCAAAATCACTGGATGGATTTAAGAGAGAGTTAGATAGAGCTCTAGGGGCTAGTGGAATCAAGGGATATGGGGAGAAGGCAGGCACGGGTTATTGATTGGGGATGATTAGCCATGATCACAATGAATGGCGGTGCTGGCTCGAAGGGCCGAATGGCCTCCTGCACCTATTTTCTATATTTCTAAAGGATAGGATGAAACTTTTCTCAAACTTCATATTAATATTAATATACCATAATAATGAATATTGTTTGGATAGAGTATTTAATGTTCACAAATTCTGAAAGCAATAAATGTTCCTTGATATCACTAGCAGCAAAGACTGTAGCCCATAATGAGGATGTGTCTAACCTGTTGGTCATCAGATTATTTGTCCACACAAACTAATATCAGGGCAATTGTGCAATCTAAACTCTGTTGCATAGCGTTAAAATGTTTCATTTCCACTGGCTTTCCCTCTTTAATTTGCTGGTGAATCTCTCATCTTTGCAATACTAATCAGTATAGCTTTATAGTCACAAAACTATCCAACTGAGTTACCAACTCATTATTTTAGGCCCTTCTGAACTGCAGAATTGTTCTATTCATAATATATATTCTTTAACCCTAGTCAGCAATAATGTTACTGCCAATCCCTCTTTCCATATATGCATCCCTCACAACTACTGATTCCTTTTAGCAACTTCTTTATTTGTTGGACTCAACGTGCAAGTACAGGCAGATGAACAATGATGTCAATTAAATTTTGCAATGATGAGAACACTGCTGAAATTCCGATCTCTGCAAACAAATAATAATTTGAAAAGTCCTAAAATAATGCTCAGCAATACCCCAAGGGAGAAGTAAAGATTTGAGTACTATTGGTACCAGGCCCTTCACATTTCTTGGTAAACAACTCTATATCACAATCAAAAAGAGAATATAGCACAAATAGGTTCTGTCACGCTTTAGCCAAAAATATAATAAAATGGACAGAGCAAATGGGTCGCATGGAATTAGTGTCTTACAGCGCGGAAACAGGTCATTTTCCCAACACATCCTTGCCATCCAATATGCCCCATCTATGCGAGTCCCATTTGTCCGTGTTTAGCCCATATCCCTCCAAACCTTTCCTATCCATGTACCTGTCAAAGTGTGTTTATTATATATATTTGTTTCATTTTATGCCACTATCAAAAATTGGAAAATTAAGCTCAAGAACATTAGAGGTACCAGCTGAGAAAAGTACAGGAATATATTTTACAGTAAATTAACACCAAGTATTATTCATAATTTACCAAATGTGTAGAATTGTTTTTTATCATTGGGCAACCGTGCACAACTCCTGACAGACAACTATCAGCTATATGACAGAATTCCATACCTAATTGTCAACTACCATCAAGTACTCGGCTATCAGATATTTGTGGATTGGTCAAAATAAATAAGAGCAATGTGATCAGAAACTACAGAACATTGATGCCAAAATAGTACATTGATGGTCACAATTAACTCAAATGAAAGAAAGGAAGAAATAACGCATTTAGGTTATTGTACTTAAAACATATTCCTCTTTGAGAGCCATACATTACATCAGGTTAGATGACAGATTAGATTGCTTATATTGACTATTAGCATTACTAACACAACAGTTACACTATTCTTATCTATATCTTATTCTAAAAGGTGAATAGAAGGCATTGTTATTCTGCTGTTTAAATTATTCTATAGCCAATTTAGAGGAAATTATTTAGCAAATCTGCAAAAAATATTCTGAAAAATGTCAAGTACCAAACTATAATGCAATTTAATAAATTGAATCTAAAAATGAATCAAATCAAAGAGTAAGCATGGAGATCAGTCCCTTAATTTAAAATATTTCATTTGGGATTGTGAAAAATAATATTAATTATATATATATATAAAAAACAAACAACCCATCTTTAAAATGTATGCTGTTGTTTGAAATTAAATTTATTCTGTTCCTTCTACAATCAACCAAGAAATGTGAAAAGTAAAAGTATTGAATTACTCAGTGCCATGAAAACAAGCACAATAGAACAATTAAAAGATCACATTGTCCTGCTGCTCAGCAATGTTTAACTTTTATTTTTTAGGCTTGCATGGAATTAGGCTGATATACAAAGGAACTATTAAAATAATGTAGTCAAGTATCTTTAAAAGTACATTTAAAAGTAATTTAGTTCTACAAATTTGTATTTTGCTAAAAAATGTATTCATACGGCTTTTTATGATGATAGATACGAAAGCTTCCTTTAAAGCGACCTTTCACATAAAACAATTCTTGGATTTCATTTCCATGACCCCCACCCCCAGGACCTATAACTAGGAGAAATCTTTATATATGTTCTGGAAAGAGATTGTCTTTTATTAGATAATAGTTGTGTCTTATGAAATAGCCTGCGATGACTACGAATATCAGCTCTTCAAGTACACCCCAACCAGAAGTCGGAAGATCATCTGTTTCTTTTTAGGAATTTGGGATACCCGACCAATAATTTTGATTGTAGCAGTACCATAATGTCACTTAAAAACGATTGGTTAAGTATTTGAAATGGATAACATTAAAATGATTCAGTGACGGGGAACTTGTGATCTGCAGTTAAGAAGCTGATACCAGCACAGGCACTAAGGGCAAATAGCCTTCCATTCTTGCTGCAATTTGCTTGGTTTTAATTTTCTTTTAAATCTCTAGAGGAGTTGTCCATACTAACACAAAATATTTCATATCTCCATTACATACTACAACATAAATTTCTTCCTATTATGGAAATAATTCCCAAAATGATAGTCTAAATTAGGACAATTTCAAACGTGGCAGCCCCTCACCTGACCTGATCTGTCCACACACGGTCTCAATGCCTAGCACAGAAATGACATGCATTCAATTCTGTTATCTATTTCACTCAAAACAATCTTGCTGCTGCATAATTTAACCTGTAAAGACCCGTCACAATAGTTTGACATAAATGAATGCAATAATTTAGCATAAATATTACAATGCCTCAAGAGGAAAAAGGACCAGAACACGGTTTTGTCGAGAAAATTGGATGATTCTGGACAGCCTTCTAAAAAATATTTAAACTATATCATTCAAAATTAAGTAAAACTACTATTATATTGATTCAATGAATTAAAATGGTCAATAAATATAGACCTCATCTGGACTTCTATACTCGTCATTTTTATTAACACTGCATTAAACAGTTATCCAATTAAATCACTTTCTTTGCGACTTCAGTATAGCATACACATAATATATTTAGAAAGTAAAGCACATATTAAACTATTATTATCATTTTGTCACTTTCCCAAAACCTTCACTATGTAAAAGAATAAAATCTGAAATAAAAATAATAAAATGTGGCAAAGCTTCGACTAGATGCTGCCACAGGAAGCTGCCAATCTTAACCGTAACTTCAAGGTGCCAATTGATGGATTCTGTATAGAACATCCATGATTGAAATGTATTCATATTTATATATAATGCATTATATTGAAATACAAATAATAACACTAGATATTTCCTGAGCTAATTATTTATTAATTTTCTTCTCTCAACAGAAGTACATAGGGACTTGCTTAAAATATTTTCAGAACAGAAATTCTTCTATCAATAACATTGGACCTAGAAGAGTGCTTGTCCTGTGATGATCCACATTTGCTGTATCCGAGTTACCACTTGACTGCTTCAGAGGCGAATTTAATAGAAAGCAATGCTTATATATTTTTTTTAAACTGGTTTCAAAGCAATTTCTGGACTGCTTGAAAATCATTATTTAAATCTAGAAACTATCAACAGTTAATTTTGATTAGAGATTTTGACAAGCATACAGAAATGTGCAAATAAAGGACTATTTTATACCACAAAATAGCAGTCACCACTAAAATTTAAACAAATCTGTAACTAATATCCCATCAATTAACCATCATTATGTAGAAAATATAGTTTGTTTTTCAAAATTTAAAACAGACATATATGGATCCTTTCACATGAACGTAGATTTTAAGATTCAAATTGTCTATCCGTATAATTGACTGCCAAAGAATAATAATTATGTGACCATCTAGAATTTGGATGCTAATTTCCAGTAGTAAGAAAATATTATTTATGGTATATTAGACACCAATCACTGAAAATAATAAAACAGTTGTCAATACCAAAAGTGAGAAATCTCACTCAACACACGCACCAAGGCCCAACACAAGTTCAAATTCAAATAATAAAATGGAACTAAAATTTTACGGATTTTAATACAAAATGGCTTTTAACCAATAACAGATCCAATCAAACTTTAAAATTTCTATTGAAGAGTTTAATATAAACATTTCAATTTTTAAAAGAATCAGAACAAAATAAACACAGCTGAAGATGAGGAAGCTGTGAAAAGTATCTATTAGCACCCCAGACGTATATTTAGGCAAACATTTAGAACACCAAATTAAACTTCCATTTGACATAAAACACTTCACAAGCAAAATCTTAAAACAAGAAATATAAATATGTATTTGCTATGTGCACATTCTAAATATACAATTTTTATTGTATATATATCCAGTTTTCCAATGTTATAGAAACTGTTTGCATATGATAAGTTTGACAAAGTCAATGAAGTGAAAAAATGTATAATTGCTTTGTGATATCCATTTTAAGGCATTACATAAAAGCTACAATTAAAATCTCAAAGCAAGCATCACAAAAGTACAACCATATTAATATAATCAACACCCATGCTGAATTTAGCTAAATCAAGGCTTGTAAAGGGGGAAGAGAAACAGTTTGATATAATATTTAAGTTTTATCATATACAGCATTGGTATATACAATGTTAGGATTTTAGATTAATCTGAAACAATAAAGCATTCAACTGTATTTTTAATTGAGCTGGAGACTATAGTTACATGACATGGATCTGCTTATGGAATATTTATAGTAGTTAAACCACTATTAAGAAAGAAACACAAAATTGAGCAGAATTATCTTGAATCAGAACAAACCTCAATGCCTTACCGTATAGGTCCCAGATAACTAAAATTGATACCAGTAAAAAATATCAGGAAACTTTAAGACTTCTATTTCACTTGTTTAAGTAATAACAGGATTCAAGTTTTTCAAGATTGACCAAAAATGACCACAATGGTTGTCATAATGCGAGTTTTACAGTTGGTTGAAAAAGCCCAGCAAAGAGTAGGAACACTCATCCATAATCAGTGCTCCCTTCAGTGAGCTAAACTTGAAAGAAACTTTAGGTTTGGGCAGAGGGGTGGGGGTGTAACAACAAGGATTACATCAGCATAAAGTGCTTACCAATTGAAAATCTGAACATTCAAGTAAAATTGGTGATAATTAACTTTCAACTAAATTATCGTCTTATTGTGTCATTTTTTTAAATGGAAAATGCACAAAAGAAGGCATAATACATTATATATTAAAACTTGAATTTGCACTAAATATTCAAATATATGCCACAGTAAAATGAAGTGCCGATGGACAAAGTCAAGAAGCACAGCTTTTCCGTTCCTTATTAACAATTCTAGATTTTAAATTTTATGACGTATGAATTCTAAACAATTTGTAATCTTAAAAATAAATATGCCTATCTTTGGAACAGTTTCACATTTTGGAAAGAAATTCAGATTTTTGCATACGATAATAATGAAGGGGTCATTGTTAGTGTGCCAATGTAATGAACCAAGAGCAATGAGGCATCTACCTTGCCTGTCTGATGCGCTCACCAGCTGATTCATCTTTCTTCCACCCCCACCACATTCAGTTAACCACAAGGTTTATTAACATTAAAAAGGAAATCAAATTTCTTATTACAAAATCAAAAATTTAAGTCATTGCACGTTATAAAATTCCACGGTAAGGTGACTGTACCTCACCTTGGAAGTAATATGCAAAATATATTTAGAAAAATGCTTCTGACTATCTGAATAGGCATGGCATTAAGTTAAAATTCTGTTATTTGCCAACACCTTTCCACCCCAGCCCCCAAAGAATGATAAAACTAGAAAAGCAAAAAAAAAGAAATGCAAGTAGCAGAACATATATGACCATGTAAGCATGGGCAATCTTGCAGAAAACTAGACAGCAAATGAAAGCCATGGGAAATTTAAATTACTATAAAACCCACTCTACAAAGGACTGAAGAATCTTTAAAAGATGAAAGAGGCTGCTGAAGCTGCAGCTTTTAGCCAAATCTTTGCATTTACCACACTATTGCTAAAGGGCTTTATTAACGATTAACAAAACTATTGGTGTGAAGTTCAGTTTTAAAAAGTTGCACTTCGATACATGCAAGAGATTTGCTACAATATTATTTTGGTTGGGCGAATGAAAAATAAATAGAACATTCTAATCTACCAATTAAAAATGTGCACATTTTTAAATCATCAATTTGTCGGCAATCAAGATTTGCCACCATCTGATACCCTATGTTGATTATTGAAGAATAGTCTTATCTAATTGAACAGTTCATATCGTGAAACTTGACTGAAAAGCCTCGGTCATTCCCAGGGAGTATATGATTTAAAATTAAAACACAAATATATTTAAAAGTAAAGATGTGTGACTTTTTCCCTCCTTTAGCTGCCTGCCAGAGGACTCGTTGTAATTAACAGTCAGAATAATTCATCCAATTGGTGTGTGATGGTATCTTCACTGAAAAGTTACCTGCTGTGATGTGATTGATGCAATTTAGTCAATTACAAATTGCATTAAAAGTTTAGTCATTATCCCCAAGGAGAAAAACAAGATTACAAACATCAGAATATAGCTATTACTGGATCCAAATGATAAAATAACTAACCAGTGATGTGACAAACACTACAGTGAAATTCTCAGTAGTAAGTTCTCTGTAGTGCATTCTAAGACATTTTGCATTGATTATCCATTTTTCCTTGTTAACCTTCACTGCACCTCTTGTTGTCATGTATCCTTTTTCAATCAAGAGGTGGGTCTAGTCTGGACTGTTGAATTCTCCATGCCCCAATAACAATCAGACAGCAGGAGGCACAAATCATGCAAAGCCAGTGAATATTAGTCACTTTTTGCATCCTCCCTACAGCAATTCAGAATTAAACAACATACAATTTGCCTTGCTGAGAATGAATTCTTCAGTGAACTGATTGTTGAGCATTGACAGATGTAGCATTACTTGTAACCTTTCATTTAGTTAAGACTGCTCAAACAAAAAAAAAGCAACAAGTGAAAATACCCTGGCTTGAATATATTTAACTGCACAGCACACATATACGCTGCAAAAAGATAACCAAGATGCGCCAATACCACCATTCCAGTTATTCACGGTATTAGACAGCAGCAGATTAACACTAGGTTGAACATGGCTCAGAAGAACAAATCCCTTGTTCTAATGGTTATTGCATTTTAAAACTTAGTCGTCCTATGGTTTACTTGCACTGCAGAGAATAAACTGCTATGTGTTAATGAGGATGAATTAATAAGTAAAATTTGTGTTTGAGATTATAAAATAAGTGCTTACAATATAACATCAATATGCATTCATTTGAGGGCCCATGAAATAACCACACACAAGTGTAAGATTTTTTTTTTAAATGAGGAATCTACAATATACAAGAATAGAAGATTCTTAATTTAAAACTTATAGAATCAATATTTTATTCAATAGTCATTAAATCAATAATCTACTAATACATCATGTCACAATTTCTAGAGAGCATTGATAGCATTAATTTGTGATTTTGATATAAACAAGTTAAAATGGAGACAGGAAAAATATTGTTGTAATGTAATATCTCTATATGTATGTAACCAAATTGTGCATATTGAAGAAATGCATATTTTCATCCTAAATTTATTTTTTCACAACAAACAATTTAAACTTTTTTAATTCCCTTGTTTTACATATGATAACATGAGATGTGTTTGATACATAGCACGGTTTGCAAATCTAGCATATTGCAATGACCTCTAGCAGAATAGCTATACTAATACAGCAGCTGTGAATGATCATCAAAATAATTCAGTTACTTTAGATTTGGATTACTAGTCCAATGAGCTTAAAAATATTAATAGTAGCTTTATCATATTTACAATAATTTAAAATTTAAAAATGTAATTTCTTTCTTTTGTTCAATTGCTTTGTCTCTTTTATATATCCGGCCAATTGTATAAATTGTACACAAGAAAATGTTTTAAGTGCAGTAGACCCATCAGTTATATTTCCAACATTTTGGATGCATTTTAAATCCACATGAAAATTATTTTGTTTCTTTCTGCTCTGGTTAATATTATGCAATAGCCAGAAATGTACAAATATTGATCACCTAATTCAGCATGTAGTACAGAAAACCTCATATAACCATTGAGGGCACTAGCTGTGCAGCAAACGATTTTTTCTGCTTCTGTTAAATTTAAGAGATTTTCCTTAACACAAATGCATTTAGGAACAAAGTACCTAACTTATTCTCCCCCTGTTAGATCCCCCCCCCCCCAAAAAAATAAATAAATGAGCCTTTTCAGAAGGTTGGTGAAACCATTGATGACATTTTCTCGTGAAGGAATTCAGGTTAAATTCTGCAACAAATTCCACACTGGCAATAGTTTCTTGCAATAATTATGGGGATTTCAATTGACTTTCAAAAAGCAACTTTGTAAATAAAAATCTAAACAATTTTCTTTGTTGCAATTTGTTTTCCAAACCAGAACATTGCTCCTATATAGTATTTTAATGAGGAATGTTTTGCAAATGAAGTTTCAAGATCACCTCACACATATTTTGCCCGATGACTAGAAAATGAACAGAAGCAAGTACCAAAATGTGTGACAAGGCATAAGATGCCGTAAATACTCAACACACCAATCAGAATAAATGTCGAGACTAGACACGTTAACAGTTCCCAGGTGGACCCTTTCCGCAGAACATGAACGGCATCTCAAGCGATCTAGCTGGTAGTTCAAATTAGTTCAAATCCCACGACAACAGCTGGGGAATTTAAATTTAGTTAATTAAATAATTTAGAATTTTAAAACGCTCATTGCAGTAATAGTGACAATGAAACTATCAGAATGTCGTAAACCCCATCTGGTTCATTAATGGCCTTCAGGCAAAGAAATCTGCCAGCTTTATCTCGTCTATCCTATTTATGACTCCACACCCTCAGCATTGGAGTTGATTCTAAACACCTTCAGATATACATTAGCAAGCCATTTAGTTTGTTAAGCACTAAAACACTAAAAAATGAAAGCAAATTAATTACCCAATCTTCAACCAAGTATCACGTCCAGTCTAGACCCAGCAAAGATTCCCCCAGCCAAATCTATCCTCCAGTTGTCCATATGAACTTGCAGATTGGCTTCTAAATTAGGAGAGATGTCCCGCAGGCTACTCAAGCTAAAGCCTTACAGTCACATTTGCAGAATTGTACCTTTCAGGCTGTACCCTAGATGCCACTACTGTAACCCTCAATGCACTGTCCATCAGCAGGAGAAAATGAACAGAGATAACACAAGATATAATATCCCTTAGATTGTGTGACATATACATAGAAGTTCTGGAAAAATAATTTGTATACGGTCTACCAGCACATTAAATACCTGATCACATTTATCAAAGATAATTTAATAATAGTCACGCATCACATCAATATCTTGTGCCAACTTGGGCTTACTTTGCCAGGCTCTTTTGTTGAAAACATTTTCCCTTATGTACACTTCCAAAATATCACCTTCATTTTTTCCTCAATATCCAATGTGATAAGGAATAGTTAGTGGTGCAGGTGGTCAATTTATGATACATTAAATAAATGTATCTTCTGTGCTCGTCCATATAAAGATAGATTGAACACTGATTGTCCGGCACCCTTTTCTGGACCAACAGATGTTACATAATAATGAAACAACACCCCTTCCCGTGTCACTAAAGCACCATGGAGTGCCAGACACTTGAATAAACAAGCATAAAATGTAAACTGAATGTGAATTAAATGAGCTGCCGACCCACCCTATTCCCACCGTCTCCTCAGGCTTCCGACTCCCCTCCCGACTGGCAAAGTGCACCAATGAGCCCTTCTTCACCCACCGCACATTCTCTTGGGGACAGCGTTTTCTTCGGGTCACCGCCCACTCCTCCCCTCCCCTTGCCTCTCCTCACCCAACCGCTGCTGCCTCCTCCTTCGCCCAGGGAGTTGCTGACATACTCCACCTTAGAAGCAACAGCAAGTGAGAGGAGAGGGGGCCCCACGGTGACCAAGCTTGTTCTGTCGTTGGGAGCACACTGAAGAAAATGCTCGCCCCAAGGACATAACGTAAGTCGTAACAACAGCCATGTAAACTGGTCTAGAAGGGCTCACTGGTGCAGACCAGTGGCATTGGCACCTAGTTTTAAAGTGAAACGACACAATGTGCTGGAGTAAGTTAACCAACTAAATCAGTCTGAGGAAGGGTCACGATGTCACTTATCCGTGTTCTCCAGAGATCCTGATCCACTGAATTACTCCAGCACATTGTGTCCTTTCGGTGGGTGAAGAAAGGCTTGTTGGTGAACCTTGCGAGTCTGGAGTGGGGCCGGAAGCGGGGGCTCTAAACAGCCGGAGAGACAGTGCGAGCCGGGGATGGCTCAACAGATCCGTCCACTGTATCCAACCTCCGTTATAAGGTGGTCGTTAAAACAAGGGTTTTCTGTACTGTTTGCAAAACAGTACAGAAACTTCTACCGCTGCACCATCGAGAGCATCCTTACCAACTGCATCACAGTATGGTATGGCAACTGCTCTGTCTCCGACCGGAAGGCATTGCAGAGGGTGGTGAAAATTGCCCAACGCATCACCGGTTCCTCGCTCCCCTCCATTGAGTCTGTCCAAAGCAAGCGCTGTCTGCGGAGGGCGCTCAGCATCGCCAAGGACTACTCTCACCCCAACCATGGACTGTTTACCCTCCTACCATCCGGGAGGCGCTACAGGTCTCTCCGTTGCCGAACCAGCAGGTCGAGGAACAGCTTCTTTCCGGCGGTGGTCACTCTACTCAACAACGTACCTCGGTGACTGCCAATCACCACCCCCCCCCGGACACTTATTATTATTTATTCAAATAGTTTGCTATGTCGCTCTTCCAGGGAGATGCTAAATGCATTTCGTTGTCTCTGTACTGTACACTGACAATGACAATTAAATTGAATCTGAATCTAAATCTGAATCTGAAAACAGTTAGGAGAGAAGATTGAGACCAAAATTGCACACAATACTCCAGGTGTAATCTCACCAGGGCCCTGTACATCTGCAGTAGGACCTCTTTGCTCCTAAACTCAAATCCTCTCACAATGAAGGCCAACATGCCATTAGTTTTCTTCACTGCCTGCTGTACCTGCATGCTTACTTTCAGTGACTGATGTACAAGCATACCCAGGTCTCATTGCACCTCCCCTTTTTCTAATCTGACACCATTCAGATAATAATCTGCCTTCCTGTTCTTGCCAGCAAAGTGGATAACCTCACATTTATCCACCTTATACTACATCTGCCATGCATCTGCCCACTCACCCAACCTATCCAAGTCACCCTGCACTCTCATAGCATCCTCATCGCAGCTCACACTGCCACCCAGCTTTGTGTCATCTGCAAACTTCAAGAGACATTTATTATTACATGCACCATTTGGTACAGAGAGATTTGAATTACCATACAGCCATACGAATAAAAAGGACACAATACACGATAAAATTTAACATGAACCTCCCCACAGCAGAATCAACGTTTCCCACTGTGAGGAAAGGCAATAAAATTCAGTCCTCTTCCTCTTTATTCACCCATGGTCGGGGTCTTTTGGAGATTCAATGCTGGCGACCCAGGCAAGAGGTCCCAGGACTCCGCGGTTAGAGTCAGCACCGCCCGCGGCTGGAAGCTACGTAAACTACAGCTCCACGTTATACGTCTCAACACTATGGAGCTCCAGCGATCCTCGATAAGGCATCGCCCGCTCCGCGATGGTAACTCATTGCTGCGCCGCTGTTGAAGCTCTGGCCGGTCTCTGGCAGGAAAGGCCGCGCCAATCCAGATGGTAGACCGCGAGGAGGGGGCGAAGATGCGAGTCGGAGAAAAGACGCATCCTCGACCAGGTAGTGATTGAGTAGACGGTTCCCCCCCCCCACATAAAAAAGACTAAAAGACCTCCAAAAAAAACTTTTAGACAGACTAAAAATAATAAAAAAGATGAAAGGACGAACAGCTGCTGGCGAGGCTGCCGCTCGCGGTGTCACCCGGTGACTTGGAAATATCACATTTAATTCCCTCGTCTAAATCGTTAATATATATTGTAAATAACTGGGATCCTAGCACCGAGCCTTGCGGCACCCCACTAGTCACTGCCTGCCATTCTGAAAAGGACCCGTTAATTCCTACTCTTTGCTTCCTGTCTGCCAATCCGTTCTCTATCCATGTCAATACCCAATATCATGTGCTCTAATTTTGCACACTAATCTCTTGTGTGGGACCTTGTCAAAGGTTTTTTGAAAGTCTAGATGCACCACATCCACTGGCTCTCCCTTATCCATTCTACTTGTTATAGCCCTGTCCCACGGTGCGAGTTCATTCCAAGAGCTCTCCCGAGTTTAAAAATAATCAAACTCGTGGTAAGCACGGAGAATGAAGGTAGCGGGTACGTCGGAGCTCGGGGGCGTCTCTTAGCGCTAACTGCAGGTACTCGGGAAGACTCACTAACGGCAGGTAAGCACGGGAAGACTCGTGAAGAATTTTCAACATGATGAGAAATGTCCACGAGAGCCCTGAGTACTGACGAGTGGCCATTACCGTAAATGTCCGAATTCAAATCAGGGCAAACTCGGGAGAACTCTTGGTATGAACTCGTACCGTAGGACAGGGGTTTTACATCTCAAAAAATTCCAGAAGATTAGTCAAGCATGATTTCACCTTCATAAATCCATGCTACTGCTTTCCAAATGCGCTGCCATAACATCTTTAATAATCGACTCAAGCATCTTCCCCATTACCGATGTGAGGCTAAACGGGGTTTATAATTCCCCATTTTCTCTCTCCTTCCTTTCTTAAAAAGTGGAGTTACATTGGCTTCCCTCCAGTCCACAGGAACTGATTTGAGAGAACATTGGAAAATGATCACCAATGATTTCTTGGGCCACCTCCTTGAGTACTCTTGGGATGCAGACTATCAGGCCCTGGGGATTTACCATGAAGGTGAATACCATGGGAGCATGGTCATTGTCGTGGAGTGGTGGTGGACCAGAGCTTTGGGAAATGGATGGGACATGGTCATGGTCTCTGTCAACATTGCTAAAGAAGTCATGTTTGTGGGGAAAGGAAGATATCCCACAGACAGCAATGGGAAGATTTTGTGAAACAGCTAAGACTGAGCAGAGGAGCTGGAAGAATGGAATCGGATCCTTCCAAGAAGTAGCGTGGGAGGAAGTATGGTCAATAGCTCTGACACCCACTCGCTGATCATCTTGTTCTAAAACTGTCACTCGCAATCGTAAAAAGTTTCTTATTTTTTCTAATATGAATAAGTTATTGCACCATTATTGTACTGTAAGATCTAGGCTGAAGAAAATTGGCGACATTAAACACTTCATGAACTCTGAGATTTTCCTATTGGTTCCTCTGAATATTTGAAGTGCTAAGGCATGGAGAGCATGCTCAATGGCATTAAATCCCACAAGAATCACTTCTGTAGTGTGGCTCATGAAATTACAATGTGTGACTTCAGTGCTACTTAAAATCAATCTTCCCACACAAATCCTAATCCATAGATTCTGGTGCTGGAAACCTGCACACCCAATTTGGGTGTTGTTTTATAGGATTCTCACTCAAAATTCTCTCTTACAACTCACCACCACAAATCTATTGCCTGGAGCTAATCGCCATCGCTTTTCACCCAAACACACCATCTGCCAATGCTACCCTCAGTTAGGTATTTTCCTTTCGATTTCCAGCATCTTATCAGGCTTCATAATATGGTACATGGTATAATTACATGGTATAATCCTGTCATTATATCAACAACCATCACTATCACATCAGCTCTGGAACTTTGCTCTTAGATTTTACTGGTCAAATAATCCAGAAAAAACCCAAACTGAACCAGCTCACAGAACAAAATTCAGCAATAATCTAAGTAGTATTAATGAGAGGTGTTGCTTAACAGAACTGTTGATGCCAACGTCCATTATATTGCTATTTATCATTAGTAGATCAATAGGGTGACAATTGTTTTTTTTTTAAACTGAAATATCTGGGTGGTAGTAAATAGATTACTATTTATTTCAAGAAAAATGTCCACATTGTTTAGACACAGTCGGCGGCACAGTTCTCCCTGTAACTGCGTGGGTTTTCTCTGGGAGCTCCGGTTTCTTCCCACGTTCCAAAGGCATGCAAGTTTGTCGGTTAATTGGCTTCTGGTAATTGTCCCTAGTGTGTAGGATAGAATTAGTAGATGGGTGATCACTTGTCAGAATGGACTTGTGAGCCGAAGGGCTGGTTTCCACGCTGTATTTCTAAAATAAAAACATTTCAAATAACAATGGAAATCTTCTCGTTTCAATGAATGAAACTTATTCTCAAACTTTCCTTGCTTTGCACTAAACAAGGAATCTATTTTCTATGCACCTTCTAGCGATTGTAATAACAGTAGCAAAATTTAATTGTGTTATTATTTTCTAATGCAGAAGAACTAAGTCAGTACTAAAACCAGATGAAGAAATGGGTAATGTGGTAAATGGGATGGTATCTAGCCCAATAAAGTGCTTAGTGCGCAGCTATCCAAATTACCTGGCTGCGCAGTCAAACCATTCACCAAATAATTTAAAACACCTTGCAGGCTAGATAGAATGCATTAGGAAAGTCACATGTTACTTCTGAAGGGCCATCCAGAATCGTGAGCTGGAATCGTGGTGGAAGATTGCAACCTTCACGTGGTCAGCCTTGTTCGACGAATGCAACCTGGCTTGCACAATCAAATAAGATCAAATAGAACAAGTTGTCCTACAACTTTAGGCTGTGCACGTCCTACGCAAGAAGAAGAAGCTATCCATCCTCTATCCACAAAATCTAATGTTAACTATAATTTAAAATAAAGCAACACAAATCAGAATTATTGTTGCTCAAACATTTAGCAACTATGGATAGCAAGATATTTGCCTTATGGATAACACAAAGTAAAGTTAGATCATTCTGTAGAACAGAAGGCAAATGCAAGGTAGCATTTATTTCAAGAAGACGAGAATATAAAAACAGGGAAGTAATGCTGAGGCTTTATAAGGCATTGGTCAGACCACATCTGGAGTATTGTGAGCAGTTTTGGACCCCAAATGTGAGGAAGGATGTGCTGGCGTTGGAGAGGGTCCAGAGGAATAATGCACCAAATTATTGGGTTAACATATGATGAGCTTTTAATGGCACTGGGCCTGTACGCGCTGGAGTTTAAAAGGATGAGGAGGGACCTGTTGTGGGTACCGAATAGTGAAAGGCAAGGATAGAGTGGATGTGGAGAGGATGTTTCCACTAGTGGGAGTGCCTATCACCAGAGGCCATAACTGCAGAATAAAATTACATACCTTTAAAAAAGGAGATGAGGAGGAATGTCTTTAGTCATATGGAGATGAATCTGTGATATTCATTGCCACAAGCAGCTGTGGAGGCTAAGTCAATAGATATTTTTAAGGCGACCTCGCTTGCAGCATTCCCTCCCCTACTACAATCAGGCTGAGTGGTAATTTAATAAATATTTATAGCGCGTGGTATACACACTTTTTCTCGGCGTTTGTGTGTAAACTTTGAATCATGGACCCTTTAAAACAAAGAGGACCCCTCGTTAAATACAGAAACCAACAGATTTCCTTATCCAATCACCTGAAAATTCACAAGGATGCAACATGCAATCAAGCAAAGAAATCATTTTGCTTCAAGAGAGGTAAATAGGAAAGAAAAAAACGTTAAAAAGGCACAACGTTCTGGAATAACTCAATGGGTCAGGGTTCCGACCTGAAATGTCACTTAACTATGTTCTCCAGAGATGTCGCCTGACCTGGTGAGTTACTCCAGCACTTTGTGTCTTTATTTGTTGTTTTGTAATCACCCCACTACATTTGTAAACCAGCATTTGCAGTTCCTTGGTTTTATGAATAATAATTGATATTAATTTATTTAAAACTTTCTTGATAATTAAAATCTGAAAAAAACTGGATCTTTCTGACAATACCCAAAATCATTTTGCTAAAAATCACAAGCTAATGGATAAACCATAATTTTTATCAACCGTTGAATCATAAAATGAAACTATGCAGCTCAGAATGTAACCATTCTGTTTATTATAAAACTAGAACATGCTGGAAACACTCAGTGAGGCAGGCGGCAGCTGTGGAAAGTTATGCAGCTAACATTTCAGATCTAGCACGAAACGTCACCCATTCCTTCTCTCCAGAGATGCTGCCTGTCCCGCTGAGTTAAGGGCCTGTCCCACCAGCATGCGATTGCATGCGTCTAGCGAGACCAAACGTGGTCGCTTGTGGCGTACGGCCTCGCGGGCCGGTCCCACTTCGAACCGCGGAGGTGTATGGAGTTGTGCGGGGCTGGTCCCGACAATCTTGCACTGTCCAAAAATTCTGCACGCCAACGGCCTGTCGGCCCGCAGGCGCATTGAGGGCGTACACAGCGTCTTGACGGCGTACGCAGCATCTTGACATCGTACGCAGCATCTTGACGCGTACGCCTAGCGCGTGGCATTGCGCGATGACGTCACTGCCCGGCGTGCCGTTGCGCGATGACGTCACCGCCCGACGCCGTGCGACGTCCAAATTCAGTCGGCCCACCTCCTGCCCAGCTGATTGGTGAGTATGACGTAAATTACGTAACGCGCGAACTTTGCGCTTACTTACCGCGTACTCTGCTTCCGTTTGATCGCGCTAGATGCATGCAATCGCATGCTGGTGGGACAGGCCCTTTACTCTAGCTTTTTGTGTCTATTTCAGATCTAGGACCCTTCATCAAAACTGGGAAAGAGAGAAAACAAGTCTTGAAAACGGCTTTCAAAAGCCAAGATGGTGAGGTGGCAGAACTCATACTTACTTTATCAGCCAAGTATGTTTTACAACATAAGAGGAATTTGATTTGCCATACAGTCATACTAATAAAAAGCAACAGAACACACAAAATACATTTTAACATAAACATCCACCAGTGACTCCTCCACATTCCTCACTGTGATGCAAGGCGAAAAAAGGCGACCAAGGAGAATATTACTGAAAGGATGCAATGCAATGCAGCAATTAGAAGCCCATTTTGTTTCCATTTGTGTATGGTTATTTGTGCCAGTCATCATTTTAGCTCCAAGCTATCATCTTTCTCAATGCTTTCTGAAATATTATTTCAAAACAGAGAACACTATTATCGGCAATTAGCAGCATGTATCAAACAAAAACAAAGAAAAGTTTCCAAGTTTAGAGAACTTAGAGCCTAAATCAGTGCTTAGAACTATGAAGTCATGGCCATTTCGAAAACGTGGTTGCGAGAGGTCACAGCTGGCAGCGCAACATTGAAGGGCATGTTCCAGCAAGGAGGAGAGATAATGATGGTGACAGGTGAGGAGACTTGGATGCGCAAAGAGGTTGTAAATTTAGTCAAAAAGAAAAAGGCAGCTTATGCAAGGTTTAATAATATTAAATAAGACAAAACCTTTGGGGAATACAAAGCAGAGGAAAGAACTCATGCTTTGGCGAGTTGGATTAAAGAAAATCCCAAGACATTTTATTCCTACATTAAAAACAAGAGGGCAACAAGGGAAAAGGTTGGACTGCTCAAGGATAAGAGAGGGAATTAGTGCTTGAAGTCAGGGATGTTTTAAACAAGTACTTTGCACCTGTATTCACCAAGGAAAAGGACATGGAAAACAGTGACACTCTAATATGCAAGGGAAGTTTGAGATTAAGAA
Source organism: Leucoraja erinaceus (assembly GCF_028641065.1). Classification (NCBI taxonomy): domain Eukaryota; kingdom Metazoa; phylum Chordata; class Chondrichthyes; order Rajiformes; family Rajidae; genus Leucoraja; species Leucoraja erinaceus. The sequence goes on from NC_073379.1 coordinate 54,433,784, forward strand.
GGAGATGGTATTGGGGCTCTTGAAAAGTCCAAGTGCTGCAAACTCTTGAAAAGTAGCAAGGTGGTTAAATTGCCTGGGCCTGATGGGATTGATGCCATGTTATAGAGAGAGGCAAGAAAAGGGGTTTATAGGAGCCTTGATGAATATCTTTGCATCTTCGCTAGCCACAGATGAGATCCCGTAGAACTGGAGAGTAGCTAATATTCTTCCTTTCTTTAAGTAGAGAGAATCTGGGGAATTATATTCCAAAGAGCCTCATGAAAGTAGTAGGCAAACTGTTGGAGGATTCTTCTGGATAGGATTTACTGTTTGGAAGAGGAATTGGCGAAATATGGATAATCAGCATGACTTTATACACGCCGGTTGTGGACTGTGAAGAAGGCTACCAAAGCATCCAATGGGATATTGATCAGCTGTTTTACTAATTTGATTACGTTTTGAGAAGGTGACAAATGTGATTGATGAGGGTATGCAGTGGATGGTAGATTTGGCATTTGATTAATTCCTCCATGGTTGGCAGTTCCAGAAGATTAAGATGGATGGGATTAACAGTGACTTTGTCATATAAATTCATAACTGGCTTACTGATAGAAGACAAAAAGGCAGAAGGTTGTGTTGGAAGGATAATGTCAGGCATGTATGACTAGTGGAATTCGGCAGGATTTATGCTGCAATCTCTGTTGTTTTCATACATACAAATGACTTGAACATAAATGTAAATGGGTTGGCTAGCAAGTTTGCAGATGATACCAAGATTGCTGGGATCAGGTACAGTGAGCAAGGCTATTAAAGTATATGGTGGGATATAGATCAGCTACAGGAACGGGCACAGAAATGGCAGATAGAGTTTAATTTGAACAAGTGTGAGGTGCTGCATTCAGGAGGTCAAATGAAAGGGGAAAATATATAATGAATGTCATTATCCCTAACAGCTTTGATATATAGAGGATCTTAAGCCCCTGTCCCACTTAGGAGACCTAAACAGCAACCTCTGGTGACCTTGCCCGTCATCCAAAAAAAAAAATCAAGGTCAAGGTGACCTGCAACGTCCTACCACCTCCCACACATATGTTGAAAACCTTCATTGACTATGAAGAAAACCAGCTTCGACTAGACCTGCAACAAAAATATTATTTTTAGGTGAGGCTGGTTTTAATCATGATGAAAAAATTGCAGCAACCTAGATGAAGCCTCGGCCACGCGGAAACCACTTTCGACCATTAGGGAGAGTGACCAAAACCTCTGGTGACCTCATGAAAACCTTGGGTGGTGGGCAAGGTCACCAGAGGTTGCTGTTTTGGTCTCCTAAGTGGGGCAGGGGCTTTAGGGACCAACTCCATAACTCCCTGAAAGTGGCAAAACAAGTACCTGGGAGATAGCGGCAAAGAAGGCATATGGTATTCTTGCTTTCATTGGTCGGGGCATTGAATACAAGAGTCAAGAAGTCATGATGCAGCTTTATGGCTAAGGGGATCGGAGGGTATGGAGAGAAGGCAGGTACGGGATGCTGAGTTGGATGATCAGCCATGATCATATTGAATGGCGGTGCAGGCTCGAAGGGCCGAATGGCCTACTCCTGCACCTAATTTCTATGTTTCTATGTTTTTCGAGCTTTGGGTAGGCAGCATTGAGATACTACATGCAGTTTCATTTTAGTTTTTAGAGATACAGTGCGTAAATAGGCCCTTCGGCCCACCTAGTCCATGCTGACCAGCGATTTCCGCACATTAACACAATCCTACATACACTAGGCACAACTTTCATTTTTTCAAATAGAAAGCCAATTAACCTACAAACCTGTACATTGTTGGAGTGTGGGAGGAAACCAAAGATCTCGGAGAAAACCCACGCGATCTCGGGAAGAACGTACAAACCGTGTATGGACAGCACCCTTAGTCGTGATCAAATCCGGGTCTATGTAGCTGAAAGTTCCGTAAGGCTGCAACTGAAGATGGCGCCTGCCAGTGATGGTGACAATTTGCCAGCAGCTCAACAGAAGAGATTAATTATAGCTTCACTCAACTCACCTGGATCAGAGAAACGGCAGAAATCAGCGCCATAACGGACATGCTGCTAGTGCACTTTAAGGCACTAGCGATGTCTCAATCGCCTGCAGCTGCGGGAGCCCCCGACTGTAAGCGATCCCTCGAACGCTGGAGAACACCCGACCCGACTGAGGATGACACGTACTGTACATGGAAACACTGGGAAGTCCTCCCAGGAGCGACGGAGCTGGAGATGCCGACTGTTTGGGAACCCCCGATCGCAACGGACCTGCCGTCTGCAAGGGAATCCCCCTTCCAGCACAGGCTCGCAGAAACAGCAGGTACAGTACGTACAGTACCTGGAAACAACGGAGAGCCCTCCATTGTGTCCGGAAACGTGGCCAACGGGCAGGACTTCAGGTCAGAATGAAGCGCAGGAGACTTCGGCCTCCTCTCCCTACCATCTTACTGGCCAATGTACAATTCCTTGAAAATAAAGTGGAGGACTTAAGGGCAAGGCTGCTTCACCAAAGGGAACTGAGGGAATGCTCTGTGTTCTGTTTCACAGAGACATGGCTCACCCCCAGCTCCCCACTCAGCAGTCCAGCCTGAAGACATCTTCATCCATCGCATGGACCGTACACTGGCATCTGGGAAAGGGAGAGGAGGGGGCGTCTGCCAACATGTAACTTCCACCAACATGTCTCCTGCAGCACCAGAGGACCAAATACCCTCGACCACTGCTACACGACCATCAAATACACCTATCGCTCTATCCATCGCCCGCACTTCGGTAAATCCGACCATACTGCTGTGCTGCTTCTTCCAGGCAGCAAGTCAAGAGCGCACCCCCAGAGGTGAGGACTGTACAGAGATGGTCGGGGGTGGGCAGAAGAACAACTCCAGGACTGTTTGGAGTCTGTAGACTGGGCAATGTTCAGGGACTCGGCAACAGACCTGAATGAATACGCCACAGTCGTTACAGACTTCATAAAGAAATGTGTGTGGTGGACTGCATCCCAACAAAAATCTTCTGAGTGTTTCCTAACCAGAAGCCTTGAATGAACCATGAGATCCGCATTCTTCTGAAGACTAGATCCCGGGCATTCAGGTCTGGAGATACAAAGGTCTACAAGAAGTCCAGATACGACCTTGGTAAGGCCATCAAAAAGGCCAAAAGGGACTTCTGCTCCAAGCTGGAGGATGAGATGGATGTTCGGCAACTGTGGCAGGGCTTGAATGCGAAATCAGGAGGCAGCTCAAATGTCAGCGAAGCATCACTCCCTGATGAGCTCAATGCGTTTTACGCACGCTTTGATAGGGAGAACACGGATGTGCCTTCCGTAGCCCCCAATCTCAACTGTGGCAAGAGAAGAAACAAAGATCCTCGTGAAGGCCACCCCCCCCCCCCCCCCCTCCCCCTTCCCCCCACCCCCTGCAATTTTCTTTATTGCCTCCCTCAATAACGTGGGGCAGATCCCATCAGGCCTTTGGGACTTGTCCACTTCAATGTTCTTCAAGGACCTCGTCACAACCTCCTTCTCCATCTCAGGACATTGCCTGGAATAGAGCGTTTTAAATACAGGGAGAAGTTGCAGATTTGGACTGGTTTCTCTGGAACGATGGAGGTCATGAAACCTGATGGTAGTATAAGAAATTACGAGGCATAGATAGGGTCGACAGTGAAATACTTTTTTCAAGGATGGAATATTTAATACTAGATGGCATAGCTGCAAAGTGATAGAGCCAAACTTTAAAGGAGATGTACAGGGCAAGTTATTTTATTTCCCCACACAGTGGGTCCCTGGAAAGCACAGCCAGGGTTGTGGTGGAGGCAGGTACCATAGCGGCATTTAAGATACTTTTGGATAAGCAGATGGATATGTGGGGAATGGAGGGATATAGATTATGTTGCAGGCAAATAAGAGTTGGTCTTGGCATCATGTTCATTGCAGACATTGCAGTCTGAAGGACCAATTCCTGTGTTTTATTCTTCTTTGTTCTATGTTAAGTTTTGTTGCTATTTTAAATTCCGATAACACAATTAAACATCTCTATGAAATACCGTTACATAAAATTGATGTTACACTAATAGAACACCAAGACAATATTTTCTTGAAGAGGTATACTTTTCATGAAGATTAATTTATATGACACACCTGTCTATTTCTATTTCCACCACTTTCCTTCAGACTGCTATAACAGCAACCAATTACACTTTTATTAATCCAACCACTTAATTGGGCCACTGTGCTGCTCAAATGTACAGACTGTGCCCTGGTAACAAACAAGCTCCATTTTTATATATGTCATATGTCGATATTGTTCGTAAGTCCATGCAGAAATACCATTCAATATGGTAACTATATCTCTGTTATTGCAATGAATTACATCAAAAACAAATAAGATTGATAAGAAAGAACAATTACTTAAAAAGCGAGGATACGTTCTGTAGGTACATAGGTGAGATTTTGAATTTAATAATATTATGGCAGCTCATTTGTATGAGCAGTGCTCATAAATTAGATGTGCCTAACCCAGACTCAGTCTGTATTTGCTCTAACTGAAATGTTCCATCTTCTCTCGCATACAGACATCCCCATCTTCAGTTGCCCCTCATAACAGAACTCCTTCCAAAGTTCTACCAAGCATTCAGTCCTCAGTACCACCAAATCCAGAAACAGCCCAGTTGTCTGTCCAATTGCAAAACTCCTTTTCCAATGTTCTCAAGTTTAAGGTTTCCCGAGCTTTTCCTCTTTGAAAATCAAGCAAAGCCAGTGAATAATCAGAACCCACTTAGCAAACAAACTGAATCATAGATGAGAAGTTTTAAGTTATCCAGTCAGACATATTCTTCACGCTATGCGCTTCATTCTATGTAGAATTATTGTTTTACAAAAGGCCTATGACACTTGGAAGGAAAGATGTTCACAGGATCCTGTTCAAAACAAATACTGGCTACCAACAAAAAAAAGTTCAATGAGAGAATAGAGAGTGTAGGAAAGATCATCTTAGTTAGGTGCTGACACTAGAATTAAATAAGTATGTTTTAATTCCTGCTGCCCTTGATATCTTCTCTTTCTTTCCAACTGCCCATCCCCCGGCAAACACATTTTTTGTAACCAATCAGGTCGATTAGTTGATGAAAGAATGTGCAGCAGCTTGGTTAAGCTTAGAACTACTGTTTTTCTGTTTTTAAGATTTCTGCTTTTAGGTTTTGCATTATTTTGGTTTAGTGTTGTATAGGCAAGTCCTAGAAAGAGGCACCATCCCTAGTGTTTTAGTGAGGACGGCGTTATTGAACCACGGTGTAGGCGAGTAGAGACAGTACACTATCTATATCCAGGTGTCAAATATATTGTTTGTTTGTGTGCGGTTGAGTCTAGAATGTAGAATGGCATCTAAAAATGGACTTTATAATATATCTGAATGCACTCCACTGATTACCCCAATTAACACCTTAATAACCTCAACTAATCCTCTTGTTCATTGCATTTTTTTTAGCCTTTATATTTCATGCGGTTACTGAACTTCATCTAATCTGAAATGTCAAACTTACAAATGGACTCATCATTACATTTAGTTTCTCATTATAAGAATCAATGCCTGGTTTGGAATTCCACCAGTGCAAAAATCTTCCTTTGGTAATTTCAGCAGTTAGTTTGCAGATTTGTCTGTATAACTGGTCAGAAGCATTGCGTGGATTAGCTTAATGGGCAACAAGGCTCACCTTTTATTGTCTTTTCACTTTGGGAAGAAAAATATAATTATTTCACAAAGCAGAAATACTTGTTATGATTATATTCAACTGTGCATTTTGATGAGTAAAAATTCATACCTCCTTTGTTCCTCGGTGCTTCACAATCTACAATATTGAGCTGAATGTTGTCATCATCTTTTTCTTCCTTATCATTTCCCAGAACCATCCAATTCTCTATCGCATCATCACTTTCTGTTCCAGAACTTCCACTCTCTTCCATCGTTGTTCCCTCTTGGATCTGTTGACATGTTCTGCCCATCCTTTCGTTTAATGTCTGCATTTCAGCCAATCTATTCATGCTTGATGTTGAATGATTTGAATAGCGGTCTGATCCAGGTGCACGTTCACCCATGGACTGTTCTTTGTTTTGCTTAAGGTAACATTCTGAGGGTTTAGCATCCTTGTGTGTATAAACACTATCATCGCATTCAGAGTCTGACAAAACTATGACATCAGGGCTATCTGAAATGACTACAACATCACTATCAGTCAAAATAATTTGCTCTTTGCTTTTTCTTGAATGCTTTGCTTTATCTTCAACTGAAGTGATATGGGGATTTATAGCAACTGTGTCCCTCTTTCCATCCATCTTCGCTTCATTAATATTATTTGCATAATGTACTTGACTGTATAACTGGAACTCCACTTCACTATCAATTTCTGCCTCACTAGAAGATTCCTCGTGATACAGCTCATCTTCATAGGCCTCCAAGTCATCATAACCCAACATTGTGGTAAAAGTAAATTATCCTGTGTAAAATGGAGGGAAAATATTACTGGTTTAAAACATATCATTGTTCATCATTGTACATTTTCCAGTGACTTCCTCGTTTAGGAGGCAACATTTCAAAATATTCAAGACCCTAATAATTGAGCAATGCATCTTGAAAAAAACAGTTAATTTTTTAATGTTTAACAGAGAGAAGAAAAGTAAGTATTGAACTCAAAACCTCCAACACTTATGTAATTTTCTGCAGCAGAACTGAAATGGCAGAGGGAAGATAACCAACATAAAGAGGTGAGAGGGAGGGGTGACCAGCGCCTGCAAAGCAGCATTCTCAGCCCCTTAATACTTCCTGTACACTCATGACTGTGAGGCCAATTTCTGCCTACACCATGTTCAAGTTTGTAAATGCCAGCACCATCAGAGGCCCGATCTCAAACAATACAGGATGGAGCACAAGAGGTAACTCAGCGGGACAGGCAGCATCTCTCGAGAGAAGGAATGGGTGACATTTCGGGTCGAGGCCATTCTTCAGACTGAAGACCTCAAGTCTGAAGAAGGGTCTCGTCCCGAAACATCATCCATTCCTCTTCTCCAGATGCTGCCTGTTCCTCTGAGTTACTACTGCATTTTGTGTCTATTTTCAGTGTAAAGCAGCATCTGCTGTGCCTTCCTACATGGTGATCAGCCTCAACGACTACCATCCTGTTACACTTGCATCCACCATTATGGAGTGCTGTGAGATTATGGTTATGATGCAAATCAACTCCCGTCTCAGAAATCTCAAGATGGCAGGGTGGAAGGTGCAGGGGAAAGTTGGTGGCCATGAACTGTCTGCAAAATCACCTTCCGAATCCTTGGAAACTGCTCTAAAGTTCTGCGGTCAGTTCAGGAAACGGGACATGGCAACCTCACCACACAGTGGGGAGACGACTAGAGGAGGCATTGTAAAGTTGTGGTGGTTACTTTGTTGGTGGAAGCGGCAGCTTGGGGTTCTACAGCAGCCTGATGAGTGAGCAGTCGGAAAAAGCCTGCAGCAGGAACAGTAATGGAAGGAAGCAAAGGCATTGTACAGGGCCCAGTCAACATCAACATCATTGATCCAATGCCGCCAGGACACCGGGCCTTAAAGTGAGTAAATAAATCATATCTCCTTATGCCAAGATCAGACTTTTCCGTGGCCTCATACTTGAAAAGTTACAAGATGGTAACAGAACATGGCGACTCCTCGCATACTGTCCCAAAAGAGGATCTAATTACAATGATTTCACTCTTTTACTTGTTTATGATTGTACTTGGGCATAGTATGATGATATGACTGGATAGAACACAGAACAGGTTTTTTTTACTGTATTTCAGTACACATGACAATAATAAACTTAAATAAACTAAAATAACCTGTATCGGCTTCAATTGGCCACAACAGGTCAACAGCAGAAGACATCTCACTGTCTCCTCGCTGACCATCTGGATAGCAGGAACACATTTTATTTTAAAAGCACCTGGAACACTCCTGCCCAATTCAATTGACAAGTTGCATCATTGATGTCAAGTTCTCCCCAAAGCCCCTATCCAGACTTCCAAAATCACATGTAGATAAAACCCAAATCATAGGCCAAAGATCCACTCTTACTCGCACAAGAGCTCCAATTACCATTGACTCTCCAAGAATCCAGAACAACAAACTGTTCTTTACAAAGGACAGGGTACACTTGCTAACACTCGTACCGCTTGTACAAACCATACAGTCAACAAACACAAAAAATCATATAATTATAGGGAGTTCACGGCAGTCGGGTCACGACCCATGACCGGTACTGTTGCTACGCTACGCCAAGTGGAGTACAGGCGATAAACTGCAGGTAAGAGCTTAACATTGTTTCCAGCGTAGGTGGCCCGTTAAAACCTGCCGAAATTGTCAATTTTTGGGCTGTAAATAATGATGGAAATCGGGATAAGCATGTGAGACATTTAGCCTACTTCAGAATTCCAAAAGTGAGGAGAAATGACAGTAGATAGAAGCGAGAGCTGAAGGGACAACAACAGCCAGAATGCTTAGCGAACATTGGCCATTTGCTCACTGCATTTCATCAACAAAGGCATTACTTGTGTTTTTTCTTGATTCCTAAAAAGTTTCAGAAGTAATAAATCTGGCTGTAAATTTTTTAAATATAAATCGCCCATGGTTCTCGTGGGTTTTTACATACAAAATGAAAACGCATCTGAAGAAAAATTTACAGCCAGATTTATCACTTCTGAGACTTTTTAGATACCAAAGGAATCAAGAAAAAACACAAATAATGCCTTACTGTTGATGAAATGCAGTGAGCAAACGCGATAATTCCCAATATTTTCAATTCTAATATCTGCATGGCCAATGTTCGCCAAGCACATTAGCTGTTGTTGTCCCTTCAGCTCTCGCTTCTCTTTTCCGCTTCACTTTTGGAATTCTGAAGTTGGGTACTCTCACACTTACCCCGACTTCCACAATTTTTTACACCGCAAAAACTCGACATTTTTGCGGTTTTTAATAGGTAGGAAAGTACGCGTTTCTTGCATTAATAACATATACCCGAAGTTACGGATGTCCTCCAGATGGATTGAGCGGCTCCATGCGTCAAGCCCTATGACCCAGTGACCTTACGTGCAACCCCCCTATAGAAGCTAAAACTACAACCTGCACACTTGGCTCACACAAAATCTGTGGCCCATCAACTTTCATACTGGAGGAAAGGCTCTGCATATATGGGGTCTCTAACTGCATGAACTTTATGTTAGCACAGGTTCGGCAAGTAAGCAAAACTTGGCAGATGGACATAAAAAGCTGGTGTAACTCATCGGGTCAGGCAGCATCTCTAGAGAAAAGGAATAGGTGATTTTTTTTGGGTCAAGACCCTTCTTCAAACTGAGAGTCAGGGCAAAGGGAAACAAGGGATATAGAATAAATGAATGAAAGATATGCAAAAAAGTAATGATAAAGGAAACAGGCGGTTGATAGTTGTTTGTTAGGTGAGAATGAGTGCAGTCAATGAGACTCAACAAAATGACTTTGCAGCTAGTATGACTTGGGTGGGGGAGGGATAGAGAGAGGGAATGCAGGGGTTACTTGAAGTTAGAGAAATCAATATTCATACCTGGGTTGTAAGCTGCCCATGTGAAATATTAGATGCTATTCCTCCAATTTGCATTTGGCCTCACTCTGACAATGGAGGAGGCCTAGAACAGCAATGTCAGTGTGGGAATGGGTAGGGAAATTAAAGTGTTTGGCAACCGGGTGATCAGGTAGGTCCAGGCAGACTGAGCGAAGGTGTTCAGCGAATCGATCGCCCAGTCTATGTTTCGTCTCGCCAATGCACAAGAGTCCACACTTTGAACAACGGATACAGTAGATGAAGTTGGAGGAGGTGCAAGTGAACCTCTGCCTACCCTGAAAGGACTATTGGGGTCCCTGGTCAGAGTTGAGGGAGGAGGTTTAGAGACAAGTGTTGCATCTCCTGCAGTTTCAGGAGAATGTACCTGGGGAGGGGGTGGTTTAGGTGGGAAGGGATGAGTTAACCAGGGAGTTGCAGAGGGAATGGTCTCTGTGGAAGGTGGAAAGGGGTGGAGATGGGAAGATGTGACTAATGGTGGGATCCCGTTGGAGGTGGCGAAAATGTCAGATTAAGGGCCTGTCCCACTTGTCGATTTTTTTCGGCGACTGCCAGCATCAATGACTGAAGTATCAGGTCACCAAAAAATTTGCAGCGTGATGACCTATTGACGAGCGGTGTTTTTTCAAGTGTCACAACATTTTTTTTGTCACTGCTGGATTTTGAAATGTTCAAAATCTTTTGGAGACACTAACATGACGCCAGCAGTCGCCAAAAAAAATCGCCAAGGGGGACAGGCCCTTTATGTGTTGTATGCAACGACTGATGGTATGAAAGGTAAGGACTAGATGGACTTCAACACGGAAGAATGCGAGGCTATCTACTTCGGTAAAAAGTATAGAAAGTTATAATATTTACGTTGATGAGAGATTGAAAGATGTTGTTATCTTCCCTCTCAGTCCTAATGCAGGGTGTCGACACCCCCACAGATGCTGCTCGACCCACTGAGTTCCTCCAGCAGGTTGATTTTAATTAAATATACATGAAAAGTTGTAGTAACTCGATGGCTCAGGCAGCATCTCTGGAGACGTTTCAGAAATGTCACCCATTCCTTCTGTCCAGAGATACTACCTGACCCGCTGAATTACTCCAGCTTTTTTTGTCTATCTTCAGTGTAAACCAGCATCTGCAGTTTCTTCCAACACACTTACAGTAAATCGTAGTTACAACTTAGTGACATGTGACCACCATGGGGTTTTCCCGGTCCCAGGGTCTCCGCGCGCGCTCGCCGCTCGCTCGCTGGGGATGGCGGGGTCGCGCGCGCGGCCACGTGCTCGTGCTCGTGCCCGGTCAACACGTGCTGTTACCGATTGCGCGCGGGGCGACAGTTAGGCCCCGGACAGCGGCGTCGGCGTCGGTATCGGCTCCTCCTGTGGCCCCGCTGCTGTGACACCGGCCCTACTTCCGCAGCTTCTCCCGCGTCGATGCCGCCCCGAAAACGTGCCACACATTTGAACGGCCGTTTAAAGAATGTTTTATTCCGCCCGCAGACACAGACAGACAGACAGACCCGAACCTGTTTACATCGGGAACAAGCCGCTCAGCAGTTCTGCCCCTCTTTCACTCTGCCGTCTCAGCTGGCCGACCAAACCATCTTCCCCGACGTTTGTGCCAGCAAAAGCAGCCTCCGAACCAGCTGGCCGACCATGACAATTCCCTTGGTGAATGTTTTTACAAATCAAGTACGCAATGCAGCGAGGCTGCAGTTTCAGCAGTTAAAGTACGCGCAGTTTAATCATAGTACAATAAAATGTGTGTACCTAATTTAAAATATAAACTAATTCAGTACGGAAACTGGCCTTTCTGCCCATCGTGTACAGGCAAGCTGAAATATTCCACCCTAAATTCAATAGGTGTAGGAGTAGGCCATTCGGCCCTTCGAGCCAGCACCGCCATTCAATGTGATCATGGCTGATCATCCACAATCAGTACCCCGTTCCTACCTTCTCCCCATATCCCCTGACTACGCTATCTTTAAGAACTCTATCTAACTCTTAAAAACATCCAGAGAACCGGCCTCCACCGCCCTCTGAGGCAGAGAATTCCACAGACTCACCACTCTCTGTGTGGAAAAGCTTTTCCTTGTCTCCGTTCTAAATGGCTTACCCCATATTCTTAAACTGTGGCCCCATTTGCTGGACTCCCCAAACATCAGGAACATGTTTCCTGCCTCTGGCGTGTCCAAACCCTTAATTACCTTATATGTTTCAATAAGATCCCCTCTCTTCCTTCTAAATCCTCCAAGCTACTGAGTGTGTTCTTCCGTTCAAATGTCGGAGTTCTATCATCCCGACGAGAGGGCCTGAACATTGGGCCGCCGTAGCGGCCACTGCGGAGGGCTCAAAGTCCCCGACCACGGGTGAACAATGAGGAAGATGACTGAACTTTATTGACTTCCCTCACAGTGGGAAACGTTGATGGGAGGATGTTTTTGTTAAACTCTATCGTGTATTATGTTCTTTTTTATTCGCATGGATGTATGGTAACTCAAATCTCACTGCACCAATTGGTGCATGTGACAATAAATGGAACTTGAACTTGAATTCCAGAGTATACAAACCCAGCTGCTCCATTGTATCAACATATGACAGTCCCGCCATTCCGGGAATTAACCTGGTGAACCTACGCTGCACTCACTCAATAGCAACAATGTCCTTCCTCAAATTTGGAGACCAAAACTGAAGACAATACTCCAGGTGTGGTCTCACTAGGGTCCTGTACAACTGCAGAAGGACCTCCTTGCTCCTATACTCAACTACCCTTGTTATGAAGGCCAACATGCCATTCACTTTCATTGCCTGCTGTACCTGCATGCTTACTTTCAGGAACTGATGAACAAGGTCCCCCAGATCTCTTTGTACTTCCCCTTTTCCCAACTTGACACCATTTAGATAATAATCTGCCATCCTGTTTTTGCCACCAGTGGATAACCTCACATTTATCCACATTAAACTGTATCTGCCATGCATCCTCTAGTTTATTATTGTCATGTGTAAAGAGGTATAGTGAAAATACATTTATTACATGCTACCCAGTCAGCGGAAAGAATATACATTATTACAATCAAGCCATCCGCAGTTTACAGATACAGGATAAAGGGTATAAACATAGTGCACAATAAAGTTAGAAATGCTGCTGTTGAAATAATGATTTGAAAAGATAGAGTGATTATAATACTTGATAGCAAATCCACTTCTAAGACCAGCATGCAGAGTCACCTGGCTTCAGCGCCACTAAGTTAATTCTCCAACACCATCACATCCTTCCTATGGTAAAGTAGTTTGAATTGCATACATTACTCCATCTATGGCCTCACTAATGTTTTATAAAATCCAATGCCCTCCCTGCTCTTACAATCTATGTCTTTACTAATGAAAGCAGGAATCTGCAGTGTGCATGATAGCAAATCCACTTTTAAAATCCCTAGCAATCTACGTATGCTGCTGACATCGGGGTACTTTTTGACATGTCATTCAAGTCCTCAGCTGGAATAATATGTGCATTGCACTAGCTGCTGTAATATGACAAGGGTGCGATTGTGCTGGAGAAACTGCAAGAGGATTTGCCAAGGATAGAATATTTCAGCTCTCATGAAAGACTACATTTATTTTCTTCGGAATGGTGAAGGTGGGTGGGTGGTCTCATTGAGGTACAAAATTAGAAATGACACGGATTGGGCATTTTTAAGTCCCTGTGCCCATTCCTAGAGTTCTACAATTTATTGTATATATCTTAGCCTTATTTATCCAGCTAAAATACATAGATCAATTTTAAAGGATTAAATTCGATCCCCATCTTACAAACGTATCAACGTTATTCCATAGCCAAGGACTGTTCTTCCAATTAATAACAGTCCCAATTTTGGCGCTGTTTGTGTGTAACAAGCACAAGGCTCCCAGCACATGTAGCTTCCCATTGCCCTCCTCTGCTCCCTCTCACAGCCAAGTTCTGATTAAATTTGCCAAACTGCCAATTGCTGTCATGAGTCATATGGAAATTTGAGTTCTCCATTTCTCCACAAAACATTTGTGACCACAACCATTAGTTAATCAACGGCAAAATATCCTGCAGATGTAAAATCCACTTTATAAATGCAAAATCCTTCTTTATAAAAACATTACATGAGTATTTCTTTATTTTGTGAGTATATCTACATGAGTTATATCTTGCAATGACATCACTATTTATATCATTAGACCAGATTAAAATTATACCCCGCATTTCATCAATTAGCAATCCCACCTGTGTAAATTTAGTTTAGTTCATGTGTACCGAGGTATATGAAAAGCTTTTAGTTGCGTGTCTCCAGTCACCGAAATGACTAGATATGATTACAAATTTGTAAATTGAGTTGGATATGTATTTGTGGTGGATATGCACAGTGGTGGATGTATAAGAAGTAAAGTGGCGCTAAAGGGTCTTCCTTGCACAGCACCAGTTTTGAGGATTATTGTGGAGGATGACATCCCCTATCCTCACTGATTGTGGTTTGTTGGACAGGAAGCCGAGGATCCACTTGCAGAGATGAGCGCTGACTCCACGTTCTATGTTCCAAGTTCCAAATAACACAAATGATTTCACCTCCCATGTTACAACTTTCTGTAATGAACATCTCATTTAAGTTTGGTCGAGATTTTCCTCATTGATCTTCCAATTCCAACTAATATGATTTTAACATTCAGAACTTTGTGTTCTCTTTCCTTTAAATCCAACTAAATGTTCATCTTCCATATTTTTCCCATTTTCATTGATAAACTGACTTCACAGTCTCCTTTTTACAAACCCTTAGTGATTTTATTTTCCCCTTCTACATTCTGTTGTTGTTTGTTTACATCTCCCAATTCATTCTGAGTTATAATATTGATTCTATTTTCACTACATCACCAAGTTTCCACCTGCAAGAGATCATTTTCAGATTTCATATCATTTTTGTGACATTTGCAAGAAAACTTAAAATATTTTTTCTTCTGAAATAGAATGTGTTTACACTCTCATTAACATTTACTGCCATCTTTAATTTTAATCAATTTGATTTTATTGCCCTAATAACACCAAAGACTATTTTCATTTTTTCTGGTACAGGTACTAAGATTTTCCAGGTCATTTTCAACAAAGAAATAAATTGTCAAATGCTACCAGGTCATTATCAAATTGTCTGTCATAAAGAAGTAGAATTGTTGAATATGAAGGCATAGTAGGAAGCCGTTTAGTCCTATGAGACTCTGCTGCCTCTGGAATAGTCATTTACTGTACATATTCCTGACCTTGCCCTTTCCTAAAACATAACAACAATAATGTTAAGCATTTTCCCTCATACTCTTTAAAATTCACATCAATGTGAACATATATTTTTAGATTTTTAATCCATCATTATGTCCAGCGGAGAAATTTATGTTTGGTTACTGATACTGAGCATGTTTGAAAATATTTATTGTCATTTGCATTCATTTCCATACATTTGAAATATGTGCAGGGGTGCACAGCCGTAACTTGAAGTCCTTGCATTCATTGCTGCAAAAAACTAAAAACAAATTTCTCCCATGAACCACTTATTGTAATGAAAAGTGAAATTCCAATTTCTTCTTTTATTTTGTGATAACCCCAGTCACTAAATCATTCACAGTTGAAATAGCTATTCCTTATTTAAATTATCATTGCCCCGTTAAATTTGGACAGTCATATTAGATCTCCTTGTAACAATCCTCTTCTTTAAAAGAACGCTAGTTTCTCTTTGTTCAAAACGAAAGCTCCATCTCTGTGATTAAAGAATCACAGAAAGAAACTATTTGACCAATCATGCCAGTGCCTGCTTTTTGAAAGAGCTTTCCAATTAACACCCTCTCCTATCCTATCAACAAAACCCTGTAACATTTCCTCTTTTAAATATTTTTTCAGATTCCATGTGTAATGTTTCTCGTCCTTTCAACTCTGGTTCTTGCCAATTATTAAACTCTGTGTTTGGTTTACTTATGGGAGCAATTTGTCCTTATTTATATGATATTGTTGATTTTAAAAACATCTGTTAAAACTCCACATTCCTAGTAACATTCTGCTAAATCTTCTTGGCATTGTCTGTGAGGTCTTTATATATTTCCCAAGGATGTAATTAATTTGGAAAAGGTGTGGAAGGATTTACCAGGATGTTACCAGGACTAGAACATTTGAGTTATAAGAAGAAGCTAGATAGGCAAGGACATTTTTCTGTTGAACAGGAGGCTGAGAGTTGAGTTTTTAGAAGTACCTGTATATAATTTTCATGAAGGGCATAAGGTCATTAACTTTTCTCCGTGTAGGGGTGTCTAAAACTAGTGGTTTAAAATGAGGGGGCAAAGATTTAAAAGGGCCAGAAGGGTAACTTAAAAGGGTCAGGCAATTACTATAATTAAATGACACTTGGACAGGTACATGGATTAGAAAGGTTGAGGAGGATATGGGGCAGGTGCAGGTAAGTGGAACTAGCTCAGTTCACTAACTTGGTCAACATGCACTAGTTTGGCCAAGGGGCCTATTTCCGCATTGTATATCTCTATAAATGTTGGTGCCCAAATTGGATGCCATATTCAGGAGAGGCCTAAGTAGATTATCTACATCCATTTATGTTGTTGGAGTTCCTTCTAGGGCATTAAAAACTCAGCACAATATTCTGACTACATTGGCAATTTGAAAATTTTAATTCGGGTTTATTTTTTAATCTGTAAGAGATTAAAGTGGTTAGAAGTAATGGGACAAGAGTAAATCATTTAGTCCCTTAGAGCTGTAAAAAGATGCAATGTATCATCCACATCAACCAACTTCAGTTCTCTTGCCTCATAAATTTATTTTCTGACATAAGTTCAACAACCTGAAATATTAACTGTTTCTCTCAATCCACAGACCTTGCCTGACCTACTGACTATCTTCAGCAATTTGTTTTATTATTTATTAGTTCCATCAAAGGCAATATTTTGAGTCTTTAGCTAAAAGGTGCTTAATTCCATTGTTATTCTATATTCAAAGCAATAATAACCTTGTCTGTGCAATCTATTATGACAGTTTAAATCACCCATCTTCGTATTATTATAGTGGTTCTCCACTGAACTTTCTCCCAGGTTAATCCATGCTTTCTGAGGTACCAGGCTTGGCACAGGAGTTATATTCTACTTTAAATTGGGTTTAAATAAAGCTTTATTTAACTCCATTATAACTTAATTCCTTCATATTCCACCCCTCAGAGTCCAATATTCCATTAGCAATTTTTTGTATCTGCTTTTACTGATACCTGGACCCCTGAAATATATCTGCTAACACACAAACCTAATGTCTCAGCATGTAGTGAAGACTCATCCATCTTTCTTGAGACAATTTGGACAAGTTAATATTTCCTTGGATTGACTTCAATCTATCTTTATATCCACTAACTTAAATTATCAAAATGCCATTGTAGCTTTGATCATCGATCTGCTCTACTTACTGTTGAATGTAACTTGGTAATCAACCGGGAAGTTGGATAGGTAGCTCGCAGTTTTATTAACTAAGACATGTTTATGTACACCATAAAATGGAATCACTATTGTAGATCTCTGCAGATGTCATCAATAAAACGATATACTATTTATCAGATTTTTTTTCTCAATTGCTTACTCCTAATCAATTCCCTAGGCCAATACGTTTCCTCCAATTCCACACATTCATGGTTTTGCAAACACTCTCTTATGTTGAACCTTATCAGAACTGATAGATGATCGTAAAAAATGTTTGAGTGAATCTTGTAGAGGCTGAATGTCAAAACTCACCTATCTTCCACATAGACCGTGATAGCACAGTTGAACATTAAGCTTATTGTCCCTGATGACCTTACAGACATCATCTCCTCAGGAGATTTTCCTCCATGGTGCCCAACTTAATTGCCACCAAAATTCACTGCCTGCTTCAGCCTCTTTCTAAGACTGTGTAATCCAGTGGTTCAGCCTGTACTTGAACTACAGAATTTCTTCATGTTTTGGCTATTTTTATTCTCCCTTTTGTACAATTTCTCCCCAGATGGATCTGTGTCTCTTCCAAAGCCATCTACCATTTTAACAATTTATGAATTCCTGGACTGCATCATCTTTTTATCAAGGACATCCAAATTTTCACATGCCTGTCTGAAAATCATCTGCATCTTCCTTGAATGGAAGAGCCCAATCATTCCCAATCAAACTCTTTGCTTCATCTAACTGAACTTATTCTCAAATGTTGACTCCATCACTTCCTCCAAATAAAGGTGTAGTTATGGAGGGATTAGAAAAGTCCTCGTTATGCCTATCATTTTTGTAGGATATCGAGAGTTCCTCTGTCCTCTCTTTGTTTTATTTACCTGTATGTCAATTATTGTGCTGTTTCCAGCGTATATTTTTAATTGGAAAAATCAAATCTTCTTCAAATTTTCACCATCCACTGATGGTGGTCTTTTTTACTTCACCTGAAATAATATGTTTATTCCAGCTAGCCACAGTTGCAAGTATTATCAAGCTAGTTTTCACCTCCACATGATCTTTTTCTATCTTCCCATCACTTCCTCAACAGCTCTATTATAATTTTATGGAAATAAAATGTTTAAGTACCTAATTTGCTAACCCACTTCTATGGTTGCCTTAACTTTATAAAATCCAATTTCACCTTTCAATTGTTGTCTCTATCTCATCATATTAGATGATAAAAGTTTTCATCAAATTTAAGCCTTCTCCTTCAGATTATTTGATAAGGTCCTTGCCGCCAGCTGTCTCATTTCCTGCACATTTCTCTTACCCCTTCCCATCCTGCCTGGTACCATGATGGACTCCTTCCTATTTTCATTTTTCATTCTGCCAATCTTCACTTTCAATAGGTAAGTTTTTTACATTTCCATTATATTAAGTATGATGTTGCCATTACATACATTGTTCACTTCCCTTCGTTTTCAGCATTAAGTGGAATGAACTGTTCTCACCGTGATAACTATTCCACAATTCATTTAGCTTTATTTAAATGGAGATGGATAGGGTGGTATTAAGGAGGAATTATCTGGAGATGTCTGGGATAATAGGAAATATGAGAAATGTGAGCTTCAGCGGATATTTAAGCAGCAATTTCATAACACTCAGCAGAAATTTATCCCACTCCAAAAGAGAAACTCAATGAGAAGGATGAGTAATCCAAAGTTAACAGAGACGATCATGGAAAGAGTTAAATCAAAAACAAGTGCATACTAGGCGGCAAAAGCTGGTGATATAAGACCTTTTCAAGTACCCACAGCAGAAGGTCAACAGAGCTTTAATGGATATACTGTATGAAAAAGAAGATGATGGCTGATGTATGTGGGTCCTGGAGGGAGAGACTGGAGAATTAATCATGGGAAATAAAGAAATAGGATAGAAATTAAGCCAATACTTTACATCAGTTTTCACAAGGGCAGAATATTGAAAAACTAATAAGATTAAAGGCAGACAAGCTACCAGGATCTGAATTAGAGTATTTTAAAGGAAGTGGCTGCAGAGATAGTAGTGTTCTTCATTGAAAATCATCAAATATCACTGGGTCCTGGGAGGGTACTAACAGATTGGAAAACCATAAATTTAATGCTCTTGTTCAAGTAGGAAGGAAGGCAAAGAGTGAGAAACTTGCTTGCTTAACTTTGTAATTGGGAAGATGTTAGGATCTACAATGACAGATGTAATCTATCTATCTATCTATCTATCTATCTATCTATCTATCTATCTATCTATCTATCTATCTATCTATCTATCTATCTAATCTTGTTATCGTCCAGTTTGGCGGTCTTTCTATTTGCGCAAAAACGGTTCGCGAAAGCGCTAATGATTTTCGCCAGTTCACTCACCATTCTCCTGTGTTGCGAGTTTCATTCCGATCGATTGAATGTCGTAAAAGTTAGCGAGGTTTAAAAATCTTTAAAACCATGCGTGTGCAGATCGAGCACTTCTCCTGCCAGTCAGCGCTGCGTGGATTAGTCTCGTCCCCTGTCACTCCCCGGGACAGTCCGCCCCTTCCTGCGCCATCGCGTCTTTACTGTAGCTGAGGATGGCCGGTGGAGGTTTCCAACCGGACTTTCGGAGGGACCCGAAGCAGCCCAGCCCAGCCCCGCCCCAAGTAGCCGCCCATCCCAAGCAGCAGCCCTGCTCCAAGCAGCAGCCCAGCCCCAAGCAGCTGCACAGACCCAAACAGCAGCCCTGGGTTGGAGACCCGACCCAGCCCAGCCGGGCCCAGAGTCGGAGACGTAGCCCAGAGTCGGAAACCCAGCCCAGCCCGGAGTCGGAGATGTTGCCGATGTCGCCAAATGGAAAGCGGAGACTCTGATCCCGGCAGAGGAGAACGACCAGCGACCAGCGCCCGCTGTGAGTTCCCATCGCACCGTCAATTCCAGCCATTATCCCTCCCCATGGTGCCCCCCTCTCCCCCCCCCTTCCCCCCATGATTTACCCCCCCCCTCTCCCCCATGGCTCCCCCCCCATCTTTTATCCAAGATCACTACCCCCCCCACACCCACACCCCACCCTCTCCCACCCCCCACCACCACCCCCACACCGCCAACCCACTCCCCCACAACCCCCTCTGTCCACATACCCCCCCGCCCCACCCCCTACACACCCCAACCCCACCCACCCCACACACCCCCCTCCCCCCACCACACATCGCCCCCCCCCCCCACGCCCGCCACAACCACACACCCACCCCGCTCACACCACTGCCCCCCCCACAATCCCTCCCCCCCACACACCTTCCCCCACCCATACACACCCACACAACCCCCCACATCCCTCCCCCACCCTCCACCCCACCCCCCCCCCCCCCCCCCCCCCCACCCACACACCACCCCACCCCACACACCCCCAACCCCCCCCTCCCCCAATACCACCCTACCCCCCCACACCTCCCCATCCACACACACACACCTCCTTCCCTACCCCCCCCCCCCCCCCCCCCCCCGCCACACGCCCTACTTCCCTTCCACACATGAAGAGCAAGGGGAGGGTGTGCTCAGGTATGAGGGGAAATGAGCCGCGCCTGCGCAGTTAGGGACTATGGGTGAGTGGTGGAATATTGTGTTGGGGGAATGGGTTGCGTTGGGGGAACTGGTGAGTGGTGGAATATTGCGTTGCGGAATTTGTTGCGTGGAGGCCTCCCATGTGGCTGGGACCCAACGGGTCCCACTTAGTCTAGTGTCTATTAAAATAGAAAAACTTAGCAAGTCAACATGATTTTATGAAAGGGAGATCATGTTTTACAAATTTGCTAGTCTGTTGAGAATATAATAACTGGTCAATATGCAGCCCAGACTATCACACAAACTAACACAACTAAACTAAACTAAACATAACTAATGGAGTTCTCCAAGGACCAGTCTTTGGTTCTCAATTATTTACTAACTCATGGCAACTGGAATTTAATATAGAAAAATATGAGGTAACAATAATCAAAAGGCAATTGTCTAAATGGAGAGAGGATTCAAATGAGTGGAGTATAAAGGGGTCTAGGGTATTCTTGTGCTTGTATCAAAAAAGGTTACTATTTAGATGCAGAAAGTCAATAGAAAGGAAAATGGCATATAGGCCTTTATTTTAGATGTTGGAATTTAAAAATAGGGGAGTAGTGTTACAATTAAACTGGGTGTGGCGATGAGGCTACACCTGGACTATGTACAATTTTGGTCTTATTTAAGAAAAGATTTTTATGCATTAGAGGCAATGCAAAACCACATTCATTCCTAAGATTAGAGAATTGTTATATCAAGGAAGGCTAATCAGGTTTGGTTTGTTGAAATATATAAGATGGTAATGGGTCTTGAGATGTTTGCGATGCTTCCATTCGTGGGATAGTTTTAAAAGAAGGGCACGATTGTAAGATAAAGGGCTAGCCATTTAAAACTGAGGTGATAGGAATATCTTCTCACAGTGTACAGTAAATCTCTAAAATTCTCTACCTCAGAAATTGTGGAAGGAATCTTACTGGGTGTATTTAGAAAGGAAGTAGATAATCTTTAAAAGATTGGGAAAGGGGCTAAGGGGGCTGCCACTGAAGATGAATTGAAACCTGGGCAGATCAGTTGTGAAGAGATAGCTTCCATGTGTTCCTATATTTTTGTGTTCATCCTACCACCTCATTTTCCAAGCAACTGCCAGACCTATAGTTTTACATCATTGTTTGCAGGCTCCTAACTTTGCTTCCTGGTGAAACAGCCATTTACATGTAGTTCCTTCAACAATATTTACTGGCCAAGCCAACTGAGTGGTTGCTTAGTGAAATGGCCTCATTCAATCTGCAACATGAACTTGAATTTCCCATTGTCTGTCATTTAATTCTCCCTACACTCTGCTCTGCCCTTGACGTTCTGCTGTTCCAGTTAAGTTTAACATACGCTGGAGCCACAGCATCTCATCTATGCTTAGGGTATTTTACAGTTTTCTGATTCAACACAATATCATAAAAGAAACAATTTCATAACTCTCCAATTTACAGTCTCTTGAACAATAATTTCTTTCTTCAGATGTCCCTTACTATTCTTTCGTCTTGAACCTTCATCCCATTTGTCATTCAACTTATCCAGCCTTCCAGACTTTCACAGATGTCTTATTTTGTTCTCTCTTTCTCTCCTTCTGTACTTGCATTAATAACGTTATGATAATGGGTCATTGACCTGAAACGTTTATTTTTGTTTCTCTCTCCAGAACAAGTCTTATTCTTTCAATGTGGATCCATGGATCACCACTGGCTGAAGGAGCCAAATTATTTCCTGGACCCGTGGACATTGGGAGAAATTATACTAAATAGTGGAAAGAGGAAAGGGGAAACAAAAGATCCATTAGTTACCTGATCATGAATTCTGAAAGAATTGCAATACTTACAATGTGCCCTATTATGACTTGAGATCATTCCAACAACAAAATTAGAGGACTTCCAGAAAATAAACATTTTTATCGGAAAATAGCTTGCAGTTGACAATTTGCTCCTTTTTTATTGCAGTCATTGATCAGGATGCTGGACACACTTGTTACCTATCCATTGTCATTGATGATAACTGTGCTAATCACCATCATTAGCCTTGAACTGCCACATATAACTCATTCATCCAAATGTTAATAAGAGTAAAATCTGAGAAGTGGTCCAAGATAGGTTTGGTGTTCAAATTTTCTTGCACTGCACAGTGCTATGCCAATATTTTTAAAACCCTTTGAAGTTGCAGTTAGTGCATGTGAGATGCATTTCGCCACTCTGCTGCATACCTAAGTTAAACAGTAGTACATTTGTGCACAACTGGACTGCTGCTTGGTATAATATAGACAGATCTGTACCTACTCGAACAGCATCCCATTAAATCTATATTATAATAGATGAAAAAGGCTCGATGAAAGAGATATATTTTAAAGAGCATTGTTTTGTGAGCCAGCTTTGACTTCACAAACTGAAATGTATGGAGATATGGATTATCAAGCAGTTTTGAAGATGGATGTGTAAATAGGTAAGCTCCGATGTGTACAAAGGCAAATCCGAAAGTTAGGGTAGGAAACCTGGAGGTTGATGGACAGAAAATGGTTATAGAAAAAGGAGAAGATGGTCCGTAAAAAGATTTAAACACAATAAAATCACTTGGAATTTGAATTTTGTTGGAATTCAGAGATACTTTGGGTCAGCAAGTTTTCTGATGATGGAAAAATGGTTTGTTTAAAAAATAGGATCTGGGGACCAAAATTATCTTACATGTTCATATTTGATGGCAATTTCTATGATTCTATCAGGGGGGTGTGGGTTGTTATTTAGCAAACCATAAGGGCATTGCCTGGATGCTCATCATTAAAAATGTTTTCAACTAATGGCTTGAAATGTGTGGATGTCAACATCTTACATATTCCTCATTTGCAACAAAGAAGGAACACAATGAAATAAAATGTCCTTTATTATCTCAGCAGAGTATATATTATTAAAATAAGCAACTACACACGAGTGACTTCTAAATTGTAAATCTAACCTTATGTTTCAGGTAATGTTAATGAAAACCACAAGCTTGACTAGTGTCATTTGTGGTATCACCTGACCTCTTGATAGCGTCTTAGGCTCAAGGATGTTATTTCCATCCTGAATCAAGGTGCAATCTCGACGAACAAGAGACCGACAACCGGGGTCTGAGTTCTACGTTATAATCAATGGGATACTCCTATTCCGTGGAGTTAGGTAGCAACATCCCCTCCCCCCTCCACCACACCCTTATGTGGAGTGAGGGTTCGTAAAATCTTCCTGCGTTAAAGGACGAAACACCCTACTGATTGCTGTAAAGATGGATACCGGACCGTGAGGTGTGTTCACGTCGCTATCGGTCGGATTGTCAATCACCCAGTGAAGCCCACCACATCACCTTTATTTCTAAGGAAA
This sequence comes from Leucoraja erinaceus, assembly GCF_028641065.1. Taxonomy (NCBI): domain Eukaryota; kingdom Metazoa; phylum Chordata; class Chondrichthyes; order Rajiformes; family Rajidae; genus Leucoraja; species Leucoraja erinaceus. The sequence continues at coordinate 54,457,781 of NC_073379.1, forward strand.
GAATGCGAAATATATGAAAACAATAGAACAAGTGTGTTTAAGATCTTATGACATCCGACTTTAATTGTTCCTTGTAATCCAGTGCATAAAATAGGAATGTTCATCTATTAGTATCTTAATATTTACTGAATAGTAAATTGTAGTAAAGTGTATTTATTTTTTATTAAGTCTATATGTGCCTGTCTGCAGCGTGCTTAAAAAGCTACGTTACACCTACCCACGGGTCAAAAGTCAACCATTGGAACTATTTGATTTAGTTTTCCAGCCAGTTGTGACATAAGCCAAATCGTGTACGGAATACGCTTCGAAGTTAACAAAATATTTCTCCCCAAATCAATTCAAATCGGTTACATAATAAATATTTGTGAAATATACTTTCTGTGTTCATTGAAGCTTACAGACTTGGGATGAAATCATAGCACACTCCACTGAAATTCCTTGGTCGGTAAAATTCAAAAATGTTTATTTATTGGGCTTTTTGTAAGGGGCAGAGACATTAGTTATACGGATGATCTTCTGAGTACATGTGCGAATATTAACGATTTTACTGCTTAACTCGAGAAACTGTTGCCTTTGTTCGTTTTTCGTTACATTTATATTAAGATGTTATCATATTGAAAGTGAAGGCAGCACGGTGAGTTATTACTACCAATGCTATGAAGTGTTCGCCTGTCACTTGGAGCTCAACATTCCTAAAGCATTAACCCCACGCAAAACAGTGACGATCGTAGGTACCATGGGCGCGCACGCACACACACACACGAGAAAAATCAGAGGACAGTGAGATTTTGGTATCTGCCAGCGATTATTTCGAAATGGTCTGGAAACGAATTGCCGATCCAGTCTTTTAACTAGTGGGCTGACTGGGAAAGGAAAAAAAAACCTGAAAACTAAGAGCCGAAATGTCCCATCCCGATAATAGCTGAGCGAATCTTTATAAGATCAATGTTCTAATAAATTACAACTGAGATAACTTTAAATTGTGTTTAAGGATGTCTGATATAATTGGCACTTTGCAGAAAATCTTCAGAATAGCCAATCTTTCACTCTCTGTTTATTTTAGCATTCCATGTTTTTGCTGGGTACCTGAGCATGTAACTAACAGGTATTGGCTGGTATTTCCATATTCAGAGCTGAGGGGGTGCTGCATTGTTGCTGGAGGCTTCTTTCAGAACGGACACTGAACCGTCACGCCGACAGTTCAGTCCAGTAAACATAATTTATTCCCCAACAAACACTAACACAAAATATGACGACATTGCTGTTATTGATGGAAAGTGAAAGGTGCTGTAAGTTTTTTTTCTATTTCTGCACTTCATATACCACCTTTTTTTCTTTACCGACAAATGTTCTTAAATATCTATGTGCACATGAATTTAATGGAAAGCTGATAATTCTTTTCAGCGATTAGCTTAATGAAAGACAGTTACAGAGGAAGATATTTAAAAATATATATATAACTCTTTGTGGATATTTTGCAGTGTGAAGATTTCACCTAATAATGGAAAAATTGCCCATGCTGTCACTACGATTTAGCCAACACACAAGGGGAACCGAGCAGAGGCCGTGTGCTTCTTCATGAGGAGGGAAGAAAGGGCTGGACACCTTGAAAAAAAATGAGAGATTTACTTTCTACTGTAAAAGGGATTAAACTTGTTTTTAATTTTCCGTATTATTTCATGAATTTGCGTTGGACAGGTGTATTTCCCTGTGCGGTGTATAGCTTTAAATCACAGAATTAAAGCTCAATTACCTCCATTCGATTTATTTTCCGATCGGTTTTTCTCTCCAGTTTGTGACATTATTTAGTTTGGTGATTGATTGATTGATTGGTGGATCACTGTTTAACCAAGTGCCTTGATCTAAACGCTCGCGTGCTTGTCTATTTAACATTTATTTGTTAATCTTATTATTTGCCCAAGTACTTTATCCTTATGACATTTCCTTTTAAGTTTTTGTAACTCATTTAATAGTAAATGACATTTTGCCTCACATTTTCTTGGACAATCATGTTTTTTTTTTGCATATTTGATCTGCTGTCAACTTTGTTTTAACTGATGGACAGGAAATAAACATTTTTAAAACATATTATATTTACATTAATGCTTTATCGTTCGTTGTCTTGCAACGCTGTACAATATGTTTGAGCTATTTATAATAAATAATGCAATTTCCATTTCGTGCCTTATTAAGTACAACAGATCAGCGACCAGTCGATATGCATATATTAATTAATGCCATCATAGAAAGGCAACACATTCAAACAAGAACATTTCTCTTGACTTCGTCATTGATTCCCATGTAACGAATTCTGAGCGCTAAGTATCACCAGAAGTATGTGTCACTGGAGACCGAGGAACCAGATTGCTAAATTGTCTAATCTGGTGGAAAGCTAACACGTGCACATATATCAATGTTTTAAAAATAAATTCTATTTTACGTTTTGGGAATATATATAATCTTGGATCCACTGTTTACAGAAGATGTTGAGATGTTCTGAGTTTTAACGCCAACTGATTTCCCCTGAAATCCCGAGTTCTGGTTTCAAAAGCGTAAAAATCTAACAGGTGCAATATTTTGATAGTACCTTTGAGAGTAAATGCACCGAAACGTTTTGTGTGGGTGAACGCCTTGTGAATCAGTAGCATTAGATACTTCAACTATAGAACATTGAATGTTAACTTCTGTCCACATAGCATTTACATTTTGACAAAGTAAAATATTTAAATGACGAGCTTCAAACTAATATTCATTCTGTTGATCTATTTCATTGTTAAAGATATAAAGGGTAATTCAGAACCCTAAACATAGCTTTTTTTTTTAAAGGCTAATGTTTACAACTTAAAATGAAGACATTCCAGCATCAACAAATGTAGAGAATATTCGCCTTAAAATAACCTGGACAGTATATACGCCAATTTTGTTTTCACGGAACCGTAAGTTATCAATTAAACTGCTATTTCCCCCTAGCTGTTTATTGACTGAGTACAATAGGTTATTCCAGCTGTCAACTTCAGGTGACACCGGTTCGGTGATTGTTTTTAGAGCGATGTAAATCTACATATTCTACTTATAATTGTCACCTCTGGGTCTGTTTATGTCAGGAAAAACTCCAATGGAAACATTGTAGTAGATCAAAGGTTATATTAGCGCCTAAATCAGTGGATCGGTGGTACTTTTTGAAACTACACGAAGTATCGGAAGAAATAAGGAAGTGATTTTGAGAAGTAGTTGAAGATATATGTGACAGGTTGTGTGGTCCTGGCGATTGGCACTCATTGTTGAATTCCAAGTGAAACACGGCATTTGTCAGCGCTGAATTCAGGACTTCGCAAATACAGATCGGCCACAATTTCCGTCCAATTGCGCAAACCGCTCTGAATCAATAACATATTAAAGACCTGTTTATTTTAATAGTCGTCAGTATTTGTAATCAAGAAAATACATCACATAAAAGTAAAAGGTAGACAAAAATGCTGGAGACTCAGCGGGTGAGGCAGCATCTATGGAGCGAAGGAATAGGTGACGTTTGCTCCATCACTTCGTTTTTTTAATTTTACCAAATAACTGGAGAAATGTGCGTACATCAAAATATTTGAAATAAATGTCAGCTAAATATATTTTCATAACCTTTTATTGTTAGCTGGAGGTTTATTGCGGAAGTGTTAACCGATATCACACAACCGAAGGAAGAACCGGGATTGCTGATGAATCCGTATGGTTTTATCGAACACCATAACATGGCTAATTGTGAGCACTTAGATTTAGTCAACTTGTATATTGAAAGTTATGAAAATAAATTGAAGTGTATGAAAGTTGTAAACTACAAACTACTGCATTGAAGAAATGTTAAAGTGAGAAAGCATATACATGTATACAACACACACACACACACACACACACACACACACACACACACACACACAACCACACACACACACACACACACACACACACACACACACACACACACACACACACACACACACACACATATGAACACCTGGTATATTTAATTAAGTCAACATTATTAATACAACTATAAATAATGCTCGCAAAGGTTAGCTGTGGGGCCTGTTTCACACAACATATTAGTGAATTGAAAGGAGCAGCGATGGCAATGGTTTCATATAATTACTGCACTCTGATATCTGTCAAGACGTTAGTATACACGATACATTTAATGCAGTGTGGGCTAATGATGCACAACTTATTATTAATCACATTCCAGACATTGGCAAAGTAATATTTTGAATATTTAGCTAAAACAGGTGATCACAATTGAAGAAATATGGCACATATATCGAATACCAAATTAAAAATTAACTGCGTGAAATGTGGAATTGAATAACTTATTTCAAGGGATATTCTCTATATATTTACTTGATCAAATTAATGTTCGTGTTTTGTGAGCAGAACCAAAAATCTAAGAACGCTTCAGGATCCGGATTTGTTTGTACACCGTGGAAGCGTCTAACTCTGGAGACACATAGGGTATTTGTTTCACAATAAAAGTGCACTAGGCATGCTTATTTATTATGTTCCGGGTTAACTGCGAGGGGTCCAATTTAACTTTTAAGTAAACACTTCCCCCCACTTCATTAAATTGCCCCTTATCCAAAAATAAAATATTAGCGACCTTGTGCATTAGGTTGAATTAGCCTTTAGTAGAATTGCGAATGATCCTAAAACAAAGGAATTGAAATTATTTCATATTATTTTGAATGATTGCTTCCGATATTTAAAAATGTACGTTTAAATAGATGTTTAGGTACTTTACATTTATCAAAATTTCCAAATTGGGCTTCCGGTGATCTGAATGTGTGTATTTGATATAGTGCATACATTTTCATGTGAATAGTTAGTTATTTCATAAACTTGCAAACAGCCCAATTCTACATCAGTTGTCCAAAAGTTTTTCATGATAATTTGAAGGTATTAATTTACTTATTAAAGCATTTCAGGTAATCCATATGTAAAAAGCGACCCTGTCTAACTAAACTCACCTGATTTGGTCTATGAATGAACACAAATATTTAAATATATGATGAAAAACTTAAACAAAATTATTTTATTATAGTAATTTTGAATCTATGCTTATATGAGAAACATTGGCGACACTTTCCTCCATGCAGGTTATATTGTATCTAATGCAACATTATATTAGGCATTGTATGTTCCTTGCATTTCATCTGTAAGCCGAGGTCACTTCAGAAACTCGTTAAACTGAACATCATAGACACTCCAAACATTTCTGCAAAACGGATAATTCATTTTTCGGACTGAAATCCGTTAGGATTAAGACAATAATTATAGTTTTTGACCATGGACTTTTATACCGGTTATTCAGGCTTTAAAAACAAACAAACAATATGGAGATATACAAGTCCAATACTGATGTTGAATGTGCTATAAACCATGCCTTGAGCTTTCTCGTGTGGTCATTCCCAAACAAAAGCTAGGACGTAGTATTGCTTAAATGTGAGTTTGACCAAATGTGGTGATGGTGTTAATCTGTAAAATATATGGAGGAAATCAAAGCTGCAGGCGTTGTCAAAGTGATCCAGGTTTCTGTAACTTCAGGTTTTATTTAATTCAATTGCGTTCTTGCAAGATGATATAAGCATGTATAAACAAAATCCAAACGTATATATGAGACAGGCGGAATCGTGTAAATTCACTTGACTTGGTATTTGAAGTTGGTAGTTGAATTTCAACGAGACCTTTCCATTGACACGAATCAATTAGTATTTAAAACTTCCGTAAAGTTGTATTGCGGTCACCGGTTAAAGGTTAAGTGCAGCGGGAAATGAACATCTGAGCTGCCTGTGGGAAAAGTCCATTCCGCCGGCACTGGCAAATGCTGCACATTTTTCGTGTTCCAATTTTGATATTATTTCAACATAAGTTACAGACAGAAATATGGCCGAGTGTATTCGCTCCGCCAATTTCTAACCATGGATACAGTAATCAGTCAATATTTTCTTTAAAAAATGTGACAATAACCGGAGCAAAGTTCATTTTATATTAGAAAATGTCAAATGAGTACAACTGTAGGACGATGGTGTACGGTTGATGAGCGATTGTTTTTTTTAATGTTCCCACTCCCAATAAGAGTCAATTCGACACAAAATTGTAAACAGTAGCGCCGTATTTAAGAAGAAATCGGAAAAATCTGTGCGCTAAAAGGTGTCGCTTCTGGGTGGGGAAGAGTAGGAGGGGGTGTCTCCAATTCTCTCCCCGGGTACAGATAAAACTACCTAATGTTTTTGTGCCAATTTGAGGAAGGAAGGTTAGAGAGTGAAATGGTGAGAAAGGACTTTAATTATTCAATGTTAGAGAGTGGTGCTTGAATCGGCGTGTGATGCGGTGGTTCAGAATCGCCATCCATACAGATCCTCTAGTGCAAGTATTTGTCAATGTCAGGCGTTATAAACATTCACAGAGTGGAGACTGCAGGCGAAAGAGACAATCCCAAAGTTACAGAAAGCGATAGGTATGCCAGAGTGTTTGTCTGGCAGATGTGAGAGTTTTACTTTCTTTTCGCTGCGTCTAGGGACTTGGCGATTTTTTTTTAAAGCGAACAGGACATGATCTCACATGTAGCGAGCTCTTTTAGTTCCTTAATCATTTCACGGTTTGTTCAGAGCCTTTTCTCCACCTAAAACGTTTAGTTTCGGATCAATGGGCAGCACCAAAGACGCGACGGGGTAGCGGAAGAGTCAAATTATCCGGAGCCGACAACACACACACGCACACACACACACATACACACACACAGAGCAAAAAATAGAAACTTTTCTTCCAGTCTTTTCACAAAGGATTCGCAACACCAAAACTAGTATGGAAAAAAACGGTAGCGCCATCAGGGGTATCCGATCAGGTAGGTTTATATTTTTTCCTGTGAAATGTACAAATAGTTCGAAAGCATGAAGCGGCTTTATTGGAAACAGTCCCGTATTTACTTGTGGAATTAAACAGTACCCAGTGCTTTAAAAGACTATCAAGACTTAAGACACTTTGTTAAAAAAAAAAAGTGAACAATTTTAATTAATCAAGTGAGGCTTAATGAAAATTCAAGTGTTGGAAACTGCTCAAAGTAAATGCAATGCACTGTGAAAACCTAGGATGAACGCCCAGCAGAAGTCAAGGGAAAGCATATCTCCTTGTACGGTTCACGGCGAAGAACTGTCTGTCCGCAGTGTCCGGGTTCCAGAAGGTGTTCGGTTTCCTCAGGGTTAGATTAGTGTCCCTATCAAATATCAGCTTTGTAACTTTTTTTTACTCTTTGTGGGCGATTCCGAGGGCCGCGAAGATAGGTCAAGGGTTACTTCTGAGGTGCAATCAGTTCATTTTATTTAAAAAAACAAAACCACTTCACTTTTAATTGCAAAAGTCGATTGGGTTCTGTTTAATGTTTATTACGCGATGGTTGTCATTGAACACCAGAAAGCTGTAGGAATCGGACCTGCACCCGAAATTGTTAGAATTTAAGGCAGCAACACGCCACAAAGTGGTGCTTCCGTGTGCGAGGGAATGGAGCGGAGCTCTTGATTGTCTCTGTACATGGCTGTCCGTTTGTTCTCTCGGTGATCGAGGATATTTACCGAGTTCTATTTTATGCTCTTTCGCTATATAAAGATAGTTAAAATGTGTCCAATGGCTGACTTCGGCGCTCTGTCTGCATATTTTTTGGTGAAATATATGTACAGTTCGATTGATTCTTTGCGGGTGGGGAGATACTGGAAATTGCTCATTCTGGCTTCTCTTAAGGAGATTATTAGACAATGTGTGTGATTGACCTGTGGGTGAATGTCTACCTTCCCCCACCCCAACCCAACAACTGCCCTTAAGTTTAGTGCCGCCACCCTTTCGAAACAAAAACTCGAAATGTAAAATTAGGATTTGGGGCATCGTTAACGATTAACAGAGCCGTTCAATTTTGTGGATGTTCAAATCACAGCATTTTCAAAAGACAAAACGCAAAAATAGCGAACATGTTTATTTTAACTGTTCTGGCCTTTGCTCTGAACATATTTGGGCCCGTCTCCCGCTGCAGACCTGTGATCATTCAGATGTACGCTCTTGTTTTGTGCAGCCGAGTGCCGTTTAAGAAAATGAAACCGAATTAAAATTACCTTTGTATTTTTATTTACTACTATTTTCTTTCGTTAATATTCATCGTTTGAACAATTCTAAACGTTTTATCGGCAATTTGAAACCATGTTTTTTATCGCGCATTTTGACTGAAGGGGATGGATTTGCCAATAACTTTCGTCACAGCACCAGGGCGTAGTGAACCTTTAGGGCAAATCATGTTCCTTCACGGCCCTCGGATCAATTTGTAAACGCAACACCCAGCCGATTCCGGTTTGCTCCGATAAATGCACTTGTTTTTGTTTGGTTGTGGTTATTTCCTAATAAAATACAATACAAAAATAAGGAAGTATTGAATTGAAGGGTGCCATTTTCTTAGAAATGTTTGAACCTCGGGTTCTTTATACACTCGGGGTCAGGAAATAGGGCTATAAGTATACAGCGGAAAGTTGCATTTGTGGTCTGTTTCTTCTGTACTTAGAATGTGAAACATTATTTTATTATTTTCGGTGTTTCAGCTATCCCAACTAATTCTGCAAAACAATGACTGATTCGCGTTAGATCGTTACCAATAATAACCGCCGTTACATACCGACCTTAAACACAGGACGCTGTGATCTTTCTGCTGAGAACAATGAGGAAGATATAGGTTATATGGTTAGCGATAAATAGCGGGGCGGGGGGCATCGCCGTGTGAAGTGGATATGAGTTTACGAGAATTGCAAGACGCGTTTTTTCCTAATGTAAACATAAATTCAACAGGTTTGTTCATCATTCTGCAAGCCCAACCCCAAACGTCCATAACTTCACTTGTCATGGTTCAGAAAGAAAGATTTCCCCGAAGCCTTCGCCATCTACTGCTCTCACCCCTCCCTCTACATTCGTCCTTTAAAAAATATATATTTTATCTCGATAACAGGCGATAGTTTATGTTGAGAGAACTGAGTAATTCAATGAAACTCCATCCCGATTTCCAATTCTTAATTCAGGAAGTCCAATAGCGATGTAACTCGGTAATCGCCGGCACTCTTATCATCACGGTTTGCCCATCGCCCCTTCCTATGTTTAAAATAACACAAGGCCGCTTGCAGTCAGTTGATTTACGGGGCGCTCTTTTAACAGGACAGATTGTTCTTCCTTTCAATGACAATGCGTTAAACTAAAAGAAACAGAATAGACCATTCGCAGACTGGATCCAAAATGTGTCAATATAAAGGGAAACATTCCACAAATTGACCTCAAGTACTCAGCGTATTAATTTGAAATCTGTCGCATAGTTCACGTGGAATCATCGAAAACAAAGAGATGGAGTGTGGGTTCCTGCGCCCTTCACCCCCTGACTGACCCCTCCACCCTTCCCCAGTTTAACTTTCGAAAGGACCCTGCCCAGTTATCGATCATAAAGGGCACTGGTTGCCGGGCTCACACAAGAATGAATTTGTGCCATTCTAGGACATTGGCTGCTTTTCCCGCCTGTGACCCGTGAAATAATCTATATCATTGTTTACTTTCAGCTTTCTGGCTGACAGATGACAGTGTTGAAAGCCTTTGTATCAGCACGTGCGAGTCACGCTTGTTCGGTGTGGTCGGGCCTGTTTTAAGGTGCTGTCTCTTAGTTAATTAGTTGCCCTTTTGATGATGAACTTTACATCATCTACGTGCATAATCACAAATTAAATAAACCCTAACTAGGTATCTGTAACACACTATTTTAGCTGTGCTTTTTTTCAGGGCTGCTTTACTTGATCTATAATAATACACAAAATAAAATGAGTAGTTAGAACGCAATAATTACGTCCCGTCATGGAACTTGTTTCATACTTAACATAAGCAGGGCATCCTTGAGAAGTAATTATCAGGATTTCTACAACTGAATTCAGAACAGAGGCCGAAAGTGTTCACTTAACAGGATAAATGCCTTTTGAAAGAACAGAGTCTGGTTTTGCAATGATGCATTTTAAATACGCAGGACAGGTGTTACTTTTCGATTGAGATTCCTACATGAAACATTGGAGATCAATTCCTATTAGTGAGTTTGGGGCCAAAAAAACCCACACCTCACATCTCTGTCAAACAAGGCTCAGTGGGCCTTCGACCGCCAGATTTCCGGTCCAGGAATCCTGCAGCAGAAATGTCTCCCAGAGGATGAAAGGAGTAAAACTATTCTGTGAGATGAAGCCTATTTAAAACACGACCATCCCCTATCTCCAATTCTTCACCCCTCCCCCTCCACACACACACCCGAAAAAGAGTGAAAATGTGCCAAGGTTGAAATAAAATGGGCCTCCTTCCTCCCCTTTAAGTGTATAATTTCACTTTTTGCTCGTTTACAGCTAAATCTACCAGACCAGGGTTGAAAGAAAGGGGTTGCGATATTTCCATGCCGTTTAATCGCAGGTAGATTCGGATATTGTAAACTGTGCGGAAGCGTTGCGAGATGGAGTTTCCAGCGAGACCCAGGTCTCTCAGTTTAGACCCCCCCCCCAAAAACCCCCATTTGGGGCCGTCTTCACACTCACAGACAATTCCCAGCGCCCCTCTCTCTTAAATCAATGGTCTTATATGTTACTTGATTTAGGAAGATTCGATTTTTGAGGTGGCAGTCACCTGTCAGTCTGCAAGAAAACACAAGAGTTAGCTAGACCTCTCGAAGTACGCTCTATATTATACAAAAATAATCAATAAATGTGTTACCTCCCGTCACAATTCTTTCCATAATTCATCCTCTTTACGCTGTTCCACTTGATCCCAATATGAAATATTGTAAATAGTGGAAAGCAGGTGAGATCTAACATCAGACCCATGAGCTCGGTGCCAACAAGGTTATATAAATGTACACGTTGGTGGTTGAAACAGCTTGTCTTTCGCATCGTACATCTCGTGTAGATCTGAGTGAGTTCGAGGGCAAGAGCCACTGTCAAAGGTGAAAGGTGAATGTCCAATCACTTGTATTGGACGTTTGCCATTTTCACTGTTAAAATTAGAAGAGTAACTGTTTTAAGATGATTCTGCAATTTTTTAAAATATTTTTTGGAGGTAACAATGCATGGCAACAAATAAATTACCAGAAACCAGTTGCCATTATCTAAGCCTTAACCCTGTGCGGAATTCCCACCAATAATAATAATAATAACAACAGGAAAAGCCTCCCCAAAAGCGACCTGACTACCAGCAAAGTTCAATTACAAATAATTTCTGATTACTAAAGCGGGTTAACTGTTACAGTAATCACTGAATCCCTACTTTGAATTAGGGTTTGGTTGGCGAAAATAAAGGATCGTTTAAATTTACAGAAAATATTTCTGTTCAGGAGAATTTGGAGTGAAATTACATATTTATTTGATTCGCTCGCTCACATTGGGCTGTCGGATTCATTTTCGACCTGGGATGTGAATTGCATCACTGAAACTATCTGTGTTCAAATTTAGTTTGTATCAATATGTCGGAATGTGTTGATGTTCGAAGGCAACATGTAAAACCAAGCGCTTGACATTTATGGCAGTTCTGTGAAGAGTTGCCGAAATTTAATATATTACTTCCGCATAGTACTCACTTTTATTGAGTGGCTCAATGCAAAGTATAACGATCAAAATAAGGTCGCCTTTAATTAGTTAATAACAGCAACATCCTTTTGATCCCACTGTTCGCGACATTAATCTTTAAACCGTTAAGTGAAGGTGTTAGAAGCCATTGATTTGTACTCCGATATTCCACACCCCGAAAATGACGTAAAATGGCTAGAATAGTAATCAAATGCAATTAAAACAACTACTTGGGACAAACTGGGCATGTTGAATTGATGCAGGAATAATAGAAGGTTAATTGAAAACTAGTGAAAATTGTGCCGAAGGCTAGAGAGAGAGAGATGTCTGGGGAAACATGGGGAGGGGAAGTGGTACCGGGGAAGAGAAAGTGACAAACTTTTGTTGGCGAGTGTCGGTGTCCTCTGTTGAATGTTCCAATGTAGGGCTTTGCATTAGCGCTGTGTTCCACCCATCGCTCTCACCCTGCTCCCTCCCCCAATGTGAGCGATTACACGGGAGTTTAAAAGGAAAAGTCGAGAGGCCTCTCTTGATCCGTGCATCCTAACTGAAAACGGAAGTGGCGCAAGAGACGTCCCCTCATTCTAAAGTATGTTACATGTGGAGCCACATGTACACCGGAATGTAGAATCGGAATGTAGAGCACAATTCTAGCTTTCGTATCTTCTGGAACTAGAAGCCCAACTTGACTCCCAATTTTCGCCACACTTTACCACTAATCATGCCTGCCAAGACCTTCAAGATGATTCTATAATATACAATATTTATAACCTCAGTTTCTTCTGATTTCTCCTTGAACCCGGCAATGCACACTGCCACAGAATGAGATGCAAATAGACCACACAATTTGACTTCTATCCATTACACAAACGAGGTTGTTCATATTGTCGAATAAAACATCTCTTGTTTGGGGTGTTGGGAAGGCAGACTGATCTGACAGCCCCTGGTTGAGCTGGAGTCTGAGCCTGACAGCCGCAGTTCCGGGCTAAAACCACAAACAGTCCCCCACACACCCCGCTAAGACGCAATATGAATGCTGTGTTTGCAGATGAGTGTTTGGAATTGTCAGGGGTTCAAAAAACAGAAATGTTGGAAACAGTCAGGGTACGCAGTCACTGCGGTGATAAAAGCAGAGTTAACGTTTCAGGGCAACGACCTACAAGTCATTAAATTGATAATATTAACCCCGTTTCTCTCTCTGGAGATGCTGCCTTGGTCTGTTGTGGATTTTCAGCACCTCTATTTCTTTTGCTTTTTGTTTGCCATGGGTTTGTGGGGAGATGGGGCAGTAACCGGACGCAAAACGCATCAAAGGATATGAGAAGAGAGCAAGAATATTGCAGACTAATTTGCAGACTATATTGCAGACTAACAGCCATGGTCGTATTGAACAACCTACTCTTATTCTAATGCTATAACTTATTGACCTTGCAATTCAATGATCTAGACCAACGGTTCCCAACCTGAGGTAAATTTACCCCAGGGGGTAAATCTCGCCTACACAGGGGGTAAATTTGTTGATTCTGGATTTGTATATATTTTTTCTCATTGACTGACTGTGTTTGGTTCTGGTATATCGGTATATGTTCATCATTAGTTGTTCATAAATACGTGAAATTACATTGTTATGTGCTATTAAAGTTGCCAGGGTTAAACGGGACGAAAAAGGTTGGGAACCCCTGATCTAGACATATGTGGCTGGGACCAGCGGAACTGATATTTTAAGATGGCTTTTAAAATAGATTTTTTTATTCTCTCGATAAAAAAATAATAGAAGTGTTCAATAACAGTTCATTGTCATCAATTACAATTGGTTCATTATTGTTCTTCTAAGGATGGAAGCTACCTGCTTTCACGTACGACCCCAGAACCCTGTCAACCGGGAGTTTAGTTCTGAACTCCAACCTGCTATTCTGGATGGGAAACAAATTCAGTATTGTCACCATCACCCATAAAAGAAGTAAAAACTCAACTTCCTCAAATAATTGAAAATATTAATAAACGTTCATGCTCTGACCTTTGACAATCAGAACCAGTCGTAGACTCCATGCACGTTTATTTACAGACTGTAATGCTTTCTTATTGACACTATTGACTGTATATTCTGCCAACTCCCGTCTGATCTATCTATCTTCCGTGATGAGTATCCAGTGCCGACACGGGGGGCACTAAGTACGCTGCATGAGGGTTATATGGCCTCCCGCAACACAAAGGGGTAGTCCCAACCTCCCCCTCTATGCTGCCGTTGTTTGTACGTGTCCAGCAACAACACAACCGAGGCAGAAAGGGTTGTTTGCTGCTATTTCCATGATTTGTAGAATTACATTTTCTTCGACATTTTCAATTTTCTGTAAGATATTTGGAACACTAAAGTCAATGTTCATGCTCGGAAAATTATGCGAAGCATTTACCCAACATACTCCCGATATGAGCACCAGCCTCTCCTGAAGGGATAGATTTGAACCCGTAAAAAGAAAAACACTCCATTGATCTTTGAGATTTTGCCAGCAGTGATCCAACACCCGTGGACTATTATTCAAGATATTTAATATCAGAAATCACTAATTATATAACGGTTTTAGTCAATGACAATTGTGCAGTTTAGAGCGCTCAAGTGATTTGCTTAAATGCATACAGAGCTCAAAGAAATGAAACCGACAATTCTAGGGACTTTAAAAAAATCTTCAGATGTTTTCCAACACTTGAAAACGCCTAATGTGATGGAGAAAAGTTCGATTGTTTTTGCTTTGTAGAATGGGAATTCTATCTGTAAATAGTTCGGGAAGTATAGCAATGTTCATATTTATAGAGCAGCTGTACTCACTCGAGCTGAGATACGGTGGAGGTTACTAATAATACAATATACTCACATTGCCTATTCCAAGTGGGTGATATAAATGGCAAAATATAATAACTCATAATGTAGTTTGTCCTACCAATTATACAATTTCATCCCGCGATCCGCGCAGACAGGCTGAGACCTCTCGGCCCTGCTCCAGAACCATCACAGGGTCCAATAAGGTATTTGAGTAGTGAGAGTGATCCTCCCATTGAATCTCACGCATTCTGGACCTGTGGATGGAGACTTTAGCTCGATCCAAAGGCATTCAAGCGACAAATCTCTTCATCCTGCCGCTTTCTCTCCCTGCACCTGTTGGCCAAGGAGTTTGAGCGTGGGGCTGAAATGTGTACACAACTTGAGCCTGAAGGCTTCACAGCTGCAGGAAGATGAGCGGCCAATGCAACTGAAACAGAAACGCTCATCTCTACTTGTTTGTGTTTGATACCACGTGGATTTTTTGAAGGCCATTACCGCTTTACTTGCATGGTGGTATCATTAAATGCCTTTGTGACACGAAGGCGTTTCACGATTTCGAGAGGAATTGGTTTCTTTCTGCAATACCTTGCATGAAGGTCTGGCGAAAAAATGACACAAAAATGGAGAAAATAATGCCTTTTAGTAGACCCACTCGGATCCGTTAGAAAGCTAGAAAGCGAGGCCTCGTTTAAAGGCTTACGTTTACTTGTATTCATGCTTACAGTCATTTGAAAAATATAACTTTAGAAGAGTTCACGTTAAAAATGACTGTCGAATTATTTACTGTGTTTACTAACGCTTTACGCTTAACGTTAGATTGCTGTTAGAGAAGAAACTGCAAGCTTGCTGATGTGAAAACAAAGTTGAAAAGCATTTAGGCACAGCCGCAGGTGATAACTAAACACACTGCTTCAGCGAAAGTACTAAAATGGGCGAAGGTCGCCACCAGAATATTAAAATTATTCAGGGTTTGGGCTCAGGAACGCCAAACTAGATTAAGGAAAATATATTTAATCCTGCAAGTGGCTTGCAATATCTCACAAGAGTATTTTATTCAGATTTGAAGAGTGGGTCTGGTTTTTACTTTCCTTCAGTTCAGTAACACCCAGCCTCGAAAATGTACCATGTTCCAATAGTTCAATTGAAAGTTTCCAATACCTCAAGAAATTCAGCCTTTCCCCTGCCAACTCTGCTCCTATAACGCGTCATAGTAACCTGGATTTAAACTCAACTTGGATTTAATTTTATGATTACTCAGGTACCTTAGAATTGTGAAATTATTTGAATGAAAAAAAGGCATCAAGCAGGTCGCGGCTTGTAATGGTGACTTTTTTTTTCTTTTTCTTGCATTAATATGTTAGCGTATTTATAAAATTTAAGAATTGCGGATCAACCATTAACATATCAGTAAATAGTATAACCTCGATTCTACAGCCGTCGTCTGACGAGGGGCGTAAATTACAACTGTGGTTAATGGCAAACCAAAACGTAGATTATCTTCTGGTTTGAAATTTCAATACGTTATTCATTGTCTTTTACTTTGAAACCCTTTTGACAATCTTGATTTTAAAATAGCAAAGCGACATTTTTTGCTATAATTTTAACAGCCGGATAGAAATATAAATATTACACTTTCTATGCATTGATGAATTGCTGCTGTTGTTTATTTGAAAAGTAGAATTCACAGACAGAATAAATTTAGGACATAATCGTGGTAATTTACGGTAATTGATTAAAACAAAATCGTCCAGAAATTATCTAACAGCTCCAATACAAATAAAGCATGGTACCCAGAAATTTAAAAAAAGTACGCACTCTGTGTAAATAAGTGCAAACCTGTGTGCAAATATAACTACTGCATTAATCCCTGCGGATAAATACAGATGTTCATGTGTGCAAGTGCACGTGCAGAAAAAAAGTCAGTTCGCAGGTGGTCTCAAGCTGCAGGTATATATTAAACAATAAAATGGCCCTTTGGAGTAGTGCTAACCACGATTACAACCAAGTCTGTGTGACTGACTATAAAAATAGTGTTTTTTTTAACATGAAAATGGAACTACATTAATTCGTCATAGAGTGAATTGTCCATGAATTCTCAGACTTCAGAATTGACGTTTCCCGAAGTACCATCAATATAACAAATATCTTATGTTCAATAAATGTTCAGGAAATTATTAATACATTTTCGGTACATTCCACACAAATAACACAGCAGGAAAAGTGGACGGGTGGCATTTTATAAATACGGGACACCTGTTAACTGAATGATAGTTTGACTAAAGCTTCCCAAAATATTTATTATACAGTATCAGAGATTAAAACAAAAATGCTTAAGATCCCATCTCGACAATATAAATTGACATACAAATCGACGCTTTCACTGGTAGGAGTATTTCAGTTAGTCCTTTCTCAGAATAATGGTGTAAGTAATTTTCCAATAATATCTTAAATTAGTCGTAACGCAATTTTATTAATCCAGCTAATATCGTTCAACTTTTACATTGCTTTCTTAACTGGTATTACCACTGAATTCAGGCACGGGAATTTTACAGACTCCTTAACTTAGAATAGAAATGAACGACTTATGTATATAAACAAAAAAGAAGCAAAAAGGATTTGCGGTGGAATATAATTGTCTAAAATTATTCAAATGAAAAATTAGATTCCGCTTTGGACATCTGAATGAATTCCCTTTAATAGAGAGACGCTCCTCTAGGGTTTAACAAAAGGGCCCAATCGGAATACAGTATGAGATAACCAGTTATTAAAACGACCGCCTCGTGTATCGATACAACTAGCAGATAATTGGTGAACGTTGAAAATGAAGTCGATACCATTGGTCCAGTTTCGCAGATGGGGATGAGGGTTATTGGTGAATGAATGAGCAGCCCTCACGGAGATTGGCCACGACGTTGGGATGGTTAGTGCTATTGGTGGATAGGGGCGGCGAAGGGTGCTTGAGTGGCTGGTGATGATGTGATTGGCAGCGGCCGGGGCTGTGCGCCATCCCCGCAGGGCTGAGCCTCGGGCGAATCAGCGCCGAATCACTGTGGGCTCAGCCACATTTAAACACTATGGAGGAGACTGAGCGCGACTGAATACAGAGCAGGGGGCCAGCGCACTCCGGGGAAACAGGAACCCGCCTTCACACACACAGCGGACAAATTGCACAGGAAAACGCCAAAAAAGAGAAGCTGGAATTTTAAAAGGATTTTTTTCCGGGTGTGAACGATTTCGAAGTTAAAATTCACTGCTGTCACTGAGCAGCAATTGGATTCATTTTTGGGGGCATTGCATTGCATCTGACAAACTTAACTTTCACGTTCCTTGCACAATCCGTCTGAAACCTTGAGGATCACAAAGCTGTAAAACCTACAATTTTGTGGCTGGGATCGAGATCTTCTTCTGGGTTTGCGTGGGGCGCTGCTCACCCTCTTTTGTTTTGGGAGTATAGGTGAAGGGGTTAAATCCAGACCAGAAAATCGAGGTTTTCTCGGAGTTGAAGACCGGCTGCGCCTTTTCATGGAAATCCACTGTAAGCACGACCCGTTTGCAGCAATGCATAGTAAGTAGGCAGCTCCTTCCCCGGCTCGTGTGGCGGTTCCTGGTGGGAGTGTGTGAGGAGTGCTGGAGCACTCGGTTTCATAGACCGATGTTCAGATGTCCCTGGACCCGGAGCAGCGCGAAGTCCTTGAAAGGGAACGTGCTTTGCTGAAAATCACAACCGACTCACACGTGCACGTCTAATTTTACTATCATTCCTGATTTTCCGAATTAAAAGCGAGTTAATTAATCAATTTCTTTAATTCTCATAATTAAATAGAAAACAGCAACATTCGAGGACCCAATTATAATATTATCTTAATTATATATACCTTTACTCAAATAAGACACGGTATTGTTGCTTTTTGTGGTGAACCATGTTTATCGTGAACGTCAGTGGCTTTAGTAGAAGATAATTAACATTCTTGAACCAAATGAAATGATTTAGTTGCCAGTAAGTTGTAAAAGAGTATTAACCAAGGCAATAAATAGGTTCGACGCCTAACGGTTTCGTTCCGCATTATCTAAATTACGTTTACTGTTGTATGTGGCGAATAATAAGCTGAGATAAAATAGTGAAATCTTCATTGATGGTGTTGGGCGACACCGAAATCTCCAGCATGTTTGTTTTGGTTGACAGAGTTGGCTGGGACTTGTCCATTTGGTCGATGTTATATGAAATGACACATCCTATCACGGTGTGTTAAGTGTTATTATACCTACAGCTTGTAAACAGATGCTTTATCAACTCGAACTAATCATATTGTACCAGGGTCTATCTAGACCTACTTTAGGAATGCCACCTCTGGCCAGGTTTACAGAGTGTAAAAGAGGGTTTAGTTTATATCTCAGACGACAAAACAAAATATATCGATTTAAAATTGTTACAACATAGTGATGTGGAGCAACTGCGCATACGCTAACTTTAAAGATCGAAACAAATATTATTGATTTTTAGGAAGAGATCTTGTTAGCGAAGTCGTGTATTTTAGAATCATATTCAGTGTTAATCTATTTCAAGACTGAATTATACATTCGGTCCGTTCGCAATATGAAGTAACTACAGCTTCATTGTATGCTGTTTTAAAATAAGCGTTAACCTTAGACACAAGCTGGGAACTGACAGGGAATTTTCCGATCCGGAGCGCAATCGGATGATTATTTTTTGGGAAAAAAAAAGAAATCTGCGAATTTGGAAGTGGGAATTTTTCTGTTCCAGAGACTGAGTTGAGGTACCATTTCACTGAAAACGAAACGGAAGTAATGCATATTTTTGACTCATTAGCAAAGCGTTAATTGCATTTAGTGCTAAACCCAGTAAAGGTAGGAACGAAAGAGACTAAGAACCTCCCGGTGTAGATTACCCCTCTGCTGCAGGTATCAATCTATTCTTGTTATAACTTTCCTTCCCTCCGGCAGTGACACACACTAATAAAAACAATCCATGAGGTTTATATGGGAGGATTTATGTCAAACACTCCAAGTTTTCCCGAAAACAATTTTGTTGCCGATTTTCATTTATTACCACTTAGGGACGTATTTTAATTCATTTGAATCCATATTGGAATATAGTTTTAAAAAACAAATATCGTCCCGAATCAGAATTTATAATTTAATTTCCCATTCTACAAAGCAGCAGAAATGTTCTATTGCCTGAGGATAAAAAACGTGCTGTGATCCACCTCTCTAACCCAATGGTAAATATTAAATATTCGGTTACATTCGCTGAGCGAATCCAACCGTTCACAATTCTGCAACCGATTACTCAAATGGAACATGTCTTGTTCCCAGAAGACCGTGATCGGGACTAATATCTGTCCACAGATCTCCGAGCCACAGGAAGCTGAAGTTTCATCGAAAGGGGCGCGTTTTCTGTTCCGAATTCAGTGGGTCATTTTCACTTTCAGTCAACATCTCGCGTTTCTCAGCCTCACATCAATGATCCTTCCTGTGCATTTTCAAAGCTGCCAACAGCGACTGTACATAGTCTTGGCCTATATTTAATTACATTTATAATCCAATGGAGTGTACCTGAGGGGCAGTTGTTGGTTGAGAGCGTGTGGACGTGATCTGAGGGGTGTCCCAGAAAGCTGCTGTGTCCTTGCCTCCCTGGAACTGTTCCCCTTCTTAACTAAATGCCGCGGGTTGCCCACCTCACCGACCGTCTCCTAACTTCTCGAGCCCATGTCTTATATTCCAAAACCGTTGACCACCCGACTCGCCACCCACCCCATCCGAATCGTATCTTGCGGCGACCGTGTAAAGCAAGGGGTTCGGAACTCCTCTCCCTATATTGTTTGCTGGCCCGTTCATTGCCGATAATTCTGCCGGGGGGGAGACCGACTGAGTGCCTATCGGAAAGCTGCAGTGTTTCTTTTCTTTCTCTCTCTGTTTTGTGCATTGTATACAGGGCATGGCGGGGTGAATCAGCTTGGGGGTGTGTTTGTGAATGGCCGCCCTCTCCCAGATGTTGTCCGGCAGCGAATTGTGGAACTGGCCCACCAAGGAGTGAGACCCTGTGATATCTCCAGACAGCTCAGAGTGAGCCACGGCTGCGTTAGCAAGATACTGGGCAGGTAAGAACCAAGAGGAAAGAAAAATGTCAAACATGGTATCTGCCTGGAACCAAATGGGGTCCAAACTGATATTTACAGCTCTGCAAAAATTTCATTTTAGAGTAACGTCAACCCTGAAAAATGATCCGGATAGAGTGTGAATTTGGAAATGGATAGAAATGATACATTGGTGTGCAAAGCCGAATTCCGAGCGGGAAGCGAAAACCCTAAATAAATTAGAAATTATAGTGCAAGGATGAAGACGTTCATCATCGGGCAATGTGTTCAGTGGAATAGTAATAATAGAAACAATCTTATGGGTTAGAAAGTAATAATGAGAAATAGTGTTAGAGGCAAGAGAATCAGAAGTAATTCAAACCTAACATTACAGATATAAGAAGCAGAAATAATCCAAGAGCGACATATCGCAGACAAAGCCTTTCCTGCAGGTAATCCATCAGAAAGGATATAACAACAAGGTAATCCTTAAATTAAGAGAATCAGATATCAGAGAATAGCAGGAAACGATTCGCCAAAACCCCAGCAAGTAAAAGCCATGCATAATACAGAAGAAATCCCTAGGTTATAAGAAAGCAAAATAATCCTTTAATATATGTCCAGCCTCCGAACAGACAGTAAATAGCTGGTAGGTACAAAGATAAATATTAGAAATGCCTAGGAAACGCATAGACACAGTTAACACATTAATGTGCAGGGCGGTGATTATACACACGGCTGCTGTTCAGTGTCAGTGTCTGCTGTTACTTTTTTTTTTAAACAGAGACTCTTCAGGGTGACAGCGAGAGCACCTTCTACCCCTTCATTCTACTCTCACTTCAAAGCGCAACCCCGACCCCTGGCAGTATTTAGACGGACTCGCATTCATGCTGCCTGGTACAAAAGATGAGGGCGTCGAATCCAGGTGCAGGAGGATACATAAACATCTAATATCATACCCATACATAGAGACGAACATTTCCAACAAGACTTTTTGCCTCGATATATAGAGCAAAAATAAATGATGGCTGGTGGTATGCGAACATCCACAATCATGGACATCTGCTCACATCGGCTCCAAGACATGTATCTCTCACCCCGCCATGAAACCAACAAGCTAAACATTACTTATTTACACAGAGCAAAAACAAATTCACACAAATTCGAGCTAAAAAGCGAATTCAGCAAAACACCGTTTATTCTCGGGCTAATTAAATGTATTTGCCTTCATATTTCATATATTTTGATGATGTTGCGTTTTGTAAAATAAATCATCAATTTCATGTTAAAGTAAGAAGTTCCTTTATTAATTATTTGCTAAACTATTAATGTTATGGAATAATATTCATCTAGTTCCACCGTTTGTACTGTGGGGTGAGAGAGATAACTATAGTGGAGAAATATTATTGCAGATATTGTGTAAGGTGGTGGGTTTTGAACAGATTAAATCCTTCTATTATCTTATATTACCACGATTGGAAATAGCAATTGCTTGTGCATAAACGCTGGGCCCGGGGTACAGATGGGACGTCATTACCCAAGTCAGGTCAATTTATCAAACCACAAGCGGGAGATGGACCTCTTTTTTTAATTGATGCCCTGCCATAGCCCGGGTCAGTGATCATTGGAAACTTTGTTTTAACTTTAGCACCTTGATTCTTATTTCCCTTTGCGTTTGCATCAGCTCCATTGTATTTTGGTGGGATTTGAAAACTGCGGGCTCCCATTGATTTTGTTCGGCCAGGACAAGAGTGATTGATTTATCACAGGTCCCGGTGAGAAAATATTGTCCTAAAAAATAATTGACTCTTTCGAAATCTGAAAACGAGTTTCGATTTTAAAGTACAATATTACAAAATCGTAATGTGGCCAATAATCAGATAATTTAAACGAAATGTTGGAGAAATCTGGGCCAGTTGTTTTTGGCGGCCCTGGGATCTGAAAAGCTCCGTGGAGTTGATGCTACGGTTGGAACCAGGCCACCTGCGATAGTTAATCAAACTTGGATAAATCAGGTCTTTCTCCTTGGATTAACCCGGATCCCAGTTGTCATTGTACTGTGTATCCCCCTTTTTGCTGATTTGCTTTGTTTTTGCACAATTTCCAACGCACCTATTGACATGCAGTTGATTCGACTCCCTTACCAAGTTGAAAGTTGACCAAGAGAATAACGATACACTTTCTAGACCAGGTTGCAGATCAAGGCAGAATGCTTCTTATGTGTAAGTTATGAAATGTTGGTGAGTTGATATAGGCAGGCGCTGGAATAAATTAACGGACCACTACAACGCTTACATTTGCTAACCGCTCCATTTGAGTTATAAATCTTAATAAATTTGACACGAGTAGAGGAAGACTGTCATTTACTAATTAATTTAACAATTAACTGAAAGCTATCGTCTGCTGTGTGGGCGAAATTCGGACATGTTTCTAGCCAAGGTTTCACGTTCTAACTACAAGGAGGAATAATTTGTTCCACCACAAACTCTGAATACGCTCCACGTTCCCATTTCCTCGCCACAGCTAACTTCTTCCCACCAGACCCTGAGCAATAATAGAAATCTGTTGGCTTCAGATCCGTCTCGGCAGCAACCGCTCGTAGAAAGAGAAATGAAATGTCCAGGAAGAAGCAAAGAGTGTGGAGGGTGATGAGCGCAGTGAAACCGGAATTAGCATTCAGGTCCCCACTGACTAAGCTTTAAGCACCACCAACAGTCCATAGTTGCCACCAGTCATTTTCTCCCCCACTCTATTACATACATTTATTCCCTTAACGCTGTGTTAAGACCATCACGGTCCTATTTCATGCAATTCTAGTCTGCTTAAAACATATCGGAAGATCCACTCCATTCGCATCTTGTAGGAATAGGAGGAATTGATATGAGAGTGTCTTTGCCTCGTGATGTCTGCTTAGGAGAAGGTTCATAGTTTTGTGGGTTGACAAAAATGGAGAAACTCAGCGGGTGAGGTAGCATCTATGGAGCGAAGGAATAGGCAACGTTTCGGGTCGAGACCCTTCTTCAGCCAAATAATTTTGTGATAGTTTGTCTGAAATATTTGGTGATTTATTGATCTATTACTCAATGGTAAGGCTACTGTACTTAATCACTTTAGTAAGCAAAAAATGTTTAAATATTCCTTTGGAAACTTCCACTTTTCTGCTTCTCCAACAGTTAGACCATACGCGTCACATCCACTCGTAGGTCTATAGAACACAAGACATGTCTAAGATTTTTTCCCCGGACTTTCAAGGGGTTCATAAAGACAATTTTGATTCCTAAATACCCAGCTAGATAAATATGGTACTAATTCAGAGGCAATTTGTTTTATTTTGGGGTCTATGTACATTGCTGTAGTTTCAAAGGATATCTTCTTTCACACTCTCGCATTACACAACAGGGATCTCAGTTTAACACTGCGCTGAAATCAGTAATGCGGAAACATGTCCTTGGACAGTGCTCCATGGAAAATAAATCTGACCTTGAACGAGAGAGAGAGAAAGGGAGAGAGAGAGAGGGAGAGAGAGAGAGGGGGGGGGGGGGGGGGTGGAGCGGCAGACAGACAAAAAGAAAGAGACCCTGGAACACAGAAAAAAAGCCGAGAGGGTTGTTCAGGCAGAGAGAAGGAAAGGCGGAATTAAATATACCGCGTTCTTGTGTTTATCGGAGAAAAGAAGGGGTAAGAGTGATGAAAAGAGTGCAGTGTTTCGCCCGCTCAATCCTCCCGTTTATACAAGAATGGGCGTTTTTTTGCCGGAAGTGATTATGTGTATGTCCTGGCCCGGCTGGTGCCCGGCTCCCGCTCACAGGGAGCAGTATGCTGAGGCCGGAGCTTGTAACAGGCACCTGACTTGGTTCTGGAAATCAGTTGTGATAAACCGTTAACAGGAGCATCCTGAAGGTGTCTCTGTTTGGTGAATTGTCTTTCCAGCCAGCCTTTAGTCTTCTGGACATGCTTCAGCCCCTTGTGGAGGTTCACTTACTTTGCTGTCCACGACCGAAATGAACATAAAAAATGTGGAAATCAAAGTAACTTCTTTGCAAGCCTTGACTTCGGGCTATTGATAACTCCACACCCCCTATTTTGGCTGAATAGGTTCAAGTATTTGCCAATCTTTATTCATGTGGGCAATCTGATGGAAGCGTGGGCTGGTTATTTTTATATCCCAGTCTCTCTCCCCACCCCCACCCCCTTCTACCAGGTCCTGTCTTTTCCCTGAGTTTCTCGATCTGTACCCCTGTTTTGTTTTGTTTTTGCTACTGCGACCCTTTTCACCCTTCTACTGGAATCTAGCCCATCACCAGGATCAGGACAAGGGCCAGAATGCTGACAATGGATGTTCGGGCTCACTCTTCTAAATTAATGCACACAATTGGGCCAAAGACCAGATTACCGCCATGTTGCTGCCAGCAGCCCAGACAAGCTCACACGATGCAAAATCTAATAATATTAACAAAACATAACCCACATACAGAAATAAAAAAACTATCGAGAAGTGACCGGATTTGGTGGATGAGGACGTGTATGGCTAAAATTGCCATCTTAAAGTGTGAAAATAACACAAGTAGAGAAATAGGGTGGGAAAAGAGAAATGAAAGGGGAATATGTTTACAGTCCTTAAAACATTTTTTTCAAAAGTAAAAGGCAATCAAAAGATTGAAACCTAATAACAATGGAGATAATTTTAGCTTGGAATGTATGTTGCTGCTTCACATTATGTACGCTAATGCTTACTCGTGGCATCAGATTCACATGCTTTTTTGACCCATTTAAATTTAAACTAATTAAATATTTCAATTTCTTTATTCATTAGATTTTATCCTAAACTTTTATCTTCTTTAAGTGGATTACCACTGTGTCAGATTTATGGAAGGAGAATATCGCAATCAACAATTACTAAAAGAACAACTAGCAATTGGGGTTAAGGTTCTGAACGATTACTTAGTTAAAGCCTACGTGCACAAACACTGCCTCGCAGCGCCAGAATACCAGGTCCGATCCTGACCTAGGGTATAGAGTTTGCATCTGTGACAGCGTGTGTTTCCTTTGCATGCTTCAGTTTCTACACCCATCCCAAAGATGTGCGAAGTTGCAGATTAATTTGCCTCTGTAAATTGCCCGTAGTGTGTAGAGAGTGACAGAGAAACACACACACGTATCATCGGGTGATCGATGGTCGACGTATATTGGGAAGGTCTATTTCCACGCTGCATCTCAGAGATATGTCAAGGATAAGAATGAGGGAATCAAAACGTTATTTACAGTGAGATCCTGGTGTTCTCCCATTCACCCTGGCAACTGAAGAAGGGTTTCGGCCCGAAACGTCGCCTATTTCCTTCGCTCCATAGATGCTGCTGCACCCGCTGAGTTTCTCCAGCAATTTTGTGTACCCTGATATTTGCAACGTGTTCCATGGCTGGGACCTGAAGGTGTGGGTTTGTGCCGGAAATTTACAATGCATAACGTTAATCCACAAGGCAGTACCGTGGTCATTGGTACAGTGCGATGCGTGCTGATTCTTCAGGAAACTGTTTATGTGCCTTCTGATGAATGAAGACATTGGTAACATGTCGCCTTGGTCTAAGTCTTTCTCGCAACACAATTAAATTATCTTATAACTTGAGGTTGAGTAGTTAATTGTGATCGTAGTACTTTTTCCTAAGGAAAAGTAAATCTGATTTTGTCCCTCTCCCGTATATAAATTATTTCTCATTTGATGTAAAGAATGAAATCCATTTTTAAATTTGCCAATGATTTGCCAGAGGCAGTCCTCCCCACACAGTTAACTTGCATAACATGTTTCCTAAAATAACACATTTTATTATTGATTATTTTAATTAAACCTGTATATAAAATGTATAAACTAAATCTTAATGTCAGAAAATTTGTCCTGCCGTCCCCTTTACAACTTAAATGTCAATCATCTGTTGAAGTTTTGAGAAACACAAGGTTTTTTTGTGTATACTCCTACCACAAACACTAATGTTATTTTTGATAATTCTCTCCCATGTTTTATTTTTCATCAAAACCGTGACCAGGCAAAAGAGTTTACAGAATCATGTTAAGTAGATAATACCTTCTTCATATAAAAAAAAAGGACGGTGCGAGTGGGGCGGGCAATTTTGCACAAAAAATTGCATCAGACCCCTCCGAAATGTTCCGAGCACTCCACAGACAAGGATTTGAAGGCTATTAATGTGACGAACACAGTTTTAATATATATCAGCTAGAACTAGTACATACGCCCATCTGTCCTTTAACATTTTGGTATGTCGACGGGTATAATGTAACAAGACTTTTCCTGTCACTGAATGGTTTTCCAACCTATTTTCTATACTCTTGCGAAACTCTTGTGTCTAGCTCCCGGTGTATGGCTTGGTTCTGCTTTTCTGCTTTTCACGTCACCCTGTCCGTGTCTTCGCTCTATTTATTACATAAATCTTTCCCTGTCCCCACTTCACCATAACTTGGCCACCGATGATTGTGTTAGATATGTATAAGCAAAGATTCAAATATCCAGCCGACTGAGTCGCAAAGCAATTTTTGCAAAGGAGAGCTATAGAAACGTTAAAATGAAATATGTTTTAAAGTATTAAACCATTATAACATTGAAGTACTGAAATAATCCTATATAAAAATATTGATGTATGATGGCAAAACATGTTAAACTGTGATCATTCCATTTATTTCAGGCAGAATATTCCTCTGTTCTTTATCTGGAAGTGCTTCGCTTCAATTATGTGCTATTATTTCAGAATAAAATATATTTTTTAAAGTGATCATTGCATCTGAAGAAGATGCGTTTGAAGAAGGGTCCCGACACGAAATGTCGCTTATCCATTCCCTCCACAGATGCTGGCTGACCCGTGGTGTTCCTCCAGCACTTTGTGTTTTGATCATTGCATTTTGTTGCCCTTTTTTAAAGACTAATAATACCAATGCTAGATCATGATTATCGTGTATTATCATGACGGTGACATCAGCACAGCAAACATTAAACAAGAGAGGCTTTAACCTCCCCAAGTGTCCTGTAAGTGGCCACTGTGCAAATGATTCACTTGTAATTTCCTTGTTCGGAAAATTACTGAGCGATAAGTATATTGGAGCAATACATATGGTTTAATATACACATATGGAGACATGCTTAACACATGCCATATATCCCAGTGTATAAACACCCACATACACACGTTTAACAGACAGTGTCCATTAGTCAAGCGGGTGTGGATGGAATGAGTCCACCACCAATCGACGCCATTTGATTGGGATCTATCCTGCCAGCCCCTCTTCTCATCTGTTTCAATATAGCATAGCATTATCATATATTCTAGGGAATGTCGGTCCATTCACACCAATACTCAGATCAGTTCTGCTCATCCAAATTTCCTTAAATATTTAGTTTTATTTTTATTTTTTGAGATACCGCGTGGAATGAGGCTCTTCGGCCCACCGACCGACCAACGATTATCCGTACACCAGTCCCAACCCTACACATTAACGACGCCAATTAACCTGCAAACATGCAACACCGGAGCACCCGGAGAAAACTCGCGCAGTCACGGAGCCGCACAGACAGCACCTTAAGTCAAGATCGAACTCAAGTCTCTGAAACTGTGCTGTTACCGCTACGCCACTGTGCCGACCCTAACGAGATAACTAATAGTTCATTGTTGTATTTTCAATTAGAGGAACGTTTTTCTGCTGCTTATTCAAATTGAACGTGGAATTATGCACTGATTATTGGTCAAATGTAGCAGATTAACTAGAACAGGAGTAAATTCTGTTTGGAACCCCACTCCGGTTTTCCAGCATTGTGTCCTATCTCCGGTAACGCTCTCAAAAATCTCTTTTTTTTTTAAGGTACTATGAGACTGGGAGTATAAAGCCGGGAGTAATTGGAGGATCCAAACCAAAGGTCGCTACACCGAAAGTGGTGGATAAAATCGCCGACTACAAGCGTCAAAATCCCACCATGTTTGCCTGGGAGATCCGAGATAGACTGTTGGCGGAACGAGTGTGTGACAATGAATCGGTGCCCAGTGTCAGTTCCATCAACAGGTACCACACATAGGCGGTGAACTTTCCAACATTAACCAATAAATCACCCTTAACCCGCAGATTGCGGCGGTTTCAGGCAGGTTTTAAATTTTACAAAATATATTTGGAGAAGATCGATCTATAGATTAAACATCTCCTTTGAAAACAAAATTTAAGATAATACTGTATTTAGTTTCCATCATCTCCATTCCGTTTTCCAAAGAACTAGAATCCTAACCACGGGACCGTTCTTCCACTAATATTCCTCACGTTGTGACTCTTCCTTTGCTTTGTTTCAAGGTATTTTATCTTGTTTTTAATGTATTTTTTTTTTACCTATCAGAAATACGTTTCTCTCAGCCCCCAAAGCTGTTGTGTCTTTGTTCTGCTACATTTATCAGCTTTCTTTAATTTGATTGCTTGTGATGTACACTATATCAAGGTCATTATTTCTTACTTTCATTCCTACCTTGCATTATGGGGCTCATAAAATGTAGTTCCTTTTAATTATTCTATGATAGAGGTTTCTTGGTATCTGTCACGACCTTTCCCCACCACTGGCAGGAGGCGTTACACAGTCCCTTCACCTCCTGCCCCACACCATCCAGGTACCTAAACAGCATTTCCAAGTGAGGCAGAGGT
Organism: Leucoraja erinaceus; assembly: GCF_028641065.1. Lineage (NCBI taxonomy): Eukaryota > Metazoa > Chordata > Chondrichthyes > Rajiformes > Rajidae > Leucoraja > Leucoraja erinaceus. The sequence goes on from NC_073379.1 coordinate 54,487,012, forward strand.
TTGCCTGCACCTCTTCCAACCTGGCAATAAGTGAGTTCGGTATTCCGGAAAACGCAAGGAATCATGGGATTTGTCAAATGTCACTCGCGATAAATGTGCTGTGAATGGATACAGACCTGCTTTTCATCCATAGTCAGGATCAAATCCGGGTCTCCGATGCTGCAAGAACTGTAGAATTGCTACTGCATCGTCCCCGTCCCCTCCCGAGTGTTCCATCCCTGTCTGTGGACGGCCGGAGATGTACGCGGTGACCCTGGACTGACGGGAAACCGGCCTGGAGCAATGGCGGCCCAGGCTTATGGCCCTCATGGAGAAGAATTGCTAACTCCAGCTCAACTCTGCCTGTCCCGCCGGGCTAACCGACAGCCCTGGACTGATGGGACACCGGCCCGGAGCAGTGGAGTTAACGCTGGAGTTAGTGCTAGCTGTAAGCCTGGGCCGCCACTGCTCTGGGCCGGTGTACCATCAGTCCAGGGACACCCCGGACTTCTCCGGCCACCCTGGACAGGGATGGGACACTCATGAGGGGACAGGGACAGTCCAGTAGCAGCGCCGGAGACCCGGGTTTGATCCTGTCTACGGATGAAATGCAGGCCTGTTTCCATGCAGCAGCATAGCTGCTGAGAATGTTTATCGCGCGTGACCTATGACCTGGGCATGAGCAGTCGGTATTCTGAACTTGCTTATTGCATTACATGCTCACTAGGTGACCACCTCTATCCTGGAGAAGCCAAGCATTAACTATGTGGTGTTTTTGCAGTTTGCACCCTGCACCCTTTCCACAAGCTACCAGTTGCACATCATATCACTTCCATTTCCCACTTCCACACCGAATCTGTCTGTCCTTGGACTTCTTCATTGCAAAGGTGAATTGGAGGAACAACATCACATGTTCAACTTGGGTACCATACAGCCCAATGGTACAAATGTTGAATTTTCAAATTTTAGGTAACTCACACCCACTGTGTTTGTTATTCCTCCCCACATACTCACATTTGTCATTATCTTTTCTCCCTTTGTTCAGTTTACCCACCCCCTTCCCCCTCCCCATCTCCCACTCCCCCACCTAGTTCCATTGACCCATTATTACAGCTTACCTGATTCTCAACTCCCTTGGACATCTGTATACTGGCAATCATTTCTCTTCCCTCACAGATCTGCTACAGGGTCTTAATCCAAAAAATATCTCCATGCACATTTTGCCTCTACAGATGCTGCTAGGCCTGCTGAGTTCTTCCAGTGTTCTATGTTTTGTTCCATATTATAGCACCTACAGTCCCTTCTGGCTTCTAACTCCTTGTTCCCATCTGCAGCATTGGCTCCAGGCATTGATTGTCCTTTATCACACTTACAGCCAAATCATTCACCAGGATTTCAGAAGGCACACTTACTTTTCTTGCTCAACAGAACCCAGGACTGGTTTTCCTTCTTTTCTCATCAATTGCTCTCTATTCCTGGTTGACTGCATTTTTCTCGTGATTCAAACACTGCTCCAAAAGCATCTTCCTGGCAGTCCTAGACAGAATGTGACCATCCACTCATTATTTCCCATCAACCGTTCTCTATTTTATGCATCCAACTATGGCCAGTTCCTCTTTAGTTTTCTCCTGTGGTGTAAAAAACCCATCTTGATACCCTTTAGACTGCATTCATTTTCACCCTGGTGGAATTAAAGATAAATATCACACTTCATTTCTTCAACTGATTGCCTTGGTTTCTCAAAATAATAAAATGGTTGCATTTGTCATACTTCTTTCCTCTTATACGAATCACTTTCATAATCCTAATTTGGAATTATTAATTTTGATTTCAAATCTTGTGTTCCTTTCCCATTCTTGTTTGCTTCGTGTTTTTTTTCTTCTTCTTCTTTAAGATCTTTCTTGAAAGTCACCCCTTTAGGCGTTCATCCTATAGCTCAATATGGTGCTTTAAGGTTTTTCTTTGTTTGATTATACTGCAAATCATCAGAGTATTTTTTGTTTATGTTCAAGATGTGATATAAATGGAAATGATGTTTGAGTTGAATTGTACATTGGAGCCAGGTTTAGAGGAGGAATAATCTGCGGAGGAAAAGCAATATGTATTTATACTGCACCCTTGACAGAGACCTCAGAGCAACATAGGTAGAGAAATCTTGGCAACCACCCTCAATTTCTAAAATGGTACATTGAATAACTTCTTCTCTTACCCTGACAAGTGAAAACAAATATAACATCTCCCTTGTTTACCCTCACTAATTGAGATTAAAGGATTAAAGCTGCTCGAAGCGCAACATCTTCCTGTTTTACCTATCTAAGATAACAGGCAATACAATCTAGGCTTTTTCTTTCATTAAAAAATGATTTGTTCCAATGTGAAAACATCTTAATGCAATGAAAAGTTATGAAAAACTTAACGCTTGAAATGCACTAGTTTGTTCATTTTAATAACCGAGAGAATAACAGAGAAATGAAAATATTATATTGAATCTAGAAGAAATTTTAGATCAGTTAAATGTTATTTATAAAAGTGTTATGGTAGGTACAAACAGGCATGGTACAATTGAATGTAAAACCCAAACCTAATTCGCCACGTAGGCAGGAATAGTTTAACCACAGTAACATTTTCCTGCAACAGAGCTGGCTATGAATGAACTTTCATAAATAGAATGAGATCTATATTTATTTAACAGCAATAATAAGACATTCTTTGTGATGTGCTTATTATAAAAGGCATCTGCGCATCAAATTGTAATAAACCTTTTATTATTGCAGAAAAGTAACATCAAATTACATCTGTTTTTAAAAGGCAAACATATATTACGTATTTTTGAAGACCTGGGTTTACAATAGAGAGTTTCCCAAACCCCAAAAAAATGTTAGACTTGTTTTTAAAATAATATTTAATAATTTTCTATGTTCTAGACCTCACTAGTAGGTGAGAATTTATTGTCATTCTCTAATTGCCTTTGAGAAAGTGATGATGAGCTTCTTTCCTGCAGTGTGGTGAAGGACCAACATGATATTGAGATGGAGTTTCAGGATTTAAACCCAGCAGCATCAAAGGATGAACAATAGATTCCAAATCAGTTCGTAAGCTGCAGGAGCAGAATTAGGCCATTCAGCCCAATGAGTCTAATCCACCATTCAATCATGACTGATCTCTCTTTTCCTCTCAACCCCATTCTCTTGCCATTTCTCCATAACCTTTGACATCATAACTAATCAATAATCTGTCATCCCTGCTTTAAAAATACCCAATGACTTGGCCTCCACAACCATCTGTGCTAATGATTTCCACAGATTCACCACCCTCTGACTTAATAAATTCCTCCTCATCACCTTTTATTCTGAGGCTGTGCCCGTTGGTCCTACACCCTCCCACCAGTGGAAACATGCTCTCTACATCCACTCTCTCTGGGCCTTTCACTATTCAGTAAGTTACAATGAGGTCCCCCCATATCCTTCTAAACTCCAGCAAGTACAGGCATCCCAAACATCCCTGGGATCATTCTCGTAAACCTTCTCTGGCCTTCTCCAAAGCCAGAACATCGTTCCTCAGATATGGGGCCTAAAACTGTGCATAATACTCCAAATGTGTAATAAAGCCTCAGAATTACATCTTTGTTTTTATAGTCTAGTCCTCTCGAAATAACTGCTATCATTGCATTTGTCTTCCCTACTGCTTTCAATTTACAAATTAACCTTTTGGGAATCCTGCATCAGCACTCCGAAGTACCTTTGCACCAATGTAAGTGTCTGATCAGGATGTTGTGTGATTTGGAGGGGAACTGCAGTTATGCTGCTGTCACCCTTGTCCTTCTCAGAATTGGAGGCTGCCAATTTGGGAGTTGCTGTGGGAAGACCTTTGTCAATGCCTCAGTGATAAATCACTCACTATTTTGATCTAATTTTGCATAAACATCCCTTTCTCAAGAATCTCATAAGAAATAATGGCACTGACTTTGGATCAGTGGCAGTTCAGTTCCCACTGAAGCTTTTTATTGGCTTCTGATCCCCTCATACCAATTTTTGGGCACAAAATAAGGCTTTATGGGGTCTCATGGATGTTCCATAATTCAATGACTGAATTAGACAAAGACTGAATTAATCTTGGCCTAAACCCCACCAATGCTTGATACCTCTAAGGTTTAAAAATCTAACCCAATTCTCGATTCCTTCGCTAGAGGAATCATTCTCCTCATATCTGCACTTCAGAAATTGGCTTCTTTCAATAAGATCACCTCTCATTGTTCTAAATCCCAGAGAGTCAGCCCAAGCTAATTTCTCTCCTCTTTCACTGGGACCAATCTAGTGAACTTTGTCTGCTCGGACTCTATGGCTGGCAGTTTTCCTTTTGCAGTGCACCAACCAGCTGGCACATCACGAAATGCTGTCCATCAGAAGCAAAATCTCCCTACCCATGAACAATATCTTCCTTGTAATTGCAATTGTATTTATGGAGTAATAGGCAATGCATCCACAACCTTTACAGTCATTTAGAATCCCAGGATTCAGGCGATCAGGTCACCCGTATTTGTCAGTCATTAGACGTATTGGTTTGCCTAATACATCTTCTCTGGTGATGATGATGCTTTACTTCATTGCCTTCCTTTTGCTTCTGATCATTTTTGTGGCTTTTTTCATCACCTTTCCTGTAAACAGATCCAAATGATATATTTGTATTTATATATAATTTACGTTTTTTCTGCTATTTCCACATCTCTTGTTATTAATTCACCCATCCCATTATTTAAGGGATAAATGATTATTTTTGCTGGTTGCTTTCTTTTTAAATACCTTGTAAAAAATCTTGCGATTGTTTAATTTTTGTTGCTCATTGATATTTCACTATATCTTTATAACATTTTAAATTGACTTTTGCTAGTTTCTTATAAATTCTCCCATTCATCTGCTTTACAAGGATTTCCCACATTAAAAGCAACATAATCTCAGCTGTGCAATAAATGAAACAAGAAAAGATAATTTGCCCCTTTTGGAATGAACCTAAAAGATCCATGGGACATTTTATGGTTTCCATAGTTATCTGGCCAAGTTTCATACTGCAATACTCAATGAAACAATTATCTGGTCATTCATTCCATCTCCTGCTTGTGAACTGTGGAAGAATAAAAAATGGTTGTGTTTGTGTACATTATAATAGTGACTACATTTGAAAAATACTTCATTCATTTTGAAGCATTTTGGTCATTATGAAGATATGAAGGATTTTTTTTGCATCATAGCTTTATGGTAAACAAACCCTCACACATCCTCAACAGCCCAGCTCAATATTACTTACCGTAAGTTTGGAGCCAAAGATTGGATGGCTCCATTTGTCTTGGCTGTCACATGATTTGGAGTAAAAACACTTTAAAAAATGTTCTTCTTATTCAGGATTATTCGAACAAAGGTGCAGCAGCCTCCAAATCAGCAATCGCCAGTTTTATCCCATACTATCGGTAAGAATCATTGCAAAACTGTTGTTTCTCTTGTGTCAGAGATAAATTGCTCTAAATTTCAAAGACCTGGCATTTAATCTGATGATGAACTGCATCAGAGCAACTAATCAGAGTAGAAATTAATTCATGCTCTCTCTGTCAGTCCCTTTCTGTACTGTTATTTGTGATTTTCTAACCTGTGGCCCCACAGCTACGACCCATATGTTGGTCATTTTTCATTATAGCTCCTTATCTGATTGGGGTTTGTGGGAAAGTGCCCATACTTCACATGAGAGTTGGGTGGCTCTTAAGGGTTTGAAGTTTGTCTGGTAAAACTGTGAGCAGACGTGTAGACCTTTTGAAACCTCAAGAACGCATTGGTTGTCATGTCACAGAGTTTGTTCTCTTTGTTCAATCGGATGCATAATATTCTGAATATAATTGATTCTTAGCGAACTGAGTTTATCATTTGATTTTCTCCAATGTTTGTATGACTAAGTATTATATTTGATCCAACATAAAAATGATTTTACCCCTCACTTTAAATGTCACTTTGATTTCTTTCTAGAACTGATAACTTTAAATCTGGTCAAATATCTAAGGGCCACATCTTTTAATTTATTTACTGAACAAAGAGAGCATGAACTAATTTGGTTAACCTCATCTCTTACTCCTGAGCATGCTTTGCTTTTTATATGAATATACATCAGGCCATTATTATATTCATTCTTGATCAGTTTATATCTGAGCTCAAACAGGACAGAAGATTAACCTCTAATTAGTTACCACTCATCTGGGCAATAACTGTAATGTAATCTGATTGTTATTACTGTTGGGTTTCTGTCTTACAATGAAAATGCATCAACTTCTCCACCACCTCGGTGTTCCTTAGCAACTTATAGTTTAAATGCAATTCACCGATATAACTTGGGTTCTGAAGTCTGACGATTATTTCGATAAAAAGATTTCACATTGTAATACAAAATTGAAATCCAAAATTTAAAGTGGCAATAGAATGGCCATAGAATGTGATGTAATTAAAGTAATACATCCATAAAGGAAACTATATTACATTTTCTGCATCATTAAGCACAAAGGAGTTATGAAACTTTTATTCTTTTCTTTTAATTCCCCTTTCTCAGTTTCCCATTCGGTGTTGATTGTGGCTTTGCAATTTGCAGTGTGTGATTTAACTTTCCACCAAAATTGAACTTTTTTTTAATTGACCTTTATTTTAAGCATAACCCTCAGTGCTTGTGTAAGTTTATGATCCACAGCACAGATGAGCAATTGAAAGGCATGCTCTAGCTGACCTGCTAATGTGTGGATTTTGGCCATTATTAGCATCTGAGTTATGATAATGCGCAACACCGAGTCAAAATTCATAGCTCCATTAGCAAGGGTGTATGGAAGCTCATTCTTTCTTGCCCTGTTCGTATGCCTCGTTCTTGCAGTGGACCATGCTGAGGTGCAGTTCCACAGGTAGTTGCATTCCCTGTCCCATTTTTTATGTAATCTCAGATACCAGGCCTCAGTAGACAATTTGTGTACATGTATGTTACTGACTTGGGGTAAACTAGTAAGTGTATTTTATTATCAATAGTTTCTCAAGAACTCAATGGATCAATTTCCTTATGGTTCTCGGGTTCAGTGGGCTAATAACAAACAACTTATTTTGAGTTTGATGAACTTGTATCCACAGGATTCTAAAAAAATCAATCAATCAATTAACACTGACTTGTGGTGAATTCAACCAAAATCCATAATTTCCATTTAGGCAAATAGCCACATGTTTCTAATACTTTCAAATTACTTTGCTGGGATAGTGTTCAATTGGGTGAAACAATAGAATGTAAATATGACCTTAGAGATCAAACAGAGATGTGGGGACAGACTTTGGTACCAAACTATATGTATCGAGACTGTAGGAATACTTTGATGATTTTTTGACCAGATATGTTACAATGGGTGATGTGTTTATGCTGTCATTGAGGTGAGAACACATGCACTGAAATGCATGAAGTAGCAAACCAGTCATGTGCTAGGAATCCTTTGTTGGATTTGGCTTTGACTTTCAGCCTGGAAAATACACATTGTTTATTATTGAAAATTTAGTGTGTAAAGAAGAGTAGATATTTTACCAACTTTCAAATTTCCTAATATGACTGTATATCTCAATGTACTTGGCTGACTATATTCCTGTACTGTGAATCAATAATAAAAAAATATTGGAATTGAAATTATCTATAAGGCTACAGGTCAGAGTTACTTCTTTTCTCCCCTAATGTTGAATATTCACAGACATAGTCAGGAATTAATCATGATCATGCCAAGTGTGGCAAATTGATTTGTATGATCCCTGTCCTTGAAACTCAACCCTTGTTGGGAAGTCAGCAAAGATGGATCCAGTCTGAAGAAACGTCATCCATTCTTTCTCTCCAGAGATGATGCCTGTCCCGCTGAGTAACTCCAGCATTTTTTGTGTCTACCTTCGATTTAAACCAGCATCTGCAGTTCTTTCCTGCACAAGACAGATCCAGACTGAGTTCCACAGAAGAAAGGTGTGGGGAACTAAGATTTAGTTTACAATGTCTCCAAATGAACTAATGGTATTTATCATTGACATCCATAGCACCAAGCACTGTGCCCGTGACTCCTGTTCCTTCTGCTGTCAATGATTCTGCGGGATCTTCCTATTCCATCAGTGGAATTCTGGGAATCACACCATCTAATAATGAGAATAACAAGAGGAAACGCAATGATGGTAAGTGATAAAGTATTGGATTACAAAAAAACCCACTTTCAGGGAATCATGAAGCATGTTGTAATAACCAATGAGAGAAATGCAGGCATTTTGGTGTGGCCCAATGGCACACCAACTTGAGTTCCATGTTCAAAGCTGACCCCTGGTGCATCTGCTCGTTCTTCGTGTGATTGCATGGATTTCCTCTGATGTTCTGGTTGCTTGCATTTCCCAAAGATATGCTAATTAGCAGGTTAATTGGTCACTGTTTATTATACCGAGTGTGATGTGTAGTAGAATCTGTAGGGAGTTGATAGGCATTTTGTAAGAATAAAAATGGAATTAATGTAGGATCAGTGTTAATGTGCATAGAAAGAACTGCAGATGCTGGTATGTAAATAGCGTGAATGTATGTTTGATATTTGGTGTTGTCTCATTTGGCTGAAGGGCCCCTTTTATTACTGTGGGTCGCTCTGACTTTTCTTCGGGTAGACGTTCTACTATATATCAATTAATCGAAACTCATTGGACTAACATCTGTGCAGATGATGTTGATATTGTGAAACTATAATTAAGTGAAAATAAATATTCATATTTCTTATAATTTATAAACAAAAACACAAACTTCAGTCCATAGTCAAAAGACTTGGTCATAGAAGACATAAAATAGTGGTGGGTGTTGTTCTGCCTGAAGGTCTGCAACCAGCGTGGTTCTACACGGATCCTTGGTGATCAGCTCCATCTTCCTAATTATTTATCTCGCCTGGGTCCACTTATCACTTACGATCTCCACATCATCTCCCCCTTTCACATTGAACATGGCTATCTATCCTCGACACTCCTAGTCCCGATACAGAATATCCCCAGAACAGTGACCATTCCTTTGCCTCCACAGATGTTGCGTGATCCACTGAGTTATTTTAGCAGTTTGTTTTTTGTTCCAAGTTCTACTTTCTGTATTCCCCTTTGGCTCTAGACACCAGGCTGCTGTCTGGATTAAATGGTATTAGTTGTATGGAAAGGTTGAACAAACATCCATGTTTTCACTGAAGCCCTGGAGGCTGAAGCATATATGAATATTGGAGACGGAGATAGGTAGATAGTTGGAATATCTTCCCCAAGGTGGAAATGTCAAATACTATATAGCTTAGGTTTAAGGTGACAGAAGGAGAGTAACAAGGCACTTTTTTTACACAGTGTGGTAGGTGCATGGAATACTCTGCCCGGGGAGGTTGTAGAAGTAGACGCAACAGCATTATTTAAGAGCCATTTAGATATTTGGTCAGGGAAGAGAGGGGTAAAGATCCTGTGCAGAGAGATGGGATTAGTTTATATTCACATTATGGTGCATGAAGGGCCTGTTCCTGTGTTGTACTATTCTAGATTCTAAATTCTTACAGATTGTCTAAAAGTCGGACAGGACAAACTCAAATTGGTGGCATTGTTTTGGAGTGCCTTTTGAACAAACTGGCATTCCAGCACGCATGCACTTATGTGGCAAATTACCTCAACAATGACTTTCATTACCCTCACAAGACTGAATATGCATTTATCAACGGGAAGATACCCTCTCTCCTCTCCCTGCAAAAGCCATACCGCACCAGTTCTATGTATAAGGATTCTCCTGGCCGCAGTTCTTACAATTCCACAAGTGTAAAGTGTTTCTGGACGTTTCAAGTTGCAAAACTCTGTGGATATGTGGTAAGCAGTGAAGGATACTGCTGACTGCACTAATGAGTTGCTCCAAAATATCGGTGCAGTAGTAGGCATTTGCCATGCAATTAGGAGAATGAGTGGCATAGATTTCTTCTTTTCGTGTCCATCTTGTTACAAATGTTGAACTCGCTGTCATCGTCCGTCCGGAAAAGGACGCAAGCTTCCGGCGACAATCAGTGGGAGCCATCACTTGTCGCAATAGATGATGGTGGTAGCAGAGTTAGCTCAGGATACTTCCAGTTTCCAGCCCCGCGACGTGGACACTTCTGCTATGGGGCATGGATAGCTGGACAAGATGCCGGAATTACGGAGAAGGAATTGAGTATTGGGGATTTCAGCAGACGTGCATAACTGCCTTCGCGTTTAAGGAAATTTCTCATCTGAATCTCAGCAAGGTTCAATATATATATATATACATATCTCTAGAGAGGTCTATATACATAAATATATATTAAAATTTTACTGTTTTACTGGGATTTCTGCCATCACTTTGCAGGCATTGCATGTACGTTGAGCAATCCCTGTTCCAGGCATACACAGGCCCATCCCCGAACTCTATCTCTGTTACATTGATGGCTGCATTGGTGCCACCTCCTGCACCCATGCAGAACTCATGGACTTCATCAACTTCACCACCAATTTTCATCCTGCACTCAAATTTACTTGGACCATCTCCGACACCTCCCTCCCCTTTCTTGATCTCACAGTTTCCATCACGAGAAATAGACTATTGATTGATGTCTATTACAAACCCACTGACTCCCACAACTATCTCAACTACACTTCTTCCCCCCCGTGCTTCCTGCAAAGACTCTATGCCCTACTCCCAATTCATGTCTATGTTGCATCTGCGCCCAAGTTGAGGTGTTCCATACTAGAACATCCGAGATGTCCTCATTCTTGAGGGAATGGGGATTCCCCTCTCCCATCATATATGAGGCCCTCACTCATCTCCTCGGTACCCCGCAGTTCCGCCATGCTCCCCCTCCCTCTAGTCATAACAGAGACAGAGTTCCCCTAATCCTTACCTTCCACCCCATCAGCCGTCGCATACAACACATAATCCTCCGAAATCTCCACCACCTCCAATGGGATCACACCACTAGCCACATTTTCCCATCTCCACCCCTTTCCGCCTTCTGCAGTTCCCTCCGCAACTCCCTGTTTAACTCATCCCTTCGAACCCAAAGTACCCCCTCCCCAGGTACCTTCCCTTGCAACCGCAGAAGATGCAACACCTGTCGCTATACCCCCTCCCACGACTCTGTCCAGGGACCCCAACAGTCCTTTCATGTTAGGCGGAGGTTCACTTGCACCTCCTCCAACCTCATCTACTGTATCCATTGTTCGATCATTTCGTGGAACACCTTCGCTGAGCCCGCGTGAACCAACCTGATCTCCCGTTTGCCGGAGTGAGGCTAAACACAAATTGGAGGAACAGCATCTCATATTTCGCTTGGCTAACTTACAGCCCAGTGGTATGAATATTGATTTCTTTCACTTCAGGTAGCTCCGGCATTCCCTCTCTCTCCATCCCTCCCCCACCCAAGTCACACTAGCTTCTCATTTTCACAGGACAAACAGCTTACAAAGTTTCCTTTATCATCGGTACTTTTTTGCATATCTTTCATTCATTGTTCTTTATCTCTCCACATCACCGTCTATATCTCTCGTTTCCCTTATCTCTAACCAGTCTGAAGAAGGGTCTCAACCCGAAACGTCACCCATTCCTTTTTTCCAGAGATGCTGCCTGTCCCGCTGAGTTACTCCAGTCTTTTGTGTCTATCTTCGGTTTAAATCAGCATCTGCATTTCCTTCTTACACACTTGGTTTAGTAAACCTGGTGATATTTCTGATGATTGGTTGTCTATTGGACCAAGAATGAAATCTGAATTTTCTAGATGTATTGCTTTTTAAAATTGATTTTGTTTTACTGTTGAAATGCAAAAACAACTGCGTTTCCTCATCTTCCGCCTTCATTTGTTGGCAGTTTGTGCTCTGTATGAGATTTCGTAGCCCTTGAAGTTCACTAAGTATTTTGTCATGGTCGAGGTGTATGTCTGGGCACATTCGTTGTGACACTGTTTGCATTACCTGCAAATAGAAAAACTGCTGTAGAGCAGGAGTTAATCGGGTGACAGCAATGCCAGAACAGAGACCTGGAGCTGTGAGCCCCATTATTGAAATGTTCAAAAATGAGAGTGGGAAGACGAAATACGGATCGGTTTCAATTCTCACCAGAACAGTTATCATTTTATGGTGCACTTGTTGTTTGTGATATTTTCCTTCTTGCAACCTTTATATATTTCTACATTACGGGCTTTATTTGGCCATTGTGTTGTGCAGTGTGTGCAGCCACTGCATATCTTAAAGATGATGTAAGAAATTGCAGATGCTGAAATCTTGGAGTTACATAAGTAACTAACTCAACGACTCGGGCAGTGTCTCCAGAGGGAATAAACGGGTGATGTTTCGGTTTGGAATTCTTCATCACACTAAGTCTGACGAAACGTCGCCTGTCCATTCCCTCCACAGATGCTGCCTGACCCGCTGAGATATTCTAGCACTTTGTGTTTTGATATCGTAATGATTGGCGTTGTATTATTTGAAATGTAATATATGATTACTCAAAATAACCCCTCACTTAAGTATTTCAGGTAAAGGCTGTTTGTCTATTGAATATTTTTTTATATGTCATTGTGCTGGATAATCTAAATAAGGTGTCGTTCCATTCGATCTGTAAGAAAGTCTGGTACATATTTTTTAATAGCATTCTAACTACAGCCCTCATGTCTCCCAATAAAGTCACCTACCATTAGATAACGAAAATAGATTGCATACCTAATTATGAAATATCTTAAACACATTTTTAATAAACATTCAATTTCACAGTGGCAATGTAAAAGTTTAATTTTGTTTAAATTGAATGGAAGGGGTCTTGGAAACTTGAATAATATCTCGTACACATGCTGTTGCTGTTTTGGTCAGGAACTTCGTTTTTTTTTCTTCTGTTTTCACCATTTAATACCATTCCAAATAAACGTTGAGGGGTTTCTTTTACCATGAACAACATCATTATCTATATTCAAAAGCAGAGGATTTAAAGTTCCGTTCATAACCTCAGGCGGTTCAAAACAATATTACATCTAATAAATTCATTTCAAAATGTAGGTAATATTGTTATGTAATAAATAATGTGTAATCATCTTGGATCTTCAAATAGTAATTTGATGACCAAATGCTATTTTAAAATCATTTGTTTGAGGGATGCTTAGTGCCAGAATACAAGGGATAATAACCCGAACTTTCTTTAGATTGCAGCCATTTATCCACATGAGAGAGAAGTCCGCTCATTGGATTCAGCATCTCATCAAAACACTGCAGTGTTAACCTAGGTTCACGTGCTCAAGTCACTGGATTGGGATGAAGCCACAAGCTAATATTCAGAGATGAATACACTACTATTAGGAACTGTAGGTTTCTTTCCAAATGACACACATTGTCCTGATTTGCAAATATATCACAGTTCTTTCATCATTGCTGGGTTTTAAACCTGACCTTCTCCATCCAACATTCATCATCACCATAAAGATTAAAGATCAAGAAGATTTACCCTCTTCAAAGACAAGTAGTGTTGAGTGCCAAATTCTCATCTTGCCAATAACCCTCACATCCTGAAAATAAATTAAGATATGGCTGATGCACTTGGCCTCCAAAAGCCATAACAAAGGTGATTTAAGAGCAATGAATGTGCAGAAAAGAAGTTTACTGCTTATGAAGTTTGGCAATGATCTAACGTTATCTCTGTCAGACTAGTATGTGTTTAAACGTTGTTAGTTAGGTCAGGAATTCTAACTAGAGAAATATAAAAAGAATGGATATGACTATTTTCTTGCAGAAATCTCCCCCCCCCCAACTACCAATTATCTCAAATGTTCTTCTCTGCAAGTCATTGAGTATTTGTGAGAAAGGTTTGTGGGTGGGGTTGGGATTAGTGGGGTGGGAGAATGGGGTAATGTGGAATAGGTAATTGAGTCAATAGACAATAGACAATAGGTGCAGGAGTAGGACATTCGGCCCTTCGAGCCAGCACCGTCATTCAATGTGATCATGGCTGATCATCCCCAATCAGTACCCCATTCCTGCCTTTCCACATATCCCCCGACTCCATTATCTTTAAGAGCCCTATCCAGCTCTCTCTTGAAAGCATCCAGAGAACCTGCCTCCACCGCCCTCTGAGGCAGAGAATTCCACACACTCACAACTCTCTGTGAGAAAAAGTGTTTCCTCGTCTCCGTTCTAAATGGCTTACCCCTTATTCTTAAACTGCGGCCCCTGGTTCTGGACTCCACCAACATCGGGAACATGTTTCCTGCCTCTAGTGTGTCCAAACCCTTAACAATCTTATATGTTTCAATAAGATATCCTCTCATCCTTCTAAACTCCAGAGTATACAAGCCCGGCTGCTTCATTCTCTCAGCATATGACAGTCCCGCCATCCCGGGAATTAACCTTGTAAACCTACACTGCACTCCCTCAATAGCAAGAATGTCCTTCCTCAAATTAGGGGACCAAAACTGCACACAATACTCCAGGTGTGGTCTCACTAGGGCTCTGTACAACTGTAGAAGGACCTCTTTGCTCCTATACTAGACTCCTCTTGTTATAAAGGCCAACATGCCATTCGCTTTCTTCACTGCCTGCTGTACCTGCATGCTTACTTTCATACTGATGAACTAGGACCCCCAGATCACGCTGTACTTCCCCTTTTCCCAACTTGACGCCATTTAGATAGTAATCTGCCTTTCTGTTTTTGATACCAAAGTAGATAACCTCACATTTAGCCACATTAAACTGCATCTGCCATGCATCTGCCCACTCCCTCAGCCTGTCCAAGTCACCCTGCATTCTCATAGCATCCTCCTCACAGTTCACACTGCCAACCAGCTTTGTGTCATCTGAAAATTTGCTAAAGTTACTTTGAATCCCTTCAACCAAATCATTGATGTATATTGTAAATAGCTGAGGTCCCAGCATCGAGCCTTGCGGTACCCCACTAGTCACTGCCTGCCATTCTGAAAGGGACCCGTTAATCCCTGTTTGTTTCCTGTCTGCCAACCAATTTTCTATCCGTGTCAGCACTCCACCCCCAATACCACGTGCCCTAATTTTGCCAAACTAATCTCCTATGTGGGACCTTATCAAATGCTTTCTGAAAGTCCAGGTACACTACATCCACTGGCTCTCCCTTGTCCATTTTCCTAGTCACATCTTCAAAAAATTCCAGAAGATTAATCAAGCATGATTTCCCCTTCGTAAAGCAATGCTGGCTCGGACCGATCCTGTTACTGCTATCCAAATGTGCAGCTATTTCATCTTTCGTAATTGACTCCAGCATCTTCCCCACCACTGATGTCAGGCTAACTGGTCTATAATTCCCTGTTTTCTCTCTCCCGCCTTTCTTAAAAAGTGGGATAACATTAGCTACCCTCCAATCCACAGGAACTGATCCTGAGTCTATAGAACATTGGAAAATTATCACCAATGCATCCACGATTTCTAGAGTCACTTCCTGAAGTACCCTGGGATGCAGACCATCAGGCCCTGGGGATTTATCAGCCTTCAGTCCCATCAGTCTATCCAACACCATTTCCTGCCTAATGTGGATTTCCTTCAGTTCCTCAATCAGCCTAGGTCCTCTGGCCACTACTATATCAGGAAGACTGTTTGTGTCCTCCTTTGTGAAGACGGATCCAAAATACCTGTTCAACTCATCTGCCATTTCCTTGTTCCCAATAATAAATTCACCTTTTTCAGTATTCAAGGATCTAACTTTGGTCTTAAGTAATTTTTTTCTCTTCACATACCTAAAGAAGCTTTTACTATCCTGCTTTATATTCTTGGTTAGCTTACCTTCGTACCTCATCTTTTCTCCCCGTATTGTATTTTTGGTTATCTTCTGTTGCCCTTTAAACATTACCCAATCCTCTTGCTTCCCGCTCATCTTTGCTACGTTGTACTTCTTCGCTTTTATTTTTACACTGTCCCTGACGTCCCTCGTCAGCCACGGTAGCCCCTTACTCCCCTTGGAATCTTTCTTCCTCCTAGGAATGAACTGATTCTGCACCTTCTGTATTGTTCCTAGAAATACCTGCCATTTTTGTTCCACTATCATCCCTGCTAGTGTATCTTTCCAGTCAACTTTAGCAGCTCCTCCCTCATGGCCCCATAGTCCCCTTTATTCAACTGTGACACCTCCGATCTACCCTTCTCTCTCACCAATTGCAGATTAAACCTGACAATGTTATGGTCACTGCCTCCTAATGGCTCATTAACCTCGAGGTCCTTTATCAAATCCGGTTCATTACATAACACTAAATCCAGAATTGCCTTCTCCCTGGTAGAATACAAGCTGCTCTAAGAATCCATCATGAAGGCACTCTATAAAGTCCCTTTCTTGGGGTCCAGTACCAACCCCAGTCTACCTGCATGTTGAAATCTCCCATAATAACCACAGCATTACTTTTGCTACATGCCAATTTTAACTCATGATTCAGGCTACTGTTTGGGGGCCTGTAGATAAGTCCCATTAGTGTCTTTTTACCCTTACAATTCCTTAGTTCTATCCATACTGACTCCACATCTCCTGTTTCAATGTCACCCCTTGCAAGGGACTGAATTTAATTCCTCACCAACAGAGCTACCCCACCCCTTCTGCCCACCTGCCTGTCTTTTCGATAGAAGGTATACCCTTGAATATTCAGTTCCCAACCCTGGTCCTCTTGCAGCCATGTCTCTGTAATTCCTACAACATCATATTTGCCAATTTCTAACTGAGCCTCAAGCTCGTCCACTTTATTCCTTATACTTCGCGCATTCATATACAGTACTTTGACCTCTGTATTCACTTCCCCCCTCGCACCACTCGCAATTGGCCCCGACCTTACTCTTTTATCCCTTCTTGAACTTTCCTTCCATTAATTCGAGAATCTTTTATAATTTTTCCTGTAGTCACTTCCCCTTCAACTCCATCTTTATACTCCTAATTTGTCAATCCCTCCCCGCCACTATTTAGTTTAAACCCACACATGTAGCCCTAGCAAACCTGCTTGCCAGAATGTCAGTCCCCCTCTAGTTAAGGTGTAACCCGTCCCTTTTGTACAGGTCACCCCTACCCCAGAAGAGATCCCAGTGGTCTATAAATCTAAATCCTTGCTCCCTGCACCAGCCCCTCAGCCACACATTCAGATCCCCTATCTCCCTGTTCCTGTCCTCACTAGCACATGGTACTGGAAGCAATCCAGAGATAACCACCCTAGAGGTCCAGCATTTCAGTCTCCTTCCCAACTCTCTGAGCTCATGTTGGAGAACCTCCTTCCTCTTCTTCCCGATGTCGTTTGTGCCCACGTGCACAACTACTGCCGGCTGTTCACCTTCTCTCTCTCGAGGATGTTCTGAATTCAGCTCGTGACATCCTGAACCCTGGCACCAGGGAGGCAACAGACCATCCTCGAGTCTCATCTGCCGCCACAGATTCTCCTGTCTGCTCCTCAGACAATGTGGTCACCCACCACTATGGCTCTGCCCGATGTCGGTCTCGCCTGTTGAGTCCCATCTCTAGGTTTGGAGCCAGCGACGTGTCCGCCACTCAGACTGGAAGCATCGTCTCCCCCGACAGGTCCTGACCCAAAATGTTGCCTATCCATTCCTTCTACAGGTGCTGGCTGACCTGCTGAGATACCTCCGCACTTTATGTCTTGCACAAGTAATCCAACAGTTACCTTTCACTCATCGCATTTCCCTGAAGTTGCCATTCTTCGCCAAGAATGAACCTAGAAAGTGAATGATTCTGTCCATCACTGCTGTGCGGTATTTGTAGTGAAGTTCACTAACAAATGGACCTGAGTGTGTGTCGTCTCGTCCCCCCCCCCCTCCCCCCCCCCCACCCCTTTCACATCCCCCCCCCCGACTCCGTGAGCTTCAAGGTCAGGAGAAGCAGAATATCCAATTTGGCTAAGTGCAGCTAATCTAGTTCCAATGAGAAATGACAGGAGCTATAGAGGAGGGTGTCTACCCATTAAACCCCTCCCTGAGTAAAAACCTGCACAGTCATGGGACACGAGCGAGTGTTATCACCTTCAGGGAGGACAGGAGACAGGTCCAGTCCTTTCAGAAATATCACAAGAAAGGGTCAGCACCTTCAGGGAGAGTGGAGAGGGGTCTGGGACTTCCAGGGGAGTGGAGAGAGTCAGCATCTTCAGGGAGAGTGGAGAGGGGTCTGGGACTTCCAGGGGAGTGGAGAGAGTCAGCATCTTCAGGGAGAGTGGAGAGAGGTCTAGCACCTACAAGGCGGAGGGAGAGAATCATCACCTTCATGGATGAGGGTGAGTGTGATCGAAAGTTGGCCCCTTACAACATCTTCAGGGTAAGGGAGGGAGTCAATATCTTTAGTGATGGCAAAGGAGTTTACATTCTCATGGATTGGAGAGAGTCAGCAACTTCAGCGAGGATAGAACATTTAAAGGGGAAGGGAAAGAGTGAACCACTTTCAGGGGGAATGAGTAAATTAACATCTTCAAGGATTAAACAGATAATGCGAGAAATGCTCAGCAGTTCATCAGTATCCATGAAGATGGAAACGGAGCTAATATTTCTACTTGATGAGCTTCCCTCAGAACCATGAACAACCTAAAGTATTCATTCTCTGCAGATGCTGCCAGACATGCTTTGTATTTTAAGCCTGCTCTGTTTTAATTCAGAATTCCAGCCTCTGCAGTGTTTTGTTTTTGGAACATCTTCGGGAAATTGGAGGAGAGAGAACCTCATCAGCATTAGGGGAGGGGAATGAGAACCAACTCCTTTGGGGATGGTGGAGCAGAGTAGAGGTTGAATCGCACTGCTTGGAAGTTTTAATGGACTGGGTTCATGAGCAGTGAGAATTAGGGCAGTCACAGTGGTAGAGTTGCTACCTTACAGCGAGTGCAGCGCCAGAGAACCGGGTTCGATCCTGACTATGGGTGCTGTCTGTATGGAGTTTGTACATTCTCCCCGTGACTGCGTGGGTTTTCTCCGAGATCTTCGGTTTCCTCCCACACTCCAAAGAAGTACAGGTTTGTAGGTTAATTAGCTTGGTAAATGTAAAAATTGTCCCTCGTGGGTGTAGGAGAGTGTTAACGTGCGGTCGGGCTGGACATGGTGGGCAGAAGGGCCTGTTTCCGTGCTGTACCTCTAAACTAAACCAAACAAAATTAAATTTCATGTTTGATCAAATACGATAGTCTCAATTTATTCAGCTTGGTTTTACACATTAGGATTTCTTACTTTTCAGTTTCTTCATATATGTGTATACATATGAACTTTATAAGAGGAAGTATGAGATTTTAATTAACTTTTTTTATCATCTGCTTAGATAGTTTCACAGTAATAGTGAGTAACATTTATGAAAGATTGCAGGCACTGAGTCCAGAATATTGTAAAAGCATGCTGTAATCTAAATAGCTTCAGGGACCCTGAAAGTCCTGTACCGTATAATAAGCTCATAGCTCATTAAACATTGAATATAAAATCCACCCTTCATTTTGTTACATGTGAACTTCAAATTCCTATTTTCAAAAGAAGAGCAGCAAGATATGATTAGACCATTCAGCCCCCATGAGGCCAATTCCTTGTTCAGTTACATCATGGCTGTAGTAGGCCTCAGCACCATATTGTTTATCTTTGCCCAATAAAAAAACATACATCTCAGTGTCATACACTTTGACTGTTCTAGTTGGTAAGCAAAGCCTTTTGCAAGTGGAGAATTTCAACTTCCTTTGTATGAAATATTATTTTCACAATCCCTTCCCAAATTTAGCTCTAAGTTTGAGGTTACATTCCCTGTTCTTACTTCCTTCACTAGCAGGCAGTTTTTCTCTATCTATTTTAACTGCCTCCTTTTCACATTTCAACTCCAATGCACGCTCAAGATAATACTGGAAAGACTGGATAGACTCGGCTTGTACTCGCTAGAATTTAGAAGATTGAGGCGGGATCTTATAAAAACTTACAAAATTCTTAAGGGGTTGGACAGGCTAGATGCAGGAAGATTGTTCCCGATGTTGGGGAAGTCCAGAACAAGAGGTCACAGTTTAAGGATAAGGGGGAAATCTTTTAGGACCGAGATGAGAAAAACATTTTTCACACAGAGAGTGGTGAATCTGTGGAATTCTCTGCCAGAGAAGGTAGTTGAGGCCACAGTTCATTGGCTATATTTTAGAGGGAGTTAGATGTGGCCCTTGTGGCTAAAGGGATCAGGGGGTATGGAGAGAAGGCAGGTACGGGATACTGAGTTGGATGATCAGCCATGATCATATTGAATGGCGATGCAGGCTCGAAGGGCCGAAAGGCCTACTCCTGCACCTATTTTCTATGTTTCTATGTTTCTAATACAAGAATATAAGTTGTCTACCTTTCAGATGAAACAGTGCTGCACCCTGTCAAAAGCCAGCCACGGGCATTGAAGTATCATCAAGCCTTTAAACACCTGACATATAATTTCTTCCATTCTTGAAATAAATGTTAACATTCAATCAAGTATCTAATTGCAATTTGCATTTAGCTATAGACCAAAAAGAATTTGCATTTTTGGCCTCCCAAATCTCTTCACTCTTCTGCCATTCCTAATTTTTTTTAATAGATTAGAACATTTTACAATTTATCTTTTTGTGTCTAAAGCACAGTTGTCACTGTTAAACCAATTCTGGAGATTTTGTGCATCGTGTAATCTGTCTATTCCCTTTGCAACTTCTTTCTCTTATCTACACCTTACATTCCGTATTCTAATTTAATGCCATCTACAAATTTTGATATACAATGGTCTGTTCGTTTGTTCAAATAATTGATAAATAGGTGAGAATATGAGTGCATTCAGATCCTTCGGAAATAAAATCAGAATAGCTACCTTTTTGCCTGTCTTTACTTCCTTGGTTTCAATGCTTCTCAGTTGATAGCACACGTAGAAACAAGGAACTACAGATGCTGCGATCTTGAACAAAACACAAAGTGCTGGTGTCAGTATGAAGAAAGGTGCCAACCTAAAACCTCACTTATCCAATCCTCTCACAGATGCAGCTTGACCCGCGGAGTTATTCCAGAACTTCATGATATCACATGTATGCTTGAGTTGAAAGGTTGTGGATCAAATCCCACATAGAACACACAAAGTGCTGGAGTAACCCAGCGTGTCAGGCAGCATCTCTGGAGCACATAAATAGGCAATGTTTCGGGTCGAGTCTCTTCTTCAGACTGAAGAAGGATCTTGACCTGAAATGTCACCTATCCAAGTTCTCCAGAGATGCGACTTGCCCCATTGAGTTACACCAGCACTTTGTGCATTTTTTTGTAAATCAGAATCTTGGAGTTCCTTGTGTTTCCCCATAAAAACAGCACAAAATGCAATGACTCCAGTGCAGTGCTAAAGGAATGGCACACTGCTGGTGGTACCTTTGTTTGGATGAGAATATAAATTTAGGTCTTTCTAATGGCATGGTTGTAGTTTGTCTCTTGGCATTATTGTATTTTGAGAAATGGGACGAATTATTCCTGATGCCCGAGCTAATATTTATTTCTTAATCATTGTCACCAAATAAAATTATTTAGTCATTAATACTTTGATGTTTGTGGGAGTTTACTGAAAGCAAATTATTCATTTCACAGCACTTCAGAAAAGTCCCTTTTCCTAGCTTTTATCCTGTTTTGGGATACTGCTACATAAATACAGGATTTACTTTCTAACTAAAAATGGAGTAGTATAAACAATAATAGAATAGAATAGAATACGTTTATTGTCATTGCACAATACTGTGCAACAAAATTCCATTGCATCTCCTTCGGTTTAAAAAGAACAAACAAACCAGCCATTGACTCACATATACACATATCAGTAAAAAAATAATAAATAGGTATTAAAAATAATTTAAAAGAATATTGCGCATTATTTTGCACCCCGAATTATATTGTGCTTCCCCAGCACAAAAACACAAAATAATAGGTTCGTTTTTGAAGAATGACACTGATATTAAGAAAATGGGAAATTTTATTTGTAATGTAGATTCAGTTATCACAAAATATTGCAAAGTTTAAGTTTAGTTTAGCTTATTATTGTCACATGTACTGAGGTACAGTGAAAAGCTTTCTGTTCTGCCAATCCTCATATAATACTGAGCTAGATTTTCAACCATGGAAGACCTAATAGTGAGTTCTGAGTATCCGGATAAATTCAGTTATCATTACAATCAATAAAAAAATTAGCCAAATAGAGTTAGACACAAAATGTTGGTGTAACTCAGTGGGACAGGCAGCGTGTCTGGAGAGAAGGAATGGATGATGTTTCGGGTAAAAGTTAAAGACCCTTCTTCAGACCAAATGGAGTGTCTTGCACTAAATACAAAGCCACATAGAGTTGTGTTGCTGGGTGTGTAAGAAGAGTTTGAATGGCCTTTGAATGACCTGAGTTACTGATCCGGTTAGGGAAATGGTAGGGTTTATTATAATTTATAGCTGATAGGAATGAGAAACACTCAGTACCACTCCTACATTACTTTCCTTTGAAGCCCCCCTGGAAACTGAATTTATCTGGATGCTCTAAACCTAGTATTAATATTCCATGGTTGAAAATCTAGCTTGTTCTTGTGTGAGGCTTGGCAGGATAGAAATGGAACTGGGACTGCAGTAGGTGCAGAAGTCGGGTTTAAAGCAGAGCGTAGCAAAGCAGAGGAGTGAAAGGGTGTTTGCCAGCTGCTGGATTTTTCTTTCATGGCAAATGATGTCTGAACATTTAAGATTCCTGTTTGAAGCTGACTTTATTTTTTTATTCATTCTCTAATAACCTGCTTCTATACATCTTTAATGTTTAATATTAATCCTGCTTTCCCACTGAGCTTGCAGCAGCAGTTGGTGTGCACGGCAAGTCCTTGATGTGTTGCTAAATTCACAAGAGGTTAATAATGTCTTGTGATGTCGGTATTGTAGATTTATCAAGGAATAATCAGTAGCTGACTACAAAGAAATTCAGTATCCATTATAGATGTATATTGTTCTGCATTGGGCATGACAAAAATGTAAAGGGCAGAATCGTGGTGAATTGCTTGATTGTTGGAGGAAGTGAAAATTACATGTTGTCATCCTCGTGGGTGCATTGATTTGATTTGGATACTTTATGTTCAACATCGATCAGTTTTGGTTCTGTTGCTGCCGCTTGATCCAGTGATAACTCCTTCAGTTCTGTATACAGAAACACTCCATATTTCCAGGTTCCTTTTGAACACTTCCGAAGGAACAATATAGGAGACACTTTTGGAGAGTTTACAAACTGTAGGTGTGTTTGCTTTTTCAGGCAGCCATTAAAGGTTCCCCTTGAAATCTGAGGTACAAGGCCTTTTCCTCTATGATTTTGGCTTCTGGTGATTCCTCAATCGAAGTTAGTTTACCAGATCACCCACTGTTATGGGCAAATTAGCATCTGTCTCTCAGCAGTGACTGTATTCATGTACTTGTGAAAGGTGATATATAAATGGCTAGGTTGTTTTTCCATAAGGTGTAAAATTGAAGACTCGTCTCTCTCTCAAGTATTTGTAAAAAATAGCATGGCAGGATTTTTAAAGATTAAACACAAGGAGCCGTCATGCATCACATTGTCCTTATTTTAAAAAATCCTTCTGTGAGCTGACTGCAAAATGTTTTTTGTTTAATATAGTGAGAATATTGGAAAGTAAAGGAGGTGGATGGAACTACATGCACGGAGGTTTCTCTATTACTGACCTGAGATAAACTTCAGCAATTGTCTTGCTTCTGGACTTTGTAATTTGACTCTTTTGATAGTTCGGTGAGGTGTCACCTACACTAGTGCTAGCTCTATATTCTCACAACGTATTGATTTCCCCAGTTCCATCTGACATTGAGAATCTGTTTATTCCTGCCCCTTGTGGCTTAACATGAAGGATTCAAAAAACAATCTACTGTTCATTCTATATTGTTGCATTTGATTAGCTTCATGTTTAACCTAGTGGGTTACAGACATTGGTCGACAGGGATAAATGGAAGGCAACATCCGTAGGGTTGCTGCATGAATTAGAGAGCAGTTTTTCTTCTCGATTTCTTGGATTAAATGGACTTGCAGCAGATGTTGTGCCTTGGTGGGAGGTATATTGCTGAGTCTTAGTGCGAGTACATCTGTCGTGGATTGTTATACAAAGTAGGGAGCCGTAACCCCTCATCTCGCAGTTTAGGAGTGACTTTGGAAGGATCTTGATGGGAGCTACCTACTGATTAATGCATGTCATTTACCTCTAACTATCTGGGTGACCATGGGCGTCCCCTCGTCTCCATTTCAATGTAATTAATGTAGCAGCATGGCGGGAAACACTTTGGTTAAAGAGTCCCACTTCTGTCTGCTAACGGAGGTTGTAGCCCCAACTGCAAGTCATTTTACAAAACAAAAC
Source organism: Leucoraja erinaceus (assembly GCF_028641065.1). Classification (NCBI taxonomy): domain Eukaryota; kingdom Metazoa; phylum Chordata; class Chondrichthyes; order Rajiformes; family Rajidae; genus Leucoraja; species Leucoraja erinaceus. The sequence goes on from NC_073379.1 coordinate 54,511,367, forward strand.
ATGTAAAGTGCTTTTGACTTTGAATAGGAAGCTTATCGCTGCCCTGAATTCAGTCACATCGCGTCTGCTCTCCCCGACAAGTTTTCAGTTTTCATTTCAGTCACAAGAGGTTTGGAGGTGAAGTCGTTGACCACCTGCTGTGTGAAATACTTGGATACACACAAGGACAACGTGGTCTGTAGGCCAGGAATGCTTTGCTTTGACCTAGCTTAGCTGGCCAGGGCTGCTGAATAGAGTTTTGTTTGCCTCAGACCCTGGATTTGTAAAGGACCGATTAATGAAAGTTTTGGAAACTCATTCATTGTTCAAGGTCTGGCCTGCTGCATGACCAACTGGGTGGCAGACTATGTTCTCACTGTCAGTCGCGCTGTTGTTGCTTTGATCTCCCCAAGTGCTTGCTTCCACTCACTGATGCTGCCAGGGCAGTCAGGCAGCACTTTCTTGAAAGACCAGAAAACAATTGAATCCTCTTCACTGTGGAATTGGCATTTGTTTGAGGCACCGTCTATTCTGGGCCAGCATTTCAAATGTTTAACTTCAATGATTTTTGCTGTGCTTTGTTTTTTTAAATCTGGTTTTATTAGAATGGTACCGATTCCTCATACAACCCATTATCACTTCCTCTCCACCTCCCCCTCCTCCCCTGCCCTCTCTTTCTCCCCTGCCATCGCTGTCCCACCACAGCCCACTGCATCAGAAATTACAAATACTCCTCCTGTTTTTTATTGAATTAGTATAGCTTTCAAACTGCTCTCTTTTGGTAACATGGGGGAAGTTGTTGTTGCTCTCTGAAGGCATAAAGGGGTGTAATACTGATTAAATCAAACACTGCAAGTTTCATGATGAACTAGTTGCCTCGCTACAGGAAGGATGTGGAGATTTTGCAGAGGGTGCAGTAGAGGTTGACCGGAATACTGCCTGGATTAGAGGGTATTAGCTGTAAGGAGAAATTGGATAAATATTTATTGCTTTCTCTGGACTGTTGGAGGCAGAGAGGAGACCGTATAGAAGTATACAATTATGAGAGGTATAGATAAATAGGGTAGACATTTGGAACCTTTATCCCAGGATGAACAAATCAAATACTAGAGGGTATAGCTTTAAGGTGCGAGAGGGAAAGTTTAAAGGAAATGCGTGTGGCGAGTTTTTTTTTATACATCGTATGGTGGGTGCCTGGAACACGCTGCCTGGAATGGTGGTGAAGGCAGATTCAATAATGACATTTAAGAGGCACAGATGGATATGCAGGGAAGGGAGAAATATGAATTGTGTGCAGACTGAGGAGATTAGTTTAATGTGGCATCATTTTCTGCACAGCCATTATGGGTCGAAGGGTCTGTTCCTGTGCTGCACTGTTCTATGTTCTGTGAAAGGGAAAGCAATAAATGTGTAGTTACAAAGTACTTTAAATGACCTCTGTGTATCAGGAAGTATATCTAATCAATATATTGAATTAAGTACTACTTTGGTGTGTAGTTGCTGTTGTAATGAAATGTGAATTTGCACACAGCCAGTTCCACAAATGAGATAATGAATAGTTATTCTACTTTAATGATAGTGTGGGAGAGGTAAGCATGGGCAAGGCTTATTGCCTTTCTCATCTTCAAATAGTGCCACACCATCTTTTACATCCTTCTGTGGAATCAGATGGGGCACATTTTAGCATCTTAAACCACCCTTGTTGGTGCACCACCCCTCTAAAAAACATTGAGGTGAAAGAGAGAATTATGTTGTGGAATTTGAAACTAAAATCCAGATGAGGGAGACGCTGTAAAAGGAACACTACAAAATTACAACATTTAAAAAAGGAATTTAAAAAAGTAAATTAAACAAATTGCACATTATGATGAAAATAATGTGATCAAAATGAGGTGAAAGCAGACAATGCTGGAAGTGCTCAGATGAACTGATGGAAGGCCTTTGACCTGAGACTTTTGACTCAGTTTCTTTCTCTACGGATGCTGCTTGACCTGTATCGAGCATTTTCTTTCTTTTTCATTTCCAACGCAATCTTCTGATCTGATTATAAATGAGGAACTTGAAAGCTAGGGAGAAATTTCACACTCAATAGGGTGATAGACCATTGGGTAATTATTGCTAATTGCTCAGTAGCACACCAGTGCAAGTGGGCTCAAAAGGCAATTAGTTATAGATCTGGAAAGTATAGAGATTGAGGAACAAGTTGAGAAGGTGGATATGTCAGACAATAACGGATTTTTTTGATGAAAGGTCTCGATCCGAAACATCACCTATTCCTTTTCTCCAGAGATGCTGCCTGTCCCACTGAGTTACTTCAGCTTTTTGTGTTTATCTTTAATTGAAACCAGCATCTGCAGTTCCTTCCTACACGGGATGTTTTTTGATCCAACATGTGCTCGCTCTTTGAAAGCATTAAACTTGTTATTTTACCACTGCACTTTCTTTTGACTTTTACTTTTGTTTGACATCTACATCAGATTCCAATAGTCCTAAATTAAAAGAACACAACCAAATCCTGTGCATTCCCAGGGAGTAGTGAAGTCGGCAAATGTCACCAGGAAGGCAACCTCACATTTAAAAGCAGAGAAAAAATAAAAAGGAAATGAATAAGGAATCTCCTCACACCTAAACCCCAGGCATCTTCCAGTAGCTAACCCCAGCACGATGAACAGGGGAATAATCTGCTTAAACTGCGTGGCCTTCCTTTCCTCTACTAGTGGATCATCTTCCTGTCAGTGACAGAAGTGGCCCTTCTAAGCAAAGTAATTTTCAATGCCAGATGCCGCAAAGCAACGCAATTGTTTCAGAGGAAATTCTTTTGCATCCATTTCCATATTTGCATCATTATTACACAAATAACAGAGCAACAGATCATGAATCATAACTGAGGGCCAGCAGGGTCTGTGTACTGCAATGCACTATCATCCTGTGGTGGTGTGGGATGGCACCAGCTCCTTCAGTGGGTATGTCAAGTGGTAGCAAATTAAAAAAAAAAAAGTAATTGCCACTGCGTTCAGCTCCATCTAAATTGACACTGCGGACTGCAGCCAATAATTGCACTCTGCAGAGAGTGTAGTAATGGCAAAATGCCACACTTCACAAATTATTTTCCTAATGCATGTTCTTTTGTCCTTAGTAATATTGGGGAGATGAACAGACTTTTCCACTGCAATCTTAAAAGTACTCTTTGGAATTATTGGGAGGGATCAATTGGGATGTGGGGGATGTCCCTTTAAATTTCCTGCCCACTGTGTAGTAATTCCAACCAAAATCTAAAGACAGTATTGGTTTGTAGACAGCATTTACAGAATGGTGCTGATCTTCAATTTCTGTCTGTTGTTCACTGTGCCTTACACTATTCACAATTGCCTGTTCAAATGTGAGTAACAGTGATTTAAATGGTTTTGGAAATCTACCTCTTTTTTTGGTCACTTCAATGTAATATACTTAATAATTGGAAAGAAGCTGAATCACTTTCTCTGTAAAGAAATAAACAAACAGATATTCAGTGTAAATGTGAGGCGAGAACAAAAATAGTACTAATGTTTGGGGCTGATCTGGATTTTCTTTCGGAAATTGGTGCCACACTACTTGATCGTGTGACTGTGTGTTTAAAAGGCTTTTGTAAAACTGCATGCTTAAATAGAACACCAATCATTTGGTACCATTTTATTCTCAAGTTAAAGGTAGACACAAAATGCTGAAGTAACTCAGCGGGACAGGCAGCATCTCTGGAGAGAAGGAATGGGTGACGTTTTGGATCGGGACACATTTCCTATACATTTTATTCTCAAGTTGCTTCAGTTCCTTACTCCTGTGCCACTGCTGAGTAAACTGAAACTGGGGCATCAGTTTAATTTTACATCTTTGTGTAAACCATATACTGTATTGTCAGAAAAATGATAAAATTGCATCTTTTTTTTCAAAGGTTCGTAGAATGAATGATCATGAGAAATATAGAAATGTTAGTGATTTTTGTTGACTCTGAACATTTTTTTAGTTTGTCAAGGAGATTATCTACAATTGTCTCCAAGAAGTGTTCTTTATTTTTCTACCTCTGAGAGCAAAACTGCAGAATGACGAAAAATAGCCAATGAATATTTTACAGTGTTTAAGAAGGAACTGCAGGTGCTGGAAAATCGAAGGTACACAAAAATGCTGGAGAAACTCGGCGGGTGCAGCAGCATCTATGGAGCAAAGGAAATAGGCCACGTTTCGAGCCAAAACATGGCCTATTTCCTTCGCTCCATAGATGCTGTTGCACCCGCTGAGTTTCTCCAGAATATTTTGCAGTGTTCTTTGTGGCTGTCCTATTGTTTTTAACCAAGACTATGAATCAACATTTGTTTTCTTCCAGATTTAACTCCCCCCTATATTCATTTATGTTGCTCATTTTCTCCAATTGGACATTGCAGAAAGTTGTCTCCTTCTTAAATTTACTTGTTTTCATGCAATTACACAAACCAAAATATTCACATTTTTACAGGTAGCGGTACAACAGTATGATCTTCACTATTAAATGCAGTGCAGCATAAACACCTGGGAATAGGAAAGCAGCAGCAATAAAATGTTACACATGCTCTAACAGCACTGTGCACCACTCTGAAAATACTGTGCATTTCTAACCTCAGTTCCTTCTTTACTGTACCCCAGCCACTCAACTTCTAATTGTTACAAAAGTAAAAATAATGTGCAAAGGATTCTGGCTCTGGTCTAAAAGCACTGCAATTTCACTGAACTGATATATGGTCCTCCTTGACATGTCAGATTGTTGTTCAGCTGCTTATTCTTTTGAATTGGCCCTTATGTGTTTCGGAATGAAATTCCAGAATTTCACCACAAACCACACCACTTCAGTAATTCTCTCTTTCTTTTAAAATGCTTCATAAAACCTAAGTCTTTGAATATCTTCTTCATTTGTGGCTCATATCAAATTTTATGATCATGCTTCTGTGATGTGCCCGAGGCAGTTACTGTTTGATCGTGATTGTAAAGTGTTATTTAGGAGACCACGCTCCCTGTTGCTTCATACATTGGCATATGGTTACTGCTCTACTACCAGTTCTGTGCTTGTTGGTGCACCATCCTGCCCTCCGTATGGTATTCCATTTACTGTTTACATAGATAGAAACATAGAAAATAGGTGCAGTAGTGGGCCATTCGGCCCTTCGAGTCAGCACCGCCATTCAATGTGATCATGGCTGATCATCCAAAATCAGTACCCCATCCTGCTTTTCCCCCATGTCCGTTGGTTCCTTTAGCCCAAAGAGCTAAATCTAACTTGAAAACATCCAGCGAATTGGCATCCACTGCCATCTGTGGCAGAGAATTCCACAGATTCACAACTCTCTGTTCTCTGAAATTTGCTCAATTGGTCAATTCAATGATGGTTGCATTGCTGTCTTACCAGTATTGCCTGCCATCTGATTTTTGTTCCACTCCCCAGTCTCTACTTTTTGCTCCCTAACTCACTGCCTGTTTTACTGTGGCCACTCCCTCAAATTGCTGTTCCATTGGCTACACTCACTGATTGTTGCTTAACTGCTTGCTCTCTGGTCAATCATCCTCACTCTGATTGTTGCTTCAATTCTACCTGGTGTTACACTCTGTTCGTTGCTCCATTGTTCAATGTCTCTGAGTATTGCTGATTGCAATATTTCTTCAAACATTTACCAGTGTGCACACTCTCGGTATGTTCTGCTGTTGTTTGCTCTTATGTTTGTTTATTTAATTGAATGTCACCTGTTGCCTGTACATTGATTGTTCATTTGATGTTCACTTGCATGATTCTTGCTCTATTGTCTCATCCTTGCAAGTTACTCCTTTTCCTGATTTCAGATGATTGATCACGTTGGTCCTTTTTTTCATTGTTGTTCCACTGGCCTCCACTACTGATTGTGGCCTCATTGCCAGCTATTTCTCACCATAGCTACGTTACACAATCATTCTGATTGTTATTATTTTGCTGGGCGTTTATACTTGTCTCTTTTCCTAGCCATTTTCCATATGTTGCTTCATTAAAACTCTCTCTCATTGTTCTTTTGCACGATCTCTTGAATTGCTGCTTCACGATGTCATTTGCGGCATTCTTGTTCCATTACTCAGCTAGTGTGCTGCCTTGGTTGTTCTGCCTTTTGCTCTTTTGTCCTTTCTGATTGTCTCTGGTGGTACACTCCTATTTACTACATTACTCGCTCTCTTTACATTGTCCAATCTGTCTCTCTGTTGGATCACCACAATCCTTTCTGTCCTGGCTCTATTTCATATTCTCCCTGATTGCCACCATCTTCCTGATTCTTGTAACATACTATCAGGATTAATTCCTTTACCTGTTATCTCCTTTATCATCTTTATCCACTCTTGGATTGTTGCTCCACTGTCCCCTCACTGATGGCCCATTTCTCTCAGTCTGTTTGTTGTAATGTCTGCTGTATCATTGCTAGCCACCAGGAACAATGCTCCAGCCACTGAGTTCTCTGAAATGGGGTTTGTTATGGACTCTTTTATTGTTTGTACCCCAATTGCTCAGTCTCTCTGTTTGTTCTGTGATGTATATTCTGCCTCTTATTTGCTGTATTAATGGTTCTCCTTGACTGCTATTGTATTGTCCTCTCTCTGGTTGCTATTCAATTGTTTATACTCCCGCTGATTTTTGTCACATTGTGTATTTGTTCTGCGTGTTACTCTTGCCAAAGGTCTGTTTTTTTTTTTGTTCTGTTGTCCACACTTTCTGATTGTTGATCATATGGCTCTTTGATTGTTGGTCCATTAGTTGTTGATTCTTGTCCCATTATCCATGCCCCCTAAATCCACTTTCAAGCTCAAATTCTTATTCACTGTATGCCCTCTCTGATAGTTTGTCCATGAACATATCTTGTACATTGAATTGATTCAATGGTCCCTTCATTTGTTTTGCTTCATTGTCACCTTCCCCGAGCTACCAATGATCTATGCTACATTATCCTTGAGATCTGTCGCCTTTGATGACTCATTGTCACACCTTACCCTTCCATATCTCTGTGCCTCCCTCTCCCCTGACTCTCAGTCTGAAGAAGGGTATCAACCCAAAAAGTCACCCATTCCTTCTTTCCAGAGATACTGCCAGTCCCGCTGAATTACTCCAGTATTTAGTGTCTATCCCTTCACCTATTAGTCGATTCCCATTGAAAGTTGCCAGTTGATCCATTGTCATTGTTCATTGACTCTTGCACTACTGGCTATTTTCTATGTTTAAGAAGGAACTGCAGATGCTGGAAAAACGAAGGTATACAAAAATGCTGGAGAAACTCAGCGGGTGCAGCAGCATCTATGGAGTGAAGGAAATAGGCAATGTTTTGGGCCGAAACCCATGGTTTCGGCCCAAAACGTTGCCTATTTCCTTTGCTCCATAGATGCTGCTGCATCCGCTGAGTTTCTCCAGCATTTTTGTGTTCCTTTGGCTACTTTCTATGATTGTTACTCCATTGGCAGGCTCACTAACTGCTCCCCTGCTGCTCACTGCTGTTACTCTGTGCCTGTTATCAGGCTGTGGTTCCTATGACCATTCATTGATTGAATCCCCATTGTCTGCTCTCTGTTGCTATAATTCTCAGTCTCTGATTGTCATTTCATTGCTGCTTTTGAATTATTGTTCTCCTCTCAGTCCTACATGTTCACTGATTGTTTTGTTGTGCCATGTTGCATGGTTGCTATCCCATTGCCCATTCACTATTTGGTGCTCCAATGTACTTTCACTGCCCTCTAACCAATTGTTGCTCTGTTGTTTATTTTACGACTAATATTTTTTTCCGATTGTAATTTCTTTGCATTCTTTCGCTTAGTTGTTCTTTCTTTCGTTCTCATTGAATTGTGCTCCAGTGCCTGGTGTCTGTGTTTCTACATCACCCTCCATCTTTCATTACTGTTATGTTGATATTTTCTGTCTCATGTACTTGCAAAAATGATAATTGTCCTAATGTGCACTTTGTCACTCAGTTGCCAAATGTTTTGTCATTTCCAATGATGATTGATTATTGCACTGTTACTGACAGTGAATGACAGTGGATGATTTTTGTTTAGTTGCCATTCTGTTGCTCAGTGTCACTGTTGCTTTGCTGCCTGTTCTCTGTTTGAGCTCTTCTGCCTGTTGTCTGTTGCTCTTGCTGCCTACCCTCTGACTGTTGCTTTGTTCTTCTGCCTGTTTTCTGACTGTTGCTTTGCTGCCTGTTCTCTGCTTGTTCTCTTCTGCCTGTTCTCTGATGTTGCTCTGCTTCCTGATCACTGACTGTTGGTCTGCTGTCTGTTCTTGTGCTGGTTGTTATTGTGCTGCCTGTTCACTCAGTGTCACTGTGAAGCCTGCACTCTGATTATGGCTCAGACACGTGCTCTCTGTTGGTCCAAATTCTGCCGTCCAATTTACTGCTCTGAAGCTACTCTCATAGTTGTTCCTTTTTCTATACATCCATTATTCTTCTGACGTTTATTCTCTAATTGTTGCACTGATGCTGGATCTCCAATTGCACAGTTGTATCCATGCAGATTAATGCGTGAACCCTACTTTCTGATTGTTCTTCCATTGCCTGTACTGTGATTCCAGCTCGGAACCCTGCTCCGTTCATTCTTCCGTTGAATGCATTTTTATTTTTACACTACAACTCGCTCTGATAGTTGCTCTGAAATCTGCTTTATCATTGTTTCTATTGCCTGCTACCGGATTGTTGTTCTGAAGCCGTGCACTCATTTCGGCCCTGATGCCTGTTCTCTGATTGTTGTTCCATTGGCTGCTCTGCTGGTTGCTCCATTGTCAACACACTGATTATAGTCTGATTCCCTGTCTGATCGCTGATCCAGTGCCTGCTCTCTCATTGTTCCATCGCCCACTCTCAGATTGTTCTTCCATTGCTGGCTCTGATCACTGTTCCACAGCCTTCTCTGTAATTGTTACTCCAAATTTGCTCTTTGACTATTGTGTGAAGCTACTCAGGTTGTTGTACCGTTTCTTGCATTCTCACCATTGCCCTAGAATCACCTCTTCAATTGTTTCATTTCATTACCAGATGATACAATTTAGAAACATAGACACATAGAAAAATAGATGCAGGACTAGGTCATTCGGCCCTTCGAACCTGCACCACCATTCAATATGATCATGGCTGATCATCTAAAATCAGTACCTCATTCCTGCTTTTCCCCCATATCCCTTGATTCCTTTAGTCCTAAGAGCTAAATCTAACTTCACTGGACTTGAAAACGTCCAATGAAGTGGCCTCAACGGCCTTATGTGGCAGAGAATTCCACAGATTCACAACTCTCTGGGTGAAGAGCTTTTTCCTCATCTCAGTCCGAAATGGCCTTCCCCTTATTCTTAAACTGTGACCCCTGGTTCTGGACTCCCCCAACATCGGGAAATTTTTTCCTGCATCTAGCCTGTCCAATCCTTTAAGAATTTTATATGTTTCTATAAGATCCCCTCTCAGCCTTCTAAATTCCAGTGAATACAAGCCCAGTCCACCCATTCTTTCATCATATGTCAGTCCCGCCATCCCGGGAATTAACCTGGTGAACCTATGCTGCACTGCCTCAACAGTAATAATGTCCTTCCTCAAATTAGGAGACCAACATTGCACACGATACTCCAGGTGCGATCTCACCAGGGCCCTGTACAACTGCAGTAGGACCTCCTTGCTCCTAAACTCAAATCTATTTTCCGTGTGCTTAAGCAAAGCAAGAATTTCATTGTCCTATACAGGAACACATGACAATAAACTCACTTGAACTTGAACTTGAAATCCTCTCGCAACGAAGGCCAAAATACCATTAGCTTTCTTCACTGCCTGCTGTACCTGCATGCTTACTTTCAGTGACTGATGTACAAGCAAACCCAGGTCTCGTTGCACCTCCCCTTTCCTAATCTGACACCATTCAGATAATAATCTGCCTTCCTGTTCTTGCCACCAAAGTGGATAACCTCACATTTATCCACATTATACTGCATCTGCCATGCATCTGCCCACTCACCCAACCTTTTCAAGTCATACTGCAGCCTCATAGCATCCTCGTTACACTCACACTGCCACCTATCTTTGTGTCATCCGCAAACTTGGAGATGTCACATTTAATTCCCTCGTCTAAATCGTTGATATATATTGTAAATAACTGGGTTCCCAGCAGCGAGCCTTGCGGTACCCCACTAGTCATTGCAGGTACTAGGTACAGGTACCAGATTACTGGTGTTGCAGTTACTCACTTTCTGATTGTTACACAACCAGACATTTACAGTTTGCCGCCTCTGTGCCTGTGTCTCTGCTGGTGCTCCACTACTTGCTCTCTTTGTTTCTATCTCTGCTACTTGCTGTCTAATATCATTCAATTTCAGCTCTCTAATTATTGCTACACTGCCACTCGGTTTCTTCTCTATTTCCTGCTCACTGATTGTTTCTATGCCGAGTTCACTTGCTGATATTTGCTGCTCTTATTGATTGTTTATTTGCCTGTTCCTAGTTTTTCCACAATTCCTCACTACCCAGTCTATTTCTGACTCATTTGCCTACTTTAAATATCATTCTGTTACACTTTTTCTGTAAATTTCACTGTCCACATTTCCATTGTTGTTCCAATTACCTACTCTATTATTGTTCTTCCTTTGCCTGATCTCTGATTGCTGTTTGGTTACATGCTCTCTGATCGTTTGTTCATTGATAGTTCATTGATAGTTGCTCCGCAGCCTGCTTTGTCTCATTGTTGATCATTGCCTGCACTCTGGTTTCTGTGTGCTTGCTTGCTATGTCATTGTGTGTTCTCTGATATTTGCACCATTGATTGTGCTTGCTGCTCTTTAATTGTCTTCCCATTGTCATTCATTGATTACGTGCATTGGATTTCAAAAGATCATGTGAGAAAAATGAGGTAACTTGGCCCATCAAGTCTACTCTGCCATTCAATCATGGCTGATCTATCTCTCCCTCCTAACCTCATTCTCCTGCCTGCTTCCCATAACCTCGGACACCCATACTAATCAAGCATCTATCTGCCTTAAATATATCCACTGACTGTCTCCACAGCCTTCTGTGGCAAAGAATTTCACAGATTCACCACCTTCTGACTAAATCAATTCCTTCTCATCACCTTCCTAAAATAACGTCCTTTAATTTTGAGGCTATGACCTTTAGTCCTAGACTCTCCCATTAGTGGAAACATCATCTCGACATCCACTCAATCCAAGCCTTTCACTATTTGCTACATTTCAAAGAGGTCCCCCCTCATTCTTTTAAACTCCAGCGAGTATTAGGCCCAGTGCCGACAAACGCTCAGATTTATCCTTTGCCTGTGCTAGTTGGCCCTTCACCTGCTTTCTCAGCTTGTTACTCTGCTACCTACTCTATTTGTTTGTTCTTCCAATGGTGTTTCTTTCATTGTTGCTCTGCTTCATACATTCTCCGATTTTGTCCATTACCCACTATCTGTCTGCTGATTCTCTGACTGTTGGCCTCCCCAATGTCGTAGTGTTGCGCAATCTCTGCCTGTTGTGTCTAATTGTTGCTTCCTTGTTTATTTTCTGGGCATTGCTCCATTCTTGCTCTGTTATCCACATGTGAATATTTATTCCATTGTTTGGAATCAAATTGTGATTTCAAAGCTCACTCGTGCATTAATGCGCCATTTCTCACAAAGTTACTCTGGTGCCTGAGTTGCTTGGTTGTCGCACCTCCAGCATCTATATAATTGTACTGTTGTTCTCTGACCGATGTTCCCTTGTGAACTTCCAGATTTTTATTTCTTGCGTTCTCTCCACCAGTTGCCGCGCTTCCAGACAATAACCTCTAGTTCTCTGAATCCAGTACCTGCTATCCAATTGTTTCCCTCTTGCTTGTACCCAAATTGTCATTCCACATGCTTTTGTCATTTATCAATTGCCTGTTCACAGGTTATAGGAGTAGAATTAGGCCATTCAGCCCATTGAGTCTACTCTGCCATTCAATCATGGCTGATCTCTGCCACCTAATCCCATTTTCCTGCCTTCTCCCCATAACCCTTGATACTTATTTTAATCAAGAACTTGTCTATCACTGCCTTAAAAATATCCACTGACTTAACCTCCACAGCCTTCTGCGGCAATGAGTTCCACAGCTTAACTACCCTCTGACTAAAGTAGTTCATCCCCACCTCCTTTTTCCAAGAACACCATTTAATTATGTTCATATTTTGTTTGGCCCATCGCCAAACAAAATGCTGTGCTTCCAATTCTGATATTGTTTATGTCTAATGCCAGCTCACTGGTTCCATTGCTTACTATCTTATTGTTACACCATTGTCCTGCTCTCTGAATGTTATTCAAGCACAAGTTTCAACATTTTTACTTCATTGCCGGTGCAATGTTTGCATTAGAATTTGTTCCAAGGGTGCTGGGGCTTATTGATCCATTACCCATTCCGGATTGCTCTTTCAATGCTGGCCTTGCTGATATGGACTTTACAGATATAATGTGGAAACAGGCCATTCGGCCCACCAAATCCATGCCGACCGGCAATCACCCCATACACCAGCACTATCCTACATACCAGAGACAATTTACAGAAGCCAATTAACTTACTAACCTGTATGTCTTTGGAGTGTGGGAGGAAACTGGGGCACCCAGCAAAAAAACCATGTAGTCACAGGGAGAACGTACAAATTCTGCACAGACAGCACCCGTAGCCAATATCGGACCTGGGCCTCTGGTGCTTTAAGGCAGGAACTCTACCGCTGCGCCACTGTGCCACTGTTAATTGCTTTATTGTTGCTTTATTGCCCCTGCGTTCTTACCATCCAGGACCATTGATGACTATTTACTACTTGAGTGCCTACTAGTTGTTAATTTGTGGTACTCTCTCAATTATATTCCATTGCTCATCTCCCAATTCTGATTCATGGACTCATAAAATTTACAATATCACTAGCCAGGTGGGCTGAGGAATGGTTGATGGAATTTAATACAGAGAAATGTGAGGTGTTGCATTTTGGGAAGCTTAACATGGGCAGGACCGACACAGTGAATGGTAGTGGTCTGGGGAGCGTTCAAGTGCAGAGAGATCTAGGAGTGCAGGTGCATGGTTCCTCGAAGGTCGAGTCGCAGTTAGATAAGGTGGTCAAAAAGGCTTTTGGCACACTTGCCTTAATCAGTCAGAGTATTGAGTATAGAAGTTGAGAGGTCATGTTGCAGTTATATAAGGCGTTGGTGAGGCCGCATTTAGAGTATTGTGTTCACTTCTCTTTGTTATAGGAAAGTTGGCGGGCAAGTGGAACTAGTGTAGCTGGGACATGTTGGCCGGTGTGGGCAAGTTGGGCTGAAGGGCCTGTTTCCACACTGTATCACTCTATGACTAATCACAGTATGTTTTCTTTTCCCTTTTGTTATGAAACTCAACTCTTGGTTGATTTCCCATATTCACTGATGTTTGCTCTGTTGTCTGCTCTGTGACTACCACCTGGCTTTCGGCCACATTTTTCTCTTCAGTTTGCACTGCCCACTTCTGATTGTTAGAACATTGCCCGATCTCTGGTTGCACTAATACTTGTTTTACAATGATTCCACCATGATACCATTGCATGTTCTCCAGTTGTCTATTCTCTGGTTTCACCACCCTCAGTCCTCCAGCAGTCACACCATTGTTCATGTATGATAGTTGTACCATTGCTTGTTCTTAGATGATTCCGCCATTGCCTGGTTTATGATATTTCCACAATTACCCATCTTCCGATGATTGTATCAATACATTTTGTCTAAAATATGCGCTAAAACCTGGTTGCTATTGGATGTATTCTTGGCTGTTTTTTGAAGGTGTCACATTCCCATTCTGTTTGTTTCCACCATTGTATTTTTTCTGTTTGTAGCAGCATTGCCTGCCTTTGGTTGTTTGCACCATTGCCTACTCTCTTACATTTGCACACTTGTGTGGTGTGCAGTGGTAGCAACATGTACTGTTTTGTATTCTCCGTTGCAATTTTCTGATTGTCTATTTTCTGCTAGTTGTTTTCTTGCCTGTTCTCAGATGGCCAGACCACAGCTTGGTCTTTAATTGCTGTCTGCTCTCCAGATTTTATGTCAAGTGCTGTTCCTGAATCACATTGTTTTGTTCACTCTGTGATGATTGCTAAATTGCCCTTTGTCTGTGACAGTTGTTCCATTCCCTACACTGTTTTTTCATTATTCTTTCTTCTGCTCTCTGATTATTGTTTTGTGCCTGCCTTTTGAATCTTAATCCATTGCTGCTGTCTCAGATTGTTGCTGCAATGCATGACCCTTGATCATTTGTCCAGTTCTCACTCTCTGTATTTTCTAAGTAGTCGGTTCTTCCCATTATTTCACTGGTTCAGATCCCAATCATTTTTCCCAATTCCTCTTTTTGATCCTGCTTTTCAGCCTGCTCTCTATTCAGTACTCCTTCACTTGGGCTTTATATGTTGCTTCATTTTCTTCTAGCAATATTTTTGCTTCATTTGCATGTTCTTTGTTCTGTTATCATGCCGCATTAACTATTGCCCATTCCCTTATCGATATTACTAAAAGTCTGATCTTGACCACTTCTTGTTGTTCTGTATATTGATTTTAGAAAAAAACATTGCCACTTATGGCAGTGATTTTTGGCAATCTTAGTCAGTCCCCCTCCGCTGTGCAGGACAAGAGGATTTTTCCCATTGATGAAAAATAAAAGAGTTATTAGTGTTTAAAACATGTTGAGATTCTCTCTCCTGAAGGCCAGGCCCCTTCCGGAGGGACTATAAAACCCGGACGTGTTGAGTGCCTCAGTCAGTCTCTGCAAGATGGGGGAGCGAGAGGGTCACGTCTCTCAGTCTGAGCTGTGAATAACACTGAACACATGTCTACAAAACTGTGAGTGGTTTTACTGACCTGTCAGTGCCCTTAATGTGGTTTGAAAATATAGTTTGGAAATGCTAAAGTTGTGTTGCCTTTTTTTTGGAAATGCTAAAGCTGTGTTGCCTTTGGTTTGGAAATGCTAACGTTGTGTTGCCTGTGGTTTGGAAATGCTACAGCTGTGTTGCCTTTGGTTTGGAAATGCTAAAGTTGCCATGCCTAATTAAAGTTGCGTAATTAAAGTTGCCTAATTGAAGTTGCTTTGCCTTCTATATCATTAAAAGTCTAATCTTGGCCACTTCCTGTTTGCGCTTTATATTGATTTTAGAAAAAACACTACCACGTACGGCTGTGATTTTTGGCCATCTTACGCTCAACAGGTGCTGAGAATTTTTCACATCAATGAAAAATAAAAGAGTTATTAGTGTTAAAAAAAGTTGAGATTCTCTCTTCTGTCAATCATGCCATGAAGGCCACGCCCCTTCTGGTGGGGGGGGGGGGATGGACTATAAAACCCAGAAGTGTGGGCGTGGCTCAGTCTCTGCAAGATGGAGGAGGGTGAGGTCATGACTCGCTGTCTTTAGTGGCCTTGCACCCTGCTTGAAATGGTGTGAAACTGCACTTGAATTTGGTGGCCTTGCACCCGGCTTGAAGTGAATCCATTCCGCCCACAATGTCCATACTAGCCCTCTGGAAACCAGTCCCTTCAGCCCACAACACCCATACTAGTGCTCCAGATACCCCCCCCCCCCCCGTGTGATGCTGGGTCCCAACGGGTCCCAATTAGTCTAGTTATTGTCCTATAAATTGTTTACTGACTGCAGTTTCATACAGGGTTTATTCACTGAGTTTGCTAAGTTGCTCAGTCAGTCTGCTCGTTGCTCCATTCCCATTTCTAACTATTGTTGGTTTATTACCTGAAACTCTTTTGCCTGATTGCCCTGATTGTTGCTCCTTCCCACATCACCTCTAATTATCAATCTGTTGCCTGATCTGTCAGATTGCGTTCTTAAATTGATAATCTTTTGCCTTTGTCCTTCATTGTTCTGCCTTTTCCTACATTCTGGCTGATCATCAGTTTCCCACTCGTACTGGTGAACAATCCTTTAACTATTATCTGTTTGATGACCATTTTTTGAGACAAGTGGAGTTTATTCTCAAATGCACAAGTACGGTGAGGTACAGATACAAAGAAAATCTTCCTTGCAGCTGCATCACAAGCACAGACTCATACAAACACACAAAAACATAAATTGTACATAAACTACACATAGATTCCACCAGAAAAGAAAATGAATATGCAAAAGCAAGACATTACTGTAAAACACAATTAGTTAATGTCCATGGTTGTGCAAGAGGTGGTCCGTGGTGGTCCATTGCTGAGGTAGGATTAGGGTTGTGTGATTCAAGAAACTAATGATTATAGATAAGTAGCTGTTTGCTGAAGCTGATGGTGTGGGATTTTTGGCCACTCTACTTTCTTCCTCGTGGTAACGGCAAGAAGAGGGCATGGCCCAGATGGTGTGAATCCTTTAATGATAGAAGCTGCCTTTTTGAGGAAGCGCCTCATGTAGATGGTTTCGATGGTGGGGAGGTACCATGGCGACGCTGGACTGGACTGAGTTCACCGATCTCTGCACTTCTGTTGTGGTGCATTGAAAGTGCTATACCAGGCCTGGATGCATCCAGTCAGATAGAAAGATACATTTGTTAGAGTATTCAGTGACCTCTGAATCTCTTTATACTTCAAAAAAAGCAAAGGGGCTGGCGTACCTTCTTCACAATTGCACCCATGTGCTGTGCCCAGGACTGATCACCCGAGATCTTAACGTCCAGGAAATTTAAGCTGCTATCTCTCTCCACTGCCGACCCTGCAATGAAGACTAGCTGGTTGGCATCTGATTATAGGTAGACAAAAATGCTGGAGAAACTCAGCGGGTGAGGCAGCATTTATGGAGCGAAGGAATAGTTGACGTTTCGGGTCGAGATCCTTCTTCAGACTGATGTCGGGGCGGGAAGAAGAAAGGAAGAGGCAGAGACAGTGGGCTGTGGGAGAGCTGGGGAGGGGAAGGAGGGGGAAAGCCAGGACTACCTGAAATTGGAGAAGTAAATGTTCATACCGCTGGGGTGTAAACTACACAAGTGAAATATGAGGTGCTGCTCCTCCAATTTGCAGTGGAACTCGCTCTCGCCATGGAGGAGGCCCAGGATAGAAAGGTTGGATTTGGAATGGGAGGGGGAGTTAAAGTGCTGAGCCACCGGGAGATCAGGTTGGTTAAAGCAAACTGAGCGGAGATGTTGAGCGAAGCGATTGCCAAGCCTGCGCTTGTTCTCACCGATACTTTTGTCTACTGTCTTATTGGTGATAGGTTGCCTGCACTGATTACTGATCCTTTGCCCATTTTATGACTGGGAATTATGAATTATTCTTCCATTATTCAGGGTCATGTGTTGATTCTCCAATGGATGTGCAATTTGTTACTATGATGCCACCTCTCTTGGATTATTCTTTTGTACCATAGAAGCTGTCATGAATAAGAAGAAAGCAAAATAATTTAGGTAAAGGAGAATAAGTCATGCATAAAATAGTGAAGCCCAATTGGCAATATTAAAGAATGCCAAACAAGGAGTGAAAAAGTAATTGGGCAATTTTTTAAAGAACAACTGTGAAACATCTTCAGAACACTTAAGTAGAATGTAGTAAGCAGTAATGACCTCGATATTCGGTCTCACAGGAAAATACAGCTCTACTTATTTCACATAAAGTTTGGAAGTCAGTAGAGAAACAAGAGCTGTTAAACATCACATTGTTTACAATAAGAAAGAAAGGATAGGAATGCAACTGAGAGTTGGATTCTTGTTTTTTTTTTTAATGTAATTGCATTTGTGTTGTGGAGCAAAAGAGTGTCTGCAGAAACTTTGTGTAAGCAAGTGACTGACAGTATGATCAGAAGCTGTGAGAATAAACCCTGCCATCCATCTCCTGCCCATCTCATTTTTGAGCAATCTGTGGAGCAGCTCACTTGAGCAGTTCCCTTTGGGGCAAGGGGTGGGCAACACTGGAAATGAGAAACAAATTCCTCATTATCTCTCGTATCACCCGAGTGGATGAAGTTACCAAGGTGATCTTGCTGGATCTTGCTGATCAGATTTGGGAAAGCCCAGGGCCTGGTGGACTGCTCCTCTTCTGAGCTGCAACAGATTTATCTGTGATTGTGTGGGGCCAACCTTTACAGGGGAGGCCTCCGTGCTAAATCTTTTGTTCCAGCCGCTAATGAAAGTGGCAGATTGTTGAAGATCCTCTCCTCTGGAACAGTCTCTGGAACAGTCTTACTCCGAACACTGCAAATGTGGAGGCTGTTGCTTGGTTTCACAATATGTATTTGCATAATAAATAATATAAAATAACCAGGAGTTCAGTTCCGTTTAGAAACCAGAGAGGTGAGTATTATAAGAACTAGGTGAAATATGTAGAGAAGCCAACACCACAAAAATACCAAGCAGCAATAGAAATTGGAGAGAGAAGCAAAAGCACAGAATGCAAAAATTGGAAACATAATACAGGGATGGTGGAGAAATATATTAAAGAGTGAGGAAAAGTAGCGGAATAACTTTCCAATAATGATACCTCAAACATTCAATATTAGTCAAGATTAGATGAAATTGTATGAAGCTGTTACAGTGATATTGGTAGATGGTGTCATCTGTGACTGGATAAGGTCAGTTTCGGGGAAGGGATCACTGAGACTCTTGATGGTGGAAACACCATCTAAAGGCAGACGAGTTATTCATTGATGTAGCTGCAACCTATGCCATAGCTACAGGAAAGAACAAGCTAATGAATGAGTCAGTGGACCGTCCAACATCCAACACCAGAATCAGCTCATTCCCTGAGGTTGAGGGCAGGTTCATGAGCTCTGACAGAATCTGACTGATGGCGACACAAGAACTGCAGATGCTGGAGCCCTGAACAAAATACTCAGCAAGTCGGGTCTCATCTGGGGAGGGAATAGACAGGTGATATTTTTGGTCTGGACCCTTCTTCAGACTGATGGCTGATTTGAGTGATGCTGGCTAAGCCAATTCTCATAATGACATTTTGATAATGTGTCTACTTTTATTATTGGACAGATTTAAATTATAAAATATTTCAATACTTTTGGGCTGCTCTTGCTAACAATTGTTTGGAAATATCACTTGGAAAAAGCACTATTTTCAGCAGCATTTCATTAATCTCTAACAGTAGAGAGAAGGGGAAGTGTGTGTGTGTGTGGGGGGGGGAGGGGGGGGGGAGATTATGAGATCAGTGAATTGATATATAAAACCTTGTAAAATTGAGCACATATATGGACAAAAAGCAATGTGACTATTTGTAACTCGGTGTTTAACAACAGTGATTATGCAGGATTTCACTACAGTTTATTGCAATAGTCTTCTGTAATCCTGCCCTGATTACATTGTATACAGCAAATGCTGTGATATTGGCATCTGAGATTATTGACCCTGTGATATGTGACATAAACTCTGATGATTGATCACAATGTTGGATAAGAGATACGAATTAGGGAATTACAAGCAATAATCTAATCATGGGATCAGAGGGTATTCATGAACAGCAAGTGAAGTGAGTCCAGTTCAGGAACATAATCTTCATCTGCAGATTGGATTATAGTCTTGACCTATCAAGCATTGAAATCTCTGCCTTGTATCATCACTGATGTTTAAAGTGGGTACATAGAGATCGCTTATAGATTTGTACTGTATGTCTGTGAGGCTGAAATGTTGTGAGGTCGGAGAAAAGGCAAGACTTTAACATCCACTCAGAATGCTGCTGTCTTGGAGGCTTATTGTCTGTGTCCTAGGCTTGTTTATTGTAAAGTCTTCCCCGTCCATTCTCACAGAATAAGGGTGAATTATGTTCAGGAAAATCATTAAAGGGTCCTCTTCAAGGATGAATAAAGCAGTAGAAAAGATGAGGGATCCCAAGGGACAGTGATTAGGAAATTGCAAGTGTGGGTTTGAAAGTTTGTAAAGATTGGACTGAAAGTTCCTTACAAAGCCCACAACTACTTTGCACCCACAAGCTTGCTGATGGATGAATGAAATGTAGAATTACATCTGAATGCTGAAGAAGTTGCTGGTTGCATAGGGTTGGTGACAGCAATTGTAAATACCAGGGCCAGGTAAATTTAAAAGGCTCTATGAAGTAAAAACAAGCTAAATAAATAGCATAAAATGGTATTTTTCCCTTTTTGGTCACTTATGCCAGTAGTGCCGGCAATGTTTGGTTGGTCCTAGTGGGGTGTTGCTTTTGGAAACAGTACCAGGCCATCCACAGGATTCGTGGGTCCCCTACATACCTATGAGCTCTCAAGATATTATTAAATTTAAATATACGATGTATGTACATACATTTACTACCATGAATAGCAGAACTAACTTCCAATCTCTCTCCACGCTAAGTTGTTCTTTCTTATCAGTCTGTGCATTTGATACCATTCATGACAATACTGTGGAGGCATGGTTACTTACCATATCAAGATATTTTCCGATTTGAGGGTAAAATTGAGCTGTGGACATCTACAAGAACGTAACTTGTTAATTATCTGGCGATGGTTTGTACAGTTAGTAACAATCATTGCTGATCATTGTATCATTTAAAATGCAGCAAGACAATTAAAAACATGCAGACATATGCAGCAGCATGCTTGAAAAATCAGGGACTTCCAGAGAGCCAAGAATTCAGCTCTGGTTGCAGCTGGCCCATTCATCGCAACAAAAATCATGTACGCCTTCACAGAGACACTGTGAAATAACCCCCTTTGGCTGGCTACAATTTATTTATCCATTCTCCAAAACTCACTTGGATTTGTCAATTTCAAAATTTGTTTCTCCACGTAATGGCAATGAATGATCAATTTCTGCTATCATATTTGACCCCTTCATGTTGATCTTGCCTTTGAGGGCCCAGCATCACTCAGGCACCACCATCGCACTGGAGCCAATATAGTGACTGGTGCATGCCTGCTGAATACAAATGTCTCACTGACGACCACTGGAAACTCACTTTGGGCTCTTAGGGCTAGCAGAATCAAGGGATATGAGGAGAAGGCAGGAATGGGGTACTGATTGTGAATGATCAGCCATGATCACAATGAATGGCGCTGCTGGCTCGAATGGCCGAATGGCCTACTCGTGCACCTATTTTCTATGTTTCCGTGTTAAGAAGAAGCTATTCTGCCCAACACGCCTGTGCTGGCCCTTTGAAAGACTGCCCACTCTCTCTTCAGTGCTCTGCATTTTGTTTTTCCAAATAAGATCCAATTCTCTTTTGAAAGTTACAATTGAATCAGTTTCCACTACACTTTCAGGTTGTACTTTTTGAACTTGACAATGCATCATTTAAAATTAAATCACTTTTTTTTTGCCCAAAAATATCACCAAAAATAAATCCTACGATAATGCCTCCAACAACTTTGGATAATCTCCAATTAATATGGCATGACTGTTTGTTAATATATTCTTTAAAAAACAGGCTAATTATGACATAAACAATTTGAATTCAGTTCTAGCAAAATACAATGTATCTTCTTTGTTGCTTTCTAATTCCAAACTGTTAATCAAACAATAGAAATAATTCTTGTTCCAAGGAATGGTGAGGAAATAAGAATCCTAAAGCTAGCTAATGATATTTCCACATTCAGGATGAGTTGGCCATTTTTGCTTGTCATGTTCAGTTTTAATTGGGAGATAGTTGGTGAAAAAAATGTGCAGTTCTTTGAAATTAAAGGCAAATTAAGTCTTGGCCAAAAGAGTGCAAAAAACAAAGAGCGGTGTGAGTACTTGAAGGGTGACTTCATGTGACATGTTTTGCAATGCTGGCTCTTACATTATAGGTGTAGGGGGAGGGGTTGGAGATGGGTGGAATTCTTCTGAGCTGGTTCCCAGATGCCCAGGTTTGCCTGACTGTTTTAATGCCAGCTGGTTGCGTTACAGGCCCTTGCTTCCACCCGCCAGATTTGTCAATGTCTGCTGTGCCTAGGCAGAGACCCAGGAGAAACTCCTTGTAAGAATATTGCTGACTAGCCTACCATCAAATGATGGTGACTGACACCCCAGCGTGACAAGCTGTTGCTTTGAGAGCTCACTGACCTAAACCACATATGTCACCTGAAAGACAACGAGGGTATTCGGCATTAGCACAAGATAGAAGGTTGAGAATCAGTAACTTTCCCTATTGCACCATATGATTTCCTTTTCCAACAGAGTTGAGAGCATATTAAATGGGACACATACGAGGAAAGAGGGCAGAGTGATTATGGAGGGGAGCAATGTAACTAGAGCGAATGGGCTTGGAAATGAGCAGCATCCAAGATTGCAGGGAACATTTTGCTGGATAGAGGGAGGGAATTTGGGCTATTTGATGATGTAATGGTTTGCTGGGGTAATGGTTGCCCAAGGCAGAAATGTGCTTAGTTGTTTGTTTACGTCACCTGAGATTCACAGAACAAAAGTAGTGTTTGCATGAATATAACGCAGTGGTTTTGTGGCATTTATAGCATGGCTCTGAAGGCTGAGATTTCGTCAAGCTGTGCAGAATGTGTTACCTGATTCGGGCTGTTCCCAAGAATCAACAGTACACATTTGCCCAGATATTGTGGAGAATTAGTGGCAAGTGCCTAATCTTCCGACGTTGCTGTCAGATGTGGTATTATTCAAGGATGCACTTTGATTTTCAACATTTTGTGAAACCTAGCTCTGGAGCATGAATTTGTAATCATTTATCAGCACTGAGAAATATGGCAAGTGATCTGGCTACCTCCTTCAAGGCAAAATCAGGAGGCAGCTCAAACGACAGGGAAGCATCATACTCTGACGAGCTCAACGCGTTCTATGCACGCTTTGATAGGGAGAACACTGATGTATCTTCCCGAGTCTCATTTGCCCTGATGGTATTACAGTCACAGTCACAGAGGCCGACGTCAGAAGATCCTTCAGGGGTGTGAACCCTTGGAAAGCGCCTGGACCTGATGGTATACCCGGTTGAGTTCTCAAAACCTGTGCAGACCAACTGGCGGGAGTTTTTGCGGACATTTTCAACCTTTCACTTCTGAGGTATGAGGTTCCCACCTGCTTTAAGAGGGCATCCATAATACCTGTGCCCAAGAAGAGTAAGGTGATGTGCCTCAATGATTATCGACCAGTGGCACTAACGTCTGTGGTGATGAAGTGCTTTGAGAGGTTGGTTATGGTGCAAATCAATTACCTCAACAAGAACCTTGACCCATTACAGTTCGCCTACCGTCACAATAGGTCATTGGAGAATGCGATCTCACTGGACCACTTGAACAATAAAAACACCTATGTCAGGCTGTTGTTTATAGACTACAGCTTGGCGTTCAATACCATCATGCCCTCCAAGCTGGTTACCAAGCTCACTGAACTGGGTCTCTGTGCCATCCCTCTGCAATTGAATCCTCGACTTCCTCATCCACAGACCAGTCTGTTCGAATTGGCAGAAACACTTCAGCCTCAGTAACAATCAGTACAGGAGCACCTCAAGGCTGCATGCTCAGCCCCCTGCTCTACTCACTCTATACCCATGACTACGTAGCCGGACATAGTACAAACTCTATCATTAAGTTTGCCGACGACACCACTGTTGTTGGACAAATCACAGTATAGGCGAGTCAGAGTATAGAAGTGAGATCGGCCAATTGACCAAATGGTACCAGCACAATAACCTGGCTCTCAACACCAGCAAAACCAAGGAACTGATTGTGGACATTGGTTGGGGAAGGGGAAGGATGAGGACCCACAATCCTGTTCACATCAATGGGACAATGGTGGAGAGGGTCAAATAACTTCAAATTCCTGGGTGTGCATATTTCCAAAGATCTTTCCTGGACCCAGCACACTGATGCAATTATAGAGAAGGCACATCAGCGACTCTACTTCCTGAGAAGATTACGGCATGTCGAAAGAGGCTTCTCCTGAACTTCTACAGGTGTACAGTAGAGAGCACACTGACTAGTTGCATCATGGCCTGGTTCGGCAACTTGAACGTACATCTTGGAGCGGAAAAGACTACAAAAAGTTGAGACCACTGCCCAGTCCATCGCTGGCCTTGACCTCCTCACCATCGAAAGGATCTATCGCAGTCACTGCCTCAAAAAGGCTGCCAACATCAACAAAGACCCACACCATCCTGGCCACACACTCATTTCACCATTGCCATTGGGAAGAAGGTACAGGAGCCTGAAAACGGTAACGGCCAGGTTCAGGAACAGCTTCTTCCCTACAGCCATCAGGCTATTAAACATGACACCAAATAAGCTCTGAACTGCAACAGACTATTATTTGTCATTTGAGCGTTTGTCATTTATTGAGTATGTGTGCATGTATATATACACACTGAAGTTTTTTACTTCTCCCGTTATGTAATATGTTTACATATTCTGTTGTGCTGCAGCAAGTAAGAATTTCATTGTCCTATCTGGTACATACGCCAATAAAACATTCTTGACTCTTGACTCTTGAACTGTGCCAGGTAGACTCTGTGCAGAGCTACGTGGCTAGAAATACATCCCTGGACAGTGACTCATAAGATTATGAGAGATAGGAGCAGAATTAGGCCATTTGGCCCATCAAGTCTACTCCGCCATTAAATCATGGTTGATCTATCTATCCCTCCTAACCCACTCCCCTGCCTTCTCCCCATAACCTCTGTCACCCATACTAATCAATAATCTATCTATCTCTGCCTTAAATATATCCGCTGACTTTGCCTCCACATCCTTCTGAGGCAAAGATTTCCACAGATTCACCACCCTCTGATGAAAGAAATTCCTCCTCATCTCCTTCCTAAAAGAAAATCCTTTAATTCTGAGGCTATGACCTCTAGTCCTAGACTCTCCCACTAGAAACTAAATATTCCAGGATTTTGTTGCTTCAAGTGTGATAGAATTGGAGGGGCAAGAGGTGGAGGTGTTGCATTACTAATCGGGGAAGATATTACAGCAGTGCTTTGGCGGGATAGATTGGAGGGCTCATCTAGGGAGGCTATTTGGGTGGAACTGAGAAGTGGGAAAGGGGTAGCAACATTTATAGAGGTGTATTATAGACCGCCAAATGGGGATCGAGAATTGGAAGAGCAAATATGTAAGGAGATAGCAGATATTAGTAGTAAGCACAAAGTAGTGATTGTGGGAGATTTCAACTTTCCACACATAGATTGGGAAACATTCGGTAAATGGGCTGGATGGTTTGGAGTTTGTAAAATGTGTGCAGGATAGTTTTTTGCAGCAATACATAGAGGTACCTACTAGAGGAGGGGCAGTGTTGGACCTCCTGTTAGGAAATGAGACGGGACAGGTGGCGGAGGTATGCGTTGGGGAGCACTTCGGGTCCAGTGATCACAATACCATTAGTTTCAATATAATTATGGAGAGGGTCAGAACTGGACCTAGGGTTGAGATTTTTGATTGGAGAAAGGCTAACTTTGATGAGATGCAAAATGATTTAAAAGGAGTAAACTCGGACATTTTGTTTTATGGGAAGGATGTAGAAGAGAAATGGAGGACATTTAAAGGGGAAATTTTAAGAGTACAGAATCTTTATGTTCCTGTTCGGTTGAAAGGAAACAGTAAAAATTGGAAAGAGCCCTGGTTTTCAAGGGAAATTGGACATCTTGTTCGGAAAAATAGGGAGATCTACAATAATTATAGGCAGCAAGAAGTAAATGAGGTGCTTGAGGAGTATAAGGAATGTAAAAAGAATCGTAAGAAAGAAATTAGAAAAGCTAAAAGAAGACATGAGGTTGCTTTGGCAAGTAAGGTGAAAGTAAATCCAAAGGGTTTCTACAGCTATATTAATAGCAAAAGGATAACGAGGGATAAAATGAGGAGTAATATGAGGGGGAACTTCTTTACGCAGAGAGTGGTGGCGGTGTGGAATGAGCTCCCAGTGGAAGTGGTGGAGGCAGGTTCATTGGTATCATTTAAAAATAAATTGGATAGGCATATGGATGAGAAGGGAATGGAGGGTTATGGTACGAGTGCAGGCAGGTGGGACTAAGGGGAAAAAAATTTGTTCGGCATGGACTTGTAGGGCCGAGATGGCCTGTTTCCGTGCTGTAATTGTTATATGGTTATATGGTTATATGGTTAAAATTGGTCCATTGGAGAGACAGAGTGGACAGCTATCTGCAGAGCCAAAAGAGATGGGGGAGATATTGAACAATTTCTTTTCGTCGATATTCACCAAGGAGAAGGATATTGAATTATGTGAGGTAATGGAAACTAGTAGAGTAGCTATGGATACTATGAGTTTCAAAGTAAAAGAAGTACTGCCACTTTTGAAAAATATAAAAGTGGATAAGTCTCCAGGTCCTGACAGGATATTCCCTAGGACATTGAGGGAAGTTAGTGTAGAAATAGCCGGGGCTATGACAGAAATATTTCAAATGTCATTAGAAATGGGAATAGTCCCCGAGGATTGGCGTACTGCGCATGTTGTTCCATTGTTTAAAAAGGGTTCTAAGAGTAAACCTAGCAATTATAGGCCTGTTAGTTTGACTTCAGTGATGGGTAAATTAATGGAAAAGATACTTAGAGATAATATATATAAGCATCTGGATAAACAGGGTCTGATTAGGAAAAGTCAGCATGGATTTGTGCCTGGAAGGTCATGTTTGACTAATTTTCTTGAATTTTTTGAAGAGGTTACTAGGGAAATTGACGAGGGTAAAGCAGTGGATGTTGTCTATATGGACTTTAGTAAGGCCTTTGACAAGGTTCATCATGGAAGGTTGGTTAAGAAGGTTCAACTGTTGGGTATAAATGCAGGAGTAGCAAGATGGATTCAACAGTGGCTGAATGGGAGAATCCAGAGGGTAATGGTGGATGGTTGTTTGTCGGGTTGGAGGCAGGTGACTAGTGGGGTGCCTCAGGGATCTGTGTTGGGTCCTTTATTGTTTGTCATGTACATCAATGATCTGGATGAAGGTGTAGTAAATTGGATTAGTAAGTATGCAGATGATACCAAGATAGGGGGTGTTGTGGATAATGAAGAGGATTTCCAAAGTCTACAGAGTGATTTAGGCCATTTGGAAGAATGGGCTGAAAGATGGCAGATGGAGTTTAATGCTGATAAATGTGAGGTGCTACACCTTGGCAGGACAAATCAAAATAGGACGTACATGGCAAATGGTAGGGAATTGAAGAATACAGTTGAACAGAGGGATCTGGGAATAACCGTGCATAGTTCCTTGAAGGTGGAATCTCATATAGATAGGGTGGTAAAGAAAGCTTTTGGTATGCTAGCCTTTATAAATCAGAGCATTGAGTATAGAAGCTGGGATGTAATGTTAAAATTGTACAAGGCATTGGTGAGACCAAATCTGGAATATGGTGTACAATTTTGGTCGCCCAGTTATAGGAAGGATGTCAACAAAATAGAGAGAGTACAGAGGAGATTTACTAGAATGTTGCCTGGGTTTCAACAACTAAGTTACAGAGAAAGGTTGAATAAGTTAGTTCTTTATTCTCTGAAGCGCAGAAGGTTAAGGGGGGGACTTGATAGAGGTCTTTAAAATGATGCGAGGGATAGACAGTTGATGTGGATCAGATTTTACCTTTGAGAATAGGGAAGATTCAAACAAGAGGACATGACTTCAGAATTAAGGGACAGAAGTTTAGGGGTAACATGAGGGGGAACTTCTTTACGCAGAGAGTGGTAGCAGTGTGGAATGAGCTTCCAGTGGAAGTGGTGGAGGCAGGTTCGTTGGTATCATTTAAAAATAAATTGGATAGGCATATGGATGAGAAGGGAATGGAGGATTATGGTATGAGTGCAGGCAGGTGGGACTAAGGGAAAAAAACGTTGTTCGGCACGGACTTGTAGGGCCGAGATGGCCTGTTTCCGTGCTGTAATTGTTATATGGTTATATGTTATAG
Source organism: Leucoraja erinaceus (assembly GCF_028641065.1). NCBI lineage: Eukaryota > Metazoa > Chordata > Chondrichthyes > Rajiformes > Rajidae > Leucoraja > Leucoraja erinaceus. Next base: position 54,539,132 of record NC_073379.1, read on the forward strand.
ACGCGAGACACACGGCACACTCACTGGTGCATTGCACTATGCCTCCAAAACCTCTCCAATGGAATGCATTTCCGAGGCGGAGTGTACTGTGCTGATTCTTTATAGAATAAGATCTGTTTGTGCTTCAATTTTTTGAATGATTATTATAATCATTTGAGTGGTTAATATAAATAATAATTGACAAGAACCAGGGGTGGATGAGAATTTTCCTTACATGTTGAGCATTTAGGAACAGGATCAGAATTCTTGAAATGACAGCAGAAGCAGATTCTAAACTAGCATTGGGTATATAATTGATGAAGAAATGTTCATAAAACTGTATGGAAGCTAGCCCAGGGATAAAGACTGAATAAACGATCACCTGCATCATGTTATTCTATGGGCTGGGGTGATTTTATTTCAATAGAATGTCATCCTTAACTTTATTTTAACAGTGCAATGTGATTCGTAAATCTAATTATGAGGAGAATAATTTTGCGAATTAGGAGTGGAGAGCAAATGTGAAAAATAACTGGTTATAAAACCGAGAAATAAATGCATCTACTGGGAGAAAAAAAGAAATGATTTTAAGAGCCCAATAGGGAAAACATGCATAGGAAGTATTGGCCATAAAAATATAAGAGTACTGCTGTAAGTTAAGATGTGGAGCTACAAGTGAGCACTGACTTGGTGTACAATTCTTACAGATTTTTACAGATATTCAAATTATATGTTAAATTATTTTCTTTTTTTTTAAATGTCTGTGCCTGCAAGTTTAATCTTTGGGCCCTATCAAGCTTCAAAATAAAATTGGGAAGTAATGAAAGATCAAAGAAACCAGTTTTAGAAAAAAATTCAGATAACGTTAAAAATAATGACTTGGAAATTAACTTTAATAGTTTGTTGAGTACTAGACCCTAAGCAACTTGACAAGATAAAATTGCTTTTTTTAAGTTGACATTTGCTTCCAGTGGGAATTTAGTTTCACAAGGTAATGTCAATAAACTGGTAGCACACTACAAACCAATTAGTAAAAGCTTTTTAAGGAGTGTTACTGTAGAAAATATTTTTTTAAATGCCAACAGTATAATATCACATTACTTTTTTTGGAAGAATTTGCAGTGCTTAGGATTATTTGAGCTTGGTTATGATGTTAACTTGGTGACTGAAAAAATAACTTGCTGATACTTGGAGCCATATTCATAGCGTAATACATCATGGAAACAGGCCTTTTGGCCCAAATTCTCCACAACGACCAAGGTGCTTCATCTACACTAGTCCTACCTGCCCCTGTTTGGCCCATATCCCACTGTCCTTTTTATCCCTTTACCTGTATGGAATTTGTACGTTCTCCCTGTGATCTGTGTGGGGTTTCTCCAGTTTCCTCTCACACTCCAAAGATGGACAGGTTTGTAGGTTAATTAGCTTGGTATAATTGTAAATTATCCCAAGTATGTGTAGGAGGATAGCTTTAGTGCGCAAGGATCGCTGGTCAGTGCGGATTCAGTGGGCCGAAGGCCTGTTTCCACACTGTATCTCTAAACTAAACTAAACTAAACTAAATGACAGACGAAACTGACTAGCCTCAATGATATGGATGAAATAACTTCAATTTAAAGAGAGGCTATAACAAGAAGCAAACAAGCAATGCAGATTTTATGGATAAAAATTAGAAATAAAGAAGAATTTAAGGCTGTTTTGTGAGCTCTGCATAGGTCCCCTGATAGCAATAATGAAGTCGAGGAATGTTTAAATGTGTAAAGTAGATGAGGAGGTGGCAAAGGGCGAGTGGTTTGAATGGAAGTTGTTGAACCATGTTTCAATTGAGAAAGCAGAGAGAACGGTAGAGAATATTTGGATGTGTGTTTCGGTTAGCTTTATTACATTAATATGTCCCTGAACAAATGTTTTAGACTTTGTTAGATTTACTGAAAAGTAAAGAGTCAAATGTAATTAATGGTCTAATGGGGTGTGAGTGTTTATCTCATACAATCATAATATGATTGAATTGAATCTTATGTTTGAAAGGAAGAAACACAAAACAGATAAAAGGATTCACAATTTCAATAAGGTTGACTTCCAGGCAAGAGACAGGGACCATCCATGTTTAAATTTTTGTCTGTTAATGGGTAAATTGAAATAAGATCAAAGGGATCTGTTTAAAACTCAGTGTGACGGAGAACTACTTCAGGTGCCGACATGGCAAGAACATCTAGTGCCAAAATAAACCCATGGATGACCAAAGATGTAGGAGAGAACAAAACTGAAAGGGAAATTATACAAAGATGCAAAAAAATGATTGGGGAAATATACGCCGTATATTTCTATATACTTCCAGATGACATTTGTTATAGTCCAGATATTTATTGGCTCTGCGCGGAGGAGTGTTAAAGGGGAACAGCACCTAGTATTCTACTTGGAATTTGCCTCGTTACTTACAATCCAATGGTTTGAACATTGAATTCCCCAATTTTAGTTAACTCACTCTCACCTTTTTTTCCCCACTCTCTTCCTCATGCCCCACCCAGCTGCACATCCATTTCGATCACTATTCCACCCCCCTTTCTCTTTCTCCCAGTGTCTGCACCTATATCCATTCCTATGGTTTCACATTTTATTCCTCTCCTTATCTTGGACCCTTTGTCTCCATTTTCCCCTCTAGCGTTTGTCCACCCATCTGCCAAACAAACACCCTCATCTGTACCCACTTGCCAGGCTTTGTCCAACCCAACACTTTCCCAGCATTCTCCCCCTACTTCAATCAGTCTGAAAAAGGGTCCTGACCCGAAACATTGCCCATTCATGTTCTCCAGAGATGCTGGGTTACTCCTGTACTTTAGGTTTTATTTTTGCAATCCAGCATCTGCAGTTACTTGTGTCTGCATTAAAGAGTCATTCGGTCTCATTCAGCACCTAAGATTAGTATCTGCAGAGTACCTTTGCAGTTGGCGCACTGTGCAGCCATTATCCACTGGTGTAGAGGGAAGGAACGCATGAGGTAATGCATAAAGTGCCATTCAAGCAGGATGCTTGGATCTTGTTGGTGTCAAGTTTCTGGAGAGTTGTTGATGCTATACTCATTTTAGTTTTAGGTTTATTATTGGCACTGTACTGAGGGACAGTGAAGAGCTTTGTTTTACATGCTATAAAAACAAATCAAATCAGATCATCCATCTAAGTAGAATTCAATTTTTTTATCCCTTAATATATTTTTAATACAAATACATATATTCTTAACATATTATTATATTATAATAATATATTCTTAATGCAAATAGATTTGTCCCTTGTAGGTGGTGGAATGGTTTTGGAGAATCAGTGAGTGAGTCACTCGCTGTGGGATATTCTGCCACTTGACTGGTTCTTGGAGCCACAGTATTTCTATACTGTGGCTGCTCTGGTTGCATTTCTGGTCAATGCCGACCCCATGTGTTGAGAGACGCATTGATAGTAATACCATTGAATATCAAGGGTAGGTCATCAGACTCTCACTTGTTGGAGATGGATATTCTCTGTCACTTTTGTGGTGGGAATGTTACTTGTTGCAACAATGTGATAATATGATAATGGATATAAAACTCATGTGATAAGCCTTGTAGTCTGATCATATTTTAATCTGGTGATCATACATATAACCATATTCATTTATTTTTGGTCTTTGATGTTCATGTGCAAAGATTTGTGGTTTAATAACATATGAATGGTGATAGCTGGCAGTTCTTTCATAACTCAGTGTTATGACATGGTTGAATTCTATAACGGTGACCGTTTCTTTGATCTCAAGTAATTTATTCTGTGTTTCAGACTCAGTCTCCATCCATTCTGAGGAGATCCTGAGCATCTCTGATGTTATTAGATTTCCTTAAACCTTCTGCAGTTGTTTGTTTACTTGAATTATATTTCTGCTGCTGTTATACAGTCATAAAGTCATTTAGAAACATAGAAAACAGGTGCAGGAGTAGGCCATTCAACCTTCGAACCAGTACTGCCATTCAATATGATAATGGATGATCATCCAGAATCAGTACCGTTCCTGCTTTCTTGCTATTGAGGGAGTACAGCGTAGGTTTACAAGGTTAATTCCAGGGATGGCGGGACTGTCATATGCTGAGAGAATGGAGCTTGTATACTCTGTAGTTCAGAAGGATGAGAGGGTATCTTATTGAAACATATAAGATTATCAAGGGTCTGGGCACGCTAGAGGTATGAAACATGTTCCCAATGTTGGGGGAGTCCAGAACCAGGGGCCACAGTTTAAGAATAAGGGGTAAGCCATTTAGAAAGGAGACAAAGAAACGCTTTTTCTCACAGAGAGTTGTGAGACTGTGGAATTCTCTGCCTCAGAGGGCGATGGAGGACGGTTCTCTGGGTACTTTCAAGAGAGAGCTAGATAGGGCTCTTAAAGATAGCAGAGTCAAGGGAAATGGGTAGTAGACAGGAACGGGGTACTGATTGGGGATGATCACATTGAACGGCGGTGCTGGCTCGAAGGGCCGAATGGCCTACTCCTGCACCTAGTGTCTTTTGCCTATTGTCTATTTCTCCCCATATCCCTTGATTCTCTTAGCCCCGAGCTATATCCAAGAGCACAAAAATGGTTCTTCGACCAAACTTGTCTATGTTGACCAAGATGCCCCATCCAACCTAGTCCCACTTGCCTGCATTTGGCCCATATCCCACCCAACCTTTCCTCTCCATGTACCTGCCCAAAAGTTTTGAACATTTTGTTCTTGTACCTGCCTCAACTACTTAATCTAGCAGCTTGTTCCATATACTCAACACATTGTGTGTGAAAAAGATGCCCATCGCTTCCCTTTAAATCTTTCTTCTTTCATTTTAAATCTATACCATTCTCGTTCTTGATTTCGCTACCCTGGGAAAAAGAACCCTCTGCTTTACAGTCATCACCAGCACCCTGCCGTTCACCGTCAAGAACCTGTCCTGGTTTGACTCACATAATGCACACTTAGTTTTAGTTCAGTTTAACAGTTTAGCTTTGCTGAGCATACAGAATGGAAATGGGCCCTTTGGCCCATTGAGTCCATGGCGATCATCGATTAGTTGTCTACACTAATTCAATGTGATCACACTTTTTCATCCATTGCCTACACGTTAGGCGGAATTAACCTCAAAATCCACATCTTTGGAATGTGTTTCAAACAAGAGGACATGACTTCAGAATTAAGGGACAGAAGTTTAGGGGTAACATGAGGGGAAACTTCTTTACTCAGAGAGTGGTAGCAGTGTGGAATGAGCTTCCAGTGGAAGTGGTGGAGGCAGGTTCGTTGGTATCATTTAAAAATAAATTGGATATGCATATGGATGAGAAGGGAATGGAGGGTTATGGTATGAGTGCAGGCAGGTGGGACTAAGGGAAAAAAAGTTGTGTCGGCACGGACTTGTAGGGCCGAGATGGCCTGTTTCCGTGCTGTAATTGTTATATGGTTATATGGTGTGAGGAAACCGGAGCTCCCGGAGAATGTGCAGGGAGAATGTCACAGGGAGAATGTGCAAATGTTACACTGTCAACATAGGTCAGGATTTAACCCAGGTTTCTGGCACTAACAGGCGTCAGCTCTGCCAACTGTGCCGCCCTTAATTACTCATCAGAATTAAACTCAATTTGCAATTCCTCGACCCATTTGCCCAGCTGATCAAGATCTGCAAATTTACTAATCAAGTTTTGTACATTCTCATCCAAGTCATTGATATACATGACAACCAGCAATGGGCCCTGTGCAGATTCCCAAGGCATATCACTAATCCCAGGCCTCCAGTCTGAAAATCAACTTCCCACCACCACCTTCTGTTTCCTACCAGGAATCCAATTCTGTGACAAATTAGCTACTTTCCGTGCATCCCAACCAATCTAATCTTCCAAAGCAACCTACCATGTGGAACTTTTTCAAAGCACTTGTTTAGATCCATATAGATTGTGTCAACAGCCCTGGTTACCATCAACCTTCCTGGTTACTTCTTCAAAAAATCCGTGAGACTCGATCTGCCACACAGTAAACCATAGAAACATAGAAACATAGAAAATAGATGCAGGAGTAGGCCATTCGGCCCTTCGAGCCTGCACCGCCATTCAATATAATCATGGCTGATCATCCAACTCGGTATCCCGTACCTGCCTTCTCTCCATACCCCCTGATCCCTTTAGCCACAAGGGCCACATCTAACTCCCTCTTAAATATAGCCAATGAACTGGCCTCAACTACCCTCTGTGGCAGAGAGTTCCAGAGATTCACCACTCTGTGTGAAAAATGTTTTTTTCATCTCGGTCCTAAAGGATTTCCCCCTTATCCTTAAACTGTGACCCCTTGTCCTGGACTTCCCCAACATCGGGAACAATCTTCCTGCATCTAGCCTGTCCAACCCCTTAAGCATTTTGTAAGTTTCTATAAGACCATGCTGACTATCCAGTTTGAGAAAGGTCCCAAAGCAAAGCATTGCTTATCCATCCTCCAGAGATGTTGCCTGACCTGCTGAGTTACTCCAGCGCTTTGTGTTCTATCCCTTATCCACCTCTATCTTTCCAAATGCATGTACATCTTACATCCCCCAAAATCTTCTCCAGTAACTTTCCAACCACAGATGTTAGGCTCACTGGTTCATAGTTCCCAGTTTTTTTCATTACAGTCCTTTTTAGCAAGGAGTACAGTATTAACCACATTCCAGTCTTCATTGACATTTGTGCATGATTACTGTCTGTAACATTACGATTGGTTAATTGCCAAGGAACCAGCCAAGGAATGTGCAACAAAGTCTTTATCAGTAAAATCCTTTTTCATAGCAGCGATATTCAATGGAAAGACGGCATGTGCTGCTGTTTGTAGAACTGCTGCCTCACCTACCATTGAACAAGGTTCAATCCGCAAATGCCATTTGTGTGGAGCCAGTATGCTTTCTCTGTGAGGACTGGATAGGCTTCCCCTCTGGCTTCCCCTGTGCTCCCAAGATACATTGGATGGTAGATAAATAAGCCAGTGTAAACCTCCATGCGTACAGCCAAGTGATCAAACGTGGGGATTGAGGTGGCAGGGGCGTGGAGGGGGATGGGTGAGGGAGGAGGGCGGGTGGATGGAAATATGGGTAGAATAAAATAAATTTAAGAATAATGTAAAGGAGTACTTCATGGTTGGCACAAACGCAAGGGGTGACGGGTTTGTTTCCGTGTTGTATCTCTCTACATTACTCTAATTTGCGGGTAAATCTCTAGAGGTGAAACGCATAGGAAAGCATGTAACAAAGTGTAGGAACGAGCTGTTTGCACTGGAGATAGACATAAGATACTGGGGTGAATAAGCGGGTCGGGCAGCATCTCTGGTAAAAGGAATAGGTGACATTTTGGTGTCTGAAGAAGGTGTCTCGACCCAAAACCGATTCCTTTTCTCCAGAGAAGCTGCCTGACCTGCTGAGATACTCCAGCATTTTGTGTCCAAAACGGTGTAATTAATAGAATAAAAATGAACTGCACTTCTTGAAGAATTTGAAAATAGCCGAAGTATATCACCGTGTAGGTACAACTACATAAGAAAAAGAGATGGAAATATCATGATATAGTTAAGACAGTATGCATTGGTGACTGTAGTCAATAGCACAGTAATTAATGATTGTAAATAATTGTATGTTGGTGGTATACTGATGACCATGTACAAAATATTAATACGTCTATGGATACATTGGTGACTTTATAGGATGTTATATTAATGACTATGTATTATTGTTACATACGATAGTACAATATTATTGTGTGTGATAGTTTGTTTGTGGCTATTGTATGATAGTGGTGGGATGATGGTACCTTTGACTGAGCTGACACTTTGAGAATAGATGATACCGATAAATATGTGATGGTGATAAATGGTGAAAAGAAATCTGTACTTGCACTGTTGACAATTGATGTTCAAGGAGAGATTTCCTTTTTTGAAAAAAAAACACTGAATCTACTGCAGCCCATTCTCAAACCAAAATAAAAATGTATCAAAAATATCTGTAAAACATCCAGAAAAGTCTTCAAGCTTGTTTACAAAAAATAGGCAAAACGATACCAGACCTAATTTCTGATTCCTTTTATCCATTTGCCACCGTTTTTTGTCACTCAGAAGAAAACATTCTTCTTTCATGAATGCAAAAGCTGAACTGGAATGAAAGCGAGTGACATCAGCATGTCATGGATGTCACTGTAATTGACAGAAAGCTTTGCTTACAACATATTTCTGCCACATGTCAGGAATCTAATATCAGGGCAATGCTTTCAACAAAATACAAAAATGACTGCATAAGAATGCCTTATGTACAGAATGCAAGTAAAACAGGCGGTTATTCCTTTATTTTTTTTTAATTGTAGCATTGTATTATGTATCAGAGTCTGGCAACTTGGGTTTCCATATGTGACGATAATACAAATACACTTTGATTTCTTAAATTAATATTTTGAGTACTGAACTTTTTTTGCCATTTTGCCAAGTGAATCGGGTCTTCCACATCTGGGCGACATGATTACAGATGCAGCGTTAACTAATTTTAATGTACAGCCAATGAGAATAAGTTATAATGTAAAAGGTTTGAAACACATCTGTCATACTTCAGGCTTCTTCACACTTTGGACATCACACTTTGTCACACATGCAAATCTCTGTGTCACGCTTAAATCAAAAATAATAAAAATGAAAGACAGCCAGTCATTCGCTGTTGGTTTCCCCTGACCTTGGGATGAGCTCCAGATTTAAAGTATATCCACAACATTACCAGTAGTAGTGTTTGCTTTGTATCTTCTACAACAATTATGATATAAGTGAATTTTTTTGCACTTTGTATATTTACATATTAGGAGGGTTAATTTAGTGGATGTGTGAACAGATACTCTGATAAGGCACAGCCGTTTGAATGTCTGGACCTAGTCCATAATTTTGGTCATAATTGTTGATGAGCAAGGTTTGAAGTAACTTGAAGGTGCTACAGCATTGATTAGGTACATTTTTCATGGGAATTTTAAAGTCTGTACTGCCATGTCTACTGGGGACATGGACATGTACACAGAATGAGGGGGAGGGGGAAGTTTCTTGAAAACAGCAGTGGGGAGGAGGTTCACAGGTGATCCTGTACTCACAGGGGAATAGCATTTGCCTCGGCCAACCCCATTCATCATTCCGGTCGCAGCCCGAGCTAGGCAGCTCGGCCTCCTGTTTTTGTTTACTTTAGTTTAGAGATACAGCGCGGACACAGGCCCTTCGGCCCATCGAGTCCGCATGACCAGAGATCCCCGCACATTAACACCATCCTACACACACTAGGGACAATTTACACGTATACCAGGCTAATTTACCTACAAGCCTGTATGTCTTTGGAATGTGGGAGGAAACCGAAGATCTCGGAGAAAACCCACATGGTCACGGGGAGAACGTACAAACTCCATACAGACAGCACCTGTGGTCGGCATCAAACCCGGGTCACCGGCGCTGGAAGATAGCAACTCTACCGCTGCACCATCGTGTTACCCAGTTCTCCTCCTATTCTCCCATGAAGAACCACTGGTAATGTGTCAATCACTCGGTGCTACCTGTCTCCAGGTGACGCAGGTACAGTGTTGACTCAATAAGTAAATTATCTGATGGGTAATTAAGAGGCCTGGACTAAGGGAACTGAGTCCAAATCTCACCACGATACCCACGTGAATTTAAATTCAGGGGGCACAGTGGTGCAGCGGTAGAGTTGCTGCCCTGCAGCGCCAGATATCTGGGTTTGATCCCGACTATGGGTGCTGTCTAGTACGGAGTTTTTATACGTTCTCCCTGTGACTGTGTCGGTTTTCTCTGGGTGCTCTGGTTTCCTCCCACATTCCAAAAACGTGCAGGTTTGTAGGTTAATTGGCTTCTGTAAATGGTCCCTAATATGTAGGATAGAGCTAGTGTAGGGGGAATTGCTGGTCGGCATCAATTTGGTGTCCCGAAGGGCCGGTTTCCATGTTGTATCTCTAAACTAAGCCAAACTAATGATCTACAAACTTTAAAGAAACAACTTGTTTTTAGTAATGACTGGATTGTTATTTGAAAAATACATCTGGTTCACTAATATTCTTTAGGAAAGGAAATCTGTTATCCTTCCTTGATCTGGCCTATGTTTGAAAACAGACCCATTAACACGAATGAATCTGAAGAAGGGTCTCGACCTGAAATGTCGCCCATTCCTTCTGTCCAGAGATGCTGCCTGTCCCACCAGTTACTTCAGGATTTTGTGCCTTTGAATCTTTAGCAGCCTGGGCAACCTCTCTCCTTGAAAGGTTAGAATAAATACCGTCTTTGCCGGTAATGACCAAAATGAATTTAATGAAGAAATAATAATATCTTGAAGAAAATAGAGGCACAAAGGCCTTAATTTATAGTCCTGAAGAGAGTTTCCAGATTTATTGTTGTTGAAGAATTGTAAGCTCTTGTGGATGACCGACAAATATGTTTACAACTCCCCTTCAAGCCTGTCGTGTCAAATCGACAGCAAATTGTGATAAACATTTAAAGGTGCTCAAAATCCTCTGCAATAGATGTTCAATTAAGCTTTAGCCTCTAAAAGGTGTCATTAGTTCTTAATTGAGCTGTTTTGCCCCATATCTCAGGATATGCTAGCATTGGAGAGAGTCTAGAGGAGAATGATCACAGGGATGCTTGGGCTAACATAGGAGGAGCAACTTGAAGGCACTGTGCCTGAACTTGATGGAGCTTAGAAGGATGAGGGGGAGGGGATCTCATTGAGACCTACCGTATAATAATAGGCCTAGATATTGTGGATACGGAGAGGAGTCATAATATCCAGTAGTCATAAACGAAGTACCTTTAGAATGGAGATGAGGGGAAATTTCTTTAGCTGGAGGGTGGTGAATCTGTGCCACAGACAGTAGTGTGTAGGAAGGAACTACAGATGCTAGTTTTCACTGAAGATAGACACAAAATGGAGGCTAAGTTATTGGATATCTTTAAAGTGGAGATTGATAGGTTCCGGCTTAGTATTGGCATCAAAGGTTATGGTTCGAAGGTAGAGAATGGGGTTGAGTGAGAAAAATGGATCAGCCACGATTGACTGGCGGAACACACTCAATGGGACAGATGGTCTAAATCTGATTCCATATCTTCTGGTCTTATGGGAACCATTTTAGTCTAGGCCTCTTGATTACTAGTCATATCCTGAAAGTTTCTCAGGATGGTCATTCCAAATGGAAGCTTGGCTTCTTTGCGAAGATAATCTCTTCTGCCTCATACAGGTTAAACCAATGCTTCAATTTGACCTTCTGTTGGCAAACTTTGAAGCACTGAAATACCTAAGTGATGAGGAAAGGATCATCCCTGGGTGATTATCCATCTACCTCACAAAAGGTGGGAGCAACACAGACAGAGTAGCTGGGCCCTGTGATTCAGGAGAGCTGGGGAGTGTATGGCAGAGGGTGAAACTCCACAGCAGTTGTTAAAGTTTAGTCATTGCTGGGTGAGAGGGTTATTTAAATCTATTAATGAAGTTACAAAACCAGCTGCTGGGAAGATACAGCGGGCAAACATTCAGTGGGTCACACCATGTCCTGTGTTTCTCTACATTTAATCGATTGTCTCGGTTCCGATTTTCTGAGTTGGTGGGGATGGGATGATTGATATTTAGGCCATTGTGTCCGGTACTACACTATAGCTTCGATACCACGGCACCAGGCAATAGGGTATTGTTAGAGGATGTGACAGTTTTAAGAGATGGTATAGGACCTGAATTCAAGATGGGTGGAAAATATGTAAAAGTCCAAATCTGAGTCTGTTTTTTTATTTGGGCAGACTGTGAAGAACAGCTCTAACTGTTCAGTGAGCTAATTAGTAAACATAAGTTAAAATAATGTCACCCGACAAAGGGCGGCACAATGGTAGAATTGCTGCCTTAAAGCCCAAGAGATCTGGGTTCGAACCTGACTACGGGCGCTGTCTGTATAGAGTTGGTACGTTATCCCTGTGACCACGTGGGTTTTCTCCGGGTGCTTCAGTTTCCCCTCACATTCCAAAGACATAGAGGTTTGAGGGTTAATTGGCTTTGATTTAAAAAAAAAAATGTTAATTGTTCCCAGTGTGTGGAATGGTGCTAGCGTACAGGGAATGCTAGTCAGTGTGGGCTTGATGGGCCGAAGGGCCTGTTTCAGCACAGTATCTCTATCGTCTGAATAAAGTCTACAGTCAAACAAGTGAAGATTAAAATTTTTTTTTTTTACTCAAAGACATTCAATGATACATCCATGTAGATTACAAAAATGTCATGGACCTATATCAATTGAAAGGACTGACAGCATGCTGCCCCTTGTAGAAAGAGAAGCAGTAAATAGGGATTAGAAGCTGTGCAACTGTACAAGGTCCTATGTGGATCACACTTAGTGCACTGTGAGTAGCTCCAGGGCCCCATGCCTTGGAAAGGACATCATGGCCTTGAAGGCTGTGCAGCACAGATTTACAGCAGTGAAGGATGAATTGGAATAAAAGGACGTTATAGATGCGAGATTCATTCTCTTGAATTTAGAAAATGAAAGATTGATTTGATGATAGTTAAGGGAAACAGATATAATAGAAATAGTGTTTCTGCTGTTTTTGGAGTTTTAGTGTGGGGAGTTTAGTTTATAAATTTGTGATAGTCTGTCTGAGTTTAATTAGGAAACAGTTCTAAACACAAAAGGTTTAGATATTTGAAATACATAAGCAGCAATTATGTACAGTCAAAATTATTCATCTGATTTTAATAGATTTCTGTTAACTAAAAAGAGAAATGCGAATAACTGTTTGAAACAGAAATCGGCCCTTTAGCCCAACTTGTCCTTGCCGAGCATAAAACCTGACAACGAGAATCCCATTTGTCCACATTCGGCCAATATTCCTCTCTGCCTTTCCTATCCATGAACCTGTTCAAATGCATTTTAAACATTGTAATTGTTTCTTCCTTTACCACCTCCCCTGGCATCTTGTTCCAGATAACCACCACTCTCTGCACGGAAAAATGTGCCCCTTGGACTTCCTTAAATTTCTCCTGTCTCATCTTTTAGTCTCTCGCACCCAGGAAAAAGACTCTGACTATCTACCCTATCTATGCCCTCATAATCTTATGATTTTTACAAAGTCATCTCTCGGCATCCTACAATCCAGCAAGGACAAGTCCAGCCTATCCAATCTTTATTTTTAACAAAAGCCCTCCATTCCATACAATATCCTGGTGAATTTCTTCTGCACTCTCTCTAATGCTACCACATCTTTCCTGTAGTGTGGCGACCAGAACTGTACACAATACTTCAAGTGTGGCCTAACCAACGTTTTGTACAGTTGCAACAGGACGTCCCAAGTCTTATACTCGATGTCTCAGCCTTTGAAGGCAAGTATGCCGAATGCCTTCTGCACTACCCTATCCACCTGTGTCGCCATTTTCAGGGAACTATGAACTTTCACCTCAAGGTCTCATTGTCCATCAACACTTCTAAAGTCAATCCTATTTACCGTATGCTTCAGCCAGTATTTGACAACTAATATATGAACTTGTTCTGATTAATTTCCGTCTGCCACTGCACCACCCACTTTTCCATCTGGTCTGTGTCCCTCTGTATCCTTGGCTAACCTTCTTCACTATCTATGACTGCACAATTCTTTTACATGATCAACAAGCTTAATAATCAAAACATTGACATGCGCATTCAGGTCATTTATATACTGTATGATAAACAACAAAAAAAGGAACAGCAATATAGAACAAAGGCACGTAATCATGTAACACTGAATGAAGGGATAGGCATGACGGACTCTGACCAACTTCTACAGATGCACTGTGGAAAGCATCCTATCAAGGCTTAATTTGGGGAAAGCTGCTATAAACCACAAGAGTTGTGAATGTAGGCCTGTTCATCACACAGAGCAGCCTAGCCCCATCACCTCCATCTACACTTCACACTGCCACAGAAAAGCAGCCAACATTACCAAGGACCCTTTACATTCCAGTCATCTCATCCCCTCCCCTATCGGGCAGAAGATATAGAAACTTGACAGCACATACAGGCACCTCCCATTTTACACACGTTTGATTCATGCATTTTTTAAATAAAGCGCTTGTTCCTTTATTACCAAAGCTTGGTTTACACACTCGTACTTGTGGAATAATGCGTTCAAATTTACTATTGACAGTGTAGTTGCATATATGTTTCATTTACACGTTTTTGAATTGCACACCACTTTTCAAGCACATAACCCCCGTGTAAGAGACAAGGTGCCTGTACACCCAGATTCAGGAAAAGCTCCTTCCCCGTGATTACCAGACTACTGAACGGATCTTTTGTAAGCTAAGGACGTTGTCCCAATCTCCCAACCAACTTCATAGTGGCCTTTGCACTTTTAAAAATCTGCATTTTCTCTGTAACTGTATCACTATAATATTGTAACATTCTGATATTTGTCTCTTTGCACTACCTGTTGTTCTTGTGTAGGGTATGAAATGACCAGATACAAACAAAGGTTTTTCACTGTATCTCGGTAATATACCAATACCAGTAAATATTTTTTCCTTGTTATTGTTGGGACATAAATGTCCTACAACAAACTTTATGGAAACAGAATCAGTACCAGTCATCAAGGACAGGTATCCTTTTAATTAAAAAAAGATACAAAGTGCTGGAGTAACTGAGCAGATCAGGCAGCATCGCTGGAGAACATGGATAGGCAACGTTTCGGTGGTCGAGAGTCTAAAAAAGGGCCACAACCTGAAACATGGCCTATCCATGTCTTCCAGTGATGCCGCCTGACCTGCTGAGTTACTTCAGCACTCTGTTTTTGTAAACCAGCTTCTGCAGTTCCTCGTGTCTCCTTTAGGTAAGGACGAGGCTTGCCCTGAAGGCCGTTTGTGCCTGAGTGCCTCGTGTTTCTGAAGGCCAGAGAAAATTCCGGAATTGTCATGCAGGCAGTCAATGTGTACCATTGGAAATCACCCACATTCTTTTGTCCCTCCATGGATTAATGCAACAAAAACAAGGGGGAACCGGAAACAAAACTATGATATTGGAGGACCATGTGTAACTTGCCATAAATCCTTGATTTACCTGTGTATTTCATTTAGCATTAAAATCTGATTACGAAGCACATAAGAGGAAAGTGTATAGTTTCTGGACGGTATTGTTTCCTTTCTGGCTAATAAATTGAATACCCAGGATTAGATGAAGAATCTTCTGCAGCCTCACAGAGGATTTTGCATGACGGAAATTTCAAAGAGGAGGACATTGGTTTAGTGCATTGGTTATGCGTACAAAAATAGCCGTGGAGGTAGCACCTGCAGCAGCAGAACATCTTGGCCGTGAGATAGATCTTGTCAGTAAACAACAGATATGGGACTGTACAAAGGACACACCACCTGCAGGAACTGGCATCAAGTGGAGAATTTAATGGCTGGCTGATGGTGTTAAGGAAGAGAGTGACTTTGCAGTTGCACAAGTAAGAATCACTCAGATGCTTGAATTTATTTACTGTCAGTGTCCTCGGGTGAGTTTGACAGAGATGTGCATTTGCTCTGAATTGATTGGAGGGTCTGGCTCCAGCTCGGTCTGCCTAGGCTGTTGCTTTCAGCAAAGGTCATAGAAGGAGCCTGCAGAAATTAGCCATGGACGTTTTTTTTTCCCAAGGAAGAACTGCGGGTATGTTCAATTAAATGAGTTAAAGGAATACTGATGTGGAATTATTGTAATAATTTTAACATTAGATTTATCTTTGAAATAGCAATAATGAACAGAGATTTGTTTTTTAAAATGTCTCCTTCAGGATCAACTGTAACATTGTTAAAAGTAATGTACTCCAGGAATATATCGATTAAAACTCTAATTAGGTCTCTGCTATAAGTGCAACTTTAAAGAACACTCCAAAACTACAGGGTATTAAAATTCCTTTAAGGAAACCATTCATCGACTGGTTTGGAGCCCGGATTCTTCGACCCAAGCCCTCTTTGAGCACCAGAACAGTACAATTAATAACATGGCAATCAGAAAACAAAATGCAGGTGCTGGAAATCTGAAATGATAGCAGAAATTGCTGGATCACTCAGCAGGTCAGGCAAGTTAAGGGTCTCAAACCTGAAATGTTATCACTGCTTCTCGTTCCATGGACGCTGCCTGACCTGAAGTGTTTCAGAGATAAATTACATAATTTGTTTGGCATGGTAGTGATTCTGGCTACTTTGCTAATTAAGGTGATTAAAGCAAATCGAGCCAACATTATCTGGATTCAAATGGGATATTGTTCAAATCCTGGTTGCAAATTAATCTGCTCTCCTAAGGATGGACCACAAATTTGTGGCAGAATTGGCACGGTAGACTATTAAGGGACTATTTAGAGTCATACAGCACAGAAACAGCCCAACTCATCCATACCGACTTAGATGCCACATCGAAGCTCGTCTTATTTGCTCACATTTTGGCCCATATCCCTCGAAACCTTTCCTCTCCATGTACTTGCCCAAATGACTTTTAAATGTTGTTATTATAACTACCCCAATGACCTCCTTTGGCAGCTCATTTTATGTGCTATGCAAATATATTATCACCACTGTTATCATCATCCCCATCTATCAAAAAGATATTTCGCTACTTGAAGACACAGAACTTTCGCAACAAACAGTAGTTCCTTAACAACCTATGAATATTTGTTCATGGCAATAGTCCCAACAAAATTCTTGCAGTATTGTTTCTGCATTCCTTCAATGTGTTGGACATTTGTAATTATCTAGATGTTCAAGAGTTATGCTGCATAATCATTAGCAGCAACATGAACTGGAATCCTGCAAAAGAGCTTTGCAAAAGAGATATTAGTGAGTTTCCCTTTCACTACAATTTTGACAAGGATATCGGTGTAGGAAATAAACACCCTCCAACTGCAAATTGTTTTTAATTCAGCCCATACTCCTGCCCATGTTTGGTCTGAGAGACATTGAGGCAGCTATTTTATTTCATGCCACAAAGGAGAACTGTTTGGATATATGTCCTATATTCTAAAAAGGTTAATTTTGTTGGAACATTTTTACTGCTTATTTCATTCTGTTGGGATGTCATTAACGATTTGCATATCTCAGTTTCTCATTAAATGCTTTGCATCGAAATGAGCATACTTCTTTTGACAGGCTAATCTACAAAACTACTGACATAAAAATTGATAGTCTGAGACTTGATATTACAACAGGATTCCTTGAGGGACATTTTTCCCTCCATGTCAATTTTGGCTTGCAAGTTGTTTCTCGGTTAGTTTCATCGTGCATAACTACTTTTCCCAGTATAGACCACATTGACTCCGAATTGGGATTAAATTTTTATAATGCCCAATGACTGAATCTATAGGTTGTTCATTTTAGGTGTATGCCTTTTACACGTGTTGTGTTGTAGGTCATTTTTACAGATGATTCTGAGTTAGAATATTGCAATTTGTTCTATTTAAAAAAATAGAAATCTGCTTGATTTGATATTTTTGAATATTTATCTTCCCCTTAACTAGCTTGGCTTTCGAAGGAATTTTCTGTTTTATTTGACTTATTAAAACATTGACCCTTATGGCATAAATTAAATCTGGTGAGTCATCTGTCTAAACCTTCAAATTTTAAATGAGAGTTGTTCACAAAATTCCCATTGTTTCCAATTAAACTGCACCCTTTTCTCTCTCTGTTTTACAAGAGAGGGGACTAGCCCTTGTCTCCAACTGTGATATCCAAGGGTATTCCCACAGCTTGAAGTAAAGATGCAGTCTGTGCCCCCTTCCCTCGTTTTCATTACAAAGATTAGTGTCTGTGTCAAGTAAAATTTCAACTACTTTCTGAAGTGTTTTAATGGGCATGTCAGTCCTGCTGCAAAGTCTGAGTATCAGATCAGATCCTTTTAACATTGGATCCTTTGTGTATAATTAATGAAACCTCATGGGATGATTTTTCCTTTTGCAAAGTAGGTAAGATTTTCATAGGTTAGGGCAAGGACAGACAGAAAGTTGATGAGTTGACAGACTTAGTACAGCTTTGGTAAATTGTGAAGCTAATTTAATGCGCTGCTTTTGACTAGTTTCGAAGAAGTACATTAAAAGGTCCATGCCAATTAGTTAGCTTCAAGCAAATGTACTGTTTAAAGTTTTCAGGTTTCCTATGATCTAGATATATGACTGTGTATTGGTATGCTCATGATATGACATCGGTGCTACTCCTGAACCAGAATATTCACCCTGGAGTGGGGGGCAAAATAACATCGGAATGCAACACCTTTTCCACATCAGAGTAAAGCTGTCAGTGCAGGCTGCTACTGTGCTGCTGGGGAAGTGAAAATGCCTCTGAGAATTATTTTCACTTTGATACTGCCACCTTTTGCAACTTGTTTCCTTTTAGAGTAGATTGCCCTTCAGTTTTTACTTTTTCTTCTTGGAAACAGCTCAGCTCCTTGGCATTTGGTATAAGATGAGCGGGGCCACAGGCTGAGTGGCGGAGCAGAGCGTTGAGCATTCCATCCTCACTCTGCACTAGAAAGTGTAACCATTGTTTGCCTATGTTCCTCTTCATCAGTAGAGCAAAATGCAAGAAGTGCACAAAAAATAAGATTTCATTTTCAACTGGTTCAAGCCATTTACTCATTAGCTAAATTTAACCCTGTTGTGTTGAAAATCCTGCAGTTCTGGAAATACTGATAGTTTGTCTCTCCATGGAACAGTTTAGTTAAGTAACTGCATATGAATATTAAGCATTTTAAACACCATTTGCATTTGTGATTTATTATTTGCATGTGGAACAAATCTGTGCTAAAAATGCTATTTCAAATAGTGTTGTAAGTGTAGTTGAATAAAGTCCATGAAATGTCATAGCATCTAGGCTGCTACAACCCCAAAACAGGCTATTTGGCCCATCCTGTTATTGTTTATTATCTACATATTTCTCTCACACTTTATTTTGCTTAACACTATCAAGGATTCAAGTCTGAGGGATGGTTTTGTTAAGATTAACGAACAGTTATCAGAGGAAGGCTATATGGTGCATTGGGCAAAGGCCACTCTGTTCCAAGAGGATGTGAGAACAACCACATCCGTGACCATTCTTCACAGCGCAGATGATGAAAGCCGCTATAATCAGAGTGTTACACCTTACTGCGTTGAGGATTTTCTTAAGTTCCAAGGCATTTGGCAACTAAATAAATCATGAGCATAAAATTAATTATGGAAAAGATCGGCAATGATTTTTAAAATAGCGTAAATTCTCCATTAGCAGAAATTGATTTTTACTATTTAACATTTGATAAAACTCTTAAGATCAACAGGCAGGAAAATAGGGTCAATGCCGGTGAGGAGGATGAGGTGAGGGAGGGTGGGAGCAGTGGATTTGGGTGGCAGAGATTTCAAACTAGTGAATCTGTTTATTACCTGAGAGTGAGGTGGGGGAGAGGGTGAGGTGGGGGAGAGGGTGAGGTGGGGGAGAGGGTGAGGGGTGAGAGGGGGATGGGAGAGAGGGTGAGGGAGGAGAGGGTGACGGGGAGGGAGGGAGAGGGAGGGAACAAAAATTGAATGAAGAAAGATTATCTAAAACAAAGCAAATAATTATTGTAATGTGTTGAATTTAGTCTGATGCAGTCAATACTCATACACTGATATTGTATATTAGTAGAGCCCAAGTACATAAATAACTGGAGAAAGGGCTCCCACAAAGATATAGATTTTTGTGGCATAGAAAGGAAAATAAATCAAATTATGTTGGAACAACATCAAGGGGAGGGGAAGGCTTTGAGCGTCTGAAGACATTTGCAATTTAATTGATTTTTGAAGGTAGGAAGCCAATCAGTATAAGTAAATTGACGTTATGAGATAAAAATGATCTCTTAATGCAATGCCTTCCTCATGTTGCAATTTCAGTGCAAATAAACGTGGCTGAACCCCCCCCACCCCACCCCCCCACAGGATCACTGTGACAGCAGTTATTGTGCACGGCACAGCGTTGTCGAGTCAGTGGGGTTCTCTTCATGTTGCAGTTGATTTTTGCTGCAAGTGTCTGCACTCCCTGCGAGAAGGCAATGAACAGTCTCACACTGATTGCTGTTTCAGCCAACAGCGGTCAGGAGAATGTAATTAATGACTCTATTTGCTCGAGCATGGCTGAGAACAATTGAGTTTGTTATGGCAACAACTGATGCCAGCTTCCCTGGGCTCAAGGGATGTGTTTCGTCTGCAGCTACAGCTGGGCAGAGCACCAGATGATCCTCATGCAATGGGAGTGTTTGGCAAATGAAGTGTCAATAAAGTTAAGTGATTCAGTCCTACATTTTCAAACTGGAGTAGATGAGGAGGTGGAGTGATTTGATGGATTGCCTGTGTAACAGTCCTCATGAGTAGTATTTGATCTGTCCACAACAGGGCTGCAGAAACCAGGATGCAAGAAATGAGCAGCACAAGAAAACATCACTGTAAGGTGCAAAGTAGCAGGGTTGGGATGGTAGTGCTTTACGGTGGCATCGTTTTTGTGGCAATGATTTTAATTGCAGACTAAAGTGATGTAATAGCATCTTCATATTGTGGAAATATGAGCAAATTAGCCTTAAACAGTTTTTTAAAAAAAACAACACTAAATGTTAGTTGCTACCACCTTACCACACCGTCTTAGGTCTCACAGTGTTAGCAGAAAAAACTGATGGTAGTTTGTAGAGTTAGAAAAAAGAAGCAAGTTTGAGTTTAGTGATCTGCCAGTTTAGTTTGAAACTTACTCGATCTGAAAATTGATGGGAATGCCATCTCCTACAAGAAATGCAATAGAATTCTTGCTTTTCATTTTAAGCCTACCCTGATAGAAACACACAATGCACTCCTCCCAACATAGTCTCCTAATACTAGATTAAATTCTTTAAACTAAGGGACTCAGTCAGTCTGTGGACAGAGATTACAGCAGTTCATGATTGGATGGTCTGATTTCCATTGCTGTGTAGGGTTCAGGCCATGGGTCCTTCCAGTGAAAGATCAGAATGTGGTAAAATGTTCAGTGTGGCAGATGTGCTGCCCTGTGTAGATAGAAAATAATTGCTTTGGGATATTAGAATCTCAAAACTATTACTAAAGAACGAATGAAAGTAAGAAAACTTGCATTGATGTAACGGCTTCCACCACCTCAGGACACCCTGAATCATTACAGCTAATAAAGTGTGTTTACCGATGTAATGTAATTAGACACAGCGAGGTCCCATAAAGAGACAATGGCACAAATGACCACATCAGACATTTTACTGATGTAGGTTAATGGAACTTCACAGGATGCGGAGGGAACTTCTCTGGCTCTTCTTAAAATAATACCATAACATCCATCTGAGGAAGTTTACAATCCATTTGAAGGCTTTATGAGGCTATTACTATTGCTCTTCTACATCCCACTGTGAGAGTGGGAGGGGAATTTAAAGTGTTTCACATCTGGAGCAAGATTCCTTTGGGTGTTGTACGATAAAGTGGGCTGTGATGATGTGTTTTGTGCTTGTGTAATGGAACTAGTAATCCAGTGGCAAGGACTAATAACCCTGAAGCATGTGTTCAATTTTCATTGTGGCAGCTAGGTAAATTAATTTCAATTAATTAATTAAACTTGGAATATGCCACCAGTATCGGTAATTGGAACCACTGACAGATAGTTGTAAAAGCACGACAATTTCACTGATTTGTTCTGAATGAAAATAACATCTGAATTCTTCTTCTGACAGTGAAATAGCCTCTCAATAACCAATCCGTCTCAGAATCTGATCTTTCATTGAGGTCAACTCTCATTCTTTCATACTATTGAGAGACCTGTTTAACTCCATTTCTTCTCATAGAAAAAAAATTCTTAGCCCAGTAATCAATGAAGCAATGCTTCAGCTCCTGTAAGGCAAGTGTTTCTGTCCTACAGGGACCAAACCTGCCTCATCAAAACCTACTACAGTTGGAGTTAGAGTTCCTTACTCTTTTTTATTCCAACTTCCATGCAATGGAGTCTAACACACATTCACTTGAATGTTAACTTTTGGTGTTTCTTATACAAGAATGCCAAAATCCTTTAGTGACCACATTTCACGCAATGGAGAAAAATATCGGTCTAATTCTTTAGTGCCAAGTGTGATTTAAAGGTATGTTATTGATCATTTTGATCATGAACTATTAGAACAAAATTCAATTGTACCTGACTGTAGCCCAAAGCTTCAGGTGCAACTAAATGGGTCTTTGAGCCTTTCCTTTTATTATTTTGCCATTGTAAAGAAGCAAGTAAAGTAAAGTGTAGGGTAAGTCCAAGACCAAATGAATGGAGAAGGCAAGTAGTCAGAAGTTGGACCTGTGCTTTGGGTAATCTCTCGGCCCAGGTTTGACCTCGAACCTTTTTTCCAGCAATTTAGTCAGCATCTCATGTGGGTCAGGTGGAAACATCTATTTGTGTTTGCAGGTTGTATTATGGAATTAGGGTCACTTTTGTGGAGAAATCAGGTTTGGGGGTCAATATGCGGCCCTCGGAGTTAGGAGGAATTTGGAGGTTGGGGGCTTGTTTGGATTAGTTACGATGTTAACGGAGAGTCTTGGGTAATCTGGGATTGGGCCAGATAAGAAGGGGTACAAGCAAGCATTGGTTTCATACCAGAGTGATTGGAGATTCAGGAGGTCAGGGGATGAGTGATGGATGGTGCTGGTTGGTATTTCGACAGTGGGGGAAGATGTGTGCTAATGTAGGAGAAGTGGAGGCAGGTAAGGGAGCTTGCCTGAGTTGTCCTTCAAGAGCTGTTTCATGTAGCTATGCTATTAAAACATGGCTGGGCAATAGTTGGTGCATGGGCAATTAAATTTAACCGGCCATGTGCAATATGTGATTGGAGGCATCCAATTGAATTGACGAGAATGTTGGATTTGACCCAGACGTTGTACTCGGGTCCAGAAATAATGGATTTTCCCATGTGTAGTGGTGAGAAAAAAAAGCTGCATTTATGAATTTTTAGACCATTCTGTTTTCATTATATTTTTATTCATTTTGGAAGAAAGATCAAGAACAAAGATGTAACCTAATTGGCCAATCTGAACTAACAGAGTGACCCTAACATGTTTGTGCGTAAATATTTGAATGTGACAAGACCTGTTTAGAGCATGATTAATACACTGTTTCCCTCCATCTTGCATTTGATAGATGGAGGCATAGAATACATTATCATGGAGGTTACGGTGAATGTGGAAAAGCACTGTTTGGGCCACAATTGTGCCTAATTCTAGTTGACCTCAATTTAGGGACATTGTGAAAGTCCTAATGATAGGCAAAAAAGATTTGTAAAACAGTTCTGGCGACGGGGGAATTCATCAATTAGAATAAATTGGCAAGGTTGTTATTCTCTTTGCAGCAAAGATTGAGCGGAGATTTGGTAGGAAATGGACCAGATCTTGATGAGTTTTGCTGGGGATATACAGAAGTTGGCCCATCAACAGATTGTCCAGGACCAGGAGACTTAGATTTAAAGTGATGGGCAAAAGAGATAGATAGAGGAAATTGGCATCATGTTATCAAAAATTGCAGCAGGAATATTATTCGGCAGGGCAGGTGGTCTGAGGAATGGTTAATAGAGTTTAATACAGATAAGTGTGAGGTTACAGTTTTGGAAGGGAAGTAGATGAGGTGAATGCACAGAATCTTTTACCCAGAGTAGGGGAATCAAGAACCAGGGGACATAGGTTTAAAGTAACGGGAGAAAGATTTAATAGGAACCTGAGTGGCAATTGTTTTACCCAAGGGGTGGTGGGTGTATATAGAAGGAGCTGCCAGAGAAGTAATTGAGGCAGGCCCTATCACAACATTTAAAAAACATTTGGCAGGTACATGGAGAGGAAAGGTTTGTAGGGATATGGGCCAAACGCAGGCAGGTGGGATTAGTGCCGATGGGGCATGTTGGTCGTTGTGGGCAAGTTGGACTGAAAGGGCTGTTTCCAAGCTGCATGACTATCGCTCTCTGACTCTATTTTCAGCACAGGCATTGTGGGCTGCAGGACCTGTTCCTGGGCTGTACCGGTCCATCTGTGATGTACATGGAAAATGATGATAACAGACTTCTTTGGCGGCGCATTGCGGCAGCGGCCTCTGCAGTCCGTCTGTCTTTATTTTAATTTTTGGCCTGTTGAGTGTATAGTTTGATTGTAGTTTATATATTGTTTTTAGCTGTGTATATGTGAGGGGGCGAGGGGGGGGGGGGGACTTTTAAATCTCTTCCCTGTACGGGGACCCGACCTTTTCCCTATCGGGTCTCTGTTGTCGTTGGGGCCTAGCACCGTGGAGCGGCCTCCAACCGGAACGACCTGGGGGCTCCAGTCACGGAGCCTGCAGACTCACCAGCGTGGGGCTGGCCGGCTTCGGAGCGTGGAGAGCTGTGGTGGCGCGCGGCTGCGACCCGACTTCGGAGCTTTGGAGGCTCCAGCCGCAGGCCCGGTGGACGGTGACATCGGGAGCTCGCAGGTCCCTGGTGGGAGACCGCTTTTGGGAGCTCCTGCAATGGCAACTTCTCCCGCCCGAATTGCGGGGTTGAAAACGACCCAGAGCGGGACCTTACATCGCCCGGTGTGTCTTTAACAGCCGGAGGACTTGCCATCGCCCGCTGGCGGCTTTAACATTGGGAGAAGAATGGAAAACAGGGGAGAGACAATGACTTTGCCTTCCATCACAGTGAGGAGGAGATTCACTGTGATGGATGTTTGTGCAAATTGTGTTAATTGAGTGGCTTGGTTTTGTTTTCTTGTTGTATGACTGCAGAAACCAAATTTCGTTTGAACTTCATTTGAGGTTCAAATGACAATAAACGGTATTATATTGTATAATTAAATCAGAGACAAATGGGACTACTAAGTGGAGTTGGATAGGCATTTGAGGGTGAATAATTTACAGGATTGCAGAAAAAGAGTGGGAGAACTGGTTGTGGGTTGGATTATTCTGATGAATGTATGAGCTTGCAGCTGAATGGGCAACTTCCCAAGAGGAAGTTAGGCAAAAGGTTAAAGAGGAGAACTGCAAGTGTAGTCATCTCTGGATCACTCCCTGTACCACGTGCCAGTGAGGGTAGGAATAGGAAGGTAGCTAGATGAATGCGTGGCTGAGGAGTTGAGGCAGGGATTCCGATTTTTGGAACATTAGGATCTCATCTAGGGCAACGGGGAACTGTACAAGAGGAATAAGTTGCACCTGAACTGGAGGGGAACCCATATCCTGGAAGGCAGGTTGCTTGTGTTACTCAAAAGGATTTAAATTAGATCAGAGTGGCAATAGGATCCAATACAGTGAGGTAGATGAGGGGTTGGAAGTTGGTACAGAATTCAATGACAGTAGCTTCAATAGATGTGATAGACAGGAGCTTGGCATGGAGTGAGGAAAGATGGTTAGATTAAATTGCATTTATTTTAATGCTAGAGACCTGAAAGGTGAGGTGGATGAACTCAGGGTGTGGATAAATGCATGTGACCTGGACTTTGAAGCCATTACAGAAAGTTGGCTAAGGGAAGGACAGAACTGGCAGCTTTATGTTCCAGGGTACAGCTGCTACACGTGAGATAGATGTAGATCTACCCGATCTATTCCACTCATGATTTCATATACCTCTATAAGAATAGGTGATTGAAGGGCATACCTAAGAAGGAAATCAGGAAGGTTAAAAGGAGGTATAAGATATCTCAGGCATATAAGATTAAGGAGGATCCAGATTTATTCAAGGGAAAAAAAGGGAACTAGAAAGAGAAGAGGGCCCCACGGAAAAAAAATGGTCATTAGGATATTAGGGAACTTGAGAAAGTCTCGAGGACAGTCTGTTTTGCAACCAAGGAGGTTCTGAATGTCCTAAGATGAATTAAGGTATGAGAAAGTCTCGAGGACAGTCTGTTTTGCAATCAAGGAGGTTCTGAATGTCCTAAGATGTATTAAGGTATTTACATTTCCTGGGCCTGATCAGACTTATCCAAGGACACTGTGGGAAGCTAGAGAAGAAATTGAAGTACCCTGGATGAAATATGTGAATCATCATTAGACACAGGTGAGGTGCTTGAAGACTGAAGGGTGGCTAATTTTGTGCCTCTGTTTAAGAAGGGCTGCAATGAAAAGCCTGGGAACTATACACCCGGTCAGCCCAGCAGAAGAATTACTGTAATGGATTATGAGGGAGAAGATATGGATGTATTTTGATACACAGGGGTTGAATAGGAATAGTCTGCATGGTTTTGGGAGATTGTGCATGGAAGATTATTTCTCACGAATATAATTGAGTTTTTAGGAAGAAGTTACCAAGAAGATTGATGAGAGCGGGGCCACAGATGGACTAGCAAGGCCTTTCGTAAGGTTCAGGATGGCAGGGCAGGCTGCTCTGGAACGTGAGACGATATAGGATCCAGGGAGAACTGGTTAACTATAAAGAACTGGCTTTATGGTAGGAAACAGAGAATGGTGGTGGAAGGTTATTTTTCAAACAGGAGGCCTGTGACTCATTGTATACCTTGGGGATTGGTGCTGAACCCATTGCTGTTTGTCACCTATATAAACAGTTTGGATGAGAATGTAGTAGGCATGATTAATTCATTTGCAGATGACAATGAACTATGCAAGCTCTTTTTCTTTATTCATATACTTTCAGTTTTCACTCTCATTAGACCCTTGGTACTTTGTTATTTCTGATGTGCCTCGTGTTTTTTTTTACTCTGAAGGCAAATACAAATATCTATTTTATCAGCCATTTTTTTTCCTTCATTATCATTTTTCCTGCCTCAACCTCTGGGGACCAATGTTTACTTTTCCATTCAGTTTTTTACTCATGTGCTTCTTACTCTTTTGGCATAGTTGCACACCTCTAATTTTAATCTGATGCTGTTCTTAACCTCTTAAATTAGTCAGACATTGATCATTTTCTTTGTGTTTATTTTATTTCTGCAAGAAATACATCTTCATTATGGAATAAGAAATGTGAGTTTAAATGTTATCTTTGTGTATTGCCATATCTTTTAATCTAGTTTCCCCAATCTAGTTTATTCCGATCATCTGTCACTCTTAAGTTGTTGACTTTTCAAGATTAACATTATAGTTTCACATTTAAGCACATTAACCTCAAACCTCAATGTAAATTTTGGATCAATATAAAGTTATTTCGTACAACTATTATTTCTTCTTTGACAGTTCCTTAATACAAGATTATTTATTAGTTCTGTGTCCGGAAGAGAACTTTATAAATAATTTATTTCCTGGCTTCTTTTGAAGCTCTAGAAAGCTATCTGAAATCCATTTTCAGTACATCCTCAACAGTTGTCAATTCAAAATAAAGATTAATTCCTCCTGAGCGTTTTGCATGAGTTTTGTTATGGAGTTGAGATTTATGGTCATTCCATGTTGATTTTTAAAACCCACACTCAAAGCTATTTTGTCAATGTTACAAAGTCTCTAACTTTCATCTACTGTTGGCCTCACTTTCCTTAAATTAGCTGCACATTGATTACTTTTCTTTTGGTTTTTATTTCTAAGTATATTAATTGAGAAATTAGAAATATTTACTTAATTATTACCTTAGCTACTTATGTCCTTCAGAGATGGAGCCAGACTCCAGCACTTTGTCCTTTAGAATAAATTAACATAGTAATGATAAATACAGCAATAAGATTAAAAGAACAGCAGAGTGGTGCGAAGATTGTAAATCAGCCTGAATTTATGTACCATCAACTTTAATCTAATTTCAATCTGCTTTATTCAACTCATCTCTCATTCCATCGTGATAAGGATATTCAAGATTAACAATCTGTTCAGCAGTATGGATAATGTAGAAGGAATAATGATAACTCTGGCCCAGTTGATAAACTCTTCAAATTTAGATTAGTTTAATGTCATATACACCAGGGTACACCTTGCCCACTTGAAGCTCACTGAGTAAACAGTGCATGTACCTTTTAATAAATGCAATAAAATAATATGTATACACAAGGATCGCAAACTCTAATACCAACTATCCATGTCCTCCAGTCTCCAGCACTTTGTCTTTTGGAATAAAAAAAAACAGCCTGGGTTTCAACAACTAAGTTACAGAGATAGGTTGAATAAGTTAGGTCTTTATTCTCTGGAGCGCAGAAGGTTAAGGGGGGACTTGATAGAGGTCTTTGAAATGATGAGAGGGATAGACAGAGTTGATGTGGACAAGCTTTTCCCTTTGAGAGTAGGGAAGATTCAAACAAGAGGACACGACTTCAGAATTAAGGGACAGAAGTTTAGGGGTAACATGAGGGGGAACTTCTTTACTCAGAGAATGGTAGCGGTGTGGAATGAGCTTCCAGTGGAAGTGGTGGCGGCAGGTTCGTTGGTATAATTTAAAAATAAATTGGATAGGCATATGGATGAGAAGGGAATGGAGGGTTTTATGGTATGAGTGCAGGCAGGTGGGACTAAGGGAAAAAAGTTGTTTGGCACGGACTTGTAGGGCCGAGATGGCCTGTTTCCGTGCTGTAATTGTTATATGGTTATATGGTTATAGCAGAGTGGTACAAAGATTGTAATTCAGTCTGAAGTTGTGCTAAATAATATTAAAGTACAATAATGGAAAAAAGGTAAGAACACGTGGAAGTGACTTGAAAAGAAGGTGTGAAGGCGGCAACTGCTTCAGGAATCTGATAGTATTGGTGAATAAACTATTTCTCAGTCTGGATTTCCAGGAAGTGACAAGTCTGATGGACTGAGTTGTGTTCACCACTCTTTAAGGTTGTGAGTCCAAGCCCCATTCTCGAGACTTTGAATTTAAATATCTTCACTGACATAGTGATCTGCTTTGCTATAAATTAAAAGCCTACCTGACCACATCATTGAAGCTGGTCTGAGGATTTTCATTTTTGGTCAGTATTGATATAAATGCTACTCCTTGGAGATTTATGTCATAGGTTCACAGCACACGTTTAGTGTTCCCCGCTTTATGTGTAGGGAGAAATGCTTGCTAAAAATGTGATTTGTGCATTTCTCTCTTGTACGATACGATAGGATACGATAGACTTTATTTATCCCAGGAGGGAAATTGATCTGCTAACAGTCACAAAATACACAAAACAAATGGTGTGAGTGTTTAGAGGCCTAGTTGATCCTTTTCCCTATGAATCTGCTGCTTAGCTTAATTGTTGCAGGAGACTGGGATTGTCTGGCCTTGGGGCACGGCGTCCATTCTGTCTGAAAGGTCATTTTGATCAGGGTATGAAGCTGCATACACAGTGACTATTCTGAGAACTGCGTGGACAATGGCAAAATTATCTGCTGGCAATCAGACAATATTATCATTGCTTCAACTTCCAAACCTGGAGCTACTGAAGGGAAGAAGATTGAACGTTTTTTGCCTTCCATCACAGTCAGGAGTGTGGGGGAGTCGCTGTGGTGGATATTCATGTTAAAAAAATATTTGTGTGTCTTGTTGCTCTTTATTGGTATGACTGCATGGCAAATCAAACTCCTCATATGTTGCAAAACATACTTGGCTAATAAAAGACGATTATGATTATGATGGTGAATATGATTCCAGCCATCTGACCCTCAATAGAGGTGTCTGCATCCTACAATGTTCACTCTCTCCCAGGTGAGCTGTCTAGACAGTCTGAGCAGGACTCTGTTCATGATGAAGAGAGATATGGGCGATGGAGAATGGGGGCAGATCGTCACTGTTTCGGTAGGAGACAAGTTCCCACACGCCATTTCTCAACATGTGTTACCCATCTGCTCCTGCAAGAGAGCAGTCTACTTATGGGCAACATCTCTCTGTGGAGAATGATCAGCTGGTGGGTACAGCATCCCTTTACTTTTGCAGATCAAGAGCATCTGCATGTCCTGCACACAAATTGCATCTTGCTGCTCAGCGTGCCGTGTGAGGATAGTCAAGTCACGTCACGTCAAGTCGAGTTTATTGCTCTATGCACAAGTACAATGGGGTATAGATATATTGAAGTTTAGGCTTCTGTATGTCCCTCAGGATATCAGGCTGCTCCCTGGTGGCATATCGTCAGTCAATGTTTCTACATAGCTTTAAGCTGCTCCTGTGTGGCAGAAACTAGATCGCTAACTGGATCAGATGACAGCAAGGAAGGCACAAGAGACATCACATGCTGGAATCTGGAGCAATGAAAGATCAGCCATCATTGAATGGTGTAGTAGCCTTGATGGGCCAAATGGCCTAATTCTGCTCCTATAACATGAACTTTTGAATGAAAATCTTGCATGCTGCTTGCATCAGCATCAAAGGCAGCACAGACACGGACTCAGACAACACATGAAATATCCATAAATCATGAATAAATTACATATAAATTCTACAAGAATGTGAAAAGGAAAAATCTGTACAAAAAAAACCAAGACATTAATGCAAAATTAAACAATTAGAAAAACAAATCCATGGCAGGGCAAGATATGGTCCACAGTGTTCTGTTGCTGACACAGCTTTACGGTTGTGCAGCTTGGTTCAAGAATCTGATGGTTGTAGGAAAGCAACTGTTCTTGAACCTCATGGTCCTCACGGGACCAGGCTTCAGTATGTCCTTCAGGATATCAAGTTGTTCCCTGGTGGTACATCACTAGTCAATGTTTCTTCAGAGTTTTAAAACCAAGGGACAGCGCATGCTGGAATCTGGAGCAAAGAATGAGAGATACTGGAGGATATTAGTATGTCAGGCAACGTCTATGGAGGGAAATGGACAGTCAGTATTTTGGGTTGAGCCTTCATCAGCTCTGACAGTGTAATAATAATAATAATAATAACTTTATTTATAAAGCGCTTTTAGACAACATCAGTTACCACAAAGTGCTGTACATGGGAAGTCAACAAAAAGTTATTACAAACTACTAAAACCATTAAGACGACAGGACTATAAAAACAGTAAAAATTAAAAGACATTAAAAGCACTAAAAACAGGAACAATGTCTCAGCCAGTGTCGAAAGCCAGTGAATAAAAGTGAGTTTTTAGGGAGGATTTAAAGATGGACAGTGAAGGGGCCTGTCTGATCTGCAGCGGCAAGGTGTTCCAGAGTGCCGGGGCAGCAACAGAAAAGGCTCTATCCCCTCTGAGCTTCCGCTTAGACCTTGGTACCTCAAGGAGCAGCTGATCCGCTGACCTGAGGCACTGGGCAGGAGCATATAGGTGGAGCAGCTCAGAGAGGTAAGGCGGGGCGAGGCCATTCAATGATTTAAAAACAAATAAAAGAATTTTAAAATGAACTCGAAAGTGCACTGGGAGCCAGTGAAGGGAGGCCAAAATTGGTGTAATGTGCTCCCTCTTTCGAGTTCCGGTTAAAAGGCGAGCGGCAGCATTTTGGACCAACTGGAGACGAGCCAACGAAGCTCGTGAGACTCCAGAGTAGAGTGCGTTACAGTAATCCAGCCGAGATGAAATAAAGGCATGGATCACTGATTCAAAATGCTGCCGCTCGAGAATGGGCTTCACCTTTGCCAGCTTCCTTAGGTGAAAGAAGCTGGATTTAACCACTGCGCCTATTTGTTTATCTAATTTAAAATCACCGTCCATCATAAAACCCAGGTTTAAAACTGTTGGCTTTACGAACACTGCCAGTGGACCCAAGTCAACAGAGGGAGGTTCACGGCAGCCATTAGGTCCGAACAAAATCACTTCTGTCTTTTTTTCGTTAAGTCCCAGAAAGTTTAAGGCCATCCAGGACTTAATGTCCTCAAGACAAGACAGAAGTGATTTTAGGGAATAATTATCTTCTTTCCTGAGTGGCATATACAACTGGCTATCATCCGCGTAAAAGTGAAAGGAGATGCCATGCCTTCTTAAAATTGAGCCCAGAGGAAGTAGATAAAGGGAGAAAAGCAGGGGCCCTAAAATTGAGCCCTGTGGAACCCCATATGCCAAGGGAGCAGAGGAGGATTCAAAGCCACCAAGGCTTACACGCATGGTTCTATCTGCCAGATAGGACCTGAACCATCCCAGGGCACTGCCACAGATGCCCACTTGTTGCTGTAATCGGGAAATTAATATTCCATGGTCCACAGTGTCGAAGGCGGCAGATAGGTCCAGCAAGACAAGAACCACATAATTACCGGAGTCGTTTGCCAGGAGGGAGTAGAGGGAGAGTACTAGTATGAAGGTGTGGAGGAGAGCAATGGGCCAAGAGTTAGTAAGTAATGGGTGGATACAGGTGAGGAGGGATGTATTAGCAGATGACAGTCAGATTGGGCAGAGAAACAGAAACATAGAAAATATGTGCAGGAGTAGGCCATTCAGCCCTTTGAGCCAGAACCGCCATTCAATATGACCATGGCTGATCATCCAAAACCAGTACCCCTTTCCTGCTTTTTCCCCATATCTCTTGATACTTTAGCCCTAAGAGCTAAATCTAACTCTCTCTTGAAAACATCCAGTGAATTGGCCTCCACTTCCTTCTGTGGCAGCAAATTCCACAGATTCACAACTCTCTGGGTGAATTTTTCTTACCCCTTATTCTTAAACTGTAACCCCTGGTTCTAGACTCCCCAACATCAGAAACATTTTTCCTGCATCTAGCCTGTCCAATCCTTTAAGAATGTCATATGTTTCTATAAGATATCCTCTCATCCTTCTAAATTCCAGTGAATACAAACCCAGTCGACCCATTCTTGCATCATATGTCAATCCTGCCATCCCGGGAATTAACCTGGTAAACCTACGCTGCACTCCCTCAATAGTAAGAATGTCCTTCCTCATATTAGGAGATCAAAACTGCACACAATACTCCAGGTGTGGTCTCGCCAGGCCCCTGTACAACTGCAGCAGGAACTCCTTGCTCCTATACTCAAATCCCCTCGCTACGAAGGCCAACATGCCATTTGCTTTCTTCACTGCCTGCTGTACCTGCATGCTTACTTTCAGTCACTGATGTACAAGGACACCCAGGTCTCGTTGTACCTCCCTTTTTCCTAATCTGACACCATTCAGATAATAATCTGCCTTCTTGTTCTTGCCATCAAAGTGGATAACCTCACATTTATCCACATTATACTGCATTTGCCATGCATCTACCCACTCTCCCAACCAATCCAAGTCACCCTGCAACCTCATAGCATTCTCCTCGCAGCTCACACTGCCATCCAGCTTTGTGTCACCTGCAAACTTGGAGATGTTACATTCAATTTCCTCGTCTAAATCGTTAATATATATTGTAAATAACTGGGGTCCCAGCACTGAGCCTTGCGGCACCCCACTAGTCACTGCCTGCCATTCTGAAAAGGACCCGTTAATTTGTACTCTTTGCTTCCAGTTCCATGTGCTCTAATTTTGCACACTGATCACTTGTGTGGGACCTTGTCAAAGGATTTTTGAAAGTCCAAAGACTTGTTATACAGTATCTTCAAAAAATTCCAGAACATTAGTCATGCATGATTTCCCCTTCATAAATCCATGCTGACTTTGACCGATCCTGTCACTGCTTTCCAAATGTGCTGCTATTACATCTTTAATAATCGACTCGAGCATCTTCCCCACTGCCAATGTAACGCTAACTGGTCTATAATTCCCCGTTTTCTCTCTCCCTCCTTTCTTAACAAGTGGCTTCTCATAGAATTAGCTACCCACCAGTCCACAGGACTCATCCAGTCAATAGAACATTGGAAAATGATCACCAATACATCCACAATTTCTAGGGCCATCTCCTTGAGTACTCTGGGATGCAGACCATCAGGCCCTGGGGATTCATCTGCCTTCAGTCCCAACAGTTTACCTAACACCATTTCCTGACTAATGTGGATTCCCTTCCTTTCCTCCCTTCCACTAGATCATCAGTTCCCTAGTATTTTTGGGAGATGTTTTCTGTCTTCCTTAGTGAAGACAGAATCAAATTACTTGTTTAACTGGTCTGCCATTTCCTGGTCTCCCCATTATAAATTCACCTGTTTCTGACTGTAAGGGACCTCCATTTGGCTTCACTAATCTTTTCCTCTTCGCATATCTAACGAAGCTTTTACAGTCAGTTTTTATATTCCCTGCAATAATTCTTTCATGAAGAAGGGTGAAGATAGTGACAGGATGGGAGGCGACAACTGCAGAACAACAGGCTGCAGGTCTGGAATCTGATAAGAAAAGAAGGTGAAGTGGAACCAAATAAGGAGGGCTGGTGGTTGATGGGAATTACAGGGGAGAGTGACGAGTGGGCAGTAGAGGGGAGAAAGGGGATCCAGTGGGAAGAATGCGTGGAGATGGAATAGGGAAACTGGGTGATAGGGGGTTGGGTTAATTGTGGAAAGAAGGATGTGTGAGGAGCTGGTTAAGTAGGAGAGAAAGGACAGAGAGGGTGTGGGTTACCCCAAATCATAGACTTCACTGGTTGTTACAGCCTGAAAACTGTAACATGCATGTTCAAGAACAGCTTCTTCCCAACAGCCATCAAGCAATTAAACACTACAACCTCAAATAAGCTTGGAACTTCAATAGATTATTATTATTGCACTACTATTTGTTTTTTGAGTGTGTGTGTGTGTGTGTGTATTTGTGGGTATGTGTATATATACTGTGCACACTGAACTTTTTTTATCCTATCATTTATCATCTTGTTTCCAGTATACAATGTTTACATATTCGGTTGTGCTGCAGCAAGTAAGAATTTCATTGTTCTATCTGGGACGCATGATAATAAAACACTCATGACTCTCTTGTAGACTACCCAGGTGAAAATGAGGTGCTATTCATCTAGCTTGTGTTTGGCCTCAACGCTGGCAGTGGAGGAGGCTGAGGACAGACAGGTCTGTGTGGGAATGGGGAAGGGAGCTGAAAGGTTTGGCAACCAGGTGATCCAGATGGCCACAGTGGGTGGAGTGCAGGTGCTGGGCAAAGCAGTCACCAAGTTGGAGGTTGGTCTCACTGATTGAGAAGAGGCCACATCACGAGCACTGAATGCAATAGATGAGGTTGGAGGAGGTGCAGATGAATCTCTGTCTCACCTGGAAGGGCTGTTTATGTCACTGGATGGAGTCGATGTAAGAGTCAACGCATGGGAACAGGTTTTTTACAACCTTCAGCTGTGTCTAGGGAGGGGGTGAGATGGATGGAGAGGGATGAGTAAATCAGGGAGTTATGGAGAGTGCAGTCCCAGTGGGGAAGGAGAAAGGGGTGAGGAGGCGCAAATGTGATGAGATCACATTGTAAATGCCGGAACTGTCAGAGGATGATGTGCTGGTTGTGGAGACTGGTGTGGTGAAACTTAAGGACTAAGAGAATTATACTCCCCTTCTGCCTAGAGAGAGGTGCAGCCAGAGCAGAGGTACAGGTTGGAGACTCTCCTAGTGGCAGCATGCTGTAAGGTTGCAAATTTGTTTGCTCCCTTAACTTTTAACTTTTACTTACCACTCTTCCAATGTTACTTGTTATTACTTGACTTCAAGGCACTGTCTAACTTTTCATAAAGTGTTGATAACACTTTTATACGCCTTAATCGTGTAAAGGATGTAGACAAGAGGGACATGAGGCTCTCCAAGGAAGGAACGTGGGAAAGCCACAGCCATAGCTTCTGACTCTAGTATCTTAGAAGCAATATCGAAAATGAATGATGAACTGAAAAATGAAATGAAAACAAGATTTTGCAGTTTGGAAGAAATGGTGAAAGGAGTTTCGAGCAAATTGAAGGAGGTTCAAGCCAAGCTGATTGTGTTACAAGATGAATCTCGTGAACTGAAGGAACAAATTGATAACTTGCGAACCCTGGGCCAGGAGAGAGATTTGAAGATTGAAAAACTGGAACGGAGAATGAATGAAGATACTCGAGCACTCCAGCGATACAAGATTAATAATATGGATCTGGAAAACAGAAGCGGGCGACTGAATTTGCGAATTGTTGGTTTGCCGAAAGGTCAAGAAGGAGATAATGTTATAAAATATGCTTCTAAAATGATAAAGGGGACTTTCAACATTGAGCACTATGAAAATCTTCCATTTTTGGATAACTCACACAGGATTGGGAAGAAATCTGGTAATAAACCGAGACATTTGATTGTTCGGTTTCACTTTTTGCAAATTAAGGAGAATATTCTCCAGGCAGCAAAAAAGTTGGGCGTGGTTGAATATGAAGGCTGCAAGTTTCGATTTGTTCCTGATTATAGTTACGAGCTTTTGGAAATAAGAAAGTCTTTCCATAATGTAATGTCTGATTTGTTTAAGAAAAAGTTGCACCCAGCCTTACTTTATCCAGCTAGACTGCGTATACGACTCTTTAATGGTAACATTCGATTTTTTTAACAATCCTCAAGACACTTCCAGCTTTCTGGATGGCTTATGAGGGTGAAGTTCCGACCGAGAGTAATTGATAGCTGATTATGTTATAATTGGAGATTTACTAGTCCTATTTTGACAATATATCGTTTGGTAATAATTAAGAATTTAACTGGACGAGTTGTTTTTCTTTTATATATATTAATTTTTAAGATTTTCTCTGTTAGTTTTTCTATTTTTTAAATTGAAGAATTCCCCCCCCCCCCCCCCCCCCCCCTGTCTTTAGACAAATTAAGTGAACGCAGTTCTTGTTTTTCATATTTTGACCTTGGATAAATAATATGAAGTAGCTCTTGCTCTTGTGTCCCACTGCCAACATGTACTTAAAAAAAACCCCCATAACATTGACCTGGTTTTGGCTATTGAGTGGCAAATATGCTTTATTTTTATGCTGGGTGCTGTTGTTAGGAGAGATGGAGGTAGGGAAGGGATTAAGTAGCGTACTGACTGTCAGTTTTTCTTGCTTTGCATGGGTGGGTGGGTATTGGGGGGGGGGATTTCTCAAGTTTATTGTCTCCCTGGCTATGCAAGGTTTTTAAAGAAGCATTTTTAATGAATAGGTTACCACAATCCTTTTATGAAGCATCTATTTCTTTAATTCTAAAAGATAAAGACCCTACTGAAGTGACATCATATAGACTTATATCACTGTTAAATGTAGATTCCAAACTTCTTTCCAAAATATTAGCTATGAGATTGGAAAATATTTTACCGTAATTATTTCTGAAGATCAGCCAGGTTTTATTAAAAATCGTTACTCATACTTTAACATTAGGAGATTAATGAATATTGTATATACAGCGTCAAATAAAACCTCAGAATGTGTCATTTCACTTGATGCCGAGAAGGCGTTTGATAGAGTAGCTTGGGAATACTTATTCAATACACTTGAAAAATTTAAGATTTAAGTTCAAAATTTATTTCTTGGATCAAGCTGATATATCATATACCTCAGGCTTCTGTACTTACCAATAATCAGAGATCCCCTTTTTTCAGGCTCTTTCGAGGCACTAGACAGGGTTGTCCTTTATGTCCTTTACTGTTTGATATTGCTTTGGAACCTTTGGCCACCGCTATTAGGGAATCCCCTAATATTTTTGATATTGTCCGCAGGAATAAGACACATAAGCTATCTCTTTATGCAGATGATCTGTCATTATTCATTTCTAATCCTGAGAAATCTATTCCGGCAATAGTAATAATAATAATAATAATAATAATATATGTTATGTCAGTGCAATGAGATTTAGTATGCAGATCCAACCGATGAAAAAGAAAAGTAAAATAAATAAATAAGCTGTGTGTCATGACCATCCGAGGGAGACAATCCAGGGGGGGGTGGGGGGCGCTCAGCAGGGCCGGTTCAAAGCCGCCATAGCTCTTGGAATAAAGCTGTTTCTGAGTCTGGAGGTTTGGGCGTAGAAGGCCTTGTAATGTCTGCCGGAGGGAAGTAGTTCAAACAGTCCGTTACAGGGGTGTGATGAGTATTTATGGATGCTGACGGCCTTCCTGAGGCACCGTGTGTGGTAGATGCCCTCCAAGGCTGGTAGCTCTGTCCCAATGATCCTCTGCGCTCTGTGGATGACGCGCTGAAGAGCTCTCCTCTCTGCCTCCGTGCAGCTGAGATACCACACAGAGATGCCATACGTTAATATGCTCTCTGTGGTGCAGCGGTAGAACGTTGTCAGCAGCTGTTGGGGCAGACCAGTCTTTTTTAATGTCCTCGGGTAGCACTACTTAATCAATTTAGTGGTTTCTCTGGTTATAAACTAAATCTTAGTAAGAGTGAGCTTTCTCCATTAAACAATCTAGTTTCGAATTATGGACAGTTTCCACTACTACCGAAAGTTTTACTTATCTAGGCATTAAGATCACCAAGACACACAAGGATTTATTTAAAGCTAATTTTACGCCTTTAATTGACCACATCAAACAACAGATTACTAAATGGTCACCAATGTCCTTATCTTTAATCGGCCGAATCAATGCTATTAACATGTTTATGTTACCTACATTTTGGTATTTATTTCAGACGATACCAATTTTTATTGCCAAATCTTTCTTTGATATTATTGATTCCAAAATTTCTTCATATATATGGCAGAATTAAAATTCCAGACTAAGTAATAAATACTTACAGTAATCAAAAAAAGACAGTGGTTTGGCACTGTCGAACCTTAGATTCTACTATTGGGCAGTTAATGTTCGTTATTTAACGTTTTGGACAAAAGATTTAGAAGATACCCAATGCGCAGGATGGATAAAACTTGAACATGATTCTATACAGGGACTATCATTGGCTTCTATTCTAGGGGCCTCGTTACCTTTTACAATTATGAGATTGAATAAATATACGACTAACCCAATAATAAAACATACATTTCGATTATGGTTTCAATTTCATAGGTTTTTTTGATTGAATGATTTTATCTTATCGAGTCCTATCATATCTAATTTTCTCTTCCAACCTTCTAGTACTGATCAAGCCTTTCTGTTATGGAAGAGGAAGGGATTAGTAGCTTTTCGTGATTTGTTTTTGGAGGGTTGTTTTATGTCTTTCGAACAACTCTCCAATAAATATAATTTACCTAATTCACACTATTTTAGATATTTACAAATTAGACATTTTTTGAAGGCCTTTATACGGTTATAATTGTTGAAATTCTTTGCAGCTCAGATTCTGTTTTGCTTTTTTTTCCTCTAGTTTTGTTTTTTTTCTTTTCTTTTTTTCTCTTTTTTTTTCTTTTTATCTTTTTGTTTTTTTATATATATATATGTTTTCTTTTAAACATTTAGCTATATTTACCTAGAGATCGGGAGGTGTATATTCAATGTGTATTTTGATACAACTCATATTTAGGTTATACCTGATATTAA
This sequence comes from Leucoraja erinaceus, assembly GCF_028641065.1. Taxonomy (NCBI): domain Eukaryota; kingdom Metazoa; phylum Chordata; class Chondrichthyes; order Rajiformes; family Rajidae; genus Leucoraja; species Leucoraja erinaceus. The sequence goes on from NC_073379.1 coordinate 54,578,236, forward strand.
TGTAATCCTGATACCTATGTATCAATATCATTGTTATGTTTATCATTATTCTTTTTGTTTTGTTTTTGGAAAAAAAAGCTAATAAAAAGATTTTAAAAGAAATAAAGAATTGCGGGTTGTAGAGGAAAGTGCTGAAGACTCGGTCCATCACACTGGGGGGGGTGCAATGTTTCCTGAAAAGTGAGAAAGATTGAGATGTACTGGAGTGGAAAGCCTCATCACAAGAAAAAGAGTGGTGGAGGCGGAGGAAATGGAAGAAAGGCATCCTTGGACGTCCTTAGAAAGATTTAAAAAATGGTCCAGGAGATTTTGAGGGCAGGGTGGAAGTTAAAGGCTAACTAGATGATGAAAGATGAATTGTGCACAGTTGCAGATGCAGCGCCAATGCGGTTATTCATATAGTGGAGAAAGATTTGGAATTGTTGCTGGAGTAGGTTGGAACAAAACTGTTCCATGGGTCCAATGAGGAGGTTTGCATAGCTAGGCCCATATGAGTCCCGTGGTTACACCTTTGACTTGCACAAAGTGGGAGGAATCAAAAGAGAAGTTATTAGGCGTGAGACCAAGTGCCTTGAGGTGGAGGAGAGTAGTAGTTGAGGGCAGATAAAAGTGCTGGAGAAACTCAGCGGGTGCAGCAGCATCTATGGAGCGAAGGAAATAGGCAACGTTTCGGGCCAAATCCCTTCTTCAGACTGATGTAGGGTGGAGTGGGGGGTGGGAGAAGAAAGGAGAAAAGGGTGTGGGCAGCAGGTTGGATCTATGTTCTAGAAATAAGTGGAGAGTCTATATAAAGGGGTTGTCCCACTGCGGCGACCTAATCCACGAGTTCAGACGAGTTTGCCTTCGACTCGTACTCGCAGGATGGTCGACATGAGGTCCTAGGAGGTCTTTGTAACTTTCCTTCATGCTCGAGAGTAGTTCCCGCATACTCGAGGCCTCAGCTAGGTCGTGACGTATTTTTCAACATGTTGGAAAATGCCCGTGAGTAAAAAAAGGTCACCATGGAAAAACTCGATACTTTTTTTACTCGTAGGTTTAGTCGAAGTAGGTCGTAGTAGGTTGGCATGCTATTTATCGGCAATGGAGAGTAATCAAAGGTAGTCATAAATAATCTTTAACATAGTTGAAGGGAGGTCGAAGGGAGATCGAAGGAGGTCGTCTTCATTCTCCACTATTCGGTGTCCAATTTTCCCAAAGCTAGTCGAAGGAGGGCGAAGGAGGTCTTCAACATGACCTTTTTTCAAACTCTCCTAAACTCTTCTGAACTCGCCAATTAGGTCACCGCAGTGGGACAGCCCCTTAACTTCCTCATGGGGACAAAAGTGAATTGGGACTGAATGTACCTCATAAAGACGAGGTGAATGGAACCAGAGAATTGGAAGTTATTGAAATGGTGGACAGCATGTGAGGTATTCTGGGTCTAGGTAATAAGGGACTGGAAAAGGGGGGTGGGGTGAGATAATCAAGGTATGAGGAGGTAAGTTCAGGGAGGCAAGAGCAAGCAGGGCATCCAGTTTGGGAATGTTGGGTGGGAGATAGAAACGGGCAGGGTAAGGGATTATCAGGATGGAGGGTGTGGAGGGGAGATCTGCTGAAGTGATGATATATGCGATGGTATGGGGGACAGTGGCTTTTTGTTCATTGGTGGGATCGGGGTGGTCCAGTGGAGGAATGAGGAGGTGTCCGAGAGCTGCAATGCAGAGGCCAGTCTGCCAGACCACAATGGAAACCCTCTTGTCTGTGCACTTGATGATGAAGTTGGGATTGATGTGGAAGGAACGGTGAGCTGTGTGATCCGAGGGGTTGATGTTGGAGTAAGTGAGGGTAGTGAAAAAGGAAGCCAAGTCGGGTCAAGACAGACTCCAACTGTAACTCCATCTCCCAGACCAGCTCACTGCGGATATGCAGTGCATGTCTAGTGCACCCAGTAGTATGGTTAAGTCAATTTCTGGGCACATCCTATATGACAAATCAAAGACATTACACCATGTACTCTTAATCTGTGTGGCAGTACAATATTACAACTATTTACTGCAGGAATGTGCCATCTTAACTTATTTTTTAATAATAATAATTAATAATAAATTTTATTTGTTGGGCGCCTTTCAGACATCTCAAGGACACCTTACATAGATTAACAGGAATATAAACATATAATCAGAGTAAAATAAATAATAAAGACATAACAGAGACACAAACTAAAAACAGAATTCAGTCCAAAAACAGAAAATCAAAAACACAATGCGAAGAGAGAGCAGCGGCAGCTAAAGCGCGCCAGCGTCCACTCTCCCTTCACGGCAGCCATCTTGGAGAAAGACTAACAGGATTACGTAGAGACAGAAAATCATCCCCCCACAATGGTTACCAATGTGGGGGAAGGCACAATGTCCAGTCCCCAACCCCAAGTTCACCCAAAGTCAGGCCTGCCACCGCAGTTGCCTCTACGGAGGCCCGATGTTCTCACCGGGTGATCTTGCTCCGGCATCGGGACAGTCCTCTCTGCGGCTGGGCCACGTGGATGATATCCACATAAATTCTGAATTGAAGCATTAGTTGCCTCGTTCTGTTATTATTGTGACTTCCTGCTTAGTTTCCTTTAGAGATACAGCGCGGAAACAGGCCCTTCGGCCACCAATTCTGAATTGCAATTTAACCAAGCCAATAACCCACAAACCTGTACGTCTTTAGAAGATCCGGAGAGAAAATCCACGCTCGTTCAAATGCCGTACAGAAAGTTATTCTTGTGTAACTGCCACTGCGCTACCATGCCTGGCATGTATGGCCATACCGAGTTCCCAGTTGCATACCATTTCAAATCTCCTTCCCATTTCCACACTGACCTCACCAGTCTTGGCCTTCTCCACTGCCGGTGTGAGGCTCAATGCAAACTAGAGGAACAACATTCCTTCTTCGCAAATCTATACTCCAATGGTATGAACACTGAATTTCCATTTTAGATATCCCTCCCCTCCGATGTGTGTTCCCCCTCTTTCCTTTAGAGATACAGCGCGGAAACAGGCCCTTCGGCCACCAAGTCCGCTCCAGCCAGTGATCCCCGCACATTAACACTATCGTATACACCCTAGGGGCAATTTACATTTATACCAAGCCAATTAACCCACAAACCTGTACGTCTTTGGAGTGTGGGAGGAAACTGAAGATCTCGGAGAAAATCCACGCTGTCCCGGGAGAATGCACAAATGCCGTACAGAAAGCACCCGGATTCAGGATTAAACTAATTTCTCTGGTGCTGTAAGAGCTGTAAGGCAGCAACTCTGCCGCTGCGCTACCATGCCACCCCTTTTGGTGGCCGTACAGCCCGTACTTACTTACCTGAAGATGGTATATCCTCTATAGCCTTTTCAGATCCAGGGTTGAGAGTTGTGAAATGCTTCATGCAGTGTATTGTGAATAATATAACTGGAGAAATGAAATGTCTCACGTATAGGTCCTTGATCGAGGTAGTCAGTTGATTGTAAGCTTCATACAATAGACCCACATGCCTTTGTCTCTTGATATAGAATATTCTGAAATAATGGCCAGTTTAATGGCAAATAAGGGCATTAAATTCACCATATTTTTTGAGAAATGGGTTTGAAAGATAGCTACTGTTGGGATCCGAGGGTTTAGTTAATAAAACGTGCAATGGGGACATATCACAGACTACAGGGCTGGAAATGAGATCTGAAGAAAAATGAAAACTAGCTGATTGTTTTATTAAAGTCAAAGTGTGGGGGTAGGGCTAAGGATCAGGCACATCCAATTGGTGCACTGTGAATGGGCACATGTATCATTAGAAATGTGTATTGAAATAACTGATCTCTGTATATCCAAGGAGTATAGAGCTCGTCCAAACGTATCTTAAAGGTCAAGCTTTGAAATGAAGAAGCAATAAGCTAGTGAAATGGTACTATCACCAAAACATGATTGATCAATTGAATTCTATCAAAGAGAGTGGACAGCCAGATTAAGTCAGGCCTGATAGGTTCAATGAGTTAAAGCATGATGTTCATTTCAGCTTCATTTCACCAGTCTTTGCTTGTGAAATTGGTCAATCAATAGAGGTTGAAGATCATATATCGGTGACCATCTTATAGGGAATATAATCTACTCCAGGCAGCCCCTGAGTCCAGCTGCCTTCTCTGTAATGGAGACAGAACTGAAACTCCATCAGTACGACTGAAATGAGTTGATATCTTTGACAAATGGAAAGTATTTTTGGAACTCTGTTGATTTATCTTTTACTCAGGTTGATTTACAGAAAAAAAACAGTAACCATCTTGGAGGAAATATAATGATCTCACTTCAAAATATATGGAATGAATAGATATCTAGCTCAGAAATAATCATAAAATTTTATTTTTATTTCTTCTGCCTTTAGAAAAACAAATGACTCTTTTTGATCAGAGCCTGGGGGTTTTGAGTCCATGAGAGAGACAGTGGCTGGTTAAGAATGTTATTTTGTTCGGTATTACAGAATTTTTCAAAGTTTTGGTTTTAGAACTGAAGGCCTTAGAACACAAAATAAAATCTGTCTTTGAATTTAAAGGTTTAACAAACCAGACTAGTGATGTGACAGATCATACAAATGGGAGAAATGAAGAGTGCAGCAACAGAATCTGAAAGTGGAGGCCCATAGGATTCTATTGGCATTTTCATACTTAATTTAAACAATTTACAATAATGCGATGACTTTAATTCATTCACCATCAATATTTAAGTCTCCTGTTGTTTGTCATATTTCTCAAACTGTGCTGTATAATATTTAGCAACTGAAACATTTTTTCCAGCTGTTAAATGTTTTAAAATATTTGCATATTTGATAGCTGAAAATTAAATCTGCTTGATGGATGATTAATTTTGAAGTTTAACAGATATGGTAACGAGGCTGCTGGTGATGTTTCACCACCTATCTCTTGCAGCTTCACTGAATGCATGTCTGCACTAAATGTACATTTTGCAAACATTTTGTCTTGAAGTTGTTGAATGAAGGATTCTCTGACAGTAGGCCGCCATTGCATTTGCTACTTTATCCCCAGGCATCACTAACACACAATGTTAAATTTCTTTTTCTCTGTGTTTCCTTTGTAAAGGTGCTCATGAAAATCCAATGCACAATGGACACTCCCACCCCAGCAGGGATTTTCTGCGGAAGCAGATGCGTGGAGAGCTTTTCACACAGCAGCAGCTAGAAGTGTTAGACAGAGTCTTTGAGAGACAGCACTACTCAGACATCTTTACAACTACAGAGCAGATCAAATCAGAGCAGGTGAGAAAAACACATCATCCTCTTAAATACCTGAAATGTGCCTCTTCTCTGCAGACTTCAAAGGCTGTATGTTTGAATTATTCCTCGATCACTGCGATGCCAACTAAAAACCCAGTAAAGAAAAAAGGATTTTGTGAGATCAGTACGTTATTTTAGAGTGTGTATGGAATAACATTTTCTTTATTACAAAACACCAATGTGAGGCATGTAAAGGTGAGGGATTGTAGAACCCAATTACTTAGACTGTTGACTTCCTACCACCAGGCTCCTGGCCTGACCACCAGATATCTGACTGGTAGTGGAGATTTAGTGACAATGTAATTGTAGATATGTGTAAATGACAGGAATGGGCAGATGAAGCCAAGTCGTGTTTATTGCCACGTACACAAATAAGTGAGGTAAAGGTACAATGAAAATCTTGCTGGCAGCTGCATAGAAACATAGAAAATAGGTGCAGGAGTAGGCCATTCGGCCCTTCGAGCCTGCACCGCCATTCAATATGATCATGGATGATCATCCAACTCCGTATCCTGTACCTGCCTTCTCTCCATACCCCCTGATCCCTTTAGCCACAAGGGCCACATCTAACTCCATCTTAAATATAGCCAATGAAATGGCCTCAACTACCTTCTGTGGCAGAGAATTCCAGAGATTCGCCACTCTCTGTGTGAAAAAAGCTTTCCTCATCTCGGTCCTAAAAGATTTCCCCCTTATCCTTAAACTGTGACCCCTTGTTCTGGACTTCCTCAACATCGGGAACAATCTTCCTGCATCTAGCCTGTCCAACCCCCTTAAGAATTTTGTAAGTTTCTATAAGATCCCCCCTCAATCTTCTAAATTCTAGCGAGTACAAACCGAGTCTATCCAGTCTTTCTTCATATGAAAGTCCTGATATCCCAGGAATCAGTCTGGTGAACCTTCTCTGTACTCCCTCTATGGAAAGAATGTCTTTCCTCAGATTAGGAGACCAAAACTGTACGCAATACTCCAGTTGTGGTCTCACCAAGACCCTGTACAACTGCAGTAGAACCTCCCTGCTCCTATACTCAAATCCTTTTGCTATGAATGCTAACATACCATTCGCCTTCTTCACTGCCTGCTGCACCTGCATGCCTACTTTCAATGACTGGTGTACCATGACACCCAGGTCTCGTTGCATCTCTCCCTTTCCTAATCGGCCACCATTCAGATAATAATTTACTTTCCTGTTTTTGCCACCAAAGTGGATAACCTCACATTTATCCACATTATACTGCATCTGCCATGCATTTGCCCACTCACCCAGCCTATCCAAGTCACCTTGCAGCCTCCTAGCATCCTCCTCACAGCTAACACTGCCCCCCAGCTTTGTGTCATCTGCAAACTTGGAGATGTTGCATTCAATTCCCTCGTCCAAATCATTAATATATATCGTAAATAGCTGGGGTCCCAGAACTGAGCCTTGCGGTACCCCACTAGTCACTGCCTGCCATTCTGAAAAGGACCCGTTTACTCCTACTCTTTGCTTCCTGTCTGCCAGCCAGTTCTCTATCCACATCAATACTGAACCCCCAATACCGTGTGCTTTAAGTTTGTATACTAATCTCTTATGTGGGACCTTGTCGAAAGCCTTCTGAAAGTCCAGATATAACACATCCACTGGTTCTCCCTTATCCACTCTACTAGTTACATCCTCGAAAAATTCTATAAGATTCATCAGACATGATTTACCCTTCATAAATCCATGCTGACTTTGTCCAATGATTTCACCACTTTCCAAATGTGCTGCTATCCCATCTTTAATAACTGATTCTAGCAGTTTCCCCACTACCGACGTTAGACTAACTGGTCTGTAATTCCCCATTTTCTCTCTCCCTCCCTTTTTAAAAAGTGGTGTTACATTAGCTACCCTCCAATCCTTAGGAACTACTCCAGAATCTAAAGAGTTTTGAAAAATTATCACCAATGCATCCACTATTTCTGGGGCTACTTCCTTAAGTACTCTGGGATGCAGCCTATCTGGCCCTGGGGATTTATCGTCCTTTAATCCATTCAATTTACCTAACACCACTTCCCGGCTAACCTGGATTTCACTCAGTTCCTCCATCTCATTTGACCCCCGGTCCCCTGCTATTTCTGCCAGATTATTTATGTCTTCCTTAGTGAAGACAGAACCAAAGTAGTTATTCAATTGGTCTGCCATGTCCTTGTTCCCCATGATCAATTCACCCGTTTCTGACTGCAAGGGACCTACATTTTTGTTTGGCAGGCTAAATCAGCTTCAACTCCCAATCGAGCAGAAACCCTTGATACCGAACTGGCTGTAGAACCAGATTTATGTCCTGATCTTCGTGTAGATATATTCGAGATACTATCTCGTTGTGTAATCTCATCTTCCATTCTGGCACCTTGTTGCATCTTACCTCCAGCTGTTAAGCGCATAAGTTGTGGTATAATTTCAGATAACCACTCCCCTGCTTTATCCATGAAACCATTGAATATCTTTACCCTGTCTTCCCACCACTGGATGTGTCTTTCGCGTTCTTCCCGAGACGGCTGTGAATACAGCAGCATATTTTGTTTCTTTCCAACCTCTTGGCAGAGGTTCAATAGTTGGTCCAGATTAGATTCTACTTTGATCTCGTTCTGTACTGATTCCATTAGTTTCTTCTGTTTTTCAATTAATCTGGGAACCTGTTTCCATAATTTGTTTCTCTCCTTCTCGGTTTCTTTCAGGTAGGCAGCTTATGTATTATCTGTTTCTTCTCGATCCATGAGTTCTCTGTAGCATTCAATTGGCTTATTAACTTGTTTCCATATCAAGTTTTCCTCCTCCTTAGTTTATATCAGGTAGGCAGCTTGTCCTTGACTGAGCTTGACTTCACCACCTTGTGGTTCCTCTAGCGTTGCTTCTCTTCATCTTCAGGTTCCTTGATTTTAAACAGGTCTTGGCAGGTTGCCAAGTCTTTAAATTGAACAAACAAAATCCTCTGCTGGTTGCTCTAATTTTGTTTAGTCAACATTTTCATCAGAACAATAACAAACTGATATGCAGCCAACATCTCATCAACATCCACGGGCTAGCAGTGACGTTAGTTCAGAAGGAATGTCTGTTATCAAAACTTCAAAACAATTTCCAAGGTCGGACGTCTGGATTTCTCCAGGCAAATTGGAAAAACACTTTTATATTGGCTATTTTCCAAGCTAGTGGCTAGCTTTCTGGCTCTTCTTACAGAAGCCGTTTAAAATTAAAGCTTTGCAGCTTCAAAATTCAAAGAAATAATAGTCTATCTACTCACAATTTCTTGCTAATGTCTTCGGATCTTCAGATAAGTCTTTTCGCTGTTGATAGACCTCTAGGCCATCTCTGGCTGAGATCTATTGGCTTCTGTTCCTCAGCTGGAACCGGTCTTCTGGCCAAAACCTATTTCGAGATCTTGGCCAAATCTTCTGTCCCACTCTCTGGGACTGGGTTTCACCCCCCATCAGAGGTATCCTTTGACAATGTAGCAGCAGATTTTTATGTCGTTCAGGAGCCACTAATTGGACTACGTGATTAAGAGAATGTTTTTATACGCATGTGAGCTTTCCGTCAGAGACCTTCAGAGCTTCTTCACAGATAAATCTTCGTAACACAGTCTTTTGATTAATAGATTATTTATTGTTGATGAAAAACAATAAGGTACATCCAACCTTCGTCCGATGTTCACTAATCTTCATCGAATTCTACCTTATATCCCTTTAAAGGTTAGAAGCTCGTGTCTCCATTACACTTCGCATGACCTTCCTCATACAAGTCCAAAACTAAACTAAAAACTAAGCTTCTGCGCAAGAAACCTAGCTCCAAACACACCCTAGAATACGTCATAAATCCCACCCACATAATTACGGGTCGTCTAAAATTTAAAGACACATGCCATAATTAATGATACACAAAATAAGCCAAATGGCCACTACACTCGTTACTGGGCAACAATCACTGAACATGGGGCAACCATCTTCACTGAGGCCAATACATCACCGAAACAATTGAATCATCAAGCTGGGCTTGTTGGGTAAGAAGGATCTGAACACCAAAGTTAAAGTGATCTGTTCCCAAGTGAGTGCTAGGAAGAGTTTTAAAGCATAAGCAATGTAATAAGAAGCAAACCCATACTAGAATAAATCTCTTGGTGGAGTGTTTAATGCTGGTGACAAAGTAAATTATTATTCTCTCCCTACAATGGTGACTTGACAAAAGCAGAAATATCATGTTACTCCTGGATCTGAGATCACTGATTCTCCCTGGCTTGGTAGCGATGGGTTTGTTCCTGAAACATGCTGGTCAATAGCCAGTGAGTTTAGCCAATCTTGCCTCTTCCCTTTTCCAGGCAGCTGAGATGATGATTCCCAGTGCAGTGATCATTTAAACAGGTTGATTTTGCTAACTCTATAGGACAACGGGCCAGTAATCAACATGGGCTGGATAAAGTTTGTTTCATTAGCCTTACTGATTGGGGTCAGAGTAAAGTCATTAAACGCAATGTGGCAAACAGCTGCCACACTGTGTCTGATGGTCAGGATACAGATAATTTAGGAGGTGATAGGAGATGAAAATGGTTTATGCTTTGGTTTTACAATTATGTTAGGGAAGATGTGGGTGATCATTTATATGACAAACTGAGGCAATTGATTGTGCCTGCAGATGCTGGGATCTTGAGTAAAAAACAAAGTGATGGAGGGTCAGGCAGCATCTGTGGAGGGAAATGGATAGATGATGTTTTGGACCGAGGAGAAGGGATCTTCCACTGATACTGTCTGACCCACTGAGTTCCTCCAGCACTTTGATTTTGCAGTAAGGTGCACATTGTAAGCCAAAGTTTAGTGTTGGCTGTCATGTCCCTGATTTTAAAAGATGTAGGTTATTTTCCAGTTCACAGTTTTATGCTATAAATAGGCGTACTCCAGCATAGTTCTGAAGAAGAGCTACATTGTTGGAAATACCGATATTCTGAGACACCAAACTGAATGCCTCTTTTGTCTCTTGGGTTTCTGTAATGGATTCCATATCGTTTTTTTTCAGAGATTTTTCCTGTCCTGGTGCAATATTTATTCCTCAATTGACATTAAAAAAAAGGGCTAACCTGATCTGATCACATTGGAATTTATGAGCTTGCTAAGTGCCAATCATCCTCTTGTAATTCACTGCAAAGTGACTTCCTCAGATGAAAGGTGCTCAACACATGCAACCAGTTATAGGAGCAGAATTAGGTTATTAGGCCCATCAAGTCCACGCCACTGCGGCTTTCTCCGAGCCAACTACCGAATTGGATAATTATTCGGTAAGATATTGACTTTATAAGAAACACAATGTAAAATAAATGACAAGTAACATTGGGGCCTTCCAATTGCAGAGGGGGGAGTTTCACTAGTAAGGGAGAGGCTAACCAGTCCCCCTTGACATTCAATGTGAGAATCATTGCTGCATAATCCATTGTTAACTGGATCAAATACTTCAGCTTCAAGAGCAGATCAGTGGCATGGTACGATGTGGTGAATGACTCCTTCCCATGTTCTCTAAACCTTGTGTCCACCTAGTACTCAGTGGTGTATTAGCAGTGAGTGAGATATTGGTGATTGTACATGAAGTATTAGCACGATAAGGTGGTGATGGTACATTAAGCCGATTCAAATGACTGTGCCATTACTATGTGTTTGCTGGCTATGTAGAGATAGCCCTGTGATCCAGTGACAGTAAAATTGTGATCATTATATCAAATGACACTTGCATGATAGTGATTGTTTTGTAAGGGCATCAACTGAAGGTACAATAACATAATGTTTGTTCTGTTTACAATTGTATAATAAATTGAGAGTGCTTTTAGTTAGATGCTTTTGTAGTATAATATGCCAGTTCTTGGCAGAGCAAGATGAAATTGATTGAATGATGAATGGATGGAAGGACAAACCAAAAAATACTAGCCTGTTCGATTAACATACGGGATGGGGAAATGTTTAGAAGTGACAATCAAGGGCAGTTGTGGTGGAACTGCAGATGCTGGTTTATACATAAGATAGACACAAAATGTTGGATTAACTCAGCGGGTCAGGCAGCATTTCTGGAGAAAAGGAACAGGTGCCATTTTGAGTCGGTAGTCTTCAGTTCAGTCCCTTCAGTTGATCAGACTCAGTCTGATCAAGGACAGGTGTTTGATGAGGTAATGTAGAAGGTCAAAAAGGGAAATGTAGTTGATGTAATCTTTATAGATATAGCAGTGGGCATGGAAAAGTTGCTCAGTGATGGGAAACAAAGTAGTAGTGAACAGTTGTTTCTCGAACTGGAATGGTGCAGTGGAGTTCCCCCTGGATAGGTACTGAGATCATATATGTCTTAAATATACACAAATGTTTGGGCTTGACGATACAGGACATAATTCACGAATATGCAGATGACACGGAAAATTGCAGCTTAGCGAACGGTGAGGAGGATGGTGATAATCCAAGAGGATAGAGATGGACAGAAACTTTGTTGGTTAAACTTAATGCCTCAAATATTTTATATTTTGGTAGGAAGAACATGGAGAGACAATATAACAATTTTTGGTGTGATACTGGAAGAGTGAGAGAGACTTGGGGAAAAGTCTATAAATAGTTGAAACTATATGCTAGAGAACGCAGTTAAAAAGGCTTTGGACTAAAGGCTAAAGACAGAGTACATGAAATGGGGATTGGTTGACAGTTGGGAAACAGAGAGTAGGAATAAATGGGTATTTTTTTCCATTCCTTTTGCCACAGTCAGTGCTGGGGCCCCAGCTGTTCACAATATATGTTGATGATTTTGATGGGGGGGGGGGACTAAATGTGACATTTACACGTTGGCAGATGACATAAAGCTGTAGAGAGGGAGGTGATTTTATCTGAGAGAAGGCTGCAAAATGCTCCAGAGTGATGTAGACAACTTGGATGTTGAGTGGGCAAATGCACGTACAACTTGGATAAATGAGAGATTATTTCAGTTCTAAAATTAGAAAGACAGATTATGATCTGAGTGATGGTAGATTGGAAGGAGGAAGGTAGTGCAATGAGAAGTGTTCAGGTGCAGCAAGCAATAGGAAGGCCAAAAGAGTTGAGTCACAAGTGTTTAATCGTCATATGTACTGGCAACAGAACAATGAAATTCTTACTTGCAGCAGTTTAACAGACCCATTAATGCTATGGCACTCAAATAATTAGACATTCATCAATAATACAATAAATTAGGAGTCATTAATACCACGTGATCAGTCCATAATAGTGCAACCAAAAACAAAGTCCAGAACAGATCATTGTAGCTGAGGTAATGGTTAGTGTTGCAAAGTGTTCAAGAGCCTGATCGCTGCTGTGATGGGATTGAGCAATCTTCACCAGTTTCTGCAGCCTCCTTCATTTTTGGGCATTTGCTTTACCGAACCACCCAGTAAAGCAACCAGTCAGTGTGCACTGAAAAGGTTTGATAAAGTATTCAGCCACTCACCCAATCTCCTCGATCTTCTAAAGAATTTGGGCTTTCTTTGTGATTGCATCGATGTGCTGGGCCCAGGCCAAATCCTCAGAGATATGCATGCCCAGGAACTGGAAGCCGTTGACTTTCTCCACCTCCATTGTGTCGCCAAAGACAGTTTCATGGATCCCTGACTTTCCCTTCCTGAAGTCAGCAATCAGCTCCCTGGTCTTGATAACATTGGGATTAAGAATGTTTTTCTGGACCAATTCATTCTGATTGTTAATCTCCCTTCTGTACTCCTACTCATTGTTACTCATCTGTTATTCATTCAACAACTGTGGATTTAAAGATGGCATAGGTCTGTGTCTGGCTCCACAGTCATGGGTATAGAGGGAGTAGACCGGAGGGCTGAGCACACAGTCCCGAGGTGCTCCTGTGTTTAAGGCTACTGAGGAGAAAATGTTGCTAATTCACACTGAGCCAATGTGGAAGTCGAGGATCCAGTTAGACAGCGATGAGCAGCGAACCAGATCTGTTCAGTTTAGTTCAGTTTATTGTCGCGTGTACCGAGGTACAGTGAAAAGCTTTTGTTGCATTCTATCCAGTCAGCAGAAGGATAACACGTGATTTTGATGATGTTTGGAGGGCAATTCTTCACCCAGAGTATGATGAAATTCTCCACTGCAGAGGTGGTGAATTTATTTATTAAAGCTAAGGGGATCAAGGGATACGGGGAGAAGGCCGGAGCAGGGGACCGACGTGGATGATTGACCATGTTGAATGGTGAAACAGATT